>NC_080704.1:138349231-139640917 GCF_030445035.2 Dasypus novemcinctus | reverse complement strand
TTGAAAAATAAATAAAATTGGCAAATCTTTAGTTAGACTGACAGAGAAAAAAGGGAAAGGTTGTAAATAATGAAAATTAGAAATAAAAAAGGGGAAATTTGTTACTGACCACACTATCATAGAGGATAGTATGGTCCTCAAGAAAATACTAGCAACTGAATTCAAACATGATCAAGTGGGATTTATACCTGTCATTCAAGGATGGTTCAATTTGAGAAAATTAGCTGATGTAATACACCACTTTAACATAATAAAGGGGAAAATACAGTTGATAATCCAATTTGATGCAGAGAAGAAAATAAGAGAAAACATAGCTCCCTTTTTGAAATCATTTTATTATTTTTCAGGAAGTTTTAGATTACATAAATGTTATGTGAAAATATAGGGGAGTCCCATATGCCCCACTCCCTTTCTCTCTGACACTTTCTCACATTAACAACATCTTTCATTAGCATGCTACAATTGTTACAATTGATGATGAACATATATTGAAGCACTGATGCAAACCATGGACTATAGTTTACATTGTAGGTTACACATTACCCTGTATAATTTTGTAAGTTATGACAAAATTTATAATGGCTTGTATCCATCAATTATTATACAGGACAATTCCAATGTCCTGATATGCCCCCATGTTACATCTATTCTTCCCTTTCCCTCCCCTCAGAACCTCTGGTGGCCACTACCTTTATATCAGTGATAAAAACTCTTCTATTGCTTGAAAAATAATAAGTCTATAATAGAAAAAATAAGAAGTCTAATTTAGTCCATTGTTCATTTCTCAATGTTTGAGGATGGTGATGCCCACTCTATTTCTAACTGAGAGGGGTATTAGCTTCCATAGGGGAGATGGATGGAACTATTTTGCTTGCAGTTGTAGAATTCTCTGTTCCTCAAAATGGGCATTGGCAATCATCATCTCCTTGTTAGTTGTTCTGGGTGAGTCCAATGAACTGGAGAGTAGGTAGCATCTTTTTTGATAAAATTAAAACGTTAGAACTCTAGGAATAGAAAAAAAATTTCCCAACATTAGAAAGGGCGTATATGAAAACCCACTTCTATCACACAACTTAATGGAGAAAACCTGAAAACTTTCCCTCTAAGGTCAGGAACAATACAAAAATATCCACTTGCAAAACTCTTATACAAAGTAGTACAGGAAGTTCTTGTCAGGGAAATTAGGAAACAAGAATAAATCAATGAAATACACATGGGAAAGGAAGAAGTAAAACTATATTTGCAGATGATAGGATCCGATATTCAGTAAATACTGAAAAATCCACAATAATTATCCTATAGCTAATAAATGGATGCATTAAAGTGATGTGGTACAAGATTAAAACCCAAAAGTCAACATTTTTCCTCTGTACAAGTACTGAACTATAAGAATAATACTTTTTAAAAAAATTCCATTTATGATAGCAACTAAAAGAGTCAAATATCTAGAAATAAATCTAACCAATGATGTAAAGGAATTGTACACAGACAATTGCAAAGTATTTCTAAAATAATTCAAAAATCTAAATAAATGAAAGGACATTCTATGTGAATTGATGGGAACTCTAAATATCTTTAAAATATCAATATTACCCAAAGCTAAAAAATTCCAACACCCTTCTTTGAAGAAATGGAAAATCCAATCATCAAATGTATCTGGAAGGGTAAAAGGTACCAGAGAGCTAAAGCTACCTTGAAAATGAAGAATGAAGTTGGAAGACTCACACTTCCGAATCTTAAAACTTATTACAGAGCCAAAGTAATCAAAACAGCATGGTACTGACACAAGAACAGACATATAGACCAATAGAATCAAACTAAGAGCTGAGAAATCACCCCTCATATTTATTGCCACCTGATTTTGGACAAGGTGGCAAAGACCATTCAACTGGGAAATATTACTCTACAATAAACATGTGTTTGGAAAACTGGATCTCCATCTGCAAGAAGAAAAAAAACAAAGAAAAGGAGGGGACCCCCTATCTCAGACCACACACAAAAATCAACTCAAAACATCAAATAATGCAAAATAAGAGCTAGAACTATCAAACTCTTAGAATAAAATGTAGGTAAGCATCATGAGGGCCTTGTGTCAGGCAATGGATTTTTTCAACTTTACAACCAAAGCACAGTCAACAAAAGAAAAAAATAGAATAATGTGACCTCTTCAATATTAAAAACCTTTGTCCTCAAAGGACTTTCTAGCAAAGTAAAATGACAACTTACACAAAGGGAGAAAATATTTGGAAACCACATATCTAATAAAGGATTTATATCCTGTATATACAAAGAAATCCTTTTAATTAAGGAAAAAAAAAAAAAGAACAACCCAATTGGTCAAAAGTCTTAAAAGGACATCTCTCCATATTAGATATACAAATAGCCAGACAACACATTAAAATATGCTCAACATCAGGGAAATGAAAATCAAACCACAATGAGATGCCATTTCACACCCATTATACAGGATGCTACTTAAAAAGCAACAAAGTTTTGGTGAGGATGCAGAGAAGTAGGAATACTCACTCATTGCTGGTGCCATAGTAAAATGTTATAGCCCTTGTGGAAGACACTTTACTGGTTCCTCAAAAAGCTAAGTAGAGAACTTCCTTATGACATGGCAATCCCACTACACGGTGGGTATATACTCAGCATATAACCAAAAGAACTAAAAGCAGAGAAAGGAACAGAAATTTTTATACTAATGTTCATCACAACATTATTCACAATTGTCACAAAATGAAAGAAAACCAAGTGTCCCTCAACCTATAAATGGTTAAATAAGGTGGTATATACATACAATGGAACATTATTCAGCCATAAAAATTAATGAAGTCCTGATACATGTGACAACATTGATGAACTTAGAAAATATCGTGTAGGATGGAATAAGCTAGAGAGAAAAGTACACATATGGTATGATCTCACAGATTTGCAAGAATTAGAATAAGAATATTCATAGAATGAGAGCCTAGAATATAGTTTACCAGGGCAGGAGGTGGAGAATAGAGAAAATAACTTAAGGCTTAAAATGTACAGGGATCTTATTTGGAAATGTTGAAATGTTTTGGTATTGGATGGTGGTGAAGTTAGCACAGCATTGTGAACATAGTTCACAACATTGCAATATATATCTGAAGAGTATATATTTGATATATATATGATTAAATGTGGAAATGTTAGATTGTATATTTTATAACAGAATATTTTTTACATATCTCTGTAACTACAATTTACAAATAGTGTAACCTAAGATAAACCATAGACTTAAATTGATACTACAATCATAAAACTAAGTTATCATCAATTACAATAAACGTTCAACACCAATGCAAGTTGTTGGTGGGATGTTATATAGGAAACCTACATTTTATGTATGGTTCTCTAATAATGAAAGAATAATGAAAGAAAAAAATCAGTAAGGAAATAGAAAATATGAAAAATGCTATTAACAAATTAGCTAATTAATATTTGTAGAACATTCATGCCAAATCAGAAAATCCACATACACATTAGCCAAATGTACATATAACATTCACCAAGATTAGCTTAATTTGGGGCAATAAAATTAAACAAAAAAAATTGAAATGCTACAATGATTTCTTTATTCAGACCATAGAAGATTTAAACTAATAGGAGTGTGAAGAAGAGATGTGATATGGAGGCATTTTCAGGACTTGCAGTTGTCCTGGGTGGTACTGAAGAGACAGTTACTGGAAATTGTATGTCCTCCCATGGCCCATTGTGTGGACTGGGGGAAAGTGTAAACAATAATGTGGACCATTGACCATGTGGTGCAGCAGTGCTCAGAGATGTATTCTCCAAGTGCAATGAATGTCCTATGATGATGGAGGAGGTAGTTGTTATGGGAGGAGCGGGGTGAGGGTGGTGGCGGATATATGGCGAATTCATACTTTTTAAATGTAACATTAAAAATAAATAAAGACAAAAAATAGAAATACATCTTGGAAATCCATATATATTTGGAAAGCAAATAGATAAAACAAGTCTAAATAACCTACAGGCCAAAAAGGAAGTTCAAATGAAATTTTTAAATTTATTTTTTCAATTAAACCAAAATTAAAGGGCAATATATCAAAAATCATTGGATGCAGTTAAGGCAATTCTTAGAAGACAATTTATACAATTAAATGTTTATATTAGAAAATGAGAAAGGTCAAAAATATTAATTACAAGCTTTCACCATAAGAAGTTAGAAATAGATGGGCAGATTAAACCCCTAGCATGAAGGAAGGAAATAATAAAGATAAAAGCACATCAGCCAATGAATTTGAAAAGAGATAAACAATGGAGAAAGGTCAATGAAACCAAAAATTAATCTTTTAGAAATAAATAAAAAAACAATGAAATTGGTGACTGTTTAGGCAAACTGGCCAGGAAAAACAGAGAGTAAACAGATAACTTACAATAATATAAGGAATGAAAGAGATATCACTAAAGACTCCATAGATATTAAATGGTGGATAATATATTATGAGAAAAAATATGCTAATACATTTGAAGACATAAAAGAAACAGACAATTCTTTGAAAGGAAAATATTATGAAAACCCACTTACGAGAAAGTAGGTAATGTGATTAGCCCTGTATCTATTAAATAAATTGAAGTTTTGGTTCAAAACCTTCAACAAAGAAAACTCCATATCAAAATTGTTTCACTGGGAAAACTACCAATTAAGTACAGAAGAAATAATACAAATTCTATACATTCTGGTCAGAATATAGAAAAGGAAAGAAAGAACACTTTCCAATTTATTTTATGAAGTCAGCATTATCCTAATACAAAAACAAGACAAAGCAATTATAGAAAGGTAAAAGAAAATCTTCAGACTAACATCTTCTATGAACATGGATGTGAAAATCCTCTAAACAGTATTATCACATTAAAGCAAGAAATACATAAAAGTATGATATATGATAATACGTGATGAAGAAGCATTTGCTTGAGAATGAAAGTTTGGTTCAAATTTTTTTTTTAAAAGCAATCTATAGAGCTGCAGGGTGCCTAAGAGTTACCTCCTGAGAGCCTCCGTGTTGCTCAAATGCGGCCAGTCTTGAAGCCAAACTCAGTATGTAAATGTATTGCCTTCCCCCCAGCGTGGGACATGACTCCTGGGGATAAAATCTCCCTGACACCAAAGGATTACTACCAAGTACCAGCTGATGATGTAACTAGAATATGACCTTGCATAGAAGGGTCAACTCGGACCAGCAGAATATCTCAATCTACATATAATACCAGGAGTTAAAAATGCTTTTTGACCTGAATCAAAGAGGGAAATGGAAAGGACAAATGAATTTATGTGGCTATGAGTCTCCAAAAAGAGCCAGGAGGTTATCAGATGGGTTGCCCTTATGCACACCTCAGCCGAGTCCCAGAGACAGATAAAGTAGATACAACCCCGGGTATTGGTCCTTCTGAGGGCTACAGAGACCCACAGGTTCAATGGTCATGGCAGATGGAGTTCAGTGCCATGTCAGTTGGCCCCACTTTGGAGTTTGTGTTTCTGTTTGATGGAGGTGGACTCAGATGTGATCTTTGTTCACAAGCCCCTCCTGTTACTTTTACCAGAACTGTAGTTGGTGCTGAGGTTTAATATATGCCCAGGGTACCTGAATTTCTGGACTGACCATGTGATAGTCAGGCCCTGAGCCTCAACAGACTTGCAATATCTACACTCTGGTTTATTGGACTTACCCCACTCAGGTAACATGGAGTTGAAGGGCAACCACCATACCAGGGAGCGAAGAGTGTCTATAGCTGAAAGCAGGAGGATGGCATCCAGCATCCATGTGGAATCTAAGCTCTCTCTTGATATAGATGTGGAGTGTACACAACAAATCCAAGGTCCACAGGATGGAGGAATAGAGTATGGATTAGAGTGGACTTACTGATATTCTATTCATGAACTATTGTGATTAGTAATCAAAGAAAATGTGGCATTGGTGTGGAGAAAGTGGCCATGGTGGCTGCTGGGGATAGGGAATGGGAGGAAGACATGAGATGTAGGGGCATTTTCAGGACTTGGAGTTGTCCTGGGTGGTGCTACAGGGACAGTTACTGGACATTGTATGTCCTCCCATGGCCCACTGGGTGGACTGTGGGAGAGTGTGTGCTATGATGTGGACCATTGACCATGAGGTGCAGTGGTGCTCAGAGATGTATTCACCAAATACAATGGATGTCTCATCATGATGGAGGAGATTGTTATGGAAGGAGGAGTGAGATGAGGGGTTTGCAGGTATTTGGGGACCTCATATTTTTTTAATGTAATATTAAAAAAAGAAAAAAAAAGAAAAAAAGAAAAAAATAAAAAAGCAATCTATATAATTCACCACACTACATATTAAAGAATAACAATTACATTAGCATCTCAATAGTTGCAACAAAAATATTTATCAAAATGTAAAAGTCATTCTTTATTAAAAACACTCAGAAAAATTAGGAATACACAAAAACTTAAAAAAATCTCTTAAAGGATGAGTATGAAAAACCTAAAAATAACATCCTACTAATTGCATTCCCCCCAAGATTGGTAAAATGGCATACAAGTCCCCCTTACCATAGCTACTCAACAATGTATTTGAAATCCAAACCAGCTCAACAGCACAAGAAAAAAAAAAAAAGTCATACAGATAAGAAAGAAACTGTCCTTTTTCGCAGTTGATTTTCTATGTTGAAAACACTCCAAATATCTACTTACAAAAGTTTACAGAAGTTGTAAGTGAATTTAAGAAGGTTCCAAGGTACAATATCAATATACAAAACACAATTATGTTTATTTACACTAGTGATGAATATTTGGAATTAAAAATTCCAAATAATAATGTAAATTGTGGTTGAAAGAACCATTTATAATACCACCAACGAGAAAATACCTAGGTATAAATCAAACAAGACCTAAACAGGATCTTCATGCCAAAAACTATCAAAAGAATGAATTTTATAAATCAAAGAGCAATTTCTGGCAGAGAGCTCGGTCAACAGCAGAGTGCGACCACGTTCCCCTGAACCTCCAGTTTCTTGGACCTTGGCCCAGCGTGTGCGATAGAGGGCTGGGGAGCAACCTATGGTCGTTGCCCTGTGAAACCCCAGAAATCTCACAGCAATAGACCATTGGTTTGTTCCATGCCCTGAGGCAGCAGCAAGATCCTGCCTTCCTGAGGGCATCTCACGACCTGGCTTCCTCTTGCCATTCGGTTTCCTTGCCAAACCTGCTGGGCATCAGCTAAGCACTATCCAGGCCACTGAATACATGGTCCTTTTGGGTGCCAAGGAAAGAAGAATGGAAGCTACGAACACTGTGGAAGGCCTTTAGGACCCTCAAGGGCCCAGAAGTTGAGTCTGTGTGGACACAATCTAGGCTGTCTCTTCAGGTCATGAAGCAATGCAAATCCAGGACTTGGTGTGACCGCTCAAGC
Source organism: Dasypus novemcinctus (assembly GCF_030445035.2). NCBI lineage: Eukaryota > Metazoa > Chordata > Mammalia > Cingulata > Dasypodidae > Dasypus > Dasypus novemcinctus. The sequence continues at coordinate 139,633,475 of NC_080704.1, read as the reverse complement.
CCAGTTGGATGAGATGCCACCTGGTCTGACAAAGATAGACAAAAACGCCTTAATGACCCTGGAACATGAGCAGAGCTCTGGACCATGATAAGTGCAAAAGTTAGCATGCCATTGGGCACCTAGTCTTCATAATATCAGACTTTGATAATGAAAGAGAGAAATAGAATAATGTGTCACATTTGGCCAATAAGAAGTACCCACAACACCTTTGGGAAGATTTACTGGTCATTTATAGAAGGCTGGTACACATAATATTGAAAAGTTCTCTCAACTTTCCTCCCAACTTTTAAAAGAACATTTTTTGCTACATCTAAGCTTTCTAGGTATAAAGAGGTTGCCAACATATAAAGTAGAGTTAGAAAATCACATGTCTTGTATTGCCCATTTGTTTAAAAATATCATAGAAAAATGTCTTCTGGAAATTACTCTGAGATGGAATTTAGAATGCCTCTGGTAGCGACATCAGGGGAAACATGCTTGTTCTGTGAATTAGAGGACAGGAAGAGGAAGCCTGAAAAGAGGAAGAGAATAAAGTTCTATGCCAGACTGGTCATATTTAGAAGATAATTTCATGTTATTATCATTGTTCTGTGCATGCATTTTATTCCTCACTACTCTATAGCTGACAATTTTAAGTATTTTTTTGAAATATCTCACTGTCCTTGATGTTCTGAAGAATCTGAAATATGTTAAAAGTAGAGGTAGTGAAAGAAAACAAGTTGTAAATATCTATTTGTTAAAATTCATATGAAATATTGTGGGTTTTTTTTAGAATGGCTAAACCACCTTTCTGAGTAGCACAAATGGTGTACGATTTGGGGGAGGAAGGATAGGAAGTGCAAAGGGCTCTATGCTTGTGTGTTTGTATTGAGGCAAGGGTAATCATTGTCCCTATGTTTGTGCATTTGGTTTTACTTTGGTGTGTATGTAGTGTATATAAAGGACAAACATGTCCTAGTTTACAGCATCTAGTCTTCTATATGTTAAAGAGGTCACCAGTTTGTGACAAAAATAGGATTAGTAAGCTAATACATTTTTCATTTAAATTCCTAGGAAAGACTGACGTTTGAAAATTTGAACATAATAGCCAAAACGGTTGGTAGAGGAGGGATAAAAGGGAAGAGTTCTAGACTAGAATGTTCATATATAGAAGACACTTCCAGATTATAACTGCTATTACATGTGTGCAATTTAGTCAAGGCTGCTCTGTTTATAGTGGACAAACTAAGTCCTTATTTGAAATATCTAGTCTGTCTACATGTTTAGAAGTGCCTGATATATGTTAAAAGTAGAAGTGGTAATTAGTCAATTTATTTAGTTCAAATTCATATGAAATATTGTCCTTTGGAAATGGGATTGTTAAAACACCTCTGTGAGCAGCATATTACTGTCTATATACTCATTCTGAAAGAGGTGCAAGGGAAGCAGTTGCAAAAGGTAGTATGCTAAGTGTGTTCATACTTGGACAGTTTCAGACAACACATTGTCTGCATGTTTTGTGCATTTTTTTGCTGTTTATGTTGTGTAGATAGTAGATAAATGAGTCATAATTTTGCAATATGTTGATATTAAAGAGATTACAAAAGAAAAAGAGATTGCCAGTGTATGAAAAAACAGAACTTATAAAATTAGCCTGTTTTATATAATTTGTATTGACATTCATTAGAAAGCTTGTCTTCTGTAAATGACTTTTAATTTAAATAAAATTTATTGATGTCTATCATTCATATATGAACATACATATGCAATAAATATATAACAAAATTTGTGAACTTATAAAACAAACATGCACATCATTATGTAAGGCTCCCATATATTACCCCACCACTCAGACCATGATTGTTGTGAAGTTTGTGTTACAAACTATGAAATAGCATTGTCAAGATATTCTACTAATTATAGCACTAGCTTACATTTGTGTATTTTCCCCCGACCCACCTTATTATTAACACCCTTGATTGGATTACTATTATATACTTGTTAATGTCCATGAGAAGATATTTTCATGTGTCCTATTAAGCACAGTCCCTCCTTCATCACTAAATTCCCGTGTTATGCAGCCCCATGTTTTGTACATTCCGTTCAAAGTGTGTGTTCAGTAACTATCATTTTCATCACAGAGTTATGTTGTCATCATTTCAGTCAATTTAGAATGTTTTCATTATTGCAAAAAGAAAATTTCCATACTCTGTCATACTCAAATAATGTTTTCTCTTAGAATTGAATCTTCTTTGCCTATGCTGCAAAAATATTACAATATTCCTGTTAACTACCATTGAAAAGTTACATTAGTTATAATTTTCTGGTGTATTACCTTATACTTAAAATTCTGTAAAAAAAGAGCATTCTTATATTTATACTATTAACCACAATATGCACCCACAACCATAATCAGTATGCTATACCTGCGCCCAGATTATTCTTGTTTCCTTTAAGTTGACATTTATATCCACAGAGTACTCCTTTTAGCCACAATCTTTTTTTTTCAAAATTAATATAGTTCTTTATTTTTTAAAAATGTTACATTAAAAAAATATGGGGTTCCCATAAACCTCCCACCCCCCTCACCCCTCTCCTCCCACATCAATAGCCTCTTTCATCATTGTGGCTCATTCATTGCATTTGGTGAATACATTTTGGAGCACTGCTGCACCACATGGATATAATTTACATTGTAGTTTATACAATCTCTTTTATAAATCAACAGTGTTAGTATACTCACTATAATGTGCTACTATCAACTCTATTCATTTCCACACTTTTACAACAAATCTTATTAAAAATTCAGCATACATGAGTATCAGCTACCATTCTCAACCTTAGTTAGCTATGCTCTAGAATTTACCTTCATCTGATTACTTATTGTGCTTAGTTCATATTAGTGAGACCACTCAATAGATGTCCTTTTGTGTGTGGCTTATTTCACTCAAAATAATATCCTAACATTTCATCCATATTGTGCTATGCATCCTGGTTTCATTTCTTCTTAACTGCTGATTGGTATTCCATTATATGTATATACCATATTTTGTTTATCCACTCATTGTTTGATGGACACTTGGGCTGGTTCCATATTTTAGCAATTGTGAATAATGCTGCTATGAACATAGGTGTGTAAATGTCAGTTCACATCCTTGCTTTCAGTTCTTCTGAATATATTCCTAGAAATGGGGTTGCTGGATGATATGGCAGTTCCAATTCTCCTTCTTGAAGTGTTGCCAAACTATTCTCAAGAGAATCTGCATCATTTGACTTTTTCACCAACATTGAAGAAATTTTCCTGTTTCTCTACATCCTCTCCAGCTCTTGTAGTTTTCTGTTTGTTTGGGTTTTTTTTTTTTTTTTTGAAGATGGCCATACTATAATGTGTGAAATGACATCCCCTTGTAGTTTTGATCAGCATTTCTTTAATAGCTAATGATGTAGAACATTTTTTGGGCACTTTTCAGTTTTTCGTATTTCCCCTTTGGAAAAACATCTGTTTGAGTCTTTGGCCTATTTTTTTATTGGGATGCTTGTCTTTTAATCAATGATTTGTGCAATCTCTTTATATAGCAGATACCAAACCCATGTCAGAAAAGTGGTTTCCAAATATTTTATCTCATTGAGTAGACTGTTTTTCAACATTCTTGACAAATTCTTTTGAAGAACAAAACTTTAATTTTGAGGAAGTTTCACTTACCTATTTTTATTCTTTGCTCTCACTTTAGGTGTAAGGTTGAAGAAACTACCACCTACTGCAAGATTTGTTGATGTTTTCTTGCATTTTCTTCTAGAAGTTTTATTATTGGAGATTTTGTTTTTAGGTCCTTGATCCATTCTGACTGAATTTTTATATAAGGTGTGAGATAGGGGTCCTCTTTTGATCTTTTTGATCTGGGTATTCAGCTTTTCAGCACCTATCTTTGAATAGACTGTTATGGCCCAGCTGGGTGGACTTGACAGCCTTTTGGAAAATCACTTTATTGTAGAAGTGTCTATTTCTGAGTTCTCAATTCTGTTCCATTGGTAGATCTGTGTACCTTCATGCAAGTACCATGATTTTTTTTACCACTGTAGCTAAGTAATATACTTTAATGTCAGGAACTGAGAGTCCTCCGAATCTGTACATCTTTTTTTTCTTATTTTCTTCTAATTTTTTTATTGAAAATATATCATTCATACATGAATGTACATAAAAATAAGTATATAGTAAAAATTCTGAACTTAAAAAAATATTGGCTATTCAGGACCCCTTACCCTTCCTCATAAATTTGATTATCAGGTTTTCAATTTCTGCAAAAAAGGCTGTTGAGATTTTTCCTGGGATTGTGTTAAATCTGTAAATAACTTTTAATAGAAATGCCATCTTAATGATATTTAGCCTTCCAATTAATGAAAACAGAATGCCCTTCCAATTATTGATGTCTCTTTTGATTTCTTTCAGCAATCTTTTGTAGTTTTCTGAATATGGGTACCTTATGTACTCCGTTAGCTTTATTCCTATGCATTCGATTCTTTAGTCTCTATTGTAAATGGAATTTTTCCAGACATCTGTCTCAGATTGATCATCAGTAGTGTATAGAACTACTACTGATGTTAGCATATTAATATTGTATCCCTCCACATTGCTAAGCTTATCTATTAGTTTCAGTAACTTTGTTATGGATTTTTTATGATTTTCTAGATTTAGTATCATGTTACCAGTGAATAGCAAAAGATTTTCTTCTTCCTTTCCTATTTGGATGCCTTTTATTTCTTAATCTTACCTAACTGTACTAGCTAGAACTTTTAGAACAATATTGACCAACAGTTATGATATTAGGTAATCTTGTATTATTCCTGATATCAGCAGGGAAACATTCACTCATTTCCCTTTAAGTACAATGTTAATTGTGGGTTTTACATATATGCACTTTTCCATGTTGAGAACGTGTCCTTCTATTCCTATCTTTTTGAAAGATTTTATGAAGAATAGATGCTGTAATTTGTCAAATGCTTTTTCTGGGTCAATTGAGAGGATCATGTTATTTTTCTTCTTCAATTCATTAATGTAGTTTATTATATTTACTGATTTTCTTGTGTGGACGTAACTTGCATATTTGGATAAAATTCACTGGATTGTAGTGTAAATTCTTTTAATATGAAATATTACTATAGGTAATATTGCATAAAAAAGAGTCTGGAGGCTGTCAGAAGGATTGCCCTTATGCACAACTGAGCAGTGTCTAAGAGACAGATAAAGTAGATACAACCCCCAGGTATTGGTTCCTTTGAGGGCTAAAGAGGCCCATGGGTGCTATGGTCATGGCAGATGGGGTTAACTGCCATGTCAGATGGCCCTTCTTTGGAGCTGGTGTTTATGCGTGATGAATCTGGACTCAGATGGGACCTCTCTTCTTAAGACTTTCATGCTACTGTGCTGGAGTTGTAGTTGGTGTCGGGGTTTAAGATATATTTAGGGGATCTGAATCTCTGGACTGACAATGTGATAGCCAGGCCCTGAGCCTCAACAGACTCCAGCACCTACAATCTGATTTATTGGACTCATCTCACTCAGCTAAGATGGAGTTGAAGAAGGACAACCACCACAACACGGAGCCTAGAGTGCCTACAACTGAAAGCGAGAGGATTGCATCCAGTATCCATGAGGAATCCGAGCCTCCTCTTGACATAGAGGTGCAATGGACACAACCAATCCAATGTCCACAGAGAAAAGGTGGCATTGGAGTGGGAAAAGTAGACATGGTGGCTAATGGGTATGGGGAATGGCAGGAAGAGACGAGATGTGGAGGCGTCTTAGGGACTTGGAGCTGCCCTGGATGGTGCTTCAGGGGCAATCACCGGACATTGTAAATCCTCACAGGGCGCACTGGATGGAATGGGGGAGAGTATGGGCCATGATGTGGACCATTAACCATGAGATGCAGATGTCCCCAGAGATGTACTTACCAAATGCAATGCATATGTCATGATGATGGGAATGAGTTTTGCTGGGGGGGGGAGTGGTGAGATGGGGGTAGTGGGGTTGAAGGGGTCCTCATATATTTTCTTTTAATGTAATTTTTTTACAAAATCAATTTAAAAAATTTAAAAAAATAAAAAAAGACTATTTTATTTGAAAAGGAACAAACGTATGTTAATGTTAGAAGATGTTAATATAAGGTAAAATACAACCAAAGCAAACTACGGACAATATTAATATTTCACTTAGGGTTTAAAAAAAGGAACTATACTAAGGGAAAGAATTTAAATGCAATGTATTATAGATTGCTCATCTTCATCTATGCAACATATAAATAAAAATAAACTAGAGAGACAGAAACTGAATAGCAAGTATGTATTGCTGGGGAAGTCTAGAGAGATTGAGAGTTGAGGATTTTTATTTTATGTATTGTGCCCTGGGTATTAAACCAAGGTCCTTGTATGTAGGAAACCAGTGCTCAACCCCTGAGCCACATCACTTACCCTATTTCTCTTTTTTTTTTAAATTTGTTTTGCTTATTGATTGTTTTTAGAAGGCATCAGGAACCGAACCTGGGACATCCCATGTAGGAAACATGCTCTCAAACATTTGAGCCACCTCTGCTCCCAGTGATGAGGTTTTGTTTGTTTGTGTGTGTGTTTTCTTTTATTATTATTATTGGAATAATTAAAATGATCTAACAATGATTGATGAATGCACAGCTATGTTTTATACCAAATACCACTGACTGTACACTTTGGGTGGATTATGAGCTTTGTTAATATGTATCAATTGCATAGATTTGTTTAAAAATAATATTCATTTCTACACTGTTCTCCAAGTCTCTCACCCTTGTTATTTTCCTTTTAGGTTGTAGCATTCCCTTCAGTATCTCTTGTAAATCTGGCCTTTTGGTAAAATACTCTCTGTTTTTATTTGTCTGTGAATACTTTAATCTCAGTCTCATGTTGAAGAATAGTTTTACTGGATAAAGAAATCTTGGTTGGCTGTTTTTCTACTTCATTACCTTAAATGCATCATTTTATTTTATTTTCACCTCCATGATTGCTCATGAGAGATTGGCATTTTGTTTTATTGAGGTTCCCTTATAAGTGATGCATTATTTTCCTTTGATGCTTTCAGAGTCAAGTCTCTCTGATAATTATCATTCTGAGTAATGGGTGCCTTGGAGTAAGTCTATTTGGGTTTATTCTTTTTGGAGTGCATTACTCTTCTTCTGCATTGATATTTATATCCTACATAAGGGTTAGGAATTTTCCTGTCATTATTTCCTGAAATATTCTTTCTGCCCCCTTCCCTTTCTGTTCCTCTTCTGAGACACATTTAACATGCATGTTTGTGTCTTTCATGCTGTCATTCACTTCCCTGATAACATGTGCCATATTTCCATTCATTTATCTTTCTATTCACCTTTCTTTTCAAGGTTACCTATTCTGTCTACTTACTAATTCTGTTCTCCATCAATTCAAATATGCTATTGTATATATAATGTATTTTTAATTTCTTCCCTTGTGTTTTTCATTCCCTTAAGCTCTGTGACTTTTCTTTGCAGACATTCAAATTGCCCTTTATGCTCAACATTTGAGTTCTTAATATACATTACTTCTTTAGTTATATTTTCCTTCAACACCTTGTATTGATTTAGGATATTTGTGTGATTACAACTAACTAATTTTCTTAAATCCTGTGTCTCATCAGGATTTCTTTTTGCTTTCTCCATGCCATATTTTCCTGTTTCTTAGTATGGCTTATAATTTTTTTCTGATATCTAGAAATCTGAATATATTAGTGAATTGAGTCTGATCGTCAATTTCTTTCTTTTTCCTAGTTGATTTGTTTCATGGTTCTTCTTTGGATTTTGGATCAACTTACTCTAAGTCTTTAAAATTTCCCAACTTAAGTTAAGAAAGTCAGACAAGGGACTCACTATTGGGATGCAGATCTGTCCCCCAGGAATTTGGGACAAGAGAAACCTAAAATTAGTTTTCTCCTTGCATTTCTTGGCAGGTCAGCATATAGCATTTACTGGTGATTTTTTCCATGAAGGTGACTATTTCAACCTCCACTTGCCTGAGATTTTAGTTTGGAAAGAGCTGAGATTCCAAGTAAGTTCTGCTATCCAAATTCACTGAAGAGAAACCACTCTCTGTCCTCTGTTACACTCTTTCACTCCCCAGGAAAGAACTGAGCCATGGGTTTTATCAGTCTGTTCAATTTGAGTGTATGGGTTTTGGGGAAATGGATAGCCAGTCATGGACGTTAGCATACCACAAATTTCTTTTTGGCTTCTTTGTCTCTCTTTCATTTGCCTTCCTGGGTATATGCAGTACTCTCCTGGTCGGAAGTATCACAAAGCTCCTCCCTTGGAGAGCTTTATGCCCTTCCTCTGTTGATTTTGTGAGAGAATTAAAACCTGCCTACCTATTCTGATGCCATGTTCCTGGAAGACTGTAAATGACTTTTTTTTTTTTTTTTTTTTAAAGATTTATTTATTTATTTAATTTCCCCCCTCCCCTGGTTGTCTGTTCTTGGTGTCCACTTGTTGCGTCTTGTTTCTTTGTCTGCTTTTTTGTTTCTTTGTCCGCTTCTGTTGTCGTCAGCGGCACAGGAAGTGTGGGCGGCGCCATTCCTGGGCAGGCTGCACTTTTCTTTTCACGCTGGGCGGCTTTCCTCACGGGCGCACTCCTTGCGCGTGGGGGCTCCCCCACGCGGGGGACACCCTTGCGTGGCACGGCACTCCTTGCGCGCATCAGCACTGCGCATGGCCAGCTCCACACCGGTCGAGGAGGCCCAGGGTTTGAACCGCAGACCTCCCATATGGTAGACGGACGCCCTAACCACTGGGCCAAAGTCCGTTTCCCTGTAAATGACTTTTGAGTATGAATTTGTTCAACCACTTCTAAACATTACACTTATCTATATTTATCTACTGAACTGCCAGTGGAGAATAGGAAGTATGGAGGGAAAGGTTCAAAGCAAAAATGTTCAGGTTCAGGAGATGCCTCACATAACCATTTTATCTGTTTGAAGTTTTATTTAACAACACTATGTGTATAGTGAATAAATAGGTTCTTATTTGAAATATCTAGACTTTCTAAATGTTTTGAAAGTGCTTGATGGGTTTAAAAATAGAGGTAGTAGAAGAGTATTGTAAATAGCTTTTGAAAAATGATTTATTTATTCCCCCCCTTATTATTTTGCACTTGCTGTCTGCTTTCTGTGTCCATTTGCCATGTGTTCTTCTGTGTCTGCTTGTCTTCTCTTTAAATGGCAATGGGAACCAATTTTGGGACCTTCCAGAGTGGGAGAGAGATGTTCAATCTCTTGCACCAACTCAGCTCCCCTGGTCTGCAGCATCTCTTAATGTCTTTCCTCTGTATCTCTTTTTGTTGTGTCATCTTGCTGCACCAGCTTTATGCATGGGCCAGCCCTCCATCTGGGCTACCACTCATGAATGGACCAGGACTCCACATGGGCTAGCACTCCATGTGGGTCTGCTCTCCGCTTGGGCCAGCTTGCCATGTAGGCCAGCTTGCCTTCACCAGGAGGCCCTGGCATTTGAACCCTAGACTTCCTATATGGTAGAAGGGAACCAGATCACTTGAACCACATCAACTTCCTTGTAAATTGCTTTAAAAAATTGGTAGGGATGGCCAGGCAAGGAAGAATGCCATGATTCCAAGCTGGCCCCAGGCTGAAGAAGAATAAACTGGATCAGAGTACCAGACAGCAGCAGCACCAACTCATGGGTTTCTGAGGATGCCTGGATGAGGACCCACCCTAAGTATTTAGGGATGATGGAATTAGATATAGGAGATTCCAGCTAAGTTTATATAACATTTTTTAAATTTACTTAGGCATCATAGAGAGTACAATTTAGCATGAAGTAAACTGTGTGAGACTCCTAGAACTGCAGCTCATCTGCTTTGTCAGCACTAAGATAGAAGGATAAGGATTACATACTGTGGTGCCTACACCAATCAGTGTGTCCTTCAGCCATAACAGGTTAAGGGAGATCTTGAAGACATCCTGAAAATTTCAAGGTGACCCAGACTTGCCTATGTCTTTTACTTTGGCCATACTAGAGTCTGATTCCATAATAGTTTATTATAAACTTACTGATGGATTTATTCTACCAAACCATCAGAATATTTCACTTAGAGAATGACAGCTATAATTCCCAAAGGTTATTATATTCATAAAAGTTTGGATTTGAGGCTGATCAGCCTGCCTCATCTTTCATCTCAGACATAGTCGTAGTTAACATCACTGGTCCATTCCATAAATTTTCTTTCTGTAGAACAAGACTTTCCCAGATAGAAAAATGTCTTTTGTTAAAAATACATAGGTTAAAGTTAATATAGAACTTTCTTATATGGATACAGTATAATTAAAGTTGTATGTATGTTGATGATAAGGATATGTTGAGAGGGTTGGAATGAGTCTTTCTCCTGTCATGCCACACTCATAAATGCCTCCTTGTTTCCTGCTGCCACAGCTGACTCATTGTTGAGATTGCCACTTTTTTCTACTATTCAATTCTCCATATGCTTTTTTGGCCTGTATAAATAGCTTGGAATGGTGTTTCTTATACACCTCGACCCTTGAGAGTTTACTTCTGTTTGCTTTTTCATCTCTCACTTTAAATAAGATCTAAATGTGAATTTGCTTGTCTAAGTTAACAGGAAACAGAAAAGTGCTACCTACAAGAGTACTGGAACTTCCTATCTATTTTTATTGGCACCAAGAATTATTATTATAAATACCTAGAATATTACAAGAGAGATAGTATGGGACAGTGTCAGCTTTAAAAATGCCTTTATTAACTAACCCCAGTTATTCTGCTTTTGATAATTTATCTCACGTTGTCACAAATATGAAAAATTATATGCATAAAGATGTTTTAAATAGTGTTACTTGCAATAGCCCTATTATAATCTACTTAAAAGTTTAGGGCAGGGTCAGCAAAAATGTTTTTGTAAAAAGGCAATATAGTGAATATTTTATTCTATTTAGGAGATACAATCCTGTCACAACGATTCAGCTATGCTGTTTGTACTACCAAAGCAGCCATAAGAAATGTGTAAAAAAAATGGGCATGGCTGTGTTCCAATAAACTTTATTTATAAATGTGGGGTCACAGTTTGCCACCACTGCTCCAGGGCAAGGGTTGGCCAATCTGTTCTTTATAGAACAGATATATTTTAGGCATTGTGAGCCATATATGATCCCTGTTACATATTCTTCTTTATTTTCTTTACAACCCTTTAAAAACTGTAACAAGTATTTTTACATTGTGGCCTATACAAGAATAGATCTTAGGGCCAAATTTAATTCATGGGCCACAATTTGTAAACCTTTGGTCTAGGAGAAGAGTCAGTAAAAATATATATATATATATATACCCCAAATTTGTAATAAATATAATGAAAAATATGAGAAAATATCATATTAATTTAAAAGACAAAATATAAAGAAGTATATGAATGGGTATGATTATGGCTGCAAATAATACACCATGGGGAGCAGACGTGGCTCAAGCAATTGTACACCTGTTTCTTATATGGGAGGTCCTGTGTTCAGTTCCTAGCTCCTCCTAAAGAAGACAAGCTGATGCCACAACCAGCAAAGATGTTACAATCGGAAGATGCAACAATGAAAAACCAGTAAAGACACTGCATCCAGCAGATGCTGCAAACAGCAGAAACCACAACCAGCAGATACTGCAACCACAAATGTAACCACAAATGTAACCACAAAGAGCAGAAATTGCAACCAGTAGATGCCACAACCAGAAGGAAGCAGGAGTGAAACAAGGATTTTGGGGGAGGTTCAGGGTTCTGCTTTGAGTGCCTCTTAAAGAAGACAAGCATACAATGAGCAGATGAGGGAGAAATTTTGGAAGGGGAAATAAATTTTTGAAAAGTAACACATCAAAATTAACATATACAATATGATAAAGTAAAATTGTTAACTGTAGTTATAGTGAAAAATCAGGATAGAAAATGAATGAATATATTTTGCAATATTTAAGTCTAATTTGGTCTGCTTAGTTTTATAATAAAATGTTTTAAAATTAAAATGTTATATTGAAAAAAATGGTGGTATGTACTGTCTTTGGAAATGGAATTTTACTCTTTTCCAATGGGTGGATGGAGGTGAGAGGGAAGAAACTGCAGTATGAACTAGCCAAGTGCTGTTGAGTGCCTAAGAGTTACTTCCAGAAAGCCTCCGTGTTGCTCAAATGTGGCCACTCTCTAAGCCATACTAAGCATATAAATGCATTACCTTCACCCCAGCGTGGGACATGACTCTCAGGGATGAACCTCCCTGGCACCAAGGGATTACTACCAAGCACCAGCTGATGATGTAAATAGAAAAAGACATAGAATAAAATGGTTAAGTCAGACCAGCAGAATATCTCAACTTTCATGTAATATCAGGTATTAAAAACTGCTTTTGACTTTGAGTAAAAGGGGGAAATGGAAAGGACAAACAATTTTATATGACTATGAGCCTCCATAAAAGAATCAGTAGGTCATCACACTTATGCACACCTCAGCAGTGTTCCAGAGACAGTGAAAGTAGATAAAACACCAGGTTCTCATTCTCCTGAGGGCTACAGAGACCCACAGGTTCTATGTTCATGGCAGATGGATCTGAGGTTCAGTGCCATGTCAGTTGAGTCTACTTTGGAGTTTGTGTTCCTGAGTATGATGGAGTTGGACTCAGATGTGACCTTTCTATACATACCTATTCTGTCATTTACTGGACCTGTGGTTGGCACTGGGGTTGGTGTATACTCAGGAGACCTGAATCTCTGAACTCTCCATGTGACAGCCAGGCCCTGAGCCTTAGCAGACTTGCAGCTCCTACCCTCTGGTTTATTGGTCTTACCCCAGCCAGCAAACAGGGAGGTGAAGAAGGTCAACCACCACACCAGACAGCCAAGAATGCCTACAACTGCAAGCAGGAGAATTACATCCATCATCCATGTGGAATTTAAGCCCCCTCTTGACATAGATGTGGAGTGGATACAACCATTCTAAGATCCACAAGATGGAGGAATAGAGTATGGATTAGAGTGGATTTACTGATATTCTATTTATGAACTATTGTGATTAGTAATGGAAGAAATTGTAGCATTGATGTGAAGAAAGCAGCCACAGTAGCTGCTGAGAGTAGGGAGAGGGAAGAAGAGATATGGTGTGGAGGCATTTTCAGGATTAGAGTTGTCCTGGGTAGTACTGCAATGATGCAATGATAGATGCTCGACATTGTATGTCCTGCCATGACCCACTGGGTGGACTGGGGGAGAGTGTAAACTACAAATGTAAACCATTATCCATGTGCTGCAGCAGTGCTTCAAAATGGATTCACCAAATGCAATGAATGTACCACTATGATGAAAGAGGTTGTTGACGTGGGAGGAGTGCAGTGAGGGGGTGATGGTTATATGAGGACCTCTTATATTTTTTGAACATAACATTAAAAAAATAGAGAAAAAAATTAAAAGAAAAAGATATTTTGCTAATATGTACTAGAATATTTCTGGTTATCTATTTCCCTGTACATTATGTGCATTTATTTAACTTCACTGTACTGTATATATTGAGTATATACTCGACAAATGGGTCCTAATTTTATAATACCTATTCTCTGGATATTAAAAAGAGTTGCCAAAATATGACAGAAGTAGAGTTAGTAAACTACCACATCTAAGTGAAACATATACCTGTAACTCATCCCCTGGGTTTGTGGTGCAGGGAAGGGATTGTGAGAAATATAGTGCTCTAGACTAGGATTTTTCTATTTAGAAGACACTTTCAGATACTATCCATGTGGTGCAGCAGTACTCAGAGATGTATTCACCAAGTGCAATGAAAGTCCCATGATGATGGAGGAAGCTGTTTTTATGGGAGGAGTGGGGTGAGGGGGGTGGGACATATATGGGGACCGCATATTTCTTGAATGTAACATTAAAACAAATAAAGACAAAAATACATAGGAGACAAAAGTGGATGTGGCTGAATCATTTGGGCTCCCATCTGCCATAGGGGAGGCAGATCCATAGAGGACTGATGGCTTATGCCCACGGAGAGCTGGCACAGAAAGATGATGCAACAAAAAAAAAGAGAAACAGGCAGACACAGAAGAAGCAGGAGGGAGGGGTGGGAATAAATAAAAAAATAATAAAAATTTTGAAAAAATAATAAAAAATTTGAAAACCTATTTATTAAAAAATGCATTGGAGGCATAGAGTAGCAGATCTGAATTGGTTGAGGAGGGAAAAAGGAACTTGAAGCACAGAGCATCTAAATTTGAAAAGATAGGGTTAAACAAAGAAATAAGAATGGAAAGAAAATGGAACAAGTTCCCAGGGAATTGAATGTCAACAGAAAATACACAAATATACATGTTATAGGTGTCCCAGAAGGAGAAGAAAATTGAAAAAGGGTAGAAAAAGATTTGAGGAAATAAAGACCAAAAATTTCCCAACCCTTCTGAAAGACATAATTATCAATATCCAAGAAGGACAATGCTCTCCAAACAGAATAAATCTGAATAAACCTATTCTGAGACATCTACTATTCAGAATGTTAAATGCCAGAGATAAAGAAGGAATTCTGAAAGCAACTAGAGAAAAATAATTCACATACAAAGGATGCTCAATAATACTGAGTACTGAATTTCCTTAGAAACCAGAGGTGAGAAAACATTGGTATGGTATACTAAAGGTTCTGAAAGAGAAAAGTGGCCAGCCAATAATTCTTTATCTGGCAAAACTGTCCTTGAAAACTGAAGGAGAGTTTACTGTCTTTAGAGATAAGCATAAACTAAAATAATATGTCACAAGCTGACCAGGTTTACATGAGATACTAAAGGAAGTGATGCAATCTGAAAGGAAAAGACAGGAGAAGGCGGCCTAGAGAATAATGTAGAAATGAAGATTATTAGTAAGGGTGACAAAAAGGGTAAAAATATAATAGTAACATAGGTCAATGGAAAGCCAAAAGTTACAGTGGATGAAGTACATAATGCCCTTAAAGTAATAACACTGAATGTTAATGGATTTAATTCATTCATTAAAAAAAAAAAACAATCTGACAGAATGGATAAAATATCAGCCATCTATATGCTATTTACAAAAGTCTCAACTTACATGCAAAGACAAAAATAGACTGAATGTAAAAGGTGGGAAAAAGATATTCCACAAAAACAGTAGTGGAAAAAAAAAGCTGTATTATAGTTTACATTGTAGTTTACACTTTCCCCGAGTCCATTCAGTGGGTCATGGCAGGATATATAACATCCAGCATCTTTCCCTGCAATATCACTTAGATCAACTCCAAGTCCTTAAAATGCCCACACATCACATATCTTCTTCCCTCACCCTGCCCTAGCAACTATAACCCATATGATGCAGCAGTGCTCCAAAATGTATTCAAATGCAATGAATGTGCCACAATGATGAAAGAGGTTGATGATGTGGGAGGAGTGGGTTTTTTTGTGTGTGTGGGTTATATGGTAACTTCTTATACTTTTTAATGTAACATTTTTGTGATCTATGTATCTTTAAAAAAGACAATTAAAAATTTTAATGTACACTACAGACCATAGTTAGTGGTAATAGTTTGATGACATTATCTCATAATCTGTATCAAGTGTTCCACAGAAATATAGTGTGTAGTGCAGAGGTGTTTTATGGGAATTCCACACCTGTGCCCAATAGTCTTGTAAGTTCACAAATTCTCTGATAAAAATATTTTTTGGCATCAGGGGTGGGGATTTATGTGGAATAATGTGCACCTAGAGCATGTTTCTATGCACCATGAAAATGTTTATCTTGTCATAGTGTGTAATGTTAGTGAGTAGAGACCCATACAATAAACAAGAAATATTAAACTCCAAAAAAACACAAAAAAACAACAACAACAACAACAAAAAAAAACAAGCTGGAATAGAGATACTAATATTGGAGAAATAGCCTTTAAATACACAACCAGTTTAAAAGATGAAGAAAGACATTACATACTTCAAATGGAGAACTTCACCAAAAAGAAATACCAATAGTAAATATTACTGCAACAAACAACGGTGCCACAAAATACATGAGACACATATTGCAAAATCGAAGATAGAAATAGCTGTCTCTACAATAATAGTTTGAGACTTCAATACAACATCTTCACATTTGCATAGAACAACTGGACATATGATCAGTTAGTTAAAAGAGAATTCAAATAATATGATAATTTAACTAGACATCACAGAAATATATAGAATATTGCACACTAAGATTCAAAGATATACATTTTTCTCAATTGTTCATGGATCTTTCTTCTGAATAACCATATGATGGGCCTCTAAATAAATCTCAACAAATTTAAAAGATTGTAAAAAGCAGTATTGATGATAATGGAATGAAGCTGGAAATCAACAACAGGTAGAAAAATGGAGAACTCACAAATATATGGAGTTTAAACAAGAGAGTCATAAAAATCAGTGATCTAAGAAGAAATCACCAGAGAAATCAGTAAATATATAGAGATGAATGAAAGTGAGAATACAGCATATCAAAACTTATAGGGTGGAGCTAAAGGTGTGCTGAGAGGGAAATTTATAGACCCCAAGGTTTACATTAAAAAAGAAGAAAGAAATAAAATCAAAAACCTAACTGAACACCTTCAGCAACTAGAAAAATACAAACAAACATCAAACCAATTCCCAAGTAAGCATAAAGAAAGAAAGAAATTAGACTGAGATTAGATTAGAGCAGAAATAAATTACACTGAGAACAAACAAACAATAGACAGAATCAATAAAACCAAAAGTTGGGCCTTGAAAAAGATCAACCAATTCAGCAAACACTTAGTTAACTGTCAAAGAAAAAGAGAAAAAATACAAGTAAAATCAGAAATGAGAGGAGGGCATTACTACCAACCCCACAGAAATAGAAGAGGTCATAAGAGGATATCATGAACATCTGTATGCCAACAAACTAGACAACGTTGAAACATCTATTCTTTCTAGATGTTTAGAATTATACAACATATGTTAAAATAGGAAGTGCAAAATAATACTTTAAATATGTTTTGGTTAATACATAAGAATGGCTGTATTTGGGGAATGGGATTATTATACTAGATGTTGGAGCAGTGTGCTGATGGGGTGGTTGTGGGGACAGGGAAGGAAGTGCAGAGGGAAGCATTCATTGCCTGTGAGTTGTTATACAAGTTCTAATAGTCTAAACATGGTTCTATATAGGCAATGTAGTAATTGCTGTCTATTAAAGGACAAGTCCTAATGTCCAAAGTATGGTAAAAGTAGAGGTAGGGTAATTACCCCTTTATAGCTTTAAGAAAGACTGTCTTCTGTGAGTGACCTCTGTCACTTTACCTTTTGGAGCTTGATATATTCTTATGCTTAGTGATTGAAATGGTGAAAGAGGAAGAAAAGGAAGGACAAAAGGATGGGCTCTTTGCTAGTATCTCTATATCTTGAAGAGAGTTTTAGATTATAAACCTAGTTTATATGTGCATGTTTTGTAAAAATTGTATTTATGGAGATAATCTTCATTCTTTATTTCACATCTGACATTTTTAGATATCTTGAGGTGAAAATTATAACAGAAGTAGAGCTAGTGAATTAATTAATTTATAAATATATTTTTGTTGAATTCATAGAAAGGAAGTAGGTTTTATCTGGAACTATTAGACCAACTCTGAGCAGTATGCATCAGGACTTGTTCATTAAATTGGCTACAGAGAGGAGAAGGAGGTATAGGGAGAGAGATGGATGCAGATGTGTTCATATTTCAATTTTGATGCCAACCATTGATGTATGTGCATATCTCAAAGCTATGCCATGGAAAACATTGTTGAATAATTCAGCAGAAACCTACATTCTTACTAAAATCCAATGTAGGTCTAATAATGAATTAACTTAGAAAAATTATACTTATTGTACTCTATTGCTTTATGTTTCCATTTAAATTGAGTATTAAAGACATGTAGTAGTTGTAACTCTGCCAATAACTATAGAGGCCTGTTTCCATTTTTGTCTCTTATGAAATGTTTCCACAGAAAGGGCAGGGATACATTTTACCCCTGATTAAATTTGTGTCTTGTATTTTTGGTTATCACAATACCCCATGGCTTTGGAGCTTTGGACTGGTATATATTCATGGTGTGTGAAAAACCGTGATCCATTTTATGTGATCTCAACCACATAAAAAAGTATGCACAGTTGTGTATATACACACATGATGTAGAAAGTTGTATAAAAAATATATCAACTTGCAAACTGCATGGAATCCTGGATGACTTTTGTGTTTTTTACTTCTTGTGTTTTTTCAGTTTTCTATATTGCACAATTAGCCTAAAGTTTGGGGAAAGAAAAATAATTTTTTTTTAATCTAAGAAGGCCTAAATAATTGGACATATATTATAGATTGTAAAACAAAAATTTTGGGTTGTAATTCTCCACAATTTGATTCAGATTATTTGCTAGCCCAATGTAAATCACAGCAAGTGTCGATATATTTTAACCAGCTGGTTTTAAAACTTATATGGAAATGTAAAGAAGTAGAGTAACCAAAAACACTCTAAAAAGTGAATAACAAAGTTGGATTTCAAAGTTTAGTATAAAATCACAATAACCAAGATAGGATGTTATTGGTGAAAGAACAGACACCCAGATCAATGGAATAGAAAGCCCAGAAATAGCAATGCAAAAATATATTCCAATGGTATTTAATGAAAGTCATTTCACCAAATGTGTTGAAACAATTGGAAATTCACATGCAAAACAAAAATCCTTGACAAATCTGGAATCTATATCATAAACAAAAAGTTAAAACCCAGTGGATCACAGACAAGCAAAAAGTATAAACCTATGAAAGTTATAGAAGAAAACAAAGGAGAAAATATTTGTGACTTTAAATTAGGCTAAAAGCACAGTCCATTATAGAAAAAAATTAATAAATTATGCTTTATCAAAATAGAAACTTTTGTGCTGTGGAAGACATGAGAATGAAAATACAAGTCATCATCTGGCAGAAGTTATTTGCAAATCACATGTTTGGCAAATGATTTTTATCCAGGCTATATAAGAAACTCTTAAAAGTGGAAAATAAACAGCACAATTAAATATATGTACAAAAACTGATTTCTTTGAAAAAATCTCAGATATTCATAAACTCTCCCAATTGTGCATAAAAAAATAGTGTCCTATGGGTGAGAGTGTTTATTGCCCTTTCCCTCTAATTTTTAAGTCTTTTGATCTATTGTAAAGTTAGGAAGAAGGATCTCCATGGTTTTTCTTGCCTTTCCCATAGTTAATTTTTTCTTCCCTGAGAACTTTATAATGAAGGATTATTTTCAGTTACCTTGCCTGAAAATTATTTTTAAAGCAATTTCACTGAAACATATACACACACCAAACAATCTATCTAAAATATAGAGTGTACATTCAATGGACTTTGGTTTAATCAGAGTTGTGCATTCATCAGTGCCACAATATTAAAGCAGTTCTATTATTCCAAAAAGAAAAACCCAAATATTAGACAAATTCTCTAGGAAAACAGAACCAACAGGAGATATCTTTAAATAGTATGAGATTTTATAAATATCTCTCACGCGACTGTGAAGATACAGAAGGCCAAATTCTTCAAGGCAGGCTGCAAATCAGGGGCTCCAATGAAGGTCCTTGATGAGTTCCCAGGAGACACTGGCTGTCTGATGTAAAGCTGAGAATTCTCTCTCTAAATGTTGAAATCACTTCCCCTTTTAAGGCTTTCAGCTGATTTGATGAGACGTCACTGATTCCTGTATCCTTAGATGATTGTGGAAGTAACAAGTCACCTACGCAATTAACTCGCTGATGATTAAAGTCCATGAAATGCCGTTGTATTACAATTATCCCAGGGCTTGACCAGCCAATTGGTCACCATTACCTTGCTGAGTTAACACATCAGTCTAACCATCAAAACCCCTACTATTTATCATATTTCAATCCCTCTATCCTTTCCTATGCCACACATTACCTCTACACTAATTCCATTGGAAAAAAAATTATTTATATTTACAATTTTATAGTTGGAATAACACAATATCCAGCATGTTATGTCTGTTTGTTTTTTCAATTTGCATAGTTCTTTTTTTATTGTAATGGAAAAATGATTTTATTGCTGTTCCCTACTATCCATAGATTACTTTAGGTGCATTTTTGCCAAAATATCACCCCTTTATTAGTACTGTGTAGTATTAATGTACATTTGTACTGATTCATGTAAAAACATTGTTATATTTGCACTATTAACCACACTCATTATCCAAATCAGGGTTCACTATGCTACACATTAACTTTTTTGATCTTTTAGCTCTCCCTCTAGTGACATAAAAAAATCTTAAACTTTCCCTTTCAATCAAAATCATACCCATATATTAGTGCTGCTAATTACAATCACTGTAATGTATTATCATCATGTCTATCAATTTCCAAATCTTACTGTCTACCTCATTATAAATTATGCAAAAATTAAGCCTTAGCTCCCCATTCTTTTTTTTTATTGACTTTGTAATAATATTACATTAAAAATATATATATGAGGTCCTATTCAACCCCACCCCCCCACCCCACCTCTCCCCCCCCCCAGCAACACTCATTCCCATCATCATGACACATCCATTGCATTTGGTAAGTACATCTTTGGGCACCTCTGCACCTCATGGTCAATGGTCCACATCATGGCCCATACTCTCCCCCATTCCATCCAGTTAGCTCCCCATTCTTTATCCTCTTTCTATCTTCTGGTGATGTATATAATAACTGTGAACTACATGAGTTTTCTCATTATATTTAATTCATATTAATGAAGTCATATTATATTTATCCCTTTGTGTCTGGTTCCCTTCATTCAACATGTTGTCCTAGAGGTTCATCCATGTTGTCATATGCATCACAACTTATTTCATCTACAATAGAAAAATATTTCATACTATTCATATAGCACATTTTCATTTGTCTCCAGATATTTACTAATTCATACTGCAATTTCTTGACCGGCAGATAGTCTAAAAATGTGTTGTTTAGCATCCACATACTTGTGAATTTATCCATTCCCTGCCTATTGTTGATTTCCAGCTTCATTCCATTATGATCCATTTAAGTGCCATGTATAATTTCAATCTTTTTGAATTTATTGAGACCTGTTTTTTGATCTAACATGAGGACTATTCTAGAGATAGATTCAGGAGCACTTGCGAAGAATGTATATCCTGTTGATTTTGTGTTCAATGTTCCATATTTGCCTATTAATATTAGTTCACATATCATATTATCCAAGTTCTCTTTCCTTATTGATCTTCTGACTAGTTCTATTGATGTGAGTGATGTATTGAAGACCCCAATTATTATTTTAGAGACAACACTTTCTCTTTTCAATTTTGCCATGGATTATCTCATGCATTTAGGGGCACACTGGTTAGATGCGTAAATATTTATGATTGTTATTCCTTCCTTGTGCATTGTTCCTTTTATTAAGAGGTAATGTCCCTCTTTATCTCTTATAACAGTGTTGCATTTAATGCCTGTCTTGTCTGATGTAACTATAGCTAAACATGCTCTTTTTTGATTACTATTTTCATGGAATACCTTTTTCCAACCACTCACTTTCAGCCTATTTGTATCCTGGGGTCTAAGGTGAGTCTCTTGTAGACAGCACAGTGATGGCTCATATTTTTATCCATTCTGTTACCCTGTGTCTTTGATTAGGGAATTTAATATATTAATATTCAAAACTATTACGGTAAAGTTGTTTCTTACTTCAACCATTTTACCTTTGTTTCTTATATGTCATATCTTACTTTGTATTTTTTACTATTTTAGTTACCTTTTCTGATGCTCATCCTTTCTACAGTTTCCTCCAATTCTCATTTTGTCTTTTCCTTTCATGCTACAGAACTCCCTTTAATATTTCTTGTAGGATTGGTCTCTTATTAACAAATTCTCTTAATTTCAGTTTACCTGGATATATTTTAAACTTACCCTCATTTTTGAGGGGCAGATTTTCCTGATGAAAATTTCCTGGTTAGCAGATATTCCCTTACAGTATCTTAAATATATCATTTTATTGCCTTCACTCCTCCATGGTTTCTGGTAACAAATTCACACTGTCACATTAAACTCCTTTTTTGTATGATAGATTGTTTTTCTCTTGCTGCTTTAGGAATTTTTTATTTATCTTTAGTGTTTGATATTTTGATAATTCTGTGGCTCAGAGTAGGTTTGTGCAGATTTGTTTGGTTTGGGGTACACTGTACTCAGGCATGGACTTTCATGTTTTTCATCAAAGTTGGGAATTTTCAGCTATTATTTCCTCAAATATTATTTCTGCCCCCTTTCCCTTATCTTTTCCTTCTAGAAATCTGATGACACATATGATAATGTTCTATGTGCTATCATTCAATCCCCTGAGTCACTGACCAGTTTTTCCTCTGTCTGTTCTTCTGTCTTTTCAATTTCAGATGTCATGTCCTCTGTCCTCTAATCCACTGACCCTTTCTTTGGCCAGTTTGAATCTGTTGTTGTGTGCCTCTAATGTATTTTATATCAGTTGTGTCTCTCATCCCCATAAGTTCTGGTATTTTCTGTTGAAGATTACAATTTTTTCTTTATTCTCACCCAGTGAGAACTCCTTGAATTGATTTAGGAGATTTATTTGAATAACATTTAATACTTGTTTCAAATCCTGTGTCTCATCTGGCATTTTAATTAATTCTTTGACTGGACCATACATTCCTGCTTCTTAGTATGGCTAGTAATTTTTTGCTGATGTCTAGACATCTGATTATGATGATGAATTTACTCTGGTGTTCAGTTTCTCTCTCTTGCTTAGTGTTTTCTTTTTTGATTTGTGTCATGACTCTCAGTGGAGGCATAGAGATGAAGAGTGCTCACATCACTTTTATAAATAGGAAAAGTTAAAGCAGAAACTGCTTCTAGAAATTTGCAGACCAGGAGCATGCTGTCCACCTGCCAGATGGGAGGAGGAGAGGGAGTCAGAGAAACTAAAACAAAAACAAAAAAAACAAACAAAAAACCTGGAGTAAGTTGCCCCCACAGTGGGAAATAGCACTTAACCGTCACCATCAAAGCAAAAATTCTCTGTAGGGACCAAGAATGGCTGCCATGGATACAAAGTGGAACAGTGATTTTTTTTTCCTCCCTGGGAAAAGGGAGTGTGAGGTCAAGGGCCAAGCATGGCTTCTGATCCCTGAGTTGGGACTGCGGGACCTGGCTTTGAATAGATGGCCCAAAGGGTTACTCCCATGGACATTGTTTCATCATTGTCTGCCCATTGGAGGTTGAAGTAATCATACTCAAGTTTGGAAAGTTTTGCTGAAAAGTGTCATCTGCTGGCAAGATAGGGAAATGTATTCTAGGGGTAAAAGAACCTTGCGACTTCACTGCTCACTCCCCAGGGTCTTTGGAAACTGGTCTCCACCCTGCTACTGGGTCTTTGGCCCTGTTTGATCACTTATACATGGGTAATTTTAAAAACCTAGAATAAGTTCCTTGTTTTTGTATGAGAACCTAGTTAGGTTCATGGAAAAGAGCTTTCAAGTGAGGGCATATTCCCCTTACAGTGGTGACTTTAAATGCTTCTTTATTCCCTCATTAACCCTTATTTGGCCTTTACTAGTTTGTTAACAATTTGACTAGTTCGCCACTGTCATTGGCCTTAGATGAGAAAGTTCTAAAGTCGTGACTACTGCTGTAGGTGACAGATTTTCTTTAGATTTAAGTTTAGCTTATTGCCCTATCACTTCTGTTTTCTGATGAGACCAAGAAAATTTGTGAATTTCCAGATTACCCAGCTTTTTGTTTGGTATAGTAAGGGTGGATGTGATGCTCTTCTCAATTTTTTACAATCCAAATGGAAAACAGATTTTCCACATAAATTTTAAATGCACTCTTTGCATATAATAATCCTCATTTATTGAATGCCAAGCACTGTGTGAGGTACAGTACACATGTTCTGTCACTTAGTCCTCACAGAAGCACAGTAAATTAGGATATGCAGATGAGTTTATGAGGCTCAAGGAAGTTATATGGCTTGTTCTTGGTGATAGAAATAATAAATGGAAACTCCTAAAATGAAACCTATGCCTGCCTGAATATTGTCTACATTTTATTTATCCTCCCTACTATATTGTACTCCTATTCTTCAGGAGTTCAGACAATTTAGACTTCTAACTCCTCTATTGTTATTTGGTAACATTTCTTAGAAATTACAAGCTTGAGAAGGATGCAGAGTTAAGTAAAACCTCATCTGTGATGGCAATGCTGCCTCTGGGGGATTTGGAATAATAGTTTGATTTCTGACAGCTTTTTCAAAGTGAGCTGACTGGGATAAGCCTTTGCAAATGAGAATTTTGCAATATAAAATTGATATGACCAATCACTTACTTCATAGAATACTGGTTTCCCACAAGAATAGGAGGCAATTTGGATAGTCACAAATTGGAGTGTGAGATGGCAATAATTACAGTGTGTGAGTCAAGCTGCTAAATTTGGAGAGGTTAAGTCCACATCTACATCTGCCAAGAAAATTTCCCTATTTTGAAATCTATGTGACAATCATTCTATTCCCTTCCCTTTGAATGAGAGATTTTTCATTACAAAATTGCAAACATATTGGCATATCTAGCTGATTTAGGAAACTGGAAAAAATACTGTTGCATTTTGAGTAAGTCTAGGTGTGCTTGTATTTCAAATAACTTGTTTGATTCTTGCTTTCAATTTGCCATTCTCTGGTTTATGGATGAACCCTTCCATTTAAACTAGTTTTTGGTGGGTTCTGCATTAATTCCTAAAGAAAGAAAATCAATGAGATGGTATGGGAACAAAGGTGGTAAATTTTAAGAGTAATGACAAGAAGAGTTTAATAAATATTTTGACAATTTTAAAAGAGAAATTTATTTGTTTAACTGTGAAATATTAGACAGTTATTTATTACTTTGTTCCTCAGTTTTCTCATCCATAAAATGAGAAAAATAGTAACTTGATGGATGTTGAAAAATAAAGAGTCAGTACATGTAAAGCACTTAAGAAAGGGCCTGGAACATAATAAGTGTCTTATAAATAATAATACTTATTATTATCTTTATTATTGATTAGGTTAAAAATCAGAATGAAGAGCTAGTTCAATGAAAACTACATTTGTCAAAGATGCTTTTTGCATTTATATACCATATATTGTAGTGGAGAGATCCTACATATCACCCTATTGCTGTGATCTAAAAATTGTATGTTAAATACCAGAGTGGTGGCAAAAATGTAGAATTCAAGGACAGAACACAAATTATTTTTCAGGGGGATGAGGGCAGAAATTTCAATGAAGAAAGATAGAATTTGGGAAGATAAAAGAATGGTGGGGTCAATTTTGGTAATGAAAAATTAGTAGGGGAAGACTGTTGGCAGGGGATTAGAGGGTATATTTAATTTTGAGATATAAGTTACTCTCCAAAGAGAAATTTCTGTAGATTACTAATAATATGGAATAAAGCAAGGATAAAGAAATTATCTGGAAATGTATATTTAAGAATTATCCATAATTACGTAGTAACTAAAATCATGTATAAACTTAAACTTCTTTTTAAAACCTTCCCAAAGATGCACTTGTTCCAAAATATGGAATTGGACATGAAAATGAGGATTTGTGGATGAACAAAGGAAGCTTATTTGCGTAAAATTACTCAAACAATTGAGGAGAAAATGAGATGCATAACATAGGCATGATGAAATCCGCAAGAACAACCTATTAAACAGTGTATTGTGATCCCTGCAAAAATTTCCCAAATTAAACTCGAATCTAGATATTGCCTCTTCTTGACAAAAGTAACAATAATAAAGTACTTATTTTGAACTCTTGCATCATTCGTTCAAAATAAACTATATCTAAAAAGTTAGAGTGTGATATAGTATAAAATAATATTTTCTCATTCCTTAGGAAACTGTTCATTAACAGTCTGTTTCATAATTTCTAAAGATACACTTAATTTTGTGCAATATCTGAATTCCTGAAAAGTTATATGCAAATTAATTATATTTAAATGTGTTTAGATAGTTCTTAATTTTTAAGAAAACATTTCATGTGATTAATCATAACCTAGTTTATCTGCATTTGTTAATTTGGAAATTTGTCTATTTGATTCATTTTAATTAAGGTGTGTTGCCTGAGCCAAAGATGATCGTTGGCTATTGATATGTGTCCTTACTCTTTCTACGCTTCTCCGAGAAGAGTTTACTTTTACCTCCACTACTAATTACACAAGACTGAGTTCTCACAGACCCTTTTCTTTAACTTTGTGATTGCATATCCTGCCTTATGGTTAATTGAGTCAGATATGGAAGCCTGATCACAGTTACTTAGGTAACATGGAAGTTTGAATTAGGACTTAACATTAGTCAGTTTCTAGCTGGATATATGGAATGTACATTAAGAGATGAAAAGTAGCAAGAATTTACTTAATGGAAGGAGAAACAGAAAAAGTTTAACTGAAGAGAGAAAAGAACAAAACTGTAAAATATTGTGAAACATTTTAAAAGATGATATATGGAAAAATAGCTGTCATAATTTTAAATATGAATTTACCCTAAATAATATAGAAACACCCAATTGTAAGAAGGAGCTGGATCTGTAAATAAAAAGGATATGTTCTTTGGTTCTGGGATTATAAACAGAAATAGGTGGCAGAGAGCTCAACTCCTTTGGATTAACAGAGATTGAACATCCCCATGTCCTTATGCTGAATTGACACTGGATTTCTGGAGCACTGCCTTCCCCATCACTTCAGAACATGGCTACACAATTCTGGGGCAGCAAACCGTGTCTGTATCCAATGCCAATCTGTTGCCAGTGGAAGTGGGAGGGAAGAAAACAGACGCTTCTCCAGAACTAGCTCTGTAATTTTCCTCCAGGATGAAATTCCCAGTGAATTTTTTGAGACCTGGGTTTGATCTGAGAGGCTTGGTTGTCTTGGAGGAAACAAATATAAAATGTATATACAAAAAGGGAATCATATAATGCAGATGAACACACATTCACCCAAAAAAAATTTTTTTTAATTAAAAATAGAAAAGAGTCCTACCAAAATAAGCCAGTAAATTATAAATGTAGACCAGGGAAGAGAACAAGATTCATGAAAAACAGCTAATAAAACTCATAAATGGGAAAATTCACATATATAAGGTGCTTCACATTATAAAGCAACATCCAAAATGACTGTTTAAACAAATATGTTTAACTAGGAATGGAAGGAAAGTTCCTGAATCTGATAAAACATACCAAAATTCTACATCTGACATCATATGTAATGGTGAAGTTTTTTTTTATGCCCCCCCTTGCAGCTTTATTTATTTATTTATTATTGCTGTCTGCTCTCTGTGTTCATTCACTGTGTGTTCTTCTGTGTCTGCTTGTTTCCCTTTGTTGTGTCATCTGTTTTTTTATTGACTTTGTAATAATATTACGTTAAAAATATATATATATGAGGTCCCATTCAACCCCACCCCCCCCACCTCCCCCCCCCCCAGCAACACTCATTCCCATCATCATGACACATCCATTGCATTTGGTAAGTACATTGCATTTGGTAAGATGCTGTGTCATCTTGCTGTGCTAGCTCTCCACACAGGACATGTTGTCAGCTCTCTGTGTGGTGTGGGCCTTCAGCTCTTCTTGTGGTGGGCCAGCTTGCCATCACAAAGAGGCCCTGGGACATGAACCCAGGGCCTCCCATATAGTAGACGGAAGCCAAATAGATTGAGCCACAGCCACTTCCCATAATGGTGAAATTTTAGGAATAAGAAAGCCCATATAAATCAGAAAATGACAAAGATTACTGCTAATATCATTACTGCACAACATTTTATTTGATAGTTAAGATAATACCCAAGGAAAAAATAAATAAACATCGTTTGTGAAGATCGGAAAAACTTTATTTTTGTTTTTTTGCAGTTTTATCTTTTCATTGAAACTATAAAGAATCTATAATTTCTTATATCTAGTAAGAGACTTTATCAGAGAGCAAATCAACCTACAATAACCAATAGCAATCCTATATATATGTCCAATAAAACCATATAATAATTTTAAAAACCCCATTTTGTCGTAACAAAATCAGAACTATGATTTACTTATAATTAAATTTGGAAAGAACCTGTATTGTAAAGACGTTATTTTTTCCCAAATTGACCTATAAATATAATGCAGTTCCAAACAGGATTTTTCATGAAACTAGACATACTAATTCAAAGGTAATTCATATGAAAATTTGAAGGTCCAAAATATCCGTAAATTCTGAAAAGGATCGAAGATGGAAGTCTGAATCTATCACATATATTAATAACATCATACTAATTTAAAAATGTGATATTGGTACAGGAATGGCCAAGTAGATTAATAGAACAGAATGAGGAACCAGAAATATGAACAATCTTATGAGTATAAGATAGTAGAGGTGTTACAAATTATGAGTAAATGTAGACTACACAATAAATTGTTTTGGAGAAATTGGCAGCCAATGTTACAAAACTCCTGTCCCATGACATACATCAAAATACATTACAGAGGCTTAAAAATTGCCATTCAAAAACTCTTTCAAACCATTAGAATTCCTAGAAAACTTGGGAATACTAAAAAAAGTAAAGGAAAGATAAGAAAATGGGAACTGACAACTCACAGAAGAATACAATAGGTGTTTAAATAAAAATAAGATACTATTTCTTCAATCAGATTGACAAAAATTATAAGGCCTGACTTTGATGGCTAATTTCATTTGATCACTTGGCTAGGCGATGTGTCCAGTTGTTTGGCCATACACTGGCCCGCTTGTTACTGTGAGAGTATATTGAGATGGGTATTGCATCTGTAATCAATTAAATGCATCCATGATGGTGAAAGGAGATTGCTCATAGCAATTTAGAGAATCTCCTCATCCAAACAATTAGAGGTATTCAAAACCAGACGTAAAGATTTCACAGGTGAGGAAGAGAAATTCAGATTCAACTTAAGCTTTGCTTTTGCCAAAATTTCCAAGCAGGCAGTTTCCCCTGCTAAGTTAAATCTATAACCTAAAACATGATCTTTCCTGGAATTTACAACTTGTAGCAATACTGAATTCAGAATTGCCAGCCTCTATGGTCATGTGAGCCAATTCTTTACAATAATTCTTTATTACTTTATCTATTTATATCTATATCTATATCTATCTATATTGATAACTATGTCTATATCTATCAATGACTGTTGGTTCTGTTTCCCTGGAAAACCCTGACTAAAACACTGATAAAAATCAACAATTAGATGGATGTGGGGAAAACTCTCATACATAGCTGACTGCAGTAGAAATTGATACAAGCACTTTGTACATATATAGGAAATCCCAACTATGTAACATGTCTGCAAAAACTGTTAACGCAAAATTAAGAATGAGCTAATAGAAATAAAGTGTCTAGATCACAGAATCATTTTCCTTTATTTGACCTCATACATCTGGTCATATGTGTTTTATCACCAGGTGCCACATGCCACATTTTAAGGACCCACTAACAAATTATGGAGTGTTTAGAAAAGACTAGACAGAATGGTGAAAGATCTGCTGCAACCTATATACTAAAATGTACAGTTGAAAGACATGGGAATACTTAACTTTTAGAGGAGAAAATTAGTAGGAACTTTAGAACTGACACAAAGTGGAAAATTACTAATGGAGAATCATTACCTTTTAGTCTTTGGAAGTATATGCATCTTTCTTTAAACATCTTAAGGAATCAGTGCTTATAATCTTCTCCTATATTCTACTGTAAATATTATTGTGGTATTTTCTTAACCAAAAATCAGGGCACATGATCTGAGAAATAAGAGTATAATTTTAAGTCAATAGAATAGAATATTTAAGTGAAGATTGTGTATAAAGTCTTGAACATAAAACGTTCAGTAACTACTCCATAATTGATTATTTCCACTTACAGATCAGTCAACACTATCTTCTTCATTATGCTCCCCAATTGTATGCTAACATTTATTTTGCAATTTAAAGAATAACACAGTTGTCTGACTGTAAATTATCTTATCAGTTTTGAGCAAAAATTATATTGATTGTCTTATGAATCCTTGTGTATCTCTTACAACATTTGCTAAGATACATGGTACACAATATTAACTTGGTACACAATATTAACTTGGTATACAGTATTAACCCAAGAGCTGTCATAAATCTATGAGGACATATGAGATGTCAGATGCATGGAATATTTTCTCTTTCAAAATGGAATATATACATGGTAGCTATAGTTTAGTTATTCCACCCTCTACTACTTCATTTTGTATTATACTATAAATTATCTATAATTTATGTTCATCTCTGTTAGCTCACCACAGATTCTGGACCACTGCATGTTAAGGTAAAAAACAATTATTTAATAAGATGGTAAAATGGTTTAGACTTTATAGATGACTGAAAGAGTAGAGAACAGTGACAGCTAAAAACAATGTAACTGAGAGAATGTATATAAAAATGAAAGAAGCTAGTCTTAATTTGAATTCAATTTCTGTCATTTAATAGCATTTGCAGGACTGCCATGGTGCACAAACAGATTTGGACAGTGTACATACTATGCAATGACCCAGGCTGTATGAGTGTAAGCAAGTTACTTATATTCTCTAAGCCTCAATTTCATTATCTAAAAATTGAGCTAATAATACTGTCTTTCAGAGATTTGTAGATTTGTAAATAAGTTATGTAAAATGCAAATAGTATGATAGGCATTGAAAAGTTCAGTCATTATTATTACTATTGAAATTTTAACATGCTGTTTTGGAGCATGGATTTATGACTCAACCAGACAGACCTGAGTTCAAATTAAAAATCTAAAACTTCTGGTTGTATTATAATGGACAAATTAACCCCTCCTGACTTGAGTTCTCTCATTTGTAAAATGTGATATAATAATAATAGCTGAACTTTACTATGAACCAGAAGAGCTGTCCTATGATTATATATATATAATCATTTAATACTCACACAAATACTTCGGGAAACACAGGCAGAAGTAGTTTGAGTACATTGCTTAAAGTTATAAAACCAAGAAAGTGGTAGTGAAGAGATTTGAATCTATGAAGTCTGGGTCCAGAATTCAAGCTATAACTGTGAGAATGAACTGTCACCCTGTGGTACTAGAAGGATTAAATGAGACAGGGTATAGGAAGAACTTAGCATGGTAACTATTCTAAAATAAGCACTCACTAGATTTTATCAATTGTATTAGTCAGGATTATTTTGGTTTTTTTTAAATTTTTTTATTGATTTTGTAAAAATAGTACATTAAAAAAAAAATGAGGTCCCATTCATCTCCACCACCCCCACCCCACCACTCCCCCCCCAGCAACATTCACTCCCATCATCATGACACATCCATTGCATTTGGTAAGTACATCTCTGGACATCTCTGCACCTCATGGTCAATGGTCCACATCATGACCCATACTCTCCCCCATTCCATCCAGTGGGCCCTGGGAGGATTTACAATGTCCGGTGATTGCCCCTGAAGCATCATCCAGGGCAACTCCAAGTCCCAAAGGCACCTCCACATCTCAACTCTTCTTGCCATTCCCCAAACCCATCAGCCACCATGTCCACTCTTCCCACTTCAATGCCACCTTTTCTCTGTGGACCTTGGATTGGTTGTGTCCGTTGCACCTCTATGTCAAGAGGAGGCTCAGATTCCACATGGATACTGGATGCAATCCTCCTGCTTTCAGTTGTAGGCACTCTAGGCTCCATGGTGTGGTGGTTGACCTTCTTCAACTCCATCTTAGCTGAGTGAGGTGAGTCCAATAAATCAGATTGTAGGAGCTGGAGTCTGTTGAGGCTCAGGGTCTGGCTATCATATTGTCAATCCAGAGATTCAAATCCCCTAAATATATCTTAAACCCCAACACCAACTACAATTCCAGTAAAGTAACATGAAAGTCTTATGAAAAGAGATCCCATCTGAGTCCAGTTTCATCACGCAGAAACACCAGCTCCAAAGAAGGGCCATCTGACATGGCAGTGAAACCCATCTGCCATGACCATAGAACCTGTGGGTCTCTTTAGCCCTCCAAGGAACCAATACCTGGGGATTGTATCTACTTTATCTGTCTCTTAGATTCTGCTCAGTTGTGCATAAGGGCAATCCTTCTGACAGCCTCCAGACTCTATTTTAGAGACTCGTAGCCATATAAACTCATTTCTCCTTTCCTTTTCCCCCTTACATTAGGTCAAACAGCATTTTAAAGTCATGTTATTATATGTAGACAGGGATATTCTGCTGATCCGCATCAAACTTTCAATTCAAGGTCATTTTCCAGTTGCATCATCAGTTGGCAGTTGATAGTGATCCCTCGGTTCCAGGGAGGCTCATCCCCAGGTGTCATGTCCCACGCTGGGGGGAAGGCATTGCATTTACATGCTGAGTTTGGCTTCGAGACTGGCCATTTGAGTAACATGAAGGCTGTCAGGGGGAAATTCCCAGGCACAGTGCTGCTCTAGGCCTTGTTCTTATTTCAGGCATATAGGCTCACAAGCATAGTCATTAGTATCAGGGGCTCACTGTTGAACCCTCACTCCCTCCCGGTCCCCACCGCTGCACCTGGGGGACTGCCGCTGCTCCCTTAGGGACCACAACAGAGCACCCCGGCCAGGAACCCAGTACCCCCCAGCTGTAGTTTTTAATTGTTGCCACTATGAGTATATCCAAACATTACCATGCACCCTGGACATATGTTCTGTACAGCTCCCTGTCAGCCATATATCACCTGTCAATGGTATCCTATACCAGTATTCCTCCGTTGCCATTGTTGAACCACTCTGTGATCCAGAACTCCCTGAAATTTGAAGCCCAATATAATGTCAGGGTCCCTTACTAGGAAATGGCATATAGCGATGGGTTTAAAGGTTAGATAAAGAATATGTGTTGACTTGGAAAAATTCTACATTCTATCTTTTTCTTTTTTTTTTTTTCCCTAATTATTGAACTTCTCTTCACAGGAGCCCTAGACCACAGCAATGCATATATACAATATACAGCACTTCCACACATCCACCACAAAACCTTTTCCCTTCCACAGCGATACTCTTACAACCTATTCACATCATATTTAATTAAAGTGATGTACAGAGTCTGAGACAATACCTTTCAAACAAGGTGACATCTGTGCTTACATTGTGGTGCATAATTTAGGACACACAGTTTTCTAAATTTTTAGTTATCCTATGTTTTACATTATGGTTTACATCATCAGTCTGTCATCTCCTATATGTTATGGTGTAATATTACATGTTTTATATCCATCCTTGTGTATTCTCACGGAACTCCTCTCTTACCCCCCATTTACCTTGGTTCCACACATTTAACGTCCATTTTCCCATCCCCTTGGTGCCCACAGTGACAGCCAACCTCCGTTTCCCGAGGAGCCACGTCCAGAGATACTTGCAACAGTGTTCAGGGCCTAACTTGCTCAACTGCCCCAATGCCCTGGGTGCCACCCTTTGTCTCAAGGGATACAGTTCCCTCTATTTGATGGCATTAGTCCTCCCCAGGATGTGAGGACTATTTTTGTTGTCAGGGACTGAAGCCCAATTCAGTTAATTTCAGCAGGTGCACACACATGTGCACATACTCACAGAAGAATTTATTTACTTACGTTACCAAAAAGGGTAAGGATCAATGAGGTCAGCAGGACTCAACATTTCTGTCCATTTCCTGGCTCTACTTTTCTCTCTGTGGGCTTTATTATTAGACACTCTTCTGTCATGTAGCAAAGAAAGCTACCAGAATCTCTAGGCATGCATTATCGTCAGGGTTAGCAAAGAAAAGAGGATCTTATTTCCTAGACATGCTATTCACTAATGTAGCATAAACATGGGCCCTTCTTTAAAATAATTCCTATGACTAAGTTAGGAGCAATATTCAGAATTGTGTAATGCTCTACATTGGGAACAGGATAATAGATTACCCCCAATCAATCAAATTGACTGAAATGGAAAGGGAAATGCTTCCTTCAAGTAGACCATTCATAATGAGGTTAAGGAACCTGTCTAATCACATCTAGGTACCCAAGAAGAGTGAAAAATTAGAAAGACAGGCTCATTCCCAAGAAAATCCAAAAAAGTAGCATTCATTTGACTACTCTCATATACATCCAGATATTTTTATTATACAAGCATTGCTGACTAACTTACCCTTTCTAAATTTCTTTAACATGTTTAGTACCTGTAATTAATAGCTGGTATGTCTTAGTTTTCTGACTTTGTTTTAAGAACTCCAAAATATAGAGACAAAATATAAGTGTGGACAATTTAAGGGAGATTTAAAAATAAGAAATATACTCAGTGCACTTTGCTTTTAGTTGAAAATTTCCAAGCCATTATATTCTAAATTAGGCAATGCTGTATGGATGTGCATAATATTTTAAATTCTCTTTTCAGAAAATAATTAAAACAGCATATGTTCCCAACCCTAGTCCCCTCAAACATCTGAAGCCCAACCCAATAGTATCCCTATGTCCCTGTCTTCTCTCTTAACTACACAACTATTTACCTCCACTTTATGATAGATTTTGCCCATGTAGGCGTTAGCTCAAAACCTTCCTCTCCCCCAGCCCATTTCCTAGAGGACTTTCTTATAGTCTCTAACTCTCTGAGACAGTTTGATTTGCTTAAGTCATATCAGAGATCATGTAGTATTTGTCATTCAGTGCCTGGCTTGCTTCACTTAACGTAAGGTTCTCAAGATTAATCCATGTTATCCCATGTGTTAGCCCTATATTCCAACTTACAGCTGAGTAATATTCCATTGTATGTATATACGACATTTTGTTTTTCCATTCATCTGTTGATGGCCATTTGGGTTGACTCCAACTTTTGGAAATAGTGAATAATGCTGCTATAAACATTGGTGTGCATATATTTGTTTATGTCCTTGTTTTCAGTTCTTCTGGGTATATAACCATTAGTGGAATTGCTGGGTCATATGGCAAATCTATAGACAGTCTTTTGAGGAAGTGCCAAACTGTCCTCCAGAATGGCTGGATACTTCTACATTCCCACCAGCAGTGGATGAGGCTTCCCATTCCTCCACATCATCTCCAACATTTATAAGCCTCTTTTTTTTAATAGCCACCAGTCTAATGGGTGTAAAGATGGTATCTCATTATAGTTTTGATTTGCATTTGCCTAACAGCTAGTGATGTTGAGCCTCTTTTCATGTGCTTTTTAGCCATTTGGATTTTTTCTATGGAGAAGCATCTGTTCAACTCTGTTGTCCATTTTTTAAATGAGTTGTTTGTCTTTTATATTCAAAATATAGGATTTCTGTATACATGCTGGATATTAGACTCCTATCAGATATGTGGTTACCAAATATTTTCTCCCAGCAGATAAGCTGTCTTTTCACTTTCTTGATAAGCTCCTTTGATGTGCAAATGGCTTTAATTTTGAGGACATCCTTTTATCTATTATTTCTTTCATTGCTCATGTTTTGGGTGTGAAGTTCATGAAGCCATTTCATATTACAAGGTCCTGTAGAAGCTTCCTTACACTGTCTTCCAACGTCTTTATGGTCTTGGCTCTTATATTTAGATCTTTGATCCATTTTGAGTTGATTTTTTTATTAGGTGTGAGATGGTATTGCTTTCTCATTCTTTTGGATATGGATATCCATTTCTCTAAGCACCATTTGTTGAAGAGGCCATTCTCTGCCTGTTGAGTGGGCTTGGTGTCCTTGTCAAATATCAGAGGACTGTATATGCAAGAATCTATGTCAGAACTCTCAATTCAGTTCCATTGGTCATTATGTCTATCTTTGTGCCAAAACCATGCCATTTTGACAGCTTTGTAGTATGTTATATATATACATATATATATATATAATATATATATAATTGTCTTTTTTAAAGATACATAAATCACAAAATATTACATTAAAAAATATAAGAGGTTCGTACACTCTTCCCACATCAACAGCCTCCCTCATCATAGTGCCACATTCTTTGCATTTGATGAATACATTTTGGAGCACTGATGAACTGCATAGATTATAGTTTACATTATATTTTACACTCTTCACCAGTACATTCAGTGGATTAAAGTCATATAGTGTGATCCATCTGATTTCATTTCTCTTTTTCAGGATGTCTTTGGCTATTTAGGGCCTCTTTCCCTTCCAAATAAATTTCATAGTTTTTCTAATTCATTAAAAAATGTTGTGTTGATTTTTATCAGTCTTGCCTTAAATCTGTAGATCAGTTTGTGGACAGTTGAAATGGGAAGGGATGTGTAATATGATCTTTTCCTATTCCAATTACTTCCTAACCTTGAAATGATCTGTTTCTGGAATTTTTCTTCCCCCTTCATCTTCTAAGCTTCATTTGTTCAGCAGTGTTGAAGATTAGGAATATGAAATAGATGACAGAAAGATAATGTTGGGTATTGAACCATGTTCCCCATAAAATACTTGATCATGTCCCAGTCGCTGATCCTGTGGGTGTGAATCATTTGTAAATAGGATCTTTGAAGATGTTATTAAGTTGTACCTAAACTATATGTGGGTGGACCTTAATTCAATGTGGCAGGAGTTCTTATAAGCAGAAGAAATTGGACATGAGAAAGAAACCATGGGGATCAGCCTGTATCTGAAATTCAACAAAGCATGGAAGAGAAAGGACAAGATGCCACCATGTGCATTAACATGTGATGAACAAGCCAGTTAATCTCGATGATACCTTCTCTGAGAAGAAGCAAATCTATCATTTGAAACCATAAGCCAATGAATTTCTGCTGTAAAGCCAATGCTTTTTACATTTGATTTAAGCAGCATGGAAATTAATATAGATACATGATAGATAGATAGATAGATAGATAGATAGATGATAGATAGATAGATAGATAGATAGATGTAGAGACAGTTGTCTCTTACTTAACTGGAAATTGATTACAGTCTTCCCTCTGTTGTTTGCTGCTATTTCTTTAGCTAATTCTAACTGGACTATAGGGAGAGAAGTGAAACACTCGCCCATATGCAAAAATTAAGGGGCACTAAAAACTCAGTTATCAAGAAAAAACAATGCTTGTGCAATGATAATAAAAATCAAAATTAATGCAAAACTCTATGATGAATGATATACAATACTGGGAAGGTTGTTCGCCCTAAACAAGAATTCAGTGAGAATATGAAAATAGAACGGGGTTGAATGTTCATGGAATTTTTTTGGTGACATTGGAGAGGGAATTTTACTTCCAAAAGAATGCTGGATGAAGATTCAATTCTGTTTATTTGGATATTAAAGGAAAAGTTGACCCCAGAAACCAGAAGTATGTGGGGTCAACTGGGTTGCATGCATAATGCTTCAATGAACAACTTTTAACTGTAGCTGAATTATTTATTAAGCATAAATTCTTAGCAGTGGAATTTCTGGGTCAAAAGCTAAGAATATTTTATGACTTTTGCTTTTAGAGGCATAATCTAGTGGAAAGAATATTGACCTTTGAATTCAGACAGACTTCAGTTTTAATTTCTGCTTGATCTTGGTTATATTTGATAGTTTTGGTATCTTGTTAATCTCTTTGAGTCTTGGTTTCTTCATCAGTAATGCAAACATAATAAATCCCACATAATGATGTACTAGATGAGGTTGGAGAAGCTAATAGGGGAAATCTACACTTTCACATAGGCTCTTGATAAGTAGTCGGTGTGCCACATGGACATGCCTCATAACCACACTTTATGGAGCCATAAAACTGCATGATTTATCCCTCAGTTGGCTAGTGATAAGGATTACCTAAAAAATATAAGCAAGGTATAACAGATTCTCTTCTTTGAGGAATTTGAATTATGTTGAGAAATTTTAAATAATTTATAGAAAGTTGAATTTATGGTCTTTTTCTTACTAAAAAGTTGTCATTTTGGGGCCATTTTACAAAATAAACAAGGGGAAATGGGGATAGATAGAGATACACAGAAAGATATGTATATAAAGAGAAATGCAACCACACAGAGAAAAACAGACTGAAATTCAAAGAAATGTTCATACAAGCACTTAGAGTAGCATTTGGAGAAAAATACTCAGAACTAAGAGATACACAGAGAGTTATACCATAGAGAGTAACAGAAACAAAAGAGAAAGAGAAAACTGATAAATATAGGGTAACAAAAAGAGAATCAGATACTGAAAGCAGTTGTGGCTAGGTCTCTGGATCAAAGAGAATAAGAGAGACACACACAAACATGTAAAAATACACAAAAATATAAATCCATAATTGCCTGATTTCTATAGCACTACCAAAACTGAGGGGACTTATTGAAATCTACTTCCTCAGAGAAGCCTTCCCTGACTCTCAGGCTTCCATGAACCCCAGTCTGAGTTTAGTGCCCTCATCTGTCTACCATTACTGATGCACTTGTTATACGGCATTAAATCGTTCTCTGTATGCCTTGTTCCTCTGCTAAATTATGAGTTCCACAAGTGGGGTAACAGTATCTTACTCTTCTCCATATTTAACTCATATTATATAGAACAATGTCTGGAACACTGTAGAAGTTTAATAAATCCTTCTTTGATATAAGCTTCTTGTTATGAAAACATATTATGTGGCTGGGTAAAATGGTTTGCAAACTATTAGATAAGAGTATACACAAAATCATAACTTTAAGGAATTTCCACCTAAAAGGAAAAAAGGATATGTTATTGTAGTTTTAATCTTACGTTAGCTGAAGCACTTGTAATATTGATATAAAAATAGTGGTTGCCAGTGGTTTAGAAGGCAGGGTAAGGGATGGATAGGTGGATCACATGGCATATTTAGGACAGTGAAGTTGCTCTGTATAGTACTGCAATGACAGACACTTGATTATTTGCAGTTGTCAAAGCCTAAGAAACTCTACATCATTAAATGTAAACCATAATGTTAACTATAGACTTTGGTTAGAGGCAATGCTTCAATAGTGATTCACCAATTGTAAGAAATGTACCACATTAATATAAGACAATAATAGGGGAAAATATGTGCATAGTTGTGTGTTGGGTTTATATAAGAATTCTGTATATATTTGATGTAATTTTTCTGTAAGTCTAAAACATCTCTAAAGCTAATATTTGCTATTACGAAAAATGGTATGTTACTGCAGATATGTAATGATTTTTCATATGCATTTTCTGTGTTCTTCCTGATCATCAACAGAAAATACTCCAAGGTTCTGAGTAACTAAGTTCTGAGATAAATGAGATCTTATTTTGCTAGCAAGCTATCTATAAAAGGATATGTCATAGTTGAAAAAAAAAAAAAAAGAAAAGTTGATCTGGGACAAAATCTTGATTCAATTTGCCCACATGAACTTGGGCAATTTCTTTTTATCATCTCTGAGCCTAATATTACATAATATTGATGATTGTACTTATGAACTTTGTTTTGTGAATTGGAAATTTAGTCTAGTGTTATATATTGCTTAAGAGTTACCTCCTGGAAGCTTCCTTGTTGCTCAAATGTGGCCTCTGTCTAAGTCAAACTCACTATATAAATTCACTTCCTCCCCCCACCCCCAGCATAGGGCATGACTACCAGAGTTAAGCTTCCATAGCATCAAGAGATTATTACCAAGAGCTGACTAGTGGTGCTTTCAGAAAAGACTTTGACCAAAAGGTGAAAATATTAAATACAAATGTGTTTTTATGGCTAAGTGCTTTCAAAGTGAGTCAAGAGGTCATTCAAGAGGTTATGCTTATGTACCCTTCAGCAGGATCTCACTGACTGCCACAGTAAAAAGTGCCTCAAATGACAGGGCTCCTGAGAGCTCTAGAGGTATCTAGATGCTATAAGTAGGGCAGACCATCTCAGGGATTTAACAGCCTGTCAGTGGTGCTTACTTTCAAATTTATGTCCCCTAATATAAGAGTTAGACTCTTTTCAATTTCCCTATGCATGGCTCTTCTGCCCCTTTTATTTGAACCTATAATTAGCACTATATTTGTTAAATATATGTCCCAGTGACTTAAATATTTGGTCTGTTCCTGTGTTGGTTGAGCCCTGAATCTCAGCAGAGTTGCAAAACCTACCTTACAGTTCATTGAATTCACCCAGGAGAGCTAACTAAAGGATAATGATCAATGCCTATCGCCAAAACAAAGAGAGTCTACAACTGCAAGATAGTTCCATCCATCTGCATAATGGGATCTAAGCCCCCTCTCAGTCAGAAACAGAGTGAGCATCACTATGCTCACATGAGAATGAACAACAGACTAAAGAGGACATTATTATTCTGTATTATTCTATTACTGAATTATTATTCTAGCAAAAGAAGAACTTTTATCGTTGATATAAAAGCAGTGGTCACCAGAGGTTCTGAGGGGAAGGAAAGGGAAGAATAGATGTGACATGGGGGAATTTTTGGAATATTGGAATTATTCTGCATGACATTACAAGGACAGATACAGATACAAAATTGTACATTTTGTCAAAATCCATAAAATTGTGTGGGGGAAAAGTGTAAAGTATAATATAAATGATAGTCCATCCAAATTTAATTGCAATGCTTCAATATGTGATCACCAAATGTAACAAATATATCACACTAATGAAAGAAGTTAATGTGGGGAAGTGTGGGAGAGGAGAGGGTGTAGAGTATGGGAATGTCCTATAATTTTTATGTAACACATATGTAATCTAAAGCTTCTTTAAAAATAAATTTAAAAAAATAGAAAATAACTGGAATAAGAAGACCTATAGAATTAGGGATTGTCAATGTAAATAACCAAATAGAGTGCCAATAAGCAATAGATTTCAATACAAAAAAAAATTGAACTTAACCCTTTGTTGTTTTCACATAGAAGATAATGAACAAAAGAGAAAATCTGTCAAACTGATTACATTGTCACACAAATATTTAAAATTTATAACTTTTCATAGCCATATCTTATCTTCTCAAGTACCTCTAATTTTAGTTTTTAACAAACCTAAATATTTTACTGGATCAAATTACCCCATCCTTTTAAATTTTTATCTGACTGAATCGTAATAATACAAAGAAATTAGATAGAATTAAAGGAGAGCTCCTTTAAATGCACACACCCCATGTAAATTAATATGGCATCAGTTGTTTATATAATTTTTAAGGGAGGGGGAAGCACATGATTAATAAAACATGTTTTGTTGCTTGATTTAGCCATTTCTCAACATTCCTGTACAAATGGTGATATCTACTGTATAAAGAAAGTGATAAATTCTAATTTAGATAACAACTTCCCATTCTTGGAACAATAAACTGCAATATTTATCATCATGTCACATTCTAAATACACTGAACTATCTTTTTAAAATCAACTTATAAATCTAGTCTAAATTGAAGCAGCATTATTTCTTTTATTCCCCTAAGGACCATCTTAGAATTTAAGAATGAACATGGAAGGGAACTAATATTATGACTGGATGGCTTTCTCTCTCTGTTTCATTACTCTCCCTGATATCTATATTTTAAAATTCACATTATTTGTCCTTTTAAATGAAATAAAATTTTCAAATCTCTGGTACATATTTAAAATTAAATTTTAGTACATTAACATTTGAAAGTAGAGATTCTCCCATTTAAATTCATTATTGATTTTGCTATGTTGCCTAAAATTTAATTACAAAGGTGACAACTTAATACTAGTGAAACTGGTTGGGTTGTTATAAGTGAAGAACAAAAATGCCAGAAGATATCAGATCTCAAGGAATATTTTTGAATTATTCCAACAGTATTTATATTATATTGGAAGAATATGCAAAAGTAAACTTCAGAGGTTTTCCTTGTAACAGTGGGCACTCATAATGACAATGGTAACTAACATTGTGATTCCCTCTTAGGCACTTAATGACTTGTTGGATCATTAAACATCGTTCACTTTGTGCTTTTCAGGGCCCGTTAAGCTAGTCATTAACTCCCTAGTAAGGAAGATGAATAATGGAATTATTGCCTAATTGTAGTTACAATTTTTCTCCCCTGTTTATATGTAAATATATGATTAATATCAAGAATTTTACTATTCCTATTACTTATGAAGTGACTATTTTAAAATTTACATATTTTATAAGAGAAAATTGTTACAGATATAAATTGAATACACTCAAATGTATTTTTCAATATTTTTGGGGAAAAACAGAAAACTACCAATAATG
Source organism: Dasypus novemcinctus (assembly GCF_030445035.2). Taxonomy (NCBI): domain Eukaryota; kingdom Metazoa; phylum Chordata; class Mammalia; order Cingulata; family Dasypodidae; genus Dasypus; species Dasypus novemcinctus. The sequence continues at coordinate 139,591,250 of NC_080704.1, read as the reverse complement.
CATGTAAACACTTTTATTCAAAATTGAAACCCGGGCAGTAACACAAAAAAGTGGACAAACACATTTAAAACCAATTTTGACCACTAATATAACACATTATGACGAGATGAACACTAAAATCTCCCTAGAAGCCTGCCCCAGGTGTGCACTGACCAGCATTCCCCCTACATCTAGCACTTTAAGCCAGTAACCTATTTCTGCCATATTTGCCAAAAGAACATTCCAAATATTGTATTTTCAACCATATACCCACAAGTCCCCAAAGTTCACCTAATGAGTGAGTGATCTCAAATAGAGGAGCAGGCATCCCTCCAGAGAATGGGCAGTGCCTAACAGGGGAGGACAAGCTATCCTGTAAAGCCCTTAATGTTGTTGCAAGTAAATATAAATTTTGTTTGTGGTTACCATGGGTCTTGAAGGGAGGGGGAGGGAAGAACAGAATGGATGGAACATGAGATATTTGGGGGGTGATGGAATTGTTCTACATGATCTTGCAATGATGGATACAGGCCATGTTAAATTTCATCAAAATCTATAAAAGTGTATGGTCTAAAATATAAACAATAATGTAAATCATTGACAATTGCTAGTAGCAATGCCTCAGTATTTGTACATCAATCATAACAAGATTTTCATCCACATGTAAAATATTAATATTGGAAAGGGGAAAGGGGGATGGTGTTGGGTTTATGGGAGTCATCTATATTTTTTACAGGAATTTTTTGTAACCTAAAGCTTCTTTGAACACAAAATGAGAAAAAAAAATAAGACACTGGGGAATAAACAGAAGAAAATATTACTGTACATAAAGGACAACAGATCTTACAGTGATGAAAGGCATAATGTGAATTTTTAACATTTTATATTTTATTACTTTTTATTAGTCAAAATATTTTAAAAATATTTTGCATTTTAATCATTATTTTTAAAACTAACATTATATCATTTCCCTATTAATTGTATTTGGGTATTTTGTTTGCTTCAGTTTTGAAGAAGTTTTGTATCAGAGGATGGTTAAAACTGTGACAAGGGAGGATTCTTGGTGCAGGGTGTCAGAGATGGAGTATGCATGGGAGGAGTTTCACCTGGGGCATACCTTTAAGACATATGAATGTGTTCAAGTGTTCATGGGACATTGCCACAGTGGGTGGAGATTCACATAATAACCAAAAGAATGTCAAATTCCCATTCTAGGGAGCTCTGCCACATTCTCTAATGAGACAGCAGAATTCCCATGGTACAAGGGCAGTGATTAGTGAAGGAGGATGGGCCATTGATGGGCCCTTGTTATTAATGTCTGTACTTAGGAACATTTGCTTTTGAAATTGAAACTTAGCCTAGTATTATAGGGTGCCTAAGAGTTAGTTCTCCTGAGAACATCCTTGTTGCTCAAATGTGGCCTCTTTCTAAGCCAAACACAGCATAAAAATGCATTAATTTTCCCCCAGCATGGGGCCTGACTACCAAGGATGAGCCTCCCTGGCACTGAGGGATTGCTACCAAGTGCCTACTAGCAATGCTACTGAAAAAAGTCCTTGACCCAAAAGGTGAAATGGTAAAGACAATTAAGTTTACATGGCTAAGTGATTTCAAAGTCAGTCAGGAGGTCATTCCAAAGGCTACACTTCTGCAAGTCTTAGCAGGATCTCATTGCCACAGTAAATATTGCCTCAAATAGCAATGATCTTTTGTGCTCTGGAGACACCTAGACACTAGAGGAGGGCAGATAGCTCAAGGGTTCAGCAAACTGCCAGTGGGCCCTACTTTAAGATTTATTCCCTCAGTGTGACTGAGTTGGACTCACTTGATTCGTTATTTTTGGCTTTTCTGCCTCTTCTATTTGAACCTGTACTTTGTACTATACTGGATAGATGTATGTCCAGGATACTTAAATCTTTGGGCTTTCCATGTGACATTTGGGCCTTGAGTCTCAACAGATTTACAATACCAACTCTATTTCATTGGACTCACCCAGCACAACTAACAAGGACATGATGATGGACAATGATCACCACAAGGAACAGAGAGTGTCTGCAACTGCAAGTCAGATAGTACTATCCATCAGCCCCATGGGATCTAAGTCCCCTCTCAATTAAAGGCAGAGTGGGCATCACCATCCCAGAATCCTAAGGATTGGTGAATCAACAATGGACTAGAGTAGACTTACATTTATTCTACTATAGACATTGTGATTCTAGCAATAGAAGTAGAGTTATCATTGATGTAGAGGCAGTGGCCACTGGAGGTTCTGAGGGGAAGGAGAGGGAAAAATAAGTGCTATATGGGGCATTTTGGAGAATTGAATTTTGTCCTGAATGACATCACAATGACAAATACAGGCCATTATATAACTTGTCATAACTTACAAAATCATGTGGGAGACAGTATAAAATACAATATAAACTATATTCCATTCTTAGTGGCAATGCTCCAAAATGTGTCCGTCAATTGTAACAAATGCACCACACTAATGAAACATGTTGTTAATGTGCGAAAATGTGTGCGGGATAGGGAGTAGGGCATATGGGAATCCCCCCATTTTTTTAAATGTAAAATTTATGTAATCTAAGTATCTTTAAAAAATGAAAATTATTTTTAAAAAAAACTCTAAATGGGCAAAACATTAGATCCCTTACTTTCAAAAGGTCAAGCTGAAAGTTAAATAGTCTAAGAATAAAATATTAAACTGAAATTAATAAAAAATAAAATAAAATCAGTCTTGCTTTTTAGTCATTAATAAGCTTAGCTTATATTTTCTGATTTTCAATGTTTCTTTTTCATTGGCTAAATCAGCAAAACTACACTTTCTATCATTTTAACGGAAAAATAATTATTATTTTTTAAAGATTTATTCATTTATTTATTTCCCCCCTTGTTGTTTTTGTGCTTACTGTCTGCTTTCTGTGTCCATTTGCTGTGTGTTCTGTGTCTGCTTGTCTTCTCCTTAGGAGGCAACAGGAATTGATCCTGGGATCTTCCAAAGTGGGAGAGAGGCACTCAACCTCTTACACTACCTTAGCTCCCTGGTATGATGCATCTCTTATCATCTCTTCTCTGTTTCTCTTTTTGTTCCATCATCTTGCTGTGCCAGCATTCCAGCATGGGGCAGCACTCCTGCACAGGCCAGCATGCTGCATGGACCAGCATGCTGATGTGGGCTATGGGTGGAAGGCTCTTTGTCTCTTCAGAGAAAACTAAGTTGTTTGACTTGTGGGTGTGGAACGGTAAGAGGCTGCAGTCCTGCCCTTAGGGACAGTGGAAGCGGCTCCAGTCCAAGGAAATGTTTAACAATGCAAGGGCTATAAACTTTAAGTATTTAGGGGAAATGCAAAAAGTAAATATGCTAAAAGCTTATCTAGAATGTCTGGAGTCCATGCTAAAAGCTTACCTAAGATGTGGAAGAGATATATGCTAATTGAAGCCTTTTGAGAACTGAAACAAAGGGACCATTTGGCCTTTCCTCTCTGTATAAAAGATGTTTGAAAATCTTGTTCGGGGCTCGGGATTCAAACTGAAAGCTCCCGAGTCTGGCCGGCCGTCAATAAACCATTTTTCCTTCTCAAAATCATTCCTGAGTCCTGGCCTCTCTATACTCAAATAATTGAACTTCTCTTAAATTCCACAACAATGCCACAAGGGCCAGCACTTCATGTGGGCCAGCACTCTGCATGAGACAGCTTTCTGCTTGGGTCATCTTGCTGCAGGGGTCACCTTGCCTTCACAGGTAGGTGTCAGAAATTGAACCCTGAACATCCCATATGGTATATGGGAACCCAATCAATTGAGTCACATCTGCTTCCCTAATTAATAATTTAAAAATAAAAATATATACTATTTTAAAAGTACTAAATGTTCATGGTCTTATTTGATTGCCCTAGAAAAGAAACTTGTACTATTAGTGGTTTCCAGATTAAACTATAGACCAGAGTTCACAAAATGTAGCTCGTAGGCTACTTTAATTTCATGGATATATATATATGGAGGGGATTGAATTGTCTACCAACAAAAGACATGTTCAAGTCTTCACCTCCAGGCCTGTGGGTGTGAACTTATTTGTAAATAGGAATTAATAGGTGCTGTTAGTTATGTTTTGGCCAAACTAAATGAAGGTAGGGCTTAATCCAATACTGCTAAATTCCTTATAAGTAAAGGAAATTGGATACACATGTAAGAGTCAGAGTCAACAGGAAGAAACAGTTGCCAGGTGACAGAAGTTTGATAAAACACCATTACCAGAACACTAGAGACTTTGGAGAAAGCAAGGCCTTGCTGACACATCAATTTGGACTTCTATACTCCAATACTGTGAAGCAATACATTCCTCTTGTTTAAGCAACCAGTGTGTGGTATTTGTCTAGCCCTGAGAAAGTAAGATAAGTTCTTGTAAAAATTCCAATAATTAAAGAATCTTTAAATTTCATTCTATATGAAAACTAAAGGAAAATCTTTATGACCTTGACTTGAACAAAGATTGCTCAGATAAATTGGACTTCATCAAAATAACTAATGTTTACTCTTTGGAAGACACTGCTAAGAGAAGGAAATGATAAGTCAAAGATTAAGAGAAAATGTATTTCAAATCATAAATGTATAGAGGACTTTTATCTAGAATTTATAAAGAAACCTTAAAAGTCAGTAATAAAAAAAACAATTTTAAAAATAGCAAAAGATTTGAAAAGAAATTTACCAAAGAAGATATGCAATATTAAATAAGCTCAATATAATTAAGCTTTAGGGAAATGAAAATAAGAGTGCAATGGCATACCATAACACACATATCATGATAGCTTAAATAAAAACAAAACTGACAATACCAAGTGTAAGGATGCAGAGAAACTGAAACTCTCACCCATTAGATGAATCCCAAAATGATATCTTATGTAGTTAAGCATAAACTTATCAGAGGACCAGATGAAATGCAAGCTCATTTCACATATACATGAATGTTTATAGCAGCTTTATTAGTAATCACAGAGAAAGTAAAAACAATCCAAGTGGTTCCCAAGTAAAAAAAAAAAAATAGGTAAACAAACTGTGGCTCATTCATTCAATGAAATGGAATACTACCTACCAATAAAAAGAAACAAAGTATTGAATAACCTGTCTGTGGGCTTCCGGGGAAGATGGCAGAGTTGGGAGATCTAGGACTCCATCTTTCCACCAAAATAACTACTAAATGGGTAAGAACTGGCTGAAACACCTATTTTGAGACTCCAGAGGCCATCAAAACAGTGAACAGCATCCAAGAAAGAGCAAGAAGAGCCTGATAAATTACAGTTAAAAGAACTGAATTAGAAACTTCTGGGAAGATGGAGGATTAAAGAGGCACATGACTCACACAGCTTCCAGAAAAACAGCTAGAGGGCAGACAGAAAACTGTGCAGAAATCTTCTCTAGGGCATAGGACACCAGTGAAAACATGAATACCATCCAGAAGAGAGGGGCAAAGAAAAGGAGACTGATGAAAATCCATGTGTAAAGCTGCCATTGTAGCTGCTGTCACCAATCCTCCCACTCTCACAACAGAAACCAGTCGGTCCTCTGGCCACTGGTCAGTGGGGACAGACTGAGGTGGTTGCAGGGGTCCACATCTCTAGCAATGAGGAGAGGGAGGGACTCAGCCTGTTGTGGAATTTAAGAGAAGTTCAATTATTTGAGTATAGAGAGGCCAGGACTCAGCAATGATTTTGAGAAGGAAAAATGGTTTATTGACGGCCGGCCGGACTCGGGAGCTTTCAGTTTGAATCCCGAGCCCCGAACAAGATTTTCAAACGTCTTTTATACAGAGAGGAAAGGCCAAATGGTCCCTTTGTTTCAGTTCTCAATAGGCTTCAATTAGCATATATCTCTTTCACATCTTAGGTAAGCTTTTAGCAAGGACTCCAGACATTTTAGATAAGCCTTGGTTTTTGCATTTCCCCTAAATACTTAAAGTTTATAGCCCTTGCTTTGTTAAACATTTCCTGGGACTGGAGCCTGCTGGTCCCTAAGAGCAGGACTGCAGCCTCTTACCGTTTCACACCCACAAGTCAAACAACTTAGTTATCTCTGAAGAGACAAAGAGCCTTCCACCCATAGCCCACATCATTCCCCCCCTTTGTCAAAGTTTACTTGCTAAGCTTTGGCATAATTATTGTTGTAGCTATGAGGTGGATGACTGTTTGTTGTCTTGACTGATTATTTATCAGTCTTTAGTACAGCATCAAGGACCGTTTTTAGAAGTTTAGAACTTTTCATTCTGGACAGCAGAATCTTGGGCAGGGGCCTCCCGCAGTTATTCTGCTGCCACTGGCACTCACGTGGATTTCCAGTCAGGTTCCAGATCCATCTATTACTTTTATTTTACTCTTAAAGAGTTTACACCTTTAATTTAAAAGGGGTGCTGAAGGGAGACGATCTCTTTTCTGTAACTGCTTCCTGCTGGCCATGGGCTGTAGTCATTGCCTAATAAGGTGTAAAACTCTTTAATTTATTCTAACTGGAGGAAGATGGATCTGGCATTCTGTACGAAGTTGGATGAAGTTTTCATATGGTTAATAAGATGTTCACTCTGAAAGAAACAAACTTAATTAAAATTTTGGAATACCTGTTTTTAAAAGAGGACACATTGGATTACAGAGGTAGACAAGGTTAGGTGCCTATAAAGATGGCATTCCTTAAAAGCTGGTGGGAACAGCATATATGTTCTTTTTTAAGTTATCCATCTTTAGAGAGAAATTGCAACAGACACTTAGCTTTGTCTGAAGACACATTCCAAGCTGTTCAATGATTGACACTCATTCGCTTTGTCAGATGCTCCTGGTGAACTGGCACTCCTTGGGCAACTGGCTTCACTCAGGATTAGAACACTAATTTGGAAATATTCTTAGTTTTCACCTGTGGGAGTGATCAGAACTACAGAATAAAGATTTTTACACCTTGGTTTTCATTGTACAATTTCTAGCAATTTTGACTTGTTCAATAGGTGACTCACCATCAGCAAGCAAGCCTCACTTTTGCTAACTGAGACTGGCTGAGACTGCCACCTTATTCTATAGACATGTTATTAACTGTTTAGAAAATGATTTTACCAGGAATTTAACATGTCTAATATACTTCTGCACTTGATCCAAAATAGAAAAGATAACATTACAATTATTAGGCATATATTTAGTACAGGATAAAGTACAGCACTTAATATTAACTAATGTATTACTTAATGCATAAGGATTCAGAGTTGCCATTATTAGTTTTGAGTTTCAGGTTTGTAATACTTTACATGTTATCTCTCCATGAGAGCAGGCCATAATGCCAATTGTGTTTAAGTTTTACTTACAGTATCCTGGTATCATGGCTCCACTTAGCATGTTCTTCAACGCAGTGAGCAAGTTGCAGCATCCTTCCAGTATTCCAGAGATTTTCCAGTATTCTACTAGCCTGGTGCATAGTGCTCTCTGGCACCATGGAACAGTGCCAGTCTGGAGGCGATATCCATTGTACACTTGGCTGTACTGAGTCATTATTGCTTGCAGGAGCTTGAAACTGCAATATAGTTTCCATCGACTTCAGGAGCAGAACCAGAGACTGATATAGCACATATTTTTAATTGAGGGGTCAGTGACCAGCCTAGCCAATAACTCACATGGAGAGGCCACCTGTAATGTATACAAGGCCTGGTTCGAATGCACAAGAGTTTGACAATGTTAAAGTTTATTCCTTGTTTTATATATATTTTAAACAACTTAACGCAATACATATATCAAATGACTATTTACTTCCACAATTTTACTATGAAGATAACAGTAGGTACTTTACTTTAGTAATAGAGGAAAAATATTATTTTTCATTGTTAGAATGAAAACAGAATATTTCCAATAGAATCAAGACAACTTTTTATTACCATTTACTTAAATGTATATTTTGCAGTGGCCTTCAGACAGGTTTATTATCATGAAGTTATTTCTGCTACCAATACCAATCTAAGTTTCTTTAGTTAACAATGACTTCTACAACTAGAACTATTTAAACATTTTCAGTTTGGAAGATGTTTTACAAACTCTTTATAATTGACTATAACCGCATTGACTAGACACCTCATGTTTAAATAAACTTACTAAATTACAATTACCAATGAAAGAAATTTACTCTTTATTTAAGAGAGCATATCTACAATCTTTTCCCTTTAGCCTAATTTCACCAATGTGAACTTACAATTTTCACTTACAATTTTCATTACTGTAAAGATTTTGTACATATGTTAATTTAGTTTATAAATTAACTATGGGAGATTACACTCAAGTTAAATAAAATTGAAACCATTATACTTTATGCAAGGAATGTTCTCTTTTTCCCTTACAGGAAGCTAAAAACTTCTTTTCTTTAAGTTATGAAAATTATTAATTTAAAAGCATAACTGACTACCAGGTTTTAAAACACATGCATACTGACTACCAGGTTTCAAAACACATTACACAATTACTTAATTTTTTAAAATCATAACCCAGGAAAGATCTCTCCATAGTTTTTATGGACTTTCCTTTACTTACTGAAATTTGTTAATAGAGCCACTAATTACCTTATTTTGTTGGAAAGAAATCTTCTGGAAGAAAATAAGGCTCACCAGATTGTGGAGAAGAAAATACTTTATTCTCAATCTTGCAAGAAGGGGCGCAGAGCCAGATATGGCTGGTGCCCCGAACAAAGAAAAATGACACAATTTATACCCCTAAGCCTAGCATGCAAGCTCTTCCTGTTTTTCCATAGATTGGATACTTCAGAAGTTACAGCTTATCTGAGATTTAACTTTCCCACGCAAAAGTTTGATTTAACTGCTTCTTCTATCACATTCCAACCATTTTAGTTTTTACCTGCTCCCCCCTTTGTCAAATAAGGAATAGAATTTAGTGCTGAAATGGCACCGACTTAGTTAGCTCCTTCTTGGGCATCCTTCCACTGCCCATAGGACTGGCCTAAACTGGTCTCCTCCACTGCTGTCCAACCCGGGAGTGGGAGACTGAGGCAGCAGGCCGCCGGGTTACATCAACATTTTTCTTCTGTGAAAATTAACCTAATCTTTGTTTTGTTTTTTTTTTTTTCAATTTATGGCTGACAAAGGTTTAAACTGGGAAATTACCAGGCAAACTGATTCTTAATTCCCTAGCCTAGTAGATAGGTTTAATCTGCCACACCTAGTCTTGCCTTAAAAGCTCTTGCAAAGAGGAGGCCCTTTCCCAATTGTTTCCATAATCAGATTTCTATGACTTTTTCATCCTGCTTAGTTCAATTTGGGCTTTAAGAATATTTATAAATATAACTGCATATTTAATTTTTAACAATTTGAGCAAATAGGCAGACATGAATAGTTTGACACAACAACATGACTTTAGTTACTTTAAACTTTTCAAAGACTTTTGAAACTCTTCTTAATTTGCACTATGACCATGCAGTTTACCACAAGAATTTTCTTTCTTACTTAATGGATTGTAATAACCAAAATGTTCTCAATGCCTTAGCACCATTTTGTTTTAGAACTTTATATTTTACCTTGAAATTAGCAGAATTTTGGATAAGCAACAAGATTAGTTTTATATATATTTACTGAGGCTATTTGAAGCCTCAGGGAGACAGACTGCTTTCTCTCATGAATTGCCACTCTTAGGAACACTGACCGTCAAGGCAGGAGACTTCTCCCCCTCCACCCCCCTTTTGGTTTTGGAGATAATAAAACTCCAGTGGTCATTTAACCTTATTCTATCAGGCAGCAATTTATTTAGTTTACACTTGAATTCATGAGAGAAAGGGTTACTAATACCAGGAGAGGAGACAGTGCTGTCCCAGCTCTTCTCAATTATGAAATAACCATAGGCAAAGGCAAAGGGTGAGGTTAGGCTTGAAGTAACCATAAACAAAGGAAAGGTTAGTGTAGAATTTACACTTAAATAATAGTTTCAGGCTAAATTCACCCAGCTATAATCTCAGTTATTGTCTTTCCACTGTTTTACAATATAAATGCATTTATAAATGATTTTAACTCTTAGTTACAGTTTTTATTAATTTTTTAAAACCTATTAATTTTATAACACCTTTAAATACCTTTCATTCAACTTATAAAATATTAAATGAACTTAACCATTACTTTAATTTTTCCTTTAAAGTGAAAGAATAAATCTCTTGCAGTTAGTTTGAAATAAAAGGCTACTTTTCAGGATTTGATTTCTAGAACATAAAATGTTCTTTTAAAAGAACTCTTCTTCAAACATTGAGGATATGATGAGGTTAAAGCACAAGAAGCTATTGATAAAAGATTTTCTTTGTATATTGATCTTATTCAATTTTAATCATAAAAATTTCCCTTCCACAAACCTTCTACACTTTCAGTATTCATTCAGGTTCTGTCCCACACTCTACTCTTTCCAATAATCAATCATTTTATCTTAGGACAAAATCATCTTCTGTTTCCTTAACAATAAAAACCCACTCCATATATCCCACATACTAAGTTACCAGGCAAACTTCTTACAACATATAATTGCCATTAATACTAAACAAGTTTGTTAAAATAATGAACTTTTCTTCACTTTAAATACTTAGTAGCATGTAATACCAGAAACAGTTTTTTTGGAAGCAAGTTGGCAGGGGAGATTGGCTGCCGAATAAGTTTGTTATAAAATTGCCTTTTATTATTATTATTATCAATTCAGTTTTGTTAAATAATGACTTTCTGCAATTAGCCACTTAAATACCTTAAACAATGTTTTGTAAAACTTTTATAATTATTTATACCCTTAATACAAAGTTTACCTTCACAGAACACATTCTCTTACTTAAGGTTACTACAATACCTTCTAAGAACCTGAGCAGAATGCAAACGTATTTTGGCTTTGACACCCTAAGGAGGGAACTTTACTGCATTTATTCTGATTCTGCTTTTCACCTCCTTCACTTCCCCCCCTTCCAGGCAGTCGGGTGCACAACAAACAGGAATGCGGCTTATGAATAGAAGGGTGGACTCACTGGAAAGGGGCAAGCCACTCCCACCTTTCCAGCTTTCAGCCAAAATGGGCAGACAGAACCTACTCAAATTTGGCAACTCTCCCAGGAACCCAGCCGCCCTGACTGGGACATTCCCAACAGACTTGGGTGCTTGGCGCGGACACAGATGGCCTCCAAGCCCTGGCAAAGGGCCAGACCAGAGACAAGACACCAGAACATGCACAAACATCTAGACTCCTCAGCTTTTGCCCCAGAATCATTTCACCCCCTTGCCAATGGCAAGGGAGGGCTCCAGCTCAGCTGTAATTCTACTTCATGTAAGGACACAACTCCAACACTAACATTGAGCTGACACAGACAGAAGCACAAAGGTCACTAATCTGACTCACAAGTTTATATATTTATTTTCACCACGGCTGCCCCCACAGCCATCACAAACCTCAGAACACTTAACATTTGGTATAAAGCAAATTCATTCACAAATTAGCACCATAACAAAAGATTCCAGCTAGACTTTTCCACTGTTTAAACTTTACACCCAGACCAAGCTCCACCAGAAAAGCCGATCCATTTTCCTGTAACCAAGTTTTGTTTTCCTTAATCTAGACCAATTTCCAGGATATTAGGACTCGAAACTATAAATACCCTTCCTATTAAAATCGAGACTCCACTCCTTTAGTGGATATAAGACCAGTACCAGATTCTAACATGCAGTTAGACAAACCCAAAACACCAGGGCTTTTCCCCGGTTTTCCTCCTTTTCCCAAGCCTAGAGAGAACGGCTTCCCCCCAGCCTTCTGGGGCTACTAGGGTTCTCTCGGGAGGTGATCAGCCTCCCCTTCCTAGCAATTAAAGCTAGGGCCTTCCAGACTGTGCTCACCCGGGGAGTCTTACCTTCTTCCATGTTCGGAGTTCTTTTTCGTTCTCAGAATCTTTCTCTTCAGACCTTCCATTGCCCTCGATTTTTGTCGGGAAGATTCTGGTGGAGCCCACATCTTTTCTGGATTAAATTTAATCCAGGGGCGCCCAGATTTGGGGTTCACCCGAGTCCTCCCGGCTTCCTCGGGGATTTGGAAGGGGCAGCAAAATGCTACCGTCTCTGGCCTTCATTTATTGTCCCTTCGTGGTCGCCATTAATGTTGTGGAATTTAAGAGAAGTTCAATTATTTGAGTATAGAGAGGCCAGGACTCAGCAATGATTTTGAGAAGGAAAAATGGTTTATTGACGGACGGCCGGACTCGGGAGCTTTCAGTTTGAATCCCAAGCCCCGAACAAGATTTTCAAACGTCTTTTATACAGAGAGGAAAGGCCAAATGGTCCCTTTTTTTCAGTTCTCAATAGGCTTCAATTAGCATATATCTCTTTCACATCTTAGGTAAGCTTTTAGCAAGGACTCCAGACATTTTAGATAAGCCTTGGTTTTTGCATTTCCCCTAAATACTTAAAGTTTATAGCCCTTGCTTTGTTAAACATTTCCTGGGACTGGAGCCTGCTGGTCCCTAAGAGCAGGACTGCAGCCTCTTACCGTTTCACACCCACAAGTCAAACAACTTAGTTATCTCTTAAGAGACAAAGAGCCTTCCACCCATAGCCCACATCAAGCCTACAGCTGATCCAGTTTTGGGCCAGCAAACTTGGCTGCCAGGCCTCAAGTGTCACACCCTTCCAGGCCAAGCAGGACCACAATATAACTACCGCTGGAACCTGGCAGAGAATCTGCCTTTTCAAACACCTTCGTTACTGTCCTGTGCTGATTTCTGAGAGAAAATTTAATTCTTTCCTGGAAAAAGGAAGGATGTACCCTGCTGAAGGCTTCTGAGCAACTTTGATTTGTAAGGCCTGAATTTGCATAGCCTGCCCTAAGGGGAATTCTCCCTAACATTGATTCTACACAACCTGTGCCCCCTGGGCCCAGTTCCAGAAAACAGATTTACCTCTGGGTCTGAGAAAACAGGTGTGCTGTAAAGTGTTATTTGATGGCAGACCAGGGAAATGCACTCAAGAAAAGGTAAATAAACAAAAGAGGCTTTTGGGTATTTTACTGCCCCCATCCCCCAAAGCACTGTAAACTGACCTGCATGATATTACTGAGTCCATGTTCCAGATTTGAACAGTTAAAAAGGGGAAATCCCAAAGACCTAGAACAAGTTGAAACAAGAATTAAAGAAAAGTGGCAACACACAACACTAAATCCCTAGGCAAGAAAGAGAAACTTGCCATCAAATAAACACACGATCATAATCAGATGCCTAGACATTGACAAAAAATTACAAACCCTACTATGAAAAAGAACGTTATGGCTCAAGGTAAGGAACAAAACAAAGTCTGGATGAGACACCAGATTTAAAACAAAGAATAAATGATGTCCATAAAAATCTAAATCAAATCAAAGAAATGAATGACGATGTGGTTAAAGAGATAGAACATAAGAAGACACTGGGTGAACACAAAGAAGAATTTGAAAACTTGAAGAGAAAAATGACAGAGTTTATGGGAATGAAAGACAAAAAGGTGAGATTAAAATATGCTAAAGGCATATAATAGCAGACTTGAAATCATAGAAGAATCAGTGAAGTAGAGGAAACAGCTGATAAAAATTGAAAAGAGATAAAAACAGAGAAAGAAAAGAATGAGAAAAAGTAATCAGAGACTCAGGGAGTTGAATGACAGCCTGAAGCACAACCTACATGCCATGGAGCTCAAGAAAAGAAGGGAAAAGGGTCAGAAAGAGTATTTGAGAAAATAATGACTTAAAATTTCCCAACTCTCATGAAAGACATGCACATAGAACCCAAGAAGCACAGAAGGCTCCATTCAGAATAAACACAAATAGATCCCAGGAAGATGGTGTCTAAGTATGAAGGCAGGGATCAACTCTCTTAAAGAAAACAACAGAGGAAGGTCAAAAACCTATCCAAGGAAGATGGCTTCATGTTCTGCAGATCAAGAGAGTTCTGTGAATCATCCAGGACGGAAAGGGACAGATTCCAAATGAAAAACATGAGTTATTCAAGTCTGTGGCTGGGAATGGCACAGATACCACTCTCTCATGACAAATAGCCTTGGTGAAACACCTGAATAACTACAGCCAACTGAGTGGGGAAATAGCATTCTCCTCTGAGAGAAGGAAGGGTCTGGGAATGGGAGGAGTTTGTTTCTCTTCAGTGAGTTTGGCCAAGGGAACCCCTTTAGAACAAGGCCACAGGCAATACTGAAGCAACCCCAGTGAGAGAGGAGAGGGAATCTGATGTGGTATTCTGTCACACCCAGCTATCTTGGGAGAGAGAAGAACTATATCAGTGGAGGAGTAGGCAGAGATATGCACCAAACCCACCCAGGAGAGAAGCAAGCTAACAGATAGCTGGCAAACAGAAGCCCAAATCACTGTATGGAAAAGGGTTAGGGAGAGCCAGATAAGTTTTCAGAGGTCTACCTTACCTGTGGTGTGATTGTAAGTCACTGTAGGAACACAAGCCATGCATACATTAGGTCCCTGATTTAATTTCCAGTACCTCCTAAGAAAAGGTATCCAGACAGTGTTCACTAGGTTGTCAAGCCCCAGCCAGCACCTTATGACAGGGAACTTGCTTTAGATTTCCCTGTCTTTTATATTTTTGTTATCTTTTTTCATTTTTTATCCTTTCTTTTATTCACTAAAACTAGATACACTACCTGTGAAGGGCAGGATGCAGATGAGCACTAGCAGCCTGAGATGGTTCCTAGGGGCTTAAAAGGGAACCCTTTACTAGCCACTGCCTCTGTACTCGGGGGATTCTTGCTGCTCCATTAGAGAATGTGCCAAAGCTTCCTTGGATAGGAGTTCAATATTCTTTCAGTTATTGTATGAATCATCAACAGTTGTGAAAATCTCCCATGAACATTTGAACACATTTATATGTCTTTGATATTGATGACTATACTTATGAATCTTTACTCTTAAAAGTTAAACTCAGCCTAGAATTAGAGGGTGCCTAAGCTTTACCTCATGAGATCCTCCTTGTTGTGCAAATGTGGCTTCTCTCTAAGCCAAAGTCATCATATAAAATCAACAACTTCTCTGAGCGTTGGACATCACTCCCAGGAATGAGGATCCCTCAAACTGATGATTTACTACTAATCAACAACTAGTAATGCAACTGGAAAAAGACCTTGACCAAAATGGAGAAAAAGTAAAGACTAATGAGTTTATATGGCTAAAACACTTCAAACTTAGTTAGGAGATCATTTCAGAAGATATGCTTATGCACATCTCAGCAGGATCTCATTGACTGCCAAATTAGACTCTACTCCAAATAGTGGAGTTCTTGAGGGCACTGGAGACACCAAAGCACTATGATCAGGGCAGATAGCACATGAGTTTGGTGCTTTGGCAGTGGGCCTTACTTTGCAGTTTGTGTTCCCCAATGTGACAGAATTGGACTCAGTAGTGGTTTCCCTACACATGGCTCTTCTGTACCTTCTATTTGAACCTATAGTTGGTGCTGGAGTTGCTAGGTATACATCCAAAAGACTTGAATCTTTGGGCTGTCCATGTATCAGTTTGGTGCTGAGACTCAACAGAGTTGCAAGCCTACTCTCCAATTCATTGGATTCTCCCAGGACAACTAATGAACAGGTGATGATGGACAACCACCATACCAAGAAACCAAGAGGATCTACAACTGTAAGCAAGAGATTCCCATCCATTGGCCATATGGGACTGAAGCCCCCTTTCAATTAGAGGTTGAGTGGGCATCCCCATCCCAGAATACTAAGGATTGGGGAATGACCAGAGTGGACTTACTGGTATTCTACTATAGACTTGTGTTTCTAGCTGTGGAAGAACTTTTATGATTGATCTGGAGGTAGTGGCCATTGGAGGTTCTGAGGGAAGGGAGAGTGTAAACAGGAGTAATAAAGGGACACTTTGGGGACTTGGGATTTGTCTTGAATGACATTGCAATGACAGATACAGGCCAGTATGCATCTTGCCATAACATACAGAACTTTGTGGAGGAGAATGTAAACTACAATAACTATAAACTGTAATTGATGCTTAGTGGCAATGCTGCAAAATGTGTTCATCAATTGCAATGAATGTACCAAACTAATGAAGGATGTTGTTAATGTGGGTAAATGTGGGTGGTGTTGGGAGCAGGGCACATGCGAATCTCTATATTTTTTATGCAACAATTATGTTACATAAATATCTCTTAAAATTACAAAAAATAAGTCTATTTCATCTGATAAAAAAGGGAACCCTGTTTTTCCTGTTTTTTGTTGTTGTTGTTTGTTGCCTTTTTTCTCTCTTTCATTGTTGCCTTTTATCTTTTCCTTATTTTTTGCCTTACTTTATGTTTATTTTCTTTCATGTTCCCCTATTCTGCTGCTTTTCTTTCTTCCCATGTTTCCTTTTTCTGGTCTTCTTGTTTCTTCTTCATTTCTTCTCATCTCTCTGGTCTTTTATTTTACTCTGTTTCTTGCTTGTTTAATTTTTTGTTCAGCATTTATCCTTATTTCTTTGTAATTTTTTTTTTATTTTCATGGCTCTTTTATGGTTCCTTTTAATCTTATTTTATTATTACTATTATTCTTTGTCTCATCTTCTCTCCTTCCTGTTTTATGGTCTTAATATTTTTTTCAAGCAAAGATAGACAAGGACAAGGATACAGAACAAGTGAGAATGAGTGTCAAAAAGGAACATTAGCACAAAACAATTCAAAATAAACCATAAGGATATGGGTGTGGCTAAAGCATTTGGGTGACTACCTACCACATGGGAGGTCTTGCATTTGGGTCCTGGTGCCTCCTAGACAAGACAATCAGACCCTGCACCTGGCACAACCTGCTGTAATAAGCTGTAATAAGCAATGCCACAACCCAACCATGATGAATTAGGTGCTGCAACCTGCTAAAATGAGCTAGATGTGGTACCCATCCAAAGCAGCTAAATGCTGAAAGCCAGCAGACAGAGCAGCCTTCAGGGAGAGGATGTGACTCAGGCTGTTGGGTGTTCACCCATGCAGGAGGTCATGGGATTAGTTCCCAATGCCTACTGGAGAAGATGAGCAGACACAGTAAGCAAAACAAGCAGAAAAGGGAAATTTGGGGAAGAGTAAATAAAAAATAAAATAAAATATAAAATATAGAAAAACATATATATATATATAAACCTAAAGTACAAAAACATGATAACCATTTAAAATTTACATCTAGATAAATCAGATGCCTAAACACCAACACAAAATTAAGTCATATTTGGAAACAGGAAGATATGAACAAACTGAAAAATAGGAGGAGATGCAGAACATGGGACAACTAATGAAGGTTATCTTAATGAAGTAAAGGAAGAGATAAAGGATATTAAGAAGAGACTAGGAAAATATAAAGAAAAAATCATAAACATATAAAATGATAACAGATCTGATGGTAATGAATGGTACACTGCAAAAAATAAAAAAATATGCTGTGTATTAGTCAGCCAAAGGGGTGCTGATGCAAAATACCAGAAATTGCTTGGTTTTTTTAAGGGTATTTGTTTGGCATAGGAGCTTACAGATACCAAGCCATTAGCATAAATTACTTCGCTCACCAAAGTCTATTTTGACATGTTGGGGCAAGATGGCTGCTGATTTCTGCAAGGGTTCAGGATTCCTGAGTTCCACTGGGCTCAACTCCTCTCTTCTCTCCCCAAGATCAGCTGTAAACTATGAGGCTCTCTAACCTTTGCCTCTCTCCACAAGGTCAGGTGAATGGCTTTGTGTCTCTCCCTGGGGCCCCAGCTTCAGCATCCAACTCCAACATCAAAACTCCAACATTAAAAACCCCCAACTCTGTCCTGTGTCAGGCCTTTTATCTGTGAGTCCTCAACCAAAAAAGGGTGGGGACCCAACACCCTTCTGGCACAATGATTAAGTAATCATGCAAACAAGTAATCATGCAAATGTCTTAATTCAATATAATCTAATATGCCCTGAAGAAAAGACAGTTTAAAATATAATCCAATATTTCTTTTTGGAATTCATCAATAATATGAAACTTCTACACTCCACCCTCTGAATTGCAAAAAGACATAATATTTTTTTTAAAAATCAGTTACAATGCAAGTACTAAATCATATCACAATTAATTTAAAGAAATACAGTTTGTCTTGGGGCAAAGTTCCATCTACTGTAGACCACTGAAACTTACAAAACAATTCATCTGCTTCCAATACACAAATAGACAAAGAATAAACATTTTCATTACAATTAGGAGAAATTGGGAGGGAAACTTTACTTATGGTTTCTCTACAGTTCAGTAGACCTCCAGGACATCTTCAATCAATTTCATTCTGAGAGTCATTCTGAGATGACAGTTTCTTCTCTTTCATGCTTTAAGCATATCCACCCTTTCCACATGCTTGCCCAATGTCTACTTTCATGGCCCCAACCACATCAAGCTTTGAGTGTTAACCAAACTCCAGACCTCTCCCTCCAAGTTATTTGGGGTGATTGCCACTCATTTCCCAATTTTGGGTTAGCATATTAACCCCCCATAGCACAGTGATGTGAAGACAACTTTTCCCCTAAACTTTGAACCTACAGGCTCAACCCTCTCAGAGCAATTATTTGATCACCTGGCCTTCCCTAAACTTTGGAGAACAGGTCCACCCCTCTCAGACCTGTGGGGTGTTGACCTTAACTTCCTTAATCCTCAGGAAATGTGCTCTACCCTCTCTGTACTCTGGGGCAGGAATACTCTCCCAGAACATTGGACAGGAACATCCACCCTCTTCAACTGCTGGGGTAAACTCATCCTCTTCTCTGTAAACATGGGTTGAATTCCTCTCTTGGGCCAAGGTGATGTCTTAATTCCAGATCTCAGCTTCCATGGTTTTCCTTGTGAAAGCTGTTTCTCCTATCTCTCTTTTCCATGTCCTATACATTTCAGGCTGACAGTGGTTTTGTTCATACAGCTCTCTCAAATAACTTGTTGGTTTAGCATGCAGGAAGCAGGGGTCCAAGCCATCAGACAGTAAGACTTTCCACAAGTCTTAGATAACTGCATCGTCAATCTTAATTTACCAGTTCTAAATTTAGTTAATTTCCACAATGGGGCACTTTTATCTGGAATATTGATTTCCTGAGGCTTGGAATTTCCAGAATTAATTTCTGTTTTCTTTGTGCCTGACAGGTCAGCCCTCAGTACATCTCTCTTTTCTAGCATTTTGCTATAAGCTGCAAGCAAAATCCAAGCCACATTCTACAGGTTTACTTTGAAATTTTATTCAGCTAAATGCCCAGGCTCATCATTTTCAAATTGTGCCTTCTATAAAACACTAGGAGTTGATCTTGCCAAGTTCTCTGCAACTTTAAAGCATGGATCACCTTTCCTCCAGTTTCCAATAATAGTTTCATCATTTACTTCTAAGGCACCATAAAAAGTCTCTTTAGCATACATATTGCTACCAACAGTATCTTCAAAGCAATCTAGGCCTTTTCCATCATGCAGCTCATATTTCCTACAAAAAATACCCCTTACCCATTAATAAAATTGTTTCAGCATTTCAGTAATTACAAAAGCACTTCCCCACTCCTCGGTACCAAATTCTGTATTAGTCAGCCAAAGGCTTGCTGATGCAAAGTACCAGAAATTGGTTGGTTTTTATAAAGGGTATTTATTTGGGGGTATGAGCTTACAAATACGAGGCCGTAAACCTAAATTACTTCCCTCTCCAAAGTCTATTTTCACATTTTGAAGCAAGACAGCTGCTGATGTCTGTGATGTCCTGGGTTCCTCTGGACTCAACTCCTCTGTTCTCTCCCCAAGATCAGCTGTAGACTATGAGACTTTCTGGGCTTTGTGCCTCTCCACAAGGTCAGCTGAAGACTATCAGGCAAATGGCTCTGTCTCTCTCTGTGGGGTTCCAGCTTCAGCATCCAACTGCAACAACAAAACTGCAACATTCAAAGCCTTCCAACTCTGTCCTGTGCCAGGACTTTGATCTGTGAGTCTCCATCAACCAAAGGGTGGGGACTCAACACCCTACAGGCACAAGAGCTTTTCGTGATTACTTAGTAATCAAGCAAATCTCTGAATCCGATATAATCTAATATGCCTAGAGGTAAAGATCAGTTTACAAACACAATCCAGTGTTTATTTTTGAAATTCATCAATAATATCAAACTGCTACATGCTGGAAGCACATAAAAACTGATTTGAACAAGAACATGAAAAAATTAGTGATATGGAATATAGTGCATCTTAAATCAAAGAAATAGTAGAACAGATAGATAAAAAGATAGATTTTAACAGAGACTCAGTGAATCGAAGGATGTCATGACAAGCACAAACATATAAATTTTAAGCATCCCAGAGGGAAAAGACAAGGCAAAGGGGGCAGATGGTGTGTTGTTGGAAAAAACGGTTGAAAATTTCACAACTCTTTTGAATGTTGTGGGTGTAGATGCCCAGGAAGTGCAGTGCAACCCAAACAATATAAATCCTAACATGCCTATCCTGAGAAATATATTTATCAAATTGTCAAATATTCAATTCAGGGAGACAATAACGAAAGCATCAAGAAAAAAGCGATCCATCACATATAAGATAAGCTCAATAATAATAAGGGCAGATTTCTCATCTAAACCAGGGAAGTAAGAAGACAGTGGTATAACATAGTAAATGTACTAATAGGGAGACAGGGCAATCTGAGTGAGTACACCCACGTAATCTCTCCTGCAAAGAACAAGCTGAGTGGCATCAGAACCTTGCCGAGCAGGCTGTTTTGGAAGCTTGCAAAGCAGACGTGTCTGCACATCAGTTTGGAGAGACTGAGATGGAAGAGGTGCTTGCTAAAGGTGCTGCATCTTACTTGCTGTGTTTTCTCATCATCGAATTCCTCTTTTCTGTGTGTGCTGATTTTGGCTACCAGTGCTATCCCCTTTCTTTTATATCTTTCTATCCTCCACCGTATATTGTTTCTCTTACATTCAACCGCTATTTGTTTAGTCCCCAATTTTTCTGACTTTTTGTTTGTAATATCTCTGTTCTATTTTCTCTCTTTGTTCACCCTTTATATTACTGTCCTATCTTTTCATTTTCCATCTCTCCTGAGCACATTGCCTTTTAAGTGTTACTATAGACCTCCCCATATTCAGTCTACTATCTCATATAGGTACTCCACTTTTCTTACTGTATGACTCTACACAGCTTACATGAGTCTAATATTGATTCTCCTAGATCTCACATGGTTCTTCTGCTAACAATCACTATCAATAATACTATTATACATTTTATTTTCTTACCCTTTTTGCTTTCTCTGGCCCTAGTATTTTCCTTCAAGGCAACTTAACCAACAACAAGGAAATAGAATATTAACAACAAAGTGACAAAGAGAAGACTCAACATGCACAGAAAAACAGCAACTAACTAAACCCTGAGACCAGATGAAGAATTTAATCAACTGACTAAACCAATCAAGATAAAATGATGACCAGACATCAACAAAAAACTACAAACCAAAAATCAGGAAAACATGGCCCAATTCAATGAACAAACCAGGAAGAGGGCAGAATTTTGAACAACTAACCAAAGCTCCCAAAACATATATCATGGACCAATTAAATGAAATGAAAGAAGAGATTAAGGATATTAAGGGAACACTTGAATACAGAAGAAATTGTAATCTTATGCAAAAAGGTAACGGATATGATGGTGATGAATAGCACAATAAACAAGTAAAAAAATACAACTTCAGCAAATAACAGCAGATTTGAAGAAGTAAAGGCAACACTTAGTGATGTGGAAGACACTACATCTCAAAACAATCAGAGACTTTATCAATAAAAATATAGAAAAAACTCTATCAGGGAATTAGGGACCTGAAAAACAATGCAAAATGCACAGGCATACACCTTATACGTATCCCAGAAGGAAAAGAGAAAGCAAAGGAGACAGAAGGGGTGGGGGTTGGAGGAAATAATGGCTGAAAACTTCCCAAGCCTATTGAGGGAGATGGATGTACATGTCCAGGAAGCACATCATGCCCCAAACAGCATAAATTTCAGCAGGACTACCCCAAGACATATACTTGTCAAATTATCCAATGCACAAGACAAAGAGAAAATACTAAAAGAAACAAGAGAAAAGAGAACCATCACCTACAAAGGAGGCTCCATAAGATTAAGTAATGACTTCTCATCTGAAACAATGGAGGCAAGAAGGCAGTGGTATGACATAGTCAAGGTACTAAAAGAAAAAAAATCCGTACCCATGTGGAATCTAAGCCCTCACTTGACATAGGTGTGCAATGGACACTACCAATCCAATGTCCACAGAGAAAATGTGGAATGGGTGTGGGAACGGTAGCCATGGGGGCTGCTGGGTGTGGGGAACGGGAGGAAGAGATGAGATGTGGAGGCGTTTTCGGGACGTGGAGTTGTCCTGGATAGTGCTTCACGGACAATTACGGGACACTGTAGATCCCCCCAGGGCCCACTGGATGGAACGTGAGAGAGTCTGGGCTATGATGTGGACCATTGACTATGGGGTGCAGTGATGCTCAGAGATGAACTTACCAGGTGCAATGGATGTATCACGATGATGGGAGAAAGTGTTGCTGTGGGGGGAGTGGGGGGTGGGGGCGGTGGGGTTGAATGGGACCTCATATATTTTTTTTAATGTAATTAAAAATAATAATAATAAATATTAAAAAAAAAAATCCAACCAAGACTAATCTATCCAGCAAAGCCATAATTGAAAAGTGATGGAGAGCTCAAATATTCACAGATAAACAGAAACAAAGAGAGTATGCCTACAAGAAACCTGACTTTCAAGAAATATTAAAGGGAGTTCTGCAGGAGGAAAGTTAAAAAAAAAAAAAAACAGGAGAGTCAGAGTTGAAGGGGAGTGTAAGAAGACCTAATAAGACAAAAAGAGAAAAAAATCAACAAAATATGGCAAACAGAAATCCAAAGAAAATATGGCTAATATAAGTAGATCCATGAAAGTAATAATACTGAATTTCAATGGATTAAATTCATGCATTAAGAGATGCAGATTGGAAGAATGGATAAGGAAATATGACTCATCTATATGCTGTCTATAAGATACAAATCTTAAACCCAGGGATTCAAGGACATTGAAAGTCAATGGCTAGAAAACAATCTTATAGGCATATGATAACCAAAAAAGGTCATGAGTGGCTATATTAATATCAGACAAAATAGACTTTAAATGCAAAACAATTGTGAGAGACAAAGATGGACATTAAATGTTATTGTTAGGGATAATCATTCAAGAAGAAAGAACAATCATAAACATTTATGCTCCTAACAAGGCCTCCTCAAAATACAAGTAATTTTTCCACTGAAAAAATTAAATGAAGAAATAGAGGCCTCTACAATTATGGTGGGAGACGTTAATACACTGCTATCACCATTTTTACAGAACATCTCAAAAGAGAATCAATAAAGAAACAAAGAATTTGAACAATACATTAGAGAATCTGGACCTAAGAGAAATATACAGAACATTACACCCAAATGCAGCAGGACATACATTCTTCTCAAGTATACATGGATCATTCTTCCAAGATAGACCACATCCTAGGCCACAAAGAAATTCTCAAGGAATTCAGAAATATGGAAATCATACAAAGTAATTTCATGACCACAATGGATTGAAGCTGGAAATCTGCAAGGGCCAGAGACCAAGATTTGGCACCAAGATTTGGAAGTTAAACAACACACTCTTAGAAAAACAGTGGATCAAGGAGGAAATATCAACAGAAATAAATAACTGCCATGAAACTAATGAAAATGGTAACACAACATATCAAAATTTATGGGATGCAGAAAAAGATATACTGAGAGGGAAATTTATAGCCATAAATTCATACATCAAAAAAGAAGACAGAGGGAGAGAGCAAGATGGTGGCTGAGTGAACTTCCCAATTACTAGCTCCTGCGGGGAATCGGCTGGGCGGCATTGGCAACTCTTCGGGACCGGGCTGTTTCGGGATTTTTGCTGGTCTGGAGGTGTCTGGACATCGATTTGGAGGGAAGGTCACAGAGAGGATCCGTCTGTGAAATATATACGGACATTCCAGCTACGTGTGGAGGATTCCCTCCTTGGGTAGGCGGAGCTGAGGCATCTGAGGCCACGGCGGCGGGGGGAGCCAGGCCGAGCGCCGAGTGGTGGGGGCCCGGGGGAGGGGTGAGCTGGGCCGAGCGCCGAGCGGCGGCAGCGGGGGGGGCGGGGCTGAGCTGGGCCAAACCAAGCCGGGGGGGCCGAGCCGAGCCGGGCCGAGCACTGAGTGGCGGCGGGCAGGGGGGTGGAGCCAAGCCGGGCCTAGCCCAGCTGGGCCGAGCGTGGAGCGGCGGTGGCGGGGGGAGGCCGGAGCCAAGCGGGGCCGAGCCGAGCCGGGCCGAGTGCCGAGTGGCAGTGGCTGGGCGGGCAGAGCTGAGCTGGGCCGAGCCGAGCCAGGCCGAGCGCTGAGCGAGCATGGAGCGGCGGCGGCTGGGGGGGCTGGTCCAAGCCGGGCCGAGCCCGGCGGTGGGGTTTCTGTTCTTTGTGTGTGTTTTTTTTTTTTTATCCTCTCTTTCTTTTCCCTGATCTTTTTCTTATTCTATTTTATCTTAACAATACAATAGGTCCTGCAGGAAACACCTCACATTTGATGGGTTTCCTCATCCTCCACTGCCTCATTTCTCTGTGAATATTTAGGCTATCTACACTATCCCCTTTCACCTACAACTTGATATCCTGCACCATCTGCTATCTCTCCTATATTCCACCTCCCTTTTTTTGACCCACAAAGTGTCTAACTCTTAAAATATAATACCTTTGTTTAGTTTTCCATCGGGTATCTGCCCTTGAAACTATTACCTCTCTTTTCTCTTTCCCTCTCTTATGAAAACAATAGCTTCTTACTGCGTACCATATTCCTCCCATAATCAGTCGTCTACCTCATTATAGGTACTTTCCTACTACTATAACTCTACACAATTTACACGATCTAACCTCCATCCTCCCAGAACTCATATTGTTGCTTTGTTAACATATATCACCAATACTACGTTACACTTTTTCCTTCCTTACACAATTGCCTTTCCCCAGCACTAATACTTTCCTTTAAAGTGAACTTAACCAACAATAAGAAATCGGAATTGGAAGAAAAAAGGGACAAAGAGAAGATATATCACTTATGCAAAAACAACAGATAATTAATCTCCAAGACTAGACAAAGAAGCTAAGGAACTGATTAAACCCGTCAAGAAGAAATGATGACAACACAGCAACAAAAATATACAAACCAAACCAGTAATCAGGAAAACATGGCTGAATCCAATGAAAACTAAAAATCAGGAAGGGGAGCAGATCTTCGCACAAGCAATGAAAGATCTCAGAACATTTATCACTGACAAATTTGATGAAGTAATGAAAGAGGTTAACAACATGAAGACAACACTTGGAGGGGAAATTGCAGACATGCACAAAAAAATAACAGATATGATGGAAATGAACACCACAATTCAAGACATCAAAAATACACTTGCAGCAAATATCAGCAGACTAGAAGAGGCAGAGCAGAGAATCAGTGATGTGGAAGACAGTACATTGGAAATCAAACAGATAGTAGAAGTGGTCAATAAAAAGGTAGAAAAAATTCAGATAGGACTTAGGGACCTGAATGATAATGCAAACCACTCAAACATACTTATTATAGGCATTCCAGAAGGAGAAGAGAAGGGAAAGGGGTCAGAAGGAGTGTTGCAGGAAATAATGACTGAAAACTTCCCAAATCTACTGAAAGAGACAGATGTACATATCCAAGAAGCACAGCGCACTCCACTGGTCATAAACCCCAACAGGCCCACCCCAAGACATATACTTGTCAAATTATCCAATGCTCAAGACAAAGAGAAAATTCTAAAAGCAGCAAGAGAAAAGAAAACTATCACATACAAGGGAAGCTCCATAAGATTAAGTGCTGATTTCTCATCTGAAACCATGGAGGCAAGGAGGCAGTGGCATGACATAGTCAAGGTACTAAAGGAAAAAACTTTTCAACCAAGAATACTCTATCCAGCTAAACTAGCATTCATAAATGATGGAGAGTTCAAAATATTCACAGATAAACAGAAACTGAAAGAGTATATCAACAAGAAACCTCCCCTTCAAGAAATTCTTAAGGGAGTTCTGCAGGAAAAAAGGAAGAAACAGGACAGTCAGAGATGGAGGAGAGTGTAAAAGCAACAAAAAAGACAAAAATAGAAGGGGAAAATAAAATATTACAAACAAAATACAACAAACACAAATCCAAGCAAAATATGGCTACCACAAATAATTCTCTGAAAATAATAACACTGAATGCCAACGGACTAAACTGACCTATCAAAAGATTCAGACAGGGACACTGGATAAGGAAATATGACCCATTTATGTGCTGTCTACAAGAGACACATCTTAGACCCAGAGACTCATGGAGGTTGAAAGTGAATGGCTGGAAAAAAATCATACAAGTAAACAACAACCAAAAAAAGGCAGGAGTAGCTATATTAATATCAGACAAAATAGACTTTAAATGCAAAACAATTGTGAGAGACAAAGAAGGATACTACATTTTAGTGAAAGGGACAATCTGTCAAGAAGATCGAACGATCATAAATATTTATGCTCCTAACAAGGGTGCCTCTAAATACATGAGACAAATGCTAGAAAAACTAAGTGAAAAAATAGATGCATCTACAATTATAGTGGGGGATTTTAATACACCACTATCAATTCTGGACAGAACATCTCAAAAGAGAATCACTAAAGAAACTAAATATTTGAACAGTATACTAGAAGAGCTGGATCTAAAAGACATATATAGATCATTACACCCAAACACAGCAGGATATACATTTTTCTCAAGCACACATGGAACATTCTCCAAGATAGACCATACGCAAGGCCACAAAGAAAGGCTTAATGAATTCAGAAAGATCGAAATCGTACAAAACAATATCTCTGATCACAGTGGAGTGAAGCTGGAAATTTGCAAGGGACGGAGGCCCAGACTTCACACCACAATTTGGAAATTAAACAGCACTCTCTTAGAAAAACAGTGGGTCAAAGAGGAAATCTCAAAAGAAATCAGTGACTACCTTGAATCAAATGATAATGATAGCATAACATACCAAAATTTATGGGATGCAGCAAAAGCAGTGCTGAGAGGGAAATTATAGCCATAAATTCACATATCAAAAAAGAAGAAAGAGCAAAAATTGAAGACCTAACTACACTTTTGACAGAATTAGAAAAAACAACAACAAAGTAACCCAACAGGAAGAAGAAGGAAGGAAATAACAAAGATAAGAGCAGAACTAAATGAAATAGAAAATAAGAAAGCACTTGAAAAAATAAACAAGAACAAGAGCTGGTTTTTTGACAAGATCAACAAAATTGACAAACCTTTAGCAAGACTAACAAAGAAAAAAAGAGAAAAGATGCAAATACACAAAATAAGGAATGAGAAAGGTGATATAACCACTGACCCCACAGAAATAAAGACTATCATAAGAGGATACTTTGAAAAACTATATTCCAAAAAAAATGACAATTTAGAGGAAATGGACAAATTCCTAGAAACACATAAGCAGCCCATACTGACGAAAGAAGAAATTGAGGATCTTAACAAACCAATCACAAGCAAAGAGATAGAATCAGTCATTAAAAATCTCCCAACTAAGAAGAGCCCAGGGCCAGACAGCTTCACAGGTGAATTCTACAAAACATTCCGGAAAGAACTAAGAACAATCCTGTTGAAACAATTCCAAAATTTGAAACAGAAGGAACATTGCCGAACTCGTTCTATGAGGCCAACATTATCCTAGTACCAAAGCCAAACAAAGATACCACAAGAAAGGAAAATTACAGACCAATTTCTCCAATGAACCTAGATGCAAAAATACTTGACAAAATACTTGCTAATTGTATTCAACAACACATTAAACCAATTATACACCATGACCAAGTGGGATTTATTCCAGGTATGCAAGGATGGTTCAACATAAGAAAGTCAACAAATGTGATACACCATATAAACAGATTGAAGGAAAAAAATCACATAATTATATCTATAGATGCAGAAAAGGCATTTGACAAAATACAGCACCCCTTCTTGATAAAAACACTCCAAAAGATCGGAATACAAGGAAACTTTTTGAACATGATAAAGAGTTATATATGAAAAACCTACAGCCAACATTGTTTACAATGGTGAAACCCTGAAATCCTTTCCTCTAAACTCAGGAACAAAACAAGGATGCCCATTGTCTCTGCTCCTATTTAACATTGTCTTGTAAGTACTTGCACTAGCACTGAGGCAAGAACCAGATATAAAAGGCATTCAAATTGGAAGGGAAGAAGTCAAAATAATATTAATTGAAGATGACATGATCCTATACATAGAAAACCCTGATAGATCTACAACAAAGCTTCTAGAACTCATAAATGAGTTCAGCAAAGTCGCAGGATATAAGATCAATGAGCAAAAATCAGTAGCATTTCTGTACACCAATAATGAGCAAGATCAGGAGGAAATCAAGAAACAAATACCATTCACAACAGTAAATAAAAAAATCAAATATCTAGGAATAAATTTAACTAAAGAGGTAAAAAACTTATATACTGAGAACTATACAAGACTGTTCAAGGAAATCAAAGAAGAACTAAATAAATGGAAGAATATTCCTTGTTCATGGATAGGAAGACTGAATATTATTAAGATGTCTATCCTACCAAAACTGATTTACACATTCAATGCAATCCCAATAAAAATCAACACAGCCTTCTTTAAGGAACTAGAAAAACTACTTATGAAATTTATTTGGAAAGGAAAGAGGCCCCGAATAGCCAAAGACATATTGAAAAAGAAAAACGAAATAGGAAGAATCACACTTCCTGACTTCAAAACATACTACAAAGCTACAGTAGTGAAAACAGCGTGGTATTGGCATAAGGACAGACACACAGACCAATGTAATCGAATTGAAAGTTCAGATATAGAACCTCATGTATATAGCCATATAATATTCAATAAATCCACCAAACCCTTTCAACTGGGAGAGAATGGCCTATTCAACAAATGGTGCCTGGAGAACTGGATAGCCATATGTAGAAGAATGAAAGAGGATTACCATTTCACACATTATACAAAGATCAACTCAAGATGGATCACAAACCTAAATATAAGAGCCAAGACCATAAAGATCTTGGAAAGCAGTGTAGGGAAACATCTACAGGACCTCGTAATAGGAAATGGCTTCATGAATTTCACACCAAAAGCAGGAGCAGCAAAAGAACAAATAGATAAATAGGACTTCCTCAAAATTAAAGCCTTCTGCACCTCAAAAGAGTTTGTCAAGAAAGTAAAAAGGGAACCCACACAATGAGAGAAAATATTTGGCAACCATATATCTGATAAGAGGCTTATAACTTGCATATATAAAGAACTCATAAATCTTGAAAACAAAAAGATAAACAATCCATTTTAAAAATGGGAAAAAGATTTAAACAGACAATTCTCCAAAGAAGAAAGAAAAATGGCTAAAAAGCATGTGAAAAAATGCTCCAAATCTCTAGCTATCAGGGAAATGCAAATCAAAACTACAATGAGATACCATCTCACTCCCATAAGATTGGCAGCTATGAAAAAAACAGAAGAATACAAATGCTGGAGAGGATGTGAAGAAAGGGGAACACTCATCCACTGCTGGTGGGAATGCAGAAGGATCCAAGCATTCTGGAGGACAGTTTGGCGGTTTCTCAAAAAACTAACCGTAGATTTGCCATATGACCCAGCAATACCACTGCTGGGTATATACCCATCAGAACTGAAAACAAGGACACAAACAGATATATGTATACCAATGTTCATAGCAGCATTGTTTACTATCGCCAAAAATTGGAATCAATCCAAATGTCCATCAACAGACGAGTGGATCAATAAAATGTGGTATATACACACAATGGAATACTACTCGGCTGTTAGAACAAATACACTACAATCAAACATGATAACATGGATGAACCTTGAGAATCTTATGTTGAGTGAAGCAACCCAGGCATTGAAGGACAAATACTACATGACCTCAATGATATGAAATAAGCAAACTGCCTCAGAGAGCTAGACACTGGAAAAGAGGCTTACAGGAAATCGGAGGGTGGAGGAAGGATGTGAGTTAAGTTCTGGAGGGGTGGAATCTGTGATGAGCTGGCGGTAAGTATGAGCACAAAGAAGGGACAAAATGGGGGCAAGGGGTTACCTTCGGGTGGGGCTTTGTGGGTTTGAGGTGGGCTGGGGATGGGCAGAGGGGTAATACTGTCCAAAAATCAGGGGGAGGGAGGGGCAACATACAAACATGGGAGAGTGTCAGGTGTTTGTTGAGAACAAAATGTTGAGAAAATCGTATCAAAGTATAAGTAGGAGGGTTACCTGTTTAGAATGTTCAGGGAGTATGGGCTGATGCGGGACGGACTCTGGGCGAATAGCTGAAGGCTCATTTTGCCAAGGAGAGTTGTACCATTGGGAAGAGACCCAAGAAGTGAGAGTTGGGGTGGACCCACATCCTGGGGAGGACTCATGCCATCAAATCAAGAGAACTGTATCTCTAGTGAGAAAGGATGGCTCCCAGGGCATTAGGGCAGTTGTGAAAGTCAGGCCCTGAATACTGCTGCAAGTATCTCTGGGCATGGCTTCTCAGGAAAGGGAGATTGGCTGGTGTTGTGGGCCCCAAGGGGAGGGGAAAATGGATGTGGAATGGATGGAAACAAGTTAAATATGGGGGCAAGAGAGGAGTTTTGTGAGAATACACGAAGATGAATATAAAACATGTCATATTACTCCAAAAACATATAGGGGATGACAGACTAATAATGTAAACTATAAAGCAAAACATAGGATAACTAAAAAATTTAGAAAACTGTACAACCTAAAGTATGGACCACATAGTAAGCACAGATGTCACCTTGTTTGAAAGCTATTGTCTTGGAATCTGTACATCAGTTTCAGGAAATATGATAGGAACAAGTTAAGAGATTATCGCTGTGGAAGGGAAAAGGTTTTATGGTGAATCTGGGGAAGTACTGTATATTGTATATATGAATTTCGGTGATCTAAGACTCTTGTGAAGCTGACATTATGCTGGGATTGACTTTACAGGAAGTTTTGGATCACAGAGTGGTTCAACAATGGCAGTGGAGGAATACTGATATAGGATGTTATTGACAGGATATATATGGTTGACAGGGAGTTATACAGGGCATATGCCCAGGGTTTATAGTAATGTCTAGATATACTCATAGTGGAAACAATTAAAAACAATAGCTGGGGGGGGGTTCTGGGCCCCTGGCCGGAGGGTCACTGTCGTGGACATTGGGGGAGCAGTGGCAGTTCCCCAGGTGCAATGGCAAGAACCAGGAAGGAAGGAGGGCCCAACAGTGGGCTCCTGATACTTATGGCTATGCTTTTGAGCCTATACACCTCCAATAAGAATAAGGCCTAGAGTAGCACTGTGGCTGGGAGTTTCCTCCTGACAGCCTTCATGTTACTCAAATGTGGCCACTCTCACAGCCAAACTCAGCATGTAAATGCAGTGCAGGCCCCCAGCGTGGGACATGACACCCGGGGATGTGCCTCCCTGGCACCGAGGGATCACTACCACATATCAGCTGAAGATGCAACTAGAAAAGGACCTTCAATTAAAGGTTCAACACGGATCAGCAGAATATCCCTGTCTACATATAATAACACGACTTCAAAATGCTGTTTGACCTAATGTAAGAGGGAAATGGAAAGGAGAAATGAGAATATAAGGCTATGAGTCTCTAAAAAAGAGTCTGGAGGTTGTCAGAAGGAATGCCCTTATGCACGAATGAGCAGAGTCTGAGAGACAGATAAAGTAGATACAACCCCAGGTATTGGTTCTTTTGAGGAATAAAGAGACCCACGGGTTCTATGGTCATGGCAGATGGGGTTCACTGCCATGGCAGATGGCCCTTCTCTGGAGCTGGTGTTTCTGCGTGATGGAATTGGACTCAGAGGGGATCTCTTTTCACAAGACTTGCATGCTACTTTAATGGAATTGTAGTTGGTGCTGGGGTTTTAGATATATTTAGGGGATTTGAATCTCTGGACTGATAATATGACACCCAGGCCCAGAGCCTCAACAGACTTCAGCTCCTACACTTTGATTTATTGGACTTACCCCACTCAGCTAACATGGAGTTGAAGAAGGTCAACCACCACACCATGGAGCCTAGAGTGTCTACAACTGAAAGCAGGAGGAGTGCATCCAGTATCCATGTGGAATCTAAGCCCCCACTTGACATAGATGTGCAATGGACACAACCAATCCAATGTCCACAGAGAAAATGTGGAATGGATGTGGGAAGGGTAGCCATAGTGCCTGCTGGGTTTGGGGAATGGGAGAAAGAGATGAGATGTGGAGGTGTTTTCGGGACGAGGAGATGTCCTGGGTGGTGCTTCATGGACAATTACGGGACATTGTAGATCCCCCCAGGGCCCACTGGATGGAACATGGGAGAGTGTGGGCTATGATGTGGACCATTGACTAGGGGTGCAGTGATACTCAGAGATGTACTTACCACATGCAATGGATGTGTCACGATGATGGGAGAGAGTGTTGCTGTGGGGGGAGTGGGGGGGTGGGGGCGGTGGGGTTGAATGGGACCTCATATTTTTTGAATGTAATTTTTAAAAATAAATAATTAAAAAAAAAGAAGACAGAGCTAAAATTGAAGAACTAACAGCACACTTGGAGAAATTAGTAAAAAATCAACAAACAAATCCCAAAGAAAAAAGAAATAAAGAAATAAAAAGATCAGAGCAGAACTAAATGAAATAGAAAATAGGAAAGTACTCAAAAAAATAAACAAAACGAAGAGCTGGTTCTTTAAGCAGATCAATAAAATTGACAAACCCTAAGCTAGACTACCAAAGAAAAAAGAGAGAAGATGCAAATACACAAAATAAGAAATGAGAAAGGGGGTATCACAGCTGACTCCAAAGAAATAAAGTCTATCTTAAGATGATACTTTGCAAATCTATATTCTAAAAAGAAGGACAATTAAGAGGAAATGAACAAATTCCTAGAAACTCATAAGCAACCTACACTGATAAAAGAAGAAACTGATGATCTCAACAAATCAATCACAAATAAAGAGATAGAATTAATTATTTAAAACCTCCCAACTCAGCTTGAAGGAGAACATTTTGCCTCCACCTCTTCTCCCAGGATCTGCCACTGTCAGTGGCAGTACTGAGGCCTCCCAACACCTCCATACACCTCTGGCCATAGAGCTCCAGTTGCTGAGCCCTTGGTCTGCCTGGAGCATGGCTGTGCAGACTGACAGTCCATGAGATGAAGGAGCAACTGCCCAAGTGGAGCAGGGGACAGGAGAAGGCCTATGTTGCTGTAGGTGCCCATCATCTGAGGGGGCCTATCACACCACTATGAGAGACTACACACAGGGCTTGTGACCTGAATCTCAGGACCTCTCACTGCTTGTATTTGAAGACCACATAGGGCAAAGTTTTTTACTTGCAAAAATCTATTAAATCAAGGGGCTTTGAGAGTGCAGGGCTAGCAAAGTTGATGTTGCTGTAATTTGACCAAAGAGCCAGAAATCAATTAGTAGAATTAAAGCCCCAATTTATGGCTGCTGAATGTAAAAGCTCCCAACAGTCCAAGGTTTTGTTCAGATAGGTGATGAGAAGGACTCTGTTGCAAAATGGTTTTAAATCATATGGCCAAATTTGGGAGCGTGTAGCTAATAATGTGTCAGTTTGTTTGGTAATTAAAATATTTGAGACTGATATTGGAGCTCCAGAATTAGCCTGTAGTCAGCTCCCCCAATTTATCCAATTCCTGTGGGTCATTTGTATCAATTATTTGTTCAACTGGAGATAGTCAAGTCAACAAGATATTTGTACTGCAGGGCTTGTATTGTCAAATTTGAGGGCATATGGATCTCAGCATTTGACATCTTTGTTAGTAAGAAAGGCTTATTTGGAGGATTTGAGTCTCTGGATTACATATCAATGAAAGCACCCAAAATTATAATAATTAAAAAACAATGGAATTGTGTAGCTCTGCAAAACAAAAAACAAAAAAAAAAAACTCCCATCTAAGAGGAGCTCTGGGCCAGATGGCTTCACAGGTGAATTCTACCAAGTATTATAGAAAGGACTAACACCAGTATTGCTTAAAATCTTCCAAAAAATTGAAACAGAAGGAACATTGCCTAACTCATTCTATGATGCCAACGTTAACAAAATACCAAAGCCAAACAAATACACCAAAAGAAAGGAAAATTGCAGAACAATCTCTGTAATGAACTTAGATGTGAAAATCCTCAACAAAATGCTTGCTAAACTTATTCAACAATATATTAAACAAATTATATACCATGACTAAGTGGGATTAATTCCTGGTATGCAGTGACGTTTCAATACATGAAAATCAATTAATGTAATACAACATATTGTTGTAGAATTTGAGAGAAGTTTAATTATTTGAGTATAGAGAGGCCAGGACTCAGGAATGATTTTGAGAAGGAAAAATAGTTTATTGATAGCCGGCTGGATTCGGGAGCTTTCTGTTTGAATCCCGAGCCTTGAACAAGATTTTCAAACGTTTTTTATACAGAGAGGAAAGGCCAAATGGTTCCTTTGTTTTAGTTTTCAATAGGCTTCAATTAGCATATATATCTTTCACATCTTAGGTAAGCTTTTAGCATGGACTCCAGATATTCTAGATAAGCTTTTAGCATATTTGGTTTTTGCATTTTCCTTAAATACTTAGTTTATAGCCCTTGCATTGTTAAACTGTTTCTTGGGACTGGAGCCGTTGCCATTGTTCCTAAGGGCAGGACTGCAGCCTCTTACCGTTACACACCCACTAGTTAAACAGCTTAGGTTATTTCTGAAGTGACAAAGAGCCTTCCACCCATAGCCCACATCATTCCCCCCTTTTGCCAAAGTTTAACTTGTTAAGCTTTGGCATAATTATTGTTGGAGCTATGAGGTGGATGGCTGTTCGTTGTTTTGATTGATTATTTATTAGTCTTTAGTACAGCATTCAGGATTGTTTTTAGAAGTTTAGAACTTTTTATTTTGGACAGCAGAATCTTGGGCAGGGGCCTCCTGCAGTTATTCTGCTGCCACTGGCACTCACGTGGATTTCCAGTCAGGTTCCAGATCCATCTATTACTTTTATTTTACTCTTAAAGAGTTTACACCTTTAATTTAAAAGGGGTGCTGAAGGGAGATGATTTCTTTTCTGCTTTCTGCTGGCCATGGGCTGTAGTTATTGCCTAATAAGGCGTAAAACTCTTATTAATTTATTTTAACTGGAGGAAGATGGATCTGGCATTCTGTACGAAGTTGGATGAAGTTTTCATATGGTTAATAAAATGTTCACTCTGAAAGAAACAAACTTAATTAAAAATTTGGAATACCCATTTTTAAAAGAGGACATTGGATTACAGAGGTAGACAAGGTTAGGTGCCTATAAAGATGACACTTCTTCTTAAAAGCTGCTGGGAACAGCATATATATTCTTTTTTTTTTTTTAAGTTATTTATCTTTAGAGAAAAATTGCAACAGACACTTAGCTTTGTTTGAAGACACATTCTAAGCTGTTTAATGATTGGCACTCATTTGATCTGTTAGATGCTCCTGGTTAACTGGCACTCCTTGGGCAACTGGCTTCACTCAGGATTAGAACACTAAGTTGGAAATTTTCTTGGTTTTCACCTGTGGAGTGATTAGAACTACAGAATAAAGGTTTTTTTTACACCTTGGTTTTAATTGTACAATTTTTAGCAATTTTGACTTGTTCAATAGGTGACTCAACATCAGCAAGCAAGCCTCACCTTTGCTACACAGCAGAGTAGAGTAGAATATAGAAGTTGACTGAGACTGGCTGAGACTGCTACCTTATTTTATAGACATGTTATTAACTGTTTAGAAAATGATTTTACCAGGAATTTAACATGTCTAATATACTTCTGCACTTGATCTAAAATAGAAAAGATAACATTACAATTATTAGGCATATATTTAGTACAGGATAAAAGTACAGCACTTAATATTAATTAATGTATTACTTAATGCATAAGGATTCAGAGTTGCAATTATTAGTTTTGAGTTTTAGGTTTGTAATACCTTACATGTTATCTCTATGAGAGCAGGCCATAATGCCAATTGTGTTTAAGTTTCACTTACAGTATCCTGGTATTATGGCTCCACTTAGCATGTTCTTCAACGCAGTGAGCAAGTTGCAGCATCCTTCATCTTAGAGAGATTTTCCAGTATTCTACTAGCCTGGTGCATAGTGCTCTCTGGCTCCATGGAACAGTGCCAGTCTGGAGGCGATATCCATTGTACACTTGGTTGTACCGAGTCATTATTGGCTGCAGCAGAAGCTTAAAACTGCAATATAGTTTCTATCGACTTCAGGAGCAGAACCAGAGACTGATACAGCACATATTTTAATTGAGGAGTTAGTGACTAGCCTAGTCAATAACTCACATGGAGAGACCACCTGTAATGTATTCAAGGCCTGGTTTGAATGCACAAGAGTTTGACAATGTTAAAGTTTATTCCTTGTTTTTATATATATTTTAAACTTAATGCAGCACATATATTAAATGACTGTTTACTTACACAATTTTACTATGAAGATAGCTGTAGGTACTTTACTTTAGTAATAGAGGAAAAATATTATTTTTCATTGTTAAAATGAAAACAGAATATTTCCAATAGAATTAAGACAACTTTTTATTACTATTTACTTAAATGTGTACTTTGCAGTGGCCTTCAGACAGGTTTTATTATTACGAAGTTATTTCTGCTACCAATATAATCTAAGTTTTTTTAGTTAACAATGACTTCTACAACTAGAATTATTTAAACATTTTTAGTTTGGAAGATGTTTTACAAACTCTTTATAATTGACTATAACCACATTGACTAGACACCTCATGTTTAAATAAACTTACTAAACGGTGCCTGGAGAACTGGATATCCATATGCAAAAGAATGAAAGAGGATTACCATCTCACAACTTACACAAAAATCAACTCAAGATAGATCAAAGACCTAAAATATTAGAGCCAAGTCCATAAAGACCCTGGGAAACAATGTAGGGAAGCACGTACAAGACCTTGTAATAGGAATTGGCTTCATGAACTTCACACACAAAACATGAGCAGCAAAAGAACAATAGATAAATAGGACTGCCTCAAAATTAAAGCCTTTTGCACCTCAAAAGAGTTTGTCAATAAATTGAAAAAACGGCCTACTTAATGGGAGAAAATATTTGGTAAACATATATCTGATCAGAGACTAATATTCTGCATATATAAAGAACTGCTATATCTTGAAAATAAAAAGACATAGAACCCATTTACAAAATGGTTCAGAGATTTGAACAGATGATTCTCCAAAGAAGAAATACAATGGCTAAATAGCACATGGAAAAATGCTCAAAGTCACTAGCTATTATAGAAATTGGAATCAAAACTACAATGAGATACCTTTTTACTTCCATGAGACTGGCAGCTATCAAAAAAAACTGAAGACAAGTGTTGGAGACAGTTTGGCGGTTTCTCAAAAAACTAGCTATAGATTTGCCATATGACCCAGCAATTCCATTGCTGGTTACATACCCAGAAGAACTGAAAACAAGGACACAAACCGATATATGCACACAAATGTTAATAGCAGCATTATTAACTATTGCCAAAAGTTGGAATCAACCAAATTGCCCATCATCAGATGAACTGGATAAATAAAATGTGGTATATACATACAATGGAATACAATTCAGCTATAAGAAGAAATACAGTACAAACATATGGGATAAAATGGATGAATCTTGAAGACCTTATGTTGAGTGAAGCAAGACAGGCATTGAAGGACGAGTACTATTTGACTTCTCTGATATGAAGTAAGTAAACCAAGCTGTCTCAGAGAGCTAGAGACTAGATGATAGCCTTAAAGGTAGTTGGAGTGGAGAGAATGGTTGTGAGCTGTCGCCTACAAGGGTGAAATCTATGATAAGCTGGAGGTAAGTATTTGTACAGGGAAGGTATTAAATGGGAGCATAGGGATAACTTTGGATTGTGCTTTACAGGCTTGAGGAGTTTTAGGGTTGGGAAGATGGGTCACATGGCCCAAGGAATTGGGGGGAAGCCTGAGGGGAACAGTTGAACGCAGGAGGTAGTCAGGTATGTTGTTGAAACTATAATGTTGAGAAAACTCTTTAGAAAATATACTAAGGAAGGATTACCTCTCTAAGGTGCTTAAGGGGGTACATCTGGCACTGGAGCAGGCTTCTAGGGAGTGTGTGAGTACTCATTTTGTCATAGTGTGTTATATTATTGGGTGGAGACACATACAATGAGTGTGAATGTGTACCCACATTCTGGGAGGCCTAATGTTCTCAAACAGAGGGAATTGTGTCTCTCAAGGGAATTGAAATCTTCCAAAGTTTTAAGGCAGTCTAGTATGTCAAGCCCTCAGCAACTTTACAAGTATCTCTGAATCTGGCCCTTCAAATAGTGAAGATTAATTGTCACTGTGGGGCCTGAATGGAGGGGGAGAGAGGTACAGAATGGATGGAATCAGGGTAAATGTGATACAATGGAAGTGTTCCACATGATCTTGCAATGATGGATATAGGGCATGTTAAATTTCACCAAACATGTATAAAAGTCTATAGGCTAAAATGTAAACCATAACATAAAACATAAGCTAACTAAAAATTTACAAAATTGCATAATCTAGAATATAAACCATTATGTAAACCCAAATGGAACCATGTTTGATAGTTATATTTCAATATATGTACATCACCTGCAGCAAATATATCATGAACATGTAAAAAGATAATTGTGGGGAAAAGGGGAAAAGGGTGTGATATTGGATATATGAGAGTCCCCTATATTCTCTATGTGATTTCCTGTGATCGAAAAATTTTGTGAAGACAAAATTAGAAAAAAATAAAAAAGGATACAGACACTGAGGAAGAAATGAAAGAAATTGCCTCGCCACTGTACAAACAAATCAACACCTATTGCATTCATGAAAGGCAAAACTTCAAATACAAAACTTTATAATATTTTTTCATTTTTAATACTCCAATATATTTTACTTTTTTTAGTTTTTCTAAATTAGAATGTATTCTATTTCTAATCTTTAAAAACATGACTATATCACATTTTCCTGTTAACTGAATTTGGCAATATGTCAGGCTTCTTTTTTAAGAAGTTTTAGACCACAGAGAGGTTCTTCCATTTAATGGGAGTAACACTGGTGTGGGGTGCTACTGATGGGGCATGTATGGTTGGGAGGGAGTTCTCCAGGGAATGTATATAGGGTTCATAAAAATGTTTGGATATATGTTGGGTATTTTCATAGTAGTTAAAGTTACAAATGACAATTGAGTGACTGCTGAGTTCCTAGCCAGGGGAGCTCTATCACATTCCCCAATGGAAGAGCAACAATCCCCCAAGGGCAATGGAAAAGACCAAGAAAGAAGGGTGGTCCAACAATTAGTCCTTGATACTGATGACTATGATTATGAGCCTCTGTGCCTGAAATATGAACTAGGCCTAGAGCTGCAGGGTGCCTAAGAGTTACCTCCTGAGAGCCTCCATGTTGCTCAAATGTGGTCCCTCTCTAAGCCAAACTCCACATGTAAATGCATTACCTTCCCTGCAGCATGGGACATGACGCCTGGGCATGATCCTCCTTGGTGCCACTGGATTACTACCAAATACCAGCTGGTGATGTAACTAGAGAAAGACCTTGAATAAAAGGGTCAACTCTGACCAGCAGAATATCTCAGCCTACATTTAGGACCATGTGTTAAAAACTGCTTTTTGACCTTGAACAAAAGGGGGAAATGGCAAAAACAAATGTGTTTCTATGGCTAAGAGTCTTCAAAAAAGATTTGGGATGTCATCAGAGGTGTCACACTTATGCACACCTCAGCAGGAACTCAGAGATAGCCAAAGGAGATACAATACCAGGTACTGGTTCTCCTGAAGGCTATGGAGACCCACAAGTTCTATGGTCATGGCAGATGGCTCTGGAATACATGATCAAGTCAGGGGGCCCTACCTTGGAATTTGTGTTCCTGAGTGTGATGGAGTTGGACTCAGATATGACCTTTCTACACATGCCTCTTCTATCACTTTTACTGAACCTGTGGTTGGTTTTGGTTTGGTGTATCTTCAGGAGACTTGAATATCTGGACTGTCCATGTGCCAGCTGGTTCTTGAGCCTCAGCAGAGTTACAACTCTTACCCTCTGGTTTGATGGATTTATCCAGGTCATCTCACAGGGAGTTGAAGATGTTCAACCACCACA
The DNA here is from genome assembly GCF_030445035.2 of Dasypus novemcinctus. Classification (NCBI taxonomy): domain Eukaryota; kingdom Metazoa; phylum Chordata; class Mammalia; order Cingulata; family Dasypodidae; genus Dasypus; species Dasypus novemcinctus. Next base: position 139,550,865 of record NC_080704.1, on the reverse strand, counting down.
CCAGGGAAACAGAGTGCCTACAACTGGAAGCAGGAAAATTGCAACCATCATCCATGTGGAATCTAAGTCCCCTCTCGATATAGAGGTGGAGTGGATATCATCATCCAAGGGTCCACATGACAGAAGAGTAAAATATGGATTAGAGGGGGCTTACTGATATTCTTCTATGATACTATTGTGACAAGTAACGGAAGATATTGTAGCATTGATGTAGAGAAAGTGGTCACGGTAGTTGCTGAGGGTAGGAAGAAGGGATATGATGTGGGTGAATTTTTGGGACTTGAAGTTGTCCTAAATAATATTGCAGGGACAGATGTTATATTATATATATCCTGCCATAACCCACTGCATGTACTGTTGGAGAGTGTAAACTACACTGTAAACTATTATCTATATAGTGCAGCAGTACTCCCAAATGTATTCCTGGAATGCAATAAATGTGCCACAGCAAAGAAAGACATTGTTGATGTGGGAGGAGTGGTTGTGAGGAGGTTGGGGTGTATACGGGAACCTCTTATATTTTTTAATGTAACAGTAAAATAAATAAATAAAGTAATTAATTAATTAATTAATTGGGATTAAGGTACTAAAAGAAAAGAAAACTGCCAATCAAGTATTCTATATACAGCAAAGTGGACATTATAAAATGAGGAAGACTACAACAAATTCACAGATAATCAGAAATTATGAGAGTTTGACAATGAGAAAACTGCCCTTCAAGAACTACTAAAAGGAGTTCTGCAACTTGAAAGGAAACCACAGGAAAGAGAGGGTTAGAGAAGAGTATAGAAAGGAAGAATATTAGTAAGAATAACTTAAAAGATAAAATGAAATAAAAAAACAAATTATGAGATATAAAAATCAAAAGAAAATACAGCTGATATAAGTCATGCCTTAAAAATAATAGGAATAAGGTAATGGATTAAACTCTCCAATCCAAAAATGTAAACTAGAAGAATAGTTAAGGAAATATAACCCATCTGTACACTGTCTACATGAAATTGACCTTAGACCCAGGGACACAAGAAGGTTGGAAATAAATGGTTGAAAATTGCATTTACATGCAAAATATAATAAGAAAAGTATAAGAGTAGCTATACTAATATCAGAGATAATAGAATTTAAATGCAAAACCATTGTAAGAGACAAAGGACACTATATATTAATAAAAGGGTAGTCTATCAGGAAGAAATAATGATCATAAGCATTTATGAACCTAACCAGGATGTCAAAAATACATAAGGAAAACATTGGGAAAACTAGGTGGAGAAATATATGCCTCTACCATTATTTTGGGAAATTTTACTACACCATTATCAACATTAGATAGACTATACCAACTGAGGGTCTATAAAGAAATAGAGACATTGAATAATGTATTTGTGGATCATGATCCAATAGACATAAGAGAATATTACACCGAGATATAGTGTGATATACATTCTTCATGAGTACACAAGGATCACTCTCCAGGACAGGCCACAGGCTAGGCCAGAGAAAAAACCTCAGTGATTTCAGAAAGGTTGAAAATATGCAAAGTAATTTATCTGACCACAGTGGAATGACCCTGGAATTCATAGGAGGAAGATTAATAGTACAGGCATAAAAATATGGAAGTTAAACCACACAATCTTAGACCTTTAGTTGATCAAGGAGGAAATTGCAAAGAAATCAGTAACTATCTTGAAATGAATGGAAATGAGAACACAACATATTAAAACCTATTAAATGTGACAAAAGCTGTGCTGAGAGGGAAATTTATAGTCATAAATGTTTGCATTAAATGAGAATAAAATGTTAAAATCAACTCCTAAATGAGGAACTATAAAAACATCAATAAAGTACTTCCAAAGCAAGGAGAAAGAAGGAAAACACAATGATTAGAGCAGAGCTAAATGAAATTTAGAATAAAAAGAAAACTAGAAAAAAATTAACAATACCAAAACATCGTTCTTTCAGAAGATGAATAAAGTTGATAAACCCATAGGTAAAGTAACAAGGAAAATGAGAATAAAGATGAAAATGCATAAGATCTAAAATGAGATGGTGATATCACCACTGACCTCACGCTAATGAAGAGTATCATAAGAGGACACTTTGAAAAATTGTATGCTAATCAGATGGATATCTTAAATGAAATAGGCAAATTTCTAGACATGTACAAGCATCCTTCATTGACAAAAGAAGAAATTGATGAATTCACCAGAACAATCACAATTAGCGAGATTGAATTAGTCATCAAAAACCTTACAACTAAGAAGAAAACAGACCAGATGCCTTCACAGGTGAATTCTATCAATCATTCCAGAAAGAACTAACAACAATTCTCCTTAAACTCTTCCAGAAATAGAATTGGAGGCAACAGTGCCTAATTCATTCTATGGTGCCAAAATCACCCTAATATGAAAGTCACATATTGATGTCACAAGATGAGAAAACTACAGATCGGCCAATATAATGAACATTGATGATGAAATTATCAACAACAGTCTTGCTAATCGTATTCACCAACACATAGTAAATAATAAGATTCATAAATTCATAAGTGTACACCATGACCAAGTGGGTTGTATCCCAGGAATGCAGGGGGAGTTCATTATAAGAAAACTAATCAATGTAATACACCACATTAACCGATTGAAACTAAATAACCACAAGATCATCTCTAATGATGCTGAAAAAAAGCACTTGACAAAATACAACAAACTTTCGTGATAAAACCACTTCAAAAGATAAAATAGAAGGAAATTTTCTCAACATTATAAATGATATAAAAGAAAAGTCTACAAGTAACATCATATTTACTTTTTAAAATTTCTTGTTATTTTAAAGGTACTTAGATTACATAATTGTTACATTAAAAAGTAGGAGATTCCCACATGCTCTGCTCCCCACATCTCCCACACTTTCCCATATTAACAACACCCCTCATTAGTGTGGTATATTCATTTCAATTGATGAGTACATTTTGGAGCATTGCCACTAAGCAAGGATTATAGTTTATATTGTAATTTACACTCTTTCCTATGCAGTTCTGTAGGTCATGGCAAGATATAGAATGGCTTGTATCTGTTACTGCAGTGACATTCAGAACAATTCCCAAGTCTGAAAAATGCCCCTGTATTACACCTGTTTTACCCTCTCCCTGCCCTCAGAACCTCCAGTGCCTACTGTCTCCACATCAATGAAATAATTACTTCCAGTGCTAGAATCACAGTAAGCCCATAGTAGAATACCTGTCAGTCTACTTTATTCTGTAGTTCTTTCCCCAATTCTGAGGATTCTGGGATGGTGATGTCCACTCCACCTCTAACTGAAAGGGAGTTTTGATCCCATACAGGTGATGGATGGGCGTCCCTTCCTTGCAATTGTACACACCTTTGGTTTCTTGGTATTGTGGTTGTCCATCATGCCCTTTGTTAGCTGTCCTGAATGCGACTGATGAACCGGATGCTATGTGTTGCAACTCTGTTGAGATTCAGAGATGAGCTGGCACATGGAATGCACAAAGATTTAAGTCTCTTGGGTGTACACTTAACAATGCTAGTACTAATTATAGGTACAAATAGAAGGACAGAAGAGCCATGTGTAGGGGAACCACAACTGAGTCCAATTTTGTCATACTGGTGAGCATAAATTCCAAAGTTGGGCCCACTAAAAAGGCCCATAAATCCTGGAGTTATCTGCCCTGACTACAGTGTCTGGAGGTCCCCAAAGCCCTCTGGAGCCCTGCTATTTGGGGTTGTATCTACTTTGGGAGTCAATAAGATCCTGTTGAGATTTGCATAAGTGTAACATCTGGAATGACCTCCCAGCTCACTTTGAAACCTCTTAGCCATATAAACTCATTTGTCTTCATCTTTTCCCCCTTTTGGTCAGGTTCTTTTTCCAGTTGCTTTACTATTTGGTCCTTGGTAGTAATTTCTCAGTGCCAGGGATACTTATCCCTGGAAGCCATGGCCCATGCTGAGGGGAAGGTAATGTATTTATATGCTGAGTTCAGCACAGAGAGACCACTTGAGCAATAAAGAGGCTCTCAGGATGTAATTCTTAGGCACCCTGTAATACTAGGCTGTTTGAATTTCAAGTGTAATGTTTCAAAAGCAATTTCATCAAGTGCCCATCAATGGACCATCCTCCTTCACTAGTAATTGTCTCTGTACTTAGTGGATTCCTGCAGTTCCTTTAGAAAATGTGGTAGAACTCCCCAGCATTGGAATTCGATAATCTTCCAGTTATTATGTGAATCTCCACCCAACGTGACAATCCTCTATGAACATTTGACCATATTTATATGACTTATATATATGTCCAGGTGAGCTTCCTCCCATGTGTTCCAAATCACTGACACACCCCACATCAATGATCTTCCCCTGCCATAGTTGTAACCCTTATGTGATCCAAAACTTCTTCAAAACGAAAGCTAATCAATAGCCACATATAATTAATAAGAGAAGGAAATAGTGATGGTAGATTTAAAAATAAGAAATAATATATAAAAAAATTTTTAAAGAATAAAATTTTAAAAATTAAGATAACAAATAATGAAAAACATTTTAAATTGATTTTCACATTTTGCCTTTCATCACTGTAAGATTGGTTATCCTGTATGTTCAGTAACATTTTTTTCCATTTTTTCTTCCATGGCCTTGTTTTTACTTTTTGTCTTCCAAGAAGTTTTAGGTTACAGAAAAGTCAAATACCAAACACAGGGGGCTCCCATATACCCAACAACCTCCCCTTTTTCCTCCTTCACCTATTAATAACATTGTATATATGGATGTTACATTTGTAACAACTGATGTACAAATATTGAAACACAACTACTAACTATTGTTGAAGGTTTAGATTATGGTTAACATTTTGGGCCATGCACTTCTATAAATTTTGATGAAATTTAACATGGCCTGTATCCATCATAGCAATAGCATGTAGAACACTTCCATCACCCCCAAAATGCCACCAGGTCCATCTATTCCTCTCCTCCCTATCCCTCAACTCAGGACTGTTGTCAACCACCAGGCTTCACTCCACAAAGACAAGATTCATAGTTCCTTGCAACAACACTGAGGGCTTGACATACTGGTCTGTTCTCCCTTATTAAGCACCACCCATGTTCTCAAGAGACTCCCACCTTCCAATTTGAGAACATAGTGGGACTCCCCAAGGAGCAATTCCACCACCTTCACTCTCATTATGTGGACCTCCATCCACTGATATAGCACACTATGTTAAATGAACACTTCCACTCTCCCTAGAAGTCTGCCCCAGGTACACCTTGTTCCAAAGACCCCACATCCAACACCCTAACCAGTAACCCTCACTTGCTATAATTGCCAAAAGGGCATTCCCAACACTGTAGTTTCAACGATGTACCCTCCAATTCCCAGTTTCAACTGCTCCCTCAACCAACAGTCCCCCCATTACCAAGGACAGTTCAATTCACCTTCTCTAACCTAACCCCCTGATAAACCCAATAGTATCACTGCACCACTGTCATGCCCATCCACTAAACAAGTATGCACTTCCACCTTATCATAGATTTTGCCTATATGGGCCTTGTTTCACAAACTTCTTCACAACCTGTAAGCCAATCTTCCAGACTCTAGCTCTCTAAGCCTGCTCAATTTGCTTAACTCATATCAGTGAAGTCATGTAATATTTGTCTTTCAATGCCTGGCTTGCTTCACTCAATATAAGGTCCTCAAGATTCATACATGTTATCCTGTGTGCTCGTACTCTATTCCTTCTTACAGCTGATTAATATTCCATTGTATGTAAACACCAAAATTTGTTTTTCAGTTCATCTGTTGAAGGGCATTTGTGGTATTCCAACTTTCAGCAATATAGAATAATGCTGCTATGAATATTGGTGTGCATATATCAGTTCTTTCGATTCTTCTGTGTATATAACCAGCAGTGGAAAGGCTGGATCATAGGGCAGTTCTACAGTTAATTTTCTGAGGAACTGCCATACTGTACTCCATAACATTATAATTAAAGTGAAAGGTAAAAGGCTTTACCTTTAATATATGGAACAAAACATGGATGCCCACTGTCACAACTCTTATTTAGAAGTACTTGCTCAATCACTTAGGCAAGAAAAAGTTTAAAAACACAATCAAATTGGAAAGGATAAAGTAAAATTTTCACTATTTGCAGATGATAAGATTCTATAGATAGAAAACTTAGGAATCTACAACATATCTTCTAGAGCTGATAAAAGAGTTCAGTAAAATGACAGGGTATAAGATCAATATGTCAAAATCAGTAGCATATTTCTACATCAATAATGAGCAGTTGGGGGAGGAAATCAGGATGAAAAATTCAATTACAAGAACAAATAAGATAATCAAAAACTCAGGAATAATCTTAAATAAACATATAAAGGACTGGTACATGGAAAACAACATTACATTGTTAAGAAATCAAAGAAGATCTAAATAGAGGCTATTTCATGTTCATTGATTGGAAGACTAAACATCATTAAGGTGTCCATAGTAACCAAATTTATTTACAGATTTGATGAAATCACCATAAAAATATCTACAGTAATTTTTACTGAACTGAAAAAAGTATGAAATTTATTTGAATGTGCAAGGAGACCTGAAGAGCCAAAAACTTATTGAAAAACATAAAACAAAATTGGAGCAATGGTGTTACCAGACTTTGAAGCATGCTATATAGTTATAGTGGTCAAAACTTGTACTGGCACAAGGATAGAAATATTGACAAATGTAAATGAATTGAGAGTTCATATATAAATCCATGCATATATAGGCAATGGACATATGATAAGACCAACAAGTCCACTGAACTGGGACAGAATGGCCTCAACGATGGTGCTTGGAGTACTGGATATCCATTTTGAAAAGAATGAGAAAGCATTACCCTTTCATGCTCTATTTAAAAATTAACTCAAGATGGATCAAAGACCTAAATATAAAAGCCAAAAACATAAGGTTCCAAGAAGGTAACATAGGAAAAAATTTACAAGATCTTATAGTATGAAATGGTTTCATAAAGTTTACATGCAAAGCATGAGTAATAAAAGGTAAAATAGATAAAAAGGGCCTACCCAAATTCAAATTTAAAATCTTTTGCACTTCAAAGGAATTTGTCAAGAAAGTGAAAAGGCAGCCTACTGGATGGGAGAAAATATCTGGTAACCATTTATCTGATAAAGTCCTGATATCTGGCATGTCAAATGAATCCTACATCTCAAAAACAATAAGATAATCAGCCCATTTACGAGTGGAGAGAGAAATATACACTTCTCAGAGAAGAAGTATAAATGGCTAAAAAACAGACGAGAAGTTGTTCAATATCACTAGTTATTAGGGAAATCCAAATCAAATCCACAATGAGATATCATTTTACACCTATTAGACTGGCAGATATTAAAAAAAAAAAAAAAACCTGAGACCTACAATTGTTGGAGAGTATGTGCAGGAAAAGGAACACATCCACTGCTGGTAGTAAACTAGAATGTTGCAGTCATTATGGAGGAGAGTTTGTTGTTTCCTCAGGAAGTTACCATAGAACTGCCACATGATCCAGTGACCCCACATCTCGGTATATACCCAGAAGAATTGAAAGCAAAGATACAAACAGATATATGTACAATAATGTTCATAGTGGCATTATTCACTACTTCCAAAACCTGGAGGCAACCCAAGTGTTCATGAACAGAAAAATGGATAAGCAAATTGTGGTATATACAGACAATGGAATTTTACTCAGCTGTAAGAAGGAATGCATTACTAACAGATGGCACTACATGGATGAATCTTGAAGAACTTATGTTGAGTGAAATAAGCCAGTCACTGAAGGACGAATATTACATGATCTCGCTGATATGACTTGTAAAAATTGAACAGATACAAAGCTAGAGTCTGGAAGCTCAGTTATCAGGAGACAGAAAGAGAGCAGAGGGTAGTGAGCCCATGCTCAATAAGGGCAAAATCTATGATTAGGTGAAAGGGGGTGGTTGGGCAGTTTATGGAGGTGATAGTGGTTCCGTGATTTGGTTGGATTCCATGGTTCTGGAATATGAGGAGGATTAAGGTAGGCAGATGGGTTGGACTATGCATGGAAATGGGGTGAGGACTGGCGGGAGAATAAGTGAACTCTGGGCATTTGTAGGTCTTCAATTAAAACTACAGTAATGGGAATATTCTTCTGGAAAATGTGGCAGGGGAAGGTTACTTGTGCACCATGCCAGGGTTGGGGGATATTTGGTTAGGGTGCACCTGGGGCATATTCCCATACAATATGAAAGTGTTCATCTTGACATAATGTGTTATCTTAGTGGTTGGAGACCCACAAAAGAAAAAAGAAAATATTAAACTCCCATCTTGGGGAGTCCTGCTATATTGTCAATTATAGGGGCAAGAATCTCTTGAGAATATACACAGTGCCTAATAAAAGAAAGTAGACCAATGTGTCAGGCCCGCAGTATTAATGTATGTAAATATGAACATTATTCCTCAAAAATTGAAACCCAGTCAGTATCTGAGGTCCTGGAGTAGAGTAATGAAAGAATGGAGTAAAAGGAAGTTAGGCATTTTTAGTGCATTGAAATTGTTCCGCAAGATCTTGCAACCACAGTTACAGGCCATTTTAAATTTTGTTAAAAACCTGTAAAACAGTATGCTGCAAAATGTAAAACAATGTAAACCACTGACCATGTTTAGTAGCAATGCTTCAATATTTGAACAAAAATTACTTACAAATGTACCAAAAACATGTAAATTGTTATTAAAAAGGGAAAGAAGGAGAGGGGGGTTTTGTATATGGGCATGTCCTGTATTTTCTATGTGATTTTTCTGTAACCTAAAGTGTCTTTGAAAATAAACTGAAAAGAGTAAGATGCTGGAGGAACATAAGGTGGAAATTGTCACTGTACATAAAAGATAACTGATACTATGGTGATAAAAGAAATAATGATAAAAATTATTCTAATTTTTTATTTTATTAAATTTGTTATTATTTTATTTTGTTATTTTATTTGTTTCTTTTTTGCTTTTTCCAGGGGGAGGCTTTCGATCACAGAGCAGTCACAACTGTGGCCAGAGAGGATCACTGCTGTGGGGTGCTGGTGATAAGGGGATGGGTGGGGAATGGTTAGCCAGGGACATTCCTCTATAGCATTTGAATAAGTTCCAGTGGTCATGGGGTTTTGGCTTTGTGGTGGAGACCCAAATAATAAGTGAAATAATATTGAATTCCCAAGCTGGGAAGTCATGCTACATTCTGTAATAGAGCAGCAAGAATTCCCTGAGTACATGGGCAATGCCTAGCAGTGGAAGATGGACCATTATGACAGACCTTTGATATTAATGATTTTACTTATAGCCTTATTCTTCTGAAATTGAAACTTAGCTTGGTATTATATATTGCCTAAAAGCTACCTCCTGAAAGTATCCTTATTGCTGAAATGAGACCTCTCTTTAAGCCTAACTAAGCATATAATCACACTACCTTCTCTCCAGCATGGTACATGACTGCTGGGGATAAGATCACTGGCACCATAGGATTATTACCAAGTGTCAACTAGACATGCATTTGGAAAAATTCCTTGAACAAAAAGGGTAAATATTAAATACAAATGAATTTTTATGGCTAAGAAATTTCACAGTAAGTCAAGAGGTCATTCCAGAGGTTATGTTTATACATGCCTCAGTAAGATATCATTGAATGGCACAATAAACTGGTCTTAGACAGGAGTTCCTGAGGAGCCTAGAGTTATCTGTATACTTTAGGAAGGGCCAACAATCACAGGAATTCAGCACTAGCTCAGTCGGCTAGTGTTGGAATATATGCTCCCCAGTGTAACAGAATTAGACTCAATTATAATTCCCATATACATGGCTCTTCTCTCCCTTTTATTCTAACTTATATGTAGTACTATGCTTATTAAGTATATGTTCCAGTAATTTAAATCTCTGACCTCTTCATATGCTGTTTTAGCCCCGAATCTCAGCACAGTTGCTACACCTACTCTGTTGTTCATTGGACTCACCCAGGAAAAATAAGAAAAGGATGATGATGTACAATGCCCATCTAAAAAAAAAAAAACTAATATTATCTCCAACTGCAAGCAAGTCACTTCCATCCAGCTGCCTCATAGTATCTAAGCCCCCTTTCAATCAGAAAAAGAGTGGACATCACTACCCCCAAAATCCTCAAGATTCAGGAATGAAAAACATAAGAGGGAATGCAACTATGAACTAAAGTAGATGTAATATTATTATAGCAATGGAAAAACTTGTATCATTAACATAAATGTAGTGGCCAACAGAGGTTCTCAGGGACAAATATTTGTAACATGGTGTATTTTGGGGACATTGCAATGACAGATACAGACCATTATCTCTTTGTCAAAACCTATAAAATTGTGGTGTGCAAAATGTAAACAAGAATGTAAAATATAATCCATTTTTAATAGCAAAGCTTCAATATGTGTTCAATTGTAACAAATATACCACACTAATGAAAGAAGTTTTTAATGTGAGAAAGTGTGGTGCTGGGATATATTTAACTCCTGTATATTTCTGATATAATGTTTATGTAATCTAAGGCTTCTTTCAAAATAATAAAATAAAAATGAAAAATTAAAAGAATAAATCCACATACACATACCCCAAGACTATAATATTCAGAGTGCCATGAAAGAGAAAACCTGCCAGCCAAGAATTTTTTTATCCAGAAAAATATTTCTTCCAATATGAAGGTAAGTCTAAAATATTTACTGTAAAACAGAAAATAAGAGAATCTTTAAATAATAATCTGCTCTACAGGAAACACTTAAGAGAGTTCTGCTGCCAGAAAAGAAAAGGCAGGAAAGAGAGGTTTGGAGGAGATTGTAGATGTGATGGTATCAGAAAGAGTAAACAAAGGTAAAAAGACAGACAATAACAAACTATGACATACGAAAGTCAAATGATAAAATTTTTGAATAAAGTAATGTGTTTGGAGCAATAGCATTGAATATGAATAGATTAAGTTCCCCAATCAAAAGATACAAGCCAACAGAAAGGATAAAATAACTTGAATCATTTATGCAAGATAATTAATATAGACCAAAAGATTCAAATAGGCTGAAAGATACATAAAGGCTGAAAGTTAAACGTTAGAAAAATACATTTCATACAAACAATAACCAAAGAATGTCAGGAATAGCTATACTATTATGAGAAAGAAAAAAAAAAAACACACTTTACCTGCAAAAATGTATGAGATGAAGAAGACCATTATATACTAATAGAAGAGTCAATCCACTAGGAAGGAGTAACAATCATAAATAATTTTGCACCCAACTATGGTGCCCCAAAATGCATGAGGCACACTCTGGCAAAACTGGAAAGAGAAATAAGCATGTCTACAATCCACTCATATCAATAGTTGGAAAAACTAGACAGAAGATAAAAAAGGAAAAAGAGGTTAAACAATATGACAAATGTTAGAACTAGCAGATTTATACAGAACACGGAACCCCACAACAGCAAGTTATATGTTCTTCTCAAGTGCTCATGGATCATTCTTCAGGATAGACTTTATGTTGTATGACAAAACAGATCACAATAAATATAAAAAGATTAAAATTATGCAAAGCACCTTTTTGCAATCATAATGGAATGAAGCTGGAAATAAATAATAGGCAGGAAAAGGGGAAAATTAGTCGATATATGGGGGCTAAACAACATACTCCTAAACAATCAGTGAGTCAAAGAATAAATGATAAGAGAAATTAATTAATAAATACCATGAGATGAAAGAAAATGAGAATACAATTAATGAAAAAGTATAGGATAGAGTGAAACAGGGCTAAGAGGGAAATTTATAACCATAAGACCATATTTCATAAAGAATAAAAAGTGAAAATGTAAGACCTAACTGAACATCTGAAGGAACTAGTAAAAGAACAGCAAACCAATCCCAAAGCAATAAAGATTAGAGCAAATAAAGCAAATAAAGCTTACAGCAGAAATAAATGAAATTGAGAAAAAAAATGCACTAGAGAAAATCCACAAACCAGAAAGCTAGATCTTTGAGAAGATCAATAAAACTGACAACCTTAAATAGAATATCGAAAAAGAAGGGGAAAAAAAGATGGTTCAATTAAATAAATTCAGGAATGAAAGGGGAACATTAAAACTGACTCCACAGAATTACAAAGAATTATAAGAATATATTATGATAAACTGCATGCCAACATATTAGAACATCTAGTTGAAATTTAAAAATTGCTAGAAAATCAACAAATAAACTACATTGATCCTACCAGAATACAGGGACTCAACAAACAATCACAACTAAAGAGAATGAATAAGTCATCAAAAATCTTCCAAAAAAGGGAATTCCAGGACCAAATTATTTCATAGGTGAATTCTACAAACCTGATGAGGAGAATTAATACCATTTCTGTTCAAACTATTCCAGAGATTTCATAAGAGGAAAAACTACCCAACACAATTTAGTAAACCATCACCCTAATATCAAACACAGGAAAAGATATTACAAGAAAAGAAAATTATAGACCAAATTCTCCAATGAATATAGATACAAAATTTCTGAAAAATAATTGTCAATCAAATCCACAGCATAGTAAATTATTCCAACACCATGAATAAGGGGGTTTTATTCCTGGAATGCAAAGGTGTTTCAACATAAGCAAATCAATCAATGGAATACAATACTTTAAATCAAAATAATTTTTAAAAAGAATTTATCATTTTGATTGATGAAGAAAAGGCATTATTCAAAATCCAGAATCTTTTCTTGATTAAAAAAATTGTGAAATAACTATAAGTAAAGTTTCTCAAAACTCACAGCCAACACCATACAAAGTGGGGAAAGGTTGAAAGATTTCTTTCTAAGACTGGGAACAAGACACGGATGTCCACTGTCACCACTGCTGTTCAACATTCTGTAGAAGTTCTAGTTAGACCAATTAGGCAATATAAATGAATTTTTAAAATCTGAATTTGAAAAAAGGAAGAAAAACTCTCACTTTTCCAAGCTGACATGATCTTATATTTAGAAAATTCCAAAATATTTATGACAAAGCTATTAGAACCAAGAGATGAGTTCAGCAAAGTTTTAGGTTGCAAGATAAACACACAAAATCAGTTGTGACTTTATACACCAGTAATGAAGAATCCCAGGAGGAAATAAAGAAAAAATTCCATTTTCAATAGCAAAAAAGTCTCAAATATCTAGGAATTAATTTAATTGTATATGTAATGGATCTGTATTCAGAAAAATACAAAACACTGCAAATGAAATAAAAGAAGACCTAAAGAAATGGAAGGACATAAATAAAGATGTCATTTACACAAAAAGTAATTTATGCATTCAACAAAAACACAATCAAAATTCTCACATCTAATTTACAAATATAGAAACCTCAAATACCAAATTTTTAGAATGTAAGGGGGATATGGATAGTCAAAAAACGTTCTGAAAAAGAAGAGTGAGTTTGGAGGACACATATTTCCTGACCGTGAAACATTTGCAAAGCTAAAATCAACAAAAAAGTTTGGTGTTGGCATAAAGATAGAAACATTGATCAATGGATCCAATTTGAGCATTCAGAAATAGACCCTCACCTACAGAGTCAACTGAATTTTGTTAAGTATACAAAATCTAGTTTACTGGAACAGAAAAATATTTACAACAAATATTCCCGAGAGAACTGGATATCCATAAACAAGTGAATGATTGAGGACCACTTGCTCATGTATAGAAACATCTTCAAGAGCTTGTGGTAGGGGGAAGTCTCTTAAATATTACACCCAAAGCATGAGCAATAAATACAAATGGAAACAAATATATACTTGCTATCTCCTCAAAATTAAACACTTTTGGAACTCAAATGACCTTGTGAAGAAGGTAAAAAGGCAGCCTTTGAAATGGAAGAAAATATTTGGAAATCACACATAGAAAAAATAATTTAATATCCGTGTTATATAAAGATAACTTACAACTCAACAAGAAACAGACAAAAGACCTGTTTTAAAAAATGGGCCAAAGAATTGAATAAACATTTTCCTAAAGAAGAAATACAAATGGGAAAAAATAAGAAAAAACATATTCAACATCACTAGCTATTAAGGAAATGCAAATCCAAGCTACAATGTGAGCATTTCACCAAAACTAGAATGGTCACTATTTTCAAAAAAAGAGAAAACTACAGGTGTTGGAGAGGATGTGCAGAGACAGGAATGTCAATGTGACTGTAGAATGGTACAGCTGCTGTGCAAATAGTTTTTGGAAGTTCATAAGGAAGTTAGATACAGATTTGCTTTGTGACCCAGTAATACCCTGTTGTGCAAGTTTGGTTCAACAAAAGATAATTATTAATGTCCACTGTTATAAGAATAACATTTGAAATTAACTTTTGCATATTTTTCCAAGTTAATAAAACTAAATTCAAGAATATTCCTTGAGATCTGATGTCTCTTTGCATTTTTCTTCTTAACTTATAACAAACAACGCAGGTTCATTAGGATTTATGTGTCATTTTTATAGTTAAATTTTAGTCAACATGGCGAAATCAATAGTGAATCAAATAATGTTAGCATGATGAAGTTAAGAAAATACATGATCATCTCATTTGATACAGAAAAGACATTTGACAAAAAAAGGAATCCTTTCTTTTTTATTTTATTTTTAATTATCTTCTTTAAGTTGCTAGATCACACAAAATGTTACATTAAAAAACATAAAAGGTTCCCATATAACCCACTCCCCACCCTCCTACCCCCATTAATTTTTAATTGTATCTTTTTGAAGATACATAGATCACAAGAAATGTTACATTAAAAAATATAAGAAGTTCCCATATACCCCATGCCCCCACCCCACTTATTCCACATCAGCAACCTCTTTCATCATTGAGACACACTCATTGCATTTGGTGGGAAGAAGAGACGTGATGTGGGGGCATTTTCTGGACTTGGAGTTGTCCTAAATGATATTGCAGGGACAGATGCTGAGCATTATATATCCTGCCATAACCCACTGAATATAATAGGGGAGAGTGCAAACTACCATGTAAACTATTACCCATATGGTGCAGCAGTGCTCCAAAATGTATTCATCAAGGCATCCTTTCTTGATTAAAAAATCAATCTAGGACTCTATTTTTTTTTTAATCACCTAGTTGAAGCTCTTTATTTATGTTCAACTGTTCTTATCAGCTCAGGGTAGGCCCCTACAAGCACATCTCTAGAACTCTATTAATAGAAGAAAACTTCCAGAACTTAGTAATGGGCGTATAAGAACAGCCTACAGCTAAAATTCTAACTAATGATGAAAGACTGAATTCTTTCCCTCTAAGATAGGGAACAAGACAAGGATGAGCACTGACACCACTGTTTTCAACAGAGTACTGGAAATTCTTTCCAGAGCAATTACGCATGATAAAGAAATTAAAGGCATCCAAATTGGAAAGGAAAAAGTAAAACTTTCCCTATTTGCAGATTAAATGATCTAAGAAACAGAAAGTCTGAAAAATTCACAACAAAACTTCAAGAGCTAAAAAAAAACTGAGATCAGCAAAGAGGCATGGTAAAAAATCAACATTTTTTATTTTAAAAATTGAACAATCAGAAGACAAAATCAAGAAAAATTTGATTCTCAAAAGTAAATAAAACAATAAAATATCAAGGAATAAATCTTACCAAAGATGTAAAGGACTTGTACACAAAAACTACAAAAGATTGCTAAGAAGGGAGGGGTATTATGGTGTTGGTTTAAGTAAACACTCACCATCTCTCTCACAGAAAATGGCTGAGTGAGGGTAAGATACTGCTGGAGTAAGCTGTTTTGGGAACCCACAGAGCAGGAGCCATCAGGGCATCTATCTGGAGAGAGCTTGACAAAGAGATAAATTGCTCAAGGTAAAATCATGATATTTTGTCCTTGAGGCTGGAACTGTGGGATGGCTAAGCCCCACCCTCAAAGCAAAAAGTCACTGTGAGCTCCAACAGCTGCCAGTCTCTTCACTGAAGGAAGACTGGAAATGTTGTGGTGTAGGGTAGAGAGGGCTTTCTTTTGTTTTGGTTTGGTTTCCTGGACCCCCTTTTGAGCTTTGAGGAGCATACCAGCTGGCTCAAAGTGGCACTAGGAAGAAAAGAGAGGTGACTTTGCTGAAGCAGCCTGATTTCCCTTAGCACCCTAGGATAGAGAAACTTGGACTGGGAGAAGGTGGAGTCAGGAAATTGGCTGGTCTGGTGCTGAAAATTATCAAAATCTCAACTTCCCTATGGGAGATGGGCAGTAGGAAGCACTTAATATGCTTCCAAGGCCTATTTAGGGTTCCCTGGGAGGAGGAAGTGGTCTGGAAGAGAGTTGAGAGTCTTTTTTTTTTTCTGCTATGAGTTTAGTCAACAGGGTCCCCTTAGAATTTCAAAAGGAAATGCTTACACAGGCTATTGAGTGCTGCTGCCCTGCAGGAAAAAGCAATTAAATAGAAAGGGGACAGGGACAGACTCCTAGTCAGCAGGAATTTATCTAACTGCAGTAAAACCTGCCAGAGAGAACATGACTAGATAGCTTTCTTAAGAGCTAACTCACCCAGCAAGAAACTATCTAAGTGAAGGAGTTTCTGCATTGAATATATGGGGTCTCTAGTTGAATTCCAAGATACTCTTAATGTAGTAATCAACTGTGATATCAAACATCCAGCTGGTATTTTAGGACAGGGAAAACATAGCCATTATTCTTGTATTTGCTTCTCTTGGGTCTTTTATTTTTCCTGAATGTAGTTACCTTTATTTTAAAATTTGACTTAGTTTACTCCCTGAAATCCACTTCAAAACCTGCAGAGGGAAGGCTTCAGGGTAATTGATGGGTTAGGAACAGCAGTCTTAGAAGTTCCAAAGAGGGCTAAGAGGGAAAGCTGTTTTTTTCTTAGTTTTTATTGCTTGGCTGTGGTTTTTTTTAATTGTCTTTCTTCTTTATCCACCCCCCCCCTTTTTAAATTAGGTGCTGCTCACTTGTTTCTTGTTTGCTGTGTTTTCTCTTCCTTGATTTCCCCTTTTCTGTGTATACCAATTTTGTCTACCAATGCTATCTCTTCTCTTTCTACATCTTTCTAAGTTCTGCTTTTTGTTGTTTTTCTTACATTCCACCTCTCTTTATTTAGTCTCCAATTTTTCTGGTTTTATATTTCCAACTCATATTCAATTTTTTTCTTCTATTAGCTTTTTTCCTTTTTTGGTTTCTTTTCTCTTTCCCTCTTGTCTTATCATTCTGGCCTTTTAATTCTTTTTATATATTTTTCTTATATTCACTTTCCCATTTCACTGTAGGTAGTCCATCTTTTATTCCTTTTACTCTACACTGCTTCCATGAGTTAAATATTCACTTTCCTAGGTCTTACATTGTCCCTCTTCAAATCTTTAATATTATTAGTATTATACTTTTTCTTTTCTTACCTTATTGCTTTCTTTAGCCATAATAGTTTCCCTTCAAGGGAACATAGACAACACTAAGGAAATGGAATAAGAAGAACCCAGAGTCAAAGAGAAAACTTAACACACACACAAAAAGAGAAACTAAATAAAACCCCAGAGAAGAGAGAAAAGATAATCAACTGAATAAATCCATCAAGATAAAGAAATGACCAGGCAGCAATAAAAAATTACAAGCCATACCAAGAAACAGGAAGACATAGCTCAGTTCAATGAATAAACTAAAAACCAGGAAGAAGAACAGAACACTGAACAACTAACTAATCAAAATATCTAAACAAATATCATGGACCAACTTAGTGAAATGAAGGATGAGATTAAGGATATTAAGAAAATACTGAGAGAACATAATGAAGAAATTGTAAACATACATAAAAATTAACAGATATGAAGGTGATGAATGTCACAGTCTAAGAAATCAAAAACACTATGGAAGCACATAACTGCAGATTTAAACAGGCAGAGGAAAGAATTATTGATGTGGAAGACAGTAAATCTAAAATCAAACAGATAGAACATAAAGTTAAAAAGATATAATATCCAGCAGGGAATTAGGGATTTGAATATCAGCACAAAATGCACAAACACACACATTATAGGTATCCCAGAGAGAAGAGTAGGGAAAGGGGACAGAAAGAGTGTTGAAGAAATAATGGCTGAAAACATTGTAAACCTATTGAAGGAGATATATGTAGATGTCCAGGAAGCTTAGCACACTCCTGTCCATATAAATCCCAACAGGACTTGTACAAGATATATACTTGTGAAACTGACCAATGCTTAAGACAAAGAGACAGTACTGAAGGCAGCAAGAGAAAAGAGAACCATCACATACAAGGGAAGATAAATATGATTAAGTGCTGATTTCTCATCTGAAAACATGGAGGCAAGAAGGCAGTGGTATGACATAGTTAAGGAATTAAAAGAAAAAAAAAATCCAGCTAAAAATTCTCTGTCCTACAATGCTAGCATTCAAAAGCGATGGAGAATTCAAAATAATCATATATAAACAGAAACTAAGAAAGTATGCCAACAAGAACCCTGCCCTTCAACACATACTAAACAGAGTTTTGCAGGTGGAAACAGAAAAAAGGAGAATTGGAAGAGAGTGTAAAAACATCTAAAAAGACAAGAAATAAAAACAAAATGTGACATATACAAAGCCAAAGAAAATATAGCTAATGCAAGTAAATACTTGAGAGTACCAACACAGAATATTAATGGCTTAAACTCACCTATAAAGAGACAAAGATGGGCAGAATTGATAAGTAAATAAGACCCATTTATATGTTGTTTACAAGAAACCCAAATTTGACCCAGAGTTTCAAGGAGGCTGAAAGGGAATGGCTGGAAAATGGAAAACAATCTTACCATCAAACAATAACCAAAATGGGGGGGAGTATCTCTACTAATATGGCACAAAACAGACTTTAAATGCAAAACTATTGTGAGAGACAAAGATGGACACTATATATTAGTAAAAGATGTAATCTTTCAAGAAGAAAGAACAATCATAATCATTTATGCATCGGGACAGGGTGCCTCAAAATACATGAGGAAAACAGTGGAAAAAATAAATGGAGAAATAGATGTCTCTGTAATTATAATGGGGGTCTTTAATACACCAAATTCCCCATTAGACAGAATAACTTTACAAAGAATCAAAGACTTTGAATAATACTTTAGAGGATCTGTACCTAATAGACATATAAAGAACACCGTAACCAAATACAACAGGATATATATTCTTCACAAGTACACAAAGATCATTCTCCAAGATAGGTCACATGTTAGGCCACAGAAAAAAAACACAATGATCTCAGAAAGACTGAAATTATACAGCAAGTATCTCTGAACATGGCCCTTCAAACAATGAAGATTTACTGTCGCTGTGCACCCTAAGGGGAGGGGGAAAGAGGTATTGAATAGATGGAACCAATGTAACCGTGTGGGCAATAGAAGTGTTCCACAAGAGTATGCAAGGATGGAAAAAAGACACGTTAAGTTACACCAAAAATATATAGGGGTTGATAGGCTAAAATGTAAATTATAATGTAAAACATAAGATAACTAAAAATTTAGAAAATTGTATAGTGTAAAATATAAACCACAATGTAAACAAATATGTTACCTTGTTTGAAAAATATTTTCTCAATACCCGTACATCAGTTTCAGTAAATATAGTACAAATATGTAAAAAGATTATTGCTGTGGAAGGGAACAGGCATTTATGTTGGATATGTGGGAGTACTTTATATTGTATATATGAATTACTGTGACCTAAAACTTTTGTGAAGATAAGCTTAATAATTAGAAAAAGAAAAGAAAAAGACAGGACATAGACACTGAAGAAAAGATGGAAGTAGTTGCCTTGCCAATTTGCATACAGGGCAACACTTACTGCAGTGATGGAAGACAAAACAAAAAACAAAGCTTTTGCATTTTTTAAATTTTTTGATACCCCAAATTATTTTTACCTTAATTTTTCTAAATTAATATGTATTCTATATCTAATCTTTAAACTCATCACTATATTCCATTTTACTCTTAATGGAACCTGGCAATATATTGGGCTTCACTTTTGAAGAAGTTTTGGATCACAGAGAGTTTTTACAATGGCAGGGGAGGAATACCGGTGTGGGATGTTATTGGCAGGAGACATATGGTTGGCAGGGATTTCTCCAGGGCATATATACAGGGTACATAAAAATGTTTGGATATTTTCATAGCGGATACAATTAAAAACAACAAATAAGGGAGTGCTGAGTTCCTAGCCAGGAGAGCTCAATCACAGTTCCTAAAGGAACAGCAATAATCCCCCAACTGCAATGGCAAAGACCAAAAGAGAATGAAGGTCCAACAATGAGCCCTTGATGCTAATGACTATGCTTGTGAGCCTGTGCACCTGAAAAAATAATAAGGCCTAGAGCTGCAGGATGCCTAAGAATTACCTCCTGAGAGTCTCCATGTTGTTCAAATGTGGCCAGTCTCAAAGCCAAACTCAGCATGCAAATGCATTGCCTTCCCCCCAGTGTGGGACATGACTCCCAGAGATGAGCCTCCCTGGTGCCAAGGGATTACTACCAAGTACCAGCTGATGATGTAACTAGAAAATGACCTTGAATACAAGGATCAACTTGGACCAGCAGATTATCTCTGTCTACATATAATAACAACAGTTAAAAATGCTTTTTGACTTGAATCAAGGGAGAAATGGAAAGGAGAAATGAGTTTATATGGCTATGAGTCTCCAAAAAAGAGACAGGAGGTTATCAGAGGGGTCAACCTTATGCACGCCTCAGCAGAGTCCCAGAGACAGATAAAGTAGGTACAACCCCAGGTATTGGTTCTTCTGAGGGCTACAGAGACCGACAGGTTCTATGGTCACGGCCCTGCCAGTTGGCCCTACTTTGGAGTTTGTGTTTCTGTGTGATGGAGCTGGACTCAGATGTGACCTTTGTCCACAAGACTCCCTTGTTACTTTTATTGGAACTATAGTTGTTGCTGGGTTTTAATGTATACCCAGGGGACCTGAATCTATGGACTGACCACGTGATAGCCAGGCCCTGAGCCTCAACAGACTTGCAATTCCTACACTCTGGGTTATTGGACTTACCCCTCTCAGCTATCATGGTGGTGAAGAAGGTCAACCACCACACCAGGGAGCCAAGAGTGCCTACAACTGAAAGCAGAATTGCATCCAGCATCCATGTGGAATCTAAGCCCCTCTTGACATAGATGTGGAGTGGACACAACCATTCCAACGTCCACAGGATGGAGGAATAGAGTGTGGATTAGAGTGAACTTACTGATATTCTATTCATGAACTATTGTGATTAGTAATCAAAGAAAATGTGATTTTGTTGTGGAAAAAGTTGCCATGGTAGCTGCTGGGGGTAGGGAGTGGGAGGAAGAGATGAGATTGGGGCATTTTTAGGACTTGGAGTTGTCCTGTGTGGTGTTGCAGGAACAGTTACTGGACATTGTATGTCCTCCCATGGCCCACTGCGTGTACTGTGGGGGAGTGTGGGCTATGATGTGGACCACTGACCATGAGGTGCAGCTGTGCTCAGAGATGCATTCACCAAATGCAATGAATGTCTCATGATGATGGAGGAGATTGTGGGGGGTATATGATGACCTCATATTTTTTTAATGTAATATTAAAAAAATAATAAAGACAAAAATTAAAAAAAAATAAGAAAAAAGAAATTATACAAAGTAATTTATATGATCACGATGGAGTGATGCTGGAAATCTGTAAGGACTAGATACCAGATTGGGCACAAAGATATGGAAATTAAACAACCCAATCTTAGAAAATAAGTGTGTCAAAGAGGAAATTGCAAAAGAAATCTGTAATGACCTTGAAACAAATGAAAATGACAGCACAACATATGAAAACCTATGAGATGGAGAAAAGATGTGTGAGAGGGAAATTCATAGCCATAAATTCTTATATCAAAAAAGAAGAAAGAGCTAAAATTGAACACCTAGCTGCACATGTGGAAGAATTAGAAAAATAAAAACAAACTAACCCCAAATTAAGTAGAAAGAAGGAAATAAAAAAAGATTAGACCAAAACTAAATGAAATTGAAAGCAATAAAGCATTAGAAAAAGTAAACAAAACCAAAAGCTGGTTCTTCAAGAAGATCAATAAAATTGAGAAACCCTTAGCGAAACAAAGAAAAAAAGAAAGAAGATGCAATTACACGAAATAAGAAATGATGTAGATGATATCAGCACGGACCCCACAGAATTAGAGTATCATAAGAGGATACTCTGAAAAATTATATGCCAACAAGGGCAATTTAGAGAAATTAGGCAAATTCCTACAAACACACAATCAGCGTACACTGATGAAAGAAGAAATTGATGAACTCAACAGACCAATGACAAGTAAAGGGATAGAAAGAGACTTAAAACCTCCAAATTAAGTAGAACACAGGCCAAAGGCTTCACAGGTGAATTCTACCAAACATTCCAGGAAGAAATAACAACAAATCCTGTTGAAATTCTTCCAAAAAATAGAAATAGAAAGAATATTGCCTAGCTCATTCTATGATGCCAATATTACCCTAATACCAAAACCAATCAAAGATGGAACAAGAAAGAAAAATTAGAGACTAATCTCTCTAATGAACATAGATGCTAAAAATCTTCTACAAAATAGTTGCTAATTGTATTCAAAAAAAACACCAAATGAATCATACTCCATGACCAAATGGGATTCATCCCTGATATACAGGGATGGTTCAATGTAAGAACATAAATCAATACAATACACCACATTAAGAGACTGAAAGAAAAAAAATCACATGATAATCTCTATAGATGCAGAAATAGCATTTGACAAAATACAGCATTCTTTCCTGGTAAAAAACATTGCAAAAGATAGGAATAGAAGGAAACTTTTTGAACATGATAAATGGTATATATGAAAAACCCACAGAAAAGGAGACTTGGCCCAGTGGATAGGGTGTCCATCTACCACATGGGAGGCCCATGGTTCAAACCCCGGGCTGGCTCACATGCAGTGCTGATGCACATAAGGAGTGCCATGTTATGCAGGGGTGCCCCCGGCATAGGGGTGCCCCACACACAAGGAGTGTGCCCTGTAAGGAGAGCTGCCCAGCACGAAAGAAAGTACAGCCTGCCCAGGAATGGCACTGCACACTCGGAGAGCTGATGCAGCAAGATGACTCAACAAAAAGAAATACAGATACCCATGCTCCTGACAACAACAGAAACAGACAGAAAGAAGAACACGCAGCAAATGGACACAGAGAACAGAAAACTGGGGCGGGGGTGAAGGGGAGAGAAATAAAATAAAAAATAAATATTTTTAAAAAAGGAAAAAGAAATACCCACAGTGAGCAACATATACAATTTTGAAATACTTTTTATTTATTTATTTTTTATTACATTCAGAAAATATGAGGTGCATATATACCCCCCACCATCACGCTTCTCCCCCAGAGCAACAATCTCCTCCATCATCATGAGACATTCATTGCATTTGGTGAATACATCACTGAGCACTGAGCACGGTTGCACCTCATGGTCAGTGGTCCACATCATGGCCCACACTCTCCCATGTTCCATTCAGTGGGCCATGGGAGGACATATAATGTCCAGTAATTGTCCCAGCAGCACCACCCAAGACAAATCCAAGTCCAAAAATGCCACCACATCTCATCTCTTCCTCCCATTCCCCACACCCAGAAGCCACCATGGCCACTTTCTCCACACCAATGCCACACTTTCTTCAATTACTGAACACAATAGTTCATGAATAGAATATCAGGGAGTCTACTCTAGTCCATATTCTATTCCTCCATCCTGTGGACCTTGGATTGGTTGTGTCCACTCCACATCTATATCAAGAGGGGTCTTAGCTTCCACCTGGGTACTGGATGCAATCCTCCTGCTTTCAGTTGTAGGCATTCTTGTCTCCCTTGTGTGGTGTTTGACATTCTTCAACTCTATGTTGGCTGAGTGGGGTAAGTCCAATAAACCAGAGTGTAGGAGTTGAAGTCTGTTGAGGCTCAGGGCATGGCTATCAGATGGTCAGTCCAGAGATTCAGATCTTCTGGGTATATATTAAACCCCAGCACCACCTACAGTTCTGGTAAATGTAACAGGAGAGTCTTGTGAAAAAAGATCACATCAGAGTCCAGCTCCATCACACAGAAACACAAACTCCAAAGAAGGGCCAACTGACATGGCACTGAACTCCATCTGCCATGACCTTAGAACCTGTGGGCCTCTGTAGCCCTCAGAAGAACCAATACCTGGGGTTGTACCTACTTTATCTGTCTCTGGGACTCTGCTGAGGTGTGCAAAAGGGCAAACCCTCTCATAACCTCCCAGCTCTTTTTTGGAGACTCATAGCCATATAAACTCATTTCTCCTTTCCATTTCCCCCCTTGATTCAGGTCAAAAAGCATTTTTAACTCCTGGTATTATATGTAGACTGAAAAGTTCTGCTGGTCTGAGTTGACCCTTGTATTCAAGGTCATTTTCTATTTACATCATCAGCTGGTACTTGGTAGTAATCCCTCAGCACCAAGGAGGCTCATACCCGGGAGTCATGTCCCATGCTGGGGAGAAGGCAACACATTTACATGCTGAGTTTGGCTTCAAGACTGGCCACATTTGACCAACATGGAGGTTGTCAGGAGGGAACTCTTAGGCACCCTGCAGCTCTAGGCCTTGTTCTTATTTCAGGTGTACAGGTCACAAGCATATTCATTATTATCAAGGGCTCATTGTTGGACCTTCCTTCTTTTTTGGTCTTTGCTGTAGCACTTGGGGGGTTGTTGCTGTTCCTTTAGGGACTATGATAGAGCTCCCCTGGCTAGGAACTCAGCACTCCCTCAGTTGTTGTTTTTAATTGTATCCACTATGAAAATATCCAAACATTTGTGTGTAACCTGGATATATGCCCTATAGACCTCCCTGCCAACCATGTGTACCCTGTCAATAACATCCCACAACAGTATTCCTCCGCTGTCCTTGTTGAAACTCTCAATTATCCAAAACTTCCTAAAAAGTAAAGCCCAATATATTGTCAGGTTCCCGTATTAGTAAAATGGAATATAGCTATGAGTTTAAATTTTAGATAGAATACATATTAACTTGGAAAAATTAAGGTAAAAATAAATTGGGGTATCAAAAAATTTAAAAATGCAAAAGCTTTGTTTTTGATGTTTTGCCTTCCATCACCGCAATAAGTGTTGCCTTATATGCAAATTGACAAGGCAACTACTTCTGTCTTTTCCTGAGTGTCTACATCCATTTTCTTTACTTTTTTTCTAATTATTAAGCTTATCTTCACAGGAGTTTAGATCACAGTAATTCATATATACAATATACAGTACTCCCACATATCCAACATAAAACCTTTTCTCTTCCACAGCAATAATCTTTTAATATATTCATACTATATTTACTGAAACTGATGTACAGATACTGAGACAATAGCTTTCAAACAAGGCAACATTTGTGTTTACATTGTGGTTTATATTTTACACTATAAAATTTTCTAAATTTTTAGTTATCTTATTTTTTACATTATGATTTACATTTTAGCCTATCATCCCCTATATATTTTTGCTGTAATTTTACATGTCTTATACCCATCCTTGTGTACTCTTGTGAAACAATTCTATTGCCCTCACAATTACATTGGTTCCACCTATTCAATACCTCTTCCCCCCTCCCCTTAGGGCCCACAGTGACAGTAAATCTTCATTGTTTGAAGGGCCATGTTCAGAGATACTTGCAACAGTGTTGAGGGCTTGATATGCTCAATTGCCCTAATGCCCTGGGAGCCACCATTTCTCTTGAGAGATATAGTTCTCTCTATTTGATGGCATTAGTCCTCCCCAGGATGTGGGTATATATTCACTCTCATTATATGGGTCTCTATCCAATGATAAAGCACTATGGCAAAATGAGCATTCACATATTCCTTAGGAGCCTGTACTGCATCAGACTATCCCCATTAAGCATCTTAAACAGGTAACTTTCCTTATTATATTTTGGAAAAGTTTTTCACAGCATTATACTCTCAACCAAATACCTGACAATCTCCTATGATTGTATGTTGCCCCACCCTCCCCCCAATTTCTTGGGCAATATTAACCATCCTACCATCCCTAGTCCTCCTCAAGCCCTCAAAGCCCCACCCAAAGGTAACCCTATGCCCCCATTTTATCCCTTCCTTGTACAAATACTTACCTATAGCTTATCATAGATTTCACCCATGTAGGTGTCAGCTTAGATCTTTCCTCTACCTCCCGAATTCCTGTAAGCCTATCCTGCAGACTCTAGCTCTCTGAGGCAGCTTGGTTACTTATTTCATATCATTGAGGTCATGTAGTATTTGTCCTTCAATGCCTGAGTTGCTTCACTCAACATAAGGTTCTCAAGATTCATCCATGTTATCACGTGTGTTTGTTGTGTATTTGTTCTTAAAGCCGAATAGTATTCCATTGCATGTATATACCACATTTTATTTATCCATTCATCTGTTGATGGGCATTTGCATTGATTCCTACTTTTGGCAATAGTGAACAATGCTGCTATGAACACTCGTGTGCGTATATTGGTTTGTGTCCTTGTTTTCAGTTCTACTGGGTACCCAGCAGTGGAATTGGAGGGTCATATGGCAAATCTGTGGTTAGTTTTTTGAGAAACCACCAGATTATCCTCCAGAATCATTGGATCCTTCTGCATTCCCACCAGCAGTGGATGAGTGTTCCCATTCCTCCACATGCTCTCCAACATTTGTAGTCTTCTGTTTTTTTTCATAGCTGTCAATCTTATGGGAGTAAGATGGTATCTCATTGTAGTTTTGATTTGTATTTCCCTGATAGCTAGAGATTTGGAGATTTTTTCATGTGCTTTTTAGCCATTTGTATTTCTTCTTTGGAGAAGTGTCTGTTTAAATCTTTTTCCCGTTTTTTTAAATGGATTGTTTATCTTTTTATTTTCAAGATATAGGAGTTCTTTATATGTGCAAGTTATAAGTCTCCTATCAGAAATATAGTTACCAAATATTTTCTCCCATTGTGTAGGCTCTCTTTTCACTTTCTTGACAAACTCCTTTGAGGTGCAGAAGGCTTGAATTTTGAGGAGATCCCATTTATCTATTTGTTCCTTTGCTGTTCATGCTTGTGTTGTGAAGTTCATGAAGCCATTTCGTATTACAAGGTTTTGTATATGCTTCCCTACACTGCTTTCCAAAGTCTCTATGGTCTTGGCTCTCATATTTAGGTCTTTGATCCATCTTGAGTTGTTTTTTGTATAAGGTGTGAGATGGTAATCCTCTTTCATTCTTTTACATACGGATATCCAGTTCTCCAGGCACCATTTGTTGAATAGGCCATTCTCTCCCAGTTGAGAGGGTTTGATGGCTTTACCAAATATTATATTGTTATATATATGAGGATCTATATCAGAACTCTCACTTCGGTTCCATTGCTCTGTGTCTCTCCTTGTGCCAATACTATACTGTTTTCACTACTGTAGCTTTGTAGTATATTTTGAAGTCAGGTACTGTGATTCCTCCAATTCCATTTCTCTTTTTCAATATGTCTTTGGCTATTTAGTGCCTCTTTTCTTTCCAAATAAATTTCATACCTAATTTTTCTAGTTCCTTAAAGAATGCTTTGTTGATTTTTTGGGATATTATTGAATGTGTAGATCAGTTTTGGTAGGATAGACATCTTAGTAATATTTAGTCTTCCTGTCCATGAACAGGGAATATTCTTCCATTTATTTAGTTCTTTGGATATTTTGTGTAGTTCTCTGTGTATAAGTTTTTTACATCTTTAGTTAAATTTATTCCTAGGTATTTGATTTTTTAAATTTACTATTGTAAGTGGTATTTGTTTCTTGATTTCCTCCGGGTCTTGCTCATTATTGGTGTACAGAAATGCTACTGAGTTTTGCGTGTTGATCTTATAACCTACGACTTTACTAAACTCATTTATGAGTTCTAGAATCTTTGTTGTGGACCTCTCAGGGTTTTCTATGTATAGGATCATGTGATCTGCAAATAATGAAATTTTGACTACTTCCTTTCCAATTTGAATACCTGTTATACCTGGTTCTTGCCTCAGTGCTTGAGCAAGTACTTCTAAGACAATGTTAAATAGAAGGGGAGAGAGTGGGCATCCTTGTCTTGTTCCTGACTTTAGAGGGAAGGATTTTAGGATTTCACCATTGTGAACAATGTTGGCTGTGGGTTTTTCATACATACTATTTATCATGTCCAAAAAATTTCCTTTTATTCCAATCTTTTCCAGAGTTTTTATCAAGAAAGTGTGTTGTATTTTGTCAAATACTTTTCTGCATCTATAGATAATTATCATGCACTTTTTTTCCTTCAATCTGTTTATATGGTGTATTACATTGATTGATTTTTTATGTTGAACCATCCTTGCAAACCTGGAATGAACCCCACTTGGTCATGGTGTATAATTCATTTAATGTGTTGTTTTATATAGTTAGCAAGTATTTTGTTGAGGATTTTTGTGTATTGGTTTATTAGCAAAATTGGTCTGTAATTTTCCTTTTTTGTGGTGTCTTTCTTTGGTACTAGGGTAATGTTGGCATCATAGAATGAGTTAGGTAATGTTCCTTCTGTTTCGATTTTTTGGAAGAATTTCAGCAGAATTGGTGTTAGTTCTTGCCGGAATGTTTTGTAGAATTCACCTGTGAAGCCGTCTGGCCCTGGACTCTTGTTAGTTGGGAGGTTTTTATTGACTGATTCTATATCTTTACTTGTGATTAGTTTTTTGAAATCATCAATTTCTTCTTTCATCAATATAGGCTGCTTATGTGTTTCTAGGAATTTGTCCATTTCCTCTGAATTGTCATTTTTGTTGGAATATAGTGTTTCAAAGTATCCTCTTATGATTGTCTTTACTTCTGTGCGTTCAGTGGTGATATCTCCTTTCTCATTTCTTATTTTGTGTATTTGAATCTTCTCTCTTTTTTTCTTTGTTAGTTTCGCTAAGGGTTTGTCAATTTTATTGATCTTCTCAAAGAACCAGCTCATGGTCTTGTTTATCTTTTCAAGTGCTTTCTTATTTTCTTTTTCATTTAGTTCTGCTCTTATTTTTGTTATTTCTTTCTTTCTTCTTTCTGTGGGGTTACTTTTTTGTTTTTTTTACTAATTTGTCCAAATGTCCAGATAATTCTTCAATTTTGGCTCTTTCTTCTTTTTTGATGTATGAATTTATGGCTATAAATTTCCCTTTCAGTGCTGCTTTTGCTGCATGCCAAAAGTTTTGGTATGTTGTGTTATTATTATCATTTTTTCAAGGTAGTTATTAATTTCTTTTGAGATTTCCTCTTTGACCCACTGTTTTTCTAATAGTGCACTCTTTAATTTCCATATCTTGGTGTGAAATCTGGGCCTCTGGACCTTGCAGATTTCCAGCTTCTCTCCATTGTGGTCAGAGATATTATTTTGTATGATTTCCATCATTCTGAATTCATTGAGCTTTTCTTTGTGGCCTAGTATATGGTCTATATTGGAGAATGATCCTTGTGCACTTGAGAAAAAAGTATATCCTGCTGTATTTGGGTGTAATGATCTTTATATGTCTATGAGATACAGCTTCTCTAATATACTGTTCAAATATTTTGTTTCTTTAATAATTCCCTTTTGAGATGTTCTGTCCAAGGTTGATAGTGGTTTATTAAAATATCCCAGTATACTTGTAGAGTCATCTATTCTTTCAATTAGTTTTTCCAGTTTTTGCCTCATGTATTTGGAGGCAACCTTGTTAGGAGCATAAATATTTATGATTGTTCATTCTTCTTGAGAGATTATCCCTTTCACTAATATGTAATATCCTTCTTTGTCTCTCACAATAGTTTTACATTTAAAGTCTATTTTGTCTGATATTAATATAGCTACTCCTGCCTTTTTTTGGTTATTGTTTGCTTATAAAATTGCTTTCCAACCACTCACTTTCAACCTCCATGAATCCCTGGGTCTAAGATGTGTTTCTTGTAGACAGCATATAGATGGGTCATATTTCCTTATCCAATGTCCCAGTCTGAATCTTTTGATAGGTAAGTTTAATCCATTGACATCCAGTGTTATTACTTTCAAGGAATTATTATGTTAGCCATAATTTTTATTGGACCTGTGTTTGTCATATTTTGTTTGTTTTTTTCTTCACTTTTTGTCTTTTTTGTTGCTCTTGCACACTCCTCCAACTCTGTCTTTCTTGCTTTTTCCTTTCTTCCTGCAAAACTCCCTTTATTATTTCTTGATGGGCAGGGGTTCTTGTTGGCATACTCTTTCAATTTCTGTTTATCAGTCAATATTTTGAACTCTCCATCATTTTTGAATGCTAGTTTAGCTGGCTAGAGTATTCTTGGTTGGAAATTTTTTTCTTTTAGTACCTTGACTATATCATACCACTGCCTTCTTGCCTCCATGTTTTCAGATGAGAAATCAGCATTTAATCTTATGGAGCTTCCCTTGTATGTGATGGTTCTCTTTTCTCTTGCTGCTTTTAGAATTTTCTCTTTGTCTTGAGCATTGGATAATATGACAAGTATATGTCATGGGGTGGGCCTGTTGGGATTTATGATGTTTGGGGTGCATTTTGCTTCCTTGATATGTACATCCATCTCTTTCAGTAGATTTGGGAAGTTTTCAACCATTATTTCCTGCAACACCCCTACTGTCCCCTTTCCCTTCTCTTCTCCTTCTGATATACCTATAATACATATGTTTGTGCATTTTGCATTGTCATTCAGGTCCCTAAGTCCTAGCTGGATTTTTTCTATCTTTTTATCGATCAATTCTACTATCTGTTTGATTTCCGATGTACTGTCTTCCACATCGCTAATTCTCTGCTCTTCCTCTTCTAATCTGCTGCTATTTGCTGTGAGTGTGTTTTTGATTTCTTGATCTGTGGTGTTCATTCCCATCATATCTGTTATCTTTTTGCATATGTCTGCAATTTCCCCTCCAATTGTTGTCTTCATATTTTTAATCTCTTCCTTTACTTCATTAAGTTTGTCTGTGATATATGTTCTGAGATCTTTAATTACTTGTGTGAAGTTCTGTTCCCCTTCCTGGTTTTTAGTTTGTTCATTGGATTCAGCCATGTTTTCCTGATTACTGGTTTGGTTTGTAGATTTTTGATGCTGTCTGGTCATCATTTTCTCTCGATGGGTTTAATCAGTGCCTTAGCTTCTTTGTCTAGTCTTGGAGATTTATTACCTTTTGTTTTTGCATAAGTATTATATCTGCTCTTTGTCACTTTGTTCTTCTTATTTTAATTTCTTATTGCTGGCTGAGTTCACTTTGAAGGAAAGTATTAGGGCCAGGGAAAGGAAAATGTGTAAGAAAAGAAAATATGTAAAGTTGTATTGGTATAAATGTTAACAGAGCAACAATGTGAGATCTGGGAGAATGCATTTCAAATTCATTTAAGTTGTGTAGATTTATAGCAGTAAGTAGAGTACCTATAATGAGATAGTCAACTGAATATGGGGAGGAATATAGTATGAATTAAAAGGCCCATGTTTTCATGAGAGAAGGAAAGAGAAAAGAAAGACAATAATAGCAAGAGTGGATAAAAGGGAGAAAACAGAACAAAGGTATTAGATATTAAAATTTAGACAATTTGTGGCCAAAGAAAGGGAGGTGGAATGTAAGAGAGACAGTAGATGATGGAGGATAGCAAGATGTGGGGGAAAGGGTATTGTGTAGGTGGCCAAAATCAATTCACACAGAAATGAGGAAATGGAGGATGAAGAAACACAGCAAATGTGAAGCACTCCCTGCAGCACCTATTTTATAAATATAATAAAATAAAATAAGAAGAAAAAGAGAGAAAAGAAAAAAAATAGAAGAAAAAAAGGAGTGAGTAAAGAAAAGTGAGGGAAACAAGCAAGAAAAGAAAAGAAGAACAAAAGCCTAAATAAACAAAAAAGGACCTTGGGGTATAAAATGGGAGAAAGGACCAGGAGATAAGGCAATATTAGCACCCAAGACAATAAAAAAAAAAAAAAGAAAAGAAAAAAGAGAGTAAAAAAAGAAGAAAAAAAATCACAAACACTGAGGGCTGGAATAATCAAGGACCTCAGATGGACCTCAGGGTGCAGTGGATTCAGGGATGGGAAGTCTGTGATATTGCAAACTCAGGGTGTGTGAGTCTCTGGAGTGTAGGCCACCAGGATTTAGGGGACACAGACCTGGGAACCATTTATCTGGTTAGCAGGGAACCTGGAAGCCCCACAGCACAAGACAGCCTTCGGGATTCCCTGAAGCTGGGCCAGTCCTAGGGGGAGGGATCATGCCTGCAAACTCTAACCTCCATGTCAGAAACCCAGAATTCCATCTCTAGCAAGAATCTCCTCTGTCACTGTCTTGCCAAATCATCTTCCAGACACCTCCTGCCCTGCAAGCCCCTGAAGCAGCCTGCTGGGGGAGCCACTGCACTACATACAGTTCAGGGATTGCCGCAGATGAGGCACCAGCCCTAGGGGGAGGGGCTCTAGGCAGAAACTCTGACCTCCATGTCAGAAACCCAAAATTCCACCTTTTGCAAGAATCTCCTCTGTCACTGCTTTACCAAATCGACTTCCAGACACCTCCCACCCTGCAAGCCCCCGAAGCAACCCACTCAGGGGTTGGGAACTACCCTGCAGAGCAAAGCCTTCAGGAATCACTGCTGCTGGGCTGCCAACCCCAGGGGGAAGGATCCTGCATGCAACCCCTATCTCCATGAAAGAGACCCAAAATTCTACCTCTTACAAGAATGTCCTCTGTCACTGTCCCACTAAATCGATGTCCAGAAACCTCCTGTCCTGCAAACACCTGAAACAGCCAATCCAGCAGGACTCCAACCCTACTCAGCCACTTCTTTGCAGGAGAGATTATAAGGTGCACTCACTCAGATGCCAGCTGGCCCTGCCTCAATTTTGAAATCCTAAAATCATTCCCTCTAAGATTGGGAACAAGACAAGTATGCCCTATCATTGCTCCTAATTAATATTGTTTTAGAAGTACTTGCTTGAGCACTGAGGCAAGAAAAAGATATAAAATGCATACAAACTCAAAAAGAAGTCAAAATTTTACTATTTGCAAATGACACAATCCTATACATAGAAAGCCCTGCGAAATCTACAGCAAAGCTTCTAGAACTTATAAATGAGTTCAGTAAAGTTACAGGTAATAAGATCAATGTGCAAAAATTAGTAACATTTCTATACACAGTAGAGCAATCTGAGGAGGAAATCAAGAAAAATTTCCATTTACAATAGTAAATAAAAAAATCAAATACTTAGGAATAAATTTAACTAAAGATATAAATGCCTTATACACAGAAAACTACACAACACTGTTAAAGGAAATCAAAGAAGACTTAAATAAATGTATGAATATTCCCTGTTCATGGATAGGAAGATTAAATATCATTAAGTAATCTATCCTAACCAAAATATTCTATAGACTTAATGCAACCCCAATAAAAATCAACACAGCATTTTTACTGAATTGGAAAAACTAACTATGAAATTTATTTGGAATGGCAAGGGGCTCCAAATATCCAATGATATACTGAAGAAGAAAAATGAAATTGCAAGAATAACACTACCTGTCTTTAAACCATACTTCTAATATACTGTGGTCAAAATTGCATAGTATTGGCATAAGAACAGACGTACTGACAAATGAAACCAAATTGAGAGTTCTGATATAGATCCTTGCATATACAGTTATGAGATATTCAGCAAGACCACCAAGCCCATTCAATTGAGATTAGGAGGCCTCTTCAACAAATGATGATTGGAGAAGTTGATATCCATATCCAAAAGAATGAGAGAGGAATACCATCTCACACCTTACACAAAAATCACCTCACAATGAACCAAAGATCTAAATATAAGTACAAAGTCCATAAACACCTTGGAAGATAATATAGGAAAGCATTTACATCATTTACAGGATAGAAGGAAAGCCAGAGGATAAAACAGGTGACTGAATAACTCTGTGAACTCTGGGGTGACCATAAATTTTGGTGAAGAATAAAAATATAAGAATGTTTTTTTCAGGATCTACATCAAACATCCATCACTAGCATAGGGTGTTGTTAATGGGTGATATATGGGGGAAATGCACATAAAACGTATTTCAGTGGGTTATAAATGCATTCATTTTGTCATAGATTTATTTTTTTAATTCTTTTTTTGCATTTGTGAATTATTTTAATTGTCTTTTAAAAATGTACATAGATCTCAAATAATGTTACATTAAAAAATATTAGAGGTTCACATATACCCCACACAGTAGCTAACAAAATATTAAACTTCTACCTTGAAGAAGTCTTGCTACTTTTCAAATAAAATGGAAAAAGAATCTCTGGAATATATCAGCTCTTCCTAAGAAAAGAAAAGAGGCCTATGTTACAAGCCCTGAATCTTAAGGCTATACTTATGATAATTACTTCTGTCAAAATAAAACTTAGCCTAATTATAATTAATGCCTAAGTCTCACCTCTTTGAAACTTCCTTGTTACTCAAATGTTACCTCTCAAAGACAACTTCAAGAACAACAAAAAATAATATCTCCCCTGCAACAAGGCACATAACTTCCAAGGATGAACCTCCCTGGCACTGAGGAATTATTACCAAGAACTAAGCAATGATGCAATTGGAAAAAGACCTTCATCGAAAGGGGGAAAGATTACATAAGAAAGAGCTTTTATGGCTAAGAGATTTCAAAGCGTGTTAGGAGGTCATTCCAGAAGTTCCTCATAAGTAGGTTTCAGGCAGATTTCACTAATCCCCACACTAAACAAAGTCTCAAATGAGGGGAATCTAATCTTTATTTACTTCCTTCCACATGCTTTGTGTTTAGTTTGATTTTTTTTCTAGTTCTTCCAGTATTGGAGTTAAGTTACTGATTTGAAGTCTTTCATCCATTTTTAGTGTAAGCATTTAGAGCTATAAATTTCCCTTTCAGCACTACCTTCGTTGTGTCCTTCAAGTTTTCATAGGTTGGATTTTCATTTTTGTTTACCTCAAGGTGTGTTCTATTTCCTTTTCTGATTTTCTCATTAACTCCTTGGTTGCTTAAGAACATATTGTTTAATTTTCCTATATTTCTGATATTTCCTTGTATTCCCCCTATTATTGATTCTAGTTTCATTATATATTTATTAGAGAATATATGTTTAGGGTTACAATATTTTTGAGTTTATTGAGACTTGCTTTGTGACACCTTATACAATCTATCATGAAGAATGAACCATGGGCATTTGAGAATAATGTATATTCTATTTTCATTTGGTGCAGTGTTCTATAAATGCCTTTTCATTCTTGTTGGTTTTGAGTCTTGTCCTTCCTTTTTGATATTCTGACTAGATGTTCTATGCATTTTTGAGAGTGGTGTGTTAAGGTATCCTATTGTCAATGTGGAGCATCATTTTCTCGCTTCAAATCTGTAAGTACTTACATCAGATATTTTAGGGCTCTGCTTTAAAGTACATATAAATTTTAATGTATACATCTTTCTGTTCAATTGTTTCCTTTATTAGTATGTAAAGACCAGTTTTGTTTCTCATAACTCCTTTAGTCTAGTTTATCCAATATTAATATAGTCTCCCCAGCTCAATTTTGATTACTACTTGCATGGCATATATTTTCCCATTGTTTCATCCTCAATCTATTTTATATTTGACTTTAAGGTGAATCTTGCAGACAGCATTTAGTTGGTTCATGGTCCTTTATCCATTCTGCCAATCTCTGCCTTTTGACTGGATAGTTGCATCCATTTAAATTTAAAATTTGTATTGTTAATACAAGTCTTTCTTCTTCCATTTTTCTCTTTAGCCTTTGCAAAGCTTATACCTATTTTGTCTCTCACTTTTGTTAATATCTACTTTTATATTTACTTGCTTTCTTGTTTTGTATATTTTTGAGTGTCTTCTCATGTCTAACTTGATATATATTTTTTCATTTTTTCTTTCCTTGCAGTTACCATAAGTTTAGAATTTAACATCCTAAATATATAACAATTACATTTGGTTTTATACCAACATAAATTGAACAGAATATATCTGTGTCCTATGCCCCTCTGTCATTTCACTGTAATTTGTACCTCTTCCCACTTATTTCTTCATGTTTTATTTCCAAAAATCTAGATTTATCACTGCTTTTATGCATTTCAATTTTAGCACCTATAAGAAGTAAGAAAAAGAGTTATAAACCAAATAATGCAGTACAATAATACTGGCATTTATAATTACCAAAGTGGTTACCTTTAACACAGGGCTTTATGTGTTGATGCTGCTTTGAGCCACTTTCTAGTGTTCTTTCTTTCAGACTAAAGGACTCTGTCTAGCATGGCTTGCACTAAAAGCTAGGGATTAGCTTTTGCTTATCTAAAAATGTCTTAAAACCCCCCTCATTTATGAAAGAGGGTCTCACTGGATATAATTTTTTTGGCTAGCAGTTGTTTTCCTTCAGCACTTTAACTATTTCCCAGAACTCATCAAGACCCTTCTTTGAACTTTCATCGGATCCCATGGTTTCAACCTGACTGCGGAACCTTGA
The DNA here is from genome assembly GCF_030445035.2 of Dasypus novemcinctus. Lineage (NCBI taxonomy): Eukaryota > Metazoa > Chordata > Mammalia > Cingulata > Dasypodidae > Dasypus > Dasypus novemcinctus. The sequence goes on along the minus strand of NC_080704.1, from coordinate 139,514,280 downwards.
CTTGTACATCCCCATAGTCATGTGAGAGACTCATAAATTTGCATACTTTTGACAGATGTTTCTTATTGATTCTGTTTCCCTAAAGAACCCTACCTAATACAGTGCTTATATAGGTAAATGAATACTCCTAAAACCCATATTAGATAAGAAAAACAGGATAAAAAGTCATAGATTGATGAGTTATGATTTACTGTTAATTCTGCATCAAGGCTAGAAACAGAGGAATATACATGGGGAGAAAAATTGATTAAAAAACCTTCTTCTTTGGGCATACCACTGCAATGTGTGTGTGTACTTTCTTCATGTATCTAAGTCTTGCTGTACAAGACTCTTCCCACTTCTGAAACCGAACAAGTAGCACCCAAACAGGGACCAATGCAGCAACAAGGACAAGGAGGGACACTGACTGGTGCAGGACAATTCATGTCCACAACTCATTGTAACTATGGGACCACAGTTATATAAGGAACAGTCAAAATTTCTTAAAGTGTTGCAGCAGCTACTCAAAGCTGCTGGAGCTAAGGTAACAGGAGCAACTTATTTCTTTTTTCCAATTTCTCTTTATTATTGTCCTTGTTTCCCAATGAGGGGAACCTGGATTGGTGAGACTGGAAAAAGGTGGGTGAGAAATTGTACTATCATCATGAAGCAGGAGAATATGTTATGCTTGATCATTTAGCCCTCTGGGACTTAATTAAATCTGCTCTTGAGCCAGTACAATTGGATTCTGATCCTGAATCATGTGAGCCTTTACAAGTGCTTTCCACCCCTGAGGCTTCCAAAGAATTATTTCCTAAAGCCTATGTACTTGAGAGAGTTATCTCTGAAGGTGATCATAATTTTGTTCCCCAAATGTGACAGTGTTTAAAAGAAGCTTTAAAGGAGGGGGATATATCAGCCATTTTGTATCCTGTGATATTAAATCCTCAACAACAGTCTGTCCATGAGTCATTGCTTATGCAACTAGCTTATGAAAATGCTAAAAACTGATTGTCAACAGGTTCTGTTACCTATCAAATCCATTGCAGTTGCCATAGGAGAATACCTGAAGGCTTGTAGTGTTAAAAATTCTTCTCCCTCTGAATGCTTTCCCACTCAAGTCTGTCTTAAATATAAAAAAGGAAAGCATTGGGCTAAACAATGCAAATTCCAATTTGACTGTCAGGGGTGACCCCTATCAGGAAATGCCTGGAGAAGTGGGGCTCCAGGCACTCCCAAAACATACCAGGGCAAACCTCAGGCATTTTGGGAAATGCCTGATCTCCAATCTCTGAACTTAAAGCAAGCACCTGAGGAACTGCCAGACTCGACCTTTATTCTACTCAAGACATAATTTTGAGGAAATAAAAATACAGGTGTCTGGGGTCCTCTATCCAAAAATATTTTGGCCTTCTTGTAGGATGATCCAGTGCTACTATTAATGGGCTCAATGTATACCCTGGTGTTATTGATAATGATTATTCAGGAGAAATAAAAATTATGCTTAGTTCCAATGTGTTTCATATTGTTCCAAAGGGGCAGCTTATCACACAACTTTTGCCGCTTCCTATGCCTCCTATCAAATCAGAAAGAATCTAAGGATTGAGCTAAGACCTTTGGCAGTTCCACTGTTCAACAATTCTGGACTCAGTCCCTACAGCAAAATTAACCTATGCTAACAATATCCATAAATTGAATAGAGTTTCCTGGGTTGGTTGACACAGGAGCTGATGTATTGGTTATATCAGAGTCCTTTTGGCCATCTGCCTAGACTAAAGAATCCTGCTCCTTTCCTTTGCAAGCAATCAGAGGCTCAACAAATCCCAGCATAGTTCTATGCTGTTACAAGTACATGGACCAGACAGACAGCAAGGACATTTTCAACCTTATATTGTTCCCATCTCTACTAATTTGTGGAGAAGAGACTTACTATCCAAATGGAATGCCAAAATCACCATTCTGAATTTTTAATAATAGTCACTGATTGTTTGGATCCTCTGCCCCTTATATGGATTTCTAACCTATATGGGTTGATCAGTAGATTTTATCAGAGGAGAAACTGTTGTGGAATTTAAGAGAAGTTCAATTATTTGAGTATAGAGAGGCCAGGACTCAGGAATGATTTTGAGAAGGAAAAATGGTTTATTGACGGCCGGCCGGACTCGGGAGCTTTCTGTTTGAATCCCGAGCCCCGAACAAGATTTTCAAACGTCTTTTATACAGAGAGGAAAGGCCAAATGGTCCCTTTGTTTCAGTTCTCAATAGGCTTCAATTAGCATATATCTCTTTCACATCTTAGGTAAGCTTTTAGCAAGGACTCCAGACATTTTAGATAAGCCTTGGTTTTTGCATTTCCCCTAAATACTTAAAGTTTATAGCCCTTGCTTTGTTAAACATTTCCTGGGACTGGAGCCTGCTGGTCCCTAAGAGTAGGACTGCAGCCTCTTACCGTTTCACACCCACAAGTCAAACAACTTAGTTATCTCTGAAGAGACAAAGAGCCTTCCACCCATAGCCCACATCATTCCCCCCCTTTGTCAAAGTTTACTTGCTAAGCTTTGGCATAATTATTGTTGTAGCTATGAGGTGGATGACTGTTTGTTGTCTTGACTGATTATTTATCAGTCTTTAGTACAGCATCAAGGACCGTTTTTAGAAGTTTAGAACTTTTCATTCTGGACAGCAGAATCTTGGGCAGGGGCCTCCCGCAGTTATTCTGCTGCCACTGGCACTCACGTGGATTTCCAGTCAGGTTCCAGATCCATCTATTACTTTTATTTTACTCTTAAAGAGTTTACACCTTTAATTTAAAAGGGGTGCTGAAGGGAGACGATCTCTTTTCTGTAACTGATTCCTGCTGGCCATGGGCTGTAGTCATTGCCTAATAAGGTGTAAAACTCTTAATTTATTCTAACTGGAGGAAGATGGATCTGGCATTCTGTACGAAGTTGGATGAAGTTTTCATATGGTTAATAAGATGTTCACTCTGAAAGAAACAAACTTAATTAAAAATTTGGAATACCCGTTTTTTTAAAAGAGGACACATTGGATTACAGAGGTAGACAAGGTTAGGTGCCTATAAAGATGGCACTCCTTAAAAGCTGGTGGGAACAGCATATATTCTTTTTTAAGTTATCCATCTTTAGAGAGAAATTGCAACAGACACTTAGCTTTGTCTGAAGACACATTCCAAGCTGTTCAATGATTGACACTCATTCGCTCTGTCAGATGCTCCTGGTGAACTGGTACTCCTTGGGCAACTGGCTTCACTCAGGATTAAAACACTAATTTGGAAATACTCTTAGTTTTCACCTGTGGGAGTGATCAGAACTACAGAATAAAGATTTTTACACCTTGGTTTTCATTGTACAATTTCTAGCAATTTTGACTTGTTCAATAGGTGACTCACCATCAGCAAGCAAGCCTCACTTTTGCTAACTTGAGACTGGCTGAGACTGCCACCTTATTCTATAGACATGTTATTAACTGTTTAGAAAATGATTTTACCAGGAATTTAACATGTCTAATATACTTCTGCACTTGATCCAAAATAGAAAAGATAACATTACAATTATTAGGCATATATTTAGTACAGGATAAAAGTACAGCACTTAATATTAACTAATGTATTACTTAATGCATAAGGATTCAGAGTTGCCATTATTAGTTTTGAGTTTCAGGTTTGTAATACTTTACATGTTATCTCTCCATGAGAGCAGGCCATAATGCCAATTGTGTTTAAGTTTTACTTACAGTCTCCTGGTATCATGGCTCCACTTAGCATGTTCTTCAACGCAGTGAGCAAGTTGCAGCATCCTTCCAGTATTCCAGAGATTTTCCAGTATTCTACTAGCCTGGTGCATAGTGCTCTCTGGCACCATGGAACAGTGCCAGTCTGGAAGCGATATCCATTGTACACTTGGCTGTACCGAGTCATTATTGGCTGCAGGAGCTTGAAACTGCAATATAGTTTCCATCAACTTCAGGAGCAGAACCAGAGACTGATATAGCACATATTTTTAATTGAGGGGTCAGTGACCAGCCTAGCCAATAACTCACATGGAGAGGCCACCTGTAATGTATACAAGGCCTGGTTCGAATGCACAAGAGTTTGACAATGTTAAAGTTTATTTCTTGTTTTATATATATTTTAAAAAACTTAACGCAATACATATATCAAATGACTATTTACTTACACAATTTTACTATGAAGATAACAGTAGGTGCTTTACTTTAGTAATAGAGGAAAAATATTATTTTTCATTGTTAGAATGAAAACAATTTTTCCAATAGAATCAAGACAACTTTTTATTACCATTTACTTAAATGTGTATTTTGCAGTGGCCTTCAGACAGGTTTATTATCATGAAGTTATTTCTGCTACCAATACCAATCTAAGTTTCTTTAGTTAACAATAACTTCTACAACTAGAACTATTTAAACATTTTCAGTTTGGAAGATGTTTTACAAACTCTTTATAATTGACTATAACCACATTGACTAGACACCTCATGTTTAAATAAACTTACTAAATTACAATTACCAATGAAAGAAATTTACTCTTTATTTAAGAGAGCATATCTACAATCTTTTCCCTTTAGCCTAATTTCACCAATGTGAACTTACAATTTTCACTTACAATTTTCATTACTGTAAAGATTTTGTACATATGTTAATTTAGTTTATAAATTAACTATGGGAGATTACATTCAAGTTAAATAAAATTGAAACCATAATAGTTTATGCAAGGAATGTTCTCTTTTTCCCTTACAGGAAGCTAAAAACTTCTTTTCTTTAAGTTATGAAAATTATTAATTTAAAAGCATAACTGACTACCAGGTTTTAAAACACATGCATACTGACTTCCAGGTTTCAAAACACATTACACAATTACTTAATTTTTTAAAATCATAACCCAGGAAAGATCTCTCCATAGTTTTTATGGACTTTCCTTTACTTACTGAAATTTGTTAATAGAGCCACTAATTACCTTATTTTGTTGGAAAGAAATCTTCTGGAAGAAAATAAGGCTCACCAGATTGTGGAGAAGAAAATACTTTATTCTCAATCTTGCAAGAAGGGGCGCAGAGCCAGATATGGCTGGTGCCCCGAACAAAGAAAAATGACACAATTTATACCCCTAAGCCTAGCATGCAAGCTCTTCCTGTTTTTCCATAGATTGGATACTTCAGAAGTTACAGCTTATCTGAGATTTAACTTTCCCACGCAAAAGTTTGATTTAACTGCTTCTTCTATCACATTCCAACCATTTTAGTTTTTACCTGCTCCCCCCCTTTGTCAAATAAGGAATAGAATTTAGTGCTGAAATGGCACCGACTTAGTTAGCTCCTTCTTGGGCATCCTTCCACTGCCCATAGGACTGGCCTAAACTGGTCTCCTCCACTGCTATCCAACCCGGGAGTGGGAGACTGAGGCAGCAGGCCGCCGGGTTACATCAACATTTTTCTTCTGTGAAAATTAACCTAATCTTTGTTTTGTTTTGTTTTGTTTTTCCAATTTATGGCTGACAAAGGTTTAAACTGGGAAATTACCAGGCAAACTGATTCTTAATTCCCTAGCCTAATAGATAGGTTTAATCTGCCACACCTAGTCTTGCCTTAAAAGCTCTTGCAAAGAGGAGGCCCTTTCCCAATTGTTTCCATAATCAGATTTCTATGACTTTCTCATCCTGCTTAGTTCAATTTGGGCTTTAAGAATATTTATAAATATAACTGCATATTTAATTTTTAACAATTTGAGCAAATAGGCAGACATGAATAGTTTGACACAACAACATGACTTTAGTTACTTTAAACTTTTCAAAGACTTTTGAAACTCTTCTTAATTTGCACTATGACCATGCAGTTTACCACAAGAATTTTCTTTCTTACTTAATGGATTGTAATAACCAAAATGTTCTCAATGCCTTAGCACCATTTTGTTTTAGAACTTTATATTTTACCTTGAAATTAGCAGAATTTTGGATAAGCAACAAGATTAGTTTTATATATATTTACTGAGGCTATTTGAAGCCTCAGGGAGACAGACTGCTTTCTCTCATGAATTGCCACTCTTAGGAACACTGACCGTCAAGGCAGGAGACTTCTCCCCCTCCACCCCCCTTTTGGTTTTGGAGATAATAAAACTCCAGTGGTCATTTAACCTTATTCTATCAGGCAGCAATTTATTTAGTTTACACTTGAATTCATGAGAGAAAGGGTTACTAATACCAGAAGAGGAGACAGTGATGTCCCAGCTCTTCTCAATTATGAAATAACCACAGGCAAAGGCAAAGGGCGAGGTTAGGCCTGAAGCAACCATAAACAAAGGAAAGGTTAGTGTAGAATTTACACTTAAATAATAGTTTCAGGCTAAATTCACCCAGCTATAATCTCAGTTATTGTCTTTCCACTGTTTTACAATATAAATGCATTTATAAATGATTTTAACTCTTAGTTACAGTTTTTATTAATTTTTTAAAACCTATTAATTTTATAACACCTTCATATACCTTTCATTCAACTTATAACATATTAAATGAACTTAACCATTACTTTAATTTTTCCTTTAAAGTGAAAGAATAAATCTCTTGCAGTTAGTTTGAAATAAAAGGCTACTTTTCAGGATTTGATTTCTAGAACATAAAATGTTCTTTTAAAAGAACTCTTCTTCAAACATTGAGGATATGATGAGGTTAAAGCACAAGAAGCTATTGATAAAATATTTTCTTTGTATAGTGATCTTACTCAATTTAATCATAAAAATTTCCCTTCCACAAACCTTCTACACTTTCAGTATTCATTCAGGTTCTGTCCCACACTCTACTCTTTCCAATAATCAATCATTTTATCTTAGGACAAAATCATCTTCTGTTGCCTTAACAATAAAAACACACTCCATATATCCCACATACTAAGTTACCAGGCAAACGTCTTGCAACATATAATTGCCATTAATACTAACCAAGTTTGTTAAAATAATGAACTTTTCTTCACTTTAAATACTTAGTAGCATGTAATACCAGAAACAGTTTTTTTGGAAGCAAGTTGGCAGGGGAGATTGGCTGCCGAATAAGTTTGTTATAAAATTGCCTTTTATTATTATTATTATCAATTCAGTTTTGTTAAATAATGACTTTCTGCAATTAGCCACTTAAATACCTTAAACAATGCTTTGTAAAACTTTTATATTTATACCCTTAACACAAATTTTACCTTCACAGAACATTCTCTTACTTAAGGTTACTACAATACCTTCTAAGAACCTGAGCAGAATGCAAACGTATTTTGGCTTTGACACCCTAAGGAGGGAACTTTACTGCATTTATTCTGATTCTGCTTTTCACCTCCTTCACTTCCCCCCCTTCCAGGCAGTCGGGTGCACAACAAACAGGAATGCGGCTTATGAATAGAAGGGTGGACTCACTGGAAAGGGGCAAGCCGCTCCCCCCTTTCCAGCTTTCAGCCAAAATGGGCAGACAGAACCTACTCAAATTTGGCAACTCTCCCAGGAACCCAGCCGCCCTGACTGGGACATTCCCAACAGACTTGGGTGCTTGGCGCGGACACAGATGGCCTCCAAGCCCCGGCAAAGGGCCAGACCAGAGACAAGACACCAGAACATGCACAAACATCTAGACTCCTCAGCTTTTGCCCCAGAATCATTTCACCCCCTTGCCAATGGCAAGGGAGGGCTCCAGCTCAGCTGTAATTCTACTTCATGTAAGGACACAACTCCAACACTAACATTGAGCTGACACAGACAGAAGCACAAAGGTCACTAATCTGACTCACAAGTTTATATATTTATTTTCACCACGGCTGCCCCCACAGCCATCACAAACCTCAGAACAATTAACATTTGTTATAAAGCAAATTCATTCACAAATTAGCACCATAACAAAAGATTTCAGCTAGACTTTTCCACTGTTTAAACTTTACACCCAGACCAAGCTCCACAAGCCGATCCATTTTCCTGTAACCAAGTTTTGTTTTCCTTAATCTAGACCAATTTCCAGGATATTAGGACTCGAACCTATAAATACCCTTCCTATTAAAATCGAGACTCCACTCCTTTAGTGGATATAAAACCAGTACCAGATTCTAACATGCAGTTAGACAAACCCAAAACACCAGGGCTTTTCCCCGGTTTTCCTCCTTTTCCCAAGCCTAGAGAGAACGGCTTCCCCCCAGCCTTCTGGGGCTACTAGGGTTCTCTCGGGAGGTGATCAGCCTCCCCTTCCTAGCAATTAAAGCTAGGGCCTTCCAGACTCTGCTCACCCGGGGAGTCTTACCTTCTTCCCTGTTCGGAGCTCTTTTTCGTTCCCAGAATCCTTCTCTTCAGACCTTCCATTGCCCCTTGATTTTGTCGGGAAGTCTCTGGTGGAGCCCACATCTTTTCTGGATTAAATTTAATCCAGGGGCGCCCAGATTTGGGGTTCACCCGAGTCCTCCCGGCTTCCTCGGGGATTTGGAAGGGGCAGCAAAATGCTACCGTCTCTGGCCTTCATTTATTATCCCTTCGTGTTCGCCATTAATGTTGTGGAATTTAAGAGAAGTTCAATTATTTGAGTATAGAGAGGCCAGGACTCAGGAATGATTTTGAGAAGGAAAAATGGTTTATTGACGGCCGGCCGGACTCGGGAGCTTTCTGTTTGAATCCCGAGCCCCGAACAAGATTTTCAAACGTCTTTTATACAGAGAGGAAAGGCCAAATGGTCCCTTTGTTTCAGTTCTCAATAGGCTTCAATTAGCATATATCTCTTTCACATCTTAGGTAAGCTTTTAGCAAGGACTCCAGACATTTTAGATAAGCCTTGGTTTTTGCATTTCCCCTAAATACTTAAAGTTTATAGCCCTTGCTTTGTTAAACATTTCCTGGGACTGGAGCCTGCTGGTCCCTAAGAGCAGGACTGCAGCCTCTTACCATTTCACACCCACAAGTCAAACAACTTAGTTATCTCTGAAGAGACAAAGAGCCTTTCACCCATAGCCCACATCAAAACTGTATCAAGCACATCAGCTGTTGAAAGAAAAATAAGCCTTTGCTCATCTAGAGGTGTCCCACAGTCCCTGGAAAACTCTTATTTTTGTTATTCCAAAGAAATCTGGAAAATGGGAACTTATTCATGATCTTAGACAAATTAACAGAATTATTCAACCCATGGGAGCCTTACAACCAGATCTCCCCAACCCCACTTTGATCCTTAATTATCGGCCTCTAATTATTATTGACTTGAAAGATTCTTTCTTTACTATTCCCTTAGCTGTGCAAAATCACCCTCAGTTTGCTTTTTCCTTGCAAGCTATTAACAGTGCTTCTCCCATGCAGAGATATCAATGGACTGTGCTTTCTCAAGGTATTGTTAATAGTTCTACCATTTGTAAATATCTACTTCATCAAATTTTACAGCCTACTAGTGAAAAATGTCCAAAAGTTATTCATTATCATTATATGGATGATACTTTACTTGCAAAATATACAGAAAAAAAAAACCTTACAGGATATTTTACATGAAATCCTTTACATCATCCAAGTTATTGGGTTACTCATTGCTCAAGAAAAAATTCAGAGAGTTGAACTGTGGCAGTATTTAGGTTATATTTTAGCCAACAGAAATTTGTGGCCATCAGCCTTTAAGTTAACCATTCATTCTGAACTTACTTTAAATGATTTACAGCATATTTTAGGAGTCTTAAACAGAATAAGCCCCACATTAGATATTCCTATATATCAACTGCAACATCTGTTTAACACTCTTAAGGGAGATAAAAATCTAACTTCCAAACGTGTTCTAACTGATGAACCCAAATCTGAATTGGACTTGGTGTCACAAGCCATCTCACAAAGGTATTTATATCATCTTAACCCTGAGTTCCTGATATATTTTTTTTGTCTTTTTACACCACATTTTCCAACAGGATTAATAGGTCAGTTGACTCCAGCACTTCGCATTTTCATCCATACCCAAAAGAAATTACTTATTCCACATATTCAACTTGTTGCCACTTTGATGATCATAAAGGAATGGAATCCCTGTTTGCAGGTAAGTGGAAAGGAAACTTCATCATTATTCATTCCCTTTACCACCTTGCAGTTCCATGCTTTCCTACAGCAGTCTCATGATTTTCAAATTGCTTTAATAGATTTCTATGGAAATGTTAATTTCTCCCTTCCTGCTGATAAATTTCTCCAACACCTACATAACTTGCCTGTTACTTTCCCTACTGTAATTTCACATCGGCCCCTTCCTCAGTTTTTCACTGTTTTTATCGATGGATCTGGAAAAACCGGTAAGGCTGTTCTTACCTGGAAAATGTCTGAAGGCTTACAATCATTTACTTTTCAGGGCTATTCATCTACTCAAAAGGCTGAATTTGCAGCAGTCATTGTACCCTTACAATATTTTTCTTCACAGCCTTTAAATATTGTTAGCGACTCTGCTTATACTATCAAAGTGATTCACACTATTCAAACTGCACTTCTTAAACCTTTGGATGACAAAGCTTTACACAAGCTTTTTCTTACCCTCCAATCTTTTTTAGATGCTCGAATTTACCCTGTTTATATTACTGATATCCTTTCTCACACTTCTCTACTAGAACCACTGACAGAAAGAAATGCCAAAGCTGACTGCTTAGCATAACTTCTACACTTGCATTTCAACAGGCTCATTTATTTCATGATTGCTTTTACCAAAATGCCAGAACTCTCATGAAACAGTTTCATTTGTCACTAGCTCAAGCTAAACAAATTGTTCCCAGGTGTACTGATTGCCAGACTGTTACTTCACCACCACCTATAACGCCTGTTAACCTACACACTTACAGCCTAATGAATTATGCCAGAAGGATTTAACTCACTATCCCTCATTGTGCTTACTAAAGTATATTCATGTTACTATTGACTCATTCTCACATTACTTATTTGCTTCTTTGCATCCTGGAGAACACTCCTCTCATGTATGCTCGCATCTTCTTCAGGCTTTCTCTGTCATGGGTCATCCCTGCACTTTGAAATCTCATAATGTTCCTGCTTATACTTCACAGGATCTTCAATGTTTTTTACAGGATTGGAATATTCAACATATTACTGACATTCCTCATAATCCACAAGGATAGGCTGTTTTAGAATGTTCACACCATCTTTCGAAATCATACCTTAAAGAAACAGAAAAGGGGGAATATGGATCTCCCCCCAAAGGACCAGTTACAAAAAGTTTATATACCTTAAATTTTTTAAACTGTGATGCTCATTCTCATTCTGTCATAGAAAGGCATTTTTCTAGCCCCTCACATCCTCATTCATGTCTGCTGGTTTGGTGTAAGGATCTTAACTTGAACCCTGAATGGCAGGGGCACACCTCTCTCATTACACGGGGATGGGGATATGCTTGTGTTTCTACTTCTAAAAAAAATCTGCTGGTTGCCAGCCCAAAACATAAAACCATATCATGGACCTCTCCAAGAAGGGTCTCCAACATTGCACCTTCAAGCTAAAGATAACAAGACCCCGGATGAATTGAATTACCTCTTTCTGCTGAGACTTTTGAAAAATTGCAAGTCAAATTCTTTCTTGCCACCTTAATAGCCAAAATAATTTCCACTGTAGGAATTGGAGCACTGGCTGCTACCACTGCTGTTGCTCTAACTGCTTCAATTCAAACTGCTGAAGAATTAAATTCATTTATGGACAATGTGATGAATGAACTGCTATTTCAAACAACTATAGAAAACAAAATAATGTCTAGATTAGGTGATTTAGAAGCTGCTGTTATGTGGATAGGACAAGGTCAAGAAGCTTTAACTGTGTGATTTAAGTCGTCATGTGATTATAACTCTTCTCATATTTGTGTAACCCCCTTTCACAAAATTTATGGAAAGAGACCTGGCAGACTGTCCAGCATAACCTTAATACTGCTTTCTCCCATAATGTATCACAAGAGCGAGCACTATTACAAACCTGTTGGTCTCATAATAGTCAAAGATATATTAATGTAATCACGTGTGCATTACAATACTTCTCCCCTTCTAATTGGCTTCCACATCTCAATCTACACAATTGGATACAATCTGCTTTCATTATATTATTAATTGCAGCCATTCTTTATCTATGCTACAAGTTTGTGAAAAAAAATCAAAAGATGATATATTTCTTTTGTTTCTAACTCATCTACTAAACAAAAAAGTTGGAAATCTGGCAAACCAGGCTGCCTCTGTGAGACCCTGATGGAAATTCAAGGAAAATTTTGAATACAGATGGTTGAAAATGACCATTGCCATCATGTGTGGCTGAGGAGACTTGTGAGTCATGTAGTACCCACAGAAATTTGTTGAGTACTTAAGGGGATGAAAGGGACTGTGATGTTCGGAACATAGCCTATTTAAACACACAATGAGTCATGTATTCATGAGTTGTATGAGGTTAGACGTGCTTATGATTAACCAGGAAAATTGATTCATGAGTTATGATTCATTGTTAATTCTGCATAAAGGCTAGACACAGGGGGGTACACACAGGAAGAAAAACTAATTAAAAAGCTTCTTATTGTAGTTGATGCTGGGGTTTAAGATATATCTAGGGGATCTGAATCCCTGGACTGACAATATGATAGCCAGGCCCTGAGCCTCAACAGACTTCAGCTCCTACACTCTGGTTTATTGGACTTACCCCACTCAGCTAACATGGAGTGGAAGAATGTCAACCACCACAACATGGAGTCAAGAGTGCCTACCACTGAAAGCAGGAGAATTGCATCCAGTATCCATGTGGAATCTAAGCCCCCTCTTGACATAGATGTGGAATGGACACAACCAATCCAAGGTCCACAGGAAGGAGGAATACAGTAAGGATTAGAGTGGACTTACTGATATTCTATTCATGAACTATTGTGGCTAGTAATCAAGAAAATGTGGCATTGATGTGGAAAAAGTGGCCATGGTGGCTGCTGGGTGCAGGGAATGGGAGGAAGAGATGAGATGTGGAGGCATTTTCAGGACTTGGAGTTGTCCTGGGTGGTACTGCAGGGACAATTACCAGACATTGTAGATCCTCCCATGGCCCAATGGATGGAACGTGGGAGAGTATGGGCTATGATGTGGATCATTGACCCTGAGGTGCAGCGATGCCCAGAGATGTACTCACCAAATGCAATGGATGTGTCATGATGATGGGGGAGAGTGTGGCTGTGGGGAGAGTGGTGAGGTGGGGGTGGTGGGGGTGAATGGGGAACTTATATATTTTTAATGTAATATTTTCAAAAAATGGATAAAAATAAATAAATAAATAAATTTTAAAAAAGCTTCTTCTTTGAACATACAAATGCAGTGTATGTGTGTACTTTTTTCATGCGTCTGAGTATTGCTGGATAAGACACTTCCCACTTCTGAACTCACACAGCTTTCAAGGACTTTTTCTTTATTTACTCCAATTTGGTCATTGGATTATTACAGTCATCTCAAAAGTGGCTAAAATTTAGTTGGAGAGTTAAAGGACAGACCAAACAATAGATGTTTTATTCTGTAATATCCCCAAAGTCCCTATTATTTTAATTTCCAGGCCCTTTAGACAGAATTTTAGGCTAAACTCACATTTCCCTTATCTGTCCAAACACAGCCCATCCAACAGTTTCCTCAAGTGTATTTAATGAGTCACTGGAACTCAAGAAAGGTTATGAGAAGACACTGGGGTCATGTTAGGCTATAGAAAAATTATGGGAGAATTCAGTATAAAATTTTTAGTTTCTATCTTTTAAATAGTTTCTTTAGATTTTATGTGATTTTTATCCTGTTTGTCTTATCTAATTTGGGTTTTAGGTGTATTCATTTGCCTATATAAGCACTGTATTAGTTAGGGTTCTTTAGGGAAACAGAATGAACATGAAATATCTGTCAAAATTATGCAAATTTATGAGTCTTTCACATGGCCATGGAGATGCACAAGTCCAGGTTCCGCAGGCAGGCTGAAATCAGGGGATCCGATGAAAGTTCTTAATGAGTTCTGGGAAACTTTGGCTGTCCAAAGACTAGCTTGGAAATTTACATTCAATGCTGGAATCACTTCCCTTTTAAGGCATTCAACTGATTAGATAAAGCCTCACTCATTGCTTGTGGCAATCAATGAGTTACCACTGCAGTAAAGTCAATGGTGACTGAAGTCCATAAATGTCCATGTATTATAGTTAGCCCAGTGCTTGCTTGACCAAACTACTGGGTATAATTACCTGGCTGAGTTGACACATTAGCCTAATCATTACAGTCCACACCTTGTTAAATTGTCAAATATGCACATTACCGTAAACCATACTTATTCTCTAAGTAAAAACAATAACAAATACACACACACACACACACACACACATATATATTTCTGCCTAACAATTTCAACATTCCTGCGTACAACCAGAAACACATTAATTTCATAGAGAACAGGGTGCAACTTCTTGGGTAATATTCATTCTTCAACTTGACATCCTCAAATATTATGACATGAAACTGATATAATTTGTTACATGATAAGGGAAAAGTTGGGGAAGAAGACAAAGAAATTCATTTTGTGTACATAAACAATCATCATAAATGAAATAAGGAAGCAAGATTCATAACTATTGCAGTCCTTATTTCTGTAACTGGACACTTGGTCAAAGTTCACATTTATCACTATCTTCTTCCACCACCCATTCCATATTTTCATTACCCTCAGCAATCACTTATAATGTGGGCTATGGGTGGGAGGCTCTTTGTCTCTTCAGAGATAACCTAAGCTGTCTGTCCTGACTTGTGGGTGTGGGGTGGTAAGAGGCTGCAATCCTGCCCTTGGTAACCATGGCAATGACTCCAGTCCCAGAAAACAGTTTAGCAATGCAAACTCTATAAACTTTAAATATTCAGGAAAATGCAAATCAAATGTGCTAAAAGCTTATCTAGAATGTATAAAGTCCATGCTAAAAGCTTACCTAGATATATGCTAATTCAAACCTATTGAGCACTGAAACAAAGAACAATTTAACCCTTCCTCTCTGTATAAAGGGAAATCAAAATTCTTGTTCAGGGCTCGGGTTTGCAACAGAAAGCTCCCGAGTCTGGCCGGTCATCAATAAACCATTTTTTCTTCTCAAAATCATTCCTGATTCCTGGCCTTTCTATACACAAATAATCGAACCTCTCTCAAATTCTACAACACTTAAGTTGGCCATGGTTCTTTGCCTGATGGGGTGAGCCAAACTTTCATTCCTGAAGATTCTGGGCCATTATTAGTCCTGCTTGAATTGGGTTGTTGCAATTTCCCATTGAATTTACATGGGGAATTCAATTCCCATTGAATTTATATGGCAGTACCTGGAGATGCCCTAGAGGAGCTCCTGTATTCCAGGCAAACGCTTCTTTGCCCCCATCATGCAGATGCAGTCCTATTTCCCCTTGATAGTCAGGAACAATCACCCCAGCCAGTACAATAATTCCCTTCTTTGTTGACTGTTGTTTCAGAGGTAAGAGGAGCACAGAGTAGACAGGTAGCAGTTTTAACTTCCAGTTCAATGGCATTATTGTTGTGTTCCCTGGTGAAAACACTCCTCCTTTTGGGACTAAAACCTGTAGACAAACAGTTTGAGGTTGCAGATACAGGAAGCAAAAATTTTCCTAGTGGGTCACTAGGGGAAATAGTGAGCAGTGCCACTCCCATTTCTACCCCTTGATTCCTGGACCAATGTGTCCTGATTATGGGAGAAACAGCACCATAGAGTGGATGCTTATTTAGAGCATACACAGCCTCCAAGAGAACATTGCCCTAGCCCTCCAGGGTATTGCCACCTAGATGGCACCATAATTGTATAAAAAATGTCATTCCACCGTTCTATCAATCCAGTTGCTTCAAGGTGATGGGGAACATGGTAATATCAGTGAATTCCCTGGCACGTGTGCATTCCTGCACATCATTTGCTCTAAAACAGGTACCTTGATCAGAAGCAATGCTGTGTGGAATGCCATGGTGATAGATAAGACATTAGGTAAGTCCATGGCTGGTAGTTGTGGAAGAAGAAATGCAAACCCAAATCCAGAGTATATGTCTATTCCAGTTAAAGCAAATCACTGCCCCTTCCACAGTGGAAGTGGTTCAATGTAGTCAACCTGCCACCAGGTAGCAGGCTGGTTGCCTTGAATAACAGTGCCATATTTTGGGCTGAGTGTGGGTCTCTGCTGCTGGTAGATTGGGCACCCAGCAGTGGATGCAGCTAAGTCAGCCTTGGTTAGGGAAAGTCTATGTCACTAAACTCATAGAAAACCTCCATTTCTACCTCCATGGCCACTTTGTTCATGAGCCCATTGGGCATTAACAGGACTGGCTGGAGAAAGAGGCTGAGCATTAGCCACAGAGTGGGTTATCTTATCCACTTGATTACTAGTATATTCCTCTGCTGACATCATTCTCTGGTGAGCATTCACATGGGATACAAATATTTTCATGTTTATTGACCACTCAAAAAGGTCTATCCACATACCTCTTCCCCAGACCTCTTTGTCGCCAATTCTCCAATCATGTTCCTTCCAAATCCCTTACCACCCAGCCAAACCATGGGCAAAAGCCAAGGAATCACTGTATAAATGAATATCTGGTCATATTTTCTTCCAAGCAAAATATACAACCAGGTGCACTGCTCAGTGTTCTGCCTACTCAGAAGATTTACCCTTGCCATTATCCTTCAGGGTTGTCCCAGAGAGGGACTGCAGTGCTGAATCTCTCCACTCTTGGGTGGAACCTGCATATCATGCAGAACCATCTGTAAAGCAGGCCCTAATTTTCTCTTCCTCAGTCAACTGATTGTAAGGAGTTCCCCAAGAGGCCAAAGCTGCGGGCTGGGAAAGAGAAGGTTACATGGCAGGGATGGTTACCATGGGCATTTGGGCTACTTCTTCATGTAAATTATTTGTGCCTTCAGGACCTAATCAAGCCCTAACTTATATATAACACTTCAAATTTATTATGGAGTGGTGCAATGCACACCCAACTTTATGGTTTGGTGGGTCAAATAATACCCAGCTCATGATAGGCAACTCAGGTCTCATGGTAACATGATGGGCCATGGTTAAGCATTCAGTCTCCAATAAAGACCAGTAGCAGGCATAAAGCTGTTTCTAAAAAGGGGAGTAATTATCTGTAGAGGATTGCTGGGCTTTGCTCCAAAATCCTAAGTGTCTGCATTGTGATTCTTCTATAGGGGCCTGCCAAAGGTTACAGACAGCATCTCTATTTGCCACTGAAACTTTCAGCACCATTGGATCTGCAGGATCATAAGACCCAAGTGGTAGTGCAGCTTGCACGGCAGCCTGGACATGATGCAGAGCCTCTTCTTATTCTGATCCCCAATTAAAACTAGCAACTTTTATGGTCTTCTGGTAAATGGGTGCGAGTAACACACCCAAATGAGGAATGTGCTGTCTCCAAAATACAAAGAGACCAACTAAGTGTTGTACCTGTTTTTTTTTTGGTTTTAGCAGGGGCCAGATGCAGTAGCTTATATTTCACTTCAGAAGGGATATCTTGACATGCCCCACACGACTGGACACCAAGAAATTTCACTGAGGTGGAAGAACCTTGTATTTTAGTTGGATTTATCTCCCATCCTCTCTCACACAAATGCCTTACTAATAAGTCTAGAGTCTTTCCTACTTCTTGCTCACTAGGTCCTATCAACATGATATCATCAATATAATAGCCAGTGTGGGAGGAAGAGGCGATCAAGATCCCTGCAGACAATATTATGACATAGGGATGGAGAGTTGAAATACCCCTGAGGCAGGACAATAAATATATACTGCTGGTAATACCAGCTGAAAGTAAACTGTTTCTGGTGGTCCTCACTAATAGCAATTGAGAAAAAAGTATTTAACAAATCAACAGCTGCATACCAGGTATAAGAGGATGTGTTGATTTGCTCAAGCTATAATACCACATCTGGGACTGCAGTTGCAATTGAAGTCAACATCTCATTAAGTTTATGATAATCTGTGGTCATCCTCCAAGATCCATCTGTTTTCTGTTCAGGTCAAATAGGAGAGTTGAATGGGGATGTGGGAATCACCGACCCTGCATCCATCAAATCCTTCTTGGTGACACTAATTTATTCAATCCTTCCAGGAATCCAGTACTGCTTTTGGTTTACTATTTTGCTAGGTAGGGGCAGTTCTACTGGCTTCCACTTAAGCTTTCCAAACATAACAGCCCTCACTCCACAAGTCAGTGATCCAATGTGGGAATTTTGCCAGTTGCTCTGCATGTCTATTCTTTTTATGCTTTCTGGAACTGGGGAAATAACCACAGAATGGGTCTGGGGACCAACTGAATGAACTGTGAGATGGACCTGAGCGAAAACTCCATTAATCACCTGACCTTCATAAGCCTCTTCTCTGATTTGTGGAACACAGTGATGTTTTGACTCTCAAGAATTAATGTCACTTCTGAGCCAGTGTCTAATGATCCCCAAAATACATAATAATTTCCTTTTCTTCAGTGCAGTTACTCTGGGAAAAGCCTGTAGATTTCCTTGGGGAATGGTGGGAGGAAGATTAATATTATAAAATTTGAACAGTTTAACAGGATTCTTCCCCAAGGAGACCTGGCCTTCTCTTCATTCAAGGGGTTCTGGGTCTGTAAACTCTCTCAAGTCTGGGCATTGATTAAGGGGCCATGACACTCTGTGTCTGTAATTTGAGTTAGGGTTTTCTTCACTCAACCTAGAACTCTTCTTTTTATACAGATCCAGAAGAAGTTTAGTAGACTGCCCATCTATTTCACTGCTAGATACCCCTTGATGTATTAGCCAACGCCATAACTCTATGTGACTCAGACTATTTTGAGTGCTTTTTTGAATCTGCCTTTCACTGTGGTAGCCACGTCCACCTTGACTTTGGCAATTAACTGTAATACTTGACTTTTACCAGAATAACATCCAATCATTCCTATAATGTTTAAGCATTCTAATTCTATCACAGCCTTCCCTACAGTATTATCTGGACTACAGTGATGATCAATCACAGAGTTCTTCTGGGAAGATGGAGTTAGCCTTACAAATTTATTCCTCACAGTCCTGGTTAAAGATGTGTCCTCTGGACATTTCTGGGGTGGGTGGGCAGCTCTCAAATGGTAAATATATTCTAGCATTCCAATATCTTTAAGGCTTTGAATTCCCTTTTCTACTGTATACCAGGGCAAATCAGGCATCTCAGCCTCAGACATCCTACAAAACCTTTTGATCCATGTTTCAGTCAGCCACTCAAACAAACTGTTAAAGCCATTTCTAACTCCTCGAGCTAGTGTTGAAACCAGAATTTCTGCTTAGTGGGCCGATATCAATAAATTCATCCTGATGCAACTTTATATTCTTTCCACCATTATCCCACATCCTTAGTATCCATTCCCACACATATTCCCCTGATTTCTATTTAGGTTGGAAAACTCATGCAGTTCTTTCTGCGAATATCTTACTTCATCTTGGGTCACACTTTGTATTTCACCTTTGGGGGCATGTTGTGGTTTTAGTCTATTAATAGGTCTCGAAGCAAGAGAGGCGGTGGGGGTGGATAAGGAGAAGGATTAAAAATGCCTTGCAAGCAAGTGACCTCAGGAGACTCCCTTGCATTTTGTTCTGGTGAGACAGGATTAATTTATTCAGACAGGGGTTGGAAAGTAGTTTTCTCCAGACTGGAAGGTCTGCCAGACTGGAAGGTCAGCAGCGAATGCTGGAGTCTGGCTGGTAGGTGCCTCTGGGCTGGGAGGAGGTCCAGAATTCCTGGGGTGGGCCAGAGGCTGGGCAGGACAGGCTCCAGGTTGGCTTGTACCCTCCGCAGGGCTTGATGTCATTTCAGACTTCCTGGGACATGCTGGAGTTTGGGTGATACAAAGTTGACAGGGTGTTTTCTGGATACAGCAGATGACTCCAGGTTTATCTGGAAAATCTCAGCAGAATTTATGGTTCCAATGTCTCCACCAATATTATCATTATCTGATATGTCTCGATCCCAATTCTCTGGCTTCCACTCTTTTCTAATCAATGTCTTCACTTTAAATGCAGAAACGCTGAGGGGTTGAGATTTTAGTTTCCTTTGTAACTCTGCTACTCGTACAATGAGAGTCTGAGTTTGGTTTTCACCTATTTTGAGCCTTTGGCTACAGGAGAAAAGATTTTATTTCAGAACACACATAGAAACTCTCCCATCATTCATGTGGCATTTAAGTTTCAAATTTAAAGACTTTAACTCATCTCTTTGTTTTGTAACAGTATCCAGATTATCCAGGAGAAGTCAGTCAAAATCATTATACCATTTGACTCTAAAAATCTCTGTTAAGGTGTTGAAAACACTCTCACCCAGATCCTTGCTTCTTATAAACAAGGAAGTAGGGGAATCCAGTGATAATATTTTGCACATCTTGATTGCCTATTCATGCCATGGACTGTTAGCAGCAACTTTGTTATTGGAAAGAGGGTCATCAATACCTTGAGTCCAATTAGAGTAGAGAGCCAATTGAAAAACTCCCAGAACTACTTCAGACACTGCATGTTTAAGATGCTGTTCCTCAAGAACCTGTTTCAGTACCAAGCTGTATTAGTCAGAGTTATCTAGGAAAGCAGAATCAACAAGAGATATTGTTGTAGAATTTGAGAGAGGTTCAATTATTTGCTTATAGAGAGGCCAGGAATCAGGAATGATTTTGAGAATGAAGAATTGTTTATTGAAGACTGGCCAGACTTGGGAGCTTTCTGTTTCAATCCCGAGGCCAGAACAAGACTTTCGAGTTTCTTTTATACAGAGAGTAAAGGTTAAATGATCCCTTTGTTTCAGTTCTCAATAGGCTTGAATTAGCATATATATCTTCCACATCTTAGGTAAGCTTTTAGCATGGACTTCCTACATTCTAGATAAGCTTTTAGCATATTTTGTTTGCATTTCCCCTAAATACTTAAAGTTTGTACACCTTGCATTGTTAAACTGTTTCCTGGGACTGGAGTCATTGCCATGGTCACCAAGGGCAGAACTGCAGGCTCTTACCATCTCACACCCACAAGTCAGACAGCTTAGGTTATCTCTGAAGAGACAAAGAGCCTCCCACCCATAGCCCACATCAATATCTGTCAATAGTATGTGATTTTTTGAGTTTCTCACATGACCATGGTGATGCACAAGTCCAGGTTCTGCAGGCAGGCTGCAACCAGGTATTCCAATGAAAGTGAAATGAACATTCCTGTTGAGTTCTGGGAGACGTTGATATTCAAAGAAAAGCTGGGGAATTCTCACTCAGTCCTGGAATCACTTCCCCTTTTAAAGCATTCAACTGATGCATAAAGTATCACTCATTGCTGATGGCTATCTCCCTGATTGATGCAATTATAATCAGCTATCTATGATTTACCACTGTAGTAAAGTCAATGGTAAGTAAAGTCCATAAATGACATTGTAATACAGTTATCCCAGTGCTTGCTTGACCAAACAATTGCGTACAATTACCTGGCTGAGTTGACACATTAGCCTAACCATCACAAGCACCTATTTATTTTTCACCAATGTGAACAGAGCTCTTTTCACAATTTTCACTTGTTAATTTAATACTACCATCTGGATATACTAAAATGTACACCGAACAAATAGATAAACATGAAGTGTTAAGACACACCAAGAGAAATATAAAACTCACTACTTTGACCCATAATTCTTACTACTTTGTTATGGCTGTCTTCGATAACTCCATCATTTCACATTTATGTTTTGTTTTTTTTCTGCTTTTAAGATCAACTCTAGGATCAGTGTTACTTGTAATATTCAATTTCATTTTTCAAAACACTTTTATTAGTAACCAGCAACCATGTAGGCATACTTGAGCAGTTTAAATGCAGTTTTGCATTAATTTAGCAGTTTGTAGAGATAGACATTTAACAATTATATATGCTGGATTACTCTTCAGGAGTACACTTAGACAGGCTTGAAGTACAGGAGTAAGCCATTGATTGAAAACTGAAAGCTCTTTAAATCATTGTTAAAAATTCTGATCAAAATAAAATGTGAATAAAACTTAGACCATTGTAAAAATAACATCTCATTAAACTCTTTCAGTTTCTACAGTTTGACAGGGTAACTGATCTTCAACTCAGCACAGGCTATTGGTTGAAGAATTTTCATCTGTCTATGCTAGGCACCTATTCCTTAACTTTAATTTTCCTTTTAAGTAGTGTGTGGGGGGGCTTTGTGAATTTTTCTACCTCAGTAACCACCCATAATCTCCTAACATGGGCCATACTATAGAAACCACTATGTGGCAGTCTTCCTTTTCCTTTTTTAAGTGCAGCTGTTCTGCTATGCTTTAGCACAACCAGCATAGCTGCTGGAGTTTTTCGGTTGTACCCATATTCTCTTGGTGGTCCCCACTCACCCTGGAGGGAAGTCAACCTTCCAAATATGGATATTATAGGCCAAACAAACTGGTATTTCCCCTGCAGACTCTCCTTTCCCTGAGCTCATGCCCACTACTCCTGGTGATCCTTTGGTCTTCGGTCTCCTGACTGTGGCTCACAAATTGTTTCTACCCAACTCTTGAAGGGCACAAGTTGGTGTGGCCACAAGACCAAAGAACACACCTGGCAATTAGTCAGATATAAGATTTATTGGGACTTACAGATAGAGGATTATCTCTGATGGTGATGGTTCAAAGAATGAAAATAGCACTCTGCAAAGAGATGAGAAAATGGGGTGTGATATATAAGTGGTTTCAGAATGAGGATATTCCATAGGTATGAGAACAGAGTTTCTGATAGGGTCACAAGAAACTTACACATGGTATGTGGTGATGTTTTCATGATGTTCATAGGAAGGATGAATATTTACCAAGGACTTTTATTGCTTTGGGAAGATTATAGTTTATGACACCAATTATGCATTCTTTCCCCTCTGAGAATGGATGTTCACCTTTAAATTGTGTCTAGTTCATGGAAGCAGTTATGTACTTAGGACTTAGGGGGAGGGCACCTAGATCTCCATGCATATGAATAAAGCATAAAATTCATCCAAAATGTACAATCAGTGGTATTAGGTATAATCCTGATGTGGGCTATGGGTTGGAGGCTGTTTGTCTCTTCAGAGATAACCTAAGCTGTCTGACTTGTGAGTGCGAAATGGTGAGAGGCTGCAGTCCTGCCCTGGGTGAAAATGGCAATGACTCCAGTCCCAGGAAACAGTTTAACAATGCAAGGTCTATAAACTTTAAGTATTTAGGGGAAATGCAAACAAAATATGCTAAAAGCTTATCTAGAATGTATGAAGTCCATGCTAAAAGCTTACCTAAGATGTGAAAGATATATATGATAATTCAAGCCTATTGATAACTGAAACAAAGGGACCATTTAACCCATCCTCTCTGTATAAAAGAAACTTGAAAGTCTTGTTCTGGTCTTGGGATTGAAACAGAAAGCTCCCGAGTCTGGCCACCTTCAATAAACCATTCTTCCTTCTCAAAATCGTTCTTGAGTCCTGGTCTCTCTATACGCAAATAATTGAACCTCTCTAAAATTCTACAACATTTTTGGTGACCACGAAGGGACTGCAAACTAAGGCCAGAAACGGTAGCATTTTGCTGCCCCTTCCAAATCCCTGATGAAGCCAGGAGGACTCAGGTGAACCACAAGTCTGGGCACCCCTGGATTAAATTTAATCCAGAAAAAATGTGGGCTCCACCAGAATCTTCCCAACAAAAACCAAGGGCAATCGAAGGTCTGAAGAGAAAGATTCTGGGAACAAAAAAGAACTCCGAACATGGAAGAAGGTAAGACTCCCTGGGTGAGTACAGCCTGGAAAGCCCTAGCTTTAATTGCTAGGAAAGGGAGGCTGATTGCCTCCCGAGAGAACCCTAGTAGCCCCAGAAAATTGGGGGGAAGCTGTTCTCTCTAAGTCCAGAAAAAGGAGAAAAACCAGGAAAAATCCCTGGTGTTTTGGGATTGTCTAACTGAACATTAGAATCTGGTACTGGTCTTATATCCACTAAAGGAGTGGAGTCTCGATTTTAATAGGAAGGGCTATTTATAGGTTCAAGTCCTAATGTCCTGGAAATTGGTCTAGATAAAGGAAAACAAAACTTGGTTACAGGAAAATGGATCGGCTTTTCTGGTGGAGCTTGGTCTGGATGTAAAGTTTAAACAGTGGAAAAGTCTAGCTGAAATCTTTTGTTATGGTGCTAATTTGTGAATGAATTCGCTTTATACCAAATGTTAAGTGTTCTGAGCTTTGTGATGGCTGTGGGGGCAGCCATGGTGAAAATAAATATATAAACTTGTGGTTCAGATTAGTGACCTTTGTGCTTCTGTCTGTGTCAGCTCAATGCAAGTGTAGGAGTTGTGTCATTATATAAAGTAGAATTCAGTGGAACTTGAACCCTCCCTTGCCATTGGAAAGGTGGTGAAATGATTGTGGGGCAAAACTGAAGAGTCTGGATGTTTGCGGAGTCTAGATGTTTGTGCATGCTTTGCTGTCTTGTCTTTGGTCTGCCCCTTTGCCAGGGCTTGAAGGCCATTTGTGTCTGCACCACACACCCAAGTTTGTTGGGGCTGCCCCAGTCAGGGTGGCTGGGTCCCTGGGAGAGTTGCCAAATTTGAGTAGGTTCTGTCTGCCCATTTTGGCCTGAAAGCTGGAAAGGGGGGAGCAGCTTGCCCCTTTCCAGTGAGTCCACCCCTTCTATTCATAAGCCACATTCCTATTTGATTGTTGTGTACCTGACTGCCTGGAAGAGGGAGAAGTGAAGAGGATGAAAAGCAGAATAAAAATAAATGCAGTAAAATTCCTCCCTAGGAATTTTTTGACTTTGTCAAAGTCAAAATACGTTTGCATTCTGCCCAGGTTCTTAGAAAGTATTGTAGTAACTTTAAGTAAGAGAATGTGTTCTGTGAAGGTAAAATTTCTCTTAAAAGTATAAATAATTATAAAAGCTCAACAAAGCATTGTTTAAATTAAGGTATTTAAATGGCTAATTGCAGAAAGTCATTATTAAACAAAAACTGAATTGATAATAATAATAATAAAAGGTAATTTTATAACAAGAAAATTTGTCAGCAGCCAGCTTCCCCTGCCAACTTGTTTCCAAAAAACTGTTTCTGGTATTACATGCTACTATTTAAAGTGAAGAAAAGTTCATTATTTTAACAAGCTTGTTTAGTATTAATGGCAATTATATGTTGTAAGAAGTTTGCCTGGTAACTTAGTATGTGGGATATATGGAATGTGTTTTTATTGTTAAGGAAAAAAAGATGATTTTGTCCTAAGATAAAATAATTGATCATTAGAAAGAATAGAGTGTGGAACAAAATGTGAATGAATACTGAAAGTGTAGAAGGTTTGTGGAAGGAAATTTTTATGATTAAAATTGAATAAGATCAGTATACAAAGAAAATATGTTTTATCAAAAAAGCTCCTTGTGCTTTAACCTCATCTTTTCCTCAGTGTTTAAAGAAAAAGGGGTCTTATCTCTTTTAAAAGAACATTATGTTCTAGAAATCAAATCCTGAAAAGTAGCTTTTTATTTCAAACTAACTACAAGAAATTTATTCTTTTACCTTAAAAGAAAAATTAAAGTAGTAGTTAAGTTCATTTAATGTGTTATAAGTCGAATGAAAGGTGTTTAAAGGTGCTATAAAATTAACAGGTTTTAAAAAAAGTAATAAAAACTATAAGTAAGTTAAAATAATTTATAAGTGCATTCATATTATAAAACAGTGAAAAGATAATAACTGAAATTATAGCTGGGTGAATTTAGCCTGAAACTATTATTTAAGTGTAAATTCTAAACTAACCTTTCCCTTGTTTATGGTTACTTCAAGCCTAACCTCACCCCTTGCCTTTGCCTATGGTTATTTCATAATAGCTTCTGCCCCGACAGGCCAGAGAAGAGCTGGGACATCACTGTCTCCTGTCCTGGTATTAGTAACCCTTTCTCTCAGGAATTCAAGTGTAAACTAAATAAATTGCTGCCTAATAGAATAGGGTTAAGCGACCACTGGAATTTTATTATCTCAAAAAAAGGGGGGGGGGGAGAGGGGAGGAGAGGTCTCCTGCCCTGACGGTCAGTGTTCCTAAGAGTGGCAATTCATGAGAGACCAGTCTGTCTCCCTGAGGCTTCAAATAGCCTCAGTAAATATATATAAAATTAATCTTGTTGCTTATCCAAAATTCTGCTAAATTCAAAGTAAAATATAAAGTTCTGAATCAAAAAATAGTGCTAAAGCATTGAGAACATTTTGGTTACAATCCATTAATTAAGAACAAAAATTCTTGTGTAAAACTGCATGGTCATAGTGTAAAACTGCACAGTCATAGTGCAAATTAAAAAAAGTTTCAGGAGTCTGAAATGTTTTGCAATCACACTTGTTTTGTAAAAATTAGAAGTTTAAAGTAACTAAAGTTATGTTTTGTGTCAAACTATTCATGTCTGCCTATTTGCTCAAATTTTTGAAGTTAAATATGCAGTTTTATAAGTAATATATATTTCTGGACCACAAATTAAGCTAAACAGTATATAAAATAACGCAAATTATAAGTAACATCAATGAGTTGTGTTTCTATGTCTAACTCTTTGTGTCTGCCCATTTGCTCAGTGCATGTCTTCATACATCAAAATAATAATATCAAATTAACAAATGAAATTCTTAAAAAGCTCTATTCAAATTGTTAAAAATTAAATATGCAGTTATATATATAAATAAATATTCTTAAAGCCCAAATTAAACTAAGCAGGATGAAAAAGTCATATAAAAATCTGATTATAAAAACAATTGGGAAAGGGCCTACTCCTTGCAAGAGCTTTAAAGGCAAGACTAGGTGTGGCAGATTAAACCTATCTACTAGGCTAGGGAATTAAGAATCAGTTTGCCCGGTAATTTCCCAGTTTAAACCTTTTTCAGCCATAAAATGTAAAAAAAACAAGGTTTAAGTTAATTTTCACATAAGGAAAAAAAAAATATTGATAGGTGTAACCTAGCAGCCTGCTGCCTCAGTCTCCCACTCCTGGGTTGGACAGCAGCAGAGGAGCCCAGTTTAGGCCAGTCCTATGGGTAGTAAAAGAATGCCCAAGAAAGAGCTATGTCAATATCACCTCAGCACTAAATTCCATTCCTTATTTGACAAAGGGGAGTAGGTAAAAACTAAAATGGTTAGAATGTGATAGAGAAAGCAGTTAAATCACAAACTTTTGTGCAGGAGAGTTAAATCTCAAATAAGCTGTAACTTCTGAAGTATCCTATCTATAGAGAAACAAAAGAAGAGCTTGCCAGCTAGGCTTAAGAGTATAAATTGTGTCATTTTTCTTTATTCAGGGTGCCAGCCATATCTGGTTCTACGCCCCTTCTTGCAAGATTAAAAATAAATTCTTT
This sequence comes from Dasypus novemcinctus, assembly GCF_030445035.2. Classification (NCBI taxonomy): domain Eukaryota; kingdom Metazoa; phylum Chordata; class Mammalia; order Cingulata; family Dasypodidae; genus Dasypus; species Dasypus novemcinctus. The sequence continues at coordinate 139,486,907 of NC_080704.1, read as the reverse complement.
TCTTCTCCACAATCTAGTGATCCTTATTTTCTTCCAGAAGATTTCTTTCCAACAAAATAAAGGTAATTAGTGGCTCTATTAACAAATTTCAGTAAGTAAAGTCCATAAAAACTATGGAAAGATCTTTCCTGGATTATGATTAAACAAATTAAGTAATTGTGTAATGTGTTTTAAAACCTGGTAGTCAGTATGCTTTTAAATTATTCATTTTCATAACTTAAACAAAGAAAAAAAGTTTTTAGCTTCCTATAAGGGAAAAAGAGAACATTTCTTGCATAAACTATAACGGTTTCAATTTTATTTAACTTGAGTGTAATCTCCCATAGTTAATTTATAAAATAAATTAACATTATATGTACAAAATCTTTAGAGTAATGAAAATTATAAGTTCACATTGGTGAAATTAGGCTAAAGGAAAAAGATTGTAGATATGCTCTCTTAAATAATAGAGTAAATTTCTTTGGTTGGTAATTGTAATTTAATAAATTTATTTGAACATGAGGTGGCTAGTCAATGTGGTTATAATCAATTATAAAGAGTCTGTAAAACACCTTCCAAACTGAAAATGTTTAAATAGTTCTAGCTCTAGAAGTCATTGTTAACTAAAAACTTAGATTGGTATTGGTAGCAAAAAATAACTTCATGATAATAAAACCTGTCTGAAGTCCACCGCAAGGTACATATTTAAGTAAATAGTAATAAAAAGTTATCTTGATTCTATTGAAAATCTTCTGTTTTCATTTTAACAATGAAAAATAATTTTTCCCTCTATTACTAAAGTGCCTACTGTTATCTTCATAGTAAAATTGTGTAAGTAAACAATCATTTAATATATGTTTTGCATTAAATTGTTTAAAATATATATATATAAACAAGGAATAAACTTTAACATTGTCAAACTATTTTGTGCATTCAAACCAGGCCTTGATTACATTACAGGTGACCTCTCCATGTGAGTTATTGGCTAAGCTGGTCACTGACCCCTCAATTAAAAACATTTGCTATATCAGCCTCTGGTTCTGCTCCTGAAGTCAATGGAAACTATGTTGCAGTTTCAAGCTCCTGCTGCAGCCAATAATGACTCGGTACAGGCAAATGTACAATGAATATCGCCTCCAGACTGGCACTGCTCCATAGTGCCAGAAAGCACTATGCACAAGGCTAGTAGAATACTGGAAAATCTCTCTAAGTTCAAGGATGCTGTGACTTGCTCCCTATGTGAAGAACATGCTAAGTGGAGCCATGATACCAGGATACTGTAAGTAAAACTTAAACTCAATTGGCATTATGGCCTGCTCTCATGGAGAGATAACATGTAAAGTATTACAAACCTGAAATTTAAAGCTATTAATCACAACTCTAAATCCTTTGCATTAAGTAATAACACATTAATTAATATTAAGTGCTGTGCTCTTATCCTGTGCTAAATGTATGCCTAATAATTATAATGATGTTTTTTCTGTTTTGGATCAAGTGTGAAAGTATATTAGACATGTTAAATTCCTAGTGAATTCATTTTCTAAACAGTTAATAAACATGTCTGTAGAATGGGATGGCAGTCTCAGCCAGGCTCAGTCAACTTACTATATTCTACTCTACTCTATTGTGTAGCAAAGGGTGAAGCTTGCTTGCTGATGGTGAGTCACCTCTTAAACAAGTCAAAATTGCTATAAATTGTACAATTAAAACCAAGGTGTAGAAAACCTTTATTCTGTAGTACTGATCACTCCCACAGCTTAAAACTAAAGAAATTTCCAACTTGGTATTCCAATCCTGAATGGAAGCCAGTTGCCCAGGGAATGCCAGTTCACCAGGAGCATCTGATGGACCAAATGAGAGCCAATCATTGAACAGCTTGGGATATGTCTTCAGACAAAGCTAAGTGTCTGTTGCAATTTCTTTCTAAAGATAAATAACATAAAAAAAGTATATATATATATATATACTGTTCCCACCAGTTTTTTAAAAAGGAGTGCATCTTTATAAGCACCTAATCTTGTCTAGCTCTGTAATCCAATGTCCTTTTAAAAAATGGGTATTCCAAATTTTTAATTAAGTCTGTTTCTTTCAGAATGAACATCTTATTAACCATATGAAAATTTCATCCAACTTCGTACAGAAGGCCAGATCCATCTTCCTCCAATTAAAATAAAATAAGAGGTTTACACCTTCTTAGTCAATGACTACAGCCCATGGCCAGCAGGAAGCAGTTACAGAAAAGAGATCATCTCCCTTCAGCATCCCTTTTAGATTAAAGGTGTAAAATCTAAGGATAAAACAAAATTAATAGATAGGTCTGGAACCTGACTGAAAGTCCACGTGAGCTCCAGTGGCCCCAGGATGACTTCAGGGGGGCCCCTGCCCCAAGATTCTGCTGTCCAGAATGAACAATTCTAAACTTCAAAAAACAGTCCTGGATGCTACACTAAAGATTGATAAATAATCAATGAAAACAACAGCCATCCACCTCATAGCTCCAACAATAATTATGCCAAAGCTTAGCAAGTTAAACTTTGGCAAAGGGGGGAAATATTGTGGGCTATGGGTAGGAGGCTCTTTGTCTCTTCAGAGATAACCTAAGCTGTCTGACTTGTGGGTGTGAAATGGTGAGAGGCTGCAGTCCTGCCATGGGTGACAATGGCAATGACTCCAGTCGCAGGAAAGAGTTTAACAATGCAAGATCTATAAACTTTAAGTATTTAGGGGAAATGCAAACCAAATATGCTAAAAGCTTATCTAGAATGTACAAATTCCATGCTAAAAGCTTACCTAAGATGGGAAAGATATATATGCTAATTCAAGCCTATTGATAACTGAAACAAAGGGACCATTTAACCTTTCCTCTCTGTATAAAAGAAATTTGAAAATCTTGTTCAGGGCTCAGGATTGAAACAGAAAGCTCTCCAGTCCAGCCGGCTGTCAATAAACCATTCTTCCTTCTCAAAATCATTCTTGAGTTCTGGCCTTTCTATATGCAAATAATTGAACATCTCTCAAATTCTACAACAATCCCACAGTCATGCATTCATCACTTCAATCATTATTTGAACATTTTCATTATTTCAATAATAATAATAAACAACAAAGAAAGAAAACTTTTCACCTTTCAATCCCTCTATGCTTCCCTGTGTTGTACATAGCTGCTATTTTTTGCTTATCTTGTACAATTATTTGTTTCTTTATTAAGCAATTTTATTGAGATATATTCATATACCAATTGACCTACCCCAATTGTATAATCAGTGGCTTTTAGTATAATCATGATGTTGTGCAGTCTTCACCAAAAAATTTAGAATTTCATTACTCCAAAAAGAAAAATTTTCACACCACTTAGCAGTCTTTCCCCAATCCTACATAACCAGTAATCTAATTTCATCCTCCTAAGTAGATTGATATTTGCATTTTATAGAAATGGAATCATCCAATATGTACTACTTTGAGTCTGGTTTCTTTCATTTAGTATAATATGCTTTTTTCTGATATATTATCTTGTAGTATTACATGCATTTGTTCAGTTTTAAAGAAAGACAATCTTAAATATGCAGTTTTAATATTAATATTTCACATGTGGTTGTACTCTGCTATGCATTCCCATGTTACATTTTTTAGCATTCCTTCTAGTCATATACATGATCTTAGACTTTCCCTTTAAAAGAACCATCATGCCCATATAATAGCTTGTTAGTTACAAGTGTTATGTGGGGCTTTGACCTTTTCTATTCATTTCCAAAAGTTAACATACATTATTTTTACTAATTCTGCACAAGTTAACCCTCAGCTTTCCATTCTTTAAACACATTATATTTTTTGGTGATACATATTCAAATTATTAACTCCATGAGATTCCACAACATATTTATTTCATATTAGTGCATTCATACAGTATTTTAAAGATGATTTTTAAAGGTTGTTTGCAGAATGTAAATGTTCATATCTTCTTCATTGGTGTTTTGTGTATTTTTATCCTCTTCCTTTGGATAAGCAATAATTTTCTTTCTTTTTCTTGTATTCTTTTGATACACACTGAACATTTTAATATTTTTAAATGTTAACTCAGGAATCTTCTCCTCTGGATGTCTGATTCTTGGATTTCTACCTATTTAGTGAAAAGACAAAGATTTTAGTGATCTTCAGACCCCCTATCAGGAAGGTCTGTGCAATGCAAATGCAGTATTCAGGGTTTTCCCTGGTTACTGGGCCTCTCTCTTTTCCTGAGCATTTGATTGTCACTTATTTTAGAGTTACCCTCTATATTGTTGTAGAATTTAAGAGAAGTTCAATTATTTGAGTATAGAGAGGCCAGGACTCAGGAATGATTTTGAGAAGGAAAAATGGTTTATTGACGGCCGGCCGTACTCGGGAACTTCTGTTTGAATCCCGAGCCCCAAACAAGATTTTCAAACGTCTTTTATACAGAGGGGAAAGGCCAAACGGTCCCTTTGTTTCAGTTCTCAATAGGCTTCAATTAGCATATATCTCTTCCACATCTTAGGTAAGCTTTTAGCATGGACTCCAGACATTCTAGATAAGCTTTTAGCATATTTACTTTTTGCATTTCCCCTAAATACTTAAAGTTTATAGCCCTTGCATTGTTAAACATTTCCTTGGACTGGAGCCACTTCCACTGTCCCTAAGGGCAGGACTGCAGCCTCTTACCGTTCCACACCCACAAGTCAAACAACTTAGTTATCTCTGAAGAGACAAAGAGCCTTCCACCCATAGCCCACATCATTCCACCCCTTTTGCCAAAGTTTATCTTGCTAAGCTTTGGCATAATTATTGTTGGAGCTATGAGGTGGATGGCTGTTTGTCGTCTTGATTGATTATTTATCAGTCTTTAGTACAGCATCCAGGACTGTTTTTAGAAGTTTAGAACTTTTCATTCTGGACAGCAGAATCTTGGGCAGGGGCCTCCTGCAGTTATTCTGCTGCCACTGGCACTCACGTGGATTTCCAGTCAGGTTCCAGATCCATCTATTACTTTTATTTTACTCTTAAAGAGTTTACACCTTTAATTTAAAAGGGGTGCTGAAGGGAGACGATCTCTTTTCTGTAACTGCTTCCTGCTGGCCATGGGCTGTAGTCATTGCCTAATAAGGTGTAAAACTCTTTAATTTATTCTAACTGGAGGAAGATGGATCTGGCATTCTGTACGAAGTTGGAAGAAGTTTTCATATGGTTAATAAGATGTTCACTCTGAAAGAAACAAACTTAATTAAAAATTTGGAATACTCGTTTTTAAAAGAGGACACATTGGATTACAGAGGTAGACAAGGTTAGGTGCCTATAAAGATGGCATTCCTTAAAAGCTGGTGGGAACAGCATATATATTCTTTTTTAAGTTATCCATCTTTAGAGAGAAATTGCAACAGACACTTAGCTTTGTCTGAAGACACATTGCAAGCTGTTCAATGATTGACACTCATTCGCTCTGTCAGATGCTCCTGGTGAACTGGCACTCCTTGGGCAACTGGCTTCACTCAGGATTAGAACATTAATTTGGAAATACTCTTAGTTTTCACCTGTGGGAGTGATCAGAACTACAGAATAAAGATTTTTACACCTTGGTTTTCATTGTACAATTTCTAGCAATTTTGACTTGTTCAATAGGTGACTCACCATCAACAAGCAAGCCTCACTTTTGCTACACAGCAGAGTACAGCAGAATATAGAAGTTGACTGAGACTGGCTGAGACTGCCACCTTATTCTATAGACATGTTATTAACTGTTTAGAAAATGATTTTACCAGGAATTTAACATGTCTAATATACTTCTGCACTCGATCCAAAATAGAAAAGATAACATTACAATTATTAGGCATATATTTAGTACAGGATAAAAGTGCAGCACTTAATATTAACTAATGTATTACTTAATGCATAAGGATTCAGAGTTGCAATTATTAGTTTTGAGTTTCAGGTTTGTAATACTTTACATGTTATCTCTCCATGAGAGCAGGCCATAATGCCAATTGTGTTTAAGTTTTACTTACAGTATCCTGGTATCATGGCTCCACTTAGCATGTTCTTCAACGCAGTGAGCAAGTTGCAGCATCCTTCATCTTAGAGAGATTTTCCAGTATTCTACTAGCCTGGTGCATAGTGCTCTCTGGCACCATGGAATAGTGCCAGTCTGGAGGCGATATCCACTGTACACTTGGCTGTACCGAGTCATTATTGGCTGCAGGAGCTTGAAACTGCAATATAGTTTCCATCGACTTCAGGAGCAGAACCAGAGACTGATATAGCACATATTTTTAATTGAGGGGTCAGTGACCAGCCTAGCCAATAACTCACATGGAGAGGCCACCTGCAATGTGTACAAGGCCTGGTTCGAATGCACAAGAGTTTGACAATGTTAAAGTTTATTCCTTGTTTTATATATATTTTAAACAACTTAATGCAATACATATATCAAATGACTATTTACTTACACAATTTTACTATGAAGATAACAGTAGGTACTTTACTTTAGTAATAGAGGAAAAATATTATTTTTCATTGTTAGAATGAAAACAGAATATTTCCAATAGAATCAAGACAACTTTTTATTACCATTTACTTAAATGTGTATTTTGCAGTGGCCTTCAGACAGGTTTATTATCATGAAGTTATTTCTACTACCAATACCAATCTAAGTTTCTTTAGTTAACAATGACTTCTACAACTAGAACTATTTAAACATTTTCAGTTTGGAAGATGTTTTACAAACTCTTTATAATTGACTATAACCACATTGACTAGCCACCTCATGTTTAAATAAACTTACTAAATTACAATTACCACTGAAAGAAATTTACTCTTTATTTAAGAGAGCATATCTACAATCTTTTTCCTTTAGCCTAATTTCACCAATGTAAACTTACAATTTTCATTACTGTAAAGATTTTGTACATATAATGTTAATTTAGTTTATAAATTAACTATGGAAGATTACACTCAAGTTAAATAAAATTGAAACCATAATAGTTTATGCAAGGAATGTTCTCTTTTTCCCTTACAGGAAGCTAAAAACTTCTTTTCTTTAAGTTATGAAAATGAATAATTTAAAAGCATACTGACTACCAGGTTTTAAAACACATGCATACTGACTACCAGGTTTTAAAACACATTACACAATTACTTAATTTTTTTAAAAATCATAACCCAGGAAAGATCTCTCCATAGTTTTTATGGACTTTCCTTTACTTACTGAAATTTGTTAATAGAGCCACTAATTACCTTTATTTCATTGGAAAGAAATCTTCTGGAAGAAATTAAGGCTCACCAGATTGTGGAGAAGAAAATAATTTATTCTCAATCTTGCAAGAAGGGGTGCAGAGCCAGATATGGCTGGTGCCACGAACAAAGAAAAATGACACAATTTATACCCCTAAGCCTAGCATGCAAGCTCTTCCTGTTTTTCCATAGATTGGATACTTCAGAAGTTACAGCTTATCTGAGATTTAACTTTCCCATGCAAAAGTTTGATTTAACTGCTTCTTCTATTACATTCCAACCATTTTATTTTTTACCTGCTCCCCCCTTTGTCAAATAAGGAATAGAATTTAGTGCTGAAATGGCACCAACTTAGCTCCTTCTTGGGCATCCTTCCACTGCCCATAGGACTGGCCTAAACTGGTCTCCTCCACTGCTGTCCAACCCGGGAGTGGGAGACTGAGGCAGCAGGCCGCCAGGTTACATCAACATTTTTCTTATGTGAAAATTAACCTAATCTTTGTTTGTTTGTTTTTTTTTGCAATTTATGGCTGACAAAGGTTTAAACTGGGAAATTACCAGGCAAACTGATTCTTAATTCCCTAGCCTAGTAGATAGGTTTAATCTGCCACACCTAGTCTTGCCTTAAAAGCTCTTGCAAAGAGGAGGCCCTTTTCCAATTGTTTCCATAATCAGATTTCTATGACTTTTTCATCCTGCTTAGTTTAATTTGGGCTTTAAGAATATTTACAAATATAACTGCATATTTAATTTTTAACAATTTGAATAGACCTCTTTTAAGAATTTTTATTTGTTAATTTGATATTATCCTGATGTATGAAGACATACATTGAGCATTTTTTTTAAATGGGCAGACACAAAGAGTTAGACACAAACACAACTCATTGATATTATTTATAATTTGCATTATTTTATATACTGTTTAGCTTAATTAATTAGGGGTCCAGAAATACATATTATTTATATAACTGCATATTTAACCTCAACAATTTGAGCAAATAGGCAGACATGAATAGTTTGACACAACAACATGACTTTAGTTACTTTAAACTTTTCAAAGACTTTTGAAACTCTTCTTAATTTGCACTATGACCATGCAGTTTACCACAAGAATTTTCTTTCTTACTTAATGGATTGTAATAACCAAAATGTTCTCAATGCCTTAGCACCATTTTGTTTTAGAACTTTATATTTTACTTTGAAATTAGCAGAATTTTGGATAAGCAAAAAGATTAATTTTATATATATATTTACTGAGGCTATTTGAAGCCTCAGGGAGACAGACTGCTTTCTCTCATGAATTGCCACTCTTAGGAACACTGACTGTCAAGGTAGGAGACTTCTCTCCCTCCACCCCCCTTTTTGATTTTGGAGATAATAAAACTCCAGTGGCCATTTAACCTTATTCTATCAGGCAGCAATTTATTTAGTTTACACTTGAATTCATGAGAGTAAGGGTTACTAATACCAGGAGAGGAGACAGTGATGTCCCAGCTCTTCTCAATTATGAAATAACCATAGGCAAAGGCAAAGGGTGAGGTTAGGCTTGAAGTAACCATAAACAAAGGAAAGGTTAGTGTAGAATTTACACTTAAATAATAGTTTCAGGCTAAATTCACCCAGCTATAATCTCAGTTATTGTCTTTCCACTGTTTTATAATATAAATGCATTTATAAATGATTTTAACTCTTAGTTACAGTTTTTATTAATTTTTTAAAACCTATTAAGTTTATAACACCTTTAAATACCTTTCATTCAACTTATAACATATTAAATGAACTTAACCATTACTTTAATTTTTCCTTTAAAGTAAAAGAATAAATCTCTTGCACTTAGTTTGAAATAAAAGGCTACTTTTCAGGATTTGATTTCTAGAACATAAAATGTTCTTTTAAAAGAGGTAAGACTCTTCTTCAAACACTGAGGAAATGATGAGGTTAAAGCACAAGAAGCTATTGATAAAAGATTTTCTTTGTATATTGATCTTACTCAATTTAATCATAAAAATTTTCCTTCCACAAACCTTCTACACTTTCAGTATTCATTCAGGTTCTGTCCCACACTCTACTCTTTCCAATAATCAATCATTTTATCGTAGGACAAAATCATCTTCTGTTTCCTTAACAATAAAAACACACTCCATATATATATCCCACATACTAAGTTACCAGGCAAACTTCTTACAACATATAATTGCCATTAATACTAAACAAGCTTGTTAAAATAATGAACTTTTCTTCACTTTAAATACTTAGTAGCATGTAATACCGGAAACAGATTTTTTTTTTGGAAGCAAGTTGGCAGGGGAGATTGGCTGCAGAATAAGTTTGTTATAAAATTGCCTTTTATTATTATTATTATCAATTCAGTTTTTGTTTAATAATGACTTTCTGCAATTAGCCACTTAAATACCTTAATTTAAACAATGCTTTGTAAAACTTTTATAATTATTTATACCCTTAAGACAAATTTTACCTTCACAGAACACATTCTCTTACTTAAAGTTACTACAATACCTTCTAAGAACCTGGGCAGAATGCAAAGGTATTTTGGCTTTGACACCCTAAGGAGGGAACTTTACCACATTTATTCTGATTCTGCTTTTCACCCTCTTCACTCCCCCCCCCCCCTTCCAGGCAGTCAGGCGCACAACAAACAGGAATGCTGCTTATGAATAGAAGGGTGGACTCACTGGAAAGGGGCAAGCTGCTCCCCCCTTTCCAGCTTTCAGCCAAAATGGGCAGACAGAACCTACTCAAATTTGGCAACTCTCCCAGGGACCCAGCCACCCTGACTGGGACATCCCCAACAAACTTGGGTGTGTGGCGCGGACACAGATGGCCTCCAAGCCCCGGCAAAGGGCCAGACCAGAGACAAGACAGCAGAGCATGCACAAACATCTAGACTCTGCAAACATCCAGACTCCTCAGCTTTTGCCCCACAATCATTTCACTCCCTTGCCAATGGCAAGGGAGGGCTCCAGCTCAGCTGTAATTCCACTTTACATAAGGACACAACTCCAACACTAGCCTTGAGCTGACACAGACAGAAGCACAAAGGTCACTAATCTGAACCACAAGTTTATATATTTATTTTCACCATGGCTGCCCCCACAGCCATCACAAAGCTCAGAACACTTAACATTTGGTATAAAGCAAATTCATTCACAAATTAGCACCATAACAAAAGATTTCAGCTAGACTTTTCCACTGTTTAAACTTTACATCCAGACCAAGCTCCACCAGAAAAGCCGATCCATTTTCCTGTAACCAAGTTTTGTTTTCCTTTATCTAGACCAATTTCCAGGACATTAGGACTTGAACCTATAAATAGCCCTTCCTATTAAAATCGAGACTCCACTCCTTTAGTGGATATAAAACCAGTACCAGATTCTAACGTGCAGTTAGACAAACCCAAAACACCAGGGCTTTTCCCCAGTTTCCTCCTTTTCCCAAGCCTAGAGAGAACGGCTTCCCCTCAGCCTTCTGGGGCTACTAGGGTTCTCTCGGGAGGTGATCAGCCTCCCCTTCCTAGCAATTAAAGCTAGGGCCTTCCAGACTCTGCTCACCCAGCGAGTCTTACCTTCTTCCATGTTCGGAGTTCTTTTTCGTTCCCAGAATCTTTCTCTTCAAACCTTCCATTGCCCTCGATTTTTGTCGGGAAGATTCTGGTGGAGCCCACATCTTTTCTGGATTAAATTTAATCCAGGGGCGCCCAGATTTGGGGTTCACCTGATTCCTCCCAGCTTCCTCGGGGATTTGGAAGGGGCAGCAAAATGCTACCGTCTCTGGCCTTCATTTGTTATCCCACCAGAGTCACCAAAAATGTTGTAGAATTTAAGAGAAGTTCAATTATTTGAGTATAGAGAGGCCAGGACTCAGGAATGATTTTGAGAAGGAAAAATGGTTTATTGACGGCCAGCCAGACTCAGGAACTTCTGTTTGAATCCCGAGCCCCGAACAAGATTTTCAAACGTCTTTTACACAGAGGGGAAAGGCCAACCGGTCCCTTTGTTTCAGTTCTCAATAGGCTTCAATTAGCATATATCTCTTCCACATCTTAGGTAAGCTTTTAGCATGGACTCCAGACATTCTAGATAAGCTTTTAGCATATTTACTTTTTGCATTTCCCCTAAATACTTAAAGTTTATAGCCCTTGCATTGTTAAACGTTTCCTGGGACTGGAGCCGCTTCCACTGTCCCTAAGGGCAGGACTGCAGCCTCTTACCGTTCCACACCCACAAGTCAAACAACTTAGTTATCTCTGAAGAGACAAAGAGCCTTCCACCCATAGCCCACATCAATATTAGTCAGACAAAGGGGTGTTGTTGCAAAATTCCAGATATCTGTTGCCTTTTATAAAGGGTATTTATTTGGGGTAGGAGCTTATAGTCACCAGGCCATGATGCATAATTTACTTCCCTCTTCAAGTGTATTTCCAAGTGTTGGAGCAAGGTGGCTGCCAAAGTCTGCCATGAGTTCAGGCTTCCTGGGTTTCTCTTTACCTGGGACTCTGTTTCTCTGTGCTTACCTGCTCTTTTCTCCACAAGGTCAGCTATAGCCTTGAGGCTCTCTAGGCTTTGTCTCTTTCCACAGGTCCAGCTGCAGACAATCAGGCAACTGGCTCTTTTTCTGTCTCAGGGACCTGAAACTCTTTTGGCTCACCTGTTAGGCTCTTCTGTTTGCTTACTTCCCTGGGGCTCTAGTTCAAAACTCCAACTCCCCTTCTCTTTTGTGACATTTCTCTTTGAGTCTCTGCCCCCTTGGTGTGTGAGGACTAATGCCACACTGATGTGGCCGAATCAAAGCCTTAATTATTACTTAATCAAGTAAAAGCAAAACCTGTGAATATAATGCAATCTAATATGACCAGAGGAAAAGACCAGTTTACAAACATAATCCAATATTTCTTTTTGGAATTCATCAATAATATCAAACTGCTATACCCTCTTTAATGGAGTTTGCCTTTCACTTTCCCAGGTATCTATAGCTGGCAAAATTTGCCTGGATGCATCTGTATTTTATTATACTTCATTTGTTGTCTCATGTGACTTTTGACTGGAGGGTTATCCCCGAGAGGAAACTGTAAATTTAGACTTTACCAGCCAAAACATGGCCATTGTCCCATCAAGGAGTGCACCAAATGGCTCCAAATTCCCACGTGGATGCCTTCAGTAATTTCCAATGGTTCCCCAAAGCTAAGATATTATTCCTGCACAGCAAATCCAAACCTCTAGTTAAATTTCCCTGAAGCAGTGTGGGATCCTTATGTTTTAAAAATCTCCTCTACCTCTGTTCCTTCCAGAGTGTGTTCAAACAATAGCTATCCTCTGGACTGGAACCTAGGGCTTCAAATGAACTAATCAAAATCATGACTTAAGTCTTTGGGCTGTCCATTTGCCATTTGGGCCCTGAATCTCAAAAGAGTTGTGATGTCTATTTCCCAGGTCATTGGTCTCACCAAGGACAATTAAAAAGGAGGTGGTGATGTACAACTAACATATGAAGGAACCAAGAGAGTCTACAGTGACAAGCAAGTGAGTTCCATCCATCAGCCCTGTGGGATCACAAGGCCCTCTCAATTACAAGTGGAGTAAACATCATGATTCCAGAATCCTCAACATTGGGGAATGAACTACAGTCTAAAGTAGAATTACAGGTATTCTACTATAGAATTATGGTGATTCTAGAATGAAAGAAATTATATCATTGATGTGAAGGCAGTGGTCATTGAAGGTTCTGAGGGCAAGGAGAGGGAAAAATAGGTGTAATATGGGGTCATTTTCAGGACTTTGGGAATTGTCATGAATGACATTACAATAACAAATATAGGCCATTATATATCTTTCCATAACTTACAGAATTGGGTGGAAGAGTGTGTAAATTATAATGTAAACTTTAATCCATGATTAGTGGCAATGCTCCAGAATCTGATCATCAATTGCAATGAATGTCCTTCACTAATGAAGAATGTTGTCAATGGCGGGGGGGGGGGGAATGGGGGAGGTGTGGGAAACAGGGCATATGGGTATCCCCTATATTTTGTATAACATTTATGGAATTTAAATATGTTTTAGAATATAATAATTTTTAAAAATCCAGAGCCATGACTACGTGGGAAAATGGTGTGAGATTAGCAGAAAGGCTCAGTGCTCTCAAACCAAAAAAATGGAAAAATAATTTAAAGCTGCCAAAGGCACCTACTTTGGGGGTCAGAAGAGCAGGACAATGCTTCACAACTCCCAGGAGGTAGAAAGACAGAGAAATGAAGAAGTTGAAACACAAAACTGAGTTACTAAACCTCCCAGGCTCCAGTAAGTGCACCCTACTCCACCCCTGTGTATTCAGTGGTAGAAAACCCATGGTGCATTGACGCTAACTGAGAGAGTAGCAGATGTCTTCCTCCCTGCCAGCTGTTATAAGGGAAAAGGGAGAGGATGTCATGGGGCTTTTCTTCAGTGAATTTGGCCAATGCTCACTTTGAATCTCAGCTCTAGACAGGTGAAAAGAAATGAATACCCAGAGAGTTACAAGTCGGTAGAAATGTGTGACAACAAGTGCCATCTGCTGAGTGGTCTGTAATTAAATGGACAGAAACTGATTTTAGAGCATTCTTAACCACATCCCTGGGAAAAAGTCTGCACCCCATTAGTGAGGCCCTGGTGTAATTTTTGTTAACCTACGCAAAGCAATTTTAGACGCTTAAGATAAGTTGAACCAAATCTCAAAGAGCTGTGAAAAAATAATACTAAAATAACAATAAGCAAAAGAAAATGTCCATTGGAGTAATTTCACCAACATATCAGAAACCTTGATAGACATCAGCAAAAATTTATAAGCCATATTAAGAAACAAGAAGAGATTACCCAGCCAAAGGAACAAATCAAATAACCTTAAGTGATTCCCGTTTTAAGACAATTAATAATGATAATCACACAACTCTCCTATATCAATTGAATGAATTTAAAGAAATATGAATAAAGAGATAATGGATATTAAGAAGATGCTGGGTGAGGATAAAGAACAATTTGAAAGTCTTCAAAGAAGCAACAGACCTTATGGGAATGGAAGACATAATGGATAAGATTAAAAATGCTTTAGAGGCGGGGCAAGATGGCATCTGAGTGAGTATACCTCACAATGTCGCCTGCAAAGAAGTGGCTGAATAGGGTTGGGATCTTGCTGGAGCAGGTTGTTTCAGGGGCTTTCAAGGCAGGAGGTGTATGGATACCAATTTGGAGAGACTGTGACAAAAGTAGTGCTTGCTAAAGGTAGAACTGTGGGTTAGTAGCACAGAGGTCAGAAACTGTGAGGAGGTGGGACCCTTCTACCAAGGGCTGGCAGCCGCAGTGTTCCCTGAAAACTGTCGGTTGTGTGTGGCATCCCCAAGACCAATGATCGCCAGATGCATGGTCCCCAGGTCAGTGTCATCTAATCTCTTGTAGCCGACATTCCACAGACCTACATACCCTGAGTCTGCAATATCCCTGAATTCCCTTTCCAGAATCCAGTGCTCCCAGAGATCAGGGACTACCCTAGCATTCCTGTTTTGGACAGACTCAGTGAGGGGGAGGGATTTGGTGGGACGTGCAGAGAGGCCAAATGAGTGTGGCTTCAATTTCTGTTCTCCCTCCTTTATTTTTTTTTGGGGGGGGGGAGCTTGGAGGAGCATACCAGCTGGCTTGGGGAGAGACTGGGAAGAAAGGAATAGCAAATCTGCTGAGAAAGCCCAATTCACTTCAATGACCTTGGATAGGAAACTTGTTCTGGGACAAGGTGGAGTCAAAAAATCAACAAGGTGGTGGACTTGGCCCAGTGGTTAGGGCAAACGCTGGGCCTCCTTGACCCATGTGGAGCTGGCCCATATGCATTGCTAATGTGCACAAAGAGTGCCGTACCACACAGGGAGGTTCCCCACATAGGGGAGCTCCACGCACAAGGAGTGAGCCCCATAAGGAGAGCTGCCCATCGTGAAGGAAAGTGCAGCCTGCCCAGGAATGGTGCTGCACACACTGAGAGCTGACACAACAAGATGACACAACAACAACAACAAAAGAAAAGAAATAAAGAAACAGATTCCAATGCCACTGACAACAATAGAAGCAGACAAAGAAGAAGATGCAGCAAATAGACACAAAGAACAGACAACCAGGGTGGGGAGTGGAGGGGAGAGAAAATAAAATAAATAAATAAATCTTAATTTAAAAAATCAACTAGCCCTAATGTAAGACAACTAAGGGAGAGGGACTGCAGGAGGTACTTTCTAAGCTTCCAATAGCATACTTGGGGTTCCTGGTGAGGTGTGGATGCTCCTTCACTGGAAATTAAGAGTCATTGTTTTCTGTGCTGAGCTGGTTCAGCAAGGACCCACTTGAATCTCCTACTGGACCTCTCATGCAGGTTTATTGCTACCCTGGAAGAGAGGGAAGTGAGGAAGGGAGAAAGGGTGAAGGTCAGATTTCTAAGCATTTTATTTAACTTCAAAGAGGATTCCTTGCTTGAAACTTTGGTATTTTGCTGATTTGTCTTCTTGTTTTTCCTTCCTCTTTATAGCCCCAAGGTTCTTTTTTCTTTATTTTTTTTCTTTTTATTTTCTTTGCTTGTCCCCCCCCCCTTTGTCCTCCTTTTTTCTTTCTTTCTTTCTCTTTTTTATTTTTTTATATTAGGTGCTCAGGGAGCAGTTCACCTTTGCTGTATTTCCTTACCCTACATTTCTTCAGTTCTGTGTGTATTCATTTCAGCCATGAACACTATCCATTTCCTCTACATCTTTCTATGCTCCTTCATTTTTTGTGTCTATTACATTACAACACTCTTTGCTTGGCCCACAGTTTTTCTGACTTCTTATTTCTAATACCTTTGTTCTGTTTTCTGTCTTATATTCACTTTTTATATTATTGTTATTTCTTTTCTCTTTCCGTCTCTCCTGACCACAGTGGCCTTTCAATTCACACTATATTCTTCCCATATTCAATTTACTGTCTCATTATAGTTACTCTACTTTTCCTACTCTTATAACTCTACAGAGTTTACATGAGTCAAATATCCATTCTCCTAGATATCACATGATCCCTCTGTTAATATTTACTATCATTTCTACTATTATTCACTTTATTTCCTTATTCCTTTTGCTTTCTCTGGCCCTAATATTTTCCTTCAAATGAATTTGGCCAACAAGGAAATAAAATAAGGAGAACAATGTGATAAAGAGATGACATAACACACATGCAAAATCAGCAACTAATTAAACCTCAAACTAGAAAAAGAAGCTAAGCAACTGATTAAACCTGTCAAGATAAAATGATGACCAAACTGCAACAAAAAACTATAAACAAAACTAATAATAAGGAAAACATGCCCCTTTCCAATGAACAAACTAAAAACCAGGAAGAGGAGCAGGACATCGAACAAGTAATTAAAACTCTCAAAATATGTATTAGGGACCAATTTGATGAAGTGAAGGGAGAGATTAATAATATGAAGAAAACACTTGGAGAGAATAGAGAATAAATTGCAATCATATGCAAAAATGCAATGGATATCAAGAAATCAAAAATACACCCCCAGCAAATAATGGCAAATTTGAAAAGGCAGAGGAAAGAATTAGTGATGTGGAAGACAGTACATCTGAAATCAAACAGAGAGTAGAACTGATCCATAAAAAGATAGGAAAAATCCAGCAGGGACTTAGGGACCTGAATGACAATGCAAAACATATAAACATATGCATTATAGGCATCCCAAAGGAGAAGAGAAGAGAAAAGAAAGGGGACAGAAGGGGTTTTGGAGGAAATAATGGCTGAAAACTTCCCAAATCTTTTGAGGGAGATGGATGTGCATGTCCAGGAAACACAATGCACCCCAAACAGCATAAATCCCAAAAGACCTATCCCAGGACATATACATGTCAAATTAGCCAATGCTCAAAACAAAGAAAAAAATACTAAAAACAGCAAGAGAAAAGAGAACCATCACATACAAAGGAGGAGGTTCCATAAGATTAAGTGCCGATTTCTCATCTGAAACCATGGAGGCAAGAAGGTAGTGGTATGACATAGTCAGTGTAATAAAAGAAAAAAAAATTCCAACTGGGAATACTGTATCCAGCAATATTAGCATTCAAAAATGATGGAGAGTTCAAAATATTCACAAATAAACAGAAACTAAGAGAGTATTCCAACAAGAACCCTGCCCATCAAGAAATATTAAAGGGAGTTCTGCAGTAAGAAAGAAAAAAAAAAAAAACAAGAGAGACAGAGTTGGAGGAGAGTGTAAGAGCAAATAAAAAGACAAAATGAGAGAGAAAAAAACAAACCAAATATGACAAATACAAAGAAAATATGGCTGATATAATTTCTTGAAAGTAATATCACTGAATGTCAATGGATTAAACTCACCTGGCAAGAGACTCAGACTGGAAGATTGGATAAGGAAATATGACCTATCTATATGCTGTATACAAGAAACACATCTTAGACCCAGGGACTGAAGGAGGTTTAAAGTGAATAGCTGGAAAACAATCTTATATACAAATGATAACCAAAAATTGGCAGTAGTAGCTATATTAATATCAGCTTATTAAAATAAATTTTAAATGCAAAACAATTGTAAGAGACAAAAATGGACACTGCATATTAGTGGAAGGGGTAATCATTCCAGAAGAAAGAACAATCATAAACATTTATTTTCCTAACAAGGGTGCCTCCAAATAAGTGAGGCAAACACTGGAAAAACTAAGTGAAGGAACAGATGCCTCTCATTATAGTGGGGGATTTTAATACGGCACTGTCAACTTTGGATGGAACATCTCAACAGAGTCTCAATAAAAAAACAAAGACTTTGAACAATATATTAGAGGAGCTGGACCTAATAGACATATACAGAACATTACACCCAAATAAAGCAGGATATACATTCTTCTCAAGTGTACATGGATCATTCTACAAGATAGACCACATGCTAGGCCACAGAAAATCTCTCAATGAATTCAGAAAGATTGAAATCATAAAAAATAATTTATCTGACCACAGTGGCATGAAGCTGGAAATCTGCAAGGGCCAGAGACCCAGATTTGCCAACAAGTAATGGGAGATAAACAACACATTCTTAGAAAAACAATGGGTCAAGGAGGAAATCTCAAAAGAAATTAATAACTACCTTGAAACTAATGAAACTGATAGCACAACATATCAAAAATTATGGAATGCTTTAAATGCTGTACTGAGAGGGAAATTTATAGCCATAAATTCATATATCAAAAAAGAAGAAATAGCTAAAATTGAAGAACTAACTGCGACTTGGAAGAATTTGTAAAATATCAACAAACAAAACCAAAAGGAAGAAGAAAGAAAGAAATAACAAAGATCAGAGAAGAAGTAAATTAAATAGAAAATAAGAAAGCACTTGAAAAAAAAAACAACAGCTGATTCTTTGAAAAGATCAATAAAATTGACAAACCCTTAGCTAGACTAACAAATAAAAATACAGAGATGATGCAAATACACAAGAGAAGAAATGAGAAAGGAGATATCATTACTGACCTCACAGAAATAAAAACTATCATAAGGAAAGCGGACATGGCCCAATGGTTAGGGTATCTGCCTACCACATGTGTGGTCTGCAGTTCAAACCCCGGGCCTCCTTGACCCATGTGGAGTGGGCCCATGCACAGTGCTGATGTGCACAAGGAGTGCCATGCCACACAGTGGTGTCCCCCATGTAGTAGTGCACCCCATGAGAGCCACCCAGCATGAAAGAAAGTGCAGCCTGCCCAAGAATGGTGCTGCACACTCAGAGAGCTAACACAACAAGATGATGCAACATAAAGAAACACAGATTCCCGGTGCTGCTGATTAGGATAGAAGCAGTCACAGAAGAACACACAGTGAAGGGACACAGAGAGCAGACAATTGGGGGGGGGGGGGAAGGGGAGGGAAATAAAAGAAATAAATCTTTTTTAAAAAGGCTATCATAAGAGGATACTTAGAAAAACTATATGCCAACAGGAAGGACAATTTAGAGGAAATGGACAAATTCTTGAAACACATACGCGGCCTACATTGATGAAAGAAGAAATTGATGATTTCAACAAACCAATCACAAATAAAGAGATAGAATCAGGCATTATAAACCTCCCAACTAAGAAAAGCCCTGGGCCAGAGGGCCTTAAAGGGGAATTCTACAAAACATTCCTTAAAGAACAACACCAATCTTGCTTAAACTCTTCCAAAAAAATTGGAACTGAGGAAATATTGCCTAGATCATTCTGTGATGCCAACATTACTCTAATACCAAAGCCAACGACAACACAAAAAAGGAAAATTACAGACCAATCTCTCTAATGAACCTTGACATGAAAATCCTCACCAAAATACTTGCTACTCGTATGCAACAACACATTAAATGAATTATATATCATGACAAAGTAGGATTCATTCCCAGTATGCAAGGATGGTTCAAGATAAGAAAATCAATCAATGTAATACACCAAATAAACAGATTGAAGGGGGAAAAAAATCACATGATCATATTTATAGATGCAGAAAAAGCATTTGACAAAATACAACACACTTTCTTGATAAAAACACTGCAAAAGATTGAAATAGAGGGAAACTTTCTCAACATGATAAAGAGTATATATGAAAAACCCACAGCTAACACCATTTACAATGGTGAAATCCTAAAATCTTTCCCTCTAAGATCAGGAACAAGACAAGGATGCCCACTATCATCTCTTCTTTTAACATATTCTTAGAAGGACTTGCTTGAGCACTGAGGCAAGAACCAGACAAAAAAGGCATTCCCAATGGATAGGCCAACAGCTATCACACTGGAGGTCCACAGTTCAAACTGTGGGCCTCCTTGACCCATGTGAAGCTGGCCCATATGCAGTGCTGATGAATGCAAAGCATTCTATGCCAGACAGGGGTGTCCCCTGTATAGGGGATTCACACGCACAAGGAGTGCACCCCGTATGGAGAGCCACCCAGTGTGAAAGAAAGTGCAGCCTGCCCAAGAATGGTACTGCACACATGGAGAGCTGAAAGAACAAGATGACACAACAAAAAGAAACACAGATTCCCGGTGCTGCTGATTAGGATATAAGCAGTCACAGAAGAACACATAGTGAATGGACACAGAAAGCAGACAAGTCAGGGGGGAAGGGGAGAGAAATAAATAAAAAATAAATAAATAAATCTTTTTTAAAAAGGGCATCCTGATTGGAAAGGAAGAGGTCAAAATTTCACTCTCTACAGATGAAATGATCCTATACATAAGAAACCCAGAGAAGCCTACAAAAAAGCTTCTAGAACTTATAAATGATTTCAGTAAAGGTTACAAGATCAGGTTACAAGATCAAAGTGCAAAAATCAGTAGCATTTCTGTATACCAATAATGAGCAAGCTCAGGAGGAAATCAAGAAAATGATACCATTTACAATAGTAAATTAAAAATATCAAATACATAAGAATAAACTTAACTAAAGATGTATGAGACTTATATGCAGAAATCTATACAAAACTGTTCAAGCAAATCAAGGCAGACCTAAATAAATGGAGGAATATACCCTGTTCATGGATAGGAAGACTAAATATTATTAAGATGCATATCCTACCAAAACTGATCTACACATTCAATGCAATCCCAATAAATATCAACACAGCCTTCTTTAAGGAACTAGAAAAACTAACTATGAAATTTATTTGGAAAGGAAAGAGGCCCCGAATAGCCAAAGACATATTGAAAAAGAAAAACAAAATTGGAGGAATCACACTACCTGGCTTCAAAACATACTACAAAGCTACAGTAGTGAAAACAGCATGGTATTGGCATAAGGACAGACACACAGACCAAGGGAACTCAATTGAGAGTTCTGATATAGATCCTCATATATATAGTCATATAATATTCGATAAAGACACTAAACCCTCTCAACTGGGAGAGAATGGCCTATTCAACAATTGGTGCATGGAGAACTGGATATCCATATGTAAAAGGAAGAAAGAGGATTACCATCTCACAGCTTATACAAAAATCAACTCAAGATGGATCACAGACCTAAATATAAGAGCCAAGACCATAAAGACTTTGGAAAGCAGTGTAGGGAAGCATATACAAGACCTTGTAATAGGAAATGGCTTCATGAACTTCACACCAAAAGCACGAGCAGCAAAAGAACAAATAGATAAATGGGACCTCCTCAAAATTAAAGCATTCTGCACCTCAAAAGACTTTGACAAGAAAGATAAAAGAGAGCCTACCCAATGGGAGACAATATTTGTTAACCATATATCTGATAGGAGACATATCCTGCTTATCTAAACAACTCCTATATCTTGAAAATAAAAAGACAAACAACATCTTTAAAAAAAATGGGAAAAAAGATTTGATCAGACACTTATCCAAAGAAGATATACATGGCTAAAAAGCACATGAAAAAATGCTCAAAATCACTAGCTATTAGGGAAATGCAAATGAAAAAAATGAATTACCATCTTATTCTCGTAAGACTGACAGCGATAAAAAAAATCAGAAGACTACAAGTGCTGGAGAGGTTGTGGAGGAATGGGAACACTCAAACAATGATGGTGGGAATACAGAAGGATCCAGCCATTCTGAAGAACATTTTGGTGTTTCAAGAAAAAAAACAACTAGATATAGATTTGCTATATGACCCAGTAATTCCACTTCTGGGTATATACCCAGTAGAATTTGAAAAAAGGACAGAAACCAATATATGCACACCAATATTAATAGCAGCACTATTCACTATTGGCAAAAGTTGGAATCAACCAAACTGCCCATCAGCAGATGAATGGATATTTAAAATATGGTAAATATATACAATGGAATACTAATCATCTATAAGTACAAATACAATAAAAATACATATAATAACTTGGATGAATCTTGAGCACCTTACGTTGAGTGAAGCAACTGAGGCATTGAAGGATAAATACTACATGACCTCACTAATATGAAATAAGTAAACCAGGCTGTCTCAGAAAGCTAGAGACTGGATGATAGGCTTAAAGGAAGTTGGGGGGAAGAAGAAGGTTGCAAGCTGACATCGACATGGGTGAAAACTATGATAAGATGGAGGTAAGTATGTGTACAGGGAAGGGATAAAACAGGGCAATAGGGATGTCTTCGGGTGGGACTTTGTGGGCTTGAGGGGGTTAGGGATGGGATGAAGGGTTAGATGGCCCAAGAAATTGGCGGGAGTCTTGAAGCCTAACTCAGCATCTAAATGCAATGCCTTCCCCCCAGCGTGGGACATGACACCCGGGGATGAGCCTCCCTGGCACCGAGGGATCACATCAACTAACAGCTGATAATGCAACTGGAAAATGACCTTGAATTGAAGGTTCAATGCGGATCAGTAGAATATCCCTGTCTACATAGAATAATATGACTTTAAAATGCTGTTTGATCTAATGTAAGGGCGAAATAGAAAGGAGAAATGAGTTTATATGGCTATGAGTCTCTAAAAAAAAAGAGTCTGGAGGCTGTCAGAAGGATTGCCCTTATGCACCACTGAGCAGAGTCTAAGAGACAGATAAAGTAGATACGATCCCCAGGTATTGGTTCCTTTGAGGGCTAAAGGGACCCACGGCTTCTATGGTCAGGGCAGATAGGGTTCACTGCCATGTTGGATGGCCCTTCTTTGGAGCTGGTGTTTCTGCGTGATGAAACTGGACCCAGAGGGGATCTCTTTTCATAAGACTATCATGCTACTTTACTGGAATTGTAGTTGGTATCGGGGTTTAAGATATATTTAGGGGATTGAATCTTTTTACTGACAATATGATAGCCAGGCCCTGAGCCTCAACAGATTCCAGCTCCTACAATCTGATTTATTGGACTCACCTCACTCAGCTAAGATGGAGTTGAAGAAGGACAACCACCACACCATGGAGCCTAGAGTGCCTACAACTGAAAGCAGGAGGATTGCATCCAGTAACCATGTGGAATCTGAGCCTCCTCTTGGCATTAGGGTGCAACAGACACAACCAATCCAAGGACCACAGAGAAAAGGTGGCATTGGAGTGGGAAAAGTGGACATGGTGGCTGATGAGTATGGGGAATGGCAGGAAGAGATGAGATGTGGAGGTGCCTTTGGGACTTGGAGTTGCCCTGGATGGTGCTTCAGGGGTAATCACTGGACATTGTAAATCCTCCCAGGGCTCACTGGATGGAATGGGGTAGAGTGTGGGCCATGATGTGGACCAATGACCATGACGTGCAGAGATACCCAGAGATGTACTTACCAAATGCAATGGATGTGTCATGATGATGGGAGTGAGTGTTGCTGGGGGGGGGGGGAGGGGTGCGGGGGTGGTGGTGGTGGAGTTGAATGGGACCTCATATTTTTTTACAAAATCAATTTTAAAAAAAAGAAATATTTAAATAAATTTGACAACAGATCTTTAAACATGTTTATAAAAACCTATAAAACTCAAGAGAAATTAAAGAACATCTAAATAAATGGAGGGATATGCTATGTTTGAGGATGGAAAGACTCAATATTGTATAGATGTCAATTTTCCCAGTACAACTAAAATAAA
Organism: Dasypus novemcinctus; assembly: GCF_030445035.2. NCBI lineage: Eukaryota > Metazoa > Chordata > Mammalia > Cingulata > Dasypodidae > Dasypus > Dasypus novemcinctus. Next base: position 139,463,121 of record NC_080704.1, on the reverse strand, counting down.
GTTACAGGGTATGTTTTTGGAAAAAAAAAGAAAGAAATTGGCGGGAAGGTTCAGGGAACATTTGGACATAGGAGATTGTCAGTTAAGTGTTTGAAATTAAAATGTAGAGAAAACATTTTAGAAAATATAATAAGGAAGGTTATAGGTTTAGGATGCTTAAGGGGTGGCTATATGACACTCTGCAGGCTTCTAAGGAGTGTGTAAGTGCTCATTTTGTCATAGTGAGTTATATCATTGGGTGCAGACCCATACAATTCATGTGAAGGTATACCCACATCCTGGGGGAGTACTGATGTTCTTAAACAGAGGGAATTGTATCTCTCAAGAGAATTCGTGGCTTCCAGTGGATTAGGGCAGTCTAGTATGTCAAGCCCTGAACATTGTAAGTATCTCTGAATGTGGTCCTTTAAGTAATGAAGATTGATTGTCACAGTGGGCCCTAAGGTAAGGCCCAAAGAAGTATTGAATAGATGGAATCAGTGTAAATTTGGGTAAATGAAAGTGTCTCATGAGATCATGCAATGGTGGATATAGGCCATGTTAAATTACACCAAAAATATATAAAAGTCTATAGGCTAAAATGTAAACCATAATATAAAACATAAGAAAACTAAAAATTTAGAAACTTGTATAGTCTAAAATATAAAGCATAGTGTTAACCCCCAATAGAAGCATGTTTTGAAAGCTATTGTTTCAATATCTGTACATCACCTGCAGCAAATATAATGTAAACATGTAAAAAAATCACTGCTGGGGAAGGGACAAAGGATTTGATGTTGCATACGTGGGAATACCATATATTGTATATATGAATTACTTTTGTGAAGACAAATTTGATAATTAGAAAGTAATAAAAGTATGGATGTAGACACTGAGGAAAGATGGAAAAAACTGCCTTGCCACTGTACATACAGTGCAACACCTACAGCAGTGATGAAAGGCAAATTGACAAAAATGAAGCTTTTTCATTTTCTCATTTCTTGATACTGCAACTTATTTTTACTTTATTTAATTTCTCTAAATTAGTACATATTCTATATGTAACCTTTAAACCCATCACTATATTCCTTTTTACTATTAATGGAACCTGGCAACTTATTAGACTTCATTTATAAAGAAGTTTCAGACCACACAGAGATTCAACTATGGCAAGGGAGGAACACTGGTGTGGGGTGTTATTGATGGGGGGCACATTGTTTGGAGGGAGTTCTCCAGGGCATGTATAAGGTACATAAAAATGTTCAGACATTTTCAAAGTGGTTTCAGTTAAAAAGGATAACTGAGTGAATGCTGAGTTCCTAGCCAGGGGAGCTCTATCACATTCCTCAGTGGAACAGCAACAATACCCCAAGTGCATTGGCAAAGATCAATAAAGAAGGATGGTCCAACAATGAGCTCTTGATAATGATGACTATGCTTATGAGTCTGTGTGCCTGTAATTTCAACTAGGCCTAGAGCCGCAGAGTCCCTAAGAGTTACCACCTGAAAGGCTCTACGTTGTTCAAATGTAGCCAATCCCTAAGCCAAACTCAGCATGTAAATGCAATACCTCTTCCCCTGTGTGGGACATTACTCTCAGGGATGAGCCTTCCTTTGCCCCAAGGGATTACTACCATGCAGCAGCTGATGATGTAACTAGAAAAATTCCTTGAATAAAAGGGTCAACTCAGACCAGCAGAATATCTCAGATTACATATAATACCAGGTGTTAAAAGCTGCTTTATGGTTTGGAAAAATGGGAGAAATGGGAAGGACAAATGAGTTTATAAGGCTATAAGTCTCCAAAAAAAGTGTTGGGAGATCATCAGGGAGGGTAATGCTTATGCATGCCCCAGCAGGGTCCCAGAGTCATCCAATGTAGATAGAAGCCCAGTTACTGGTTCTCCTGAGGGCTATAGAGACCCACAGGTTCTAGGGTCCTGGCAGATGGCTCTGGAGTTCAGTGCCTTGTCAGTTGGCCCTACTTTGGAGTTTGTTTTCCTGAGTGTTGGACTCAGATATGGCATTTCTACACATGTGTCTTCTGTTATTTTTTCTGGATTTATGGTTGGTGCTTGAGTTGGTTTATACTCAGGAGACCTGAATCTCTGGACTGTCCATGTGACAGCCAGGCCCTGAGTCTCAGCAGACTTGCAGTCCTACCATCTGGTTTATTGGAATTACCCTGGCCAGCTAACAGGGAGGTAAAGAAGGTAAATCACCACACCAGGGAGCCAAGAGTGCTTACAACTGCAAGCAGGAGAATTTCATCCTTCATCCATGTGGAATCTAAACCCCTCTTGATATAGAAGGGGAGTGGTCATAACCATCGCAAGGTCCACAGCCTGGAGGAATAGAGTATGGATTAGAGTGGACTTACTGATATTCTACTATGGAACTATTGTGAATAGTAATGGAAGAAACTGTAGCTTTGATGTGGAGAAAATCGCCATGATAGTTGCTGAGGTAGGGATAGGGAAGAAGAGATATGACATAGGGGCATTTTCAGGACTTGGACTTGTCCTGGGTGTTACTGCTGGGACAGATACTGCACATTGTATGTCCTTCCATGGCCCACTGGGTGGACTCAGGAGAGTGTAAACTACAATATAAATAACTATCCATGTGGTGCAGTAGTTCTCCAAAATATATTCACCAAATGCAATGAATATGCCTCGATGATGGAAGAGATGTTGACGTGGGAGAAGTCATATGAGGCGGGTAGCAGTATATAGGGACCTCATACTTTTTGAATGTAACATTTAAAGAAATAAAGAAGAAAAATATATAATAGAATCTTATGGAATCCTTTCTTAACAGAACAAAATAAATGCTTTAGATGCATAAGAGCAGATTTGAACTGCTTGGAGAGAGAATTAATGATTGTGATAACAAAACATCTGAAGTGGAAAAGACAGGAGAATAAAAAGAGAAGAGAATGGGAGAAATGGAACACGGCCCCAGGGAACTGAATGACAAAATGAAATGCAAAATATACACATTATCAGCATTCCAGAAGGAGAAGAATAAAGAAAAGGGGCAGAAAGAATATTTGAGTAATTAAGACTGAAAACTTCATTACACTTATGAAATACCTGAATATCAATGTCAAAGAAGGACAACATACCCAAAAGAGAATAAACATAAATGGAACTACCCCAAGATCTACAATTCAGAATGACAAATATCAGAGAAAAAGCGATTTTGAAAGCAGCAAGAGAAAAGCAAAGCATCACATAAAAGATAAACTCTATAAGATTAAGTGCTGACCTCTCAGCAGAAACCATGGAAGAGATAAGAAAGGATCATGATGGATTTAAGGTACTGAAAAAGAAAAAAAAAATGCCAACCAGGATTTCTATATCCAGCAAAGATATCCTTCAAAAATAAAGAGGAGTTTAAAGTCTTCACACCCAAATAAAAACTGATAGAATATTTACCAAAAGAACAGAATTACAAGACATACTAAAGCAGCCTGAATATATTTTGGAGCACTGCTACCCTGCATGGGTTATAGGTTACATTGTAGTTTACACTCTCCCCCAGTCCATTCAGATGGTTATTGCAGGAAATATAATGTCTTGAATCTGTCCCTGCAAATATCATTCAGGACAACTCCAAGTCTCAAAAATGCCTCCACATCATACCTCTTATTCCCTCTCCCTCCCCTCAGCAACTCCTGTGGCCACTGTCTCCATATCAATGATACAATTTCTTCCATTGTTAGAGTCACAATTGTTCTATAGTAGAATACCAGTAAGTCCACTCTAACCAATATTTTATTCCTCCATCTGGTGATGTTCCCTCCACCTCTAAATTGAGAAGGGGCTTATATCCCATATGGCGGTTGGATATGATTCTCCTGCTTTCAGTTGTAGATCCTCACAGTTCCCTGGTGAGGTAGTTCACAAACTTGTCTCCTAGTTGGCTGAGATGGGTAAGACCAATGAACCAGAGTGTAGGTGTTGCAACTCTGCTGAGGTTCAGGGATCAGCTGGTATATGGCCAGTCTAGAGATTCAATTCTCCTGAGTATACCCCAACCCCAGCACCAACCACAGGTTCAGTAAAAGTGACAGATGAGTGATGTGTAGAAAGGTCATATCTGAGTCCAACTCCATCACACTCAGGAGCACAAATTCCAAAGTAGGACCAAGTGGCATGGCACTGAACTCCAGAACCATCTGCCATAACCTTCATAACCTTAGAACCTGTGTGTCTATGTAGCCCTCTGGAACACCAGTACCTGGGATTTTATCTACTTTGGCTGTCTCTGGGTTGCTGCAGAGACGTGTGTAAGCGCAACCCCTCTGATGATCTCCCGACTCATTTAAACGCTATTTATTTTTGCATATTAACCTTATATACTGCCAATTTGCTGAACTCATTTATTAATTCTAGTAGTTTTGTTGTGGAATTTTTTCAGAATTTTCTAGCTATAGGAGCATATAACCAGTTATAGTGAAAGTTTTGCTTCTTCATTTCCTATTTGGATGTCTTTTATTTCTTTTTCTACCCTAATTGCTCTACCTAAACCTTCTAGAAAAATATAGAATAATAATGATGTCTTTGTCTTGATCTCAGCAGGAAATCTTTCAGACTTTCACCATTAAGTGCAATGCTAGCTGTAGGTGTTTCATATATGCACTTTACCATATTGAGCAAGCTACTTTCTATTTTGTTATTTTGGAGTGCTTTTATCAATAAAAGGTGCTGTATTTTGTCAAATGCCTATTCTGCACCAATCAAGAGGATCCTGTGAATTTTCTTCTTCAATTTATCAATTCTGTTTATTTCATCCAATGATTATCTTCTGTTGAATCACCCTTGAATACCCGGGATAAAATCCACTTGTTTGTAGTGTGTAATTCATTTAATGTGCTTTTGGTTTTGTTTGCAAGTATTTTCTTGAGGATTATTGCATTTATATTAGAGATATTAGGCTGTAATTTTTTTTCATAGTGTCTTTACCTAGTTTTGCTATTAGGGTGATGTTGGCTTCATAGAAATATTTTCGTAGCATACTTTCCCATTTAATTGTTTTGGAAGAGCTTAAGCAGGATCAATATTAAGTCATCTTTGAATGATTTGTAGAATTCATCTGTGAAGCCATTTGCTCCTGGGCTTTTCATTTTTAGGAGGTTATGGATGACTGTTTCAATCTCTTCACTTGTGATTGGTTTATTGATGGCTCCTTTTTGTTCTAAAGTCAGTGTAGGTGGTTCATGTGTTTCCAGAAATTTATCCATTTTGTCTACTTTTTCTAGTTTTTTGGCATACGGTTTTTCATAGTATCTCTGTTATTTCTACAGGGTCAATAGCATATGGCACTCTTTTACCCTCTGATTCTAGCACTTTCAAGTGAGCTATTGCGTACTGTCTGTATCATATTGTAGCTATTAGGGAAGGAAGAAATGTTGCTTAAGAAAGAACATCGTTGTTTAAAAATACAAGTAGCAGGGTACTGCCTTTGATTCAACTGTTTTAAGTCCCCGTTTTCTCCAACTAAGTGCTTGCTATTCCCAGATATGCAAGAATAACTTTTACCCTTTATCCCTCCAACACCTGTTGATTGGCTTTGCAGAAATAAAGTTTAAAAAAAAAAAAATAATTAGCCTTTCCCCTTCTTTCCTGATTTTATTTATTTGTTTCTTCCCCTCTTTTTTGTCAACCTAGTCAAAGTTTATCTATTTTGTCAATCTCAAAGAACCAAATTTTGGTTTTATTGATACTTTCTTTTGTTTTTGTTATTGCTGCTGTTCTCAATTTCATTGATTTCTGCTCCGGTCTTGACTATTTCTTTCCTTTAGCTTGGTTTGTGATTAGTTTGTTGTTATTTTTCTAGTTCTTAAAGGTGTGCAGTTAGATCATCAATTTTAGCTTTTCCTTTTTTTTTTAATGTAAGCCTTCAGGGTTATAAATTTCCTCTCTCAGCACTGCCGTTGCAGTATCCCATAAGTTTTGATATGTTTTGTTCTCATTTTCATTTTTCTCAAGATATTTGCTGAATAATTTTCAATTTCTTCTTTGACCCACTGGTTGTTTAAGACTGTTTTTTAACCTCCATATACTTAGGAATTTTTGTCCATTATTGATTTCCAGCTTCATTCTGCTATGATCAGAGAAAGTGTTTTGTATAATTTCAATGTTTTTAAATTTATTGAGAATTGTCTTGTGACCCAACATATGGTCTGTCTTTGAGAAGGATCCATGAGCACTTGAAAATAATTTACATCTTGCTGCTTGGGGTGCAATGATCTATACATGTCTGTTAGGACTAGTTCTTTTATCATATTATTAATATTCTCTTTTTTTTATTTGTCTTCTGTCCAGATGTTCTATCCAATATTGAAAGTGGTACATTGAAGTAAACATTTATTATTGTAGATACAGAAATTTCTCCCTTCAGTATTGCCAGGGTGTGCCTCATATATCTTGGGGCAATGAGGCTAAGTGCATAAATATTTAGAATATTTATTTCTTCTTGTCAATTTGCCCATTTTATTAATATCTAATGACTTTATTCATCCCTTATAGCAGTTTTGTATTTAAAATTGATTTTGTCTGATATTAGTACTGTTATTCCAGCTCTTTTTTTGGGGGGAGGGGGGTTACTATTGACATGGAATACCTTTTTTGAAGCTTTCACTTTTTTTCCAATGTTTGTTCAACAAAGGCGCTTAGAGAACTAGATAGCCATATCCAAAAGAAAGAAAGAGGAACACTATCTAACACATTATAAAAAAATATTTCAAAATTGATCAAGAGCTTAAATATAAAAACAACCATGAAACTCCTAGAAGAAAATGTAGGAAAGCATGTTTAAAATCTTGTGGTAGATGGTGGTTTCATAAACTTTATACCCAAAGCACAGACAATGAAAGAAAAAGTAGATAAATGGGACCTCCTTGATATTCAACACTTTTGCACCTCAAAGGATTTTGTTTAAAAAATGAAAAGGCAACTGACTCAATGGGAGAAAATATTTAGCAATCATATATCTGATAAGGGTTTGGTATCCATGAGATATAAGGAGATCATACAACTCAACAATAAAAAGACAAATATCCAATTAAAAAATGGACAAAAGACATGAAAAGACAACTGTCCAAAGAAGAAGCACAAATGGGGAAGAAACACATGAAAAAATGCTAAACATCACTAGAGACTAGGGAAATGCACATCAAAACTACAATGAGATATCATTTCACAACTATTTGACTGTTTTCTATTAAAAAAGTTGGAAAATCGTAAATGTTGGAGAGGATGTGAAGAGATAGAAATGCTTATTCACGGTTTGTGGGAATGTCGAATGGTACAGTCACTTTGGAGGACTGTTTGACAGTTCCTAGGGAAGTTGTATATAGACTTGCCATGCGACCTGGCAATACCATTGTTAGGTATATACCCAGAAGAACTGAGAGCAGTGACATGAATAGACATTGGCACACTGATGTTTATAGCTGAATTATTCTCAATAACCAAAAGTTGGAAATAACCCAGAAGTCCATCAACTAATGAATGGATAAACAAATTGCGGAGTATACCCACAATGAAATGCCATGCAGTGTTAAGAACTAAAGTCATGAAACAAATGACAACATGGATGAAACCGGAGGACATTATGTAGATTGAAGCAGGCCAGACACAAAAGGAAGAATGCTGTAAGATTGAATATGGACAGAATTACTTATATAACACCATTTTTCCTTGAAGCTGAACAAATGTAACTTGACACTATGCAATATTAATATCAGACCAAAATAAAACAAAGCAAAACATTATACTAAGTGAAGGAGAACAAATCAGAGTAGTACTTATTGTATGACTACATTTATATAAAATGTAAATATAAATCAATTCATAAAGGTGAAAGGAGATTAGTTGTTATGTAGGTCTGAGGAAAGAATACTAAGGGGTTTGGAGTCTTTCATTTTGGAGAAATGAAATTGCTCTAAAATTTTTAATTTGATAAATGTACAACATTGTGATTATGCTAATAGCCATTGATTGTACATTTTACATAGAATAGCCAGAAACAGCAGCTATGTAGTAGGAGGAAGCATAGAGAGATTAAGGGGTGAGCAATTTTCTTGTTTATTATTGTCTGTTTTTTGTTTATTAGTATTATTATTGAAATAATAAAAATGCTCTAATATTAACTGAAGTGGTGAATGTACAACTATGTGATTATACCAAATACCATTATTTATACACCTAAGATGATTTGTATGCTTTATTAATATGTGTCAATAAAACTGATTTTTTTAAAAGCCATAAGTGATCAGCCTTGCAGACTCCTGTTCTTGGAAAAAGAGGATTTTTCTGTCCTTTTCTTCCAGCATCAGCTAGCCAGGTAATGGACTCCGCAGTGCTCTGTTGAGAAAGTACAGGATGCACAGTGTAGCTACTGTGTGGATAGGGCAATTCACAGTTCTTTACCATAGTTTATTAGTCTCTTCCTCTGCTCTTCCTTGGTTGCTGCACAATGGTGTCCTCATCACAGGTGTTTCAAAATAGTTGTTTCAGAAAGTTTCTACCTGTTTAATAGTTGTTTTGGTGGTAGGACTGGAATCTGGAGCTCCCTACTCACCATTTTCCCCAGTAGTATTGAGAAATTTTACTCTTCCATATATATATATATATTTAACTTTTTTTAAAGACACATAGATCACACAAAATTTCACATTAAAAAATATGAGTTTTCCATATACCCTGCTCCCCACACTTGTCATTCCTCCCACATCAACAAGTTCTTTCACTAGTGTGGTATAATCATTGCATTTGATGAAAATATATTTTTCATCACTGCTACACAGCATGGATTACAGTTTACATTGTAGTTTACACTCTCTCCCATTCAGTTCAGTGGGTTATGGTGGGATATATAGTATCCAACATCTGTTCCTGAAATATCATTGAGGACAACTCCAAGTCCCAAGTCCCAAAAGTGCCCTAATATCACAACTCTTTTTCCCTCCCACTGCTTTCAACATCTCTCATGGCCACTGTCTCCATATCAGTGATATAATTTCTTGCATTGCTAGAGTAACAATAATTCTATAGTACAATAGCAATACATCCACTCTAATCCATATTATATTCCTCCATCCTGAGGACCCTTGGATGGTGATGCCCACTTCACCTCTAAATTGAGAGGGGACTTCGATTGCGCATGGCTGATGGATGAGATTCTCCTGCATGCAATTGTAGCTTTTTTCAGTTTTTCCATTTCTGCAAAGAAGACTGCTGAATTTAGACTGGAATTTCACTGAATCATTAGTCACTTTGTTTAAAACAGACTTCTTAAATATATTTAGTCCCCCAATCCATGTACAGAAAATATCCTTCCATTTCATTAAATCTTCTTTGGTTACTTTTAGCAATATTTTGTTTTCCATGTACAAGTCCTTTGCCTCCTTGTTTACGTTTATTCCCAGATATTTGTTAATTATAGTTGTCATTGTAAGTGGAATATTTTAACTTCCTCCTTAGTTTGTTAATTACTAATGCATAGAAACACTACCATTTTGGGAAGTTGATCTTGTACCTAGCCACATTGTTGAATTTGTTTATTAGTTCCAATATATTTGTTGTGGATTATTTTTTAGGTTTTTCTGTATATTGGTTCATGTCATCAGAAAATAGAGGAAGTTTTATTTCTTCCTTTCCAGCTTGGAAGTCCTTTGATTATTTTCATTGTCTGATTGCTTTGGTTGGAAATTCCAATATATTGTTGAATAACAGTAATGACTGAACTTATCTTTTTTTCCTGATCTTATAGGGAAAACATTCTGTCTTTCACACATCACCAAACTGTCTTACAGAGTGTCTAACACATTCTTCTTTCCCACCAACAATAAAAGAGTGTTCCTATTTCTCTACATCCATACCCATTTTTAATTGGATTGTTTAAACTTTTATTGTTGAATTTTATGATCTCTTTATATAGCGTAGACATGAAACACTTATCTGATATGTGGTTTCTAAATATTTTCTCCCATTGAGTAAAATACTATTTCTCCTTCTTGACAAAGTCTTTTAAAGCCCAAAATTATTTGTTTGAGTAGCTCCCATTTATCCCTTCAATTCTTTCATTTCTTGAGTTTTATGAGTGAGGTTTAAGAAATCACCACATACTAATCAGTCCTGGAGTTGTTTCTGTAAATACTCTTCTAAGAATTTTATTGTTCTAACTTTTGTATTTAGATCTTTCATCCATATCGAGTCAATTTTTTTATAACATGTGAAATAATGCTCCTCCCTTTATTTAGCTTGGGATAACCACTTCTCCCAGCACTGTTTATTGAATAGACAAATTTGACACAACTGAATGGTCTTGACATCCTTATTAAAAATCAATTGACCATAGTTGTGAGGGTCTGTTTCCAATCAACCAGTTCTGTTCCATTGGTCTATATGTCTATCTTTATGCCAGTGCCATGATATTTTTACTTCTTTAACTAGCAAATATGATTTATAGAGTAGATGTAAGAGATGTCTAACTATATTCATCTTTTTAAGGTTTTTCTAGCTATTTGGGAACCACATTCTCTTCCAAATAAACTTGACAGTTGGCTTTTCCATTTCTTAAAGAAAGAAATGTTGGTGGAATATATATTGGGATTACCTTGAATCTGTTTATAAATTTGTGTCAAATTGACATCTTAATGTTTTTGAGTGTTCCATGAACACCGAATGTTTTTCCATTTATTTACATCTTATCTGATTTCTTTTAGCAATACATTGTAGTCTTTTTATTCAAAGTCCTTTATGTACTTAGTTAGGCTTATTTCTATATATTTGATTCATTTCTATTGTTAATGGATTTTCCCCCGACTTTCTCCTTAGATTGCTCATTACTATTTTATATAAACATTATTGATTTTTATGTATTAATCTTGTATAATGCACCTCTGCTAAATTAGTTTTTTTACCTCTAGTAGCTTTGTTGTAGATTTTTCAGGAATTTCTAAGTATTGGATTATATCATCTGCCAATAAAATTTTAGTTTCTTCCTTTCCAGATAGGATACATTTTATTTCTTCTTGTTGTCTGACTGCTCTAGCTAGAACCTACAGCACTATATTAAACAACAGTTCTGGCAAGGGCTATAATTGTCTTGTTCCCAATCTCAATTGGAAACTTTTCATTCCTTCAACATTGAATGCAATGTTAGCTATAGGTTTGTTATATACACTTTTTATAATGTTGAGAAATTTTCCTTCAATTCCTAAGTTTCTGAGTGTTTTTATCAATAAGAACACATGCTGGGTTTTTATCTATTGTTTTTAATATGTCAATAGAGAAGATTATGTCAATTTTCTTTCTGGATTTATAAATGTGATATTTTACACTCATTTATTTTCTTGTGTTGAACCACCCTTGCATGTCTAGGATAAACCCAATCTGATCTTGATGAATAATTCTTTTAATGTGCTTTTGGATTTGATTAGTCAGTATATTCTCAAGATTTCTGCATAAATATTCATTATGAAAACGGGACCAATATTTTCTTTTTTGTGTTATCTTTACCTGACTTTGGTTTTAAGGTGATGATAGCATCATTGAATGAGTTTGGTAGTGTTCCATTTTGTTCAATTTTTTTGAAGAGATGGAGTTAGATTGATATTTAATCTTTTTTGAATTCTTTGTGGAATTCACCTGTGAAACCATCTGATCCTGGGCTTTTCATTGAGGGAGGTTTTTGATGACTTTCCATCTCATTACTTGAGTGTGGTTTGTTGAAGTCTTCTTTTCATTATAGGTTCAGTGTAAATTATACATCCCTAGGAATTTTTCCATTTCATCTATGTTGTTTAGTTTGTTGGAGGAAGTTGCATATGCTATCCTCTTATCTCTTATTTCCATGGGTTCAGTAATAATGTTCCTCTTTCTCTTTCTGATTTTGATTATTTGCATCTTCTCTCTTTTTTTCCTCCATCAGTTTAGCTAAGGAATTTAATTTTATTGATCTTCTCAAAGAACCAACTTTTGGTTTCCTCAATTCTCTCTATAATTCTTTTCTGTTGTTCTCAATTTATTTATGTGTGCTCTGATCTTCATTATTTAGTTCTTCCTGCTTGCTTTGGGAATAAATTTATTTTTGTAGTTCTTCCAGTTTCAGAGTTAGGTATTTTATTGTAAGTATTGAGGGATATAAATTTCCCTCTCATCACTGCCTTCACTGCATCCCATAGGTTGTTATGTATTGCATTCTCATTTTCATTCATCATGAGATATTTACTGATTCCTCTTGCAATTTCTTTTTTGACCCACTGATTATATGAGTATTTATTTAATCTCCATATGTTTGTGAATTTTCCCTTTTCCTGACTCTTGTTGATATCCATCCATTATGTTAATTGAAAGTGGTTTGTATAATTTTGAACTTTTAAAATTTATTGAGATAAGTTTTTTGACAAACCATATGGTCAATCATGGAGAATTATTCATGAGCACTTGTGGAGAATGCATTTCCTGCTGTTTTGGGGTGTAATGTTCTGTATATGACTGTTAGGAACAAAAATTTTATATTGTTATTCAAGGTTTTGTTTCCTTATTAATCTTCCATCTATATTTTCTATCTATTGATGAGAATGCTCTTTTGAAGTCTGAAAGTATTATTGTAGGGATGATTATTTCACTCTACATTTTTGACAGTGTTTATCTCATGTATTTTAATATTTATATTTCTTCCTGGTGAATTACTCATTTTATTAATATATAATGTTCTTCCTTCTGTCTAATAACAGCTTTGTTTTTAAAGCCTATTTCATATTTCATAAACTCCAGCTTTCTTTTCGTTACTGCATGTGTGGAATATATTTTTCTAGTCTAATTCAATTAGTTTGTATCCTTCAGTCTAAGGTAAGTCTCTTGTAGACAGCATATAGATGACTCATATTTTCTTATACATTCTTGTGAGTCTGTTTCTTTTGATTGAGGTATGCATTAGTCTGCCTGAAGGGTACTGATACAAACTACCAGAAATATGTTGGCTTTTATAAAGGGTAATTATTTGTGGTGAAAGTTTATAGTTACAAGGCCCTAAAGAGTTCAACTAAAAGTTCCTTTTTAAAGTCAGTTTCCACATGTTGAAGCAAGATGGTTGCTGATCTCCTCCTGGTCTCTCCTTCTCAAGCTTCCTCTATCAGTCCCAACTCTCTTCCAAATCTCCATGGTAAGGTTTATATAGGGTTTGTCTCTCAGGGCTTCCTATCTATCTTGACATAGGGCTCATGTCTTTCTGGGCTTTCTATATAACTTGCAAACTATCAGGCTAATGGCTCATTTCTCTCTGAGGCCCATTAATATTTAATATTATTACTGTAAAGGCAATACTTATTTCACCCATTTTGACTTTTTGGTTTTATCCACCATATTTTATTTTCACCATTCTTTTTACACTTTTAGTTAATTTTACTGAAATAATCTTACTTCTAGACTCACTTCTAATCCTCTCTCTCCTCTCTTTTCTTTTCAGGCTATAGCACCACCTTTAGTTATCTCATTGAATTTATTAAGGAACATTTTTTGAACATCTTTAATTAGTTGTCTCAACTCATTTATGTCATCTGGAGGTAAGTCTGTTCCTTTGACTGGGTCATACCTTCCTGTTTGTTGGCATGGTTTGTATATATATATATATATATATTTGGTTTGGTTTGAAAGCATCTGATTTATTTATTCTGGCCTTATTCTCTCTTTTTAGTCTAGGTCTTTCTATTTGATTAGCTTTTTGCTGCATCAATCATTGATTCTTTGTTCACTTTATTTTGGAACTTTATAGTGGCTCATGTTTATCCAATCATAATTTGTGCAGCGGCTTTTCATCTGTTTCTTGTCTTTTCTCCCTTGCTTGTGGCTGAATAAATGCTGAGGATGTAGTTGGTGCTATAAGTCATTGAAGCTAAAACTTCATGCATTGCCCAAGGAATTGATAAAGTTTCTCCTGTATTTCTCCCCTTCAAGGGTTAAGGACAGAGCCACTGCTATCTGAAGTAATCCAAGCTGTGCAAGCCATGACCATATGTAACTGACTGGAGGAAAAGATAAAGTTATATACCTCTCCTCCCCTGCCAGGGCTGGGATGGAACAACAGGTTTTCCCAAAAATCTTTTCTGAGAGGCTAAGGGAAGACTGCCCCTCTTCCTGCCCTGGTGGGGAAGGAACCACTAGTGTATACAACAATATAGTCTGTGTGCATATAATGGACCTTCGGTTGGCCTGAGAGGCTTGTGAAGCACTATCCCACATTCTGTCCTGTCAGGATTGAGAATGGAACCACAGGTGTGTCCAACCACTTAGTCCATGCATGACAAAGGCTGCTGCCTTTGCCCAGAGAGGTTGAGGGGAAAGTGGCCTTTCCTCCTGCCCAGTCAAGGGCAGGGATGGAACCATGGTGTCCCCAACATTCTTTTCTATGTGGGTTTAAAACACCTGCAGTTGCCTGGGAAGGCTGAGGAAACACTGCCCCCCCTCCTATACTATCAGGGGCAGGGATGTAGCCACGTGTCTGGCAATATAGTCCATGCATGCCAAAAGTCACTGCTGTTGCTGAGAGGCTGAGGATCAATATCCCTCCTCCTGCCCTGTCAAGGGTGGGGATGAAGCCACAAGTGTGCACAGCACTCTTGTCTGTGTGGTCCAAAAGTGCCTGAAGTTCCAGTAGAATCTGAGGAAACAACTCCCTTAATTCTGTTCTATTTTGAGCAGAGATGTACTCACAGGTTTGCCCAACAATCTAGTTTTGCCTGCCAAAGTAGCTGCAGCTACACAGAAACGCTGAGGAAGTACTATCTTTCCTTCTGCCCTGTCAGGGGCAGGGATGTATTCATGGGAGTACCCCAAAATTAGTTCATGTGGACCAAAAGCAGAAAGCAACTGATTTTTTCCAGGCTGAAGAAACACTACCCTTACTCCTGCCTTATCTGGAGCAGTTATGGAGCTACAGGGTGCCCATCATCTAGTTGTGTGGGCCAAAAGCTTTGCCTGGAGAATCTGAGGAAACATGGCACCCATCATGTCCTATTGGGTATGGGGATCTAGCTGCATGGATTTCCAACGAACTATTCCATGCAGGCCAAAAATAACTAGAGATGCATGGAGAGGCTAGTGCAAGTCTTCCCAGCACTGCTGGAGGTGGGGTTGGGGTACAAGCAAGGTCAGCATTCTAACCTGGGTGGGAAGAAGCTGGTCCCTACTGTCACTGTGATTTTCTATCAGCTCTACTTCCCCTCATATCAGGGGCAGAGTTAAAATGGAGGCTACTAGCCTCTTTCTGACTTGGACAGGTATAAATTTAGCTCTACTTAGGACTGAACTTTAGTCAGCCCTTTACTAATCAGTAGCTGTAGTCAGTTCCCAATTGTCTCTTCCTCCCCCATTTTTGGGAAATGGATCTTCCAACTCAAGCCAGAGAATATCTCCTGAGGCATTTTGCCTCACCAAAGAAAGATGGACTGTGTTCTCCATGGTGTGCAGGGCTTTACTCACAAATCTTCCGTGCAAATGGACAGTCTTCTCCTTTGGTTTTTCCAAGTATATTGCAGCATGATCTTCTGGTCTCCTGGACACTCGCACATGTGATTTAGCTAGCTCTGGGAGACTACTAACTACACTGTAGTACAAGCTGACTCTTGGAACTCCCTACCCTGCTGCCTTCTTACCCCACCTACTCTGCATGTTTTTATTTGTGCTTTTTACCATGTTTAAAATGTTTTATTCTATTTCTAGTTTTCTGGGTTTTTTTAAAAATCAATATGGGCTGCTGGATTTCTAAAATGCCTTTATATCTCTTCAACTGAGAAGACCATGTAAGTTTTTTCTCCTTTGTTTATTAATGTAGAGTATTTTGTTAATTTATTTTATTATATAAATTACTTTTCCTTAACTGTATAAATCCCACTTGATCATGGTATATGATTCCTTAAACATGCTGTTGGATTCAGTTTGCTAGTATTTTGCTGGGGATTTTTGAACCTATATTCAGAATGGTTATTGGTCTTTAATGTATTTTTGTTATGATATCTTTATCTGGGTTTTTATTAGGGTGATTGTTGCCTCATATAATGAGTTAGGAAGTGACCAAATGACTTCAACTTTTTGTGACAGTTTGATAATAATTCTACTTTGGATGTTTGGTAAAATTGATCAGTGAAGACACCTAGCCCAGGACTTACTTTGTTCAGAAGGTTTTGAATTATGATTCAATCTATTTACTTGTTGTCAGTTAACTGAAATCTTCTATGTCTTCTTGAATCAGTGTAACAAGTTTGTATGTTTCTTAGAATTTGTCCATTCCATTTCACTTATTTAATTTCTTGACATACAGTTTTACATTATGCCTTCTTATAATCCTACTTATTTATGTGTATTTGGTAGTACGGTACCCACATTTCACTTCTGATTTTATTTTTTTTCACATCATCTCTGTTTTTTACTTGTCACTCTAGATCCGCTTTCTTAACAAGGAATCTGTAAGCTTGAAATAAAATTCTAAAAAGCATTATTTTTGTGGGGATGTGTTGTGGGTGTGATATAGTTACTAAATAATACACAGTATAATGTGGGCTTAGTGTTGTGTCTATGGATTTCACCTGACTGGCAAAGGGATCTAAGGAACAAAAAGTTTGAAAACCCCTGGTCTAGATAATGCTTTCTTGATTTTATTGTTTTCAGATCAAACTTCCAGTTTCATTGATTGTCTAGATATTTTTATTCTCTATTTCAATTTTCTATGCACTAATATTTATTTTCTTCATTCTGCTTGTTTTGGATTTAGTTTGTTTTGCTTAAGCCTCCATTTACAAGATTTGATATCTCATGAAGTACTTTTCTTCCTTTTAATGCAAGGATTTTAAGTTTTACATTTCTTTGTCAACATTGCTTTTGCTACATCCCATAACTTTTGTTGTTTCCATTTCTGTGAACATATTTCTTAATTGCCTTTGTAATTTTTTCTTTAACAAACTGATTGTTGAAAAATGCACACAAATTTTACATATATGTGAATGTGAAATTTGTTTTGGAAATAAATAATGATGTGAAATGCCCAAATCAAGGCACTAGCAGAGATGCTTTCTTATGAAAGTCAGCTACTGTTGGTCTAATGTCCAACAATATGGCAATTACAGCCACTGATCTCTGCTTTCATCTCTAGAATCTACCCTCTCCTAGAGCTCAGATTTCTGCAACCAGGCATAGATCTCATCTCTTTCTTACCCTCCTCTATCAGTATTGCTTGTTCTTCTTTCTTCCTTAGCTCAGCTGTGAGCTATCAGGCTTATTGCTCATATCTCCCTGGGCTTTGAATCATTGAGCCTTTCTGGGCTTCTGTTTTCCTGCAATCCTCTCTCAAATGACAGAATCAATATAATGCAGCAGTTTCCTTTTTCTGTCTCTCTCCCTTTCTGTCTCCGTTTATATCAGACTCAGCAAGAGAGTGAATAGTCAACTTGAATCACACCTCACTGACACAGTCCTGTCAAAAATACACAGGAATGGATTTGTTCAAAGATATGATCTTTCTCTTTTTGAGATTCTTAAAAGAACTCCAAACTCTCACAGAGAACAAGAAACAAACTCAAAATGTGATTATGAGAGGTTAATACTATTGACACACTCTTTTATAGAGTGAAAAATAAAATAAAAATATACTCCAATAAATAAAAACATAATTTAGAGAGGGATATTAATTAAGAGGGGGACAATAAAAGACTCAAATTATGGAAATTGATTTTAGAATAAATAGAAGAGTCCAACAAACCAATTACAATAAAGAGATTGACTCAGTCAACAAAACCTCCAAAATAAAATCCAAGATCATGTAGGTTCAAAGGTGAATTCTGCAAATCATTCCACTAAGAAATAATACCTATCCTGATCAAACTAATCCTGAAAATTGAAGAGGACAGAAAACAATTTAACTCATTCTATGATCCCAGCATCAACCAATTACCAGTGCCAGCTAAAGTTATTACCAGAAAATTAGACCTATTTCTCTAATGAATATATATATACATGCAAGAATCTCGATACAATAATTGCAAATCAAATCAAATCAAACAACACAGTAAAAGTATTTAAGTGATAATCAAGTTAGTTTTATCCCAGGTATGCAAAGGTGGTTCAACATAAGAAAAATATTTTATGTAATAAAACACATTGATCAAATGAAGGGAAAATACATGATCATCTCAGGTGATGCAGAAGAGTCATATGAAAGAAAAATCCATCATTCTCTGTTTACAAAGCACTTAGAAAATTATAATATAAGGAAATGAACTTTGCATGATAAAGGGCACATATGAAAATCCTAGAATTAGTATCATACTTGTAGCAGTTTGGTATTATTTATGAATTTAAAAAAAAGATATTTGATTATGTTTGTAAACTGGTCTATTCCTCTAAACATAACCTTCGATTGTAGTAGATTCAGCTGAGAAGTCTTTGATTAAACTACATCTAGAATAAGGCTTTGATTTGACTACATCTGTAGAATGTAATAGTCCCCATCCCCCTGGTGGTCTTTATAAATGGACACTCAATCAAGAACATGGAAAGAGATACACGAGAAAAGAGAGACAGCTCCATAGACAAGACAAAGGTTCTGGGAAGAGAAATGAGTCATTTGCCTTCTAGTTTACAGCTGAGCTTGTGAAGAGAAGTCCCAGCCCCTTTGGGAATAAAACAGATGCTCACACGGAGGTAAATACATGGAGAAGGAAAACACTGAATCAGATATGCAGGACAAGAGAGAGCTCCATAAACACTGTCCCAGGAAGAGAGATGAGCCTGTACTATAGATCTTACATTGTGAGGAAAACAGAGCTTCTGAGCCCATCAGGTAATGAACCCTGGGAAGAAAGACAAAACTTTGCCAGACTACAACTGATATCAGAAGAACCTGGGACCACAGAGCCTTAAGAGGAAAGAGGAAGGCTGAACCCTTGCAGCCATTGCCTGACATGTTGCATCAACAAGTAGCAATTGACTTTGGATGTGAAAGTCCCTCTTAAGTAACCTTGGTATGGACTAATTAGGGCCTGTGACTGTAAGCTTGTACCAAAATATATATCCTTTATAAAAGCCAACAAAATTCTGACATTTTGCATCAGAACCCCTTTTGCTCACTAATACAGAATTTGGTACCAATGAGTAGGGAAGTGCTTTTGCAATTACCAAAATGATGGAAAAGTTTTATAAATGGGAAAAAGGTATATTTTGGAGGAATTTGAGATGCTTGATGAAAAGGCCTAGAATACTTTGAAGAGCCTGTTGGTCAGAATATGAAACTTCAAGAGACTTTTTACGAAGCCTTATAAGAAAATGATGGAACTATTGTTGGAAATGGGAAGAAAGGTAATCCATAATTTAAAGTTGCAGATAACTTAGCAAGATTAACTCCTGATTTTTCATGGAATGCAGAATTTTAAAATGATGAACCTGGGCATTTAGCTGAAGGACTTTCTAAAGTAAACTCTGAGAAATTCAGCGTGGCCTCTCATTGCAGCTTATAATAAAAGGCTAAATGAGAGAGATAATATGAGAACTTAATTGGTGGTCACAATGAAACCAGAAACTGAAAATTCCATGTCTCTGGAAATCAAGTCCCCTGATGATAGTCCTCCATTTGAGGACTTTTCTAAACTTGAAACTTGTAAATCAGGATTGACAGTGTAGTTATTTAGGAAACACTTGTGGAAAGTCTTAATATCTGATGGCTTTGAACCCTGCTTCTTGCATGCTAAACCAACAAGCTTTTTGAGAGCTGTATGAACAAAACCACTTTCATCATGGACTAAAAAGTACATTGAAGGGAGATGTGGAGTAGAATTGGGTTTAAGAATAAAACAATGGAAGCTGATATCTGGAATTAAGACATCTCCATAGACCAAGAAAGGAACCCCAGCCATGTGAACAAACCGGGTGAGTTTGCCCTGGCAGTTGAAGAAGGTGGATAATCCAGCCTGATGTTCAGGGAGAGGTTTGTGACTGGGAAGTACAGAAAGGGTGAGGCACATTCCTCAAGGTTTAGGAGAGTAAAGTTGTCACCCTATAGGTGTAGAGTGGAGGATCTGCCTACCATAGATTAGGGAAGATCAGGTCATCAAGTCACTGTTCTGAGAGGACTATGCCTGTACACCAGAGATTAGATAGAATGTTCCCACCACTTCACTGAACATCCCCAATGTTAGTAGCGGATGAGGTCTGGCACTCAGTCACTTCCCAGATACTTGATGAGGGTGGAACAAAGGAAATGACCATTGAGCAAAACCATGGAAAGAGTGGGCACCCATGAGGTCCTAAACATGAGAAGGAACCATCATCTTAAGAATGACTCTCAGGCTTGGAAACCTAATGGAGTATGCCCTGCAGGATTTCAGAGCTGTAGGGAAAAAGTGACACAAATTTCATTCCCAAATTCACTTTATGGTAATGCAAATGTTTACCCTATGTCTGACCCTTTGTATATTGGAAATAGATCAATTGTTTTATAATCTACAGCCAGAGGGGCCTTTGTCAGAGGGGACTTTGCTGCAAGACAAACTGTATTTCTTTAAACTATGATATTATTTTCTACTTAGCTTGTTACTGATTTAAGCATTTTTTAATATTGTAATTTCTTTTGGGAATTCAAAGTACAGAATGTAGTAATTTGATATTATTTATGAATTCAAAAAAGAAATATAAAGTATGTTTTTTAATTGGTCAGTTCCTCCTCTGATATGATAATCCTTTTAGTTAGATTTAGCTGAGAAGTCTGATTAAATTATATTAAGATTAGGGCTTTGATCCAACCACATCTATAGAGTGTGACTTAGTGTGGAGTCCCAGGCCCCTTAGGGATAAAACAGACATTCAAACAGAAATACATACACAGAGAAAGAGAATGCTGAAGCAGAAATGCAGGAAGAGAGTGCTCCATAGTCACAGCCCCAGGAAGAGAGATAAGCCTGTAGTCTACAGCTTCTATAGCTGACTTTGTGAAGAGAACAGAACAGCTGAGCCCAGAAAGAAATGACCACTGGTAAGAGAGATGAGTTTTGCCAGTCTACAGCTGATATCAGAAGAAGCTAGGACCACAGGGCCTTAAGAGGAAAAAGGAATGCTGAACCCCAGTAGATATTGCCCACCATTTTGCATCAATGCATGGCAACAGACTTTGGGTTTGAATATGCCTCCTAAGTAACCTTGAGTTGGACTCTTTAGGGCCTTGTAACTGTAAGCTTCTATTCCAAATTAATACCTTTTATAAAAGTCACAGATTTCTGGTATTTTTCATTGGCACCTTTTGGCTGATGAATACAGAGACTATTATGGGATTTTATAAAAACTGTCTCAGATGACTGTGAGGAGGCACAATTCCAAATTCTGTAGGGAAACCTGCAAGCCGAGAACTCAGACAAAGGTTATCCATTAATTATGCAGAAAAACTGGCTTGCTCAAGGCAAAATACAAATTCTCTCTTCTGGCCACTGAAATAATCATTTCAACTTTTAAAACCTTCAACTGATTGGAAGAAATGTCTCTCATAGTTGAAGAAAATCTCTTTAGTTGATTGTACACATAATGAACCTTATGTAGAATCAACCTACTGATGATTTAAGTCTATGAAATGTCCTAACAGAAACAATCAGGCCGGTGCATTCTTGACTAAACAACTGGAAACCAAAACCTGGCCAAGTTGACACATGAAAATTGAGTAAGAGCAAATCCTCATCATATCTTACCTCAATTTAGCTCTGTGACTAATCATGTAATTTTGAACATATTAGTTCTTTTCTCTGTTTTCAGATTTTCATTAAAAAGGATAATTTCCCCTACTGACTCACAGGGTTGTTGTAAGAAATGAAATGGAAATATCATCATCATTATCCATGACCAAAAATCTGATCATTCATTTATATAACTCCTTACATTCTCTTCCAGTCCATTCAGTGGATTATGGCAGGATATATAATGTCCTGCATCTGTCCCTGCAAAATCATTCAGAAAAAATCCAAGTCATGAAAATGCCCCCATATCACCCCTCCTTTTCCCTTTCCCTGCCTTCAGCAACTCCAGCAGCCACTGTCTCCACATCAATGATATAATTTCTTCCATTGCAAGAGTCACAATAATTCTATAGTAGAATACCAGTAAGTCCACTATAGTCCATATTTTATTCTCCAGTCCTGAGGACCCTGGAATGGTGATGTTCACTCTACCTCTCATTTGAGAGGGTGTTTTAATACAACATAGCTGATGGATGAGTCTTGTCTATATTTAAAATAATATATATATATATTAAATAAGATATATATATATTTAAATAAGATATATATATTTTTTTATTTTCAAGATGTAGTATTTCTTTATATTTGTTGAATACCAGGCCCTTATTGGATAGATGATTACCAAATATTTTCTCCCATTGAGTAGGCTGCCTTTTCACTTTACTGACATACTCCCTTGACATACTCCTTTTTTTTTTTTTAGTTTTCAGGAGGTTCTAGTTATTTATTTTTTTCTTTCATTGCTCATGCTTTGGGTGTAATGTTTATGAAACAATTTCCTACTACCATATCACATAGATGATTCCATACATTATCATCTAGGAGCTTTATGGTCTTGGCTCTTATATTTAGAACTTTTGTCCACCTTGAATTAAATTTTATAATGGGTGTGAGATGGTGATCCTCTTATTCTTTCGAATATGGATATCCAGCTCTCCAATCATGATTTGTTGAAGAGCCTATTCCCTCCCAGTTGAGTGAGCTTGGTGGCCATGTTGAATATCAGTTGACCATTTATTTGAGGATCTATATCAAAACTCTCAATTCCCTTCCATTGGTCAGTATTTCTATCCTTGTGCCAATATCAAGCAGTTTTGATCACTTAGTTTTGTTCTATGGTTTAAAGTCAGATAGTGTGGTTCCTTTAATTTCATTTTTCTTTTTCAGTAAGTTTTTGGCTATTCAGAGCCCCTTGCCCATCCATATAAGTTTCATAATTAGCTTTTCTAATTCAGTAAAAATGCTGTTGTAATTTTCATTGGAATTATGTTAAATCTGTAAATCATATTTGTGTAGGATAGACATCTTATTGATAAATAGTATTTCCTTTAGTAATTTTGTGTATTTTTCTGTGCACAAGTCATTTACATCTTTAGTTAAATTATTCCTAGTTATTTAATTCTTTTACTTACTATTGTAAGTGGCATTTCTTTCTTGATTTCCCCCAGGATTGCTTAATGTTGGTGTACAGAAATGCTAGTTATTTTCACATGTTTATCTAAAATCCTGCCACGTTATTGAACTCATTTGTAAGCTCTAGAAGCTTTGTTGTAGAATTCTCAAGACTTTCTATATATATGATCTTGTGAGCTGCAAATAGTGAAAATTTATTTCTTCCTTCCAAATTTGGATGCCTTTTATATATTTTCTTGCCTAAGTTCTCAAACAAGTACTTCTAACACAATGTTAAATAAGAGCAGTGACAGTGGGCATCTTTGTCTTGTTCCAGATTTACAGGGAAACTGTTAACATTTCACCATTGAATATGATGTTAGCTGTAGGTTTGTCATATATACCCTTTGTCCTGTTGAGCAAGTTCCCTTCTATTCCTAACTTTTGCAGTGTTTTTTTCAAGATAGTTTGCTTATTTTGTCAAATGCTTTTCCTGCATCAAAAGAAATGATCAAGTGATTTTTTTTCTTTTTATCTGTTAATATGATGTATTATATTGATTGGTTGATTTTCTTATATGGAAACATTTCTGCATAACAAGGATGAAACCCACTTGGTCATGGTGTATAGTTCTTTGGTGTGTTGTTGAATAAGATTAGTCAGTATTTTATTGAGGATTTTAGCATCCAGATTCCTTAGAGAGATTGGATTGTAGTATTCTTTCCTGTGGCATCTTTATGTGGCTTTGGTATTGGGTCATGTTGTCATCATAGAATGAATTGGGCAATGTTCTCTCCACATCTATTTTTTTGGAAGATTTTAAACAAGATTAATGTTAATATTTTCTGCAGTGATTGGTAGAATTCACCTGTGAAACCATCTGGTCCTGGGCTCTTCTTAGTTGGGAAGTTTTTCATGACTAATTCAATCTCATTACATGTGATTGGTCTGTTGAATTCTTCAGTTACTTTTTTTGACAATGAGAGCTTCATGTTTATTTCTAGAAATTTGTCCATTTCATGAAAGTTATTTATCTTGTTGGCATTGAAATTTTCAAAGTATCCTTTTATGATATTCTATTTCTGTGGTCTCAGTTGTGATGTTCTCTTCTTCAATTTTTTGTTTTATGCATTTTCATTTCTTCTCTTTCTTTGTTAGTTTAGCTAAGGGTTTTGTCAGTTTTAAAAAAAATATTCTTAAAGAACCAGCTTTTGGTTTTGTTATTTTCCTAGACTTTTTGTTATTTTCAATTTCATTTAGCTTTGATCTATTCTTTCTTATTTCCTTCTTTGTACTTCTTTTGCCATTAGTTTGTTGTTCTATTTATAATTCCTCCACATGTGCAGTTAGGTCTTTTTATTTAACTCTTTCTTCTTTTTTAATATAGGCATTTATGGCTACAGATTTCTCTATCAGCTCTGCCTTTGTTACATCCTATATGTTTTTATATGTTACATTGTCATTTTCATCTGTTTGAAGGTAGTTACTGATTTCTTTTGCAATTTCTTCTTTGACCCACTGGTAAATTAAGAGTGTGTTGGGAGAGGGGGCAAGAATGGCGGCTGAGTGAACATCCCTGTTAGAGTCTTCTGCAGGGAATCGGCTGGGCGGCGTTGGAGACTCTTTGGGACCGGATTGTTTCGGGATTTTTGCTGGTCCGGAGGTGTCTGGACATCGATTTGGAGGGAAGGTAACAGAGAGGATTCGTCTGTGAAATATACACGGAGATCCCAGCTACCTGTAGAGGATTCCCTTCTTGGGTAGGCGGAGACGAGGCATCTAGCCCCGCTCGGTGGGGCTGAGCCAGGCCGGGCCGCAGCGGCGGACACCGGAGCCGGGCCGCGCTGCACCGACGGTGAGCGGGGCCGGGCGGGGCCGAGCCAGGCCGAGCCGGGCCGCGGTAGCGTTTGGAGCCGGGCGGGGCCGGTGCAGGCCCCGGCTGCGGGCCGCGGTAGCGCTTGGAGCCGGGCGGGGCCGGTGCAGGCCCCGGCTGCGGGCCGCGGTAGCGCTTGGAGCCGGGCGGGGCCGGTGCAGGCCCCGGCTGCGGGCCGCGGTAGCGCTTGGAGCCGGGCGGGGCCGGTGCAGGCCCCGGCTGCGGGCCGCGGTAGTGCTTGGAGCCGGGCGGGCCCAGGTCAGGCCGCGGCGGGTACGGAGCCGGGCAGGGCCGGTCCAGGCCGCGGTGGCGGGAGGTGGACGCCGGAGCCGGCTGGGCCACTGTAGCGAGCGGAGCTGGGCGGAGCCAGGCCAGGCCAAGGCGGCGTGAGGAGCCGGGCAGAGCCGGTCCAAGCCTCCGCGGCGGGCGGAGCCGGGCCTGCAGAGGGGTTTCTGTTTTTTTTTTGTTTGTTTGTTTGTTTGTTTGTTTGTTTGTTTTTTTGTTTTTTTTTTTTAATTTTACTTAATTTTTTTTTTCTTTTTTTTTTTTTTTTGAGCATCTGCAGTACTGGGGAGTTCGTGGGCCCTGGGCGGCCTATTGGGGGTTTGTGGGAAGGGAGGTGCTTGCAGACCCATTTGGGCAGACAGACGGGGGGGTTTTAGGGCAAAGTGGGGGGAAGTTGTTGTTTTAGATAGTGTTGCAATTGTGACACGTGTGTACCTGTATCTCTCTTCTCCCTATCCGTTCCCCACCGTTTGCCCATCCTCTTTTTCTTTCTTCCTTTCTTCTTGCCTTTCTTTTTTCTTTATTATAATTAGTTTTTTTTTTTTCGGTTTTCTCTTTCCCTCTTGTCCCTCATCTTCCACTTATTTTTACTTTAATTCAAGTATACAATAGGTGCTACAGGGAACACCTCACATTTGCTGGGTTTTCCCATCCTCCACTGCCTCATTTCTGTGTGAACTGATTTAGGCTACCTACACTATCCCCCTTCCCCTGCATCTTGATATCCACTATCATCTACTGTCTCTCCTATATTCCACCCCCCACCTCCCGTTCTTTGATCCACAAAGTGTCTAACTCTTAATTTCTAATACCTTTGTTCTGTTTTCTGTCTATTATCCACTCTTGAAACTATTAACTTTCTTTTCTTTTTCCCTCTCTCATGAAAACAATAGCTGTGTAGTTCATACCATATTCCTCCCAAATTCAGTCATCAACTTCATAAAAGGTACTCTACCTACAGCTATAACTCTATACAATCTACATGAATCTAACCTCCATCCTTCCAGATCTCATATTCCTGCTTTATTAACATACATCACCAATACAACTTTACACTTTTCCCTTGCTTACACAATTGCCTTTCCCCAACACTAATACTTTCCTCTAAAGTGAACTTAACCAACAACAAGTAACTAGAATAAGAAGAAAAAAGTGACAAAGAGAAGATATAACACCTGTGCAAAAATAACAACTAATTAACCTCCAAGAGCAGACAAAGAAGCTAAGGAACTGATTAAATTCGTCAAAATAAAGAGATGACCAGAAAGCAACAAAAATCTACGAACCAAACCAATAATCAGGAAAACATGGCTGAATCCAATCAACAAACCAATAATCACGAAGGGGAGCAAAACTTGGCACAAGCAATGAAAGATCTCAGAACATTTATCACCGACAAATTTGATGCAGTAATGAAAGAGGTTAACAACATGAAGACATCACTTGGAGTGGAAATTGCAGACATACGCAAAAACATAACAGATATGATGGGAATGAACACCACAGTTCAAGAAATCAAAAATACACTTGCAGCAAATATCAGCAGACTAGAAGAGACAGAGCAGAGAATTAGTGATGTGGAAGACAGTACATCAGAAATCAAACAGATAGTAGAAGGGGTCAATAAGAAGATAGAAAAAATCCAATTAGGATTTAGGGACCTGAATGACAATGCAAAACGCTCAAACATACGTATTATAGGCATTCCAGAAGGTGAAGAGAAGGGAAAGGGGTCAGAAGGAGTGTTGCAGGAAATAATGGCTGAAAACTTCCCAAATCTACTGAAAGAGAGAGATGTACATATCCAAGAAGCACAGCGCACTCCACAAGTCATAAACCCCAACAGGCCCACCCCAAGACATATACTTGTCAAATTATCCAATGCTCAAGACAAAGAGAAAATCCTAAAAGCAGCAAGAGAAAAGAAAACCATCACATACAAGGGAAGCTCAATTAGATTAAGTGCTGATTTCTCTTCTGAAACCATGGAGGCAAGAAGACAGTGGTATGATATAGTCAAGGTACTAAAGGAAAAAAATTTCCAACCAAGAATACTCTATCCAGCTAAACTAGCATTCAAACATGATGGAGAGTTCAAAATATTCGCAGACAAACAGAAACTGAAAGAGTATATCAACAAGAAACCTCCCCTTCAAGAAATTCTAAAGGGAGTTCTGCAGGAAGAAAGGAAAAAACAGGAAAGGCAAAGTTGGAGGAGAGTATAAGACCAACAACAACAACAAAAAAGACAAAAAAAATATACAAACAAAATATGACAAACACAAATCCAATCAAAATATGGCTAACACAAATAATTCCTTGATAGTAATAACACTGAATGTCAATGGATTAGACTCACCTATCAAAAGATTCAGACTGGGACACTGGATAAGGAAATATGACCCATCCATATGCTGTCTACAAGAGACACATCTTAGACCCAGAGACGCATGGAGATTGAAAGTGAAAGGCTGGAAAACAATCATACAAGCTAACAATAACCAAAAAAAGGCAGGAGTAGCTATATTAATATCAGACAAAATAGACTTTAAATGTGAAACAATTGTGAGAGACAAAGAAGGATACTACATTTTAGTCAAAGGGAAAATCTGTCAAGAAGATCGAACATTCATAAATATCTATGCCCCTAACAAGGGTGCCTCTAAATACGTCAGGCAAACGCTGGAAAAACTAAGTGAAAGAATAGATACATCTACAATTATAGTGGGGGATTTTAATACACCACTATCAACTCTGGACAGAACATCTCAAAAGAGAATCACCAAAGACACAAAACATCTGAATAGTATATTAGAGGAGCTCGATCTAATAGACATATATAGATCGCTACACCCAAACACAGCAGGATATACATTTTTCTCAAGCGCACATGGATCATTCTCCAAGATAGATCATATGCTAGGCCACAAAGAAAGGCTGAACGAATTCAGAAAGATTGAAATCATACAAAACATTATCTCTGACCACAGTGGAGTCAAGCTGGAGATTTGCAAGGGAAAGAAGCCCAGATTTCACACCACGATTTGGAAATTAAACAACACACTCTTAGAAAAACAGTGGGTCAAAGAGGAAATCTCAAAAGAAATCAATGACTACCTTGAAACAAATGATAATGATAACACAACATACCAAAATTTATGGGATGCAGCAAAAGCAGTACTGAGAGGGAAGTTTATAGCCATAAATTCATATATCAAAAAAGAAGAAAGAGCAAAAATTGAAGAACTAACTGCACATTTGAAGGAATTAGAAAAACAACAACAAAGTAACCCAACAGGAAGAAGAAGGAAGGAAATAACAAAGATAAGAGCAGAACTAAATGAAATAGAAAATAAGAAAGCACTTGAACAGATAAACAAGACCAAGAGCTGGTTTTTTGAGAAGATTAACAAAATTGACAAACCTTTAGCAACACTAACAAAGAAAAAAAGAGAGAAGATGCAAATACACAAAATAAGAAATGAGAAAGGCGATATCACCACTGACCCCACAGAAATAAAGACTATCATAAGAGGATATTTTGAAAAACTATATTCCAACAAAAATGACAATCTAGAGGAAATGGACAAATTCCTAGAAACACATAAACAGCCCATATTGACAAAAGAAGAAATTGATGATCTTAACAAACCAATCACAAGCAGAGAGATAGAATCAGTTATTAAAAATCTCCCAACTAAGAAGAGCCCAGGGCCAGTTGGCTTCACAGGTGAATTTTATAAAACATTCCGGAAAGAACTGACACCAATCCTGCTGAAACTATTCCAAACCATCGAAACAGAAAGAACATTACCCAACTCCTTCTATGATGCCAACATTACCCTAGTACCAAAGCCAAACAAAGACATCACAAGAAAGGAAAATTACAGACCAATTTCTCTAATGAACCTAGACGCAAAAATACTTAACAAAATACTTGCTAATCGTATTCAACAACACATTAAACGAATTATACACCACGACCAAGTGGGATTCATCCCAGGTATGCAAGGATGGTTCAACATAAGAAAATCAATCAACGTAATACACCATATAAACAGATTGAAGGAAAAAAATCACATGATTATATCTATTGATGCAGAAAAAGCATTTGACAAAATACAGCACCCTTTCTTGATAAAAACACTCCAAATGATTGGAATACAAGGAAATTTTTTGAACATGATAAAGAGTATATATGAAAAACCTAAAGCCAATATTGTTTACAATGGAGAAATCCTAGACTCCTTCCCTCTAAACTCAGGAACAAGACAAGGATGCCCACTGTCACCGCTCCTATTTAACATTGTCTTAGAAGTACTTGCTCGAGCACTGAGGCAAGAACCAGAAATAAAAGGCATTCAAATTGGAAAGGAAGAAGTCAAAATTTCATTATTTGCAGATGACATGATCCTATACATAGAAAACCCTGAGAGATCTACAACGAAGATTCTAGAACTCATAAATGAGTTCAGTAAAGTCGCAGGTTATAAGATCAATGCGCAAAAATCAGTAGCATTTCTGTACACCAATAATGAGCAAGATCAGGAGGAAATCAAGAAACAAATACCATTCACAATAGTAAATAAAAAAATCAAATACTTAGGAATAAATTTAACTAAAGAGGTAAAGAACTTATACACTGAGAACTATACAAGATTGTTCAAGGAAATCAAAGAAGACCTAAATAAATGGAAGACTATTCCTTGTTCATGGATAGGAAGACTGAACATTATTAAGATGTCTATCCTACCAAAATTGATCTACACATTCAATGCAATCCCAATAAAAATCAATGCAGCCTTCTTTAAGGACCTAGAAAAACTAACTATGAAATTTATTTGGAAAGGAAAGAGACCCCGAATAGCCAAAGACATACTGAAAAAGAAAAACGAAATTGGAGGAATCACACTACCTGACTTCAAAACATACTATAAAGCTACGGTGGTGAAAACAGCATGGTATTGGCATAAGGAGAGACATATAGACCAATGGAATCGAATTGAAAGCTCTGATATAGAACCTCACATATACAACCACATAATATTCGATAAAGCCACCAAACCCTCTCAACTGGGAGAGAGTGGCCTATTCAACAAATGGTGTCTGGAGAACTGGATAGCCATATGTAGAAGAATGAAAGAGGATTACCATCTCACACCTTATACAAAGATCAACTCAAGATGGATCAAAGACCTAAATATAAGAGCCAAGACCATAAAAACCTTAGAAAGCAGTGTAGGGAAACATCTACAGGACCTTGTAATAGGTAATGGATTTATGAATATCTCACCAAAAGCACGAGCAGCAAAAGAACTAATAGATAAATGGGACTTCCTCAAAATTAAAGCCTTCTGCACCTCAAAGGAGTTTGTCAAGAAAGTAAAAAGGGAGCCCACACAGTGGGAGAAAATATTTGGCAATCATATATCTGATAAGAAACTTTTAACTTGCATATATAAAGAACTCCTACATCTTGAAAATAAAAAGATAAACAATCCATTTAAAAAATGGGAAAAAGACTTAAACAGACACTTCTCCGAAGAAGAAATACAAATGGCAAGAAAGCACATGAAAAAATGTTCCAAATCTCTAGCTATCAGGGAAATGCAAATCAAAACCACAATGAGATACCATCTTACACCCATAAGATTGGCAGCTATGAAAAAAACAGAAGAATACAAGTGCTGGAGAGGATGTGAAGGAAGGGGAACACTCATCCACTGCTGGTGGGAATGCAGAAGGATCCAACCATTCTGGAGAACAGTATGGCGGTTTCTCAAAAAACTAGCCATAGATTTGCCATATGACCCAGCAATACCACTGCTGGGAATATACCCAGCAGAACTGAAAACAAGAACACAAACCAATATATGTACACCAATGTTCATAGCAGCATTGTTCACTATTGCCAAAAGTTGGAATCAACCCAAATGCCCATCAACAGACGAGTGGATCAATAAAATGTGGTATATACACACAATGGAATACTACTCGGCTGTAAGAACAAACACACTACAAACACATGTGATAACATGGATGAATCTTGAGAACCTTATGTTGAGTGAAGCAACCCAGACATTGAAGGACAAATACTACATGACCTCAATGATATGAAATAAACAAGCTGCCCTAGATAGCAAGAGACTGAACGATAGGCTTGCAGGAAATCGGAGGGTGGAGGAAGGATATGAGCCGATGTCTGCAGGGGTGGAATTTAAGATGAGATGGTGGTAAGTATGAACACAAAGAAGAGATAAAAGGGGGGCAAGGGGTTGCCTTTGCTTGGGGCTTTGCGGGTTTGAGGGTGGCTGGGGAGGGACGGGTGGGTAACGTTGCCCAAAAGTGGGGGGAGGGAGGGGTAGCATACGAACCAGGAGAGGGTCAGGTGTTGGTGGAGAGTAAAATGCCGAGAAAATCATATCAAAATATAATAAAGAGGGTTACCTGTTTAGAATGCTCGGAGGGGACGGTCTGATGCAGGACGGGCTCCTGGGGAATGTCTAAATGCTCATTCTGCCAGAGTGGGTGACACCATGGGGTAGAAACCCAAGTAGTGAAAGTGGGGGTGGACCCACATCCTGGGGAGGACTAATGCCATCCAATAGAGGGAACTGTATCCCTCGAGAGAAAGGGTGGCTCCCAGGGCATTGGGGCAGTTGAGCAAGTTAGGCCCTGAACACTATTCCATCTATCTCTGGAAGTGGCTCCTCAGGAAACGGAGGTTGGCTATCACTGAGGGCAACAAGGTGGAAGGGAAAATGGACGTTAAATGTGTGGAACCAAAGTAAATGGGGGGTAAGAGAGGAGTTTCTTGAGAGTACACAAGGATGGATATAAAACATGTAATATTACACCATAACATATAGGAGATGACAGACTGATAATGTAAACCATAATGTAAAACATAGGATAACTAAAAATGTAAAGAACTGTGTATCCTAAAGTATGCACCATAATGTAAACACAGATGTCACCTTGTTAGAAAGCTAATGTCTCAGACTCTGTACATCACTTTAAGTAAATATGATATGAATAGGGCGTAAGAGTATCACTGTGGAAGGGAAAAGGTTTTCTGGTGGATGTGTGGGAGTGCTGTATATTATATATATACATTGCTGTGGTCTAGGACTCCTGTGAAGAAAAGCTGAATAATTAGGGGGGGGGGGGGGGGGGAAAAGAAAAAAATAGGATGTGGAATTTTTTCAAGTCAACATTCTTTATCTAAGTTCTTTATCTAACTTTATCCAAGTTCTTTATCTATCCTTTAAACTCATCGCTATATGCCATTCCCTAGTAAGGGACCATGACATTATATTGGGCTTCAAATTTCGGGGAGTTCTGGATCACAGAGTGTTTCAACAATGGCAATGGAGGGATACTGGTATGGGATACCAATGACAGGGTGATATATGACTGACAGGGAGCTGTACAGAACGTATGTCCAGGGTGCATGGTAATGTTTGGATATACTCATAGTGGCAACAATTAAAAACCACAGTAGGGCGGGTACTGGGTTCCCGGCCAGTGGTGCTCTGTCGTGGTCCCTAGGGGAGCAGCGACAGTCTCCCAGGTACAGTGGTGGGGACCGGGAGGGAGTGAGGGTTCAACAGTGAGCCCCTGATACTAATGACTATGCTTGTGAGCTGATAAACCCAAAATAATAACAAGGCCTAGAGCAACTTTGTGCCTGGGAATTTCCTTCTGTCAGCCTTCATGTTACTCAAATGTGGCCAGTCTCGAAGCCAAACTCAGCATGTAAATGCAATGCCTTCCCCCCAG
Source organism: Dasypus novemcinctus (assembly GCF_030445035.2). Lineage (NCBI taxonomy): Eukaryota > Metazoa > Chordata > Mammalia > Cingulata > Dasypodidae > Dasypus > Dasypus novemcinctus. The sequence goes on along the minus strand of NC_080704.1, from coordinate 139,430,029 downwards.
CGTGGGACATGACACCCGGGGATGAGCCTCCCTGGCAACGAGGGACCACTATCAACTACCAACTGATGATGCAACTGGAAAATGACCTTATACGGAAGGTTCAATGCGGATCAGCAGAATATCCATGTCTACATAAAATACCATGACTTTAAAATGCTGTTTGACCTAAAGTAAGGGGGAAATGGAAAGGAGAAATGAGTTTATATGGCTACGAGTTTCTAAAAAAGAGTCTGGAGGCTGGCAGAAGGTTTGCCCTCATGCACAACTGAGCAGAGTCAGAGAGACAGATAAAGCAGATACAACCCCCAGATATTGGTTCCTTTGAGGGCTAAAGAGACCCATGGGAGTTATGGTCATGGCCGATGGGGTTAACTACCAGGGCAGATGGCCCCTCTTTGGAAATGGTGTTTATGTGTGATGAATCTGGACTCAGATGGGATCTCCCTTCATAAGACTTTCATGCTAATGTGCTGGAGGTGCAGTTAATGTTGGGGTTTAAGATATATTTAGGGGATTTGAATCTCTGGACTGACAATGTGATAGCCAGATCCTGAGCCTCAACAGACTCCAGCACCTACATTCTGATTTATTGGACTTACCACACTCAGCTAAGATGGAGGTGAAGAAGGACAACCACCACACCATGGAGCCTAGAGTGATTACAACTGAAAATGGGAGGATTGCATCCAGCATCCAGGTGGAATCTGAGCCTCCTCTTGACATAAAGGTGCAATGGACACAACCAATCCAGTGTCCACATAGAAGAGGTGGCATTGGATTGGGAAAAGTGGACATAATGGACAAAGGGTATGGGGAAAGGCAGGAAGAGATGAGAGGTGGAGGCATCTTCGGGACATGGAGCTGCCCTGGATGGTGCTTCAGAGGTAATCACCGGACATTGTAAATCCTCACAGGGCCTACATGATGGAATAGAGGAGAGTATGGGCCATGATGTGAACCAATGTATATGAGGTGCAGAGGTGCCCAAAGATGTACTTACCAAATCCAATGGATGTGTCATGATGATGGGAACGAGTGTTGTTGGGGGGGGGGAGAGGGGGGGGTGGGGGGTGGGGTTGAATGGGACCTCACATATATATTTTTAATGTAATATTATTACAAAGTCAATAAAAAATAAAAAAATTAAAAAAAAATAAAATAAAAGAGTGTGTTGATTAACCTCCATATATTTTGCCTAATTTGGTTCTCTGCAATTTACTGTTTTCCAGCTTTATTCCACTGTGGTCAGAGAAATTTCTCTATAATTACAATCCTTCTGAATTTGTTCAGAATTGTTCTTTGGCCTAGCAAGAGGTCTATGCTGGAGAGTAATCCATGTGCGCTTGAGAAGAATGTATATCCTACTGTATTTGGGTAGAATAATTTGGATATGTCTATTAGGTCTACATCCTCTAACATACTATTCAAAGTCTCTGTTTCTTTACTGACCCTCTGTCAAATGCTCTGTCTAATGGTGACAGTAGTGTATTAAATTTTCTCACTATAATTGTAGAGACATCTATTTCTCCACTTAGTTTTACCAATATTTGCCTCATACATTTTAAGGCACCCTAGTTAAGTGCATAAATGTTTATGATTGCATTTTCTTCTTGATAGATTGTCCTTTCATTAATATATAGTTTCCTTCTTTGCTCTTACAAGGTTTTGCACTTAACATATGTTGTTCAGGGTCATAAGCCGGCTTTGTTCCTGAAAATAAGGTAGATCATTCTACAGATCCGTTCTCTTAGTAGGTACCAGGAACTGGAGCAAGGACCTTGTATATGCAAGGCAGAATTTCCTACACTGAGTTATAACTGCTCCACAAGTTAAGTGGGCTTCTAAAAGCTTATCTATCTCTTCCCATCCCTGTTTCTTCAGAAGACTTGGGCTTCTAACAGTTTGCCAGAACTGGGCTAGTTAAACATCTGTCTCTGTCCGCTCTCCGAACTACTTCCTCTTTCTAACAAAGTGCTTGGTTGTGACAGCCTGCATGACCAGATTCTTCCTTCCTGCATCCATTTCATCAATGGCTGTGGTCTCCCCTGAGACTCAAAGGTGGCCAAATTCACCAAAAAGAAACCACTATCCACCCTCCAAACAGACCACTCTTTCTTCCAGGCAATGTTTCTTCCCACTCAGTTGGTTGTAGTGAGCCAGGGGTTCTACAGAGGCTATTTGCCTTAATGGCAGGGTATATGTACCATTCCCAGCCACAGGGATGAGTAAATCATGGTTTTCCTTTTCCTTTTTTTTTTTTTTTTTTAATCTCTTTCCTTCTCCCTCCTGGATGATATGCAGCACTTTTCTGTTCTTCAAGTTCCTAAAGCAGCTTCCTGGGGTAGATTTTTGCCTTTTCTCCATTGTTCTTCATGAGAGAGTTGAGTTCTGCCTATCTACTTTGATGCCATCCTCCCAGAAGTCCCCACCAGTCCATTTCTCTCCTATTGGGGGGACCTAGTTTCCAGTGTGTGTGGTCTGAAAGTGCCTGCAGTTGCAAGGATAGGTTGAAGAATCATCAGATATCTCCTATCCTATGGGAGGTTGAGATGGAATCAAAATTTTTCCACACACATTCCAAGAAGGTCAAAAGCACCTGAAGGTGCCAAGAGAGGCCATGGAAACATAGCTCCCCTTTTATCTTACTGTTAGATGTGGATGGAATCCCAGGTGTCTGACTATCCAGTCTGTGCTGGCTGAAAGCACCTACAGTTGCCAGGAGAGGCTAGTGAAAGTCCTGCCAGCTTCATCCCTGCCAGAGGAGGGGCTGGGGCTTAATCAAGAGCTGCAAACCCATCTGGGTGGAAAGAAGTTGGTCCCTACATTCACTGAATTCCAATCTGCCTTCCTTTCCCACAAGCTGAAGGCAGAGTTAAAATGGTAGCTACTAGCATCTTTCCAACATAGACAGGTTCAAACTTTAGTTGCTCTTAGTATTATACTTTATCCAGCCAAATTTATTGATCAGTATCCAAGTTCAGTGCCTGTCACTTTCTTTTCTGTTTTTGCAAAATGGAACTTCCAACTCTAGTGATGGAAAAGCTCCCAAGTGTGCTTGTCCCACAAGTGGAGGATGGCTGCAGGCCTCCATGGCTTGAAGTACTCTATTCCTGAATCTTCACTGATCATGGCCAGTGTCCTTCCATTCTTTCAAGGATGTTGAAGGATGCTCTTCTGGTGTTCTCACACTCCAAACAGGTGCTTTATATAGCTCTTGGCGATTACTAATTGCCCTGTAGGATTAACTGGCTCTTGGAGCAGATTACTCTGCTCTCATCTTGCCCCTAAGCTAAATAATTGATTCAAATATCCTGCTGTAGACCAGTAATATCCAATAAAAATGTTAGTCTTAAATGTTAAGCACATGTGACATTTTAAATTTTCAAGTACCTATACTTAAAAGATTTAAAAAGTGCAATTAATTTATATAATACATTTTATTTAACTCAATATATCCAATATGTTGTCATTTCAACATTTTACAATCTTGTGGTATTACATCTTTGAAATCATGTATTTTACAAACATAGCATATCTTAATTCAGACTAGCAAGGTATCTGGTGTTCAATACACACATATGGCTAATTGCTGTACTATTAGCCTGCATAATTCTACACCCAAACTTAAAGCATGACATTACATGACATGTTCAATAAATGGCATAAATATTTAAAAAATATATTATTACTTAAGGATCTACAAAATTATTCCAGTATCACAGTTTTCAAGGGATATATCTTAGGACACTAATGGATCTCAAAGGAGTGTCACACAAATTTTCCTGGTCTCTATTTTCACTCTATTTTATAGAAAGCAACATGAAAGCCATGTAAAAACAGAGGAAGCAGGACACAAATGGAACCTATTGGTTATCTCAGGAATGTAATACAGGTTTTAATTTGTGATGATTTCCAATAGGAAAGCATTCTTAGATTGATTTTAATGTTGTTGAAAAAAGTACCTTCACATATTAGAAATGTCTGTCATGGATGTTGGATTTTAAAAGGTTTTTTATTTAGAACATTACTAAACTGTAAGTCTAGCAAAAACTTCAGTTTCTGGCAGAATGGCCAGCAAGATATTCTAAACATCACATATAGATACTAGACAAAATAAAGCAAACATCCCTTTGAATGTATTGTTAAGCATATATGAAATGAAATCCCCAAAGATCCAAACTGAGAACAAACTACAAAGCAATTACCAATAAAAGAAGGTAATTGGCCAATGTTACACCATAAGAGGATGTATTTTTGTCAAGAGAAAATGAATTACTTATTTTTTAGGTTAAGTATTCTGGAACTCTTTTTTTAAAACACTTTAAAATAAGGAGGTTAATTCTTGTTACTTAAAATCAAATTAATGCATAATAAATAAATAAATAATACTAGAAAAGAGGAACAGTGAGCTGAAACCTGACCTTGGGGCAAAAGTTTATACAAGGAACTTAAAATTAGGAAAATTGTAGGGGAAGAGTAAACTGAGGTAAAAGAGCAAATACTAAACAAAAGTAACCTGAGGTAACAGTCCTATAAAAAAACACTAAATTGAAAACAAAAAGCATTATAAGGGATAAAGAAAATTCATAAATATCAAATTGTTTCAATCACCAGAATTATAAAACTCATCTAAATTTGCAATGATAAATAATATAGCCTGAAATATATACAGGAATAATTGGTAGAATTAAAAGTAAAAAATTGATAATCATATTACCATAATAGTTGATATCAGCATATCTCTCAAATATTTATAAATCAAGGGGCAAAATTAAAATAATAAAGATATAGAAGATTTGAATAACACAATGAAATTAATTTAATGAACATGTATAGAAAACCATCCAAAGACAAGTAATTCCATATCAAAATATTAAAAATAATTTGCATAATACCATCATGTTATTTAACCACAAGGAAGTTACCAAAATCCTATACATTTGGAAATTTGAAAACATGAATGAAAGATCTATGAGTAAAAGAAGAATTCATAACAAGAATTAAAAAATAATTAGAGCTGTATGATGAAAATTCTACATGTGAAAACTTGTGAATGCATTTTAATTGATATTTTTTAAACCATAATAGAAAACATGTTCGCAGGGCTTATTCATTACTACTTCATATATAAGGATCTGAGTCTTAGAAGAACAATAAAGGGCAAACTAAAAAACATCCATTTGAAAAGTGGAAAATATTTTTCAAGAAATCTGTGAAATATTGGTGAGGAACATTAATTTGCCAGGTCAAATAGTAAGCTGAAGTGATAGCATTTGAACTTTTGCAATGTAGCTATGGAATAAAATTATTAAAGTATGTCATGGTGCAAATTTTCTTTTTCTTTCCTCTTTTCTCTACCCTTTCTTTCTTCCCTGAGACTATTATAAAGAAACTAACTTGTAAAACTGTGTACTACAATCTTAATTTGCAGAAAAAAGAGATGAGAATAGTTGAGATGGTTGGTCAGAGAAAAGCAACTGCAGAACTGTACCAGATGTGCCACAAATGCTCTCATATGTGAATAACTGCAATGGCTTGTTTTTGTCTCTTTTTATTTTAAATATAAAGAAAAGTAATGCCTTTCAATGAGTTAAATATGTCAGTCAATTGAATGCTATGTTTTAGAGCATATTTTTAGAGATTAAAGGAACCTTGTTTTATTTTTTATATTTATATTTAATTTTTCTCTCTTTTTATTTTTTTAAATGCTACATTCAAAAAGTATGAGAGGTCCCCATATACCCCCAACCTCCCCACCCCACTCCTCCCACATCAACAACCTCTTTCATCATCATGGTACATTTATTGTATTTGGTGAATGTATTTTGGAGCACTGCTGTACCACGTGGAAAATGGTTTACATTGGCTCGCTGGTGTGGTGGTTGACCTTTTTCACCTCCCTGTTTGCTGGCTGGGGTAAGTCCAATAACCCAGAGGGTAGGAGTTGCAAGTCTGCTGAGGCTCAGGGTCTGGCTGTCACATGGAAAGTCCAGAGATTCAAGTGTCCTGAGTATATACCAACCCCAGCACCAACCACAGGTCCAGTAAAAGTGACAGAAGAGGCTTGTGTAGAAAGGTCACATCTTAGTCCAACTCCGTCACACTCAGGAACACAAACTCCAAAGTAGGGCCCACTGACATGGCACTGAACTCCAGAAACTTCTACCATCACCATAGAACCTGTGGGTCTCTGTAGTCCTCAGGAGAAACAGTACCTGGGGCTGTATCTACTTTGGCTGTCTCTGGGATCTTGCTGAAGCGTGCATAAATGTGACTACTCTGATGACCTCCTGGCTCTTTCTTGGAGATTCATAACCATGTAAACTCTTTTGGCCTTTCCATTTCCCACTTTTATTCAAGGCCATGTGACAGTCAGGCCCTGAGCCTCAGCAGAATTGCAACCCCTTCCCTCTGGATTATTGGATTTACCCCGGCCAGCTAACAGGGAGGTGAAGAAGGTCAACCACCACACCACTGAGCCAAGAGTGCCTACAGCTGCAAGCAGGAGAATTGCATCTATCATCCATGTGGGATCTAAGCCCCCTCTTGATATAGAGGTGGAGTGGACATAATCATCCCAGGGTCCACAGACTGGATGAATAGAGTGTAGATTAGAGTGGACTTATTGATATCCGACTATGTAGCTATTATGATTAGTAATGGAATAAACTGTGGCATAGATGTGGAGAAAATTGCCATGGTAGGGGCTGAAGGTAGGGAGAAGGAAGAAGAGATATGATATGGGGGCATTTTCAGGACTTGGAGTTGTCCTGGGTGGTACTGCAGGTACAGATGCTAGATATTGAATGTCCTGCCATTATCCATTGGGTGGACTGGGGGAGAGTGTAAACTACAATTTAAACCATTATCCATGTGGCGTGGCAGTGTTCCAAAATGTATTCATTAAATGCAATGAATGTCCCATGATGAAAGAGGTTGTTAATGTGGGAGGAGTTTAATGGGGGTATGGGGGTATATGGGACCTCTTATATATCTTTTTTTTTCTTTTTTTAATTGATTTTGTAAAAATATTACATTAAAAAAAATATATGAGGTCCCATTCAACCCCACCACCCCCACCCCACCTCTCCCCCCCCAGCAACCCTCACTCCCATCATCATGACACATCCATTGCATTTGGTAAGCTAATCTCTGGGCATCTCTGCACCTTATGGTCAATGGTCCACATCATGGCCCATACTCTCCCCCATTCCATCCAGTGGGCCCTGGGAGGACATACAATGTCCGGTGATTGCCCCTGAAGCACCATCCAGGGCAACTCCAAGTCCCAAAGGCGCCTCCACCTCTCCTCTCTTCCTGCCATTCCCCATACCCATCAGCCACCATGTCCACTTTTCCCACTCCAATGCCACCTTTTCTCTGTGGGCTTTGGATTGATTGTGTCCGTTGCACCTCTATGTCAAGAGGAGGCTCAGATTCCACATGGTTACTGGATGCAATCCTCCTGCTTTCAGTTGTAGGCACTCTAGGCTCCCTGGTGTGGTGGTTGTCCTTCTTGAACTCAATCTTAGCTGAGTGAGGTGAGTCCAATAAATCAGATTGTAGGAGCTGGAGTCTGTTGAGGCTCAGGGCCTGGCTATCATATTGTCAGTCCAGAGATTCAAATCCCCTAAATATATCTTAAACCCCAACACCAACTACAATTCCAGTAAAGTAGCATGAAAGTCTTATGAAAAGGGATCCCATCTGAGTCCAGTTTCATCACGCAGAAACACCAGCTCCAAAGAAGGGCTATCTGACATGGCAGTGAACCCCATCTGCCATGACCATAGAACCCGTGGGTCTCTTTAGCCCTCCAAGGAACCAATACCTGGGGATTGTTTCTACTTTATCTGTCTCATTAGACTCCGTTCAGTTGTGCATAAGGGTAATCCTTCTAACAGCCTCCAGACTCTTTTTTAGAGACTCATAGCCATATAAACTCATTTCTCCTTTCCATTTCCCCCTTATATTAGGTCAAACAGCATTTTAAAGTCATGTTATTATATGTAGACAGGGATATTCGGCTGATCCTCATAGAACCTTCAATTCAAGGTCATTTTCCAGTTTCATCATTAGTTGATAGTTGATAGTGATCCCTCAGTGCCAGGGAGGCTCATCCCTGCGTGTCATGTCCCACGCTGGGGGGAAGGCATTGCATTTACATGCTGAGTTTGGATTTGAGACTGGCCACATTTGAGCAACATGAAGGCTGTCAGGAGGAAATTCCCAGGCACAGTGCTGCTCTAGGCCTTGTTCTTATTTCAGGCATATAGGCTTACAAGCATAGTCATTAGTATCAGGGGCTCACTGTTGGACCCTCATTCCTTCCCGGTCCTTGCCGCTGCACCTGGGGGACTGCCGCTGCTCCCCTAGGGACCACGACAGAGCACCCCTGGCCAGGAACCCAGTACCCCCCCAGCTGTAGTTTTTAATTGTTGCCACTATGAGTATATCCAAACATTACCATGCACCCTGGACATATGCCCTGTATAGCTCCCTGTCAGCCATATATCACCTGTCAATAGTATCCTATACCAGTATTCCTCCACTGCCATTGTTGAACCACTCTGTGATCCAAAGCTTCCTGGAAATTGAAGCCCAATATAATGTCAGGATCCCTTACTAGCAAAATGGCATATAGCGATGGGTTTAAAGGTTAGATATAGAATACGTGTTGACTTGGAAAAATTTCTACATCCTATCTTTTTTTTTTTCTCTAATTATTGAACTTCTCTTCACAAGAGCCCTAGACCACAGCAATTCATATATACAATATACAGCACTCCCACACATCCACCACAAAGCCTTTCCCCTTCCACAGCAATACTCTTACAACCTATTCACATCATATTTACTTAAAGTGATGTACAGAGTCTGAGACAATAGCTTTCAAACAAGGTGACATCTGTGTTTACATTGTGGTGCATACTTTAGGACACACAGTTTTCTAAATTTTTAGTTATCCTATGTTTTACATTATGGTTTACATTATCAATCTGTCATCCGCTATATGTTTATGGTGTAATATTACATGTTTCATATCCATCCTTGTGTACTCTCACGAATCTCCTCTCTTACCCCACATTTACCTTGGTTCCACACATTTAACATCCATTTTCCCATCCCCTTGGTGCCCACAGTGACAGCCAACCTCCGTTTCCCGAGGAGCCACGTCCAGAGATACTTGCAACAGTGTTCAGGGCCTAACTTGCTCAACTGCCCCAATGCCCTGAGAGCCACCCTTTCTCTCGAGAGATACAGTTCCCTCTATTTGATGGCATTAGTCCTCCCCAGGAGGTGGGCCTACCCCCACTCTCACTACTTGGGTCTCTACTGAATGGTACCACCCACTCTGGCAAAATGAGCATTCATACATTCCCCAGGAGCCCGTCCCACATCAGACCATCCCCTCCGAGCATCCTAAACAGGTAACCCTCTTAATTATATTTTGATATGATTTTCTCAGCATTTTACTCTCAACCAACACCTGACACTCTCCTATTTTCGTATGCTACCCCTCCCTCCCCCCACTTTTTGGGCAATATTACCCATCCGCCCATTCCCAGTCCCCCTCAAACCTGCAAAGCCCCACCCAAAGGCAACTCCTTGCCCCCATTTTATCTTTTCTTTGTGTTCATACTTACCACCAGCTCATCATAAATTCCACCCCTGCAGACGTCGGCTCACATCCTTCCTCCACCCCCCAATTTCCTGTAAGCCTATCGTTCAGTCTCTAGTTCTCTGAGGCAGCTTTCTTATTTCATATCATTGAGTTCATGATGCAGCAAAAGCAGTACTGAGAGGGAAATTTATAGCCATAAATTCATATATCAAAAAAGAAGAAAGAGCAAAAATTGAAGAACTGCACATTTGAAGGAATTAGAAAAACAACAACAAAGTAACCCAACTGGAAGAAGAAGGAAGGACATAACAAAGATAAGAGCAGAACTAAATGAAATAGAAAATAAGAAAGCACTTGAAAAGATAAACAAGACCAAGGGCTGGTTTTTTGAAAAGATCAACAAAATTGACAAACCTTTAGCGAGACTAACAAAGAAAAAAAGAAAGAAGATGCAAATACACAAAATAAGAAATGAGAAAGGTGATATCACCACTGACCCCACAGAAATAAAGACTATCATAAGAGGATACTTTGAAAAACTCTATTCCAGCAAAAACGACAATTTAGAGGAAATGGACAAATTCCTAGAAACACATAAGCAACCCATATTGATGAAAGAAGAAATTGATGATCTTAACAAACCAATCACAAGCAGAGAGATAGAATCAGTCATTAAAAATCTCCCAACTAAGAAGAGCCCAGGGCTAGACGGCTTCATAGGTGAATTCTACAAAACATTCCGGAAAGAACTAACACCAATCCTGCTGAAACTATTCCAAAAAATTGAAACAGAAGGAACATTGCCGAACTCCTTCTATGATGCCAACATTACCCTAGTACCAAAGCCAAACAAAGACACCACAAGAAAGGAAAATTACAGACCAATTTCTCTAATGAAACTAGACGCAAAAATACTTAACAAAATACCTGCTAATCATATTCAACAACACATTAAACGAATTATACACCACGACCAAGTGGGATTTACTCTAGGTATGCAAGGATGGTTCATCATAAGAAAATCAATCACCATAATACACCATATAAATAGATTGAAGGAAAAAAAATCACATGATTATATCTATAGATGCAGAAAAAGCATTTGACAAAATACAGCACACTTTCTTGATGAGAACCTTATATATCTTTTTAATATAGCATATGAAGAGAGAAAAAAATTACAAATAAAAAAAGAAACTATGGAGGCAATATGTGCTAGAATTACCTAAAGTACTGAAGTAAAACTGTCAGCCAAGTATTGTGTGCTGGTTTGAGACTTTTGTGGACCAAAGACAATTATGCTCTTAAGCTCACTCATTACTGCAAATGTAGAGCCTATTTTATGTGGGAAAGTTTGGTTAGATTCTGTTGAAAACTTTTGATTAGCTCACTTTTGTTTAGATTACATTAGTTAAGTGTCTTTGATTAAAAAACAATAGTTATAATAATAGTAAAAGTTAGAAGATAAGCTGTACAAGACTTAGGAAAATGAATAATTAGCACAAGTAGGAAGAACAGAGGAATAAGTATATAATGGTATAGAAACAATTAAATGAGATGCAAAATAGAGGAAAATGGATACAATGAATTAAAGGGAAAGAATGTTGAGAAGAGTGGGAATGAAAAAAGAAAAGCAAAAAGGAAAGAAATAAAAATAGAAAAGAATTTAAACAGAAAAAAAGAGTCAGAGAAAAAGAAACAGTAATAATTAAAGACCAAACAGAAGTGAAATTTCTGGATGTAGGATGACTAAATACCTGAAAGTAACTTGTTTCTTTCTGTGTTGCTGGGATACAAAGGAAAGAATTGTATGTAAATTGGACAGTAATTAAAAGCAAGCCTCTCTTGGTACCAAATTCTGCTTTTGGTGATCAAGATCATCCTGTTTAAGCAATGAAGTATGAAAACCAGCTTTGACCAGTTGGCCAAACCTGCTCAGAAGAAGACCATTGCTGTCCTCACTTCCACTTGCTTAATCAACATAGTAAATTTTCCACCCAGGGGTGTAGTTATTTGCCCTTTTTTTGATCATGAATGTATGTGCAAGCATAATTTCCTGAATATACTAATCATACAATTATAAAACCAGCTATGTTTTTTCATACATATGAATAAAAGCTAATGCATAATAAAAGCAAATGCTAAGTAGTAACTTGGGTCTTTAAGCAAGAGTGAAACTGCAGCACAGGGTCTGAGTCACTTTGGACGGCCTTGGCTCCTTTCCTCTGCAGACATAATAAATGTGTATTAACTCAATTCTCGTGTTGAAGTTTTCTTCATGCCATCTCTTGTTATCCATAAAGCTCCTGACTTGAGGCCTAACAAAATGAAAGAACAACAGAAAACACAAGTTTGAAAAACAAAGGAAAGAAAAGAATAATGTAGGTAAAAAATATTGGGAAAAAAAGGAAAGAAAAAAATGGAAAACTATATAAACAAGAGATAAGACAGCAGGAACAAATAAAAAAGTAGAAAAAAGAAAAGAAAAACAAACATACAAACAAACAAAAACAAGGCCTTCCCTCTTAGGTCCCTAAGGAGATTCTCAGGCTACTGGTCTTCATCAATCATTCACTCTGTAGCCTGCCTTCTGCAGGTTTTGAAACCAGGTTTTAGCAAGTAATATTAGAGAAAAAAATGGGAATTTTTTTTTAAACTAAGAGATCCAAGAAAAACTAATACAAATAGAATGTCTATCCCTTTCACAAAGTATCATCTGGCTGCCTGATAACCTGTTCAATCACTTCTCTAGGAAGACCTGGGAATTGAACCAGAGAACTCATATATACAAGATGATCATTTCTACCCTGAGTTAAACAGTCTTCTCAGGTTAGTTAGCCTTTCAGAAATTTATCTGGCCCCTTTCCCTCAGGCAGGTTAGATCTCTAGCACATTGCCATATTCCTACTGATTAGGTGACTGTCACTGTTCCCTCTCTAATCTAATTCTTGTCTTCACCCCGGGCAGCTGGACAGGACAGCCTACCTCAAGAGAGCTCACTTTCCCTCTCTGCTTTGGGTCCGGATCCCTTCCGAGGGGACCCGGACCCAACTCATTGCAAAGAAACCACTCTTCACATTTCTAGACCCATCTTCTTTCCAGAAAATGCTGCCTCACACTCCTTTCAGAGCAGGGAGCCATGGGTTCAACCTAGGTTATTTGCCCTGAAGTCAGGGTACATGTATGCTTCCAGCCACAGGGTCAAGAAACTCATGGTTTTTCTTTGGCTTCTTTATCTTACCAGTACCCTCCAAGATGACTCATATATATAGATGAACAGCTCCTTCAGAGAGGTCTCTGCACTCTCTCCCTGCTTTGTTTTGAGAGGGTCAGACCCTCTTTGTTTTGAGAGGGTCAGACCACGTTGGTGCCATTTTATTAGAACTCCTCTTGTGGTATCTATTTGGTTTTGGTATTAGGGAGATGCTCACTTTGTAGGACGGTTTAAGAAATGTTCTGTCCTCTTAAATTTTTGGAGGAGCTTGAGCAATATTTGGATAAATTCTTATTCTAATGTTTGTTAAAATTCAATAGTGACATCATCTGTCCCTTGGGTTTTCTTTTTGAAGGTTTTTGATTCCTAAATCAATCTCCGTTCTTGTTATTTGTTGAGATCTATTTCTTCCAGTGTTGGTGTAGATAGTCTAGGAATTTGTCCATTTCATTTACATTTCCTATTTTTTTTGGAATACAGTTTTACATTGTATCTTCTTATAGTCCTCTGTATTTTTGTAATATTAGTAGTAATGTCCCCTTTTTCATTTTTGAATTTTGTTCCTTCTCTCAATTTTTTCTTTGTTCATCAAGCTAAAATATTGTTGATTTCACTGATCTTTTCAAGGAACCAACTATTGATTTTGTTGAATTTATTGTTCTTTATTATTTAATTTTTCTCACTTTAATCTTTGTTATTACCATCCTTCTTCTTTCCTTGTATTTGGTTTGCTCTCTTTTTCTCAATATTCTAGTTATGAGATGTCTTTCATTTGAGATATTTCATATTTGTAAATGTAGGCATTTTTGATTATAAGTTTCCCTCCAAGCACTCCCTATCCAGCATTCCATAAATTTTGTGTTTGAACTTATTGTGAGTCTCTTGCTAAACAAATATATTTGGGTTTTGCTTTTTTATACATTCTGCTAAGATCTGCCTTCAGACTAGAGAGTTTAATCTTACATTTACATTTAAAGTTTTCAGGATTTGGAGTTGTCCTGAGTGGTGCTGCAGGAAGAGATGCTGGACATTGTGTGTCCTGCCATGGCCCACTGGGTGGAATGGGGGAGAGTGTAGACTACATTGTAGACCACAGTCCATGTAGTGCAGCAGTGCTCCAAAATGTATTCACCATGTGCAGTGAATGTGCCATGATGATGGAAGAGGTTGTTGATGTGGGAGGAGTGGGGTAGGGGAGTTGGGGATTATATGGGGAACTCATATTTTTTTAATGTAACATTTAATAGAAAATAAAGAAGAAAAAAAAAAGTAACTGATATTGCAATATTTTATTTTGCTATTTTTCTGTTTAGAACTTAAATTCTTATTCTTTTTCTCCATCCTTCTATTAATGCTTATTTAATATCTATTCATTTTATTGTTGTCTATCATTTTGATCCTATTATTTATTTATGTATTTTGTTTTCATATATATTTTTGTTGTTGTCACCATTGGATTTAAATACATCTTAAATCTATAACAATCATATTTGATGTCATACTAAATTAACTGCAATTGCACACACATACAATTTTCCTACATGTCTCAACTGCCCTAAATTTGGTTGTAATTATTTCAAATTACATATTTGTATGTTTTGCATCTATAAACATAAATTTATCATTAATTTTTATGCCTTTGATTTTTAGAAACTGTAAGAACTAAAAAGTGGATTTGAATACTAAGAAATACAATAAAATAGTACTGGCATTTATAATTACCCATATGGTTAACTTTACCAAAGGTCTTTATTTCCTAATGCCCCTTCAATCTACAATATGGTGTCCTTTCCTTTTAATGTGAATAACTCCTTTTAGTATTGCTTATAACAAAGCTGTAATGCTGATAATTTCCCTCAGATTTTGTTTATCTAAGAATGTCTTAATCTTCCCCTCATTATTGAAAGAAAGTCTTATTGTATATAAAATTATTGGTTGACAATTGTGTTCTACCAGCACTTAAATATTTTCTCTCCCTGCCTTCATGACTCTATGGTTTCTGATAAGAAATCAGCATTTGATCTTACTGGGACTCCTTGTACAATACAATTTACTTTTCTCTTGCAGGTTTTAGAAGTTTTTCCTTTTCCTAAGTATTCAAAAGTTTTAATACTGTGTTCTGGGCATGGTTCTCTTAGAGTTTATCCTCTTTGGGGTTCATTGGTTTGTTGAATGTGCATATTCATGTCTTTCATTAAATGTGGGGAATTTTTGTCATTCTTTCTTTGAATATTCATGCTGCCTTTTTCTTTTTTTCTTCTTCCGTTGGAATTTCTAAAATGCATATATTGGTATAATCAATAGTGTCCCCCCTGGTCTTTTTTTCTTTCTGTCCTTTTGCCTGTATCATTTCAATTGTTTTGTCTTCACCTTTATTGAGTTTTTTCTACTTCCATTTCCAATCTGCTATTGAAATCTTCCAGTATTATTTTGTTTCAGTTATTATGACCTTCAAATCCAATTTCTGTTCAATCCCTTTATAAATTTTCTCTCTTTACTGTGATTATCATAATGATTATTCATAGTTTTCCTGTTATGATTTAGTTATTTCTCCATATTTTCCTTTATCTCCTTGACCATAAAATGAAGATCAAATTTTACAAATATTTCCATTTGTTCATTTCCTGTTATTTTTATTGGTATTTTCTGAATTGTTCCTTTGTTCAGCCATCATTTCCAATTTCTTTGTCTTGTTATTTTTTGTTGTACACTGTATATCATAATATTTGAATGTACTAACTCTGTAATTTATCCCCTGAGGTGTCTGTTCCTTAAGTTTTTGTCCAACTACCATATAACAGAGATTTCCTTTAGTGCCAGGACCTAACAAAACAAACCAATGCATAAACCAAAAATCAAACCAAAGAAAGCTTTCTTTCAAAGTCTTTGTACATTGGCTCTGCAAGAGCTGGTGTTCTTAAGATTTCAGAATAGCTATCAAGATGTTAAGCCCAGTTGGTTGTGAAATGCAGGGCCCTTTTATTCTTTTCTGCCCCTGTGTTTATCTTGGGATTGTGCTCACTCATGACCTTAGGGTTCTCCTCTTTTACAAGAATCTGAATGCCTCCTCTAGTCCCTGTGAAACAAACTCTCCCACTTCCAGAAACTCCATATTATGTCTTAAATCTGGTAACCTGTTTTCCTAAGTTGCTTTGAATTAATTGTTTCTTACACTGCTTTAGTCGTCAGCAAGCTGCTTCTAACTACAGAGTAATTTTGGGGGAAGATGCGTCAGAGTGAGTTTCTTGTTTCAGTCTTTCAGTCTGCCACCAAATAGGCTGGAAATGACAAATAAGCATCACTGCATGCACATGGGGGTTATTCTAAACCTTATTGAAAAGGGTCAGGGACCCACATTGGGAGCACAGGATGACTTCACACTGCCCTGGCGAGCAGACAACATAGGTGCCAGCAAGAGTTCCTTCAGCTTCATGTACCATTTTTTCAGTTTATTTTCCAAGAAGCTTTAGGTTACAGAACAATTGCATTCAATATCTTGCACCATAAAAGCTGCTTTTATAAAAATTTGGCACTTGCCCAGTTACTGAAATTTATTAACTGTTGTTTTGGAGCTTTGAGGAAGATGGCTCTGTTAGATTTTTCTAATAGTTCAAAGATTCTGTGGGGGATAAGCACCATGGAGCATCTTATGTGACTGTCTGTGTCACCTGGGAATCAGCCTCATTTCTTATTTTAACAAATATTTCATATATTTTAACAAACATAAAGAAAAATATCTCCATCATAGATGGTCAACAGTATGAGTAATTTTCACAAAGAAAACATAACTTCTTAACTACCCATGGATCAACAAATAGAACATTATCAGCACCCCAGAAGACCGTCACATGGCTCAAGTAATTACCACTGCTCGATTCCCAAAAATAATCAGTATTTGCATTATCATGTATTAGCTTTGTTTGATTTTGTGCTTCACTGAAATTATGCCTGGTGTCCTGTTATGTGTCTGACTTATTTTGCTCAACATAATGGCATGTACTGTTGTATGTAGCAATAGTTCATGCATTGTCATTGTTATATAGTATTCCACTGTATGACTATTTTCTAATCGATCTATTATAGTTTTGAAGAATATTTAGTTTGCTTCCAGTATTATCTATTATGAATAACATTGCTATGAACGTTCTAGAAAAGGTGTTTGGGTGAAAATAAAACACTATTAAAACTTGTGTATTTGGACATATTTTTCTGTGTTTTGAACTTATATCCTGTTAATATGATAGACTATCTTAATAGTTCTCAGAGTTTTTGTAAAGATTACTTGGGATTTTCTATATATACAAACATATTGTCTGAAAATAGGTGCAGTTTTATATCTTCTTTTCCAATATGTAGTGCTTTTAATTTATTTTTCCCTCTCCTTATTGTATTGAGTAAACTTCCCAGTAAAATGATTACTAGGGGGGTAAAAAGTAAACATAACTCTCTTGTTCCCAACTCAGAGATAAAACTTAACAATTTTGTATTAGTCACAGGAGTGCTGATGCAAAATATCAGAAATTGGTGGGTTTGTATAAAGGGTACTTATTTGGGGTAGGAGTTTACAGATACCGGGCCATAAAGCATAATTTACTTCCCTCACCAAAGTCTATTTTCACATTTTGGATCAAGATGGCTGCCAATGTCTGTGAGGGTTCAGGCTTCTGGGGTTCCTCTGGGCTCAGCAACTCTGTTTTTCAACAAGGTCCAGCTGTAGACTATAAGGCTCCCTAGGCTTTGCCTCTCTCCTTAAGGTCAGCTGTAGACTATCAGGTAAATGGGTCTGTCTCTCTCCCTGGGGCTCCAGCTTCAGCATTAAACTCCATCGAAATTTCACCATTAAAAGCCCTCCAACTCAGTCCTGTGCCAGGCCTTTTATCTGTGGGTCCTCAAATAAAATAGGGTGGAGACCCAACACCCTACTTACACAAGAGGTTTGCATAATTACTTAATAAAGCAAACCTTTTAATCCAATATAATCTAATATGCCCAGAGGAAAAGATCATTTTAAAAACATAATCCAATATTTCTTTTTGGAATTCATCAATAATATCAAACTGTTACACTCCACCCTCTGTATTCCAAAAAGACATTGTAATATTCAAAAAACAAAAACAAATAAACAAAATAACCCAGGTCTCCAGCTTAAGGATTCAGCATCAAACTTCAACATCAAAACTCTAACATTAAAAGCCCTCAACTCTGTCCTTTGCCATGCCTTTTATCTGTGAGTCCCTAACCACCAAGGGGTGGGGACTCAATGACCTAATGACATGGCCCAATCAAAGCCCTAGTCATAAATCAATTAAACTCTGGTACAGACCAGATTACAAACATAATCCAATATCTATTTTAGGAAATCATAAGCATATCAAACTGCTACATATTTCAGTATTTTTTCTTGAAAAGTATTTTACTTCAGATTGAAAAATGAACAGCTCCTATACTGTTCATTGTAAGATACACAGAATTCACAAATACAATGCTTGTCATTTGAGGAAATGTACACACCTCAATATATTTCAATATGAATTACAATGTTACCTGTAATATTTTGTGCAGTTTATTTTGTAGATGCACTTTATCAGGTTGAGCAAGTTCTCTTTTATTCCTTGCTTGCGGTGAATTTATGCCATGAAAGGATGTAGAATACAGTCAATTGTTTCTTTGCAACAAATCATAATATCATGTGTTTTGTTTTTAGGCTTCTTACATGGTAAATTACATTGATTACTTTCTACATATTGAAAATGAATTTCATTTGCAGGTTAAAACCCATTTGTTCATGATTTTTAAAAATTATTTTTAAATTAGATCTTTTAATATTTTCTTGAGGATTATGGCATCTATTTTCATGAGGGAGAATGGTCTGTAGTTTTCTATATGTAATCTGTCTAATTTTTCTGTCAAGTTAATGCCAACTTCACACAATTACATGTGAATTATTCCCATCTCTTAAATTTTCTGTAGATTTGGTGTTTCTTCTTAAAATGATTGGCAGAATTAAAAAATCGAACCATATGGACCTAGGTTTTATTTTTTGCAGTTATTTTGAACTCCTTTTTCAGTTACTTTAATAGTTTTAGGACAATGCATGTCATCTATTTCATACGTACTGTTAATTTTGGGATTTTGAGGTATTAATTTACTTGCTGATGTAAAAAAATAATCTCAAACATACCTGCTTAAAACAACACAAATTGTCTTAAATTTCTGGGCATTAAAAGTTCAAAAAGGGTCTCACTGGGCTAAAATCAAGATGCTATTCCCTCCAGAGACTCAAGGGGATAATAAATTTCCTTGTCTTTTCCAACTTCTAGAGCCACATTCCTTGATTTTCTTGGATTGGAACTAATTCCCCAATCGTCAATCCCATCAGTGGAGCACCTACAAACCTCTCTTTGTCTCAGTCTTCATAGAAGACACAATTATATCAGGCCAACCTGGATAACCCAGGATATATCCATATCAAGATCCTTAATTAAATCACATCTGAAAATGTCTTTTTGCCTCATAAGATAACACAGCTTTCAACGATTAAGTTATGCATATTTTGGTGGGTATTATTAAACTAACCACAGTTTTTTTCAAGGATTGGTCCATTACATCTAAATTGTTGAATTTTTATGTGTGGAATTGTTTGTAGTCCTCCTTTATTAATTTTTTTTTAATGTTTGCAGAGTTTATAACCATATCCCTTCTTTCATTTGTGATTTTGGTAAATTCTCTTCTTACTCTTGCTAGACATTTATCAATTTTATTGATCTTCACAAAGAAGTAGCTTTTGGTTCATTGATTTTTATTTACTCTTCATTTAGTTTAATCGATTTCTCCTTTTATATATTTCCTTAATTCTTCTTTATTTAGATTAATATTGCTCTCATTTTTCTAGTTTCTTGCAGTGAAAGCCTGGAATAATGATTCAGGTCTTTTCTTTTTGACTAGAGTAAACATTTAATGTTATAAATCAATCTCCAAGAACTGCTTTAGATGCATTCCACAGCTTTTGATATACTTTATTTTAACTTTTGTTCCATTAAGTATTTTCTTTCTACTGATGAATTATTTTGAAATTGTTAACAAATTTTGGAGATGTTGAAATTCTTCTTTTTCCTCTTTACTCTCTTCATTTTATTTCATTCTAATTTTTCTATTGTGATTTTTACTTTTTAGTGATTTATCAAGGAATTTAAAAATGTGTACTTATATTTCACACTCTATATAGCTATTTTACCACATGAATTGGAATATAGAAATATTCAATTTTAGAGATCCCTTTATGTCTTAATTTCACCTTTATTCCTCATGCATGTTTTCACTGGATGTATTATTCTAGGTTGACAACAGTTTTAATATGTTATCCCACTTCTTTTTGAGAAATCAGTATGAATTGGAAATGTGGTTCCATTTTGTTTTTCTCTGACTGTACCCAAGATTTTTTCTTTGTCTTTAGCCTTTAGCAGTTTGATTGCAATGTGTCTGGGCCTGTATTTCTTTGGATTTATTCTAATTTGCATTTTATAAGCTTTGTTTTTATTTCAGTTAAACCAGTAAAAATAATTTATTGGGAAATGGGGAAACAAATAGAGCTTGCTGAGAAATGGGAGAGAACACTGGAAATAAGACCAAGATTTTGTGTTTGTTCCTTTAGGCAGAGAGAGACAGCTCTGCCTTGTGTGGTTTCCTTTTAAACTATTAATTAGTCCTCCTCCTTGTTAATGCTAATGGAGGGGCCCAAACTGTTATCAGTTATCCACCTAAGGTGGAGGCCAATGGTGAGACCTAGTTGGGGTATCTGGGGCCAAGGTGAGGCCCCAGAGAGAGGAACTGGAACATCAAGCTTAAATTCAAGGTCTCAGCAGTGTCTTTTTGTCTGTCAGCCACATTGTCTGTTGACCATATTTTGTCTCATCTTCTCAATGTTTTCTTGGATAACCTAGCTTAACTCCTCCCTCAGAGAGTCCACACCCTTATTTTTAAGGGTTTGTTGAGGCGTGATGGTCATTCATCTGTAGTTACTTGCTGCTGTTTAGGGAAGTAGACCCTGTCTTACAGAGCATAAAGCTCTCTGGCTGTTCTATTGAGGTTGAGAAAGATAGATATGACTCTGATTGGAACTGACTGAAATCCCTCCATGACTAATATCTTGTTCTGGAAGGCATTGATTCTGAAAGAAATAAACTTAGCTGGATTTTTGAAGACATGTTGCTCCACTTAACAGGTAAAGAAGATGTTGGTAAGTGCACCCAAAAACGGGACCAGATATGACATACTAGACCATGGGAGTGAGAAAGGCCAGGTGCCTTCAGAGGTTGCATTCTCTCATATTTGATGGGAAACAGCATTCTTCCATGAGTTCTTTTATTCTGTTAGTTCCTTCTAGGGAAGGATTGTGATAGACCTGATGGGTTTGGGTATAAACTGCTAACCCCAGTTTCCACAGCAGTAGCTATGCATAAGACAGCTAAGGGAGGTATGAAGAGAGGCACTACCTTAGACATAAACTCACAAAAACAGTATAGGCAACAAGACAGGCATATAGCAAGCAAAATAAAGACAGTACTTAAGAGAGCCATTCCTTTATCTTCTAGGTAGGTTCATTAAGTACTTAGAAAATGAATTAAATTTGCCAGGACTTTTAACATGTTCAATATCCTTCTGCATATGATCTAGAAAAGATTCCATTATAATCATCAGGCAAAAAGGTATAGAACTTAATACTAATCAATGTGCAATTCCTCTTTGAGCTGCAATTAATATATCTAAGTTCCAGGTTTGCAATACCACACATGTTGTCTCTCCAAGGGAGCAAGCCATAATATCAATGGTGTTTAAGTTTTACTTAAACATTGTAATCATTGTTCCACTTGGTATGTCTGTCAAACAGCCAGCATGCTTCAGTACCCTTGAAACTAAAGAGAAGCTTCGAAATTAAGGCTCCAGTGTTTCACCAGCCTGGTGCATAGCAACCTTCAGTATTATGAAACAGAACCAGTCTTGAGTAAATATCCTTTGTATATAAGGTCATATCAAGTAATCACTGGTTGCTGCAAGAGTCCAAAACTGCACTATACTCTCCATCCACTTCAGATGCATAACCAGAGATGTAGTAGATAATTTTATTGTTTTAGAGGTCAGTGACTGGTCTAGCCATAACTTAACTGGAAAAGCAAAATGCAGTGTTTTGAAGACCTGGTTTGAATATATAAGAGAGTTTGACAATACTGAAGTCTATCTCTTTTGATTTTTATACACTTTCTAAACACTTCCAATGCAGTTTATAATATATCAAATGAACATAACTATTTTAGTACTTTGCTTTTTACGTCTATACCTTTACCATGATTATGTTAATTAACAGGTATTTTACTTCAGTCATACAGGAAAAAGTCCTTCCTCAATGATTTTATGTTGACTGATGATTTCCAATGGACTAAAATTTATCTTTCCTTACCACAACTTTAATGTGCAGAATGAAGTGGCCTCTGACAGATTTCCCTGTTATGAAGTTACTTTGTGTTATTTATATCTATTTAACTTTCTAATAAATATTTTCCTGTAATTAGCCATTTGAATGCTTCAGTTTAGAAAATGCTTGTATAAATTTCTTAAAATTAACCATAACCACATAGATAAGCTACCTTATATTTAAATAAGCTTATTGAATTACAATTGCCAACCGATGAAGTTTCCTTTACCCATTTAAGAGAGGGTAGATCTACATTTCTTTCTCTAACATAATTTCAGTAAGCATGTATTTATGATTTTCATCTTTTTAAAGATTTAATACATATAATCCTAAAGAGATTACACTCAAACTAAATAAAATTGAAACCATTATAGTTTATGCAAAGATATTCTTTTATATTCCTTTACAGGAGGCTAAAACCTCTTTTCTTTAACTGGATCTGTCCGATTTTTCTTTAATAAAATTCTAAAATTTTTGTTATTCTTTAAAGTGTACTGACTGTTAGGTTCTGGAAAACATTACAATTGCTTAATTTGTTTGAATCATAATTTAGAAAAGAACTTTCCATACTTTTCAAGAACAGATCCTTTATTTACTGAAATTTGGTATTAGAATTATTACTTACCCTCATTTTAAGGCTGTTAAAAGGTTTAAATTGGGGAATTACAGGACAAACTGTTATTCTTAATTCCCAACCTAGAAGATAGAGTTTTAATCACACCTAACTCCTCCCTCTGAACTCTTGCAAATGAAGGCTCTGGGGACTGACTAGGTTAAAGCTTTCAGGATTTTTTCCCCCTTTCCCAATAGTTTCTATATTCAGATTTCTATGGGACCTTTCCATGCTTCTCAGCTTACTTTTTGCATCAGGAATATAAATTCACATACACAAGTACATATTTGATTTTGTTAATTGATATTACCATCCCAATGTATGAAGATAAACATTGAGCAAATAGGCTGACACAAATAGAAAGTTAGACACAAAAACACAAATTACTAAAGTTACATAAAACTTTCATTTATTTACAAAACTTAAAAAAAATTTGCTTCAGAAAATGGCTTATTTCCCATTTTGATATTGGCAGACTTTGGATTAGCAAGATTAATTCCAGTATACACTTACTGAGGTCATTGAAGTCTCAAGGAAACTGGTTTCTCTCATGAATTGTGGCTTACAGGAACATCAACCCTCTAGATGAAAGATGACCCGCACTCCCGGTCCTGGGCTGTTAGGCTGAAAGAGCAGACGTTCAATGCCTAAGGTTTAGAATTCCACCAGGGAGCAATTTAGTCCTTGGTCTGTAGATATAAAATTTTCCCAGAGTTTGGGAACTTCTTAGCTATTATTTCTTAAATTAATTTTCAGAAACATAATCTTTTTACTCTACTTCTGACACTTTGCTGACATGAATGTTAGATCTTATTGTTTACAAGTCCTTGAAGTTCTGTCCGTTTTTATTTTGAATTTTTCCCTCTCTGTTGTCCAGATTTAATCATTTCTATTGGTATATTTCCAAGTTAACTGACTTTTTGTTCTGTCCTGTCATTTCCATTCTGCTAATGAGTCTTCCAATGAGATTCTATTTTATGTTATGTAATGTTTTTCTCATTTTAAAAAAATCCAATTTTTTTACATTATATCTTCTGCTTCCTTGTTGATACTCTAATATTTGTTGCAAAAGACTTTTATTTGAAAATTTTATAAAAGCTAGTTTAAATTCTTTTTCAGATAATTCTAACACCACAGTCATCTCAGTCTTAGTATTTTTTGATTGCTTTTTCCCATTTAATTTGAAATTTTATGGGTTCTTTTTATGTCAGGTACTTTGGGATTGCACACTAGGTGTTTTTATTATTAGTTTTATTCAAATTCCATTAAGAACCTTGATATTTTTATTTTAGCGGCAATGGCCCTTGTTAGTTTTAGGCTGCAAATTTTAACCTGCCTTCAGTGGCTTATGGTTCTAATGTCAGATAAGTTTTCACAGACCTTATCATGTACTTCAGACCTTGCTTGGAGTTAACTATGTGACCTAGGTGGTGGTCTATCATTAGTTCAATTCTCAAAATCTTTGGTATGCTAATTAGGATAACATTCACACATGTGCATTTTGAGTCTGATTTCATAAACAACTTTATGTGATTAAGAGTTACCTTCCTTGATCCTCAAGCTAGGACTAGAAATCTCCTCTGGAACTATCTATGTGTTACAGTAGTAACCTCTAGTCATCTTCCTCTTTTATGTTTGGGTTGAGGAAAACCAGAGGAAAAACTAAGCTAAACTCATGCCTGATTTAGTGCTATTTCAAATTATGATATTCTTGCTCAATTCACCTGCTGCTGCTAGCTTTTCAGTTCTCAAGTAGCTATTCCATGTATTACGAACCTGTAGCTGGATAAAATGTAATGGGAGAGAAAGGATTAAGTGTGCTTATTTCACTTAATAGAACCAGAATTCTCCCACTATAATTTTAATAGAAGTGATGATAGAAAATATCCTAGTATAGTTTCTAAACTCTTTGGGAGAACTTTCAATTGTTTTGTATTTATTATGATGTTAACTATAATTTCCTATAGATAGTTTTTGCATAATAATATATTCCCTTCTAGCCACAGTTTTCTCAGAATTTTATCATGAATTTCATTGCTTTTAAATATATGTGATGAGAGGGTCATATTGTTTTCAACCATTATTTTACAATAGTGAATTTCATTAATTGACTTACAAATGTTGATCAAATTTACATTTATAGAATAAACCCAACTTCATTATAATGAATTGCTTTTCCTATACATCTAGATTTGATTTATTTATATATTATTTGGAATTTTTTCATCTATTTTTAAGATAATATGGTGTGTAACTTTCCACTCACCTAATGTCCTTGTTCTAGTTTGATATCAATCATCTTCTGACATGATAAAATAAGTAGATTTTCCTTATGATATATTCTATTCTCTAGAAAGTCTCATATAAGATTCATGTTATTTTTTTCTCAGAGTTTTGGAATAATTCACTGGTGAAGACAAACTGTTCTGAAGTTTTCTTGTGGGAGAGTTTCAAATTAGAGATTGAATTCCTTAATAGACAGGATTATTCAAATTTTATACTTATTCTTGTATTAACTGTGTTGTGTTGTGTTAATCAAGGAATTTATCCATATACTGACATGCATTGGAAATAAGTTAATAATGGTCTTTCTTAACTTTTTTTTTTTTTTTTAAAGATTTATTTATTTAATTTCCCCCCCTCCCCTGGTTGTCTGTTCTTGGTGTCTATTTGCTGCATCTTGTTTCTTTGTCCGCTTCTGTTGTCGTCAGCGGCACGGGAAGTGTGGGCGGCGCCATTCCTGGGCAGGCTGTTCTTTCTTTTTCACGCTGGGCGGCTTTCCTCACGGGCGCACTCCTTGCGTGTGGGGCTCCCCCACGCGGGGGACACCCTTGCGTGGCACGGCACTCCTTGCGCGCATCAGCACTGCGCATGGCCAGCTCCACACGGGTCAAGGAGGCCCGGGGTTTGAACCGCAGACCTCCCATATGGTAGACGGACGCCCTAACCACTGGGCCAAAGTCCGTTTCCCTTTCTTAACTTTTTAATGCCTGTAAAATCAGTAGTTATATCTTCTACTTCCTTCCTGATATTGATAATTCACATCTTTTCTCTTTTTTGTGTGATCATTTTTCCAGGGATATTATTGAGATTTTTCAATCAGTTCAAAAAACAAATTTTTGTTTTTGTTGATTATATTTATGATTGTTTTAACTTTCTTACATTTCTGCTCTTATTTTACTTCCTTCTACTTTATTTGACATTGATTTTCTCTTCTTTTTCTAACTTTTTGTGATGGATAATTAGATAAAATATTCTCATCCTTTATTCTGATAATATGTATGAATTTATTTCTATATATAGCTGTATAATCATGGTTTAAATTGAATATCACATTTTTATATTTTATTTTATCACTAATTTTAAATATGTATCTTAATTTCAATTGAAATTATTTTATCTATGAATTATTTAGAAATTACTTCCTAATTGGTAACACATGAATAATTTATAGTTATAATTTTGTTATTCATTTCCTGTTTAATTTCCTTGGGTTTAGGGAACATACTCTATATGATTTCAGCTTCTGAAATGTGTTGACACATACTTTGTGGCTTGAATAAGGTCAAATGCACATATAAAGAATGTGTTTTATTTGATTACTTAATGTGTTTTATATGTCAAATACACAATAATCATACTGAAATTTTCATGCTTTTTTATCAGTTGCAGTGATATGTGTTAAAATCTTCTACTGTGATTATGAACTTGTTTATTTCTCATTTTAATTCTATCCAGTGGAAATAAATATGTTCTGACAAGTTTTGATAATATATTTTGGTAATATTTTTACAGTAAATAAAAAGGTATGATTGTTACATCTTCCTGGTAAATTGACCCTTTCTCTATTATAAAACATCTTATATTTATTAAAGTTTATTCTCTTGCAGTCTAGTTTTTTCTGATATTTGCTTAAAAACTTTAACCTTCTTTTGGTTGGTGTTTGCAGGTTATATCACTTTTCACTTTCTTACTTTCCACTTTCCTGTTTCTTTATATTAAGATGTGTCTCCTAAAAGTAACATAGAGATTTTTTCTTTTGAAACTTCAGCCTGATACTATTTCTCTAATAATTAGTATATTTATGTATTACTTAAAGTGATTACTGGAATATTTGGGTTAATATTAACATATTAGTCTTTATATGCTATTTGTCTTAAGTTATCTGCTTTCCTTCTTATATCATTTTCTACCTTGTTTTGTGTTCATCAATACATTTTTATTTTGATATTTTCTACATTGATTTACAATTTCTTTGATTCTTACTCTAAGATAACTACATGTTTCTTTGGCTTATTGATGAATGATATAATCAATATTTCTACTATTCCTCGAACAATGCAATATCATTTTCCCCTCTTCCATCTTTCTTAATAACATTGCCTTGCACTTTATCTCAACATATATTTTCAAAACCATGGAACATTTTAATTTTATTATTTCATAGAGTCAGTATGTATTAATATTCACACCACATAGTTTACTAGAAAGACAGTTATCAGGAATTCTAAGATGGCAGAGTAGGGAATGAGAAGTTGCACTCTTCCATCAGACACTGAAGAGAGATAGGCAGGTTTCCCTGGCAAAAGGGAAGTCATGAAACTGCAGGGGAAATTGGAGATAACAACAAGAGAAAGGGGGCCCCTGTTGACCAGGTGAGAAGGAAGCCATGGTAGAGAAGGCAGGCATTCCAGCACCCAGCTAGGAAGATGGGGACATGTTTTGGCTGGGAGTCAGGTTTCAGCCAGCACCAAGTGAGGAAAGCCACCTGGTGACCAGAATTGCAAATCACTGTACAGAAGGTGATTGAGGTGAGGAAACTGCAGGGTAAACTGGTGTGGGGATAAGCATCCAACCAGTTCACGGGGAGAAAGAAGGCAAAGGGGAGATAGGGAAGGCAGACAGTGTTTTAGCTGGTCCTGGGAAAAGAAGATGCCAAACTACACTGAAGGTGCTCAAGGGAAAAGGGAGAGGGAAGCTGATGAGGTGAATGTCACACCCACCTCTCCTGGGAGAGAGAGAGGAAAAGGGTCAGTGATGGGGTGGGCTGACAGTTTCCCAACAGTGTTTGTGAGAGTCTGGAGAGAAAGCAGGTGAGCTATCAGACAACAAAATGACCTAAAGTAAAGGGGTGCAGGGATAAGCAGACAGCAAGCCACCAGAAGCCCAAAAAGCATGAGGGAAAGGAGGAAATTGTGAGGCAGCTTGTCAGCCATCAGACTACCAAGCCAACTGAGGGAAAGGGGGCAGCCAGTGATCTGTCAGGTGCCCAACCAGCCCAGAAAAGAAGAGAGCCAGAGAGAAATCCAGCAAGTTCTCAGGAACCCAGCTGGCTCCCTGTGGTAGGTGAAGCTGCTGGATAAACATCCTAGCAATAGGGAAGTTAACTTGATTTTCTATTTTAAGTATTTTTATTCCTTATATTTCACTATTTTTCTGTACAGTCAGGTACCATACATGCAGAGGGTGGGCCATAGTGTGATTGATTAATACTGGCAGCCTGAGATGGTTGCTATTAGTATGAGAAGGAAGCCTGTTTGTTTTCTGTATATTTTCCTTTGCTTCTTTTCAACTTTTTAATTTTTTTTCTCCTTATTTTCTTTATTTCCTTTCTTTCTTTCATTTTTCCCTCTTACATTGGTTTTCTTATTTCCACATTCTCCTCTTTGGGTATGATTTTCTTTCTCCTCCCCTCAATTTTTCCAGTTATTTTATTTTTTCATGTTTCCTTATGATTCTTGAAGCTTATATATTCTTAGTCTTTTTGTGTTTTATGATTTTCACTCATTAATTTTCTTTATGTTTCATTTTCCATACTTTTTTACTAGTCTTACCTTATTTCCTTTCTTTTTGTGATTTTAATATTTTTTTGGGAAACATGAACATATACAAGGATATAGAATAATTAGAACCAAAGAGGAGCTTTTTCAGAAAACAAACTAAAATAAAACCCTATGGTAGAAAGAGAAGCTAACAAGCTAAATAAGACCATCATGATAACAAGATGCCCATACACAATCAAACAATTACAAACCATAGTAAGAAACAAGAAGACTTTGCCCTGTCTAATGAACAAACCAAAGAGCAGGAGGAGGCACACAATGAGGAAAAATTTTATCTGAATTAACTTAAAGAATAAAGGAAGAAAAAAGAATATTAAGAAGACATGGGAAGAACACACAGAAGAAATTGTATACATACATAAAATATAACAGATCAGATCATGATGAAAACCACAATGCAATAAATTAAAAATACCTGGAAGTGTATAACAGCAAATTTGAAAAGACAGAGGAAAGAATTAGTGATGTTGAACATAGAACATTTAAAAATGCACAGATAGTATAACATGTAGACAAAGAAAGGAAAAAAATATCAAGGTCTCAGGAAACTGAACAACAGCATGAAATGCACAAGCATATGAATTATAGGCATCCTAAAGGGAGAGGAGAAGGGAATGAGAGAAGAAAGAGTGTTAGAGGAAATAATGGCTGAAAATCTAACATGAGTGTTCATGTCCAGGAAGAGAAAAGAGATCCATACATATAAGGGAACCTCAATAAGTTTAAGTGCAGGTTTTCTCATCAGAAATCATAGAGGTGAAAAAGTAGTGGTATGACAGCCAAGAATTCTGTATTCACAAAGCTAGCATTCAGAAACGTGGGCACTCAAAATATGCACACATAAACCATAATTGAGAGTTTGTTAACAAGACTCCTGTCATTCAATACATACTAAAGGGACTTCTGCTGATTTGAAGGAAAAAAAAAACAGCAGAGGGTTGGAGGACAGTGTAGATGGAAAAATTATTATTAACTACAAAGATAAAAAGAGAAATAACACTAAAATATGACATATACAAACCTAAAGGAAAAATGGCTAATGTAAGTATTGCTTTCACAGCAATGACTTTGAATATAAATAGGTTAAACTCTCCAATAAAAATGCATAAATTTACAAATTGGATAAGGAAATATGACCTGCCTATATGTTGTCTTCAAGAATTGAAAGAAGGGAAATGAACAGAGATATGCACACCAATGTTCATAGTGACATTATTCACTATTGCCCGAAGTTGGGAGCAAAACAAAGTGCGCATCAGTTGATAAGTGGGTAAGCAAAATGTGGTATACACATACAATGGAACATTATTCAACTGTAAGAAGGAATGAAGTTTGGACACACTAAAAAAAATGGATAAATCTTGAAGACCTTATGCTGAGTGAAGTAAGCCAGTTAGTGAAGGACAACTATTGCATGACTCACTGATATGATCTAAGCATACTGATCAGATTCACAGTGATAGAGTCTGAAAGATAGGTTACTAGGAGACAGAAAGGCAGTAGATTGTGCTCAGAAGATATTTAATCTGAACACAATATATGATAATGAACAAGGGAGTGGTTTAGCAGTGGGTGGGGGTGATGGTGGTGCAGAGATGTGAGTAGGGTTGATGGTGCTGGAGTGTGCAGGTGAGAAGAGTTGCAGGGTGAGTCGGACTATCCATGGAACTTGGAAGAGGGCTGAAGGAAGGAACAGGTATACTCTGGGGAGGTGGAGGTCTGTGGTTGAAAATACAACTTTGCAAATCATCTTTTGACAAAAGTAACAGAGGTGGCTCACTGGTGCAGGGTGTCAGTGATGGGGGGATGTGTGCAACACGGGGCACCTGGGGCATGCTACTATGGAATATGAATGTGTTCATCTTGTCAAAGTGTGTTATTTCAGTTGGTGGAGCCCTGAACAATAAAAAATATATATATTAAACTTTGATCCTGTGGAGTGCTGCTACAGTCTGAAATAGATGGGCAAGAATTTCTCAAATACATAGGCAGTGCCTAATTAATAAAAAACAGACCAATATGTTAAGCCCACAATGTTAATGTATATAAATATGAACTTTATTCTTGTAAAATTGAAACAGTCAAATAATAACTATTGCCTAATAGTTACCTTCCGAAAACCTAATTGTTCCTCAAATGTGGTCTCTCTCTAAGCCAAACCCAGCAAATAAATGTGTCACCTACCCCACAGTAGAGTATATCACTCCCAGGAGTGAACCTCCCTTTCAATGAGGGATTAATACCAAGCACCAACCAGCAATACATTTGGAAAAATACCTTGACCAAAAGTGACAAATATCAAATATAAAATAATTTTTATGGCTAAGAGATTTCAAAATGAGTCTGGAAGTCATTCCAGGTGTTCCACTTATGAATGTCTCACGGAGATCTCACTAACTGCCACTGTGAACAAAGCCTCAAATGTGGTGTTCCTAAGGGCTATAAAGCTATCTGGAAATTATAAAGCAAGGAAGACAGTTGCTTGACATCAGCACCCTTTTGGTGGGCTTTAACTTGGAATATATGACAACCTATTTCTCCAATATAATTGAGTTAGACTAATTTATACTTTCCCTACTCACTTCTTCAACTATTTTATGTGAGCCTATAATCAGCACTACTCCAGTTACATATATCTCAGAGACATAAATTTTGTCTGTTTATAGTCCTGTTCATCCCTGAATCTTAGGTTCTAGGTCATTGAAGTCACCCAGGACAACTAACAAAATGATGATATGGACAATTCCCGTTCCAAAAAATGGAGAGTATCTACAACTGCAAGGAAAACAGTTTCTTTAATCTACCCTATCAATCTGAGGCAGAGCTGGCCCCACCATCCCAAAATTCCCAAGCTTGAGGAATGAATAAACATAAGGGGAAATGAAACCATTGATAAACTTTTTAATATTGTGGTAATGCAAGAACATGTAATATTATTATAAAGACAAAGGTTACCAGAGTTTCTGAGAGGAAGTGGAGGGAATAATAAGTGGAACATTGGGCATTTTTAAGGCATTAGAATTAAGAGTAAACCATAATGTAAACTTTAGACCTTGTTTAGTAGCATTGCTTCAATATTTATTCATCAGTCGTAACAAATGTACCATTGTACATTTGTAATTGTAAGGTGTTATTGTAAGATGTTACTAATTGCAAAAGATATGGATGGTGAAGAGGGTAGGGTATATGGGAATCCATTTTACTTTCAAAGTAACCTTATTGTAATCTAAAACCACTTTAAAATGAAGTGTATAATATTTTTTAAAAGACAGTAATCATTCAGTTAAGCAAGGCCTCTTTTTTTCCCTTATCCAGAATAATTCTGCCATAGATCTGATTTCTCTAACTAAAAACTATATTTGTTGGACCAGATCTATTTATAATAAAAATTGGCAGACACAAGACAAATAACCTTTGCTTTACCATCAAGCTATGACATTTCTCCTTGCTCATGCCATACCAATAAGAAACATTAAGAAACAAAATGACTTATAAAAATAGAATCATTTTAATCTGTTTGAAATCACATTGTCTTTACATAGTAGAATATAAATCAGGTTGATCCACTTGTTTTTCCATATTTATGTTGACATACGGATTTCCTCAATTTCTTTCTTGTATCAACTAATTTCCTGATGACCCCTATTTATCTTTCTCGTGTTCTCCAGATTACTGACACATTTTTCCTTGACTTCTCTTATTCTGACATTGCTGATGTCTCCTATTGTTCAGAAGGGAAAAAGGGGTTAAGAAGATAAATATAAAAGTGAGATATATGCAAATTTGTTTTTTCATATATTTTACATTTGAATCATATAAATATTTTACATATTAAAAATATAATTACATGAAGAAGGAAAACAAAGAACTCCCAAATTGAAAAACAAATCAAAATAAACATAGCTACATATTAAATTGGTAAAATAAGCACAAAAAATATATACGTTTCAAGTGACTTTTTAACATAGTGTTGAGACTGCAATACTTATTAAGATATATATTAAAGACAACAAATTTCTTCATATAAATTACAACATTTACACAATAAATTTACTCAGTTATAATGGCATTGAAATTCTGAAGTTATATATTATTATTGAAGAAATAAAATAAATATATTGATGGTGACTTTTGTTAAGAAAAAAAGACATAGTTATAGAATAAAGATGTTTAAAAATTAATGTAATATTGAAATTTAATTGAACATATGAATTAGAATTTATGATTTTCTCTGTCATGGTTGTTTTAATACATTTCCTTACTATATCCATTGAATGTCTAAAAGCAAAGACACACAGTAGCAATGAGAACACTTAAGCCCCAGATATTGTATCTTGGATTCTAAGTATTATTTCCAAATATTTATACAAATAAAAAAGCCTCCTTATTAAAATGTTTGATTCCAAGGCTGAGACAGAGAACTCATAAGGCAAGCAAGGGACATCTAGTTATGGCAGAAATCAAGGAAATGCATCAATAATTTACAAACAATAGAACAGACATTTTACTTAAATGTGCTATTAATGAACTAAAATTCCTCAGCCGTAATGTGTTAAAAAATGATGGGGGGGAAGCAGACTTGGCCCAATGTATAGGACGTCCGTTTACCACATGGGAGGTCTGTGGTTCAAACCCTGGGCCTCCTTGACTGGTGTGGAGCTGGCCCATGCACAGTGCTGATGTGAACAAAGAGTGCCCTGCCATGCAAGGGTGTCCCCCATGTAGGGGAGCCCCACAAGCAAGGAGTGCTCCCTGTAAGGAGAGCCACCCAGCACAAAAGAAAGTGCAGCCTGCCCAGGAATGGCACCACACACACGGAGAGTTGATGCAGCAAGATGACACAACAGAAAAGAAGAAACACAGATTCCCATGCCACTGAAAACAACAGAAGTGGACAAAAGAACACGCAGCGAATGAATACACAGAGAGCAGACAACTGGGGCCGGGGTGGGGGGTGGAAAGGGAGAGAAATAAATAAAAAATAAATCTGAAAAAAAATGATGGGGGATGAATGGTGGGTGAAAGTTCTCAAGGACATGCATATGTGGTATATAGATATGTTCAGATATGTTCTGATGCTCACTGTGTATTGTCATAATGGGTACAGTTACAAACAACAACTGAGGGAGTGCTGAGATCCCATTCTGGGGAGATCTGTCACATTCCTCAATGGGACAGCAAAAAATTCCCAAGTTCAAGGGCAAAGACCAGTGAAGAGGAATGGCCCAATGATGAACCCTTAATACTAATGATTAGGCTAATGAGCCTTAGTGCTTGAAATTTCAAACAGGCCTAGAGCTGCAGGGTGACTAAGAGTTACCACCTGAGAGACTCCATGTTGTTCAAATGAGGCCACCATCTCAGCCAAACTCAGCATGTAAATGCATTACTTTCCCCTCAGCATGGGCCAGGACTTCCCGGGAAGAGTCTCCTTGGTGCCAAGGGATTACTACCAAGTAACAGCTGGTGATGATGCAACTAGAAAAGGCCTTGAATAAAAGGGGGAAATGGTAAAGGAAAATGAGTTTATATGGCTAAGAGACTTCAAAATGAGTTGGGAGGTCATCAGAAAGGTCATGATTATGCATGTCTCTGCAGGATCTCAGAGAAAGCCAAAGTAGATACAACCCTAGGTAGAGGTGTTCCTGAGGGCTATGGAGACCCCAGGTCCTATGGCCATGGCAGATGGCTCTGGAGTTCAGTGCCTTGCCAGTGGGTCCTACTTTGGAATTTTTGCTCCTGAGTGTGATGGAGATGTACACAGGCCTCTTCTGTTAGTTTTACTGAACCTGTGTTTGGTGCTGGGGTTGGTGTATGTTCAGGAGACTTGAATCTCTGGACTGTCTGTGAGCCAGCTATGATCTGAGCCTCAGCAGAGTTGTAACACCTAATCTCTTGTCCATTGGACTTACCCAGGTCAGCTAACAGAGATGTGAGGATGGTCGAGCACCACACCAAGGAACCAAGATAGTCTACTACTGCAAGCAGGAGAATGCCATTCATCAGTCATGGGGCATCCAAGGCCATCTCAATTTAGAGGTGGAGTGGGCATCACCATTCCAGGGTCCTCAGGATGGAGGAATAAAGTATGGATTAGAGTGGACTTACTGGTATTCTACTATAAAATTAGTGTGATTCTAGCAATGGAAGAAATTGTATCATTGATGTGGAGACAGTGTCATGGATATTGCTGAGGGCAGGGAGAGGGAAAAGAGACATGATATTGGGGCATTTTCAGGACTTGGAGACATGACCCACTGAACGAACTGGGGGAGAGGGTAAATTACATTGAAAACTGTAATCTGTGGTGTGTAGCAATGTTCCAAAATGAATTCATCAAATGAAATAAATGTGTCACACTGATGAAAGAGTTTGTTGATGTGGGAGGATTGGAGGGTGTGGGGAGTATAGTGTATGGGAGCCTCATATTTTTTTTTTTTTTTTTTTTACTATTCTTTTTTTTTTTTTTAAATTTTTTAATTTTTTATTGACTTTGTAATAATATTACATTAAAAATATATATGTGAGGTCCCATTCAACCCCACCCCCCCACCCCCCCTCTCCCCCCCCCAACAACACTCGTTCCCATCATCATGACACATCCATTGGATTTGGTAAGTACATCTTTGGGCACCTCTGCACCTCATATACATTGGTTCACATCATGGCCCATACTCTCCTCTATTCCATCATGTAGGCCCTGTGAGGATTTACAATGTCCGGTGATTACCTCTGAAGCACCATCCAGGGCAGCTCCATGTCCCGAAGACGCCTCCACCTCTCAACCTTTTGCGTGGTCTATGTATCTTTACAAAAAAAAGACAATAAAATATTAAGTGAAGAATTAGTCGGTGTAGTGCACCAAAGTAACAGTAATAGCAAAATATAGCATGTTTCTCTTATTGACCATTTGAGGTTTTTCTATAAAGACATTGCATGTGAATCTTCTTTCTTAATGTTTTCCGTAACTCTACCTGTCTGGCATTCAGTTAACAAAAGTTTTAAACTGGGTTTTGAATTTCCACATTTTTTTGCAACATCTGTTTACTTGAGGATGGCATCTCAAAAGTATATTACTAATGTTTTAATTAATATTTGGGATGGTTCTGAATAATCATATGGTACATATTATATGCCTCAATTATCCCCCTGAATGGTTTAATGGGTTTAATGGGTATAATGTATAATCTGTTGATTTTTAATGGCAGACTGTAATCTACATTCATGATTGTGAATGTATGTATTTATGAATAGATAATGCTACAACTCATTTTTAATAGCTGCAGCTACTTTATATTATTTATTTTCCAGTGAATATATTTCACATAAACAAATTTCCTCTTAATATATTTCAGAACCACAATGGTAATACATTAAATATTTCAGTCATGAGAGATTGATGTTTGAAACTCCATCAATAATTTATTTAGACATTAAACTTAATGCAGAATTAAAAATTGCCCTTCCTTACTTTTACTAATACCTGCTTTAAAATATCCTGATAAAAATACAATGAATATGATATTCATTTATAACTCATTCAACAGATAACTATCACTTTAACATATACAATTAGCTAATTTTTAAGTTTATTCACCAAGTTGTGCAACCATTAACATTATTTAATTTTATTAAATTTTCACCACCCAAAAGAAACTGCATGCCCATGAACAGTTATACCCGTTCCCCATATCCTAAAACTCTGGCAATGAATAAGCTACTGTCTCTATAAATATGCTTTTTCTGTATATTTCATATAAATGGAATCATCCAGTTGGCAATATTTTACGTCAGGCTTCTTTCACTTACAATGTTTTGAGGTTGTGAATGAATAAGTACTTGATTCCTTTTTATGACTTAATAATATTCTATTGTATGGATGTACCATAATTTATCTATCCATACATAAGTTGATGGATATTTTTGCAGATTGCACTTCTTGGCTTTTATAAATAAATCTACCACAAACATTTATGTGCAATTAGTTGTGAAAACATGTTTTCAAGTTTATTGTATATATACCTAGGAGTGGAATTTCTGGACTCTATAGTAAATTGCGTTTACATTTTGAAAAATTGTCAAACTGTTTTCCAAATTGCCTGTACTCACTATTTTACAATCTCACCATCAATATATATCCAATCTTTTTTTTATCATTGCCATTATAAAGGATGTGAAGTGACTTACATTGCGTTTTCATTTGCATTTCCTTAATGGCTAATGATGTTGAACATCTTTTCATGTTCTTATTGGTCATTTGTTTATCTTCTTTGGAGAAATGTTTTATCAGATCTTTTCCTCATTTTCAAAAAATAAGTTATTTGTCCGTTTAATAGAGTTGTAAGTGTTCTTTACATATACAGGATAAGTCCCTTATGAGATATATAATAAGCAAACAGTTCCTCTCATTCTGTGTGTAGTGTTTTCAATTTCTTCATGGTGTCCTTTGGAGCACAAAAGTGTTAAAATTTTGATGTTGTACAATTTATCTATTTTTTCCTTTGACATTTGTATTTGTGATGTATCAAGAGATAATTTCCTAACTTAAGATCCAAAGGAGTATTCTGTTTACCTTTTAAAAATTGTATTGCTTTTTTTCTTACATTTAGACCTATGAGCAATTTTGAATTAATTTTTGCATATTGTATGAGGTAGAGGTCCAAGTTCCTTCTTTGGCATGTGGATATCCAGTCTTTCACTACCTTTTATACCCTCATTGAATTGTCCTGTCATCTTTTTCAAAAATCTCTTGATAGTAAGTATATATTACTATATCATATTATATTAATATAATCCCTTTTTA
This sequence comes from Dasypus novemcinctus, assembly GCF_030445035.2. Lineage (NCBI taxonomy): Eukaryota > Metazoa > Chordata > Mammalia > Cingulata > Dasypodidae > Dasypus > Dasypus novemcinctus. The sequence continues at coordinate 139,392,462 of NC_080704.1, read as the reverse complement.
TTACTGTAGCCTTGTTGCAAATTTTGAAATTTACATAGTGTTCTCCGTTCTTCTTTTTCATGGTGCTTGCATTTGTATGTGAAATTTAGGATAAGTTTGTCAGCTTCTAGAAAAAAATGATGTGAAATTTTTATAGGGTTTGCTCTGACTTTGTAAATCATTTTAAACATTAGGTGCATAGTAAGTGTATTAAGTTTTCTGACCCATAAATATGCCTTGTCTTCCATCCGTTTGGGTCTGCTTTAAATTATTTAAACAAGATTTTATATCTTTTATTTCTACCTATTTTATTATTTTATGATAATGGAATTATTTTCTTGCTTTCATTTTCAGATTGCTCATCACTGTCCTATAAAAATGCAACTGATTTTTGCATATCAATTTTGTATATTGCAACTTTCCTGAAATTGTTTATTAGTTGTCTTAGTTTTTGTGATTATTTTGGATTTTCTACATACAAGGTCGTGTTACCTATGAATTGAGATAGATTTACTTCTTCCCTTCCAGTATGAATACCTTATTTCTTTCTCTTGCCTGATTCCCTCAGCTGGAACTTCCAATACAATGTTGAGTAGAAGTGGTAAGAGTGGATATCTTTTTCTCTTTGTTTTTTAATAATGAAATTTCAGTAAGTGTTTTTCCAAGTTTAATAATAATCATCTTATATCTTAATTAGATTTTACAAAACATTTCTTTTTTTAAACACTTGCAATGCCCTTACTGGTTTTTGAAATAAAGAAAATGTCTCTCTGACTTTATTTCAAAAAAATCCTCTCTGACAGATAGGAAACTATAATTTAATAAGATACCTCCTTGTTTCCTGTTTCCTGTATTTACAAAGCACAACTTGTTAATGAATGGAAAATATGTAGTTCCTCTTTGTATTTGGTCTTTTTCTACATGTTTTGGCTAAGTTTATGGAAGGGAGTACAAAGCACAAAAAAAAAATATTTTATTTTGGGAATAAGATTTGAAGTTTTCTCTTCCCAGGCTAAAATAATCACTTTACCATTTTCTAATACATTTTTCCAAAAGAAGCTTATGCACTGGCACATTTCCCTCCTTGGCTTAATTTCCCTCCTTCTATTTCCTTAGTTTACATTATTATGAAACTTCAGAATTCAGTTTTAATCCAGCAGCACATGTTTCTTTTCAGTAACACACTGTGCCAGAAAATTTCACAGATCAACCTTAACTATTGCAAAGAGTCAATCCCTTTTATTCATTTAAAATTAAATGTTTCATCAATTGTCTCCAGATTTTCAGAAATATGTCTAAACTACTGAGGAGCTGTGGACACTGGCTTTAATTGTGTCCATAATCATTTAGTAGGCCTCAATCAAGGTTTTCTTTTAAGTCTTGGCATAGTTTTTGCTCCTTTATAAAATCACAGATTTTTCTATACCATTATAAAGAAATCATATGAAATATATTTATCAACATGCATGGAGACAGTACTACAATATATATTTTTGGAACATTTTATGTAAACAGTATTATCAGCACTTATATTTGCAATTTTAAATTTTCCATCATCATTGGCTTTCTTTTGCAAATAATTTTTCAAACTTATACATTCAAAATGTGTTTTTAACCAAATAGTATGTTTTAATCAGAGAGTAAAGAAGCACCTAGGAAAGCAATCCCAGGCACTGCCCTTCCCTGGAGGGAACCATTCTTTTTTTTTAAAAGATTTTTAAAATTTATTTTTATTTAATTCCCTTCCCCCCCCCCCCCCCCCTTCCCCGGTTGTCTGTTCTCTGTGTCCATTCGCTGCGTCTTGTTTCTTTGTCCACTTCTGTTGTTGTCAGCGGCACGGGAAGTGTGGGTGGTGCCATTCCTGGGCAGGCTGCGCTCCTTGCGCGTGGGGCTCCCCTATGCGGGGGACACCCCTGCGTGGCGCGGCACTCCTTGTGCGCATCAGCACTGCGCATGGGCCAGCTCCACACAGGTCAAGGAGGCCCGGGGTTTGAACCGCCGAACTCCCATGTGGTAGACGGACACCCTCACCACTGAGCCAAGTCCGTGTACAACCCACCCTGGCAAACTGAGCATTCAGACATTCCCCAGGAGTCTGTCCTGCGTCAGACCATCCCCTCCGAGAATCCTAAACAGGTAACCCTCCTAATTATATTTCGATATGATTTTCTCAGCATTTTACTCTCAACCAACACCTGACACTCTCCTATGTTCGTATGTTCCCCATCCCTCCCCCCAATTTTTTGGGCAATATTACCCATCTGCCCATCCCCAGCACCCCTCAAACCCCTCAAACCCGCAAAGCCCCACCTAAAGGCAATCCCTTTCCCCCATTTTATCTCTTCTTTGTGCTCATACTTACCGCCAGCTCATCATAGATTCCACCCCTGCAGACATTGGCTCACATACTTCCTCCACCCCCCCACCCCGATTTCCTGTGAGCCTATCTTCCAGAATCTAGCTCTCTGTGGCAGCTTGCTTATTTCATATCATTGAGGTCATGTAGTATTTGTCCTTCAATGCCTGGGTTGCTTCACTCAACATAAGGTTCTCAAGATTCATCCACGTTATCACGTGTGTTTGTAGTGTACTTGTTCTTAAAGCCAAGTAGTATTCCATTGTATGTATATGCCACATTTTATTGATCCACTCATCTGTTGATAGACATTTGGGTTGATTCCAACTTTTGGCGATAGTGAACAATGCTACTATGAACATTGGTGTGCATATATCGGTTTGTGTCCTTGTTTTCAGTTCTGATGGGTATATACCCAGCAGTGGTATTGCTGGGTCATATGGCAAATCTATGGTTAGTTTTTTGAGAAACCACCAAACTGTCCTCCAGAATGGTTGGATCCTTCTGCATTCCCACCAGCAGTGGATGAGTGTTCCCCTTTCTTCACATCCTCTCCAGCATTTGTATTCTTCTGTTTTTTCATAGCTGCCAATCTTATGGGAGTAAGAAGGTATCTCATTGTAGTTTTGATTTGCATTTCCCTGATAGCTAGAGATTTCAAGTATTTTTTCATGTGCATTTTAGCCATTTGTATTTCTTCTTTGGAGAAGTGTCTGTTTAAAACTTTTTCCCATTTTTTAAATGGGTTGTTTATCTTTTTATTTTCAAGATATAGGAGTTCTTTATATATGCAAGTTATAAGTCTCCTATCAGGTATATGGTTGCCAAATATTTTCTCCCATTGTGTGGGTTCCCTTTTTACTTTCTTGACAAACTCCTTTGAGGTGCAGAAGGCTTTAATTTTGAGGAAGTCCCATTTATCTATTTGTTCTTTTGCTGCTCATGCTTTTGGTGTGATGTTCATGAAGCCATTTCCTATTACAAGGTCCTGTAGATGTTTCCCTACACTGCTTTCCAAGGTCTTTATGGTCTTGGTTCTTATATTTAGGTCTTTGATCCATCTTGAGTTGATCTTTGTATAATGTGTGAGATGGTAATCCTCTTTCATTCTTCTACATATGGATATCCAGTTCTCCAGACACCATTTGTTGAATAGGCCATTCTCTCCCAGTTGAGAGGGTTTGGTGGCTTAATCGAATATTATATGGCTATATATTTGAGGTTCTATATCAGAATTTTCAATTCGATTCCATTGGTCTGTGTGTCTGTCCTTATGCCAATACCATGCTGTTTTCACTACTGTAGCTTTGTAGTATGTTTTGAAGTCAGGTAATGTGATTCCTCCAATTTTGTTTTTCTTTTTCAATATGTCTTTGGCTATTCAGGGCCTCCTTCTTTTCCAAATAAATTTCATAGTTAGTTTTTCTAGTTCCTTGAAGATGTCTGCATTGATTTTTATTGGGATTGTATTGAATGTGTAGACCAGTTTTGGTAGGATAGACATCTTAATAATATTTAGTCTTCCTATCCATGAACACGGAATATTCTTCCATTTATTTAGGTCTTCTTTGATTTCCTTGAACAGTCTTGTATAGTTCTCGCTGTATAAGTTTTTTTACATCTTTAGTTAAATTTATTCCAAAATGCTTAATTTTTCTATTTACTGTTGTGAATGGTATTTGTTTCTTGATTTCCTCCTGATCTTGCTCATTATTGGTGTACAGAAATGCTACTGATTTTTGCGCATTGATCTTATAACCTGCGACTTTACTAAACTCATTTTTGAGTTCTAGAAGCTTTGTTGTAGATCTCTCAGGGTTTTCTATGTATAGGATCATGTCATCTGCAAATAATGAAATTTTGACTTCTTCCTTTACAATTTGAATGCCTTTTATATCCGGTTCTTGCCTCAGTGCTTGAGCAAGTACTTCTAAAACAATGTTAAATAGAAGGGGAGACAATGGGCATCCTTGTCTTGTTCCTGAGTTTAGAGGGAAGGATTTTTGGATTTTTCCATTTTAAACAGTGTTGGCTGTAGGCTTTTCATATATACTCTTTATCAAGTTCAAAAAATTTCCTTGTATTCCAATCTTTTGCAGTGTTTTTATCAAGAAAGGATGCTGTATTTTGTCAAATGCTTTTTCTGCATTGATAGATATAATCATGTGATTTTTTTCCTTCAGTCTGTTTATATGTTGTATTACATTGATTGATTTTCTTATGTTGAACCATCCTTGCATACCTGGAATAAATCCCACTTGGTCGTGTTGTATAATCGTCTAATATGTTGTTGAATACGATTAGCAAGTATTTTGTTAATTTTTTTTGCGTCTAGGTTCATTAGAGAAATTGGTCTGTTATTTTCCTTTCTTGTGGTGTCTTTGTTTGGCTTTGGTACTAGGGTAATGTTGGTATCATAGAAGGATTTAGGCAATGTTCCTTCCGTTTCGATTTTTTGGAAGAGTTTCAGCAGGATTGGTGTTACTTCTTTCCGGAATGTTTTGTAGAATTCACCTGTGAAGCCATCTGGCCCTTGGCTCTTCTTAATTGGGAGGTTTTTAATGACTGATTCTATCTCTTTACTTGTGATTGGTTTGTTAAGATCATCAATTTCTTCTTTCGTCAATATGGGCTGCTTATGTGTTTCTAGGAATTTGTCCATTTCCTCTAAATTGTCATTTTTGTTGGAATATAGTTTTTCAAAGTATCCTCTTATGATAGTCTTTATTTCTGTGGGGTCAGTGGTGATATTGCCTGTCTCATTTCTTATTTTGTGTATTTGCATCTTCTCTCTTTTTTGCTTTGTTAGTCTCGCTAAAGGTTTGTCAATTTTGTTGATCTTCTCAAAAAACCAGCCCTTTGTCTTGTTTATCTGTTCAAGTGCTTTCTTATTTTCTATTTAATTTAGTTCTGCTCTCATCTTTGTTATTTCCGTCCTTCTTCTTCCTGTTGGATTACTTTGTTGTTTTTTTTCTAATTCCTCCAAATGTGCAGTTAGTTCTTCAATTTTTGCTTTTTCTTCTTTTTTGATATATGAATTTATGGCTATAAATTTCCCCCTCAGTACTGCTTTTGCTGCATCCCATAAATTTTGGTATGTTTTATTATCATTATCATTTGTTTCAATGTACTCATTGATTTCCTTTGAGATTTCCTTTTTGACCCACTGTTTTTCTAAGAGTGTGCTGTTTAATTTCCAAATCGTGGTGTGAAATCTAGTCCTCTGTCCCTTGCAAATTTCCAGCTTGACTCCACTGTGTACAGAGATATTATTTTGTATGATTTCAATCTTTCTGAATTCATTAAGCCTGTCTTTGTGGACTAGCATATGGTCTATCTTGTAGAATGATCCATTTGTGCTTGAGAAAAATGTATATCCTGCTGTGTTTGGGTGTAATGGTCTATATATGTCTATTAGATCCAGCTCCTCTAATATACTGTTCAAATGTTTTGTTTCTTTAGTGATTCTCTTTTGACATGTTCTGTCAAGAGTTGATAGTGGTGTATTAAAATCCCCCACTATAATTGTAGATGTATCTATTCTTTCACATAGTTTTTCCAGTGTTTGCCTCACGTATTTAGAGACACCCTTGTTAGGAGCATAAATATTTATGATTGTTCGCTCTTCTTGACAGGTTGTCCCTTTCACTAAAATGTAGTATCCTTCTTTGTCTCTCACAATTGTTTTGCACTTAAAGTCTATTTTGTCTGTTATTAATATAGCTACTCCTGCCTTTTTTTGGTTATTGTTTGCTTGTATGATTGTTTTCCAGCCATTCACTTTCAACCTCCATGAATCTCTGGGTCTAAGATGTGTCTCTTGTTGACAGCATATAGATGGGTCATATTTCCTTATCCAATGTCCCAGTCTGAATCTTTTGATAGGTGAGTTTAATCCGTTAACATTCAATGTTATCACTTTCAGGGAATTATTTGTGTTAGCCATATTTTGATTGGACTTATGTTTGTCATATTTTGTTTGCTTTTTTTTCCCTTTTCTTTTTGTATTTTTTGTTGCTCTTACACTCTCCTCCTACTCTGCCTGTCCTGTTTTTTCCTTTCTTCCTGCAGAACTCCCTTTAAAATTTCTTGAAGGGGAGGTTTCTTATTCGCATACTCTTTCAGTTTCTGTTTATCTGTGAATATTTTGAACTCTCCATCATTTTTGAATGCTAGTTTAGCTGGATCGAGTATTCTTGGTTGGACATTTTTTTCCTTTAGTACGTTGACTATATCATACCACTGCCTTCTTGCCTCCATGGTTTCAGAAATCAGCACTTAATCTTATGAAGCTTCCCTTGTATGTGATGGTTTTCTTTTCTCTTGCTGCTTTTAGAATTTTCTCTTTGTCTTGAGTGTTGGATAATTTGACAAGTATATGTCTTGGGGTGGGCGTGTTGGGGTTTATGACGATTGGGGTGTGCTGTGCTTCTTGGATATGTACATCTGTCTCTTTCAGTAGATTTGGGCAGTTTTCAGGCATTATTTCCTGCAACACTCCTTCTGACCCCTTTCCCTTCTCTTCTCCTTCTGCAATGCCTATAATACCTATGTTTGAGCATTTTGCATTATCATTCAGGTCCCTAAGTCCTAGCTGGATTTTTTCTATCTTTTTATCAACCAATATCTGTTTGATTTCCGATGTACTGACTGCCACATCACTAATTCTCTGCTCTGCGTCTTCTAGTCTTCTGATATTTGCTGTGAGTGTATTTTTGATTTCTTGAACTGTGGTGTTCATTCCCATCATATCTGTTATCTTTTTGCGTATGTCTGCAATTTCCCCTCCAAGTGTTGTCTTCATGTTGTTAACCTCTTCCTTTACTTCATTAAATTTGTCAGTGATAAATGTTCTGATATCTTTCATTACTTGTGCGAAGTTCTGCTCCCCTTCCTGATTTTTAGTTTTTCATTGGATTCAGCCATGTTTTCCTGATTACTGGTTTCGTTTGTAGATTTTTGTTGCTGTCTGGTCATCATTTTATCTTGACGGGTTTAATCAGTTCCTTAGCTTCTTTGTCTAGTCTTGGGGATTAATTAGCTGTTGTTTTTGTGTAAGTGTTATATCTTCTCTTTGTCACTCTGTTCTTCTTATTCTGATTTCTTATTCCTGGTTGAGTTTGCTTTAAAGGAAACTATTAGCGTCGGGGAAAGGCAATTTTGTAATCAAGGAAAAAGTATAAAGTAGTATTGGTGATATATGTTAACAGAGCAGCAATATGAGATCTGGGAGGATGGATGTTAGATTCATGTAAGTTGTGTAGAGTTATAGCAGTAGGTAGAGTACTTATAATGAGGTAGTCGACTGAATATGGGAAGTTATGGAATGAATTAAAAAGCTAGTGTTTTTGTGAGAGAGGGAAAGAGAAAAGAAAGGCAATAGTTTCAAGAGTAGATAACAGACAGAAAACAAAACAAAGGTATTAGAAATTAAGATTAGACACTTTGTGGATCAAAGAAAGGGAGGTGGAATATAGGAGAGACAGTAGATGATGGAGGATATCAAGATGTAGGGGAAAGGGGATAGTGTAGGTAGCCAAAATCTATTCAAACAGAAATGAGGCAGTGGAGGATGAGGAAACCCAGCAAATGTGAGGTGTTCCCTGCAGCACCTATTGTGTAGTTAAGATAAAATTAAATAAGAAGAAAATGAGGGACAAGAGAGAGAGAAAAAAAAGAGAAGAAAGGAAGAAGGAGAAAAGGGGGTGGGTAAAGGGTTGGGAACCGGTAGGGAAAAGAAAAAAAAGATATACACTAACCACAATAGCCACAACAACAATATGAAAAAAACCCTAAATAACTGAAAAAAAAAAGACTTTGGGGGATACGCTAGGAAAAAAAATTAGGAGATAATGCAATGTTAGCAATCAGGACGTTAAAAAATATATAAATAAAATAGAATAAAAATAAAAACAAAACAGAAAAGAAAAAAAGGAAACGTTGAGGGCTAGGACATTCAAGGACCTCAGATGGTCCTCAGGGCATGATGGATTCAGGGATGGAAATTCGGAGATATTGCAGACTCAAAAGGTGTGAGTCTCTGGGGTTTGGGCCACCAGGGTTTAGGGGACTCAAACCTGCCAAACTTGTGTCCAGTTAACAGGGAGCCTGGGAGCACCCTAGTGCATCACAGCCTTCAGGGATCCCCGCAGCTGGGTGCCAGCCCTATGGGTGAGGTCACATCCGCAAGCTCTATCCTGTGTGTCTGTACCCCACAATTCACTCACTCACTGTGGTCTATTCTGTGATTGTATCACCAATTCGACTTCAGGACCCCTCCCACCCTGTAAGCACCCGCAATGGCCACCTGGGAGCACCTCTACACTGCAGCCAATTTAATAGCTGGGCCCGGGGGTGGGGCTCCAGCCGGAAACACTAATAACAGAGCCCAAACCCGAAATTCCCACGCTTTGCAAAATATTCCCCTAATCGGCTTCCAAACATCTCCTACCCTGCCAGACCCTGGTGGCATCTCTTTATTGCTATCAATTTAAGTCCACTGGAGATTGGCAGCCGGGCTTGGGGCGGGCAGGGCTCTAGGCAGAAGTGCTATTTTTTGTGTCCGCAATCGAAAATACCCCGCTTCGCAATAAACTCCGGTTTGTCTCCCCAAATCTGTCTGCAAGCCCCTCCTGTCCTATTAACCCCCCAATAGGCCGCTCAGGGCTTATGAATTCCCCAGTACTTCAGAACCTCCAAAAAAAAAAAAAAAAAAAACACTGCAGTGGCTCCTGGCGCCGCGGCTTCGCCCACCCTAGGAGGGAGCGTTCTGATTGCAGCCCAGATCTCCGTGTAAAGAGTCTCAATTATATTTTATAGACGTATTTTCTCTGCTACCTTCCCACCAAATCAATGTCCAGACACCTCCTGTCCTGCAAAAATCCTGAAACAGCCTGGGCCTGAAGAACCTCCAATGCTGCCCAGCTGCCTCTTTGCAGGAGATATTATCAGGTAAGCTCACTCAGCCACAGGAACCATTCTTAAATATTTAATTCATTCTGTTTGCTAATTCAATGTCTCTACACAATACGCTCATACTGCTAAATACTAACTTGTGAATTTTATGCATTATCTTTGGGTTTCTAATCTAATAGATTATGAATAAGCTTATTTATACTCCACCATTGAATTATCATACAAATACATTTATATGGCCTTTTATTCCCCTCTTGTCCTTATAAGTTACATAAACCTTAATGTCTTGATCCATCAATTATTAACAATTTCTCTCAGTTTGCAATTTCTAATAAAATGATTTTAGCACCTGCATTTTACCTTCAGATTCCCTGCTCCCTGCCATTTCCTCACATTTGTAATCTCTAACTCTACCTTTAATTACAAATGTTAAAAACATCTACATAGTATTCAATAACAGAATTTAAGGGGTCCAGGCTTTCCCTGCAGATTATCCTAAAGGTTAAAAATAATAGAAGAGCTTGAGAATATAAGTAGCAACTAAATTGCATTCTTATTTTTAAAACTTTTATTTTTGTTTAAGTATATTTTAATATTACCTTTTTTGAGATATAATTCACATAATATATAATTTACCCTTTTAAAGTGTACAATGCACATTTTCAGTATATCCTCAAAATTTTGCAATCACTCCTAATCTGTATTTAGATTTTTATCATCCCAAAAGAAGCCCTATACCAGGGCTTTTTAACCCTTTTAGTACCTTGGTAACCTTTCCGGGTCAGGTGAAATGAATATTACTGTAATTTATTTATTGCATACATTCATTAGTGAAGAAAATGCTAGATTTCAATTAGAAGTCACAGAAAATAAAGATAATAAGTTGATTTTTTTTCAAGCTCACAGATGCCATGAAATCTTTCCATGGACCCCTGTTTAAGAATCCCTGTCCTATATGTATTAGCACTCACTAACAATTCCCCCATCCAAAGTTAAAGGCCATCACAAATCTATTTTCTGTCTCTTTGGATTTGCATATACTGGTCATTTCATATAAAACAAATCATATAATATGTTGCTTTTCTGTGTCTGATTTCTTTTACTTAGTATAATGTTTTCAAAGTATATCCATGTTATAGCAAATATCAGTATTTCATTCCTTTCTATAGCCAAATAACATGGCACTGTATGGATATATCATATTTATTTACCCATTCATCCGTTTTTGAACATTTGGGTTGTTTCTATGTTTTGGCTATTATGACTGATGCTGCAATGAACATTTGTGATCAAGTTTTGGTATGCACATATGCTTTCATTTATCTTTGATATATAAATATGAGTGAAATTGCTGAATAATATGGTAACTCCATTTTTATCTGATATACTACCAGACTTTTTTTTCCCAAAGTGGCTGAACTATTTTACTTTCCCACCTGCAATGTATGAGGGTTCTAACCTCTCTGCACCTTGGTCAATATTTCTTATATTTCTTTCTGATGGTCACCTTTCTAATGTATCAGAAATTTGTATCTCATGGTGGTTTTGATTTCTATTTTACAGGAGACTAGTAATGTTGAGCATTTTTTCACGTATTTATCAGTCATTTGTCTATCTTCTTTGGAGAAATATCTATTCAGATTCTTTGCCCTTTTTAATTAGGCTATTTATCTTTTTGTTGTTGAGTAATAAGCATTCTTTTCATATTGTGCATACAAGTCCCTTATCAGATATAAAGTTAGCAAATATGTTCTTCCATTCTCTATATTGTCTTTTCAGTTTATTGATTGCATATTTTGAATTTAAAAAAAGATTTTCATTTTGATGGAGTCGAACATAATTTTATTTGCACTTTGTGCTTTTGAATTTTTATTAAAAAAATCAACTCCCCGAGTCCAAAGATATACTCCAATTTTTCCTGCATAGCTTTAACTCTTATATTTATATCTTTGAATACATTTTGAATTATTTTTGTAGAAAGTAGGGCTCAAACTTTATTCATTTGTATGGCTGCTATCCATTTTTTTTTTCAGCACAATTGTGTTTGAAAGACTATTCTTTCCTTCACTGAGTTGTTTTGACAACCTTGTCAAAAACAAACTGACTGTAAAAGTTAGGATTTATTTATGTATCCTTAATTCTATTTGACTGATCTAGATATCTATTCTTAGAATAGTACCACAGTATTAGTGCAGCTTTGTAATAAGTTTTGTAGTTGGAATTTCTCCATTTTTGTTCTTCATCTTCAAATTGTTAGGGGTGTTTTATATTTCCCTGTAAATTTTAAGATCAACTTGTTGACTTTTTTCAAAGAAATTTGGGATTTTGATAGGGAATGCTTTGAATTTTTAGATCATTTAGGGAGGGTTGTTATCTGAATACTATTAACATTTCAAACCCTTGAACATGGGATGTGTCTTAAATTATTTACATAATCTATTCTTTGATGTCTTTCAGCAAAGTTTTATAGTTTTCAGAGTTTAAGTTTTGCACTTTTGTTAAGTTCATTCCTAAGAATTTCAATTTTTTTGGTAAAGTAACACTATATTACTCATGTGTATTACTCATCTGCTCAATTACATTTTTATAAAATTTTTCCTATTATATACAATACTAAGATGAGTAATAAAAAAAAACAAAACAAAACATATGTTCCCCCTTACTTAAGCTCTCATCATTTAATAACCAGTAATCTCCTTTTGACTTTAAGGATTTGCTTTTTCTAGACTTGACATATAAGTGACATCATATAGTTTTGGTCTTTATGTGTCTTGATTGTTTCAATGAGCACAATCTTTCAGAGGTCCTTTCATGTTGCTGCATGTCTCAAAATTCCATTCGTTCTAATGAGGAAACTATACTGTATATTTTGTTAATCCATTCATTTATTGACAGACTTGGAATTTTTCCAGCTTTGCTGTTTTGACTAATCTCTTATAAATATTGGTGTACAAGTATCTGTTTGAGACACTGTTTCCACTTCCTTTGGAAATATACCCAGAAGTGGGATTGCTAGGTTATATGGTAATTTTGTATCCCATATTTTGAGGAGTGGTCATATTACTTTCACAGTGGCCCCACCATTTTAGATTCCCACCAACAATGTACTAGAATTACATTTTCTCCCATCTTTTCAACTACTTTTATTTTCTGTTTTTTTGGTTGTTGTTGTTGTTTTTTAATAATAGCGATCCTTGTGGGTATGTAGGTTTATCTCATTGTGGTTTTGATTTGCATTTCCCGAATAACTAATGATGTTCAACATCTTTTTTGTCTTCTATTTTTTTATTATTCATTTTTTAAAAATATTACATTCAAAATATATGAGGTCCCATTCAACCACACCGCCCCCACCCCATCACTCCCTCCACAGTAACACTCTCTCCCATCATCATGACACATCCATTGCATTTGGTAAGTACATCTCTGGGCATCGCTGCACCTCATGGTCAATGGTCCACATCATAGACCATACTCTCCCATGTTCCATCCAGTGGGCCCTGGGAGGATCTACAATCAGTCACCATTTGTATTTATTCTTTAGAAATATGTCTATTCAAATTCCTTGATCATTTTTCAGTAGAACTGTTTGTCTTTTTTCTTGTTGCATTGTAAAAGTACTTTTTATTCCCTAGGTATTAATGTTTTATGTGATATGTGGTTTGCAACTATTTTCTACCATTCTGAAGGTTTTCTTTACAGTTTCATGATAGACTCCTTTGATGTACAAAAGTTTTTTTTTATTTTTATAAAGATAAATTATATACTGTTTCTTCTGTTGCTAGAGTTTTGTATGTCTTATCTAAGAATCCATTAGTGAATCTTAGGTCATGAAGATTTGTATCTATGTTACCTTCTAAGAGTTTTATAGTTTTAAATCTTATATTTAGAACTTTGATCCATTTTTGATATTTTTATTGTGTGTGGTGGGGATCTAAATTCATTCTTTGCATGTGCATGTCCAATTTTCCAAACATCATTTTGTTGAGATTGTTATTTCCAGATTGGAAGTACTTAGCAACCTTGTCAAATATCAGTTGGCCGAAACTGTATGGCTCTATTTCTGGACTTGCGGTTCTGTCCCATTGATCTATACATCTGACTTTATGCCATACTACAAATTTTAATTACTGTAGCTTTGTAGTACAATTATAATTGGTAAATATGAGCCCTCCAAATTAAGTCTTCATTTTCAAAATTATTGTGGTTATTTGGGACCCCTGGGAGTTCCATATGAATTTGATGATTGGTCTTTCCATTTTTGGAATTTTTATATGGAGTGTATTGAATTTGTAGATAACTTTAGATAATATTGGCATCTTAATATTCAGTATTCCAATCAATGAACATGAGATGTCTTGCCATTTAACTAACCTTTCTTCTCTTATATCTATGAACAGTTTTTGTAGTTTTCAGTGTAAAACTTTTTTATAAATTTAATGTTTATTCTTAGATATATTATTCTTTCATTTGCTATTATGAATTTAATAATTTCTCTTCTGATTGTTCATTGCTAGTGTATAGAAACAAATGATTTTGTATTTTGACCTTTTATCCTGTCACATTGCAGAATTTAATTTTTAACTCTAATATTTTTCTTATGAATTATTTTTTATTATTTATAGATAAGATTATGTCATCTAAAATAGAAATTTTTCCCTTTCTTTCCAATTTGAATACCTTCTATCCCTTTTTCTTACCTAATTATTCTTGGTAGAACTTCTAGTACCGTACTGATTAGTGTGGTGAAAACAAGCAGTCATATTATTACTGATGTTAAGGGGAAGGGTTTAAGTTTTCCACCATTCAGTATGATTATATTTGTGAGTTTTTTCATCAGTGGCCTTTATTATGTTGATAATGGTTCCTTCTATTGGTAGTTTTCTCAGTGTTTTTTGTCACGATAGGGTTCTGGATATAGCAAAGTACTTTTCTCCAGTTATTAATGTAATGATGTTGTTGGTTTTTTATTCTATATATGTGGTGTATTACATTTATTGATTTTTATATGTTGAAACACCATCACATTAGTGGGTAAATCCCACTTGGTCTTAGAGAGTCATCACTTTAATATGTTGTGGGATTCATTTTGCAGGTATTTTGTTGAGGAATTTTGCATCTATACTCATATGGGAAATTGGTCTGTAATTTCTTCTTGGAATGTAATTATTAGGCTTTAGTATCAAGGTAATTCTGCCCTCATAGAATTTATTAGAAAGTGGTTCTTTGCCTTGTATCCATTGCAAAAAATTGAGAAGGATTGGCATTAATTCTTCTTTAACAGTTCGGTAGAATTCAACAATGAAACCATCTGGTCCTTGACTTTAAATTGTTGGAAGGTTTGTGATTGTTGATTCAATGTCTATTTGAATCCTTGCATGTGGGGCTCCCATACATGGGGGGCACCCCTCCATGGCACGGCATTCCTTGCACACATCAGTACTGTGCATGGGCCAGCTCCACATGGGTCAAGGAGGCCCGGGGTTTGAACCACGGACTTCCCTGAAAACATTTTATGTGGAATATTTTCCATCCTTTCACTTTCAACTACTCTGTGACTCTGGATCTAAGATGACTCTCTTGTAAACAATAAATAGTTTAGTCTTACTTTTTTATCCATCCTGCTAATCTCAGGCTTTTGATTGCAGAATTTAATACATTTGTATTTAGGATATTTACTGATAAGGTGAAAATAATTCTTCCATGTTGTTAATTAATTTTTTTTTTTAGATATTTTACCTGTTGGAGTCCTTCTCTCTTCCATTTCTGCCTTCCTTTTTCTTTATTTGGTCATTATCAAAAGCCATTTTGATCACTTCTCATTTCAAGTCAACTTTTCAGATATTTTATTTACAGTTACTGTGAGGTTTACATTTAACATCATATATCCATAACCTTATGATTAATACAAACTTAAATCACTTGAACTACACACATGCTCTGCTCTTGTATACCTCTGTAACTCACATATATATCCTTCTTTTCACACATTTATTTTTCATACATTGTGTCTCCAGTAAGAAGTCTTAATATTCAAATGTCACATAAGCCATATAAGAATAAAACAGCATTACAAATTAAAAATACAATAATACTGGCATTTATATTTATCTTTAAGGTTCCTTATACCCACGATCTTTATTTCTTCATTCAGCTTTGAGTTACTGTCTCATGTTCTTTCCTTTTAACATGAAGGATACCTTTTAATATCTTATATAAGTTGGGTCTAGTTCTAATGAACTTCCTCAGCTTTTAAGTATGTGAAAATGTCTTAATTTTTCCTCTATTTATGAAGGACAGAATTGCCAGATAAGCTATTCTTGGATCATTCTGTATTATTATATTTTTTCTCTCTGCATTTAAGATATGACCTCCCTCAGCCTTCAGGCCTTCAAGATTTTTAATAAGAACTTGGATGTTAATATTATTAAGCATTTTGTGTATATGGTGCTTTACTTTATTCTTGCTATATTCAAATTCCTTTTTTTGTATTGGTATATACAAAAAGAATATAATTCTTTTTGGTGTACCTCTCTTTGGGTTCATTCTACTTGGTGTCCATCTATATTCTTGGATTTGTGTAGTCATATCTTTCACTAGATTTGGAAAATTTTCAGCTATTATTTATTTGAATATTTTTTATGTTCTTTTAACTCTCAATTTTCTCTTTGGGACTAATTATGGATGTATATATAGGTACTCCTGAAGTTTTTCTACAAGTTCCTAAGTCTATGTTGATTTTTTTTTCAATATATTTTCTTTACATTCCTTAAACAGGACAATTTCAATTGTCATACCCTCAGGTTCATTGCAACTTTCTTTTGCCTCCTCCAAGTTGATGTTGAATTCCTTTAATGAATTTTTGATGTCTTGTAATGTACTTTTCAGTTCCAGAATTTCCATTTTTTTCTCTTTAAAATTTCTTTCTCATTACTGAAATTCTCATTTTTATTTTCCTGACTTTCTTTAATCTTTCTTCCATGCATTCTTTTCATTCATTAATATTATTTAAGAAAGTTGATGTAAGTATTTTGATTGCAAATTGAATTTCCTCTACAAAAGTTTCAGTCAAAATATTAACTTCTGTTATTAGACCATACTTTCCTGTCTCCTTGTGTGTATTGCAATTTTTCTTTAGAACTAGACATTCCAAATATTATATTGTAGTAACTATGGAAATAGAGTTTTCCTATGCAATTCATGAGACCAAGAAAAATAACAAGAATGCAAGAAAGAGAAAGAAAGAGGAAAAAATGATTACTGTATAGCAGATAAATTACCCTAAAATGTACTACCTGGGGTGTGGATTTGGCTAAAGCTGTTGAATGCCTGCTTCCCACATATGAGGTCCTGGGTTCAGTTCTTAGTGTCTCCTGAAAAACAAACAACCAAGCAAATAAACAAAACAGCCGTCTCAATGGAGCTGATGTGGCTCAATTGTTGAGCACTGGCCTCCCAAATGCAAGGTCTTGGATTCAATCCCCCATCCCAGTACCTCAAAAAAAAGTGTACTGCCTCTCCAATTCTCTTGGTAGATGCCAGTGGGAAGATAGAAGCTGCTGATGTCAATGCTGAAAGTGACACCAATGTCCACAATGGTCCCCCAGGGATCTGCAAGACCAATATACACTCACCCACAAAAGAAAATAGTTTAACTGGCTCTTTTTGACCCAGGGCCTGTTGGTGTGAGTACAGAAATCACTGCTGTGCATAGGGCCAAAACTAAGACTAGCATTCACACTGGAGAATAAGGAATCTTCTAGACCAAAAAACAAGGAACGTGAGGAACCTGGACCTGTGCATCCCCACGGTAACATGAGTGAATCTTATAAAACCTTATTCTATTTGCAGATATCACCTGTTGATTGTTTTTCCCTGGAAATCCTTAACTAATCACAAGATCAGTGATTTTATTTGGGATGATGGAAAATATTTGGTAATGGATGTTTGTGATGGTAGCAAAACATTGTCAACATAATTAACAGCACTGTGTTTGATATTAGAATGTGATTAAAAAAGGAGAAATTTATGTTGGATACATGTTAGTAGAAATTTTTTTTTTAATTCATGGGACTGGGCAATAACAATAGGAAAACCTAAGACAAAACATGATCTATAGTAAATAGAACAATTATAAAAATGTGATTTCATGAATTGTAAAAATATGTCACACTGATGCAATTATTAATAATACTTTGGTTTGTTGAGGTCTTCTATAGCTTCTAGGGTCAGTGTAGATAGTTCTGTTTTTCTAGGAATTTGTCCACCTCATCAACATTGTCTAGATTTTTGGCATACAATTATTCATATTATGTTCTTATGACATATCTTGATTCTGAGGGGTCAGTGGTAATGTCTCTCCTCATTTATGATTTTATTTGTTTCTTCCACCTATTTTTCTTTGTGAGTCTAGCTAAGGGTTTGTCAACTTTGTTGATCATCACGAAGAACCAAATTTTTGTTTTATTGATTATATTGTTTTCTTCTGTTTGTTTAATTTGATTCATTTATTTCTGCTCTGATCTTTACAATTTCTTTCCTTCAGCTTGGTTTTGGGTTATATTGCTGTTTGTTTTTGTTTTTTTCTAGTTCTATTGGGTGTACAGTTAGATCTTCAATTTTGCTTCTTGCTTCTTTTTTAATTTAACCGTTAAGGGTATAAATTGCCCTAACAGTATGCTCTTTGCAGTGTCTCATAGGTTTTGATATGTTGTGTTCTCATTTTCATTCATCTCAAGATAGTTGCTGAGTTTAATCTTTGGCCCACTGATTTTTTGTGTTGTTTAATCTCCATATTTTATGAATTTTCCATTTTTCCATCCCTTATTGAATTCGACCTTCATTCTGATGTGATCAAATAAATGGTTTTCTGTAATTTCAGACTTTTCCAATTTATTGAGACTTGTCTTGTGACCCAACATTTGTAGAATGATCCACCCTATTATTATTTTTTAAAATATATCTTTATTTTATGACAGAAATTTTAAACTTATAAGACAATCATGCACATGTGCAGAATTACCATACAGTACCCCTCTATCAACATACCACACTTTGGTGGAACATTTGTTAAAATTATGAAATAATATCATTAGATTATTACCAAGTCTATAGCATACATTTGGCACACTTTCCCATACTTCACCATTATGGACACAGTACATCTTTGGTATAGATGCATGAATTACATCATTAACAGTAACCAAAGTTCATAGGTTACTCCAATTGCATTTTTCCCATTCTTCTTCACAATCCCGCCACCATGCAATAGTGATGTACATCTGCTCTGGCTCACAAAAGACACTCTTACATCTGTAACATCAACCATAATTTTCATCTAAGTTTACTGTGCATTTCAGGTCCTAGATTATTCTCTAGCTTTCTGTCAATTGGCATTGACATCCCTAGACCACCTTTTCAGTCACGTTCTCATTTATAAACCAGCTGCTACTGACTTTAATGTGTTACCATCAACTCTGTACATTTCCACAGTTTTAAAGCAAAGCTAATTAAAAATTCTACATACATTAAACATTGGTAGTCTATCTCAGTTCTCCTCTTACCTTCTTTAAGCAACCACCACTTATAGCACCAGGCATTGAAAATATTTTCCTAAATTTTCTTCTAGAAACTTTATGGTTCTTTTTGTTATATTTAGGTTTTGGAACCATTTTGAGTTAATTTTTGTATAGTATAAAGTGTGAGATCAGGATCCTCTTTCCTTCTTTTGGCTAAGGATATCCAGTTATCTTAGTACCATTTGTTGAATGGACTGTTCTGCCTGAGCTCTTTGGGTTTGACAGGCTAGTCAAAAATCACATGTGAGGGTCTGTTTCTGAACCGTCAATTCGGTTCCATTCGTGTCTGTCTTTATGTCAGTATTACGGTGTTTTTACCACTGTAGCTAGGTAATATATTTTAAAGTCCAGAAAAGAGAGTCCTCCAATTTTGCTTTTCCTTTTAAAGAAGTTTTTGGTTATTCAGAATGACTTTCCCTTCCAAATGAATTTGATAATCATGTTTTCCATGTATTTAAAAAATGCTGGTGGGATTTTTTATTGGGATTGTTTTGAATCTGTGCATCAATTTGAGCAGAATTGCCATGTTAATGATATTTAGTATTCCAATATGTGAGCATAGAATGTTCTGCCAATTATTTAACTCTTTTTTTTTTCCTTTTTAACAATGAGTTGTAGTTTTCTGAATACATGTGCTTTACATCATTGGTTAAGTTTATTCCGGAATATTTAGGTTCTATTTTCATTTTTTATTTTCACCAATATTTTTACACTTTCAGTTATTTTATTGATATAATCTTCTTTTCCTGACTCTCTTTGAGGCTTCTATCTCTTCTGTCTTTTCTTTTCAGTCTGTAATACACCCTTTAGTTTTTCCTGCAAAGCCAGCCTCTTAGTTACAAATTCTCTCTGTTTCTGTTTATCTGTGAATATTCTAAACTTGCTCTCAATTTTGAAAGGCAATCTTACTTGATATGTTATTCTTCGCTGGAAGTTTATCTCTTGCAGTATCTTAAATATATCATACTACTCTCATTCTGCCTCCATGATTTATGATGAGAAATCAGCATTTAATCTTATTGGGTATCCTTCATATGTTTTACATTGCTTTTCTCTTGTTGCTCTCAGAGTTCTCTCTTTGTCTTTGATATTTGACATTATTATTAGTATGTGTTTCAGAGTTGGTCTATTCAGATTTATTTGAATGATTGTATATTTTGCTCCTTGGACATGGATATCTATGTTTTTTAATACTATTAGGACATTTTTACCAATATTTCTTCAAACATTCCTTCTGCCTCTTTCCCCTCTCTTTTTCTTTGACACCCATGACATGTATGTTTGCATGTATCTTTATGTTATTTAGTTCCCTATTTTTGGGAAATACATCTTCCAATTTCAGCCACAAAATAGATCCCAAGGCATCTTATGCAATCAGAGTAGGATGATGACCAGCCTCTGTGGAGTGACCTGTATTTTCCCAGAGAGATTGGCATGGTCCTACCAATTTCCTCCCTGCTGCAGGTGTGGCTGGGGCTTATGATAGAGCAGCAATATGATTTGGATGGAAAGAAGTCTGTCCCTATGAGCACTGTGATTTCCAGTTGATCTTTCTTTCCTTTGTGCCAGGGTCAGAGTTAAAATTGTGGTTACAATCCTCTTTCTTACTTGGACAGTTTCAAACTTTAGCTGTCCTAAGGAGTATACTTTAGCCCACTGAATTTACTAACCAATAGATAAAGTTGGTGCCCATTTGTCTCTTCCTATTCCATTTCTTGGAAATGGAGTTTCCAATTACAGCTGTGAAATAGCTCCTGAGAAGGCTTGTGCCACCAGTGGATGATATGCACTGGCCTACAGAGTGTGGAGTAGTCTACGTATGAATCTTCTCTGCAGATCGCAGTCTTCCTTTCAAAGATGTTGCAGGATGCACTCTGGTCTCCTGCAGCCCGGAAATAGGTACTTTTGATAATTCTGGGTGATTAACTGCCCTGTAGCCCAGCTGACTCTAGCAACTTCTTACTCTGTTGCCCTCTTGCTTGTTGTTATCACCTAATGTATTTTTAGCTAATCCATTTTGTCTTTCAGGCCCCTAAGCTCTGTTACTTTTCTTTCCAGGCCTCCAATTTTTTGTTTATGCTCACCCAGTGTTTTCTTAATATCCTTTACTAAAGAGTTAGTAACATTTTATTTAAATTATTTTAATTGATTTAGAATAGTTGCATGATCATCATTGATGATTATTTTTTTAAATCCTGTATCTCTTCAGGATATTTGATTTGTTCTTTTGTTGGAGCCATCTCTTCCTGTTTTCTTGTATGGCTTTTATTTTTTTTTTATGTTTAGAAATTTTAATATATCAGTGAATTTACTCTGATGGCCAATTTCTCTTTCTGGAAATTGCCATTTTCCCTCAGCTTTTTGATATTTGTCAAAACTTATTCTAAGCATTTAAATTTGTGCAGCTTAACTTATCAAAATCAGGTTGGGGACTCATTAATGGAGTGCAGATTTTCTCTCAGGAGTTAGGGTACAGAAAGAACCAAAAAGAGTTTTTGTCTATGCAATTTACAGTCCATCCAAGAAATAGAATTCATCATCACACCTTTCCACGGAGGTATTTCAATATCTGTTTCCCTGTGTTTAGGTCAGGTCCGAACTGAGATTCAAATTCATATCTGCTGTCCAAATTCACTGAAGAAAAGCCCCTAGACTCCCCTTCCCTTTTCCCTTTTAATAGATGACAGGGAGGAAGATGTCTCTTCCTCTCTTAGTCAGATACGTTTTGCTAAGGGTTTTACCTCAGCTTAATATCTTGGGGATGGAGAAGGAGACCTCTTCCCAACTGTTAAGGAAGTTTGGTAACTCACATTTGTTGTTTCAAGTTCATCTTCTCTCTGTCCCTCACCCTCCGGGAGTTGTATAGCATTGTCCTGGGCTGCTGAACCCCAAAGCAAGTATCTTGGACAATTTTTGGCTCCTTTCCATTGTTTTTGTGGGAGTATTGTCTTTTCTGCCTACTTCAATGCTATCTTCCTTAAATTTTAAAAATAATAACCATTCTAGTGGTGATAAAATATTACCTCATTTTGTTATTGATTTGCATATCCATAATAGCTAATGATGTTGAACAACTTTTTTTGTGTTTTCTGGCTATTTATATATCTTATTTGGATGTATGTCTATTCATGTATTTTGCCTTTATATTAAGGGATGTGTGTTTATATTGATGGGTTGTAGGATTTCTTTATGTATTTTGCACTTATTCAGTATGTGATTTCCTAATATTTTCTCCTATTAAGTAGGTTGAGTTTTTACTTTTGTGTTAAATTCCTTTGATGTGCAAAAGTTTTCTTTTGAAGGGGCCCAATATACTTATTTTTTTCTTTCCTTGTTTGCTTGTACTTTGGGTGTAAAGTCTAAGAAATCATTGCCTAACACAAGTTACTGAAGATGCCTCCCTACATTTATTTCTAGGATATTTGCAGTTTTAGTTCTTATATTTGGGTTTATGATACATTTTGGATTAATTTTTATATATGGCGTGAGATTGTGATGCACCTTCATTCTTTTATTTATAGGTTTCTAGTTTTTCCAGAACCATTTCTTGAAAATTCCCATTGAGTGGATTTGGCACCCTTGACAAAAATCAGTTGGTCGTACATATGAGAAGGGATTTCTGAAATCTTAATCCCTTTCTAGTGGTTTAAATGAAAATCCTCATGCCAGTTCCATTTGTTTTGATTTCAAAGTCTTTATAATAATTTTAAGATCAGGAAGTATGTTTCCTTTAATGCCATTTTTGCTTTGCAGTATGGCTTTGGATATTTGAGGCCTCTTTAAATATAAATTTGATGATTATCATTTCTATTTTGCAAAGAAGTCTATTGGGTTTTCTGTAGGGATTTTGTTGAATCTGAAATTTTCTTCAGATAGGATTGACACTTAGCAATACTTGATCTTGAATCCATAAACACAGAATATCTTTCCATTTATTTGGGTTTCTTAGATTTCTTCTAGCAATATCTTTTATTTTCTGTGTACAACTCCTTTTCATTATGTTTTAGATTTAATCACTTAGTTGCTATTATAATTTGAAGTTTATTCTTGAATTTTCTTCAGATTATTATTTACAAGCAAAGAGAAAAAAAAACTAATTTGTGGGTGTTGATATATACACCACCATTTCATTGAAAATATTTACTAGTTTCAGTAGCTTCTTTGTGCATTTTTCTTGCATGTAGGTCCATGACATCTGCAAATAAGGAATGTTTTAATTATGCCTTTGCAAATTTGAGATTATTTATTTCTTTTTCTCACCTGTTTACTCTAGATGGAAATTTGAATGCAATATTTAAATAACAGTGGTGACAGTGGGCATACTTTTCTTCTTCCTGATCTTAGAGGGGATGCTTTCAGTCTTTCACCATTAGGTATGATATTATCTGGGAGGTGGGGGTTCAAAGATGCACTTTATCTTGTTCATTATGTTTCCTTCTATTCCTAGATATCTAATTTTTTTTCTTTGTATAAGGGGTAATTAATTTTTTCAAATGCTTTTTTGCATCAAGATGATGACATGTTTTTTTTTTTTTATCCATTCTGTTTATTTGCTGTATTACATTAACTGACTTTCTTATGTTGAACCACCTCTACATACTAGGATAAACCCTACTAAATCCTAGTTAATAATTTCTTTGATGTGGTTGTTGGAATGACTTTGCTAGTATTTTGTCAAAGATTTTTGCATCAATTTCCATAAGGGATACTGGTCTTTTGTCTTCTTTTCTTGTGGTACCTTTATCAGGATTTGGTATGAGAATGATCTTGGCCTCAGAGAATGTGCTAAGGAAGGGTCTTTCCTCTTAAAATTTTTGGAAGACATTGAGCAAGATAGGTGTTAATTCTTGGAATGTTTAGTAAAACTACCATAGAAGTCAACTGATCCTGGGCTCTTCTTTGTTGGGAGAATTTTGATAATTCACTATCTATTTATTTTGTTGAGAACTCCTTTTACTTCTTCTGCCAGTTTATGTGTTTCTAATAATTTGTTGATTCACGTAGTTTAAACAATTTATTGGAGGTGATTATAGTATCCTCTTATTATCTTTTGTATTTAAGCAGGGACAGTAGTAATGCTTCCTTTTTTTGGGGGTCTTGTTTTAGTTATTTTTGCATCTTATTTATTTTCTTCATCAATGTAGGCAAATTTTTGTTGGCTTTATTTGTTTTTCAAAGTAACAACATTTAGTCTTCTTGATACTCTCTACTGATTTTTTTAAAAAGACTTATTTATTTATTTTTATTTTTAAAAATTTATTTCCCCACCCTTGCGGCTTGCTTGCCGTCTGCTGTCTGCTCTCTGTGTCCATTCACTGTGTGTTCTTCTGTGTCTGCTTGTCTGCATTTTGCACCATCTTGCTGTGCCAGCTCTCCATGGGCATGGGCCATCAGCTCTCCATGGGTGAGGGCTGTCAGCTCTCCATGGGTGCAGGCCAGCTTGCCTTCACTAGGAGGCCCTGGGATACAAATCTAGAGCCTCCCATATGGTACACAGGAGCCCAATTGATTTAGTACCATCCACTTCCCTCTACTAATTTTATTTTATTTTATTTTATTTTATTTTTTTATTTTATTTTATTCTATTTTATTTTATTTTTAAAGAAGCATTAGATTAGAAAAATGTTATATTGAAAATATAAAGAGATTTACATATATCCCATGCTATCCAACTCTGGGACATTTCCCCATTAACATCTTTCATAAGTATGGTTCCTTTGTTACAGTTGACGAATACATATTGAAACATTGTTACTAGCCATGGTCTATAGTTTACATTACAGTTTATCCATTGCCCTTCACAATTTTATAGGTTTTGACAAAATGTATAATGGCTTATAGCTGTCATTGCCATATCTTGCAGAACAATTCAAATGTCACCCCAAAATCCTCATGTTACACCTATTCTTCCCTCAGAATCTATGGTGACCACTGCCTTGATATCAGTGTTACAAGTTTTTCCATTGAGAGAATAAAAATAAGCCTGCTTTAGTCCATAGTTGCTTTCTACCTGTATGTTTATACATTCCTCAATTTTGAGGAATATGAAATGGTGACACCCTCTCTGTTTCTGACTGAGAGGAGGCTTAGATCTCATGGGGCAGATGGGTGGAACTAGCTGGCTTACAATTTCAAATATTCCTTGTTTTGGGGGATGGTCATTGTCCATCATCATCCCTTTAGTAATTTTGTTGGGCAAGCCCAATGAACTAGAGAGTAGGTGTTGCAACCCTCCTGAGATTCAGGACCCAATTGGCACATGAACAGATTGAAAATTTAAGTCTCTGGTAAATATATTTAATGAATAGAATACTAACTGTATGTTCAATCAACTGGGAATCAAGCCAGAGACTTCATATATGCAGAGCAGGAGTTCTTCCACTGAGCTAAACTGGCTTCTCAAGTTAATTAGGCTTCAAACAGTTTATCAAATTCTACCCACCCTTTTTCCCTTGGGCAGATTAAATTCCTATCATTGATGAAAGACATAATACAATTTTTAAAATTTTATTTTATATTACTTTTTATTATTTCAAAGTTTTAATTTTTGTATTTTTTTACTTTTAAAACTATCATTTCATTTTCATACTAATTTTGTACAATTAACTTGCTGGCTACACTTTTGAAGAAGTTTTGGGCACAAAAGGGTTAAAACTGTGGCAGAGATGGATCTTTGGTGCAGGCTGTCAGTGGTGGGGGATGCAATAGAAGAAGCTTACCTTCAGAATACCTGTAAGGCATAAGAATGATTTCATCTGTTCATGTGACATTGTCACGGTGGGTGGAGATTCACACAAAAATTGAAACTATAATGGATTCCCATCCTGGGGAGCTCTGCCACATCCTCTAATGGGACAGCAAAAATATCCCCAGTACAGAGACAGTGACTAGTGAAGGATGATGGACCACTGATGGATTCTTAATATTGATGACTCTACATATGAATCTTTTATTATAAAATTGAAACTTATTCTAGTATTATGTACTGCCTAAGTGTTCCTATTTAAAGCCTCCTTATTGTACAAAAGGAGCTTCTCTCTAAGTCAAACCTGGCATATATATGCATTGCCTTCCTCCTGGTATGGGACATGACTCCCCAGAATGATCATCCCTGGCAATGAGGGATTACTACCAAGAACCAACTAGCAATGCAACTGGAAAAAGACGTTTACCCGAAGGCGAAAAGGGTAAAGACAAATGAGTTTATATGGCCAAGAGACTTCAAAATGAGTCAGTAGGTCATTCCAAAGGTTACACTTATGCACATCTCAGCGGGAGATCATTGAATGCTACAGTAAATAGTGTCTGAAATAGCAATGTTTCTGAAGGTTATAGAGACATCCAGACACTATAGGCAAGGCTGACAGCTCAGGAGTTTGGCACCCTGACAACGGACCCTATTTTGGAATTTTTGATCCCCTGTGTGACAGAGTTGAACTCAGTTGTGATTTCCTTATACACAGTCTTCTGCCCCTTCTATTTGACCCTACAGTTAATTCTAGAGTGATGCATTTATGCCCAAGAAATTTAAATCTTTCAGCTTTCTATGTGCCAACTGGGCCCTGAATCTCAACAGACTTGCAACACCTACTCTCTAATTCATTGGACTCATCCAGGACAACTAACAAGGAGATGATGATGGACAACTAACAAGGAGATGATGATGGACAAATAACAAGGAGATGATGATGGACAATGACCTTCCCAAGGAACAGAGAGCATCTACAACTGATAATAATCCTGTTCATCTATCCCATGGGATCTTAAACACCACTTAACTAGAGGCAGAATGGGCATCACCATACCAGAATCCTCCAGATTGGGGAATGAAAGATGGACTAGAGTAGACTTATTGTTATTCTCCTATAGACTCATTGTTATTTTAGCAATGGAAGAAGATTTATCATTGATGTGGAGACAGTTGCCACAGAAGGTTCTGAGGGGAGGAAGAGGGAAATATGAGTGTAATATGGGGACATTTTTGGGGCATTGAAATTGCCCTGAATGATGTTGCAATGACAGATACAAGCCATTATATATATTGTCATGACTTTAAAAATGTGCAAGAGAGAATTAAACTATAATGTAAACTATAATCCATATTTAGTGGCAATGCTCCAATAAGTGTTCATCAATTGTAACAAATATTCTCCACTGTAATCAATACTTTCATTGTTTTTGGTTTTTTTTTGCCTTGTGAAGGAGAACACACCTATACACCAGACCCTTGATATTGATGGCTATACTAATGAAGGTTATTGTTAATGTGGGAAAGTGTGGGAAGTGTAGGGAGTGGGGCATATGGGAATCCTTTACATTTTTTAATGAAATATTTATGCAATCTAAGTATTTTTTAAAAAAAGAAAACAGACAATTATGTGAAGCTCTCAATATTAATGCATGTAACTATGTACCTTATTCTTCAAAACTGAAACTTGGTGGTTACCATAGCTTCTGAGGGAATGGGAGAGAATAATACAATGGATGGAATATAGGGCGTAAAGTGGGCATTTGAATTCTGCATGATCTTTCTATGATGGAAACAGATTATTAAAATTTTTGTCAAAACTTGTTAAAGTGTATGCTGCATATTGTAAACCATAATGTATGCCATTTTCCATGCCTTGTAGCAATGATTCAATATTTGTTCATCAATTGTAACAAATGTACTACACTCATGTGAGATGTTAATAGAAGGATATGTGAGAGGTGGTTGTGTGAGGGATATGGGAATCCCCTATATTTTCTATGTGACTTTTCTGTTACATAATGTTTCTTTGAAAATTAAGCCAAAAAAAAAAAGACACTGGGGAAAGATATAGAAGAAATTGTCACTGTACACAAAAATAACATAACCTGCAGTGAAGGAAAACAGAAAGCCAAAAATTTATTTTTTCATTTTTTATTTATTTATTTATTATTATTTATTTTTTTATTATTTTTATATATTTTAGCTTTGTTTATAGGGAAGTTTTGGATTGCAGAAATGTTACTACTGTGTCAGGGGAGAATAACCAGTGCACGGTGTTGGTGATGAGACATGTGTTGGGAGGGGTGCAACTGGACCATGCCTCTGTGGAATATGAATTTGTTCATAAGGTCATGAAGTGTTGTCTTGGTTAGTAGAGACCCACCCAGTAACCAAAATAATGTTTAATTCCCATCCTGGGAAGTCTTGCTACATTCTCTAAATGGGAGGCTAAATCTCTAGAGTATATGGGCAGTGCCTTGTAAAAGAGGACAGGCCAATACACCAGGCCCTTGATACTGATGGTTATACTTATGAACCTTGTTGTGAAATTGAAAACTAGCCTAGTATTATATATTGTCTAAGAGTTACCTCATTAAGTCCTCCTTGTTGCTCATATATGGCCTCTCTCTAAGCCAAATTCAGCATATAAACTCAATACTTTCTTCTTGGTGTGGCACATGAATCCCAGGAATGAATGTTCCTGGCATGGACAGATAATTACCAAATATCATATAGAGATACATTTGGAAGAGATCTTGACCAAAAAGGGTAAATAGTAAATGCAAATCAGACTTAATGGCTGATAGATTTCAGTGAATCTGGAGGTCATTCCAGAGATTATGCTTACGCGTGTCTCAGCAGGATCTCATTGACGATCACACTAATCAATGCCTCAATAAAGGGCATTTCTGAGGGCTCTAGAGACATCTACACACTATAGGCAAGGCAGAAAACCTCAGACATTCACTGCCTTTTCATTGGGCCTTATGGTGAAATATATGTACTCCAATGTAACAGAAATAGACTCATTGACTTTTTTTGTGTTTATTTACTTCTTAATGTTACATTTAAAAAATATGAGGACCCATATACTCCCCACACCCCTCACTGCACTCCTCCCCCATAAAAATATCCTATTCTATCATCATAAGACATTCATTGCACTTGATGAATATCTCTGAGCACCACTGCACATCCTGGTCAATGGCCCACACCATAGCCCACACTCTCCAACAGTTCAACCAGTCGGCCGTGGGAGCAAATACAATGTCTGGTAACTGTCCCTGCAACACCACCCAGGACAACACCAAGTCCCCAAAATGCCCCCACATCACATCTCATCCTCCCACTCCCTACCCCCAGCAGCCACCATGGCCACGTGCTCCACACCAGTGCAACATTTTCTTTGATTACTAATCACAATAGTTCATGTAGAGAATATCAGTTAGTCCACTCTAATCCATACTCTGTTCCTCCATCCTATGGACCTTAGAATGGTTGTGTCCACTCCACATCTATGTCAAGAGGGGGGGAATGGAAGGAAGAGATGAGATGGGGATGCATTTTTGGGACTTGGAGTTGTCCTGGGTGGTGCTTCATGGACAGCTACAGGACATTGTAGATCCCCCCAGGGCCCAGTGTATGGAACGTGGGAGAGTGTGGGCTATGATGTGGACCACTGACTATGGGGTGCAGCGATGCCCAGAGATTTACTTACCAGGTGCAATGGATGTGTCATGATGATGGGAGAGAGTGTTGCTGTGGGTGGAGTGGGGGGTGGGGGCGGTGGGGTTGAATGGGACTTCATATTTTTTGAATGTAATATTTTTTAAAAAATGAATAAAAAAATCAGAGGAAAAAAAATAAAATAAAAAAAGAGGGGGTTTAGATTCCACATGGATGCTGGATGCAATTCTCCTGCTCTCAGTGTAGGCACTCTTGGCTTCCTGGTGTGGTGGTTGACCTTCTTCACCTCCATGTTAACTGAGTAGGCTAAGTACAATAAACCAGAGAGTGGAGTTGCAAGTCTCTTGAGGCTCAGGGCCTGGCAATCACATGGTCAGTCCAGAGATACAGGTCCCCTGGGTATACATTAAATCCAAGCAACAACTACTGTTCCTGGTAAAAGTAACAGGAGAGGCTTGTGAACAAAGATCACATCTGAGTCCAGCTCCATCACAGAAAAACACAAACTCCAAAATAGGGCCAACTGAGATGGCACTGAACTCCACCTGCCTTGTCCATAGAGCCTGTGGGTCTCTGTAGACCTCAGAAGAACCAGTACCTGGGGTTGTATCTACTTTATCTGTCTCTGGGACTCTGCTGAGGTGTGCATAAGGGAAACCCCTCTGATAACCTCCTGGCTCTTTTTGGAGACTCATAGCCATATAAACTCATTTGTCCTTTCCATTTCCCCCTTTTATTCAGGTCAAAAAGCATTTTTAACTTCTGGTATTATATGTACACCAGGATATTCTGCTGATCAGAGTTGACCCTTTTATTAAAGTAATTTTCTAGTTACATCATCAGCTGGTATGCTGTAGTAATCCCTCGGTGCCAGGGAGGCTCATTCCCAGGAGTCATGTCCCATGCTGGGGGGGAGGCAATGCATTTACATGCTGGGATTGGCTTCAAGAATGGCCACATTTGAGCAAGACAGAGGCTCTCAGGAGGTAACTCTTAGGCACCCTGCAGTTCTAGGCCTTATTCTTATTTCAGGTGCAATAGGCTTAAAAGCATAGTCATTACTATCAAGGGCCTATTTTTGGACCTTCCTTCTTTTTTGGTCTTCACCTTGCACTTGGGGCCTGTTGCTGTTCCTTTAGGGAAAGTGACAGAGCTCCTCTGGCTAGGAACTCAGCACACCCTCAGTTGTTTTAAATTGTAACCACTATGAAAATATCCAAACATTTTTATGTACCTGGATATATGCCCTGGAGAAATCCCTGCCAACCATGTGGGCCTTTCAGTAACATCCCACACCAGTATTCCACCCCTGCCATTGTTGAACCTCTCTGTGATTCAAAACTTATTAAAAAATGAAGCCCAATATATTGTCAGGTTCCATTAATAGTTAAATGGAATATAGTGATGAGTGTAAAGGTTAAATATAGAATACATAATCATTTAGAAAAATTAAGGTAAAAATAAATTGGGGCATCCAAAAATTTTAAAAATGCAAAAGCTTTGTTTTGATGTTTTGCCTGCCATCACTGTAATAAGAGTTGCCCTGTATGAAAATTGACAGGGCAACTTCTTCCGTCTTTTCCTCAGTGTCTACATTCTTTCTTTTTCTTTTTTTTTCCTAATAATTAAGCTTATATTCACAAAAGTTTTAGATCACAGTAATTCATATATACAATATACAGTACTCCCACATATCCAACATAAAACCCGTTTCCCTTCCACAGCAATAATCTTTTTACATGTTCATACGATATTTCCTGAAACTGATGTACAGATATTGAGACAATAGCTTTCAAACAAGGCAACATTTGGGTTTAAATTGTGGTTTATATTTTAGACTATACAATTTTCTAAATTTTTAGTTATCTTATGTTTTACATTATGATTTACATTTTAGCCTATCAGCCCCTATATATTTTTGGTGTAATTTAACATGTCTTATATCCATCCTTGTGCAATATTTTGGAACACTTCTATTGTCCACATAGTTACACTGATTCCATCTATCCAATACCTCTTTCTCCCTCCCCTCAGGGCCCACAGTGACAGCAAATCTTCATTGCTTGAAGGGTCATGTTCAGAGATACTTGCGACAGTGTTGAGGACTTGACATGCTCAACTGCCCTAATGCATTGCGAGCAACCGTTTCTCTTGACAGATACAATTCCCTCTATTTGATGGCATCAGTCCTCCCCAGGATGTGGGTATACCTTCACTCTCATTATATGCGTCTCTATCCAATGATATAACCCACTATGGCAAGATGAGCACAAACACACTCCCTAGAAACCTGTCCTGCTTCAGATTATCCCCTTTAAGCATCTTAAACAGTTAACCTTCCTTAATATATTTTTGAAAAAGTTTTCTCAGCATTATA
Source organism: Dasypus novemcinctus (assembly GCF_030445035.2). Taxonomy (NCBI): domain Eukaryota; kingdom Metazoa; phylum Chordata; class Mammalia; order Cingulata; family Dasypodidae; genus Dasypus; species Dasypus novemcinctus. The sequence continues at coordinate 139,360,819 of NC_080704.1, read as the reverse complement.
CTCTCAACCAAATACCTGACAATCTCTTATGTTCATATGTTCCCTCCTCCCTCCGATTTCTTGGGCAATTTTACCCATCATCCCAACCCTTTCCCCCCTCAAGCCCACAAAGTCCCACCCAAAGGTAACCTATGCCTCCATTTTATCCCTTCCTTGTACAAATACTTACCTTTAGCTTAACATAGAGTCCACCCATGTTGGTGTCGGCTTGCATTCTTCCTCTACCCCCCTTTCCCTTTAAGCCTATCATCCAGTCTCTAGCTCTCTGAGTCAGCTTGGTTTTCTTATTTCATATCATTGAGGTCATGTAGTAGTTATCCTTCAATGCCTGGGTTGCTTCACTCAACATTAGGTTCTCAAGATTCATCCATGTTATCACATGGGTTTGTGGTGTATTCATTCTTAAAGTTGAGTAGTATCCATTGTATGCATGTACCACATTTTATTTATCCATTCATCTGTTGATGGGCATTAGGGTTGGTTCCAAATTTTGACAATAGTGATCAATGCTTATATGAACATTGGTGTGCATATGTCAGTTTGTGTCTTTGTTTTCAATTCTACTGGGTATATATCCAACAGTGAATTTGCTGGGTCATATGGCAAAACTATAGCTAGTTTTTTGAGAAACCACCAACCTGTCCTTCAGAATGATTGGATCCTTCTGCATTCCCACTAATTCATCCACAGCATCTCCAGCATTTGTAGTCTTCTGTTTTTTTTCATAGCTGTCAATCATATGGGAGAAGGTGGTATCTCATTGTAGTTTTGATTTGCATTTCCCTGATAGCTAGAGATTTGGAGCATTTTTTCATGTGCATTTTGGCCATTTGTATTTCTACCTTGGAGAGGTGTCTGTTTAAATATTTTCTCACTTTTTAAATGGGTGGTTTGTCCTTTTATTTTTGAGATATCGGTGTTCTTTGTATATGCAAGTTATAAGTCTCCTATCAGATATACGGTTACCAAATATTTTCTACCATTGTGTAGGTTCTCTTTTCACTTTCTTGACAAACCCCCTGACGTGCAGAAGGCTTTAATATTGAGGAAGTCCCATTTATCTATTTGTTCGTTTGCTGCTGGGGCTTTTAAGTTCATGAAGCCATTTCCTATTACAAGGTCCTGCTTCCCTACACTGCTTTCCAAAGTCTATACGGTCTTGGCACTTATAGTTAGGTCTTTGATCCATCTTGAGTTGATATTTATATAAGGTGGGAGTTGGTAATCCTCTTTCATTCTTTTACATATGGATATACAGTTCTCCAGGCACCATTTGTTGAATAGGCCATTCTCTCACAGTTGAGAGGGTTTGGTGACTTTATTGAATATTATAGGACTATATTTTTGAGGATCTATATAAGAAATCTCAATTCAGTTCCATTGGTCTGTGTGTCTCTCCTTGTGCCAATACCATGCACTTTCCACTACTGTAGCTTTGTAGTATGTTTAGAAGTCAGGTAGTGTGATTCATCCAATTTCATTTTTCTTTTTCAATATGTCTTTGGCTATTCGGAGCCTCTTCCCTTTCCAAATAAATTTCATAGTTAGTTTTTCTAGTTCCTTAAAGAATGCTGTATTGATTTTTATTGGGATTGCATTGAAGGTTTAGATCAGTTTTGGTAGGATAGACATCTTAATAATATTTAGTCTTCCTATACATGAACAGGGAATATTCTTCCAATTATTTAAGTATTCTTTGATTACCTTAAACAGTGTTGTGTAGTTCTCTGTGTATAAGTTCTTTACATCTCCATTTAAATTTATTCCTAGGTATTTGATTTTTTTAATTTACTATGGTAAGAGGTATTTGTTTCTTGATTTCCTCCTGAGCTTGCTCATTATTGGTATACAGAAATGCTACTGATTTTTGCACATTGATCTTATAACCTGCAATGTTACTAAACTCATTTATGAGTTTTAGAAGCTTTGTTGTAGAACTCTCAGGATTTTCTCTGTATAGGATCATATCATCTGCAGATAATGAAATTTTTACTTCTTCCTTTCCAATTTGAATGCCTTTTTTATCTGGTTCTTGCCTCAGTGCTTGAGCAAGTACTTCTAAGACAAAGTTAAATAAAAGGTGATAGTCATCTGACATCTACATGGGTGAAATCTATGATAAGCTGGAGGTAAGTATGTGTACAAGAAAGGGATAAAATGGGGGCATGGATTTTCCTTTGGGTGGGGCTTTGTGGGCTTGAGGGGAGCTAGGGATCCGAGGATGGGTAATATTGCCCAAGAAATTGGGGGGAGGGTGGGTCAACAAACAAACATAGGAGATTATCAGGTGTTTGTTGAGAGTATAATGCTGAGAAAACCTTTTCAAAGATATAATAAGGAAAGTAACCTTTTTAAGATACTTAAAGGGGATAATATGATGCAGGACAGACTCCTAGGGAATATGTGAATGCTCATTTTGCCAGAGTGGGTTATATCATTGGGTAGAGACCCATATAATGAGAGTGTAGGTATACCCACATCCTGGGGAGGACTAATGCCACCAAATAGAGGGAACTGTATCTCTCAAGAGAAATGGTGTCTCCCAGGGCATTAGGGCTGTTGAGCATGTCAAGCTCTCAACACTATTGCAAGTATCTCTGAACATGGCTCTTCAAGAAATAAAGATTGACTGTCACTGTGGGCCCTAAGGGGAGGGGGAAATAGGTATTGAATAGATGGAACCAATGTAAATGTGTGGGCAATTGAAGTCTTTCACAAGAGTATGCAAGGATGGATATAAGGCATGTAAAATTACACCAAAAATATATAGGGGCTGATAGGCTAAAATGTAAATCATAATGTAAAACATAAGATAACTAAAAATTTAGAAAATTGTATAGTCTAAAATATAAACCACAATGTAAACTCAAATGTTACCTTGTTTGAAAGCTATTTTCTCAATATCTGTACATCAGTTTCAGTAAATATGGTATGAATATGTTAAAACATTATTGCTGTGGAAGGGAAAAGGTTTTATGTTGGATATGTGGGTGTACTGTATATTGTATATATGAATTACTGTGATCTAAAACTCTTGTGAAGATAAGCTTAATAATTAGAAAAAAGAAAACAAAATGATAGGATTTAGAATTTTTCCAAATTAGTATGTATTCTATGTCTAACCTTTAAACTCATCGCTCTATTACATTTTACTATTAAGGGAACCTGGCAATATATTGGGCTTCACTTTTCGGGAAGTTTTGGATCACAGAGAGGTTCAACAATGGCTGCAGAGGAATACTGGTGTGGGATGTTATTGACAGGGGCCACATGGTGGGCAGGGAGTTCTACAGGGCATATATCCAGGGTACATAAAAATGCTTGGATATTTTCATAGTGGTTACAATTAAAAACAACAACTGAGGGAGTGCTGAGTTCCTAGCCAGGGGAGCTCTATCACAGTCCCTAAAGGAACAACAACAATCCCCCAAGTGCAACAGCAAAGACCAAAAAAGAACGAAGGTCCAACAATGAGCCCCTTATACTAGTGACTATGCTTTTGACCCTGTGCACCTGAAATAAGAACAAGGCTTAGAGCTGCAGTGTGCCTAAGAGTTACCTTCTGAGAGTCCCCGTGTTGCTCAAATGTGGCCAGTCTCGAAGCCAAACTCAGCATGTAAATTCATTGCCTCCCCCCAGTGTGGGACATGATGCCTGGGGATGAGCCTCTCTGGAGCTGAGGGGTTACTACCAAGTACCAGCTGATGATGTAACTAGGACAAGCAGAATATCTCTGTCAACATATAATAACAGGAGTTAAAAATGCTTTTTGACCTAAATCAAGGGGGAAATGGAAAGGACAAATGAGTTTATATGGCTATGAGTCTCTAAAAAATATCCAGAGTTTATCAGAGGGATTGCCCTTATGCACACCTAAGCAGAGTCCCAGAGACAGATGAAGTAGATACAACCCCAGGTATTGGTACTTCTGAGGGTTACAGAGACCCACAGTTTTTATGGTCATTGCAGGTGGAATTCAGTGCCATGTCAGTTGGCCCTTTTTTGAGTTGGTGTTTCTGTGTGATGGAGCTGGATTCAGATGTGATCTCTTCACAAGCATTTCCTGTTACTTCACCAGAATTGTAGTTGGTGCTGGGGTTTAATATATACACAGGGGATCTGAATCTCTGGACTGACCATATGATAGCCAGGCCCTGAGCCTCAACAGACTTCAGCTCCTTCACTCTAGTTTATTGGACTTACCCCACTCAGCTAACATGGAGTAGAAGGTCAACCACCACACCACGGAACCAAGAGTGCCTACAACTGAAAGCAGGAGGATTGCATCCAGCATCCAGGTGGAATCTAAGCCCCCTCTTGACATAGATGTGGAATGGACACAACCAATCCAAGGTCCACAGGATGGAGGAAAAGAATATGGATTAGAGTTGACCTACTGATATTCTATTCATTACATTTTGTGATTAGTAATCGAAGAAAATGTGGCATTGATGTGGAGAATGTGGCCATGGTGGCTGCTGGGTTTGGGGAATGGGAGGAAGAGATGACATGTGGAGGCATTTTTGGGACTTGAATTTTCCTGGGTGGTGCTGCAGGGACAATTACCGGACCTTGTAGGTCTTCCCATGGCCCACTGGATGGAACATGGGAGTGTGGGCTATGATGTGGACCATTGACCAGGAGGTGCAGCGATGCTCAGAGATGTATTCACCAAATGCAGTGAATGTCTCATGATGATAGAGGAAAATGTCTCTATGGGGGGAGTAGTGGGTAAGGGAGGTGGGGGGTATATGGGACCTCATATTTATTGAATGTAATATTACAAAATGAATAAAGACAACAAAATGAGGTGAGAGTGGGCATCCTTGTTTTGTTCCTGATCTTGGAGGGAAAGATTGTAGGATTTCACCATTGTAAATGATATTGGCTGTGGGTTGTTCATATATACAGTTTATCAGGTTCAGAAAATTTACTTGTATTCCAATCTTTTTCAGTATTTTTATCAAGAAAGGGTGCTGTATTTTGACAAATGCTTTTTTTGTGTTTGTAGATACAATCATGTGATTTTATTTCTTTCAATCTGTTAATATGGTATATTACATTGTTTGATTTTCTTATGTTGTTACCATCCTTGCATACCCGGAATAAATCCCACTTGATCATGGTGTATAATTCGTTTCATGTGCTGTTGAATTCAGTTAGCAAGTATTTTGTTGAGGATTTTTGCATCTGTGTTCATTAGAGAAATTGGTCTGTAATTTTCCTTTCTTTTGGTGTCTTCGATTGGCTTTGGTACTAGGGTAATGTTCACATCGTAGGATGAGTTTGGTAATGTTCCTTCTGTTTCAATTTTTTGGAAGAGTTTCAGCAAGATTGGCATTAGTTCTTTCTGGAATATTTTGTAGTATTCACCTGTGAAGCTGTCTGGCCCGGGGCTCTTTTTTTCTGGGAGGCTGTTAATGAAATATTCTATCTCTTTACTTGTGATTGGTTTGTTCAGATCATCAATTTCTTCTTTCATCATTATAGGCTCCTTATGTGTTTCTAGGAATTTGTCCATTTCCTCTGAATTGTCACTTTTGTTGGAATATAGTTTTTCAAAGTTTCCTCTTCTGATTGTCTTTACTTCTGTGGGTTCAGTGGTGATATCTCCTTTTTCATTTCTTATTTGCATCTTCTCACTTTTTTTTTTTTTTGTTAGTCTAGCTAAGTATTTGTCAATTTAATTGATCATCTCAAAGAACCAGCTGTTGATTTTGTTTATCTTTTCAAATGCTTTCTTATTTTCTATTTCTTTCATTTCTTCTATTATCTTTGTTCTTTCTTTCTTTCTTCTTCCTGCGGGATTACTTTGTTGTTTTTTTACTAATTCCTCCAAGTGTTCAGTTAGTTCTTCATTTTGGCTCTTTCTTCTTTTTTGATGTATGAATTTATGGCTATAAATTTCCCTCTCAGTACTGCTTTTGCTGCATCCCATAAGTTTTGGTATGTTGTGTTTTCATTTTCATTATTAACAAGGTAGGTGTTAATTCCTTTTGTGATTTCCTCCTTGATCCACTGTTTTTCAAATAGTGTGCTGTTTAATTTGCATATCTTGGTGTGAAATCTGGGCCTATCGCCCTTGCTGATTTCCAGCTTCACTCCACTGTGGTCAGAGATATTATTTTGTATGATTTCTATCTTTCTGAATTCATTGAGCCTTTCTTTGTGGCCTAGCATATTATCTATCTTGGAAAATGATCCATGTACACTTGAGAAAATTGCATGTCCTGCTGTATTTGGGTGTCATGATCTGTGTATGTATATTAGGTCCAGCTCCTCTCATATACTGGTCAGAATTTTTGTTTCTTTATTGATTCTCTTTTGAGATGCTCTGTCCAAAGTTGATAGTGGTGTATTAAAGTCCCCACTATAATTGTAAAGGCATCTATTCTTTCACTTAGTTTTTCCAGTGTTTGCCTCAAGTATTTGGAAGCACCCTTGTTAGGAGCATAAATATTTATGATTGTTCATTCTTGTTGACAGATTATCCCTTTTACTAATATGTAGTATCCATCTTTGTCTCTCACAATTGTTTTGCCTTTGAAGTATATTTTGTCTGATATTAATATAGCTACTCCTGCCTTTTTTTGGTTATTGTTTGCTTGTAAGATGGTTTTCCAGCTGTTCACTTTCAACCTCCTTGATTCCCTTGGTCTAAGATGTGTTTCTTGTAGACAGCATATAGATAGATCATAAATCCTTATCCGATCTTCCAGTCTGAATCTTTTGACAGGTGAGTTTAATTCATTGATATTCAGCATTATTACTTTCAAGGAATTATTTAAGTTAGCCATATTTTGTTTGGACTTGTGTTTGTCATATTTTGTTTTTTTCCCTTTTCCTTCTTGTCTTTTTTGTTGCTCTCACACTCTCCTCCATCTCTGCCTCTCCCATTTTTTTCTTTCTTCCTGCAGAACTCCCTTTAGTAATTCTTGAAGGGCAGGGTTCTTTTTGGCATCCTCTTTTAATTTCTGTTTATCTGTGAATATTTTGAACTCTCCATAATTTTTTAATGCTAGCTTAGCTGGGTAGAGCATTCTTGTTTGGAATTTTTTTTTCTTTAGTACTTGACTATATCATACCAATGTCTTCTTGCCTCCATGGTTTCAGATGAGAAATCAGCACTTAATCGTTTGGACCCTCCCTTGTATGTGATGGTTCTCTCATCTCTTGATGCTTTTACAATTTTCTCTTTGTCTTGAGCATTGGGTAATTTGACAACTATATGTTTTGGGGTTGGCCTGTTGGCATTTATTTTATTTGGGGTGTGTTGTGCTTCCTGGACATGTACATCCATCTCCCTCAGTAGATTTGGGAAGTTTTCAGCCATTATTTCCATCAACTCCCCTTCTTTCCCCTTTCCCTTCTCTTCTCCTTCTGGGATGCTTATAATACGTATCTTTGTGCATTTTACTTGTCATTCTGGTCCCTAAGTCCCAACTGGATTTTTAAACTCTTTTTATCGATCAGTTCTACTATCTGTTTGATTTTAGATGTACTGTCTTCCACATCACTAATTCTCTCCTCTGCCTCTTCTAATCTGCTGCTATTTGCTGAGAGTGTATTTTTGATTTCTTGAACTGTGGTGTTCATCACCATCATATCTGTTATCTTTTTGTGTATGTCTGCAACTTCCCCTCCAAGTGTTTTCAGTTGGTTTCTAATGTATGTTTTGAGAACTTTAATTACTTATCCCATGTTCTGTACTTTTTCCTGGTTTTTAGTTTGTTTCTTGGATTCGGCCATGTTTTCCTGATTATTGGTTTGGTTTGTAGTTTTTGTTGCTGTTTGTTTATCATTTTATCTTGACAGATTTAATCAGTTCCTTAGCTTCCTTATCTACTTTTGGGGATTAATTAGTTGTTGTTCTTGTGTAAGTGTTATGTCTTCTCTTCATCACCTTGTTCTTCTTACTCTATTTTTTTGTTGCTGGCTAAGTTCACTTTGAAGGAAAATATTAGGGCCAGGGAAAGAAAAATGAGTAGGAAAAGAAAATGTATTAAGTAGTATTGTTAATAAATGTTAACAGTGCAACAATATGAGTTCTAGGAGAATGGATATTGGACTCATGTAAGTTGTGTAGAGTTATAGCAGTAGGAAGGGTACCTATAATGAGACAGTCAACTGAATATGGCGAGGAATATAGAATGAATTAAAAGGTCAGTGTTTTCATGAGAGGGAAAGAGAAAAGAAAGACAATAATATCAAGGGTAGATAAAAGTGCAGCAGACATCATCCAGTTGTTAGGGCATCCGTCTACTACATGGGAGATCCATGGTTCAAACTCTGGGCCTCCCTGACCCATGTGTAGCTGGCCCAAGTGCAATGCTGATGCATGCAAGGAGTGGCATGCCACGCAGGGGTGTCTCCCACATAGTGAAGTCCCACACGCAAAGGGTGCACCCTGTAAGGATAGTTGTCCAGTGTGAAAGAAAGTGCAGCCTGCCCAGGAATGGTGCCACCCACACGGAGAACTGACGCAGCAAGGTGATGCAACTAGAAGAGACACAGATTCCTGTGCCACTGACAACAACAGAAGCGGACAAAGAAGATGCAGCAAATAGACACAGAGAACAGACAACTGGGGTGGGGGTTTAAGGGGAGAGAAATAAATAAGTAAATAAATCTTTTTTAAAAAGTGGATAAAAGACAGAAAACAGAACAAATGTATTAGAAATAAAATGTCAGACAATTTGGGGGCCAAAGAAAGGGAGTTGGAATGTAAGAGAAACAGTAGATGACAGAGAATAGAAAGATGTAGGGGAAAGGGGATAGTGTAGGTGGCCAAAATCAATACACACAGAAAAGAGGAAATGGGGGATGCGGAAACAGCAAATGTGTAGTGCTCCCTGCAGCACCTATTATATAAAGAAAAGAAAATAAAAAAGAAGAAAACAAGACAAAAGAAATAAAAGAATAGAAAAAGGGGGAGCAAAGAAATGGGGGGTAAACAAGCAAGAAAGAGGAAAAGAGAAAAAAACTAAATAAATGAAAAAGGACCTTGGGGGATAAAACAGGAGAAAAGACCAGGAGACAATGCAATAATAGCAACCATGACAAAAAAGAAAAGAAAAGAACCAACGTTTCAACCTAGGAATCCTCTTTGCAGTTAAATAAAACACTTAGCGATCTGATTTTCCTCTTTCTCTCTTCCTCACTTCTTTCTCTCCCAGGGCAGCAAGAAAGCTGCCTGAGAGGTCTGGTAGGAGATTCAAGTGGGTCCTTGTTGAACCAATTCAACAGAGAAGACTATGACTATTTCCAGTGTGAAAGCACCTACACCTCGCCAGAAACCCCAAATATGATATTGGAAGTTTGGGTAGCACCTCCCACAATCCCTCACCCTAGGTGTGCTACAGGAGGTCTAATTGATTTTCTGACCCCACCTTCTCCTAGACCAAGTTTCCTATCCCAGGACATTTAGGTAAATTGGGCTTCCTCAGCAGATTTGCCTCTCCTTTATTCCCAAACTCTCCCCAGGTCAGCTGCTATGCTCCTCCAAGCTCAAGGAGAAAAATAACAACAACAACAACAAAATCACGGAGAGCTAGGATAATCAAGGATCTCAGACGGACTTCAGGACGTGGTGGATTTGGAAATGGGAAGTCCGTGATATTGCAGACTCAAGGTGTGTGAGTCTCTGAATCTTGGGCTACCAGGGTTTAGGGGATACAGACCTGGGAACCATGCATTCGGTAAACAAGGGGTTTGGGAACACCAGAGCACAACAAAGTTTTCAGGGATTGCCACGGCTGGGCTGCCAACCCTAGGGGGAGGGGTCCCACCTACAGCTTCTGACGTCTGTGTCAGAAACCCAAAATTCCACCTCTCATAAGAATCTCTTCTGTCACTGTCTCACCAAATAGACATCCAGACACCTCCTGCTCTGCAAGTCCCTGAAACAGTCTGCTCAGGGTTTGGGAACACCTCAGCAAAACAAAGATTTCAGGAATCACTGCAACCAGGCCAACAGCTCTAGGGGGATGGGTCCTGCCCACAACTTCTGACCTCCATGTAAGAGACACAAATTTCTACTTCTTGTAAGAATCTCTTCTGTCACTGTCTCACCAAATCAATGTCCAGACACCTCCTGCCCTGTAAGTGCCTGAAACAGCCCAGTCCAGCAGGACTCCTACCCTACTCAGCCACTTCTTTGCAGGAGAGATTATGAGGTGCACTCACTCAGATGCCACCTTGCCCCACCTCCCTCATTGGTTTTTAAAAAAATTTTATATTTCATTAATGTCTTCTCCAATCTTTATTTCTTTCTTTTTGCCTGCTTTTAGGTTTAATTTTTATTCTATCTATTGGAACAAATATGGATGCAAAAGGTGCTTCTGATGAAGTCTTAAATAGAATTGTGGAATGTGTTATTGAAAAATTGGAAGAAAGGCAATCTTTGTTTTAAAGAGATTAAACCTGTCTCACAAGATGAAACTACAAAAGAATGCTGTAAGTTCAGTAGTTTGCAAGTCATTTCTAATTTCTCTGCTTACCCACTCACACCACCCCTTTTCTCTTCCAGATTTATAACTAGAATAAAATCACAAGGTTTCAAAGGTGAAGTGAAAATTGTCACCCATGAGGAAGTACAGTATGCTCCAAAAGAACTGCATGAGTTTTAAAATTTATATAAACAGAAATCAGGGGATTATGTTTGTGAATGAATATTAAGGCTATGGGATAATAGTAGAAGGAATATAAAGATGGATCAGGCTGAATTTATTGATATGGACACACTAAGCTGAGATTCTGGATTCAATGTTGTAGCACAAAACATTTGGAAAAGGGCTCTAATTGTTTATTTCTGTGGCTGGCTAAAATAAGAATCAAAAGATGGCCTAGAATTACTCAGGTCAAGATGCCTGATTTACCCTAGTATACTGTAGACAAGGGCATCCAAAGGCTTAGAGAGATTGGAATGCTGCAATAGATTTACCATTTAAGACCTGCCCAATGATTCTAGGAATGTCCAGTGGACCCACCTTTAAAAAGGATTGTAAAGAATAAATCTGTAAGGATAACTCCATTTTTCCAGAAGAGCTCTGTGGTTGTTCTTCATTGTAGGCAGATATTACTGTAGGAAATACTGTCTTAGAGATAGAACTCTTAAATATACAGGGATGATTGCATCTCAGGCTGTCAGAGCCAAGTAGCAGCACTTAATTGCCAAAGACAAGGTGAGTGTGGGTACCACAATGAAAGGCACTCAAAGCAACAATCAAAAGTGTCTGAGTTGCAAAAACCTGTAGTATTGGCTAATCAATCATTGGGTACCTAGAAGTGAAATAGATGGACAGTCTAATAAATTGGTCTGTATAAGCAGAAGAGTTCTAGGATGAATGAGAAAAATCCTAACTTGAATTACAGAAACAGGGTCGTGGTTCCTTAATAAATTACCAGACTTGAGAGAGTTTAAAATCCCACAGCTCTTTTCATGAGAGGCAGACCAGGTTCCCTTGGGGAAAGATTCTGTTACCCTGCCAAAAATTTTCACTGTTAATCTTCCTCCCAGCTTTCCCCAAAGATACATACACCTTTTTACCAGGCATTGGTGAAAAGAAAATGATAGATATTGTGGGGATTATCAGACACTGGCTCTGAAGTGATACTAATTTCAGAAGACCCAAAATATCACTGTGGTCCACTAGTCAGTGTAAAGGCTTATGGAGGTCAGTTAATATATGGAGTTTTAGCTCTGGCCCATAACCTAGTGGGTTCTTTTTGTTCCCAGCCCCATTCTGTGGTCATTTCCCAGTTCTAGAATAAATAATAGAAATAGACATACTCAGTAACAGGAAGAATCCCCAGATTGATTGCCTGACTTATAGAGTGAAGGTTATTGTGGTAGAAAGCCAAGAGGATGCCACTAGAACTGCCCCTACCTAGCAAAATAGTAAATCAAAAGCAATACCATCTTCCTGGAGGGATTACAGAGATCAGTGCCACCATCAAGGATTTGAAAAATGAAGGAGTGGTGATTCCCAACACACCCCCTTTTAACTCTTCTATGGGCCCTGTGCAGAAAACAGATGGACCTTGGAGGATGACAGTAAATTATAATAACTTAACAAGGTGGTGACTCCAATTGCAGCTGCTGTTGCAGATGTGTTATCTTTGCTTGAGCAAATCACCACATTCCCTGATACCTGATATACAACTATTGATCATGAAAATGCTTTTTATCTCAATTGTCTTTAGTAATTACCGAAAGAAATGGTTTGATTTCAGTTGGCAATGCCAGCAACATAACTTCACTGTCCTGCCTCAGGAGTATATGAAATCTCCAGTCCATGTCATAATATTGTCTGCAGGGAAAATCTACATCTTTCTCTCCCAAAAGACATTACATTGGTCTATTATGTTGATGATATCGTGCTGATGGGACTTAGTGAGGAAGAAGTAGCAATCACTTGAGACTAACTAGTAAGGCATTTGCAAGAGACAGAATGGGAGATAAATACAAAAAAATACAGGGGTATTCCACCTCAGTGAAATTTCTAGGTGATGTGGCACATATTGAGATATCCCTTCTAAAGTGAAGGATAAACTGTTGCATCTGGCCCATTCTATAACCAAAAAAGATACAATGTTTAATTGGTCACTTTGGATTTTGGAGACAACATTCTTCATTTGCATGTGATACTCCTTTCCATTTACCAAGTGACCAGAAAAGCTACCAGTAGCCACATGTTCCTGAAGATCCAATAGTGCTGGAAGTGTTAGTGGCAAATAGAGATGGTTTCTATTGCATTTGGTAGGCCCCTATAGGAGAATCACAATGCAGACCCTTAGGATTTTGGAGCAAGGCCCTGTCATCCTCTGCAGACCACTACTCTCCTCTTGAAAAACAAGTTTTGGCATGTTACTGAGTCTTACTAGAGAGTGAATGTTTAACCATGGGTCATTAAGTTACCAAGAGACATGAGATGCATCTATTAACCGGCCATTGTCTGACCCACCAAGCCATAATACTGGACATTCACAACTGCACTCCACCATAAAGTGAAAGTGGAATATATGAAATAGGGTTTGAATGGGTTCTGAAGGCTAATGAATGTTACTTGAGAAAGTGGCCCAAATGCCCATAGTCACCACTCCTGCCATGTTCCTTCTCTTTCACAGCAAACAGCTATGGCCTCTTGGGGTGTTACTTATGTTCGGTTGACTGAGGAAGAAAAACCTTTGGCCTGGTTTATAGACGGTTCTGCACTATATGCAGGCACCACCCAGAAGTGGACATTGTAGCACTATAGTCCTTTACTGGGATGTCCCTGAAATGGTGAGGGCAAATCCTCCCAGGGTGCAGAACTTCAAGCAGTACACCTGGTTGTTCATTTTGCTTGGAAAGAGAAATGTCTGAAGGTGCATTTGTGCAATAAATCATGGGCTATTGCCAATGGTTTGGCTGGATGATCAGGGCTTTGAGACCCACACTCTGCCCCTGATATGGCACCATTCCTCAAGTTCATCAACCTGCTACCTGTGGCAGGTTGATTACATTGGACAATTTCCATCATGGAAGGGAGAAGCAATTTTTTTCTAACTATAAAATATGTATACTCTGAGTATGGTCTTGCCTTCTTGCATGCATTGTCTCTTCCAAAACTATCATCCAAGGACTTATGAAATGTCTTATCCACCACAATGGCATTTCTCACAGCATGGCTCCTGATCATGAAACCCAGGTCACAGCAAATGGTGTTTAAGAATGATCACATGCTCATGGAATTCACAGGTCTTACCATGTTTCCCATCATCCTGTAGCAGCTAGATTGATAGAACAATGGAATTGTCTTTTTTTTTTCTAATTTTAAAAAAATATCTATTTTTAGTTGTATTTTTTGAAGATACATAGATCACAGAAATGTTACATTAAAAGATATGAGGTTCCCATATTACCCACCTCCACCCCCCACTCCTTAAATCAATTTTATTGACACACCTTAATAAGCATACAATTCATCCAAAGTGTACAATCAATGGCATTGTGTATAATAGCACAGTAGTGCATTCATCACATGAATTATTAGAGTGTTTTCATTATTTTAATAATAATAATAATATAATAAACAATTAAACAAGAAATGTCTTCACCTTTCATTCTTTCTATGCTTCCCTTGGTGTACGCAGCTGCTATGTCTGCTATTCTTGCACACGTATTTATCTATTTAGTAGTTTTATTGAGATATATTCACAGACCATATGATCCATCCAAAGTGTCAAATCAATGGATTTTAATATGTTATGCATTCATCATAACAAAATATTTTAGAACAATTTTATTACTCCAAAAAGAAAAACAATACACCACTTAGCAGACCTTCCCATCTCTACATAACCACAAATCTAATTTTATTGTTATAAACTGATTCATATTTACAGGTTATATTACTGGAATCATACAAAATGTATTACTTTGTGCCTGGTTTCTACCCCTCAGAATAATGTTTTTTTGTCTGTTATTAACATCTTTTTTATTTTTTACTTTTTGTCTTTACTTTTTAAAATTATATTAAAAATATGAGGTCCCCATATACCCCCCAACCCCTCCCCCCACTCCTCCCCCCATAACAACAATATCCTACATCATCATGAGACAATCATTACATTTGCTGATTACATCTCTGAGCACTGCTGCATCTCATGGTCAATGGTCCACATCATAGCCCACACTCTCCCACAGTCCACCCAGTGGGCCATGGGTGGACATACAATGTCCAGTAACTGTCCCTGCAGCACCACCCAGGACAACCCCAAGTCCCAAAAATGCCCCCACATCACATCTCTTCCTCTCAGTCCCTACCCCAACAGCCACCATGGCCACTTTCTCCACACCAATGCCACATTTTCTTCGATTACTAATCACAAAAATTCATGAATAGAATATCAGTAAGTCCACTCTAATCCATACTCTATTCCTCCATTCTGTGGACCTTGGAATGGCTGTGTCCACTCCACATCTATATCAAGAGGGGCCTTAGATTCCACATGAATGCTGGATGCAATTCTCCTGCTTTCTGTTGTAGGCACTCTTGGCTCCCTGGTGTGGTGGTTGACCTTCTTCACCTCCCTGTTAGCTGAGTGGGGTAAGTCCAATAAACCAGTGTGTAGGAGCTGAAGTCTGTTGAGGCTCAGGGCCTGGCTATCACATGGTCGGTCCAGAGATTCAGGTACCCTGGGTATACATTAAACCCCAGCAACAACTACAGTTCTGGGTAAAAGTAACAGGAGAGGCTTGTGAACGAAGATCACATCTGAGTCCAGCTCCATCACAGAGAAACGCAAACTCCAAAGTAGGGCCAACTGACATGGCACTGAGCTCCATCTTCCATGACCATAGAACCTGTGGGTCTCTGTAGCCCTCAGAAGAACCAATACCTGGGGTTGTATCTACTTTATCTGTTTCTGGGATTCTGCTCAGATGTGCATAAGGGCAACCCCACTGATAACCTCCCAGCTCTTTTTGAAGACTCATAGCCATATAAACTCATTTGTCCTTTACATTTCCCCCTTTTATTCAGGTCAAAAAGCAGTAGTATTAACATATATTTGCTCAGATTCAAAGAAAAGTGGCCTTACATATGCAATTTTACCCATAGTCATACTTCACAAGTGATTTTACTATTCTATGCAGTTCCATGTTACATTCTTAACGTTCTTTTTTAATAAATAAATTTTATTGATACATACTAATAAAGCATAAATCCATCCATAGAGTATAGTCAATGATATTCAGGATAACCACATAGTTGTGATTTCATTACTCCATTTATTTTTAGAATATTTTCATCATAGTAATAATAATATTATTTTAAATAAAAACCAAACAAAACTCTTCACCTCAGTCTCTCTGTGCTTCCCCTGCCATACATAACTGCTATTCTGTTTCCCAGTATTCCCTAGTTTATTTTTATCTATATATTATAAAGGCAGTCTTACATATGCAATATCACCCATATTTAAAATTTTCATGAGATTTCACTATGTTATACAGTTCCATGTTACATATTTTAGTTTTCTTTCTAGTAATATAACTCTACTTAAGCTTTCCTTTTGATTGTTGCCATACTCCTATAATAGCTCCACTCATCATTCACAGTACGATGTGGTCTCACAATTTTCATTCATTTCCAAACATTTATAAACGAACATTTAACCAATTATGCACAGATTAGCCATCAGCTTTCCTTTTCCTAACCCCATTCTATTTTCCAGTGACCTATATTATAATTATTAAATCCATGAGTTTACATAATATATTTAGTTCATATTAGTTCAATCACAGTATTTCACCTTTTGTGCCTGGCTTGCTTCACTCAACATAATGCAGTTCAGGTTCATCCTTGTTGTCAAATGCTTCATGATTTCATTTCTTCTTACCACTGCAAAATATTCCATCGTGTATAAACAACACAATTTTTAACCATTCATCAGTTGATGGACATCTCGATTGTTTCCAAATTTAGCAATCAAGAATAAAACCACTATGAACAGAGATGTGCAGATGCCTATTCCTGTCACTGCTCTTAGTACTTCTGGGCACGTAGCAATTATATTGCCAGATTACATAGCAAATATTTTTTCAAATTCCTTAGGAACTGCCAAACAGTTCTCCACAGAGGCTGTGCTGTTCTACATTCACACGAGTAGTAAATAGCATTCGTATCTCTCCACATCCTCTCCAACATTCATAGTATTCTGACTTTTGAATAGCTGCCAGTCTAATAGGTGTAAAATGATACCTCATTGTGGTTTTGATTTGCAATTCCTTAATCGCTACTGATATTGAACATTTTTTTCATGTGTTTCTTCACTATTTGTATTTCTTCTTTGGACAATTGTCTTTTCAAGTCTTTTGCCCATTTTTAATTGGATAGTTTGTCTTTTTATCATTGAGTTGTATTATCTCTTTAAATATCATGAATATTAAACCCTTACCAGATATGGGATTACCAAATATTTTCTCCCCTTGAGTCAGCTGCCTTTCCATACTTTTGACAAAGTCCTTTGAGGTACAAAAGTGTTTATTTTGAATAGATTCCATGTATCTATTTTTCTTTTTTTCTGTTTTTGCTCATGGTTTGTGTGTAAGGTTTAAGAAACTACTTCCTATCACATGATCTTTCAGGAGTTTTAAGGTTGTCACACTTATAATTAAGGCCTTGATCCATTTTGAATCAATTTTTGTATAAAGTTAGAGAAAAGGGTGTTTTTCTTTTTTGGATATGGCTATCATCTTTTCCCAGCACCATTTTTAAATAGACAGCTCTGGCACAGCTGGTTGGGCTTGAGCAACTTTTAGAAATTAATTGTCATTTAGGGGATTTGAATCTCTGGACTGACAATGTGATAGCCAGGTCCTGAGCCTCAACAGACTCCAGCACCTACAATCTGACTTATTGGGCTCACCACACTCAGCTAAGATGGAGTTGAAGAAGGACAACCACCACACCATGGAGCCTAGAGTGATTACAACTGAAAGTGGGAGGATTGCATCCAGCATCCATGTGGAATCTGAGCCTCCTCTTGACATAGAGGTGCAATGGACACAACCAATCCAATGTCCACATAGAAAAGGTGGCATTGGATAGAGAAAAGTGGACATGATGGCTGATGTGTATGGGGAAAGGCAGGAAGAGATGAGAGGTGGAGGCGTCTTTGGGATATGGAGCTGCCCTGGATGGTGCTTCAGGGCAATCACCGGACATTGTAAATCCTCACAGGGCCCACTGGATGGAATGGGGGAGAGTGTGGGCAATGGTGTGGACCGTTGACCATGGGGTGCGGGGTGCCCAGAGATGTACTTGCCAAATGCAATGGATGTGTCATGATGATGGGAGGGAGTGTTGCTGGGGGGGGGAGAGGTGGGGTGGGGGTGGTAGGGTTCAATGGGACCTCACATATATATATTTTTAATGTAATATTATTACAAAGTCAATAAAAAATTAATTGTCAATAGATGTGGTCTAATTCTGAGTTCTCAATTCAATTCCATTGGTTAATCTGTCTTTATGCCAGTACCACACTGTTTTTGTTGTTGTTGTTGTTTTTACCATTGTAGCTAAGTAATATGCCTTAAATTCAGAAACTGAGAGTATTCCTACTATGATCAACTTTTTAAAGGCATTTTTGGCTATTCATGGCCTTAACTCCTTCCAAATAAATTTGATTATAGGTTTTTCAATTTCTGAAAAAAGAGGCTTTTAGGATGTTAATTGAGAGTGCTTTGAATCTGTAATTCAGTTTGAGTAGAATTGACATCTTAACAATATTTATTTTTCCAATCTATGAGCAAAGAATGTCCTTCCATTAATTTAAGACTTCTTAGATGTATTTAACACTGTTTTATAATTTTCTGGATACAGATCCTTTATGCCCTTGCTTAAGTTTATCCCTAAGAGTTTGATTGTTATAGAAGTTATTGTGTACGCATTTTTTTTTTCAGAATTCTTCTTCAGACCAGACATCAGTATGTATAAAAGTGCTATTGATTTTTGCATATTAATCTTGTGTTCAAACACTTTACTGGACACGTCTATTAATTCTACTAGCTTTGTTGTGGATTTTTCAGGATTTTCTTCATATAGAATCATAACATCTACAAATAGTGAAAATTTTACTCATTCCTTTGCTATTTGGGAGACTTTTATTTCTTTATCTAGGCTAATTACTCTAGCCAGAACTTCTAGAACAATAATGAATAACAGTCTTATCAGTGAGCAACTTTTCCTTTTCCTAATCTCAGCAGGAAGGCTTTCAATTTTTCACCACTGAATACAATGCTAGCTGTAGGTTGTTCATGTATGCACTATGACATATTGAGAAAGCTTCCTTCTATTCTTATCTTATGAAGGGTATTTTCCAAGGAATAGTGTTGTATTATGCCAAATGCCATTTCTGCATCAATCTAGAGGAGCATGCATTTTTTTCTTTTCAATTTATCAGTATGACTTATTACACTAATTGATTTTCTTCTGGTGAAACACCCTTGTAAACATAGGATAAAACCCATGTGATCAAGTTGCATAATTATTTTAATATGGTTTTTAATACGGTTTGTAAGTAGTTTGTTGAAGATTTTCATATTTATATTCATTAGTAATATTGGTCTGTAATTTTCTTTTTTCATAGTGCCTTTATCTAATTTTGGGAATTGCAGTAACATTGACTTCATAAAAGGAATTTAATGGCATTCTTTCCTGTTCATTTTTTAGAAGAGCTTAAGCAAGATTGTATTAGATCATCTTTGATTGATTCATAGAATCCACCTCTGAACCCATTTGGACCTGGAGTTTTCATCCTTGAGAGATTTTTGATGACTCTTTTGCTCTCTTCACTTGTTTCAGGTTTGAGGAAGTCTCCTATTTCTTCTTGGGTTGGTGTAGGTGGTTTGTGTGTTTCTAGAAATTTGCCCATCTTGTATAAATTGTCTAGATTTAGGTATACATCTGTTCATAGTAACATCTTATGAGCTCTACTATTTCTGTGGGGTCAGTGGTAATGTCCCCATCTCATTTCTGATTTTATTTATTTGTATATTCTCTCTTTTCTTTGTCAATGTAGTTAAGGGTTTGTCAAATTTTTTTTATCTTTTCAAAGAATCAACTTTTGATTTTGTTGATTCTCACTATTTTTTTGTTCTCACTTTTATTTATTTTTGTTCTTACCTTTACAATTTCTTTCCTTCCACTTGGTTTAGGATGAGTTGTTTTGGGTTTTTTGTGTGTTTTTATTTCCTCCCTTTGTGCAGTTAGATCTTAAATTTTAACTCTTCCTTTTAGGACTGAGGGATAAAATTTTCCCTCTCGAAACTGTCTTTGTGGGTTTCCATATGGTTTGATATGTTTTGTTCTCATTTTCACTCTTAACAAGATATTTGCTGAATTCCCCTGTAAAATCTTCTTAAATACATGGATTATTTAATACTGTGCTGTTTAATCTCCATATAATTAGGAATTTCCCCTTTTTCCATCCATTAATGATTTCCATCTTCATTCCATTATGATCAGAGAAAGTGTTTTATATATTATCAATCTTTTTAAATTTATTGAGACTTGTCTTGTGTCCAAACATATGATCTACCTTAAAGAAATATCCATGAGCACTTGAATAGAATATATATATCTTGATGCACCAGGGTGCAATGCTCTACAGATGTCCGTTAGGTCTGCTACATTTATCATCTTATTCAAACTCTCTGTTTCTTTATTTATTCTCTGCCCTTATATTATACCAATACAGAGAGTGCTATATTGAAGAGTCCAACTATTATTGTAGTGACATATTTTTCTCCGTTCAGTTTTGTCAGTGTGTGCCTTATATATATTGGAGCACTCTAGTTAGGTTCATAAATATGTAATATAATTATTTCTTCTTGCTGAATGACCACTTTTTAGAATGCATAATGACATTCTTCTTCCCTTATAAAAGTTTTGCAATTAAAATCTATTTTTTTCTGATATTAGTGTTACTATTCCAGCTTATTTTCCTTACGATTTGCATGGAATCTTTTTTTCCCACCTTTCACTTTCTTTTTTTTTTTTAAAGATTTATTTTTTAATTTCTCTCCCCTTACTGCCCCCCACCCTGGTTGTCTGTTCTTTGTGTCTATTTGCTGCATCTTCTCTGTCTGCTTCTGTTGTTGTCAGCGGCACGGGAAACTGTGTTTCTTTTTGTTGTTGTTGCGGCATCTTGTGTCAATTCTCCATGTGTGTGGCACCATTCCTGGGCAGACCTCACTTTCTTTCCCGCTGGGCACCTCTCCTTATGGGGCGCACTCTTTGCACGTGGGGCTCCCCTACGTGGCACAGCACTTCTTGCCTGCATCAGCACTGCACATGGGCCAGCTCCACATGGGTCAAGGAGGGCCAGGCTTTGAACTGCGGACCTCCCATATGGTAGACGGATGCCCTAACCACTGGGCCAAGTCCGCCCCCACCTTTCACTTTCTAACTCATTGTTTCTTAACATCTAATGTGAGTCTCTTGTAAACAACATAAGTGGCTGTTGCAGTTTGATATTGCTTAAGCATTCCAAAATTATATATTGGATTGTGATTGTAAACTGGTCTGTTACTCTAGGATTAATAGATTGTATTAGATTCAGAGGTTTCACTGAATTCTGTGCCATAAAATTGCTAGTAGAACACTTATTAGTCTATTTGATGAAAATTTGTATCTTCCTAAAACTTTCATTATTTACATTGAAATTCACTCTTATTAAAGGAGGATATTTTATTAAAATGCTAAGTATTATTAAGTTTCTAGATGAAGAATTGATACAGTGTGGGTGACTATTTCCAAAAGACAGTCCCTTCCCATCTGACACCAAGTTATCATGCAAATATTTAATATAATACAGCTGGCCTTTTGGAGAAAGCAGAGCAGCTGAGCCCAGAAAATGATAAGCTCCAGAAAGAGAAAAGAGCCTTTCACCCACCATCTTGCATCAACATGTGACAACAGACTGGGTGAGAAAGTACTTCTTTTGGTACCTTGAGTTTGACTCTTTAGGGCCTGGTAAATGTAAGCTTCTGTCTTAAATAAATACCCTTTAAAATAGTCAACAGAGTTTGGGTACTTTGCATCAGCACCCTTTTGGCTAATACAATGGCTCATATTTATTATCTCTTCTATCTGTCTGTGTATTTTGATTGTGTATTCAAGCCATTAATCAATATTATTACTGTATGGATATTACCTACTACATCCATTTTCTCCTTTGGCTTTCTGTTGTTGTATCATACTACTGTCGGTCTTTTTACCCTTTAATAATCTTCATGTCTTCATTCTTCTCCACGTCTCTTGCACTTCTATATCCTATCAGATTGCAGGACTCATTTTAGTATCTCTTATGATTCTGGTCTTTTAGTAACATTCTATCAGCTTTTGTTCATTTGTGAAGACTTTAAACTGACCCTTAATTTGGAAAGACAGTGTTTCAGGAAACAGAGCACTTGGCTGGTAGTTTCTCACTTTCAGTAGCTTATAAACATCAACTATTTTCTTCTCTCCTCCATGATTTTTTATGAGAGTTCATCAATTATCAAGGTTCCCTTTTATGTCACATTTTGTCTTTTCTATTGCTGTTTTTAGAATCCTCTCTTTATCTCTGGTATTTTTTATTCTGGATAGTATGTGTCTCAAGTAAAGAATATTCAGATTTAGTCTGTTTAGGGTATGGTTTCTGTCTTGGATATTCATATTTATGTGTTTCATAAAAGTAGGGAAGTTTTCAGTCATTATTTCCTCAAATATTCCTTCTGCTCCTTTTCAGTTCTCTTCTCCATCTAGGACAAGAATAATGCATATTCTGTGTGTGTATTTCACATTGTCATAAAATTCCCTGAGACCGTGTTCCAATTTTTCATTCTCTTCTCTTTCATTTCTATTTTTACAGTTCAGATGTCCTGTCTTCGGAACCATTAATTCCACCTTTCAGAAATTCAATTCTGCTCTTATTTGCCTCTAATGTATTTTTTAATTTTACATTTAAATATGATTTAGATAATATAAACAATACATCAGAAATATAAATGGATTTCCATATACCCACCCTTTCCCATTCCCACACTTTTCCCTATTAAACACATCTTTCATTAAATTTGTTACAGTTGAGGAACACATATTGAAGCATTGCCACAAACCATGGTTAAAAGTTTACATAAGAGTTTATGCTTTTCACTATACAATTTTAAAGGGTTTGACAAAATGTATAATAGCAAGCATCCATCATTGCAATGTTGTACAGAACAATTTCAATGTCCCCCAAATGGCCAATGTTACACCTATATTTCCCTCTCCCTCCCCTCAGAAACTATGTTGACAACAGCTTTATATCAATGTTACAAGATCTTCCATTGCTAAAATAATAATGTCTACATTAATACATAGTTGCATTACCCACTTACGTTGCTTCAGAAGACTTCACAGCTTAATCTAACTTGTTGAGCTGGTGGAGCTCAGTGGTCAATCGCTTGCTTCACATATAAAAGGTCCTGGGTTCAATACCAAGTACATACTGCATGAAACAAATAACAAAGAACAAAAACACACACACACACACACACACAAAACACACACACGAAAAAAATCTAACTTGTCTGAGTGGTTAAGGGGATGGTGATGGGCATATCAGCAGCTGCAGAAAGAAGTTGAAGGACAAGAAAATTCAGGGCAGGGATTTAGACTGAGAGGTTTTTTTTAGGCTATTTGATTTGTTTTTTTATTTTTATTCCTTATTCATTTCCCTACACCTGGTTACCTTACCTGCAGAGGGCAGACGTGCAAGGGAATTGATTGGTGAGCACAGGCAGACTGTGATGGTTCCAAGTGTCCTGAGAGGGAGACTTGTTGGTTTCCATTTTTCTGCAGTTGTTGCTTTATTTCCTGTCATTTTTTTTCTTATCTCCTTTTTCCCTCTTCCAATGGATTTATTTTGTCCCACATTCTCTTGTTAGGTCCTCATTTTCTTTCTTCTCATCTTTCTCAACTTTTATTTTGTTCTATCTTTTTTCCTGTTTCCTTCTCTTTTTTTGCTCTGCTTATTTTATTCCCAATTCTTTTTATTTTTTATGATTTTTCACTCATTATTCATTTTTTTAAAAAATTTTCCTCATGGTTCTTTTAAGGTTCATTTTCCCTCTTGTGTGTGGGGTTTTTTAATTCTTTTTCTTTTCTTTATGTTTTCTTTTCTATAGTCAATATTTTTTTTCTGGGGACATGGACAAATAAAACAATGTAAAATAAGTGGAAACAAGTGTCAAAGAGGAAACTTAAATCAAAACAAAACAAAATAAAACCCTATAGTAGAAAGAGAAACTAACCATTTGAATAAGACCATCAAAAATTACACAGCCAGTTTAAAAGTAAAAGGTTGGAAAATCATATTCCATGCAAGTAGTAATCTAAGAGCTGCAGTAGCAATATTAATATTGGACAGAAATATATTAAAAGGTAAATTCACAAATGTTATAAGACATGAAGGAGATCGTTATATATTAATGTAACACAGATTTCACCAAGAAGAAATAACTATACTAAATATTTATGCACCTAACCTTTGTGACCCTAGGTACATGAATCAAACACTGACAAACTGGAGGAGAAAATAGAACTGTCTACCATAATAGTTGGAGTCTGCAATATACCACCTTCAGTACGGGATTGACAATCTGGGCAGAGGATAAATATAGAAATTGAATAATTTGATAAATGAACTAGAACTGAGATACCAAAAGAGCACTGCACCCACGAACACCTGGATATGCAGTCTTTACAAGTGCTCATCAATCTTTTGCCAAGATAGACCATATGTTGGGTCACAAGACAAGTCTCAATAAATTTAAAAAGATTGAAATTAGACAAAATACTTGAATCTGATTATAATGAAATGAAGCTAGAAACAAATAAGGGATGGAAAAGGGGAAACTTCATAAATATATGGAGATTTAAAAAACACACTCTTAAATAATCAGTGGGTCAAAAAGAAATTGCAAGAAAATTCAGGGAATATCTTGAGATGAATGAAAGTGAGAACACAACATATCATAACCGATGGGACACTGAAAAGGAATTTCTTAGAGGGACATTTATAGCCCTCAATGCTTGCATTATAAAATAAGAAAGAGCTAAATTTAAAGCCCCAACTGCACACCTGGAAGATCTAGAAAAAGAACAGCAAATTAATCCCAAACCAAGCCAAAGGAATGAAATAGTAAAGACCAGAGCAGGAATAAATGAAACTGAAAGCAAAAAAAAAAAAGTTAAAGAAAATTAACAAAACCAAAATTTAGTTATTTGAGAAAATAAAATCAACAAACACTTTGCTAGACTGATGAAGAAAAAAGAGAAGATGCATATAAATAAAATCACAAATGAGATAGGGGTCATTACCACTGACCCCACAGATACAAGTGATCATAAGAGGACACTGTAAACAATTGTATGCCAAAAAAATTGACAATATAGAGGAGTTGGACAAATAGTAAGATGTGAACCACCTATACTGACCTTAAAAGAAATAAAAGACCTCTTCAAATAAATCTCATGTGAAGAGATTGAAAAGGTCATCAGAAACCTCACAAAGAATGTGGGAAAGTATGGGCTATAATGTGGATCATTGACCATGAGGTGCAGCTTTGCCCAGAGATGTACTCACCAAATGCAATGGATGTGTCATGATGATGGGGGAGAGTGTTGCTGTGGAGGGAGTGGTGGGGTGGGGGGCGGTGGGGGTGAATGGGGACCTCATATTTTTTTAATGTAATATTTTTTAAAAATTTAAAAATAAAAGAAACCTCTCAAAGATGAAAAGCTTGGTACCAGATGGCTCCACAGGTACATTTTACCAGTCTTTCAAAGATGACCTAATACCCATATTGCTCAAGCTCTTCCAATAAAACTGAATAGGAAAAAATGCTACCAAAATCATTCTATGAAACCAATACCACGATCAAACTAAAACCATATAAAGATACTATTTAAAATTAAAATTACAGGCCAATATCTCTAATGGATATAGACACAAAATTCCCCAACAAAATACTTATAAACAAAATCTAAAAGCATATTAAAATAATTATACAGAATGATCAAGTGGGTTTTAACTCAGGTATGCAAGGATGGATCAACAATGGAAAACCAATTAGTGTAATAAACCATATTGATAAATTGACAAATAAAAATTACATGATTCTAATTTGATGGAGAAAAGGCATTTGATACAATTCCTGAAGAAAGTTTTCCAAAGTACAGGAATAGAAAGAAGCTTTCTCAATATGGCAAAGTGCATATATGTAAAATTGACAGCTAGCATTGTACTCAACATTGGAAGTCTGAAAGCTTTCCCCCTGAGATCAGGAACAAGACAAAGATGCACACTGTCATTGTTATTATTCAATATTGTGCTACAGGTGACAAACTTGGCCCACTGGTTAGGGCGTCCGTCTACCACATGGGAGGTCCGTGGTTCAAACCCCGGGCTTCCTTGACCCGTGTGGAGCTGGCCCATGCGCAGTGCTGATGCGCGCAAGAAGTGCCGTGCCACGCAGGGGTGTCCCCTGAATAGGGGACCCCCACATGCAAGGAATGCACCCCATAAGGAGAGATGCCCAGCGTGAAAGAAAGTGCAGTCTGCCCAGGAATGGTGCTGCACACACGGAGAACTGACACAACAAGATGACATAACAACAAAAAAAAGAAACACAGATTCCCATGCCACTGACAACAACAGAAGCGGACAAAGAAGATGCAGCAAATAGACACAGAAAACAGACAACAGGGGTGGGGGGGGAGGAGAGAGAAATAAATCTTTAAAAAATATATATTGTGCTAGAATTTCTAGTTAGAGAAATTAGTCTAGATAAAAAATAAAAGGGGCCCAAATAGATAAGGGTAATATAAAATGATTTAATGAGGATATGTTCCTGCATCTAGAAAATCCTGAAAAAATGTACCACGAAGCTACTAGAATTAATAGATAATTTCAACAAAGTTGTGGAATACAAGATTAATACACAAAAATCAATAGTGCTTCTGACAACCATGTGCACCCTCATGCTTCAGGGCAGTTAGTTTTCACCCTGAGCTATCTAACACACTTCATTGGGTGCTCCAGGAGACCAGAAGATCATCCTGTAACATCCTTGAAAGAGGTGAAGGAGTAAACTTTACATCTACAAGGAAGATTTGTAAGTAGAGCACTCCACACCACAGTGGCCAGTGTCCATATCCCACTGGATCACAAACTGCCTCACAAGATATCCCATAGTTAGAACTGTAAGATTCTTCTCCCAAATACTGGAGTGGAAGAGATGGTTGGGTACCAACTTATGCTTTTGATTATTAAATTCAGCTGGTGAAAGTGTAATCCTGAGTACAGCTAAAGTTTGAACCTGCCTAAGTCAGAAATAGGCTGGAGCCAACATTTTAACTCCACCCCTAGGATAAGTGGAAACTGGCAAACTGAAAATAACAGTGCTTAGTGGCTGGCTTTTTTTCCATTCCGATAAGATTGCAGCTCTAGCTTGAGCATCAGCCCCACCTTTGGCAGGGAAGAAGCTGGGGACCTGCACCAGCCTCTCCAGGAAACTACAGGCTATGACATGGAGACTAGTGCTCATTCTACTCTCCAGCAAAAGCCATCTCAGGATTTATTCTATCACTGGATTTTGAAGCTCAATTTCCCAAAAACTGAGGAAGAAGCCATAGTTGGCCTCTGACTTCAGCTACTGATTAGTAGATTCAGCTTGTTAAGTATAACCCCAGGAGCAGCTAAAGTTTGAATCTATCCAATTTGTAGAGGCTGGTAGCCACCATTTTGCTCTGCCTCCAACATGAAAGTAAGCCAGCTGATTAAAAAGCACAGTGACAAAAAAATCACAGTGACAGTAGAAACTGGCTTATTTCCACCCAGATTGGACCACAATCCTAGGCCCAAATCTGGCTGCAAGGAAGCTGGTGGGACATACACTAGCTTTTCCAGGCAACTGCAACTACATTCGGACTGTAAAGTCTGAATAGTTGGAATTCTACCTGGAAAACTGCAGCCATTTTGAACCTGCATAGCATAGATTGCTGTCCACAACTGTAGCTCAATCCCTGCCCCAGGCAGGAGAGGGAATGGTGTGAAGCTTCATCAGTCTCTTGGGGCAGCTACTGATGGTCTTGACCTACATGACTTGGATTAATGCACACAGCTGTGGCTTGCCCTACTCCTAGAAAAGGAGAAAGTTGGGAGAAGCATCATCAGACGCTGGGGCAACTCAGGCAGCTTGAGCCTCCACAACTTACATCACCAACTAAATACTTGGCTCCTACTACACAACCAGTGAAGGATAAATGGCAAGAAAGCCCTATAACTAAAGAGAGAAACTGCACCAGAACAAGTAAATTTAGTATGTCGATGCCAAGAAACCAACAAAAACTACAATCTATACCAAGAAACAAGAAGATACTGCTCAGTGAAAGGAAGAAGATAAAACTCCAGATGACAAAAAGTAGTTGAGACAACTGATCATAGATATTCAAGCAAGTCTTAATCAATTCAGTGAGATGACTAAAGGGATTAAGTATATTCTGAAGATATTGGATGAACACAAGAAAGAATTTGAAAGCAAGCATAGAACAATAGCAGATCTTATGGGAATGAAAGATGCAATAAATTAAATGAAAAATACACTGATTCATACAACAGCAGATTTGAAGGGGCAGAAGAAAGATTGGAGACATTGAAGAAATGGCTTATGAAAGCAAACATACAAAAGGACAATGAAGAAAAGAATGAAAAATCAAACAATGTCTCAGGTAACTTAACGACAGCAAGAGACATGCAAACATATGTATCATGGGAGTCCCAGAAGGAGAAGAGAATGGGATAAGGGCAGTAGGCATATTTGAATATATAATGGAAGAAAATTTCCCAACCCTATTGAAAGCATCAGGATAAAATTAATGTATAATATATAAAGGATACCAAATAAGATTAAATGCCAATTTCTCATCAGAAATCATGAAGGAAAGAAGACAGTGGTAAGATATATTTAAAATAATGCAAGAGAAAAACTTCCAGACAAGAATCTTATACCAAACAAGATTGCCTTTAAAGGTGATGACAACTTTAGAATAGTCACATATAAACAGTAACTGAGAAAGTTTATAACAAAGAAATTGGCTTTGCGAGAAATACTAAAATGTGTGCTACATTCTGAAAAGACAGAGAGTGAAGCTTGGAAGAGAGTTTAGAAATGTAGATTATATCCATAAGCATAAGTAAAAGTCTCAAAAGAATGGTGAAAATAAAATATGCCAGATAAAACTCAAATGTCAAAATGGGTGAAATAAGAACTGCCTTTACAGTAATAACATTGAATACCAATAGATAAAACTCCCTAATCAAAAGACACAGACTTATGGAAAGGTTCATAAAATACAAGCCATCTATATAGTGTCTGCAAGAAACTCACCTTAGACAAAAGTACACTAATAGATTGAAAGTGAAAGGTTAAAAAAAGGCGTTCCATGCATTTGGTAACCAAAAATAAAAAAGACCCTAGCAATGTGCAACCTGAGGAGGAAGTCAGGAAAAATATTACATTTACAATAGTGACTAAAAATAATCAAATATTTAGGAATAAACTTAAAAAAGAAGTAAAACACTTGTCTTCTGAAAACTAAAATGCACTATTAAAAGAAATTTTAAAAATACCTAAATAATATGAAACACATTCCACGCTCATGGAATAGAAGTCTTAAATCATTAATATGTCAATTCTATCCAAATAAATATAAAAATTGAATGCAATCTCGATAAAAAGTCCACGAGCAAATTTAAACAAATGGTAAACACGATTATCAAATTTATTTGCAAGGTAAGAGGTCCCAAATAGACAGAAATATTTTAAAAAGGAAAACAAAGTAGGAGGACTCTCATTTTCAGACTTTAAGTCATTTTACCTAACTACAGTGGTATAAACTGCATGGTACTGGCATTAAACAAATAAACAAATAGACCAATGGAACCAAAGTGATGGCTCAGAAACATGCTCACATCTATGGTCAAATCATTTTTGACAAGGTTATAATACCCACATAGCTGAGGTAGAACTGTATTCAAGAAATGATGCTGGGAGAATTTGGAATATCCATAGCCAAAAAGAGAGAAAGAGGACTCCTCTCTCACAACTTTTACAAAAATTAACTCAAAATGGATCAAAGACATAAATATAAAAGCAAGAACCTATAAAGCTTCTAAAATAAAATGTAGGAAAATATCTTCAAGACCTGGTGGTAGGTGGTGGATTTTTAAAGGAGAAAAGAAAAGGAGCCGAGAAGTACTACTGACTCTTAATGTATGTAGAAGTTTTGATTAACTTTACTGTAAAAGTGTGGAAATGTATACAGTGTATAGTAACATACTACAGTGAGTAGCAGCTGGTCGATAAATGGGAATGTGGCTGGAAAGGGTAGTCTAGTGATGTAAATGCCAATTGAATGAAAGCTAGAGAATAAGTTAGGTCTTAAATAACACAGTGAATACAGAAGTGGAGCAGGATTGTGGGTGATAGTACAGATGAAAGAGTGTCCTTCTGTGAGTTAGAGCTGATGTACATCACTCTTGCAGGGTGGTGGAAATGTGGAGAAGCATGGGCAAAGTACAACTGTAGTGAACTATGGAATGTGGTTAACAGTAATACTGTAATATTCATGCATCAATCCCAAATACATATTATGTTGATAATGGAGGAATATGGAAAAAGTGTGCCAAATGTATGTTATGAACAATGGTTGATGATAATAGCTTGATGATATTATCTCATAATGTGTAACAAATATACAGTTTGGTGTGTTGATGAAGAGGTGTTGTATGGGGTTTCTACACATGCGCATGCATATTTTGTAAGTTAAAATTTCTAAAATAAAAAAGTTTTAAAAAAATCTCAATTGCCTTTTTGTTCACTACTGATATGCAATCTGAAGAGGAAATCATAAAAATAATCCCATTTATAATAGTAACTAAATCAATCAAATATTTACAAATAAACTTAACTGAAAACATAAAAAAGCTGCATTCAGAAAACAACAAAACATTGTTAAAAGAAACCAGAGAAGACTTAAATAAATGGAAGAACATTCTTCGTTCATGGATGGGAAGATTAAAAATCATTAAGATGTCAATTCTATCCAAATTGATTTACAGATTCAATGCAATCCCAATAAAAATACCAACAGCCTTTTTTGTCAAAATTGAAAAGCCTACAGTCAAATTTATTTACAAAGGTAAGGGGCCCCAAATAGTCAAATGACCTTAAAAAGAAGAAGTAAGTTGTAGGCTCTCACTTATTTTCTTTAAATCATACTACTTAGCTACAGAGGCTAAAACATCATGGTACTGGTCTAAAGACAAACAGATTGACCAATGGAACTAAATTGAGAACTCAGAAATAGATTTTCACATGTACAGTCAAATGATTTTTGACAATGCTTTTAAGCCCACACAGCTTGGTCAGAACAGTCTCTTTAACAAATGCTGATGGGAGAAGAGGATATCCATAAGCAAAAGAAAAAGGACCCCTATCTCACACCTACAAAAATAAACTCAAAGTGTATCAGGGACCTAAATATAAAAACAACCTTAAAACTCCTAGAAGAAAATGTAGGAAAACATCTTCAAGACCTTTTGGAAGACAGTAGTTTCTTAAACCTTACACCCAAAACACGACCAACAAAACAAAAATAGATAAGTGGGACTTCTTCAAAATTCAACACTTTTGTACCTCAAAGGACTTTGTCAAGAGGTTTAAAAAGTCACCATTTCAAGGAGAGAAAGTATTTGGCAAACAGATATTTGATAAGCATTTAATATGCTTGATATTCAAAGAGATCATACAACTCAACACTAAAATGACAAACTGTCCAATTTATAAAATGGGCAAAATATATGAAAAGGCAATTGTCCAAAGAAGAAATAGAATTGGAAAAGAGGGAAAAGGATGTGGTTCTACCAATTGGGCTCCCATTTACATATAAGAGGTCCAGGGTTTGATGCCTAGGGCCTCCTGGTGAGGGCAATCTGGCCCATGCAGCAAGCTGTCCCACATGGAGTGCTGGCCCATGCTGGAATGCCACCACGTGCAGGAATGTCCCCTGTATGGAAATGTCACCCAGTACTGGAAAGCCACGCTGCACAGGAGTGCCAGCCAATGCTGAGTGCTGGTACAGCAAGATGATGCAACAAGCCACACAGAGGAGAGAAAATAAGAAGACGTACCTGAACAGAGAGTTGAGGTGGTGCAAAAGACTAATGTCCTCTTTCCCAATCTAGATGGTCCCAGGATCAGTTCCTAGAGTCACCTAATGAGAATACAACCAGAAGAACACACAGTGAAGAAACAGAGAGCAGACAATGGAGGGAACAGGAGGGTGGACAGAAATAAATAAAAATAAATCTTTAAAAAATGAAATGGCAAAGGAACACATGGAAAAGTTTCCAACATCACTACTGATTAGGTAATGCAAATAAAAACTACAATAATATAATATTTCACACCTATTACTCTATGTTCTTCTCCTGTGTATTTACTTCCCAGGGAGTTCAGTGCCCTGGCGGTTGGCCCTACTTTGTAGTTTGTGTTCCTGAGTGTGATGGAGTTGGACTCAGATATGACCTTTCTACACATGCCTCTTCTGTCACTTTTACTGGAACTGTGGTTGACACTGGAGTTGGTGTATACTCAGGAGACCTGAGTTTCTGGACTTTCCATATGACAGCCAGGCTCTGAGCCTCAGCAGACTTGCAACTCCTACCCTCTGGTTTATTGGACTTACCTCAGCCAGCTAACAGGGAACTGAAGAAGGTCAACCACCACACCAGGGAGCCAAGGGTGCCTACAAATGTGAGCAGGAGAATTGCATCCATCATCCACATGGGATCTAAGACCCCTCTCGATATAGAGGTGGAGTGGACATAACCATCCCAGGGTCCACAGGATGGAGGAATAGAGTATGGATTAGAGTGGACTTACTGACATTCTATTATGGAACTATTGTGATTAGTAATGGAAGAAATTGTAGCAATGATGTGGAGAAAGTGGCCATGGTAGCTGCTGAGGGTAGGGAGAAGGAAGAAGAGATATGGTGTTGGGGCATTTTCAGGACTTGGAGTTGTCATGGTGGCACTGTAGGGACAGATGATGGACATTGTATGTCTTGCCACGGCCCACCGAGTGGAATGAGGGAGAGTGTAAACTACAATGTAAACCATTATCCATGTGGTGCAGCAGTGCTCAGAGATGTATATTCACCAAGTGCAATGAATGTCCCACGATGATGAAAGAGGTAGTTGATGTGGGAGGAGTGGGGTGAGGGGGTGGTGGGATATGGGGACCTCTTATATTTTTTGAATATAACATTTAAAAAATAAAAAGAGAAAAAAAGAAACACACACAAAAAAACTCTAAAAACGATCTCCTCTGCCATGTCATTTTCTCTGTGATTCCTTGCCCTCCAAGAGGTAGGGAGTCAATGTCCTACTCTCTTGGCCAAATCAAAGCCCTAATTATAATTTAATCAAGTAAAAGTGATGTCTCTGAGTTTAATTCAACCAAGGGGAACATGTTCAGAAGAACAGACCAGTTTACAAATATAATCCAATATCTAATTTGGAATTCATAAATATTGCCAAACTGCTACACATGTCATTCTAATGATTACTGGGGTGGACGTGTAATGCTGGAAGGGGAAATGAAATGGACTTCTGGATTCTTGTTAATATTATTTTTATCAATTTGTGTTCTGTTTATATCAGTTTGTACACTTCAAAATTTGTGAATAATACAAATAAATTGTGCAATTTTCTCTGTGTATCATAGGTTTCAAAGAAAATTAAACCACAAATGAGTGACAGGAAAAGCCTTACTTTCTTCAAACACCCACATAATCAGTATTTAAGATTTTGAAGAAAGGCAATATTTAAAAACATCTAGAGTTAGATTACCTCTCACCATCTTTACTAATAATTCCCTGTTGCCGGCATCATCATGCATTTGGATCATTGCCAATTCTCTGCTCTACTTTTGTCCCCTTCTCAACTGTTCTGTTAAATGAAATTTAGATAACCATATCATTCTTCCTCTTAGATTCTCTAAATTAAATGCCACAGTCATTAAAATAGCTTACAGGACCCTTCATGATATGTTCCCTTTATACTTTTTAATCTCATTTTATGCTACTGTTCCCCCAATGTCATCCCATTCTTGTCATATTGGCCTTGGTGCTACACAACACTTAAGTATAATTCTGCTTCAGGGATATTGTATTTGCTGTTCCCTTTGCCTGGAATGCACTATTTTCAGTTATTCTATGGCTTAATCTATCACTTCCTTCAGATCTTTGTAGATTTCTCAGTAAGACCTTACATGACTACCTTATTTACAGTTGAATAAATTCCTTTATCTCTCAACACCCTCTAATCTTTCAGATTTACTTCCCTCTGTAGCATTTATCACCACCTAATGTAGAGTTTTTTATCTATTATATGTCCCTTTTGACTAAAATGTATGCTCCACAAGAGCACATAGTTATGGGTTACTATTTTGTTGTTGCTGTTCACCACTGTATATGTATTTAGCATTTTTAAGTACAAATAAATGTTTTGAATGA
Source organism: Dasypus novemcinctus (assembly GCF_030445035.2). Lineage (NCBI taxonomy): Eukaryota > Metazoa > Chordata > Mammalia > Cingulata > Dasypodidae > Dasypus > Dasypus novemcinctus. Next base: position 139,326,656 of record NC_080704.1, on the reverse strand, counting down.
ATCAATGTGTAATAATTTTTACTTTAATGCTCAATATTTTTCCATATATTTTCCCTTATTCTATTCTCCCAGAAACCTTATCATTGCTGTTGTGTGCATACTATCCCATTTTATTAATGAAAACTCAGATCCTGTACACTGAGTTAACATGTCCAAGATTATCCTGAAAGTATACAAGAAGACCAGAGGCAAAAATTTGATTGTTTTGACAAAGTCCTGTGCACTTCTCACAGCCTTAATGCAAATATATATCAGGAATTCAAAATAAAAGGTCCTATAGCTTTTCAGATATCTGGTAAAGATGAGAATTAGTCTTGCGAAATTAGAACCATCCTTTATTTTCTCAGTTTCCTCTGTTTAACGTCCTAACAGGTCACCCTGTTTTTGTTATTCAGGTGAAAATCGGTAGGTCAGATTAGATTCTGATATTCATCAGCTAGACGTAAGTCCCTATTTTAAAATGTTTTTCATATTCTATCTAATATAATACTATTTGAAAGACATAAAAAGTATTAGAAGAACACTCTGTTTAATTCAATGTATTCCCTAATAAAAACACTGTACATTAACTGCACATTCCCTATCCCCGCCCCCCCCCGTATTCATGTATACATGAAAGTCTGTATTCAAAAATGTGTCTTTATGACTTTGATGATTCTAACTATTTTAAATCAATGAAGCCATATAATATATGTCCGTTTGTATAGTGCATTAGACTCACAAAATGTCTTCAAGTTTCATCTATGTTATCACATAAATCAGAATTATCTTCCTTTTTATGGCTGAGTAATAATCCATTGTATTTATATGCCACTATGTGTTTATCCACTAATCTGTTCATGGACACTTGGGGATCATTCAGCTTTTGGAAATTATGAATAATGCTGCTATGATCACTAGTATGCAAATAAAAATTTGAGTCCTTGAATCCAAACCATTTGTGTATATCCCTAGAAATTGGATTTCTAGGTCATATGGCAATTCCATACTTAATTTTCTGAGGAACTTCTCAACTGATTTGTACGTCAATGCACTATTTTATATTCCCACCAAAAAGGAATGTGTGTTATTCTTTCTGCACACCCTCTTCCACACTTTGTATTATCTCTTTTTTCTTTTTTTTAAATTTTAGCCATGGTAGTGTGTGTGAAATGATTTCTCATTGTGGTTTTGATTTGCATTCTCTCGATAGCTAACGATGTATACCATTTTTTCAAATGATTTTTGGCAATTTTGTTTATCTTTTGGAGACATATCTATTCAAGTTTTTGTCTTTTATTTTTGTTTTTGTTTCTTTATTAGAGAAATTGTGGATTTAGAGAACAGTCGTGCATAAAATACAGGATTCCCTGTTATCACCCCACCAACAACTTGCATTGATGTGAAACATCTGTTACAATTGATGATAGCATGTTTTTATAATAAAACTATTAATTAAAGTCCATGGTTTAAGTCAGGGGTTCAATTTTTGGAGAACAGTTTCACGGCTTTTTAAAAATTTTATTCAATTATCATATGTACAATCTAACATCTTCCCCTTTTAGTCATATTCAGATATATTATAGCCCTATATGCTATATATGTCTTTAATTTAAAATAATTGTGGGTTTACAAAACAATCAAGCACAATGGGTAGAATTCCCATATAACACCCCTCCACCAACACATTACATTGTGGTGAAATGTTGCTTACAGTTTATGAGAGAACATCATATCAAAGTCTACTGCAACTAAGTATGGTCTGTGCTGTATATTTTTTAGGAAGTACCAGGGATTGAACCAGCACCTCATACATAGGAAGCAGACACTCATCCACTGAGCTAAACCTGCTCCACTATCATGTACATTTTGTATGTTTTTTCCATACCACCCTACTATTAACCCAGTAACTTCTTTGACATTGTTGCAAGAAATTATAATATTGCTGTTAACTGTAACCCATAAGTTCCATTAATTGAATTTTTCCCATGCATATCCATTTACTTACCATCTCATAATAGTGAATTACATTTGAAAGCAACCCAATCGAAAATGGTGAAAAAACATATATAGACATTCCTTCAAAGGGGAAATACAAATGGTGAAAAAGCACATAAAAATATGTTCAATATCACTAGCATTTAGGGAAATACAAAACAAAAGTACAATGACATATCAACTCATACTCATAGAATGGCCATCATTAGAAAATTTTTTTAAAAAGTAATGGAGAAAATGTGCAGAAATAGGAACACTCCTTCACTATTGGTGGGAATGTAAAATGTTGCTGTCATTGTGGAAGACTGGTATTTTCCCAGTAAGCTAAATATAGAAATGCCATATGATCAAGTAATCTATCTACTAGAAAGACATCCAGAAGAATTGAAAACAGTGACATGAACAGATACTTGCATATTGATGTTCACATCAGCATTGTTCACAATTGCCAAAAGATGGAAACAATACAAGTGTACATTAACCGATGAATGGATAAACAAAATGTGGTATATACATATGATGGAACACAATGTTGTTCTAAGAGGCATTGAAGTTGTGATGCATGTGATAGCCTGGAGGAACGTTAAAGCATTACACTTAGTGAAATAAACCAGACACAAAAGGATAAATATTGTATGGTTTCACTAATATGAACTTTATTTTTATTATCTCCTTTTTTGTTAATTTTATTTATTCATTATTTTATTAGTCTTTTTTAAAGATACATACATCAAAAAAGATATACCCCCCACCCGCCCAATTCTCCCACATCAACAACCTCTTTCATCGTGTGGCACATTCACTGCATTTGGTGAATACATTTTGGAGCACTGCTGCACCACATGGATTATAGTTTACATTCTCGTTTACACTCTCCCCCATTTCATTCAGTGGATTATGGAAGGATATAGAATGTCTGGCATCTGTCCCTGCAGTATCATTTAGGACAACTCCAAGTCCCCAAAATACCCCCATATCTCATTTCTACTTCCCTTTCACTGCCCTCAGCAACTATCTTGGTTACTGTCTATAGATCAATGTTAGAGCTTCTTCCAATACTAGTCACAATATTTCTATAGTAGAATAGCAATGAGTTCACTCTAATCCATATTTTATTCCTCCATCCTGTGGGCCCTGGGTTGGTGATGTCTGCTCCACCTCCATATCAAGAGGGAGCTTGGATCCCACATGGTTGATGAATGTGATTTTACTTCTTGGAGATGTAGGCATTTTCGGTTCCTTGGTGTGGTGGATGAGCATTTTCACCTCCCTGTTAGCCGACCCATGCAAGTTCAACAATTCAGAGGATAGGAGCTGCAAAGTTGCAACTCTACTGAAGCTTAGGACTCAGCTGGCACATAGCCAGTCCAGAGATTGAAGTCTCCTGGGTATACACTAACCTCAGCATCAACCATAGATTCAGTGAAAGTGATAGAAGTAGCATGTTTAGAAAGTTCACATCTGAGTCCAACTTCATCAAACTCAGGAACACAAATTCCCAGGTAAGACCCACTGACAAGGCACTGACCTGCAGAGACAACTGCCATGATAAAAGAAACTGTGTGTCTCCATAGCCCTCAGGAGTATCCATACCTGGAGTTGAATCTACATTGGCTTTCTCTGGGATCCTGCTGTGGTGTGCATAAATGCAACCTATCTGATGACATCCTCACTCTTTTTTGAAGACTCTTAGACATATAAACTCATTTGTCTTTACCATTTCCCCCTTTTTTTCAAAGTCTCTTTCTAGTTGAATCACCAGTTACTGATTGGTAGCAAACCCTTAACACCAGGGAGGCTCATCCCTGGGAGTCATGCACCACATTGGGGGGAAGGTAATGCATTTCAAGGCTGACTTTGGCTTAGAGAGAGGCCACATTTGATCTACTCAGAGGCTATAAGGAGGTAACTCTTAGCCACCCTGCAGCTCTAGGCCTAGTTCAAATTTCAGGCACATAGGCTCATAAGCATAATTATCAGTATCAAGGGCTCATTATTGGGCCATCCTTCTTCACTGGTCTTTGCCCTTGTTCTTGGGGAATTGCTCTGTTCCATTGGGGAATGTGACAGAGCTCCCCTGGCTTGAAACTGTACTCTCTCAGTTGTCATTCATAACTGTAACTACTATGAAAATACACAGCACATATCCAAACATTTGTATGTACCCCATATACATGCCCTGTAGAACTCCCTCCCAACCACATGCCCCCATCAATACAACCTGACACCAGCATTCCTTCCCAAACATAGTTGAACCCATCTGTTGCCCAAAACTTCTTTAAAAATGGAGCCTAATATATTGCCAAATCCAATTAATAGGAAAATGAAATAGCAGTGATAGGTTGAAGAAATAGACTACATACTAATTTAGAAAAACTAACATAAAGTATAAATGAGTTGGTGTATTAAAAATTTCTTAAAAATCATAAAACTTTCTTTTTGATGTTTTGCCTTTTATCACTGTAGTAAGTGTTGCCCTGTACGTACAGTGGCAAGGCAATTTCTTTCATTTCTTCCTCAGTGTCTACATCCTTTCTTTGTTTTTTCAAATTTTTTATTTTGCCTTCAAAAATGTTTTAGATCACAGTAAAGTCACATATGCAATATAGGGGTTTCCCATATATCCAACATCAAACCATTTTCCCTGTTTCCCAGCAATGGTCTTTTCACACGTTCATGTTATATTTGCTGCAGCTGATGTACAGATTTTGAAACATAGTTATTAAACATGGTTCCACTTTGGTTTACATTATGCTCTATATTTTAGACTGTACAATTTTCTAAATTTTTAGTTACATTATGTTTACATTATGGTTTACATTTTAGCCTATAGGCTATTATATATTTTTGGTGTAGTTTAACATGTCCTATATACATTATTGCATGCTTTTGTGGAACACTTCCATTGCCCCCCAGTTACTCTGTTTCCATCTATTCTATTCCTCTCTCTCCCTCCCCTCAGGACACATAGTGACAATCAATTTGACTAATTGAAGGATCAGATTCACAGATACTTGGAGCAATGCTGAGGGCTTGATGTACTAGACCGCACTAACCTATTGGGAGCCACCAATTCTCTTGAGAGACACAATTCCCTCTGTTTGAGAGCGTCAGGCTTCCTCAGGATGTGGGTATACATTCTCACTCATTGTATGGGTCTCCACCCATTAATATAACACATATGACAAGATGAGCACTCACATGCTCCCTAAAAGCTTGCCCCTGTGCCAGATGCCTCCCCTTAAGCACCTGTAACAAGTAATCCTTCCTTATAATATCTCTAAAGAGTTTTCTCAACATTATAGTTTCAACCACATACCTGACAATCTCCCACGTTCAACTTCCCCCCACCCACATTTTCCAGCCCTCCCACAATTATTTGGACCATCTGACCCATCCTCCCAGCGCTAGTTCCCCTCAAGCCTTCAAAGCCCCACCCAAAGTTATAACTATGCTCCCATCTTATTCCTTCCCTATACAAATACTTACCTCTAGTTTATCATAGACTTCACCCATGTAGGCTCACAACCTTCCTCTCCCACCCCTAAATTCGTGTAAGCCTATTATCCAGTCACAAGGTCTCTGAGACAGCTTGGTTTGCTCATCTCATAGAGAATTCACATAGTATTTGTCCTTCAATGCCTGGCTTGCATCACTCAACGTATGGACCTCAAGATTCATCCATGTTATCCCATGTAATGTACTGTATTCCTTCTTATAGCTGAGTAGTATTTCATTGTATATATATATTCCACATTTTATTCATCCATTCATCTGTTGATGGGCATTTGGGTTGATTCCAACTTTTGCCAATAGTGAATAATGCCGTTATGAACATTGGTGTGCATATGTCAGTTTGTGTCCTTGTTTTCATGTCTTCTGGTTATATGCCCAGCAGTGGGCATATAGTCTTTCAAAGTATTCTTTTATGGTACTTTTTATTTCTGTGGGGTCAGTGGCAGTATCTGATTTTTCATTTCTTATTTTATGTATTTGCATCTTCTCTCATTTTTTTCTTTGTTAGTTTAGCTAAGGATTTGTCAATTTTATTGATCTTTTCAAAGAACCATCTCTTCGTTTAATTTAATTTTATTTTTTCAAGCAATTTCTTCTTTTCTATTTCATTTAATTCTGCTCTGATATCTGTTATATATTTCTTCTTCCTTTGGGGCTAGTTTGTTATTGTATTAATATAGCTACTCCTGCCCTTTTGTGGTTATTGTTTGTCTGTAAGATTGTTTTCCAGACATTCACTTTCAATCTCCTTGAATCCCTGCATCTAAAATGTGTTTCTTGTAGACAGCATGTAGATGGGTCATATTTCTTTATCCATGCCTCCAATCTGTGTCTTTTAATAGATGAGTTTAATCCACTAACATTCAGTGTTATCACTTTCTAGGAATTACTTATATTAGCCATATTTTCTTTGTATTTGTCATGTTGTATTTTATTTTTTTCTCTTTTTGTCTATTTAGTGGTTCTTACACTCTCCTCCACCTCTGTTTCTCCTGTTTTGTTGTTGTTGTTTTTTCTTTTCTCCTGCAGAACTTCCTTTAGTATTTCTTGAAAGGCATGTTTCTTGTTGGCATTCTCTCTTAATTTCTGTTTACCTGTGAATATTTTGAACTCTCCACCATTTTTGAATTCCAGCTTTGTTGGATAAAACATTCTTGGTTGCAATTTTTTTTTCTTTTAGTACCTTGACTATGTCATACTCCTGCCTTTTTGATGCAATGGTTTCAGATGAGAAATCAGCACTTAATCTTATGGAGCCTCCTTTGTATGTGATGGTTCTCTTTTCTCTTGCTGCTTTCAGTATTTTTTCTTTGTCTTGATAATTTGATAATTTGACAAGTATATGTCTTGGGTTAGGCTTGTTCGGATTTATGCTTTTTGAGGTGTGTTGTGCTTCCTGGACATGTACATCCATCTCACGCAATAGGTTTGGGTAATTTTCAGACATTATTTCCTTTAACACCCCTTCTGTCCTCTTTCCCTTGTCTTTCCCTTCTGGGATGCCTATAATGCATATGTTTGCATGTTTTTTGTTGTCATTCAGGTCCCAAAGTCCCTGCTAGATTTTTTTCTATCTTTTGATCTATTAATTCTTCTATCTGTTTGATTTCAGATGTACTGTCTTCCACTCAGTAATTCTTCTCCCTCTTCAAATTTGCTGTTATTTCCTGAGATTGTACTTTGTATTTCTTGGTTTGTGCTGTTCCTCACCAGCTTATCCATTATGTTTTTGAATATGACTACAATTTCTTCTACATACTCTTCAACTGTTTTCTTAATATCCTTAATCACTTCCTTCACTTCATTAAATTTGTCTGTTATACAGGTTTTGAGAGCTTTGATTAGATTTTCAATCTTCTCCTCTTCTTCCTGGTTTTTAGTTGGTTCATCGGATTTGGGCATGTTTTCCTGATTATTGGTATGTTTTGTAATTTTTTGTTGCTGCATGGTCATCATTTTATCTTGATGGTTTATTAAGTTCATTAGCTTCTCTGTCTAGTCTTGGGGTTTATTTAGGTGTTGTTTTTGTGTGCATGTTAAGTCTTCTCTTTGACACTTTGTTCTTCTTATTCTATTTCATTGTTGTTGTCTAAGTTCCCTTGATGGAAAATATTAGGGACAGGGAAAGCAGAAGGAGTAAGAAAAGAAAAAGTATAATAGTGATATTGATAGTAAATGTTAGCAGAAGCACCATGTGAGATCTAGGAGAATGGATATTGATCTCATGCAATTTCTGTATAGATTTATAACAGTAAAAATATGGAGTACCTACAATGAGATGGTAATCTGATTATGAGGAAGAATATAGTATGAAAAGGCCATTGTCATCAAAGAGTGTGAAAGAGAAGAGAAAGGACAATAATATAAAGAGTGAATAAAAGATCAAAAATGGAATAGAGGTATTAGAAATAAAAAGTCAGAAAAATTGGGGGCTACACAAAGAGAGGTGGAATGTAAGAGAAACAGTAAATGATGGAGGATAGAAAGATGTAAAGGTAAGGGGATAGCGTTGGTAGCCAAAATCTTACACAAAGGAAAGAGGAAATTGAGGATGAGGAAGCACAGCAAATAAGAAAAAATTGCCTGCAGCACCTAATATAAAAAAAAAGAAAAGAAGAAAATTTTAAAAAGGGGGGAAAAGGAGAAAAAAACAAGCAAGGAAAAAAGAGGAAAAAAGGCCATGGGGGGATAAAGAGGAAGGAACAACAAGTAAACAAATCAACAAAAAAGACCAGACAAGGCCTCAAGAAAGGAATCCTCTTTGCAATTGAATAAACTGCTTAGGAGTCTAACCTTTCCCTTTCTCTCTTTCTCCCTTCCTCACTTCCCTCTCTCCCACAGCAGAAGAATGGATACGTGATGACTTCCCTTGGAGATTCTAATGGGACCCTGGTGAGCCAAATCACCACAGAAAATAATGACTCTTATTTTCTTGAGAGAGAGCACCCACACCTTGCCAGGAACCCTAAATATGCTATTGGAAGCCTGCAAAGCACATCCTACTGTCCCTCTCTCTGAGGTTTGCTATGGAGCACCTAGTTAATTTTCTGACTCCATCTTCTCCTAGACCAATTTTCTGATCCCATGACGTTTAGGTAAATCGGGTTCTCTTGACAGATTCGCCTCTCTTCTCTTCCTAGTCTCTCCTGAAGCCAGCCGGTATGATCCTCCAAGCTTGAAAAAAGTGGGACCAGAAAATTGAACAAGCACTCCTCATGTCCCTCTGCACCCCCCACCAAAATCTTCCCGTTCCTGGAGTTAGTCTGAGACCAGAGGGCTAGGGGAATGCTGGTGTTAGGGGAGTGCTGGGCTTGGGGAGAAACAGACCCAGGAGAATGTGGGCTCAGGATATGTGGCTCTGAGGAATGTGGGTTATGGGGAATGCAGCATTTGGGGGATGCAAGGTTCAGGGAACACGGGCTTGGGGAATCACTAGTTTTGGGAACATGGGGCTTGGGTTTATTGCCCTGTATCTGGTGGTTTTCAGGGAATGTTGCAGCCCTCAGCACTAGGGGAAGTGTTTTGCCTTCCCACAGCTTCTTGCTTCAGTGTTAGGCACACACAGTTTTGCCATGAGCAAGAACTACTTTTGTCACAGTCTCTCCAGATTGATGTCCAGACGCCTGCTTTGTACATTCCCAAAACTGCCCACTCTGGCAGGACTCCATCCCCACTCAGCTGGTCCTTTGCAGGAGAAATGATGAGGGTACACTCACTAGGATGTCATCTTGCCCTGTCTCCCTCACTAATATGAACTCAACACAAAGAATAAACATATTGAGTTAATACACAGAGTGTATTTTACTTGAAGATATGATGAGGGCTAATAAGGGGGACTGGTGCTTAATGTATGAATAATTTTAAAATTAGCTTGACCATAAAAGGGTGGAAATGGATAGAGTTGATGGTAACACGTAATAGTGAGTATAACTTACACTATTGAATTATATATGAGTTTTTGGCTGAAAGCCGTAGTCTAGGGTTGTAAATGCCAATTGAAAGAATATTCTAGGGGCTGAGTAAAATAGTGAACCTGGTGGTGGATGTAGATTGTGGGTATTAGTATAAATACAAAAATGTTATTTGTGCTAATACAAATACACAAAATGATACATTTTGTATTTTGCCCTTTTTAAAAGGTTGTCTATAGTTATTGAGTTGTAAGTTTTCTTCATATATTATAGATATTTAAACCCTTATTAGATATGTGGTTACCAAATATTTTCTCCCATACTGTAGATTTGCTTTTAACTTTCATAATGAAGTCCTTTGATGGACAAATTTTTAAAATTTTCATAAAATACCATTTATCTATTTTTTCTTTGTAGCTCATGCTTTTCTCATAAACTCCAAGAAAACAATGCCTACCACAAGGTTCTGAAGATGCTCCCTGATGTTTTTTCTGGGAGTTTTAGTTCTTATACTTAGGTACTGGATCGAATCTGAGTTATTTTTTGGTAAATGGTATGAAGTAGGAGTCTACCTTCATTCTTTCACATATGGATGTCCTGTTTACCCAAAACTGTTAGTTGCTCTAGACCATTCTTTCCCTTGAAAACAATAGGTTGGCCATAAATGTGTGAGTAGTTCTTTACATTGAATTTGATCCCATTCTTCTACTTATCTATCCTTATATCCATACAATGCTGCTTTGAGTAGAGTAAATTTATAATAATTTTATAATTGGAAAGTAGGAGTTTTCCAACATTATTGTTTGTTTACAAGTTAACTTTGGATATTCAGGATACCCATAAACTTTAATATAAAATTAGTAATTAGCTTTTTGATTATTCAAAGAAAGCTGTTATAATTTTTATTGAGATTGTACTGTATCTGAAATAATTATAGGCAGAATTATCATCTTAACACTATTTAGTTTTCCAATCCATGGATTGAGGATAAGCTTCCATTTGTTTAGGTCTTCTTTGATTACTTTTATTGACATTTTGCCAATTTCCATATAAAAGTTTTTTTGCATCTTTGGTTAAATTTTCCTAGATATTTTATTATTTTAGTTGCTATTGTAAATAGAGTTTTTCTCAATTTGCCCTTTAGCATTCTCATTATTAGAGGATAGAAACAATACTTATTTGCAGGTGTTCATCTTGCACTCTGCCACATTGTAGAATTTAATTATTATCTCTAATAACTTTGTTGTGGATTTTTCAGAATTTTCTATTTACAAGACCATGTCCTCTGCAAATAGAAAAATGTAGCTTCCTTCCAATTTCAATATCTTTTATTTCTTTTTCTTTCCTAGTGGCTCTGGCTTACAACTTCCAGGACAATGTGGAAAAACACTGGTGACAATGAGCGCCTTTGTCTTGTTCCAGATCTTAGAGGGAAAGTCTTCATTCTTTAACAATTCTTTAACATTCTTTAACAATTGAGTGTAATGCTAGCTCTGGGTTTTTCATACATGCCCTTCATCATGTTGAGAAAGTTTCCTCCTATTGTTAGTTTTCTATGTGCTTTATGTCAAAAAGGAGTGCTGGATTTTGTTTAATGTCTATTCTGCAACACTTGAGATGTCCATGTGACTTTTCATTTTTTCTGTTAATTTTGTGTATTACTTTAATTTATTTTATGTTGAACTTTCTTTGCATACCTCGTAAAATTCCACATGATCTTGATGGATAATTATTTTAATATGTAGTTTGATTCTGTTTTTTAGTACTTTCTTGAGGATTTTTGCATCTATATAAATAATAGATATTTGTAATTTTCTTTTCTTGTGGTATCTTTATCAAGCTTTGCTATTATGGTATTGTTTGCTTCAAATAATAAGTTAAGATGTACACTCCTGTTAGCACTGATCGTAAGGTAGTTCTAGTGGTAGCACACTCCCTCAGTATTTGTTTATCTGGGAATATCTTAGTACTGCCCCCATTTCTGCAAGAGTCTTGCCATATATAAAAATCTTGTTTTGCAACTGTTTTCACACAGCACATTAAATATATGATCCCACTACCTTCTTTCCTCTATGGTTTCCGAGGTGAAATTGACACATAATCTTATTGGGATCCCCTTGGTACAAAACACATTACTTTATTCTTACAGCTTTCAGATCTCTTTCATTGTCTTTGGCACGCAATATTTCAACTACTTTGTGTTTGAGAAGGGTTCTCTTTGTTTTTCCTGTTTGGGATATGTTGGGCTTCTTGGATGTATATATACATGTGTTTCTTTAAATATAGGATGTTTTCTGCCATTATTTCTTCCAATAATCATTCTGTCCCTTTCTTTCTTATCCTTCTGGGACTTTCATAATGTGTGTAATAGAATACTTGTTGGGTTCTACAGGTTTGATAGATGGCTTACAAAGTTTTCATTCATTTTTTCTCTCTCCATTTGCACGAATAATTTAAATTTTCTTATGTTCGCTATTACTGATTCTTTCTTCAGCCATCTCCAATCAGCTGGTGAAACCCCCTGAGGAATATTTCTTTCCAGTTATTTTTTACTTCAATTCCAGCATTACTGTTGAACTACATTTGAAAATTTCTACCTTTCTATTAAGATTCTCATACTGTTCATTAGTTGTTTTCCTGATATCATTCACTCTTTCAACATGTTTCTGTTATCTCCTTGCACATATTGAGAATCACTTTTTTTTAATGTTTTTTGTCCAGTATTTCCATATTCAGGTTTTGTAATTGAGATTTCTGGATTTTTATATGGTTCCTGTAGATGAATTATCATTTCTTGCGGTTTTGTCTTGTAATTTTTGCTGCACACTGCACATTCTAACATATATTTTTTCTTTATTAGAGAAGTTGTGAGTTTAAAGAACAATCATGAATAAAATACAGAATTCCAATACACCACCCCATTACCAACATTTTGCATTGGTAGAGAATATTTGAAAAAATTGATTAAAACAAATTTTTATAATTGTATTATTAACTGGAGCTCATGGTTTTCTAAGGGTTTCCTGTGCAGTATAGATACACAGATTTTTTTAAAATGTCTGTTCTCACATATAAAATATGACATTTCCCCTTTTAATCACATTGGGATTGGTATTTCATTGCTGTTAATTGCATTCACAATGATGTGGTATCATCACCACAATCCATTACCAAAACATTTCCATCATTCCAAAGAGGAAAACTATACTTTAAGGCTTAACTTCCTAATCCCTGTCCCCACCCCATCTGCTAGTAAACTATATTTTCTATGAGGTTTATTATTCTAATTGATTCAGATCAGTGAGAACATAGAATAACTGTCTTTTTTGGTCTGGCTTATTTTATTCAACATGATGCCTTCAATGTTCATCCATATATCAAGAATTCATTCTTTTTTTTTTTACAGCTGAATAATATTCCATTGTATATGTATATCACAGTGAATTTATCCATTCAATAGGTGATGGAGACGTGTGCTGCTTCTATATTTTGGCAATTGTGAATAATGCCACTATGACCATTGGTGTGAAAATCTCTCTTCAATTCCATGCTTTCAATTTTTTTGTGTATGTATCTTGCAGTGGGATTTACAGGTCTTATTCTAGTTCTGTACTTAGCTTTCTGAGGAACCACTGTATTTCACAGTGTCTGCACCATTTTATATTACAAATAGCATGAATGAGTGTCACTATTTCTCCATATCTTCTTTAAAACTTGTTATTTTCAATGTTTAATAGCTGCAATTCAAATAAATGTGAAATGATTTCTCATTCCAGCTTTGGTTGTATTTCTTTATCATTAATAATACTGAACATTTTTTTCATGTGCTTTCTGGGCATTTGCATATATTCTTTGGAGAGATGTCTGTCTTTTGTCCATTTTTATTTTTTGTGTGTGTTTTTATTGTTGTTAAAGGATTTCTTAATATATTATCAATATTAAACATTTATTGGATATGTTGTTTCTAAATATTTTCTACCATTGTGTAGGTTATCATGATAGAGACTTTTGAGGAGCAAAAAATTTTTTTGCTGATATACAATTTATCAATTTTTATTTTGTTGCTTATGATTTGGGTATAGTTTTTTTTATCAAGAAAGTGTGATTATTTTGTCAAATATCTTTTACACATCAGTTGTGAAGATTGTGTAGATTTTCCTTCATTTTCTTAATGCATTTTATTATCTTAATTGATCTTATGTAGAACCAATTTTGCATACCAAGGTAAATTTCACTTGATCATGCTGTATAATTCTTTTAATATGCTGTTGAATTTGGTTTACCAGTATTTCGTTGAGGATTTTTCATTCATATTCATAAGAGATATTAATCTGTAGTATTCCTTTCTTTTGGTGTCTTTGTCTGACTTTGGTATGAGGATGAGGTTGGCCTCATAAAATGAGTTAGGGAGTAGTCCACTCTCTTGAATGTTTGGAAGCATTTGAGTAGAACTGTAGTTAAATCTTCTTGGAAATGTTTCAGACTCTCCCTGTAAAGCCAGCTGATGCTATGCTTTTCATTTTTGGGAAATATTTTATGACTCTTTCAATCTTCTTACTAGCAATTGGTTTATTGATATTGTCTCTTTCTTCTTGATTCATTGTTGGTAGGTTTTGTGTTTCTATGAATTTGTGCATTTCTTCTGTTTTTTTATTATCATACAATTGTTTATATTATCCTCCTATATTTCTTTTAATTTCATTGGTGTCATTAGTAATGCTCCCCTTTCATTCTTGACTTACAATATTTGAATCTTCTCTTCTTTGTTAGTCTACATATAGATTTGTCTTTCTTTCTCTGCTCTAACCTTATTTCTTTCCTTCTATTCATTTTCATTGTAGCTCACTCTTCTTTTTCTAGTTCCTCTGATTTTTACATTAGGTCTCTGTTTTGAAGACTTCCTTTCATTTTAGAGAAATTATGAGTTTTGAGTTGTGAGTTTACAAAATGATCATGCAGGATTTCAAATTGTATTTTAAGCCCATGCAGTATCTTCTTAATATCTTTTAACTCTTCAGACATATTTTCCTTTCACTCCTTGAATTGATTTAGGATATTTGTGTGAACATCATTGATTAGTTCTGGTTCTTTGGTTTATTCTTTTGGCCATGCCATATCTTTCTGTTTCTTAGTATGACTTGTAAATTTTTGCTTATATCTAAGCATTTGATTACGTTGGTGATTTTAATTTGTCGATCGATTTCTATTTCTTGCCTAGTAGTTTTGTTTCAAAACTGTTTGATTTTTGGTTCATTTTTTTCTTAAAATTTAAAGTTTCCCTTTTTCAGATATCAATATAGAGCCAGGGACCCACTAATAGGGCACAGATCAATTCAACAGAGGTTGGGAAAACAATGACAAACCTTATCTTCCTTCACATTCCTGGCTGGCCAGAAGATGGCACTTTATGGCAAATCTTTCCACAGAGAAGGATGTTTTAGTTTCCACTGCCTGGGTTTTCTGAGCCAGTGAGTCAAATTCAGGATATGCTGCTAAAATCACTGAAGAGAAATCACATTCAGTCCTCTACAACACACTCCTTCTTCCAATTCAGTCCTCTGCCACACACTCCTTTTTCCCAGGGAAGAATATTTCCTTTCCTCTCTCCATTGGCCACTAAGCTATAGAATTTACCAAGGCTCTTCTCATTGAAGGTGGGGGATAGGTGGTATTCTTAATGTGGCAGCTAGTAACTCACTGTTTTCCTTTTTGCTTCTTCATCTCTCTGTCCCCATACCCTCCTGAATGATATGTGCATCATTCTCCTGGTCTGCAGAACCCCAAAGCATTTCCCTTGGACAAATTCTGCCCTGTCTCCCCTGTTCTGTAAGAAAGATGCACCCTGCCTGACCTACTCTAAGGCTGTCTTCTGAGAACCAATCAAAGAAAGTATTTTAAACTATACTGTTGCAAGTTATGAGTGCTCTTCTGATCTGCTCCCATGATTTCTGTTGTGAAATCAGAACTCTATTAGGGACACCCTTTTACATAATAAGCTGCTTTTTTCATGCAGCTTTCAAAACTATTTCCTTTCCTCTATATTTGATACTGTAGTTAATATAGGGCAGGGCTTATTTTCTTCATGTTTATTCTGTTTAGTTCTTTGAGTTTGTTGGATGTGCATATTCACATTTTTTGCAAAGTTTGGAAATTATCCTGTAGTTATTTCTTTGACAATTCCTTCTGCGAACTTCTTTTTCTTCTCCTTCTTAACTCACATAATGTGAATACTGGTGTACTTGATGGTGTCCCATAGCTGTTCTAGGCTATTTTCTCTATTAATATTTATTTTATTTTTCTATTCCTGAACCTAACTCATTTCCATTGTCTTATCTTCAAATTAACTGATTCTTCTGCCAGCTCCAGTTTTCTGGCATTTTTCATTTTGCTTATTGTATTCTACACCTCCATTAATTTAGTTTCACTACTTTAAAAAATTTCTATCACTTAGTTTCTCATATGGCTCATTCCTTGCTTTCGTGATATTCTTTAGTTTCTTGTCTTTACCTTCCTTAATCTCTTTAAGCATTTTAAAGATAATTTTGAAAGACTTTATTCAATATGTCTATGTCCATGTCTTCTTCACTGGTGTTTTATTTATTTTTATACTCTTCGTGTGGATGAGCCATTATTTTCACTTCTTTTTTTTTTTTGTCTTATACTCTTATTTCACGCACTATATCTTTTAATATTTTAAAATGTCAACTTTGATTTATTCTCTGGGATTTCTGTTTCTTGGTTTTGTCACCATCTAGTGATAAGAGAGAGATTTTTGAGCTTCATTACTCCTATCAAGAATGTCTTCCCAAGACAAACAGTACTCAGAGTTCTTGTCTGTCTGGCTCTCTGTCCTCTCCTTTTTACAGGATTTTGTCCCCTCTGTTTCCCAGGAGACAGACTTCTCTCTCCCAGGTGTCTGAAGCTGGCAGACCTTTGCCCCAGACTGTTCACCTCTGTAGATTTTTATACTCTTCTCATTGTCTCATGCTGCTTTTGCTGGAAGTCAAATTCTTGGAGGAGGGTCTCCAAAGAGGGACCTTCTCAAGAGAGTATTTCCTAGTTTTTACCATTGTTTATCAGCTTCTTCCTTGCACTTTTCTTTTGAAAATGTACAATGTTCTTCAGGCTTCCAGAGTTTCAATATAATTTTATCAGGCAGTTCCTGCCTGTTTAATAGCTGATCTGGTAGAAGAACTGAGCCCTGCAGTTCCCTAATTCACCATTTCCCCCCCCACACACACACACAGAAGTTCCTTCTTTTCATGATTTTCAGTATCCCTGGTAATCTACCACACATTGTGAATTCACCTTTTGGGATGCTGGGTATTTTTATATTCCCATTTATATTTTTGATCATTTTCTGGGACACAGTTAAGTGACTTATAAAGCATTTAATCCTTTTAGGCCTTATTTTTACGATTTTATGATTGTTCTGAAGGATCATAGATGTGTTCATTTTGATACTAATTGTACCCCACTATTAAGTATGAACAACTCTGATTCTTCTCCTCAGTGTTGCAGGAATTACATGAATTCTGAATTACTTGAGTCTGCATGGGGGTAATAGGAACTATTCATGTGTTTGTGTTCTCTGGATGTTACCTAATGCTTGACACATTTATATCCCTGAACACTATTCTCTAACCTTTTCTGATTTTTGACAGCCTAGTTTCCACACATGCATGTTCTGATCAGTACTCTTCTGAAGACTTGAGGGAGACATTCTGAAGAACTCCATGTTTCTGGCTCTGTGCTGCTTTCTCCTTTTCAATAATCTATTGTGAATTCTAGCCACTTGGACTCACCACACTGATCTGAGTAAATGAATTTTTCTGCTGTTGCCTGGAAACACTGGGCATAGGACTCACCTCACTTTTTTTGCTGTTTCTCAATGGTCATTGCCCTTTATTACCTGATTGATAGTGTCTTGGAAAACATTATTCATAAATTGTACTTTATTGTTTTGTCTTTTGTGGCAGGGGGACTAATTTGGTTTCTGTTGCTTTAACTTGGCCAGATGCAGAACAGTATACCTATTTCAAAGTAATAGCTAAAACACTTAAAAAAAAATGGAGTTGTAGACTAATTTTACTACTTTATACAATGAGCTTCAAGATTCAATTTTTTTACTGTTAGCAGTAAAATTCATACCCATCTATTTCTGTTAATAAAAAAGAAACTATTCAATACATAATGCTTATATTCCCTTCAAATAATGATTTATGAAATATTTTATGTTTTCATATATATTTCATATTTTGTTTGCTTTTTCTTCAATAGTGTTGCTCTAATAACAATAATGGTGTTAAGAAAATAAAATAATTAAATGTCCCCAAAATTCATTTTCAAGTTTTCCTTGAGGTTAGTTCCTGTATTCTTAGGCATATTCTTATTATATTCTGATGCTTTTAAAAAAATTTTTTGAAGTACATCACTCATACATAAACATACACAAACAATAAATATATACTAATAGTTGTGAACTTGCAAAACAAACATATATAACATCATACAGGACTCTCATAATTCACCCTACCACCAATAGCTTGCATTGCTGTTAAACCTTTTTAACTAAAGATAAAAGAGCATTGTCACAACATTACTAGTAAACAAAGAAATTTTCCCCAATGAAGCCTATTTTTTATCTTCATATCATTTATACATGAACATACATAAATTAAGTGTATAGTAAAAGTTGTGAACTTAGAAAGCAAACATGCATAACATCATACAAGGGTCACATACACCAACCTACCACCAACACCTTGCATTGTTATGAAACATTTGTTACAAATTATGAAAGAACATTGTCAAAATCTCACTACTAATCATAATCCTTATACTTGGTGTGTTTTTCCCCAACCCAGTCTATTATTGTTTTTAAAATATTTTTATGACAGAAGTTGTAAATTTATGAAACTATCATGCACATGTGAAGAATTCCCAAACAACACCCCTCTATTAACATACCAAAATATGGTGTGTCATTTGCTACAGATAAAATAATATCTGATTTTTACCATGTTCATAGTGTACATTTGACTTAAATTTTCCATACTGCCCCAGTATCAACACAATGCATCTTTCACGTACATGCAAGAATATTATATTATTACTGCTAAACTCTGTCCAAAGGTCACTCCAGCTGTAATGTTCCCATGCATCTCCACATTCACACCACCCCACAGTAGTGATGTATATTTGCTTTAGCTCACAAAGGACACACTTGCATCTGTGCCATCAATCACAATTCTCATCCACCTCCTGGTTCACCATGTCATTCAGTTCCCAGATCATTCCCTAGCATTGTGTCATTTGTCATTTACATGCCAAGAATATAATTTTCAGCTCCATTTATAAAATAGTTGTTAGTCATTATTTGCTACCATTCACCTTACACATTTCCACACTTTTACAAAAAAGCTGATTAAAACTTCTACATACATTAAACATCAGTAGTCCACTCAGTCCTCCCATCCCCTTTAAGAAATCACAAACTATCACCTGGCCTTGGAGACATTTTCCAATAATTTCTTGTAGAAGTTTTATGATTCTTGCTTTTATTTTTAGGTTTTTGATTAATTTTGAGTTAATTTTTGGATAAGGTGTGAGATAAGGGGTCCTCTTTCTTTCTTTCAGCTATGGATATCCAGTTCTTTCAGCACCATTTGTTGAATGGGTTGTTCTGCCTGAGCTTTGTGAATTTGACAGGCTAGTCAAAAATCAAAAATCACTTGACCATACCTGTGAGGGTCTGTTTCTGAACCATAAATTTGGTTCCATTGGTCTATTCTGTTTGTCTTTAGGCAAGTACCATGCTGTTTTTACCACTATATGTAGGTATTACAATTTAAAGTCTGGAAATGAGGGTTCACTTTTCTTTTTTATGATGTTTCTGGATATTCAGGGGTCCCTACCCTTCCAAATAAATTCATTGGTTGTGTTTTCAATTTTTTCTTTAATGCTGGTAGAATTTTTATTGGGATTGCATTAAATCTGTATATCAATTTGAGGAGAATTGATATTTTAATGATATTTAGTCTTCCAATCCATAAGCAGGGAATGTTCTTCCAGTTATTTAGGACTTTTTTGATTTGTTTTAATATTGAGTTGCAATTTTCTGAATACAGGTACTTTACATCATTGGTTAGGTTTATGCCTGACTGAATTTTACCTGTCACATTTTATTTTCACCATGCTTTTGACACGTTCATTTACTTTTTTTTTAATAAAATCTTCATTTCTAGACTCTCTTCCAGTCCCCTCTCTCCTTTCATTTCTTTTCAGGCTCTATCACAACCTTTAGAATTTCCTGAAAATCTGATCTATTGTTTATAAATTCTCTCAGTTTCTATTTATCTGTGAATATGCTATTTTCACCCTCATTTTTGAAAGACAGTCTTGCTGATATAAGATTGTTGACTGGAAGTATTTCTCTTGTAGTATCTTAAATATATCAGACCACTGTCTTCTTGCCTCAATTGTTTCTGGTGAGAAATCAGCACTTAATCTTATTGGATATCCCTTATATGTTATGCATTGCTTTTCTCTTGCTGCTCTCAGAAATCTCTTTTTGTCTTTGACATTTGATATTCTGAAGAGCATGTGTCTTGGAGTTGGTCTATTCAGATTTTTTCTGAGGTTAGTACGTTGTCCTTCTTGGACAGGGATATCTATGTCCTTCAATAGGGTTGGGAAATTTTCTACCATTATTTCTTCAAGTATTCTTTCTGTCCCTTTTCCCTTCTCTTCTCCTTCTGGGACACCAT
The DNA here is from genome assembly GCF_030445035.2 of Dasypus novemcinctus. Classification (NCBI taxonomy): domain Eukaryota; kingdom Metazoa; phylum Chordata; class Mammalia; order Cingulata; family Dasypodidae; genus Dasypus; species Dasypus novemcinctus. The sequence goes on along the minus strand of NC_080704.1, from coordinate 139,306,483 downwards.
GACACGTATGTTTGCATGCTGTTTGCTGTCATTTAGTTCTCTGAAACCTTATTCAAACTTTTTCCATTCTTTTCTTCATCTGTTCTTTTGTATGTTCAGTTTCAGAGGCCATTTCTTCAAGCTCACCAATCCTTTCTTCTACCTCTTCAAATCTGCTGTTATATGATTCCAAAGTGTTTAAATTTTCATTTATTTCACAGTTCATTCTCATAAGATTTGCTATTTTTCCATGTATACTTTCGAATCCTTCTATGTACTCATCCAATGTATTTTTTTTCTTCTTTATTTTTTCTTCTTTATTTTCTTTTTAATGTTACATTGAAAAAATATGAGGTCTCCTTACACTCCCCACCCCACTCCCCCCAATCCTCCCACATCAACAACTTCCATCATCATGGCACATTCACTGCACCAAGTGAACTATATTTTGGAGCACTGCTGCACCATGTGGACAGTGGTGTGGTCTACATTGTAGTCTACACTCTCCCCCAGTCCACCCAGTGGCCATGGCAGGATATACAATGTCCAGCATTTGTCCCTGCAGCACCACCCAGGACAAATCCTGAAAATGCCTTGATATCATATCTCTTCTTCCCTCTCTCTACCATCAGGAGCTACTGTGGCCAGTTTCTCCACATCAATGCTCTAATTTCTTCCATTACTAATCACAATATGTCCCCAGCAGAACACCAGTAAGTCCACTCTAATCCATACTCTATTCCTTCATTCTGTGGACCCTGGGATGTTTATGTCCAGTCCCCCTCTTCATCAAGAGGGGGATTAGATTCCACATGGAGGATGGATGCAATTCTTCTGCTTCCAGTTGTAATCAATCTTGATTTCCTGGTGTGGTTGACCTTATTCACTTCCCTGTTAGCTGGCTGGGATAAATTCAATAATCTGGAGGGTAGGAATTGCAAATCTGCTGAGGTTCAGGGCCTGGCTCTCACATGGACAGTGCAGCAATATAGGTCTCCTAATTATACACCAACCACAGGTACGGTAAAAGTAACTGAAGAGGCATGTGTGGAAAGGTCATATCTGAGTCCAACTCCTTCACATTCAGGAATGCAAACTCAAAAGTGGGGCCAACTGACATGGCACTGAACTCCAGAGTCACCTACCATGACCATACATCTTATGGGTCTCTGTAGACCTCAGCAGAACCAATAACTGGGCTTCTATCTATTTTGGCTATCTCTGGGACATTAGAATATTAGAAGTAGGCTGAGATATTCTGCTGGTCTTAGTTGACCCTTTCATTCAAGGTCTTTTTCTTGTTACATCATCAGCTTGTGCTTGGTAATAATCCCTCAGCACCAGGGAGGCTCATCCCTGGGAGTCATGTTCCAAGCCGAGGAGAAGGTAATGTATTTACATGCTGAGTTTGACTTAGAGAGTGGCCACATTTGAGCAACACAGAGGCTCTCAGTATGTAACTCTTAGGCACCCTGCAACTGTAGGCCTAATTCATATTTTAGGCACACAGGCTTATATTCATTGCCATCAAAATCAAGGGTTCATTGTTGAATCATCTGTCTTTATTGGTCTTTGACAATGCACTTTGTGGATTGTTGCTGTTGCATTGGGGAATGTGATATAGCTCCCATGGCTAAGAACTCAGCACTCTCTCAGTTGTCATTTTTACTGAAACCTCTATGAAAATATCCAAATATTTTTAAGTATCCTGTATACATTCCCTGGAGCACTCCCCCCAACCATGTGCCCCTTATCAATAACACCCCACACCTGTCTTCCTCCCCTGTCATAGTTGAACCTTTCTGTCGTAACTTCTTTAAAAATGAAGCTGAACATATTGCCAGGTTCCATTATTAGTAAAATGGAATATAGTGTTGGGTTTAAAGGCTAAATATAGAATACAGACTAATTGAGAAGAATTAAATAAATTATAAATAAATTGGGGTGTCAAAAATGGAAAAATGAAAAAACTTTGTTTTTGACATTTTGCCTTTCATTACTGCTATAGGTTTTGCACTATATGTGCAGGAGCAAGGCGATTTCTTCCATTTATTCCTCCTTGCTTATATCCTTTCTTTTTTTCTACTTATTAGGTTTGTCTCCACAAAAGTTTTAGATCACAGCAATTCACATATTCAACATACAGTACTCCTACATATCCAGTGTTTTTTTTAATATCCTTAATCTCTTTAGCCACCTCGTTGAATTTATTAAGGAGATTTGTTTGAACATCTGTGATTAGTTGTCCCAACTCTTTTATGTCATCTGGAGGCGTATCTTCTTCCTTTAACTGGGCAATAGCTTCCTGTTTCTTAATGTGGATTATAATTTTTTGTTGGTGTCTTTGCATCTGGCTTCCTAAAATATTTATTCTGGGTGCAGGTTTTCTCTTTAGTTTAGGGCTTCCTATCCTTTCTCCCTTCCTGGTTGTGCAATAGAAGCCAACCACGTAGTTTGTGCTGTAAGCCTTAGAGTCTCAAGCTGCCCTCATTTTGCCAGGGACCAATGAAGCTTCTTCAAGCTTTTTCCTTTGCCAGGGGTAGGGACAGACTCACAGCTGTGTAGACTAATCCAAGGGCAAGCCTAGGCTGTAGTTGCCCAGAGAGACAGAAGATGCTCCAAAACTCTTTCTCCCCTGCCTGGCATGGCAATAGAGCTGCAGATGTGGGTAGCAATCTATGCAGTGCCTGTCCAAGATGACTACTGTTGCCCTGCTAGACTTCTGGTTTTCCGTCTATGTCAGCCAAAGTTACCTACAGTTACCTGTATAGGCTGGTACAGGGCTCCTCAGCCTCCTCCCTGTCAGAGGCTGGGTTGAAGCCTAGGCTAGGGCTTCAGGCTGATCTGCATGAAAGAAACTTGCTCCTGAAGACACTGAGAGTTTCAGTCAGCCCGCTTCCCCTCAGGCTGGGGCCGAGTCAAAATGGCAGCTACTGGCCCCTTTATGACTTGGGCTGGTTCACACCACAGCTGTTCCCAGGGTTATATCTTAGCCAGCCACGTCTACCAATCAGTAGCCAAAATTGGCAGACAACTATCTCCTCCTCCCTTCTTCTGGAAATGGAACTTCCAATTCAAGCCACAGAATATCTCGTGCGGTGGCTTGTGCCACCAGAGAAGGATAATCACCAGCCTCTGCTTCTTGGCTGGTAATTTCATGGTGCAGTTTCCCACAGCTTCCTCCTGCTAGAGGTAGCACTGAGGCTTAGGCTGGAGCTGCAATATGATATTGATGGAAAGAAGTTGGTCCCCACCACCACTGTGATTTTCAGTCTGCCCTGCTTCCCCTTGTTCCAGGCATGGAGTTAAGATGGCAGCTCCCAAACTCTTTCTGACTTTGATAGGCTCAAACTTTACCTGTTCTCAGGATTATACTATAAACTGAATTTACTCATCACTAGCTGAAATTGTTGCCCAACTCTCTCTTCCTTCCTCATTTTGGGGAATTGAAACTTTCAATTCCAGCTGCAAAAGAACTCCCAGGTGACTTGTGCCTCCAGTGGAGGATGAGCACTGGCATTCAGTGTATGGAGTATTCTACATATGAGTCTTCTTTGCAGATGGAGTTTTCTCCTCCTTCCACTTCTTCAAGGATGTTGCAGGATGCTTTTTTAGTCTCTTGGAACCCCCAAAAAGGTGATTCATCTAGCTCCAAGAGCTAGAGCTCCAAGAACACCAAGAGCTGTTGGAGTTCACTAACTGCCCTGTATCAGAATCTGACTCTAGGAACCCTTACTCCACTGCCATCTTGCTGGTCCTCCTCTAATCTGATTTTTTTTCATGCAAATATATCTCACATTTTGTCATGCATGTTGATGGGAAAATGGATTAAAGTATAGACATTTTTTATTATATTTAAATTATGTTATATCTCCTCAATCAAGTGACACAATCTACATTATAACCACTGTCTTTAAAGTAACTAATTTTCCTCAATCTATTGATATATGAAATGATGGTGATGACAAGCAGATTATCAATCTGAGTATGAAGCCCAAATAAATAGGTAATGCACAAAGTAAATTTTGATTAAACAAAACACTTGAAAATATTAGATCTTGATGATTAGAAAGAACATAAATATTACACAGATACCATGATACATTCTGAAAGTTTTCTACATTACTAGAAAAACAACAAAATTATTTTGAGAAAGTTCAATAAGCACATATATTCAATTTGTAATCATAAGAATCGGAATGGTCATGCTGGAACATGGAATTATAACCAAATTTATGGAACAATGTCATTTATGTAAGCTATGGATATGTCTTTAATTGTAAGATTAAGATTTATAGTTACTATAAATATTTAGCCAGGGCAATTCTTTTTTTTAAATTGAATTTGTAATAATATTACATTAAAAATATATATATATGTGGTCCCATTCAACCCCACCATCCCCCCACCTCTCCCCCCCACCTCTCCCCCCCCCAGCAACACTCCCTCCCATCATCATGACACATCCATTGCATTTGGCAAGTACATCTTTGGGCACCTCTGCACCTCATGGTCAATGGTCCACATCATGGCCCATACTCTCCCCCATTCCATCCAGTGGGCCCTGTGAGGATTTACAATGTCCAGTTATTGCCCCTGAAGCACCATCCAGGGCAGCTCCATGTCCCAAAGACGCCTCCACTTCTCATCTCTTCCTGCCTTTCCCCATACCCATCAGCCATCATGTCCACTTTTCCCAATCCAATGCCACCTTTTCTATGTGGACATTGGATTGGTTGTTGTGGCCTCGCTGGCAGTGATTAGCGGCCCACGAGGTCCGGGCAGCCTTCCACGGCTCGGCGGGAAGCCCCTAGGCCAGCGCGTAGGCCTAGGTTCTCCAGGTGTGGGGGACGCGCGGTAAAAACCACGGAGACAGCCTGAGCGCAGGAACAAGTCTGCTTTATTGCGGAAATACACTTGGTTATATAGGGTTGGGTAGAGGGAGGGGCAGGAGCTGGGGCGGGTTAACTACGGGGCGGTAGTGGATAGGTGGAGTTGTGCAGGCGGCTATGAGGTAGGCAGTAGCTGGGGAAGAAGGCAGATTATATGTTGGCAATGTGGGCGGGACTGGCGGGAAAGACAGCAATGGCTGGAGGAAGGAGATAACAAAGTCTGGGGGAAGGGATGCAGCAACAATTGCTCCTTCTGTTTTTTAAGGGAGAGTAGATGAAAATGGAGTATCTCTGGGGAGGACGAGGGGTGAGGGGGCAGAATTGACTGGCTAAGGGCAAATGACATAGCATTTGATCAGGATGCATGTATAGCCCTTAGGGTCGGTACGCGCTAGTGCTAGATGAAATATCTAACTTGATGTTGCTTTTTGGGGTGGATAGCACTGTGGCTAACTTAACTGCAAAATTTCTCTGACGTATAGCAATAAAGGGGGGCGGGGGGTGCACCCAAGCCCTTTACGCCGAGGGAAACAAACCCGTGCCGGCGGCTACGGTCAGGGAGTTCTACAGTAAGCAGCTTACAGGCAGGAAGTACGGTGGGAAGGGGGGCGAGGATGTGGTCGAGATTGAGGAATGGAATCAGAAGCAACGAGACGTTGGTAATGGATTTGGACAAATGAGGAGAATACACTGTCAGCATGATCTTTGGCAAGGCGGATGATTCATCGAATGGCCCAGGGACCGACGGTGAGGCCCAGGACAATGAGCAGAACTGGGGTTAGTAACGGGAGGAGATAGGGGAGGAGGGGCTGCAGGAAGCCCCAGGAACCAGTAGTTTGGGCTCATTCAAGTCGGCGTTGGTTGAGACCTTTTTCAAGTTCTTTTAAGCTGGAGTCTACTAAACCGGTATAGTTGGCATAGACGCAGCATTCTTCTCCTAGAGCTGCACATAAGCCACCTTCTTTAAGGAGAAGGAGGTCAAGGCCTCGGCGGTTTTGCAGAACGACTTCAGAGAGAGAGTTGAGAGAGTCTTTAAGATATTTGACTGCGTCTCGGAGGTAGATAATATCAGAGTCTACTGCTTGTCTGAGGTTTTGGAGGGCGGATGCTTGTGTGGCTAGAGCTGCAACACCAGTGGCAGCTCCAGCTGCAGCTAGGAGGGAAGTGACAGTGAGTACAGCAGTAATAGGTTCTCGTTTGTGGAGGTAAATAGCTTCTTGTGTATGGTCAAAGGCCTCAAAGAAATGTAGAGGAGTGCGATAGATGACTCGAGGCGTGAGGAGGATGAGAGCACACGTTTCTTTGGTCTTGTTAAGTGTGGCAACAGATAAGCATGGAGTAAGTCCAGTGGAAGAGCAGAGCCATAGGGTGGTGTTTAGGGGAATTAAATATTTGGCAGATATGTGTGGGGAGGTATAGTTGGCACAGGCAGTAAGGCTAGGAGTGTGGGAAGAATGGGGGTGAATGCATATACCTTTGGAAGAGATGTGCGTAAAAGTGAGTGGGACATGAGTAGATTGATTCCAATCGCATGAAGAGGGGGAATCATCAGTGGAGGAAGTAAAGAGTGGTGAAGGAATAGCAAGTGGATCATAGAGGGGGAGGCTGGGGGAAAGACACAACCAGCAAGAGCGAGTGAGGTTGGGGTGGGAGGCGTTGAGAGAGAAATAGGAGGCGTTTAGGAGCTTGAAGTAGGGACTAGAGGAGATGAGAGGATGTGGCTGTATATCTAAAGCAGGGGGGGAAGTGGGCCTAGTAGAAGGAACGAAGGCGGTCGAGGTGGAAGAGATTTTGAGGGGAGTAGATGAGGACGGAAGAAGGTGAACAGTGGGTGGGGGAGGAGGGTTAAGGATGTGGTTGGGACCAATAGCAGAGAGTGGGGCGGAGACAGGTCTTTTCATTATAATAAAAAAGGCACCAGGGTCATACTCGGTCATATACAGACGGATCCCCCAAGTGCGGCCTGTGAACCACTGATCTGAATTAGGGTCTTTGACAGAAGGTGTGACGCGGTCCCATCGATTTCCATACTTGAGGGTGAGATATGGGTCTTTGTCTTTTGGGGTTGTAGACAGGCCATAGGCTATGGTTTCACAGCCCCAGGATGGGCAGTAGTAATGTGTTGGATCATGACAGCCTCTCACTGAAGGGGGGCATATATAGTAACCGGAAAGAGTTTTCCCGTAGGGGCCAATAAGGCCACTGCTAGGGGTGCCTGAGCACTTGGGTCGGGGTGGCAACTTATTACTGATGTATCCCATGTTAAATGTATTTATAACAGAGCCTGAGATTTTAGTATCTGTGTGATCGTATCCAGCTAGCCAGCAAACGTGCAGCGTGAAGGAGGGGGCTCCAGCAGTCACGTTGAAGGCGAGAAGTTTTTCAAACTGCCAGAGGCTGAGGGTCCAATTGAAGGGCTGGTGATTCAGGTTGGCGGTAGCAGAGGAGGCTAGAGACAGCATGAGGATAAGGAGATGAATGAGACGGGGGAGGGTGGAGGGGCAGGAGGCAGGGGTCTGGATAGAGCGGGCTTGTCTGAGGAGTTGAAGAACTTGACGTTCGATGGGGTCATCATCTTCAAGAGAAAGTCGGCTTAGGCGGCGGGCAAAGAAGCGTTGTCGACGTCGTTCGCGGCGAGAGAGAGCTGGTGTGGTCCCCATGGGCGACGGTGTTGGGGTAGTAGGCTCAGATGAATGTACTTGGGGGCACATAGTGGTCATGGGAGAAGGACTACAAGAGAGATGAGGATAGCAATTAGAAGCAACCAGGCAATAGCGAGGAGAAGACGTTGACGAAGGTTCCAGTCTGTTGGGGCTGTGGCTGCGAGACAGACAGCTGAAAAGATTGTTAGAAAAATGAAAATTGCAAGAAAAAAGCAAAGTAAGAGTGGGTGGGAGGGGAGCTTGAGGAGCATTTGCACGGTGAGTTCTCTTTATTGATAGGTTATAAGGCACGTTTTGGTGAAGGTCAGGCACTTGTCAACGGCGGGTTGCGGAGGTAGCAAAGGCTTCTCTTGTGCAGAGTTGGGTCCTTTGAAAGATCTGAAATGACAAAAAGGAAAAAAGAGCCCCCATAGAGGAGGGGCAATCAGCAGAAAGAAACTTAGAGAGAGCACTTATTGGAATAGAAACATTTTTAGGAGGGGGCTTGGCCGATGTCTCAATCATTGCCATTAGCATTGTGTTCTGGTATCAAAGGACGTGGGATGTCTTCGGGGTCTGGCGCTAGTGGGCGCGGGATATCATCTAGGTCAAGCTGCTGTGTTGCAGGCCGGATGTACCTTCCTGGGACCCAAAGAGGCTGTCGTTCTGTTTCTGGGAAAATACAGGCGAACCCTCTTCCTTGTGCTAGCAGAGGGGCAGGTTCTTCTTGCCAGCGATTGGAAGCTGGGTCATTCCAGTAGACCACAGGAGTTTGAGAAGGCGGCCACATAGGTCCCCAATGCTTATGCGTGGGAGAGAGTCCTTGACTATCAAAAGTTAGGAGATTGTGATGGATGAGACAAGCTGTTACAACATCTGCTGGAGCTTTGTGGGGGGAGGAGGTTCTCTCTTTTTGAATGAGCAGCTTGAGCTGTTGGTGAGTGCGTTAGACAATTCCTTGTCCTTGTGGGTTATATGGGATGCCGAAGTGATGTGTAATGCGATACATCTGCACAAAATTGGCAAAGGAAGCACTGCGGTATGCTGGTCCGTTATCTGTTTTGAGGTCCCATGGGACCCCCATAAACAGAATGGCTTGGCGAAGAGCCTTGATGCAATGTTTGGCACTCTCCCCTGCGAGGGGCACCGCGTAGCACAGATGGGAAAAGGTGTCAATGGCTACGTGAAGATACTTGAAGCGGCCGAAAGCGCTGACATGAGTGACATCTAATTGCCACCGTGAGTTAGGCCGGAGGCCGCGAGGGTTGACACCTCGGGGTTGCAGGGGCCCCAGAGGGAGGAGAGGGGCGCACACGCGGCACGAGCGCACTAGGTGTTTGCAGGTTTCAGCGGGTAATTCTGGATAGAGCTTGCGAATTGTCCGCGCCGAGTAATGAAACCGCGAGTGCAGCAACTTAGCGTGGTTGATGGGGTCTCCAAGCAGATTTTCATCCACAACATAATCTTTGCAGGCTAAAGGAAATACTTTAAAGCTTGACACCGCCGCATCGGCAAGGTTGTTGCCGTGGGCAAGGGGCCCCGGAAGGTTGGAATGACTTCGCAAATGTGTGATGAACCAGGGCTGCTGTCTCGTTTCAAGTAAGCGCTGCATGAAGGCAAGCGCTCGGTCAATGTTTGAATCGCCTGGCAAAAAGGTGGCAAGTGGCAGGCTGCGGCAAACTTGTAGCGTGTATAGGCTGTCTGTAAAGATATTGAGAGGCTGGCTTGGGTGGAGATTGAGGACCGCTGCGACCGCTAGGAGCTCGCCTACTTGAACAGAGAAGTCATTGGCGAATACTAAGTGCTGGGGCTCAGGTTTTCCAGGAGTGTAGATAATGGCTGCAAACGCTGTTTTTGAGGCGTCTGTGAAGGCAGTGATGGCTGATGGAATGGGGTTCCGCGCAGGCAACGGGCGGAACGGGTTAGAGAATGCTAACTGAGACACCCCTTGCAGCAAACGGTGATGAGGGTAGTGATTATCAAAGGAGCCGCGAAAGAGCTCTACTAAGCTCTGCATCTGGGTATTGTTCATAATAAGGGAAGAAAACTTCTTTGGCATCAAGAGGCCAAACAATAGTGTGTGGTGGGATACCATACGTTTGTATGGAAAGGAGGACTAAGTCAGTGGCCAACGCAATCCAGGCCCTTAGGAAAGGGCAGATTTTTGGGAGTTTGCTCTTTGACGTGTGCAGAAAAAGAAGAGGACCATCTTGCCACAGGAGACCTGTCGGGGTGACCGGTGTCGGTAGAACCAGGGCAAAGATTGGAAGATCTGGAGAGAATCGCTCGAGGCGGCATTGCTGAAGCGCATCACTGACTTGTTGGACGGCTTCTTGTGCAGCGCGGGTGATGGTGATCTTTTGCCGGACTGCAGCAGGTGGGCTATCTTTGGTTTGCAGAAGCTCGAAGAGAGGCTGCATTTGTGCTGTCGTGATGGGAAGTGCTGATCGAAGCCAATTGATTTGCCCACAAAGTTGCTGAAGTTCAGTCAGTGTCATAGTGGGAGAGATGTGCAGCCGAGGGCTTGACGGTTGTATGGAGTGATGGAAATGAAAGCCCAAGAATTGAAAAGGAGGTTTGAGGTTTATTTTGTCTGACTGTACGGTAAGCCCGAGACTCGAAAGGTTGGTCATCACTGCAGAAAGCAGGTCATTGAGAAGGGTGCTAGAACTCGCTGCTAAGAGAAGATCGTCCATATAATGGATGATGTATGTTTCTTCAGGCTGGAAATGAGAGCGCAACGGCTCGAGGGCACAGTTGACATAAAGCTGGCACATGGTGGGGCTATTCCGCATACCTTGTGGTAGCACTGTCCACTGGAATCGGCGTGCTGCGCCCTGGTTGTTGGTACGTGGGACTGTAAATGCAAATCGTGGGCAGTCCCGCGGGTGAAGAGGAATGGAGAAAAAACAGTCCTTGATGTCGATGGTCGCCGCATGAAAATACTGGGGGACTGCAGTAGGATGGGGGCAGCCTGGCTGAGGTGACCCCATCGGCTTGATGTGCTTGTTGATTTCTCAAAGGTCGTGGAGAAGGCGGAACTTGCTAGTGTTTTTTTTGTTAATGACAAAGATTGGTGAGTTGTAGGGACTGGTGGACGGCTCAATGTGCCCCGCTTGTAGTTGTTCCTCGACGAGGGCAGAGAGAGCCTGTAACTTGTGCACGGGCAAGGGCCACTGCTCGACCCAGATGGGCTCCTCTGTGTCCCATTCCAGAGGGATAGGGTCAGGTCTTGAGACAGGAGCAGTGGCCCCTAGAAGGGGGGGGGGCAGTGCAGCTGAGAAGGCTTCTGTGGTGATTCGAGCTTTTAGCTGGCTGAGGACATCTCGTCCCCACAGGATGGTTTGAACTGAAGAAAGGACGAGTGGACGAATTTGGCCTTCGTGACCTTCTCGATCGTTCCAATGCAAAGGCTGTGATGTCTTCCAGGAGGTAGCAGCTCCCGTGGCGCCAATGACTTGAGGGCCGGTTTCGAGGGGCCAGTGGTTGAAGGCAGCGATTTCAAAGGGAATACAAGAGATTTCAGCACCAGAGTCTAAGAGCCCTTCAAGCCACTGCCCGTTGATTTTGAGCTGGAGGGAAGGTTTCTGGTGACGTGTGATAGGCATTGTCCACATTAGGGCTTTGGAGCTCTCTTGAAGGCCTCTTGGGAGAGGGGCTGAGGCCTGCCCTGTTGGAAGTTTAAAGGCTGTTGCGAGGAACGGCAATCGCGAGCCCAATGGTACCCTTTTCCACAGCGCGGGCATGGTGTGGGGGGGCCTCTCGGTCGGCGCAGTGCCTCGGCAGGGCGGGGAGCCGCTTGTTGAGGGCACTCGCGGATGAAATGACCAGATTGACCGCATCGAAAGCAGGCAGAAGCAGAGGCAGAGGACACAGCCATGGCGGAGGCGAAGGCAGTAGTAAGCGCTTTAGTTTGAGGGTCAATATCTGGGCAGGCTAAGACCCACTCGTGTATCTGCTTGTCGCGAAGAGGGAGGATGACAGTCCGGAAGGGTGCGAGGCATCCATCGAGAATAAGCTCTTTTGCTAACATAAATTGGGCGTCTTCATTGGTGATTTTCCGCTGACAGGCTTCTAGAACGCGTGCGACAAACGCAGGAAAGGTCTCTTGTGGGTCTTGAAGCATTTGTGCAAATTTGGTAGATTGCTTGGAGGAGACTAGCGAAAATGACCACTGGACAAGGTTCTTTGCTCATTGCCAAAACCCTGGATCTATATTGACATAAGACTGAGGATTAGCAAAGCCGTTGATTCCGGTGTAGGCGTCCGGTGGATCTCTGACACCGATGCGGGCGTTCTCTGCTACTTGCTGCTCAACAGCATGCTGATAATAGGCACGCCATTCAGGAAACTGACCGGGCTGAAGGATGGCGCGGGCTAAGGAAATCCAGTCATAGGGGAGCGCAAGTTGAACTCCCAGTTCTTCTAACAATTGTTGGACATATGGGCTACCTATACCATCTTCCTTCACGGCCTTTCGCAGTGTCTTGATCTCTTCGGCCGTAAAGGGAAGCCAGGTCTGAGGGCGCTGTGGCGTAGGCAGCGGGTTGAGCGGGTAAAGCTGAGGGGCGGAAGGGTGCGCTCTTCGGGAGTCGCCGTTATATGGTGGTGGCGAGGGATGAGCAGTAGTGGGAAACAAGTGAGGGAGTGGCAGCTTAGCAGCGTCAAGGCGGCAACAAGCTGGTGGCGGGACCCTTTTGAGCGTCGGACAAGATGGCGGTGAAGCCACGTCATTTCCGGGAGCCGGCCAAGATGGCGGCGAAGTTACATCACTTCTGGGGGCCGGCCAAGATGGCGGCGGAGTTACATCATTTCCGGGGGCTGGCCAAGATGGCGGTGAAGGTACATCATTTCCGGGGGACGGCCAAGATGGCGGCGAAGATACATCATTTCCGGGGGCCGGCCAAGATGGCGGCGAAGCTACATCATTTCCGGGGGCCGGCCAAGATGGCGGCGAAGCTACATCATTTCCGGGGGCCGGCCAAGATGGCGGCGAAGCTACATCATTTCCGGGGGCCGGCCCGGGGGATGACGAGACAGGAAGGGGCGGGTAAAGGCGAGAGGAAGCGCCTTTGTTCCCGCCGGCGGGCTCTAATCCGGGTGAGGAAGAAGCAGGAAGCACGCCATCTTGGGCAGGGTTGGAGGAAGGAGGAGGAGGTCCGCCATTCTGAGGAGCCACAGAAACGGTTTCTGTAGGCGGCGGGGAGCGCGAGCGGGGAGGCTCGCGCTCGAGAGCTGCGGCGAGCTGGTCAGACAGAGAATTCGTGTCTCTAAGATCATCGGGCTCATAATCATTGGGTTGTTTGATCGATTTGTCCCGGATGACTTCGGATGGTGCACCAAGGAGGCAGGCACGAACGGCCACAAGAGTAGGCAGCAGGCCAGGCGGAAAAGATCGCCTTTCATGCTCTATGGCAGAGGTAACTCGATATATTAGCCGTGAGTACGAGTCCGGGCTCCAGAGCTGGCAGGTGGCGAGCCACGGATTGAAGGGGAGTAGTAAGTCCCAATATTTTTGGAGCTGTTTCAGGGAAACGCGAACCCCATTGGTATCAAGCAGGGCGGCTAAAAGCCGAACCTGAGGGGTATGGTGTGAAGAGAGGGAGGTGCCCATAGTGGGAGAAGAAAAGACGGCGACGGGGTCCCTACCTGGAGAGCTGAAATGGTCGCCAGTAGACAACAGCAACAGCAGACAACAGGGGCCGTAAGGTGGTGGAAGGAAAGGATCCCGGACGAGCCCCCAAGTGTGGGCTCGCTGGCAGTGATTAGCGGCCCACGAGGTCCGGGCAGCCTTCCACGGCTCGGCGGGAAGCCCCTAGGCCAGCGCGTAGGCCTAGGTTCTCCAGGCGTGGGGGACGCGCGGTAAAAACCACGGAGACAGCCTGAGCGCAGGAACAAGTCTGCTTTATTGCGGAAATACACTTGGTTATATAGGGTTGGGTAGAGGGAGGGGCAGGAGCTGGGGCGGGTTAACTACGGGGCGGTAGTGGATAGGCGGAGTTGTGCAGGCGGCTATGAGGTAGGCAGTAGCTGGGGAAGAAGGCAGATTATATGTTGGCAACGTGGGCGGGACTGGCGGGAAAGACAGCAATGGCTGGAGGAAGGAGATAACAAAGGCTGGGGGAAGGGATGCAGCAACAGTTGTGTCCATTGCACCTCTATGTCAAGAGGAGGCTCAGATTCCACATGGATGCTGGATGCAATCCTAGCCAGTGCAATTCTTTAAAAACTTCTGATAGTTATCTCTACAAATAGCATATTTTATTTGTTTTAAGCAATGGATTCTGCTGATGGTGCATCAAAATAGTCATATTACTAGTATAGACAACAACAAGGAAATAGAATTGGAAGAACAAAGTGTCAAAGAGAAAACTTAACACACACACAAAAACAGAACCTAAATAAAACCTGAGACTAGAGGGAGAAGCTAATCAACTGCACAAACCCATCAAGATAAAATGATGACCAGACAGCAACAAAAAATTACAAAACACACTGATAATAAGGAAGACATTGCCCAATCCAATGAAAATATTAAAAACCAGGAAGATGAGCAGAACATCGAACAACAAATCAAGGCTCTACAAGCAAATGTCATGGAACAACTTAATGAAGTGAAAGAAGAGATTAAGGCTATTAAGAAAACCCGTTGGATAGCATACAGAAGAAAATGTAAAAAAAAGTCAAAAAGATAATGGATGTGATGTTGATGAAAAGCACAATCCAAGAAATCAAAAATACCCTCTCAACAAATAACAGCAGCTTTAAAGAGACAGAGGAAGAATTATTGATGTGGAGACAGTACATCTGAAACTAAAAAGAGAGCAATGATAGACAAAATGATAGAAAAAATCCAGTAGGGACTTAGGCTTTTGAATGAAAATGCAAACTGCCCTAACATATGCATTATAAGCATCACAGAAGAAGAAGAGAAGGGAAAGGCGAAAAAAGGGAGGTTGGAGGAAATAATGGCTGAAAGTGTTCAAAACCTATTGAGGGAGAAGGATGTACATGTCCAAGAAGCACAACACAGCCCAAACAAGATATATCTCAGTAGACCTACCTCAAGACATATACTTGTCAAATTATCCAATGTTCAAGACAAAGAGAAAATACTGAAGACAGGAAGAGAAAAGAGAACCATCACATACAAGGGAAGTTCAATAAGATTAAGTGCTGATTTCTCATCTGAAACCATGGAGATAAGAAGGCAGTGGTATGATGTAGTCAAGATACTAAAAGAAAAAAAATCCAGACAAGAATACTCCATCCAGCCGAGCTAGCATTCAAAAATGATGGAGAGTTCAAAATATTCACAGGTAAACAGAAACTAAGAGAGAATGCCAATAAGAAACTTGCCCTACAAGAAATACTAAAAGGAGTTCTACAGGAGGAAAATAAGAACAGAAGATACAGAGTTGGAGGAGAGTTTAAGAACAACTAAAAAGACAAAAAGAGGAATGAAATCTACATATGACATACACAAATAAAAGAATATATGGCAAATATAAGTGATTCCTTGAGAGTAATAACACTGAATGTAAATTAATTAAACTCAACTATGAAGAGACACAAATTGGCATATTGGATAAGAAAATATGACCCATCTATATGCTGTCTTCAAGGAACTCATCTTAGACCCAGGGATTCAATGAGGTTGAAAGTGAATAGCTGGGAAACAGTCTTACAAGCAAACAATAATGAAAATGAACATGATTACCTATACTGATATTAGAAAAAATAGACAATAAATGCAAAACTATTGTGAGAGACAAAGACGAACACTAAAGTTTAGTAAAAGGGGAAATATTTCAAGAAGAAAGAACAATCATAAACATTTGTGCACCTAACGAGGGCACCTCAAAACATGTGAGGCATGCCCTGAGAAATCCAGTCTTGGAGGAATAGATGTTTCTATAATTATAGCAGGGGAGTTTAACACACCATTAACACCATTAGACAAAACAATTCAAAGAGATTCAATAAAGAAACAAAGACTTTGAATAATATATTAGAGGATCTGTACATAATAGACAAATACAGAACAAATAACCCAAATACAACATGATATGCATTTTTCTCAAGTACACGTGGATCATTCTCCAAGATAGATCAGATGCTAGGTCACAGAGAAAGTCTCAATGAGTTCAGAAAGATCAAAATCATACAAAATAATTTCTGTGACAAAGTGGATTCAATCTGGAAATCTACAAGGACCAGAGAACCAGTGTAGGATAAAAGATATAGAAGTTATGAAACATATATATAGACAAATATTGGGTCAGAGGAAATCTCAAAAGAAATCAGTAACTATGATGAAACCAATGAAAATGACAATAAAACATATCAAAACTTATGGCATGCAGCAAAATCTGTACTGAAAGGGAAATTCATAGACATAAATTCATACATCAAAAAAGAAGAAGGAACTAAAACCAAAGACCTAACTGCAATCTTGGAGAAATTAGTAAAAAAAACAACAAACTAATCACAAAGAAGAAGAAAGAAAGCAATAAACAAAGATCAGAGCAGAAATACATGAAATAGAAAATAAGAAAACACTAGGAAAAATAAACAAAGCAAAGAAGTGGTTCTTTCAGAAGATCAATAAAATTGGCAAACCCTTAGCTAGTCTAACAACGGAAAAAAGAGAGATGTAAATGTACAAAATAAGAAATGAGAAAGTGGTTATCAACACTGACCCCACAGAAAAAAAAGATGATCATAAGAGGATACTTTGACTACAAACACATGTGATAACATGGATGAATCTTGAGAACCTTATGTTGAGTGAAGCAACCCAGACATTAAAGGACAAATACTACATGACCTCAATGATTTGAAATAACCAAGCTGCCCTAGATAGCAAGAGACTGAACGATAGGCTTACAGGAAATCGGAGGGTGGAGGAAGGATGTGAGCCGATGTCTGCAGGGGTGGAATTTAAGACGAGATGGTGGTAAGTATGAACACAAAGAAGAGATAAAAGGGGGGCAGGGGTTGCCTTTGGTTGGGGCTTTGCGGGTTTGAGGGAGGCTGGGGATGGGCGGATGGGTAACATTGCCCAAAATTGGGGGGAGGGAGGGGTAGCATACGAACACAGGAGAGGGTCAGGTGTTGGTGGAGAGTAAAATGCCGAGAAAATCATATCAAAATATAATAAAGAGGGTTACCTG
This sequence comes from Dasypus novemcinctus, assembly GCF_030445035.2. NCBI lineage: Eukaryota > Metazoa > Chordata > Mammalia > Cingulata > Dasypodidae > Dasypus > Dasypus novemcinctus. Next base: position 139,289,794 of record NC_080704.1, on the reverse strand, counting down.
TTTAGAATGCTCGGAGGGGAGGGTCTGATGCAGGACGGGCTCCTGGGGAATGTCTAAATGCTCATTCTGCTAGAGTGGGTGACACCATGGGGTAGAAACCCAAGTAATGAGAGTGGGGGTGGACCCACATCCTGGGGAGGACTAATGCCATCAAATAGAAGGAACTGTATCCCTCGAAAGAAAGGGTGGCTCCCAGGGCATTGGGGCAGTTGAGCAAGTTAGACCCTGAACACTATTCCATCTATATCTGGAAGTGGCTCCTCGGGAAACGGAGGTTGGCTGTCACTGTGGGCACCAAGGTGGAAGGGAAAATGGATGTTAAACGTGTGTAACCAAGGTAAATGGGGGGTAAGAGAGGAGTTTCGTGAGAGTACACAAGGATGGATATAAAACATGTAATATTATACCATAACATATAGGAGATGACAGACTGATAATGTAAACCATAATGTAAAACATAGGATAACTAAGAATGTAAAAAACTGTGTATCCTAAAGTATGCACCACAATGTAAGCACAAATGTCACCTTGTTTGAAAGCTATTGTCTCAGACTCTGTACATTACATTAAGTAAATATGATGTGAATAGGGTGTAAGAGTATCGCTGTGGAAGGGAAAGGTTTTGTGGTGGATGTATGGGAGTGCTATGTACTATATATATGCATTGCTGTGGTCTAGGGCTCCTGTGAAGAGAAGCTCAATAATTGGGGGGGGGGGGGGGAAAGATAGGATGTAGAATTTTTTCCAAGTCAACACGTATTCTTTATATAACCTTTAAACCCATCGCTATATGCCATTTCCTAGTAAGGGACCCTGACATTATATTGGGCTTCAAATTTCAGGGAGTTCTGGATCACAGAGTGGTTCAACAAAGGCAATGGAGGAATACTGGTATGGGATACCATTGACAGGGGATATATGGCTGACAGGGAGCTGTACAGAACATATGTCCAGGGTGCATGGCAATGTTTGGATATACTCATAGTGGCAACAATTAAAAACCACAGCAGGGGGGGTACTGGGTTCCTGGCCAGTGGTGCTCTGTCCTGGTCCCTAGGGGAGCAGTGACAGTCTCCCAGGTGCAGCGGCGGGGATCGGGAGGGAGTGAGGGTACAACAGTGAGCCCATGACGCTAATGACTATGCTTGTGAGCTGATAAGCCTAAAATAAGAACAAGGCCTAGAGCAGCATTGTGCCTGGGAATTTCCTCCTGTCAGCCTTCATGTTACTCAAATGTGGCCAGTCTCGAAGCCAAACTCAGCATGTAAATGCAATGCCTTCCCCCCAGCGTGAGATATGACACCCGGGGATGAGCCTCCCTGGCACCGAGGGACCACTATCAACTACCAACTGATGATGCAACTGGAAAATGACCTCATATGGAAGGTTCAACGCGGATCAGCGGAATATCCCTGTCTACATAAAATAACATGACTTTAAAATGCTGTTTGACCTAATGTAAGGGGGAAATGGAAAGGAGAAATGAGTTTATATGGCTACGAGTCTCTAAAAAAGAGTCTGGAGGCTGTCAGAAGGATTGCCCTTATGCACAACTGAGCAGAGTCTGAGAGACAGATAAAGCAGATACAACCCCCAGATATTGGTTCCTTTGAGGGCTAAAAAGACCCATGGGAGTTATGGTCATGGCCGATGGGGTTAACTACCAGGTCAGATGGCCCCTCTTTGGAACTGGTGTTTATGTGTGATGAATCTGGACTCAGATGGGATCTCCCTTCGTAAGACTTTCATGCTAATGTGCTGGAGGTGCAGTTAGTGTCGGGGTTTAAGATATATTTAGGGGATTTGAATCTCTGGACTGACAATGTGATAGCCAGGTCCTGAGCCTCAACAGACTCCAGCACCTACAATCTGACTTATTGGGCTCACCACACTCAGCTAAGATGGAGTTGAAGAAGGACAACCACCACACCATGGAGCCTAGAGTGATTACAACTGAAAGTGGGAGGATTGCATCCAGCATCCACGTGGAATCTGAGCCTCCTCTTGACATAGAGGTGCAATGGACACAACCAATCCAATGTCCTCATAGAAAAGGTGGCATTGGATTGGGAAAAGTGGACATGATGGCTGATGTGTATGGGGAAAGGCAGGAAGAGATAAGAGGTGGAGGCGTCTTTGGGACATGGAGCTGCCCTGGATGGTGCTTCAGGGGCAATCACCAGACATTGTAAATCCTCACAGGGCCCACTGGATGGAATGGGGGAGAGTGTGGGCCATGGTGTGGACCATTGACCATGGGGTGCGGGGGTGCCCAGAGATGTACTTGCCAAATGCAATTGATGTGTCATGATGATGGGAGGGAGTGTTGCTGGGGGGGGAGAGGTGGGGTGGGGGTGGTAGGGTTCAATGAGAATTCATATATATATATTTTAATGTAATATTATTACAAAGTCAATAAAAAAAGAGGATACTTTGAAAAACTATATGCCAAGAAGAAAAACAATTTAGCGGAAAAGGACAAATACTTAAAAACACATATAGAAAAGGACAAATACTTAAAAACAATATAGTAGACTATATTGATGAAAGAAGAAATTGAAGTTATCAACTATCTGATTACAATTAAAGAGGTAGAATCAGTCATTGAAAACATCCCAACAAAGAGGAAACCTGGGTCAGATGGATTCACATGTGAATTCTACCAAACAATCTGGAAAGAACTAACACCAACCTTGCTTAAACTCTTAAAAAAATCAAAAGAAAAGGAACATTGCCTATCTCTTTCTATGATGCCAACATTACCCTAATACCAAAGCCAAAAAAGATACCACAAGAAAGGAAAATTACAGACGAATCTCTCTAATGAATTTAGATAGCAAAACCCTCAACAAAATATTGCTATTCATATTCAACAACACTTCAAACATATTATAGACTATGACCAAGTGGGTTTCATCTCTGGTATGCAAGGATGGTTCAACATCAGAAAATCAATGTAATACAGCACATAAATAGTTCAAAGGAAAAAAGCCACATGATCACATCTATAGATACAGAAAAAGCTTTTGACAAAATACAGCACACTTTCCTGATAAAAACAGTGCAAAAGATAGGATAGAAGGAAACTTTTTGAACATGATAAAGGTTATATACAAATAAACCACAGCTAACATCATTTACAATGGTGAAATCCTAAATTCTTGCCATCTGCCATCTAAGATCTGGAACAAGACAAGGATGCCCCCTATTATCCCTCCTTTTTAATATTGTGTTAGAAGTACTTGCTTGAGCACTAAGGAAAGAAACAGATATAAAAGTCATCTGAATTGGAAAGGAATGATTTAAAATTTCACTATTTTCAAATTACATGATCCTATATATAGAAAGCCCTAAGAAAGCTGCAAATAAGCTTCTAGAACTCAAAAGTGAGTTCAGTAAAGTCACAAGTTATAAGATAAATGCACAAAAATTGGTAGCATTTCTTTACACCAATAATGAGCAGTCTGAGGAAGAAATCAAGAAAAAAATATTATTTAGGAATAAATTTAACTAAAGATGTAAAAGTCTTATAAACAGAAAACTGCACAACACAGTTCAAGGAAATCAAAGAAGACTTTAAAAAATGGAAGAATACCCCCTTTTCAAGGATAGGAAGACTATCATTAAGATATCTATCCTATTCAAACTGATCCACAGATTTAATGCAATCCAAATATAAAGCACCCAGCATTTTTTAATGATCTGGGAAAACTAATGATGAAATTTATTTGGAAGGGAAAGAGGCACTGAATAGCCAAGACATAATGAAAAAGAAAAATTAAATTATAAAAATCATGCTACCTGACTTTAAAACATACTACAAAGCTATAGTGGTCAAAACAGCATCGTATTGCGAAAAAGATAGTCATACTGACCAACGAAACAGAATTAAGCGTTCTGATATAGTTCCCTGCCTATACAGTAATCAGATATCCAATAAGGCTACCAAGTCCAGTCAACTGGGAGAGAATGGCCTCTTCAACTAATGGTGCTTGGAGACCTGGATGTCCATATGCAAAAGAATGAGAGAGGATTACCATTTTCCACATTATACATAAAATAACTCAATATGGCTCAAAGATTTAAATATAAAAGCCAAGACCATAAAGACCCTGGAAGAAAATGTAGGGAAGCATCATCAGGATCTGGTAATGGGAAATGGCTTCATGAACTTCACACCCAAAGCATGAGCAATGAAAGAAAAAATAGATAAATGGTATGTCCTCAGAATTCAAGCCTTTTGAACCTCAAAGGAGTTTATCAAGATAGTGAAAAGACAGCCTACACAATGGGAGAAAATATTTGGTAATGATATATCTGTTAGGAGCCTAATAACCAGCATATGTAAAGAAATCCTATATCTCAAAAAGAAAAAGAAAAAAATCTATTTAAAAAAATGGACATGAGATTTTAACAGATCCTTCTCCAAAGAATAAACACAAATGACTGAAGAGCACAACATCACTAGCTTTTAGGGAAATTTAATTAAAATCTGCAATGAGATACAATGTTACACACATTAGACTGCCAGCTATTAAAAAAAACAGAGGACTTCCAGTGTTGGACATGATGAGGAGGAATGGGAACTCTCATCCACTGTTGATGGGAAGGTAGAAGGATCCAGTCATTCTGGAAGACAGTTTGGTGGTTCCTCAAAAATCTAGCTATAGAGTTGCTATATGACCCAGGAATTCCACTGCTGGATATATAACCAGGGGACCTGAAAACACGGACACGAACTGATATATGCACATCAATGTTCATGAAAGCATTATTCACTAATGCCAAAAGCTGGAATCAACCCAAATGTCCATCAACAGATCAAGGAATAAACAAAGTGAGGTGTATACATACTATGATATTCTACTTAGTTATAGGAAGGAATACAGTACTAACACATGGGAAAACTTGGATGAATTTGAGGACCTTATGTTGAGTAAAGCAAGACAGGCTTTAAAGGACAAATAATACATGACTTCTCTAATATGAATTAACCAAATAAATCTGTCCCAGAGAGTTAGAGACTGGAAGATAGGCTTTCAGGAAATATGGGGAGAGAGGAAGGTTGTGAGTCAATGCCCACATAGGTGAAATTTATGACAAAGTGAAGGTAAGTAGTTTTGCGGTGAAGAGATAAGATGAGGGCAATGGGTTAGTATTGGGTTGAGTTTTGCAGACTTGAGGTGGTTAGAGTTGAGAGGATTGGTCAGATGGTCCAAGGAATTGGGGAGAGGGTTGGAAGGTGACCAAGTGAACACAAGAAATTGTCAGGTATGTGGTTGAAACCATAATGTTGAGAAAACTCTAGAAAATATAATAAGGAAATGTTACTGGGGTAAGGTGTTAGACAGGTAGCATCTGGCCCAGATTGCACCTTGGGCAGGCTTCTCTTGAATGTGTGACCGTTCACCATGTTATAGTGTGTTAGATCACTGGGGGAAGACCCATACAATGAGCAGGAAGGTGTTAAGTCTCCATCCTGGGGTGGCCGGATGTTGTCAGAAGGGATGGTGTCTCTTGATATCATGGCTTGCTCTCAATGGGAAAGGATAAAATAGTGTGTCTAGCCCTCACCATTGTTGAAAATATCTATGAATTTTGTCTTACAAGAAGTGAAACTTGGTTGTCACTATGCGTCATGAAGGGAGGGAGACAGAAGAATAGAATAGTTTGAAGTGAGGGCAACTGGGAAAGAAAATAAGTTTTCTGCATGATCCTGCAATCATGGATACAGGCCATAATAAATATCACCAAAAATTTATAAAGGTGTATAGTCCAAAACGTAAGCCAAAACATAAACCATAATGTAACCAAAAATTATAAAAACATACATTCCAAATTGTGAACCATAATGGAATATGTTTAATAGCTATGTTTCTATATTTATACATCAGTTGAAGCAAATGTAATATCCACATGAAAAAAATATCATTGCTGGTGAAGGGGGAAAGGGTTTGGTCCTGAGTATATAGGAGTCCCCTATATTCTATATATGACTTTACTGTGACCTAAAAACTTTTGAAAACATAACAAAAAATGGATGTAGACACAGAGAAAGAAATGGAAGAGATTGCCTTGCCAATGTACATACAGGGCAACACCTATTACCGTGATGAAAGGCAAAATGTCAAAAAAAATTTTATAATATTTTTCATTTTTTAATACTCCAGTTTATTTTTTTTAACTTTATTTTAGATTTTCTAAATTTTTATGTGTTCTATTTCTAATCATTAAACCTATCATTGCTATTTCATTTTCCTATTAATTGAATTTGGCAATATATTTCACTTCATTTTTGAAGGTTTGCATCACAGAAGGATTCATCTATGGCAGCAGAGGAGCACTGATATGGGGTGTCATTGATGTGGGATGCATGGGTGAGAGGGAGTTCTCCAGGGTATATATATAGGGTATATAGATATGTTCAGATGTTCATTGGGTATTCACATAGGGAGTTGAGTTTCACATAACAAATGAGCAAGTGCTGAGTTCACATTCCAGTAAACTCTGTCACACTCCCCAATGGAACAGCAACAATTTCCCAAGAACAAGGACAAAGACATTGAAGAAGAATAGTTCAATGATGGGCCCTTAATCCTGATGACTATGCTTATGAGCCTGTGTGCTTGAAATTTCAACTAGAACTAGAGCTGCAGCATGCCAAAGAGTACCTCCTGAGAGCTTCAATGTTGCTCAAATGTGGCCATTCTCTAAGCCAAACTCAGCATGGTAAATGACTCCTGGGGATGAGCCTCCCTGGTGCCAAGGGATGCTACAAAGCACCAGCTGGGGATACTAACAAAAGATCTTGATTAAAATGGGGAAATGGTAAAGTCAAATGAGTTTTTATGGCTATGAGACTTCAAAATGAGTCAGGAGGTCTTCATAGGAGTCTAGCTTATGCACATTTCAGCAGGATCTCAGAGAGAGCCAAAGTAGATACAATTCTAGGTAGTGGTACTTCTGAGGGCTACAGAGTCACCCAGGTACTATGACAGATGGCTCTGGAGTTTAGTGCCTTGCCAGTGGGCCCTACTTTGGAATTTGTGCTCCTGAGTGTGATAGAGTTAGACTCAGTTTTGATTTCTCTAAACATTCCTCTTCTGTCACTTTTACTGTTGTTCATACTGGGGTTAGTGAATACTGCTCTGGAGACTTGAATCTCCTGACTGTCTATGTACCAGCTGAGCACTGAGCCTCATCAGAGTTGCAACACTACTCTCTGTCTCATTGGACTTACCCTAGTTAGCTTACTGGGAGGTGAGGATGGCCAACCACCACACTAGGGAACTGAAAGTGTCTAGAGTTGCAAGCAGGAGAAATCCATCCAGCCAGCCATTTGGTATCTAAGCTGCCTCTTGATTTAGAGGTGGAGTGGACATAACCATCCCAGGGCCCTAAGGATGGAGGAATAAAATATGATTAGAATGGACTTACTGGTATTCTCCTATAGATTGTTGTGACTCTAGTAATGGAAGAAATTATATCACTGATATGAAGACAGTAACCAAGGAAGTTGCTGAAGGCAGGGAGAGTGAAAAAGAGGAGTGATATTGGGGCATTTTTGGGACTTGGATTTGTCCTCAATGATACTGCAGGGAGAGATGCAGGGCATTATATATCCTGCCATTAATGAACTGGGAGACAGTGTGGACTACAACATAAACTATAATCCATGCTGTGTAGCAATGTTACAAAATGTACTCACCAAGTGCAGTGAATGTATCACACTAATGAAAGAAGTCGTTGATATAGGAAGAGTGGGGGTGGGATGGGGGGAAGGGCTATATGGGAATCTCTTAAATTTTTGATGTAAAATTTTGTGTGATCTTTGTGTACTTAAAAATGATAATAAAAAAAGATTTTTAAAAGTTTATATTGCTGAGGACTAGGCCATTTTTGAATAGATAAGAATGTCTTTAGTAATTCCCCTGTTGTAAATTAGTATAAATGACATTTTGGTATTTTTAAAAATAAATGAAACAAAATAAAGTTACTTTAGCTAAGAGATTAAAAAAAATAATGTGAAATCTATCCTTCCAGACAAGCCATAATCCCTCCAAATAAAGAGCATGATAGAAAAAGAGGTTAAGTGAACAGAACAAGCAAAAACTGGCACACCTGTATATTTTTCCACAAAGAACAAATAGAAAACTGACAGGATTTATCTGGAGATACTAGAAGTCAGGAAAAACAGACAACCTTGAAGAATCAAAGTAAAGTTTCCTTCTATTCTTCAAATGAGAAACACTAGCAAATACCCAATTTGTGTTTTCAAAGATGTTAAAGAAAATATTGCATTTATGCAGTCACATCAAGTAGTTGCAAATAATAATCTGTTATCAGGAAACAGCACTGTAAAGATTGTTGAATAAAAGCAATACTATAGACTATAGAGAGGGAACTTCCAATTAACATCCTTGATTTTAAAATGTATTTTAAATAAGAGCAAAATATTTCATCTATGACATAATACAATTATTTATTTCATACCAAAAACAAATTTCATGTTTAAGGGTGAAACACAGTAGCAGGGTTTTTGTAAAACCTGGTTGTATATTACATTCAAACAGGGAGAATTGAAATGAATATTTATATGCCAGGGCCTCTCCAGTGATCAATTAATTCTGAATCTCTGGAGCTGGAGTTCAAACATAAATAGTTTTTTTTTTTTAATATTCCATAGGTAGTTTTAATGTAGAGCTAAGATTGATAACCATTGGACTCTAGCATCATTTTTCAGAATGCTCCTTTAATATGATAATATAAATCTTGACTCTGCTAGAGAGGGATATCATGTGTAACAGTCCCACAGAAACTATTTAATGTATAGATCTTCTGGGATCACTGTTCTGTGAAGCACAATTTGGGAAATGCTGAACTCAATTGCCATGCAAATCAGGTATGATAGAAAAACACTTTAAACCTCAAAATTATTTAACATTTTGGACATTCTGGCCAATATTATGAGATTAGAAATGAACTGCGGTGCAATATTGGAGAATATAGGGAATAGTACCATTAAAATATTGTAGTTTACATGAGAAATTCAAATAATCAACAGGAAAAATAGAAATAATAACAAAAATTCAGTAAACTGGCATTTAGAAAATTAACATCTTTTAATAAGTAGTAATTTTCCTTTATACCAGTCTTTCTCAACTTCAGCATTATTGGCCTGTTAGGCCAGATAGTTATTTGTTGTTGTGGGGGTGTTCTGTGCATTGTAGGACTATTAGCAGCATCCCTGGCCTCTGCCCACTAGATTCCAGTGGCAATCCCACACACAGTTGTGTTAACAAAATCATCTCTAGATGATGACAATATTTCTGGGTGATGAGAATAGCCACTGTTATGTACTACTACTTATACCAGTAATACCCAGGCTACACAACAGAAAAAAATATTAAACTCATTAATAAGAGTATCTAAAATATAAAGTAGTTTTGCAAAGGCTTGACAAGAAAAGTTCAAGACATATAAAGAGAATTATAATTTGATTGAAGGGCTTAAAGGACATAAATTCATAAAGGAAGATGTCAATAATGACAAAATATACATTATTCTTATCTAAAAAATAGGAATACTTCAAAGATATAAATATATCCAAATTAATTACACACTTAATGCAATTTTAATCAATATTCCAATGGGTTATTTGCTGTTTCAAAATAAAATGATCCTATAGCTTATATGTAAGACCAAATACATCAAAAAAGCCAGATATATATATAGAAAATGATTAATAATAAGAGTAGAATTATACAAACATATTATAGGAACTATTATAGAGCTATCATAATCAAAATAGTACGGATTAGAAAAATAATATATACTGAGATTAGTAAAAAACTATATACAGTTAGAACCAAACACAAAAGGACAAATACTTAATTTTTCCAATAAAATGAAATATTTAGATTGGACAGGTTCATAGAGACAAAAAGTGGATTGGAAGTTATTAGGTGTTGGAGGAGCATGTAATGGAAGTTACTGATTAATGGGTACAGAGTATCTGTTTTGAGGTGATGAAAAATTTTGAAAATATATAGTGGCGATAGTTGCACAGCACAGAGAATGCAATTAATGCCACTAAATTGTACATTTAAAAATGGGTAAAAAAAAAAAGCAAATAGTATGTGCTATATATTTTGGTATAATAACTTTTTTCAAAAAACTTCCCACAAAAGCACAGACCAATGACATCATCATCAATTAGAAACATATAAAATAAATCTGACATTAACTTGCTTATTTTGTAGCTTAAATTTCCTTTCCTTGAAGAAGGGTTCCCTGACTCTTAAGTTGGATCCTAATTAACTGCAGTCATAGACCCTTCACTTATTCTTCATAGCTTATTTTTAAATTGTAACTTAATAATTAATTCAATTTTTGTATAATATTTACCGTAACTTTTTCTGAAGCCAGATTATAATATATAAATGGACAGATGCCATGTGTGATTTTTTTCAGTGTTTCAATCCCTGATACAGTTTAATGCTTGAATCATTGCAGGTGCTCAAAAAATTTATTGGCAGGCATTATATTGGAAGAATTATGACTCAAAGCCAGATTCTACCTGGGTTCAAAGTCAAACCCCAGAAATAACATTCACTGTCTGTGTGACCTTAAAAATGGTCTTGGATATTTTGTGCTCTAGGTCCCTCAGCTGGAAAATGGAGTAACAAAAATGTATACCTCATGATATTGTTAGGATGGTTTGTGTGTGTGTGTGTGAGAGAGAGAGAGAGATTTAGAATAGTGCCTGATACAGAGTAAGTTTTTATAAGTATCAGATATTATTTTTATTAAATGAAACTATTAATAAAAACATCAATAAAATTATGATAGACTATTTTAACATTTTGTTTAATAATTATAAATTGATAATTATCAGTGTTTTTCAAGCTTTTAGGAAACAGGAATTTCCTTATATTACTGTAAGTAACAAATTCATGTGTCTTTTCTTGAGGGCAATTTAATGGCTCTAAACCTGTCCTTATACTTTAGTAAAACAAATCTTGAATACATTTTATAAGGAATATTCTGAGATGTATAAACTAATGTAAGGTTGGTTCAAAATGTCAAAATTTATAATAGTGAAAATTGTGGAATTAACTAAATATATAATAACAAATCATTTACTAAATAAACATTAGTATAGCCGTTCAGCAAGATAGTACACTGCCTTTAAAAGTGAGCAAATTTTTCTTTTTAAAAATATTAAAAGCCACAGTAAGATGTTTATAACATTTACATCAAGATCAGGTTTTATATTTAAATAAATGCATGTAATTATTTTAAATATGCATAGATTTTCAGTTTTTCACATTAAGATGCGGTCTTAGTATTATCTCTGGGTGGTTTAACCAAGGTATTTGTTTCCTCATTTTGCTTTTCTCTATTTTCTCTTATTCCAAAGAGACAGACTAGTTGTGCTTTTTCTTGGCATTTCATGCTTGGCCAGAATTAGCTATTTTGGATATCATATAATCTGTGTACAAAACTAAATATCTATTGTTTGAATTTTTCTGGAAACTTTTATCTTAAATTATATTTAGGGTATTAATATAAGAATGTATATACATATAATAAATAACATATAGTTAGATGATAGATGATAGACAGACAGACAGATAGATAGATAGGTAGATAGATAGATAGACAGACAATCTATTGGAACGAGTTAATTTATGAGTGGCACTTTGACACTTTTGTGGACCTCAGAAAATCTTACTCTTAAAACTAATTCAGGGAATAAGATGGTGTTGGAGTAAATGCACCCACATCATCTCTCCTACAAAAAAAAAATGGCTGAGTGGGGACAAAATCCTGCCTGAGTGACCTGTTTTGGCAATCCACAAAGGAGGAGGCTTCAGGACATCGATCTGGAGAGGGCACAACAAAGAGAGTGATTGCTCAAGGTAAAGCCATGAGTTTCTGTCACTTGAGGTTGGAGCTGTGCAATTACTTAACCCCTCCCTCAAGACAGGAAACCACAGTCACTCTGAAACTTGCCAGTCACACAGCTGGCGGAGAAAAACTCTGAGAGTGGGAGGGTTCTGGTGAAGGGTGGAGAGGGGTCCCCTGAATATAGGTTCAATTTTCTGGACACCCCTATTTGAGCTTTGAGGAACATCCCAGCTGTCTATAGGAGAAAACAGAAAGAGGGGAGAGGTGAATCTGATGCAGCAGCTAGATTTACCTAACCACTCTGGAATAGGGAAAATTGACCTGGGAGAAGGTGGATCCGGGCAATTAACTGGTCATGTGGAACACACTTAAATGAGGGAGACAGACGAAAATGCTTGGTAAGCTTACAAGAGCATATTTAGGGTTCCTGGCAGGGTGTGAGTGCTCTCTCTCAAAGAGACTCAGAGTCATTATTTTCTGTGGTGAGTTGGTTCACCAGGCTCCCATTTGAACTTCAGAGGTGAGCTCTCACAGGGGTTTCCTGCTGCCCTGGGAGAGAGGGGAAGAACAGAATCCTAGTCAGTTTATTCAATTGAAAAAAGTTGATCCTGCCTGGAAACGGGGACTTTTTGAGGAGCAGTTCGACCCAGAAGGAAGGTTTGGCTCAGTGGAGGAGTTTCAGACTTGAATGTTCAAGGTCTCTGGATGAGTTCCCAGCTCCTGTTAGAGTAGTGACTCACTGGGATATTAAACATTCAGCAGATATATTGGAACAGGGAAACCATAGGTACTATCCCTGTATTAGCTTCCCTTGAGTCTTTTATTTTTCAAAAAACTAAAAAATAAAAAATTACACTTGTTACATAATTTAACTTAGTTTACTCATTAGAACCCACTTCAAAATCGACAGGGTGAAATTTCAGGGTAACTGATTAATAAACACCAGCACCCTGACAAGCACCACAGGGGCTTGAGAGGGAAATTGTTTTTTCTTAATGTTTTGTTGATTCCTTGCTTGAGGGCTTGTCTCTTTTTTTTGTTTTCTTGTATTTCCTTCTTCTTTATCCCCTTTCGTTTTTTTTTTTTCCAATTAGGAGCTGCCAGCTTGTTTCTTCGCTGTTTCCTCTTCCTCGATTTTCTCTTTTCTGTGTATGTACTGATTTTGGGCTGCCAATGCTATTTCTTTTCCTTACTACAACTTTCTATCTTCCACTCTCTGTTTTTTCTCTTACATTTCACCTCTTTTTTTTTTTGAGCACCCAAGTTTTTGGGATTTTTATTTCTAACACTTCTATTTTGTTTTCTATCTTTTATTAACAGTTTCTTTTATTTTCCTTTTTTTTCTCTTTCCCTCTGTCCTGATCATGCTAGATTTTTAAAACTTACTATATTCTTCTCCAAATTCAGTTTCCCATTTCATTGTAGGTACCCCACTTTTTGAATTCTATAACTCTACACTGCTTCCACGAATTTAAAATTCATTCTCCTAGGTCTTACACAGCCCTACTGCTAACATTTACTCTCAATACTACTATTACACTTTTTCGTTTTCTTGCCTCTTTCACTTTACCTGGACCTAATCTTTTTCTTTAAGTGAACTAGAAAAAAATAAGGAAATACAATAAGAAAAACAAAGTATCAAGGAGAAAACTTAGCACAAACACAAAAACAGCACCTATATAAAACCTAAGACTAAAGGGAGGAATGAATCAACTGAACAAACCAATCAAGATAAATGATGACCAGGCATCAACAAAAAAATGCAAACTATACCAATTATCAGAAAGACATGGCCAAGTCCAATGAATAAACTGAAAACCAAGAAGAGGAGCAGAACATCAAACAACTAATCAAAGTTGTCCAAACAAATGTCATGGACCAAATTAACAAAGTGAGGAAGAGATTTGGGGTATTCAGGAAACATTTGGAGAACATAAGAAGTAATTATAAACATACACAAAATGAAAATGGATAAGATGGTGATGAATGGCACATTGCAAGAAATCAAAAATACACACTCAGGAAATAACAGCAGATTTCAAGAGGCAAAGGAAAGAATTAGTAATGTGGAAGACAGTCTATATGAAATCAAACAGATAGAAGAATTGATAGATAAAAAGTTAGAAAAAATCCAGCAGGGATTTAGAGAATTGAATGACAAGGCAAAATGCACAAACATATGCATTATAAGCATCCCAGAGAGTGAAGAGAAGGGAAAGGGAAAAGAAGGGGTGTTGGGGGAAAAAATTGCTGAAAACATTCCAAAATTATAGAGGGAGATGGAAGCACATGCTGAGAAAGGAGAACACACCAAAGCAGTATAAATCCCAACTAGGGTACTCAAACACATATACTTGTCAAGTTATCCAATGCTCAAGACGAAGAGAAAATCCTGAACACAGCAAGAGAAAAGAAAACCATCACATAAAATGGAAGCTCAATAAGATTAAGTGGTGGTGGCAGACTTAGCCCAGTGGTTAGGGTATCTGTCTACCACATGGGAGGTTCGCAGTTCAAACTCCGGGCCTCCTTGACCCATGTGGAGCTGGTCCATGCGTAGTGCTGATGCGTGCAAGGTGTGGCCCGCATAGGGGAGCCCCATGCACAAGGAGTGTGCCCTGTAAGGAGAGCTGCCCAGAGCGAAAGAAAGTGCAGCCTGCCCAGGAATGGTGCCGCACACATGGAGAGCTGACACAACAAGATGACACAACAAAAAGAAACACAGATTCCTGAGCCACTGACTGCAACAGAAGTGGACAAAGAAGACGACACAGCGAATAGACACAGAGAACAGACAACTGGGGTGGGGGGTGAGGGGGAAAGGGGAGAGGAATGAATAAATAAATAAATCTTAAAAAAAAAAGATTAATTGCTGCTTTCTCATTTTACACCAGGAGGCAAGAATGCAATGGTATAACATAGTCAAGGTACTAAAAAAATAATCCTAGCCAAGAATACTCTATCCAGCAAAGCTGGCATTCAAAAATGTTAGAGGGGTGGCGTTGGAGACTCTTTGGGACCGGATTGTTTCGGGATTTTTGCTGGTCCGGAGGTGTCTGGACATCGATTTGGAGGGAAGGTAACAGAGAGGATTCGTCTGTGAAATATACACGGAGATCCCAGCTACCTGCAGAGGATTCCCTTCTTGGGTAGGCGGAGACGAGGCATCTAGCCCCGCTCAGTGGGGCTGAGCCAGGCCGGGCCGGGCCGCGGTAGCGCTTGGAGCCGGGCGGGGCCGGTGCAGGCCCCGGCGGCGGGCCGCGGTAGCGCTTGGAGCCGGGCGGGGCCGGTGCAGGCCCCGGCGGCGGGCCGCGGTAGCGCTTGGAGCCGGGCGGGGCCGGTGCAGGCCCCGGCGGCGGGCCGCGGTAGCGCTTGGAGCCGGGCGGGGCCGGTGCAGGCCCCGGCGGCGGGCCGCGGTAGCGCTTGGAGCCGGGCGGGGCCGGTGCAGGCCCCGGCGGCGGGCCGCGGTAGCGCTTGGAGCCGGGCGGGGCCGGTGCAGGCCCCGGCGGCGGGCCGCGGTAGCGCTTGGAGCCGGGCGGGGCCGGTGCAGGCCCCGGCGGCGGGCCGCGGTAGCGCTTGGAGCCGGGCGGGGCCGGTGCAGGCCCCGGCGGCGGGCCGCGGTAGCGCTTGGAGCCGGGCGGGGCCGGTGCAGGCCCCGGCTGCGGGCCGCGGTAGCGCTTGGAGCCGGGCGGGGCCGGTGCAGGCCCCGGCTGCGGGCCGCGGTAGCGCTTGGAGCCGGGCGGGGCCGGTTCAGGCCCCGGCTGCGGGCCGCGGTAGCGTTTGGAGCCGGGCGGGCCTGGGTCAAACCGCGGCGGGTACGGAGCCGGGCAGGGCCGGTCCAGGCCACGGTGGCGGGAGGTGGATGCCGGAGCCGGCTGGGCCGCTGTAGCGAGCGGAGCTGGGCGGAGCCAGGCCAGGCCAAGGCGGCGTGAGGAGCCGGGCAGAGCCGGTCGAAGCCTCCGCGGTGGGCGGAGCCTGGCCTGCGGAGGGGTTTCTGTTTTTTTTTGTTTTTTGTTTTTTTTTGTTTGTTTGTTTGTTTGTTTGTTTGTTTTTTTAATTTTACTTAAAATTTTTTTTTTTTTTTTTTTTTTGAGCATCTGCAGTACTGGGGAGTTCGTGGGCCCTGGGCGGCCTATTGGGGGTTTGTGGGAAGGGAGGTGCTTGCAGACCCATTTGGGCAGACAGACGGGGGGGTTTTAGGGCAAAGCGGGGGGAAGTTGTTGTTTTAGATAGTGTTGCAATTGTGACACGTGTGTACCTGTATCTCTCTTCTCCCTATCCGTTCCCCACCGTTTGCCCATCCTCTTTTTCTTTCTTCATTTCTTCTTGCCTTTCTTTTTTCTCTATTATAATTAGTTTGTTTTTTTTTTTTTTTTGTTTTTTTTCGGTTTTCTCTTTCCCTCTTGTCCCTCATCTTCCACTTATTTTTACTTTAATTCAAGTATACAATAGGTGCTACAGGGAACACCTCACATTTGCTGGGTTTTCCCATCCTCCACTGCCTCATTTCTGTGTGAACTGATTTAGGCTACCTACACTATCCCCCTTCCCCTGCATCTTGATATCCACTATCATCTACTGTCTCTCCTATATTCCACCCCCCACCTCCCGTTCTTTGATCCACAAAGTGTCTAACTCTTAATTTCTAATACCTTTGTTCTGTTTTCTGTCTATTATCCACTCTTGAAACTATTACCTTTCTTTTCTTTTTCCCTCTCTCATGAAAACAATAGCTGTGTAGTTCATACCATATTCCTCCCAAATTCAGTCATCAACTTCATAAAAGGTACTCTACCTACAGCTATAACTCTATACAATCTACATGAATCTAACCTCCATCCTTCCAGATCTCATATTCCTGCTTTATTAACATACATCACCAATACAACTTTACACTTTTCCCTTGCTTACACAATTGCCTTTCCCCAACACTAATACTTTCCTCTAAAGTGAACTTAACCAACAACAAGTAACTAGAATAAGAAGATAAAAGTGACAAAGAGAAGATATAACACCTGTGCAAAAATAACAACTAATTAACCTCCAAGAGCAGACAAAGAAGCTAAGGAACTGATTAAATTCGTCAAAATAAAGAGATGACCAGAAAGCAACAAAAATCTACGAACCAAACCAATAATCAGGAAAACATGGCTGAATCCAATCAACAAACCAATAATCACGAAGGGGAGCAAAACTTGGCACAAGCAATGAAAGATCTCAGAACATTTATCACCGACAAATTTGATGCAGTAATGAAAGAGGTTAACAACATGAAGACATCACTTGGAGGGGAAATTGCAGACATACGCAAAAACATAACAGATATGATGGGAATGAACACCACAGTTCAAGAAATCAAAAATACACTTGCAGCAAATATCAGCAGACTAGAAGAGACAGAGCAGAGAATTAGTGATGTGGAAGACAGTACCTCAGAAATCAAACAGATAGTAGAAGGGGTCAATAAGAAGATAGAAAAAATCCAATTAGGATTTAGGGACCTGAATGACAATGCAAAACGCTCAAACATAGGTATTATAGGCATTCCAGAAGGTGAAGAGAAGGGAAAGGGGTCAGAAAGAGTGTTGCAGGAAATAATGGCTGAAAACTTCCCAAATCTACTGAAAGAGACAGCTGTACATATCCAAGAAGCACAGCGCACTCCACAAGTCATAAACCCCAACAGGCCCACCCCAAGACATATACTTGTCAAATTATCCAATGCTCAAGACAAAGAGAAGATCCTAAAAGCAGCAAGAGAAAAGAAAACCATCACATACAAGGGAAGCTCAATTAGATTAAGTGCTGATTTTTCTTCTGAAACCATGGAGGCAAGAAGACAGTGGTATGATATAGTCAAGGTACTAAAGGAAAAAAATTTCCAACCAAGAATACTCTATCCAGCTAAACTAGCATTCAAACATGATGGAGAGTTCAAAATATTCGCAGACAAACAGAAACTGAAAGAGTATACCAACAAGAAACCTCCCCTTCAAGAAATTCTAAAGGGAGTTCTGCAGGAAGAAAGGAAAAAACAGGAAAGGCAAAGTTGGAGGAGAGTATAAGACCAACAACAACAACAAAAAAGACAAAAAAAAATATACAAACAAAATATGACAAACACAAATCCAATCAAAATATGGCTAACACAAATAATTCCTTGATAGTAATAACACTGAATGTCAATGGATTAAACTCACCTATCAAAAGATTCAGACTGGGACACTGGATAAGGAAATATGACCCATCCATATGCTGTCTACAAGAGACACATCTTAGACCCAGAGACGCATGGAGATTGAAAGTGAAAGGCGGGAAAACAATCATACAAGCTAACAATAACCAAAAAAAGGCAGGAGTAGCTATATTAATATCAGACAAAATAGACTTTAAATGTGAAACAATTGTGAGAGACAAAGAAGGATACTACATTTTAGTCAAAGGGAAAATCTGTCAAGAAGATCGAACAATCATAAATATCTATGCCCCTAACAAGGGTGCCTCTAAATACGTCAGGCAAACGCTGGAAAAACTAAGTGAAAGAATAGATACATCTACAATTATAGTGGGGGATTTTAATACACCACTATCAATTCTGGACAGAACATCTCAAAAGAGAATCACCAAAGACACAAAACATCTGAATAGTATATTAGAGGAGCTCGATCTAATAGACATATATAGATTGCTACACCCAAACACAGCAGGATATACATTTTTCTCAAGCGCACATGGATCATTCTCCAAGATAGATCATATGCTAGGCCACAAAGAAAGGCTGAACGAATTCAGAAAGATTGAAATCATACAAAACATTATCTCTGACCACAGTGGAGTCAAGCTGGAGATTTGCAAGGGAAAGAAGCCCAGATTTCACACCACGATTTGGAAATTAAACAACACACTCTTAGAAAAACAGTGGGTCAAAGAGGAAATCTCAAAAGAAATCAATGACTACCTTGAAACAAATGATAATGATAACACAACATACCAAAATTTATGGGATGCAGCAAAAGCAGTACTGAGAGGGAAGTTTATAGCCATAAATTCATATATCAAAAAAGAAGAAAGAGCAAAAATTGAAGAACTAACTGCACATTTGAAGGAATTAGAAAAACAACAACAAAGTAACCCAACAGGAAGAATAAGGAAGGAAATAACAAAGATAAGAGCAGAACTAAATGAAATAGAAAATAAGAAAGCACTTGAACAGATAAACAAGACCAAGAGCTGGTTTTTTGAGAAGATTAACAAAATTGACAAACCTTTAGCAACACTAACAAAGAAAAAAAGAGAGAAGATGCAAATTCACAAAATAAGAAATGAGAAAGGCGATATCACCACTGACCCCACAGAAATAAAGACTATCATAAGAGGATATTTTGAAAAACTATATTCCAACAAAAATGACAATCTAGAGGAAATGGACAAATTCCTAGAAACACATAAACAGCCCATATTGACAAAAGAAGAAATTGATGATCTTAACAAACCAATCACAAGCAGAGAGATAGAATCAGTTATTAAAAATCTCCCAACTAAGAAGAGCCCAGGGCCAGATGGCTTCACAGGTGAATTCTATAAAACATTCCGGAAAGAACTGACACCAATCCTGCTGAAACTATTCCAAACCATCGAAACAGAAAGAACATTACCCAACTCCTTCTATGATGCCAACATTACCCTAGTACCAAAGCCAAACAAAGACATCACAAGAAAGGAAAATTACAGACCAATTTCTCTAATGAACCTAGACGCAAAAATACTTAACAAAATACTTGCTAATCGTATTCAACAACACATTAAACGAATTATACACCACGACCAAGTGGGATTCATCCCAGGTATGCAAGGATGGTTCAACATAAGAAAATCAATCAACGTAATACACCATATAAACAGATTGAAGGAAAAAAATCACATGATTATATCTATTGATGCAGAAAAAGCATTTGACAAAATACAGCACCCTTTCTTGATAAAAACACTCCAAATGATTGGAATACAAGGAAATTTTTTGAACATGATAAAGAGTATATATGAAAAACCTAAAGCCAATATTGTTTACAATGGAGAAATCCTAGACTCCTTCCCTCTAAACTCAGGAACAAGACAAGGATGCCCACTGTCGCCGCTCCTATTTAACATTGTCTTAGAAGTACTTGCTCGAGCACTGAAGCAAGAACCAGAAATAAAAGGCATTCAAATTGGAAAGGAAGAAGTCAAAATTTCATTATTTGCAGATGACATGATCCTATACATAGAAAACCCTGAGAGATCTACAACGAAGATTCTAGAACTCATAAATGAGTTTAGTAAAGTCGCAGGTTATAAGATCAATGCGCAAAAATCAGTAGCATTTCTGTACACCAATAATGAGCAAGATCAGGAGGAAATCAAGAAACAAATACCATTCACAATAGTAAATAAAAAAATCAAATACTTAGGAATAAATTTAACTAAAGAGGTAAAGAACTTATACACTGAGAACTATACAAGATTGTTCAAGGAAATCAAAGAAGACCTAAATAAATGGAAGACTATTCCTTGTTCATGGATAGGAAGACTGAACATTATTAAGATGTCTATCCTACCAAAATTGATCTACACATTCAATGCAATCCCAATAAAAATCAATGCAGCCTTCTTTAAGGAACTAGAAAAACTAACTATGAAATTTATTTGGAAAGGAAAGAGACCCCGAATAGCCAAAGACATACTGAAAAAGAAAAACGAAATTGGAGGAATCACACTACCTGACTTCAAAACATACTATAAAGCTACGGTGGTGAAAACAGCATGGTATTGGCATAAGGAGAGACATATAGACCAATGGAATCGAATTGAAAGCTCTGATATAGAACCTCACATATACAACCACATAATATTCGATAAAGCCACCAAACCCTCTCAACTGGGAGAGAGTGGCCTATTCAACAAATGGTGTCTGGAGAACTGGATAGCCATATGTAGAAGAATGAAAGAGGATTACCATCTCACACCTTATACAAAGATCAACTCAAGATGGATCAAAGACCTAAATATAAGAGCCAAGACCATAAAAACCTTAGAACGCAGTGTAGGGAAACATCTACAGGACCTTGTAATAGGTAATGGATTTATGAATATCTCACCAAAAGCATGAGCAGCAAAAGAACTAATAGATAAATGGGACTTCCTCAAAATTAAAGCCTTCTGCACCTCAAAGGAGTTTGTCAAGAAAGTAAAAAGGGAGCCCACACAGTGGGAGAAAATATTTGGCAATCATATATCTGATAAGAAACTTATAACTTGCATATATAAAGAACTCCTACATCTTGAAAATAAAAAGATAAACAATCCATTTAAAAAATGGGAAAAAGACTTAAACAGACACTTCTCCGAAGAAGAAATACAAATGGCAAGAAAGCACATGAAAAAATGCTCCAAATCTCTAGCTATCAGGGAAATGCAAATCAAAACCACAATGAGATACCATCTTACACCCATAAGATTGGCAGCTATGAAAAAAACAGAAGAATACAAGTGCTGGAGAGGATGTGAAGGAAGGGGAACACTCATCCACTGCTGGTGGGAATGCAGAAGGATCCAACCATTCTGGAGAACAGTATGGCGGTTTCTCAAAAAACTAGCCATAGATTTGCCATATGACCCAGCAATACCACTGCTGGGAATATACCCAGCAGAACTGAAAACAAGAACACAAACCAATATATGTACACCAATGTTCATAGCAGCATTGTTCACTATTGCCAAAAGTTGGAATCAACCCAAATGCCCATCAACAGACGAGTGGATCAATAAAATGTGGTATATACACACAATGGAATACTACTCGGCTGTAAGAACAAACACACTACAAACACATGTGATAACATGGATGAATCTTGAGAACCTTATGTTGAGTGAAGCAACCCAGACATTGAAGGACAAATACTACATGACCTCAATGATATGAAATAAACAAGCTGCCCTAGATAGCAAGAGACTGAACGATAGGCTTGCAGGAAATCGGAGGGTGGAGGAAGGATATGAGCCGATGTCTGCAGGGGTGGAATTTAAGACGAGATGGTGGTAAGTATGAACACAAAGAAGAGATAAAAGGGGGGCAAGGGGTTGCTTTTGCTTGGGGCTTTGCGGGTTTGAGGGTGGCTGGGGAGGGACGGGTGGGTAACGTTGCCCAAAAGTGGGGGGAGGGAGGGGTAGCATACGAACCAGGAGAGGGTCAGGTGTTGGTGGAGAGTAAAATGCCGAGAAAATCATATCAAAATATAATAAAGAGGGTTACCTGTTTAGAATGCTCGGAGGGGAGGGTCTGATGCAGGACGGGCTCCTGGGGAATGTCTAAATGCTCATTCTGCCAGAGTGGGTGACACCATGGGGTAGAAACCCAAGTAGTGAGAGTGGGGGTGGACCCACATCCTGGGGAGGACTAATGCCATCCAATAGAGGGAACTGTATCCCTCGAGAGAAAGGGTGGCTCCCAGGGCATTGGGGCAGTTGAGCAAGTTAGGCCCTGAACACTATTCCATCTATCTCTGGAAGTGGCTCCTCAGGAAACAGAGGTTGGCTATCACTGAGGGCACTAAGGTGGAAGGGAAAATGGACGTTAAATGTGTGGAACCAAAGTAAATGGGGGGTAAGAGAGGAGTTTCTTGAGAGTACACAAGGATGGATATAAAACATGTAATATTACACCATAACATATAGGAGATGACAGACTGATAATGTAAACCATAATGTAAAACATAGGATAACTAAAAATGTAAAGAACTGTGTATCCTAAAGTATGCACCATAATGTAAATACAGATGTCACCTTGTTAGAAAGCTAATGTCTCAGACTCTGTACATCACTTTAAGTAAATATGATATGAATAGGGCGTAAGAGTATCACTGTGGAAGGGAAAAGGTTTTCTGGTGGATGTGTGGGAGTGCTGTATATTATATATATACATTGCTGTGGTCTAGGACTCCTGTGAAGAAAAGCTGAATAATTAGGGGGGGGGGGGGAAATAGGATGTGGAATTTTTTCAAGTCAACATTCTTTATCTAAGTTCTTTATCTAACTTTATCCAAGTTCTTTATCTATCCTTTAAACTCATCGCTATATGCCATTCCCTAGTAAGGGACCATGACATTATATTGGGCTTCAAATTTCGGGGAGTTCTGGATCACAGAGTGTTTCAACAATGGCAATGGAGGGATACTGGTATGGGATACCAATGACAGATGATATATGACTGACAGGGAGCTGTACAGAACATATGTCCAGGGTGCATGGTAATGTTTGGATATACTCATAGTGGCAACAATTAAAAACCACAGTAGGGGGGGTACTGGGTTCCCGGCCAGTGGTGCTCTGTCGTGGTCCCTAGGGGAGCAGCGACAGTCTCCCAGGTACAGTGGTGGGGACCGGGAGGGAGTGAGGGTTCAACAGTGAGCCCCTGATACTAATGACTATGCTTGTGAGCTGATAAACCCAAAATAATAACAAGGCCTAGAGCAACTTTGTGCCTGGGAATTCCCTTCTGTCAGCCTTCATGTTACTCAAATGTGGCCAGTCTCGAAGCCATACTCAGCATGTAAATGCAATGCCTTCCCCCCAGCGTGGGACATGACACCCGGGGATGAGCCTCCCTGGCAACGAGGGACCACTATCAACTACCAACTGATGATGCAACTGGAAAATGACCTTATATGGAAGGTTCAATGCGGATCAGCAGAATATCCATGTCTACATAAAATACCATGACTTTAAAATGCTGTTTGACCTAAAGTAAGGGGGAAATGGAAAGGAGAAATGAGTTTATATGGCTACGAGTTTCTAAAAAAGAGTCTGGAGGCTGGCAGAAGGTTTGCCCTCATGCACAACTGAGCAGAGTCAGAGAGACAGATAAAGCAGATACAACCCCCAGATATTGGTTCCTTTGAGGGCTAAAGAGACCCATGGGAGTTATGGTCATGGCCGATGGGGTTAACTACCAGGGCAGATGGCCCCTCTTTGGAAATGGTGTTTATGTGTGATGAATCTGGACTCAGATGGGATCTCCCTTCATAAGACTTTCATGCTAATGTGCTGGAGGTGCAGTTAATGTTGGGGTTTAAGATATATTTAGGGGATTTGAATCTCTGGACTGACAATGTGATAGCCAGATCCTGAGCCTCAACAGACTCCAGCACCTACAATCTGATTTATTGGACTTACCACACTCAGCTAAGATGGAGGTGAAGAAGGACAACCACCACACCATGGAGCCTAGAGTGATTACAACTGAAAATGGGAGGATTGCATCCAGCATCCAGGTGGAATCTGAGCCTCCTCTTGACATAAAGTTGCAATGGACACAACCAATCCAGTGTCCACATAGAAGAGGTGGCATTGGATTGGGAAAAGTGGACATAATGGACAAAGGGTATGGGGAAAGGCAGGAAGAGATGAGAGGTGGAGGCGTCTTCGGGACATGGAGCTGCCCTGGATGGTGCTTCAGAGGTAATCACCGGACATTGTAAATCCTCACAGGGCCTACATGATGGAATAGAGGAGAGTATGGGCCATGATGTGAACCAATGTATATGAGGTGCAGAGGTGCCCAAAGATGTACTTACCAAATCCAATGGATGTGTCATGATGATGGGAACGAGTGTTGTTGGGGGGGGGGGAGAGGGGGGGTGGGGGGGTGGGGTTGAATGGGACCTCACATATATATTTTTAATGTAATATTATTACAAATTCAATAAAAAATAAAAAAATTAAAAAAAAAATGTTAGAGAGTTCAAAATGTACACAGATATACAGAAACAAGGAGAGTTTAGCAAAAAGAAAGTTGCCCTTCTAGAAATATTAAAGGGAATTCTGGAGGCTGAAAGAAAAAAGAAATAGGAGAGAAAGAATTGGAGGACAGTATAAGAAAAACTAAAAAGAAAAAATAAAAAAATAAACAAGTGACATAAACAAATCCAAAGAAAATATGGCTTATGTAAATAATTCCTTGAGAGTACTATTGGATGCTACTGGATTAAACTAAGAGACAAGAGACACAAATTAGCATAATGGATAAGGAAATATAACCTATGTATATGCTGTTTGCAAGAAATCCACTTTAGAACCAGGGATTCACAGAGGTTGAAAGTGCATGGGTGGAAAACAGTCTTACAAGCAAATAATAATGAAAAAAAGGCAGGAGCAGCTATACTAATATTGGACAAAAGAGATAAAAAATACAAAACTTTTGTGAGAGACAAAGATGGAAACTATATACTAATAGAAGTGGTAAGCTTTCAAGGGGAAAGAACAACCATAAATAGTTATGAACCTAACCAGGGTGCCTCAAAGTACATGAGACAAAAACTGGCAAAACTAAGTGGAGGAATAGATGCTTCTACAATTACAGTGGCAAAAATTTAATACACCATCATAACCATTAGACAGAACATCTTGACACAAAGTCAATAAAGAAAAAAAGACTATGTATAATATATTAGAGGATCTGGACCCAATAGATATATACAGAACACTATACCCAAATACAAAAGGACATACATTCTTCTCAAGTGCACATGGATCATTCTCCAAGATTGACAACATGCTTTGCCACAGAAAAAGTCTCAATGAATGCAAAAAGATTGAAATCATACAAAATGATTTCTCTGACAACAGTGGAATGAAGCTGGAAATCTGCAAAGGTCAGAGAACGAGATTAGGAACAAACAGATGGAAATTAAACAACATGAAATTAGACAAACAGAGGGCCAATGAAAAAAATATCAAGAGAAATCAGTAACTACCTTGAAACACATGAAAATGAAAACACAACATGACAAAGCTCATGGGATGCAGAAAAAATTGTGCTGAGTGGGAAATTCATAGCTATAAATTCACATACTATAAAAGAATAAAGAGCTAATATTGAAGGCCAAACTGTACATTAGATGCTATCTAGACACTGAGCCTCAGCAGAGTGGTAACAGCTACCCTCTAGTTCACTGGATTTACCCAGGTCTGCTAATAGGGAGGTGAGGATGGTCAACCACCACACCAGGGAACTAAGAGCATCTACAACGCAAGCAGGTGAATCCCATCCATCAGTCATGTGGGATCTAAGCTCCTTCTCGATTTAGAGGTGGAGTGGACATCTCCATCCTAACGTCCTCAGGATGGAGGAATAAAATATGGATTAGAGAGGACTTACTGATATTCTACTATACAATTATTGTAACTCTAACAATGGAGGAAACTCTCATTGATGTGGGGACAGTGGCCATGGAAGTTGTGGAGGGCATGGAGAGGGAAGTATAGTTGAGATATGGGGGCAATTTTCTGGACATGAAACTATCCTGAATGATATGGCAGATGCAGATTATATATCCTTCCCTAACCCACTGAATGGACTGGGAGTGTAAAAAACAATGTAAACTATATTCTTTGCTGTGTAGCAGTGCTCTAAAACATATTCCCCATTTGCGATGAATGTGCCACACTGATGAAACAGGTTTTTGGCATGGTAGTATTGGAGGGCGATGAGGTGTGGGGTATATGGGAACCTCTTATATTTTTTTAATTTAACATTTTCTGTCTTCTATGTACCTTTGAAAAAAGATAATAAAAGATAAAATAAAATATAATATAATTAATAAGAAATGTAATGAATGTACCACACTAATGAAAGTAGTTGTTGATGTGGGAGAAGTGGGGTCTGTGGGGAGTGGGGTATATGGGGACCTCTGCTATATTTAATGTAACATTTTGTGTGATCTATATATCTTTAAAAATGAAATTAACTGGTGAAAAGGGACAAAAAAAACCTAATCCATTCATTTTTATAAAGCATGGGAATGTATCACACAGTAAATCCTGGGATGAAAGATGGACCATGGTTAAGAGAACAAATATGAGACCATTTTCACATGAACGATAGCAAATATATAATACTAATACAGAGTGTAAATAATCATGTGGTTTGGGAGAAAATACAGCAAATGTAAGATAAACACTAAAGTTAGTAGTAATATTTGATGAAGTTCTTTCAAACTTTGTAACAAAATGTTACATAACGATGTGAGGTGGTGGTGGGGTGATGTATGGGATCCCTGTATGATGATATGCAGGTTTGTTTTGTAAGTTCACAAATTTTTCTTAAAACACTGTTTATGTATACTCATGTATGAATGACATGCCTCAAAATTTTTATTGAAAAAAAAATCCATTCCAGTTCATGTAAACCTATGGTAGGTGGAAACTTTTTATTAAATTCCTTCAGTTATGGGCCTTTGATTACATGTGTGATCCAGTAGTGCCTTAATCCTTTTAATAGGGTCCTCTACAAATGGTAGAAAAAAAGTCACAGTCACAGTAAAAAGCTGCAGAGTCAGAGAGTAAACCAGAACCTGAGAGTGAAGTTCCAACGAGCCAGAAGCTGAGAGGAAGCCACTTTAGCCACAAGCTGAAAGCAACGAGTTACAAAGGAGAGGGATGAAAATGAGCAAATGCTTCCATATGCCTGATCACCCACAGCAGCAGCTCAAGAAGAAAGTGAGCCTGGAGGAGAAGACAGAAACCATCATTGTGCCCTACCATATGCCGGATTATGCACAGTCGCTGCTCAGTAAAAAAAAAAAAAAAAAAAACTCTGATGATGCCTTGATTTGGACACTTTCATGTCCTCAGAACTCTAAGGTATTAACCTAATAAATTACCATTATAAAAGCCAAACCACTTCTGGTGAATCTCTCTCAGCTGCTTTTAGGAAACTAAAACAATAACTAATAATTATGCCATTAATTTATCTCTAATAACTTGTAGGATATCATAGAAGAAAACATCAAGTATTGGCAGTCAAGCATGATAAAGCAGTTTATCACAGTAAGCTAGAAAAGTAATATACATTTTAAAATCTTATATATGAAACTTTCACTACATTTTCCCTCTTTTCTTATACTTCTTAATTAAAGTTAATACATCACAAAGAACATTACATTAAAAAACATAAAAAATAAGAGGTTCCCATATAACCCACTCCCCACTCCCCCACACCATCATTTTGTAAATTGTATTTTTTTTAAATATATGCATCACAAAAAAAGTTACATTAAAAAACTTAAGAGGTTCCCATATACCCTTCTCCCCCACCCCACTCCTCCCAAACCATCAGCCTCCTCCATCTTTGTGGCACACTCATCGCACTTGGCAAACATATTTTGGAGCCCTGCTGCACCCTGTAGTTCACCCTTTGGTTCACACTCTCCGCAAGTACATTCAGTAGGTTATGACAGGGTATATAAAGTCCAGCATCAGACCCTGCAATATCATTTAGAACAAATTAAAGTCCTAAAAATGCCCCCACATCACATCTCTTCTTCCCTCTCCCTGTCCTCAACAACTACTGTGGTCACTTTCTCCACCTCAGTGCTACAATTTCTTCTATTACTAGTCACAATAGTTTTATAGTGGAAAATCAGTAAGTCCACACAAATCCATATTTTATTCCTTCATTCTATGGACCCTGAGATGATGATGTCCACTCTACCTCTAGATCAAGAGGGGCCTTAGACTCCACATGGACGATGGATGCAATTCTTATGCTTATAGTTGTTGGTATTCATGATTCCCTGGTGTGGAGTTTGACCATCTTCACTGCCCTTATAGCTGACCTGGGTAAGTCCAGTGATCCATAGAATAGGAATTGCAACTCTTCTGAGGCTCAGGGCTCAACTGGCCCATGGGCAGTCCAGAGATTGCTGTCTCCTGGGTATACACCAACCCCAGTGGGGACTCAAGTCCTCTGAGTATGCACCATCCCTAGCACCAACCACAGGTTCAGAAAAAGTGACCAAAGAGGCATATGTAGGAAGGTCACATCTGAATCCAGCTCCATCACACTCAGGAGCACAAATTCCAAAGTAGGACCTTCTGAAATGACACAGAACTCCTGGTGTGGGGTGTTATTGATGAGGGGTACATGAGTGGGGGGGGGGGCGAGTTCTCCAGGGCATGTATATAGGGGCTTAAAAATATTCTGATATATGTTGGGTATTTTTATAGTAGTTTCAGTTTCAAACGTCAACTGAGGGAGTGCTGAGTTCCTACCCAGGAGAGCTCTGTCACATTCCCCAATGGAACAACAATAATCCCCCAAGTGCAATGGTAAAGACCAGCAAAGAAAGATGGTCCAATAATGAGCCCTTGATACTGATGACTATGCTTATAAACGTGTGTGCCTGATATATGAACTAAGCCTTGACCTGCAGAGTGCCTAAGTGTTACCAACTGAAAGCCTCCATGTTGCCCAAATGTCACCACTCTCTAAGCCAAATGCAGCATGTAAATGTATATGTCCCCCGCGGCATGGGACATGACTCCTGGGGATGAGCCTCCTTAGCACCAAGGGATTAGTACCAATCACTAACCGGTGATGCAACTAGAAAGAGACCTTGAATAAAGGGGTCAACTGAGACCAGCAGAATATCTCAGCCCATATGCAGGACCATGTGTTAAAAACTGCTTTTTGATCTTGAATAAAGGGGAAAATGACAAAGAGAAATGAGTTTACATGACTAAGAGTCTTCCAAAAAGAGTTGGGAAGTCATCAGAGGGGTTATGCTTATGCACACCTCAGCAGGATCCCAGAGAGAGCCAAAGTAGACACAACCCTAGATGCTGGTTCTCATGAAGGCTATGGAGATCCACAGCGTATATGATCATAGCTTTCACTACTTTGAATGCATTTTTGAAGTTAATTCTCTTCTTTGGGAAGAAGAAAATTAGTTGTATTGAGGATCACTATATCCATTTCTGTTATTCCTCACAAATGGATTTTCTTTTTAGAGAGCACATTCATTACTAGAAAGTTAACCTACTTTACATTAACAAAATTTATAAGCAGTGGTAACATGCTTTTTAACTTTTTAAAAAGAATTTTAAAAAAATAAAAAGAATTTTTAGATTATATAACTTTTACATTGAAAATATAGGGAGATACCCATATACTCATGCCCTCCCCTACCACAAATTTCCCCTTTAACAACATCTTTGATTAGTGTGGCATGCTTGTTACAATTGATGAACAATACTGAAGCATTGCTCCTAACCATGGTCAATAATTTAATTCATAATTTACATTTTACACTTCAAATTTTTTTATGTTTTGAAAAAAAGTATAATGACCAGTATTCATCAATGCAATGTCATCCAAAAAATTCCAATGTCCAAAAATCTCCCCGTTTTACATCTATTCATTCCTCTCGTTCTCTGAGCTTCTCATGGCCATTGTCTTTGTATCAATGCTAGAATAATTATAAGACTACATTACTCCATAATTGCATTCCCCCTTATGTTTATTCCTCAGGCTTGAGGATATTAGGATGGTGATGCCCACTCAGATTCTGATTGAGAGGAGGCATATATCCAATGGGGCATATGGATGTAACAGTGTTGCTTGTAGTGTAGATACTCTCTGTTTTATGGGATTGGTTTTGTCCTTCAATTTTGTTAGTTGCCCTGGGAAAATCCTTTGAACTGGAGAGTTGATGTAGGCGGCAACTCTGGCAGAGATTCAGGGTTCAACTGGCATATGAACAGTAAAAAGATTTAATATATCTAATACAAATATTTAATGGGTATAGTGCTAATTATAGGTTCAAATAAAAGAACCATAAGAGACATGTGTAGGGAAATTATTAATCTAAATCTGTTACATTGGGGAGTATATATTGAACAGTAAGACCCACTGACAGGATGCAGGATTCCTGAGATTGGCTGCCCTGCTTATAGTGCTAGCTGTCTTTAGAACCCTCGGGAGCACCCCCACATGAGGCCTAGTTTACCCTGGCATTCAATGAGATCCTACTGAGACATACATAAGTATAATCTCTGTAATGAATGCCCAACTCACTTTGAAATCTCTTAGCCATAAAAATTTCTTTGTTTTTAATATTTTCCTATGTTGATCAAGGTCTTTTTTCAAATGCATTACTAGTTCCAGCTTGGTAATAATCCCCCTGTTCCAGGGAAGCCCATCCATGGGAGTCATGTACCATGTTGAGAGTAAGGTAGTGCATTTATATGCTGACTTTGGCTTAGAGGCCAAATGTGAGCAATAAGGAGGCTTTCAGGAGGTAAATCTTAGGAAATATAAAATACTTAGTGAAGTTTCAATTTCACAAGAATAAGGTTCATAAGTACATATGCATATGTATCAAGGACCTGATATATTGGTCTGTCCTCCTTTGCTAGGCACTGCCCATGTGCTCCAAGGATTCTTGCCACTCTCTTAGAAAATATAGCAAGACTTCCCAGCATGGGAATTCAATTTTCTCTTGGCCATTTTGTGGGTCTACCCTCACTGAGACAACACCCCATGACCACTTGGACATATTCATATTCCATAAAGGAATGTCCCAGGTGCACACATACCCACACATCCTCCATCACCGTCACTTCACCCCAGTGATCCTCTCCAGCTACAGTTGCAACCATTCTGCTTTCCAAAACCTCCCCAAAAACAAATCCAAAAAATAAACTAATAAAAATTATAAAAATAAAATATTAGTTACAATAACAACTAAAATACAAAACTGAAAACTAAAAATAAAAAATTAATAGATAGGAACAGATGTGGATCAAGCAGTTGGGTACCCACCTCCCACATGTTGGTCCCAAGTTTGGTTCCCGCCTTCTAAAGTAGAAAGCAGACAGAACAATGAGCAGATGTTAAAAAAGCAGAAGTCAATCCAGCAGACTCCACAGTGAGCAGAGGCTACAATAAGCAGATGCGACAACCAGCAGATGCTGTGATCAGCAGATGACATATCCAGTGAAAAGTAGATGTGGCTCAAGCAGCTGGGCACTCTCCTCCCATGTGGGAGGTCCCATGTTCAGTTCCTGAATGAGCAGACTCAGCGAGCAGATAACAAGCAGAAAAGGAGCAGACAGACAAGGGAGCCATCTTGCAAAGGGGAATGGAAAATAAATCTTTAAAAATAAATAAATAAAATAAATAAACACACATATACATATATCAATGTGTCTTTCATCACCATATGTTATTTTTTCATGTACAGTTATAATTTCTTTTGTATGTTTCCCCAGAATATTTTCACTTTACCTTCAAAGAAGCTTTAGGTTATGGAAAAATCATATACAAAGCGTAGGGATTTCTCTATACCCTACACCTCCCCTTCTCACATATTCTTCTAATGATAATATCTTACATGAGTATGGTAGGTTTATTAAAATTAATGAACAATTATTGAAGCATTGCTACTAACCACTGTCTGTTTTATATTATGGGTTGCATTTTGCATGATATACTTTTACAGGTTTTGACAAAAGTTACAATATCCTGTATCCATCAATGCAAGATCATGCAGAACAATTCCACTTCCTTAAAAATGCCCTATATTCCATCTATTCTATGTCTCTCTCCACCTCCCTTCAGAAGCTATCATAACCACTAAGTTTAAATTTTTTAAGAATAAGTTTCATAGTTACATGCATTAAAATTGAAGGCTTGACTTATTTGTCTATTTTATTTTGCTAGGCACTGCCTATGTTCTTGAGAGATCTTTGCCCCTCTAATTGAGAACATAGCAGGACTCCCCAGAAGTTTAATATGTTCTTGTTTATTGTGTGGGTACCCACAAACTGAGATACCACAATATGACAAGATGAACATTTTCATAGTCTATAGAAGCATGAGCCAGATGTGTCCTATCCCACATATCCCCACACCCACGATGTCCTTCACCAGTAATCCTCCTCTGCCATAACTGACAAAAGAATATTCCCATCATTGTAGTTTTAACCACATATCTACAAATACCAAATTTCACCTGCAGTTTCCTCCAACCCTCTCTCCAGCTCCATGGATAGGCTAACCTTACCGTCCTCCCACACACATTCCAGCAAAATCGACCCCCCTCTCATCCCTGCACCGAACAGGGACTTTTAACAAATTTTAACTTTGTCTTTTACAATTTACTAATCAGAATTTAATATTTTTTGGTGACTATTATGATCATGAATCATCATATCGCCAGAATTGATTGAAATATATTCTTTACACTAATGCACAAAATGGTTTACCTTTGGAGTTCTGATTTCTGATTTCTAAAGAATTTTTTCTTACATTCCTGTTTATCATTTATCACAGCTTCCTGCCATTAATGTACTTGTCTCAAAATTAGTCCTGTTGGCATCTAGTTTATTACTTCTAATTTGGTCTTGGCAAGAAAACTAGTGAAACAAGCTTGTTAGAAATTTCTAAAATAAGAGCTGATGGAATCTGATATGGTCTTTCCTGAGTGTAAAATTTACAAGTTTTAGTGGATGCAGTTTTTTTTAGTTAATGCAGAATGGGTTTCTAAAAATTAATTTACATTTAATTTATTATTTCATTTATAGCTGTATGTATAAGACAAAAGTTATGGATTGTCTGTTCAGTGTTTATAGTATGATCTGTGGAAATACATTTTATGAAAACATAAAGCTGATTTATATGTCAACTGTTATATTAAATTTATTTTCCTTTTCAGAAAACATGAAAAACATTCTCATGTTATACTGGTTCCAGTCAACACAGTTCTTAAGAACTCCAAATTTCTTACTTAAACATAACCTTCCTGTATTATACCAGATGTGGGGGAGTTAAAATTAGCAGGGATGTAGTTTTAAATTATCTTATTTCAAATTTATGAACTTAAAAATGCCAGGTGGAATGCAGCCAGTTTTCAACATTATCTGCTTGATTGCAACTGCCATAATCACTATAGAATCTAAAACAAGAGCCATTTACTGCAAAGTTACTCTAAGTGCAAATGTTATAATAGAGGTCTGCAGCTTGCTTGCTTTCCTGAGGTCCCATCCTATAATGCTTATAACTATTAACCAGGGAAAAATATTTGCTGGCTCTCAGTGACCTGCTGTTGACTTTATTTTTTTGATCATTTGAAACTTCTCTGACTTTGGATCATAATTTCCAAGTTTATGTTTTGTTTTTTTTTCTGGAGCAAACATTATTTTTTATTGAATACTTTGTGTGTTTACAAAACAAACATGACAAACATACAGGATTCTTATACAACATCCCATCAACAACACCTTGCATTGCTTTGGAACATTTGTTATAATTGATAAAAGCACATCCAAATATTACAACTAACTGTAATCTGTAGCTTACTTTAGGTGTACTTTTTGCATAATCCATACTATTATTAACACAGTGTATTAGTATTGTACATGTGTTATAATTCATTAAAAATGTACTGTTAATAACAATGTATCATCCACCACAGGGCTCACTATGTTATATAGTCTCTTGCCTTGTACTCTCCAACCATAGTGAACACTCAGTGGCTCTCATTTTCATCACAGAGTTTTGTAGTCAGCTCCTCAGCCAATTTTAGAACATTTTCATTACTCCAGAAAAAAATCCCCTACCCCCTAATACTTGCCTATTTTTGACCCTTAGTATGAGTAAAGTACCTTCACTGTCAATGATGCAAAAATACTGCACCATTACTGTTACTATAGTCCATATGTTATATTAGTTGTACTTTCCCTATGTATCATCATATTTTAACCCTTGTAATAGTGACACACATTTGTTCTTTTTCATAGGAGAACATATTTGTGTTTGTACAATTATCCACAAACACAATCCACAAACAATATCACTATTTATACAATACCAGGATTATAATCTAGCTTTCTTTTTATTGACATTTATATCCCTAAACTATCCTTTCAGCCACATTCACATTTATAAAACAGAAGTATCAGCTATATTCATTATAATGTGTTACAATCAACTCTATCCATTTCCTAGCATTTACAATGAAACTTATTAAGAAGCCTACATATATTAAGCATCAATATCCCCTTCTCATATCTCATTCTATCTCTTAGTGACCTATACCTCAGGTTTTAACTCCATGAGTTTATTCACTTTTTATTTCATATTAATAATACCATACAAAATTTGTCAATTTTTGTATGGCTTATTTCACATAATATCCTCAAGGTTCAACCATGTTGTCATATGTGTTCTGAGTTCTATTTATTCTTACAGCTGAATATTACTTCACTGTGTGTATATATGTATATATAGCACCTTTTATTTATCCATTCATAAGTTGATGGATATTTGGATTATTTCAATCTTTGACCATTACAGATAATGCCACTATGAACGTCATTATGCAAATGTCACTATGCACCCTTCCTTTCAGTTCTTCTAAAAATATTTCTAGTAGTGGAATTAGCAAATCATATGATGGTTCTATAGCTATTTTTTTGAGGAACTGATGAACTGTCTTCCACAAAGTCTGCACCAATCTACATTCCTACCAACAGTAAAGGAGTGTTCCTCTTCCTATAACATCCTCTCCAGCTGTTTTTCTATTATTTTTAAAGTAATGGCCATTCTATAAGGAGTGAAATGATATCTCATAGTGTTTTTCTTAGAAAAAATTTAATGCATTTTATTTCCTTGTGGAAGCACTGACAGAATTGAAACATTCCATACACACATGAGAAATATTAGCTGTTTTTACTGTAAAAACAATACTTAATTTAACCATTTTTTCTCTAGGCTTAGGTATGTCATTTCTTATTTTTAATTATTTTTATGTTTTGATTATCATTATTTATACTATTGCTTTCTATACTCTCCTCCAAAACTCTCTCTTCTGTCTTTTTATTTCAGCCTGCAGAACTCCCTTTAGTATTTCTTGAAGGGCTTTTGTAGAAGAATTCTCTCAATTTCTGTTTATCTCCCTAATTCTGAAGGACAATTTTGCTGAATACAAAATTATTTTTTCCCACTGGAATTTTTTATTTTTTATTTTATTTTTTATTTCAACTTTTAATTTAATAATATTAATTTATACTAGCAACTTCAAACACTCACAATGCCAATAATAAAGTTCAGGTTTTAAAAAGAGGTCTGGCTTTAGCCACTGTCTTCTTGGTTCCAACCTATCTATATTAAAAAAAAAATTCCCACAACATACTGAGGCTGAGAAGAAACTTAAAATTCTCATATTATGACCTTGCCAAGGGTATTAATAGTTGAAGAATAAACATTAAATGAGAACTCTATTTTTCATCTTTAAAGAATCTTTAGATTACCTAAGTATTACACTGAAAATAGAGGATTCCTTCTTCCCCTCCCTCAAATTTCCCCATTAACAACATCTTTCCTTAGAATGGTACATTTGTTACAATTGATGAACACATATTGAAGGATTGCTACTCGCCAAGTGCAGTAGTTTACATTATGTTTTATACTTTGCACTGCACAATTTTATAGGTTTTCACAAAATGTATGATGACCTGTATCCATCATTAAAATGTCATGAAGAACAATTTCAATGTCACCCAAATGACCCATGTTACACCTATTCTTTGCTCTCCCTCCCTTCAGAACTTCTGGTGATCACTACCTTTACATTAATGTTACAAGCTCCGCCATTATGAGAATAATAATAAGTCTACTTTAGTCCATAGTAGCTTCCCCCCCTTGTGTTCGTTCATCCCTCAATCTTGAGGATTTGGGGATAGTGATGAACACACTGCTTCCAATTGAGAGGGGACTTTGATGATGTATGGCAGTTGGATCTAAACAGTCTTCCCTGAAGTTGTAGATATTCTCTGTTTGGGATGGTCATTGGCCATCATCATTCTTTTGTTAGTTTCCCTAGACAAGTCCAATAAACCAAATTGTAGGTGGTGGCTGCAACTCTCCTGAGATTCAGGGTTTAAATCTGCCAACTGTTCATAAGGATACAGAAATTTTGGCTGAGACTTTTTCTCTTTGAGCACCTTACCTATGTCATACCACTGCCTTCCCACCTACATGGTTACAGATGAGAAATCAACAATTAATCTTACTGAGGATCCCTTAAATGTGATGGATTTCTTTTCTCTTGCTGCTTTCAGGATTCCCTCTTTAACTTTTGTATTTGGCAATAATATTAATATGTGTTTCAGAGTAGATTTATAAGGTTTTATTTTATTTGGGGTATGTTCTGCTTTCTGGACATGTGCATCCATGCCCTTCATGAGAGTTAAGAAATGTTGGCCATTTCTTCAAACTCCTTCTGCCCTTTTTTGTCCTATTTTACCTTGGAGATACCTATAATGAATATGAATGTGCATTTTGTGCTGTGATTTACTTCCCTGAGTCCCTGCTAAATGTGTGTCAGTTATTTCTTTTGCTGTTCTTCTATATATGTGATTTCAGATCCCCCGTCTTTCAATTCATTAATTCTTTCCTCTGTTCAAATCTGCTGATCTGTGATTCTCATGTATTTTCTTTTTTTATAATAAGGGATTTTTTAAAAAGACTTATTTATTTATTTAATTTCCCCCCTCCCCCGGTTGTCTGTTCTCTGTGTCTATTTGCTGCATCTTGTTTCTTTTGTCCACTTCTGTTGCCGTTAGCGGCACGGGAAGTGTGGGTGGCACCATTCCTGGGCAGGCTGCACTTTCTTTCGCGCTGGGCGGCTCTCCTTACGGGGCGCACTCCTTGTGCGTGGGGCTCCCCTACGCAGGGGACACCCCTGCGTGGCAGGGCACTCCTTGCGCACATCAGCACTGCTCATGGGCCAGCTCCACACGGGTCAAGGAGGCCCGGGGTTTGAACCATGTACCTCCCATGTGGTAGACGGATGCCCTAACCAATGAGCCAAGTCCGTTTCCCTCTCATGTATTTTTAGAAATATTTTTATCTCTATTTTTTAAAATGTTACATTAAAAAATATAAGAGGTCCCCATATACCCCCCACACCCCTCAAACCTCTCCTCCCACATCAACAACCTCTTTCGTCATTGTGGGACATTCATTGCATTTGGTGAATACATTTTGCAGCACTGCTGGACCAAATGGATAATGGCTTATATTGTAGTTTACACTCTCCCCCAGTTCATCCAGTGGATTATAGCAGGGCATACAATGTCCAGCATCTGTCCCTGCAGTACCACCCAGAACAACTTCAAGTCCTGAAAATGCCCCCACATCATATCTCTTCTTACATCTCCCTACCCTCAGCAGCTACCGCCACCTTTCTCCACATGAATGCTACAATTTCTTCCATTACTATTCACAATAATTCCATAGTAGAATATCAGTAAGTCCACTCTAATCCATACTCTATTCCTCCATCCTGTGGACATGGGGAGGGTTATGTCCACTCAACTTCTATATTGAGAGGGGGCTTAGATTCCACATGGACGATGAATGCAATTCTCCTGCTTGCAGTTGTAGACACTCTTGGCTCCCTGGTGTGGTGGTTGACCTTCTTCACCATCCTGTTCACTGGCTAGGGTAAGTCCAATAAAACAGAGGATAGGAGTTGCAAGTCTGCTGAGGCTCAAGGCCTGGCTGCCACACAGACAGTCCTGAAATTCAGGTCTCCTAATTATACCCCAACTCCAGCGCCAACCACAGGTCCAGTAAAAGTGATAGAAGAGGCATGTAGAGAAAAGTCACATCTGAGTCCAACTCCATCACTCTCAGGAACACAAACCTCAAAGTAGGGCCTACTGACATGGCACTGAACTCCAGAGCCATCTGCCATGACCACAGAACCTTTGGGTTTCTGTCGCCCTCAGGAGAACCAGTACCTGGAGTTGTATCTACCTTGACTGTCTCTGGGACCCTGCTGGGGCATGTGTAAGCATGATCCCTCTGTTGACCTCCTGACACTTTTTTGGAGATAATAGCCACATAAACTCATTTGTTCTTTACATTTTCCCCTTTTATTCAGGGTCAAAAAGCAATTTTTAACACCTGATATTACATGTGGGCTGAGATATTCATGTAATATCATGAAAAAAAGGGTTGTCCCTTTTATTCAAGGCCTTTTCCTAGTTACATCATCAGATGGTGCTTGGGTGGTTAAAAGTGAATGTTTGGAAAACAAGCTTACAAGCAAACAGTAACCAAAAAAGGGCAGGAATATCTTTATTAATATCAGGCAAAATAGACTTTAAATGCAAAACAATTGTGAGAGGCAAAAGATTTTCAATACACATTAGTGAAAGGGATAATATTTCAAAAAGAAAGAATAATCATAAAGATTTTTGATACTAACAAGGGCACCTCCAAATATATGAGGCAAACACTGGAAAAACTAAGTGAAGGAATATATGCTTCTACAAGTATATAGCAGAAGACTTTAATACACCACTATTAACTTTGGACAGAATATCTCCAAAGAGAATCTATTGTGTTTTTTTCTCTTCCATTGTGAACTTCATTTCTGTAAGAACTGTTATTTTTATGCATGATTAAAATTTATTCTATAGGTTCATTCAATGTTTTCTTAAGAGCCTTTATCTCATTAAGTTGATATAGGAGATTTGTATGGATATCTTTGATTAGTTGTGTCACACTCCATCTCCTCCAGTTTTTTTAGATTGTTCCTTTGACTTGGTCATTTCTTCCTGTTTCTTAATGAGGATTTTATATTTTTTTGATGTCTAAGCATCTGTTTATCTTGATTGGCTTACATCATTGAACAGCTGCTCTCACTTGCCTAGAATTTTGTTTGTTCATTCAACAATTAATTAATGCTCTTCTTTGAAACATGGCTCCATATCATCTAAATCTTTAGGCTTCCTATAGTTAATCAAAAAATAAAATAAAAGGACAAAAGAAATAAAAAATAAAAATAGAAGAAAACAAGAGGAAAAGGAAGAGAGAAATAAGAAATACAGAGGGCAAGATAGATAATGGAAATTGAGAAAAAGAGAAAAGTCATAAATAAAGAGGATGAAAAAAGAAATAAAAGAGAGAGAGAAAAAAAGAAAAATCTAAGTATAATGAGCAGACAGTCTGGAAGTTAGGTTCCCAAGAGATAGAATGGGAGTAGAACATGTTGAACAAATGTTTAATTTATGCAGAATTTATATTTACATTGTTTTTGTCTTTAAATGAATGGAGATGATGATGGTAGGGTGATGTTAGTGTAGTTTACAGCACTGACGTGTGAACATGAATGTGATTGAAAGGGGAAGTTTTACGTCATCCAGATTTCTAGAAAGAAAGCTAGAGGGGAAAACCAGAGACTAAAACACAGTAATCTCTGTGATGACCAAGGATTATGGTTAATAATACAAATATAAGAATGTTTTTTTCAGAATCTATAACAAAGTTACATCACTAGTATAGGGTGTTGATAGTGGACTGCTTTTTGTGCAAAAATGCATTGAAAGTATACTTCTATTGGATGTAAACATATTTTCATTGTCATAGGTATGCTTTTTCAAAAGATAGAGAGACCTAAACTTAAATCCTGGGGAAGTCTTGCTACTTTTACAAATAAAATGACAAATATCTTAAATATATAAGTCATGCCTTACAAATTAAACAGGCAAATATGCCAAGCCCTTTATCTTAATGCTGTACATATGAACTTGATTGCTGGGAAATGAAACTAAAAGATATTAGAATTATGCATGAGATTTACCTCTTGAAAATTTCCTTATTGTTCAAATGTGGCCTCTGTCTAAGCCAAATGCTGCAAATAAATTATCTTCCCCCTGACATAGTATAGGACTCCCAGATATGAATCTCCTTGGCACTGAAGGATTATTACCAAAAGAGATTTCAAAGTGAATTGGGAGTTCATTCCAGAGATTATACTTATGCAGGTCTCAGGTAGATTTCATAAATTTCCACAGGAAACAAAGCCTCAATTGAAAGTGCTCCAAAGGGCTCTAGAGATATCTGGACTCCATAGGCATGGCATACAGGGTCTTGAAATAAACACCCCCTCAGTCAAACTTATTTGGAAATATATAAAATCTATTTCCCCAATACAATGTAGTTATACTTATTTCTAATTCCATAATCATGATAGTTCTACTCCTTTTATTTGAAAGTATATTTTTCTATTATATTTCTCAGACTTAAATCTTCAGATTGTTCATATGCCAATTGAGCCCTGAAACTCAGCAGAGTTGTGGCCAGCTCTTACTCTGCAGTTCTATCGGCCTGCTCTTGACAACTAACAAAACGCTGATGATCAATAAGTTCAATTCCCAAAACAAGGAATATCTAGACCTGCAAGCAAAACAATTCCTTCCATCTTTCCTGATAACTAAGTAACTTTTCAGGCTGAAGTAGTAAGAGTGGATATCTTCCAAAATCCCTCAAAACTGAGAAATGAACAAATGTAAGAGGGGAATGTAAGCAGTGACAAAAGCAGATTTATTCTTTCTGTAGTTTTCTATCCTGTGTTAATGGAATAACATTTACGATTAATATAAATACAAAAGATTCCAAAGATTAAAAAGGGAGAGGGAAGGAAGAATAAGTGGAAACAGGCATTTTTAGGGCAATAAAATTGTTCTGCATGATATTTTAATACCAAATGCATTACATTGAGCATTTCCCAAAGCCTATAAAACTGTATAGAATAAAGTTTAATCCATAATGTAAACTACGGATGATGGTAAATAGGAATGCTTCCACACTGATTCATCAATTGTAACAAGTCTACCACACTGTGAGATGTTAATAACAGGGGAACATTGTTTGGGGGATGATATGGGAATACTGTACTTTCTGGGTAATTTTTATGTAAATTTAAAAGTTCTCAAAAATTGTAAAACATAAAACATCACTTGACCATAGATGTGTTTCTATTTCTGAACTATCAATTCAGTTCCATTGGTCTACATATTCAACTTTATGCCAGTACTGTGCTGTTTTTATCACCGTAGTTAAGTAATATGATTTTTTCTTAAGGTTAAATTTTTTTTTTAAGATTTATTTATTTATTTCTCTCCCCTGCCACCACCCCCCACCCCCACCCCGGTTGTCTGTTCTGTATGTCTATTTGCTGCATCTTCTTTGTCTGCTTCTGTTGTGGTCAGCGGCACGGGAATATATGTTTCTTTATGTTGCATCATTTTTTTATGTCAGTTCTCCGTGTGTGCGGCACCATTCCTGGACAGGCTGCACTTTCTTTCGCGCTGGGCGGCTCTCCTTATGGGGTGCACTCTTAGCGCGTGGGGCTCCCCTACACAGGGGACACCCCTGCGTGGCAGGGCACTCCATGCACGCATCAGCACTGCACATGGGCCAGCTCCACACGGGTCAAGGAGGTCTGGGGTTTGAACTGCGGACTTCCCATGTGGTAGACGGAAGCCCTAACCACTGGGCCAAGTCCGCCACCAAGTAATATGATTTAAAGTCAGAAAGTGAGTCTTCTACCTTCATTCTTATTTATTAATATATTTATGGTGCCTTACACTTCCAAATGAATTTGATCATTTGTTTTTCCATTTATAGAAAAAGCTGTTGGAATTTTTATTTGCATTGACTCTGTAAAAGAATTTTGTTTGAATAGTCAAATAAACAATATTTAGTCTTCCAAAACATGAACATGGAATAAGATTCCAATTTTTAGCTCTTCATTAATTTCTTTATCAATGTTTTGTAGTTTTCTGAATACAGGTCCTTTATATCTTTTGTTAAGTTCATTCCTAAATATTTTATTCATTTTTGTCACTGATATCAATGGAGTCTTTTTCTGATTTCCTCATCTGATTGCTCATTAATAGTTAATAGAAACAATACTGAATTTTGCATATTTATCTTTTAATCTGACACTTAGGTGAAATGGTTTATTAGCTTCATTAGCTTCATTGTAGTTTTGGGGGGCTTTCTAGGTATATGATCATTTCATCTCTGAATAGTGAAAGTTGCTTCTTCCTTTGCACTGTGGATGTCTTTTCTTTTTCTTGCATAAGTGTCCTAGCTAGAACTTCTAGCACAATATTGAATAACAGTGGTAAGAGTGAACATTTGTTAATTGTTCCCAATCTCAGTGGGAAATCTTTCGGCATTTCACCACTGATTACAGTGTTAGCTGTGGGTTTTCCATATATACCATTTAGCATGTTGAGAAAATTTCCTTCTGTTCTTATCTTTCAGAGTGTTTTTTAATCAATAAAGGATTTTGTCAAATCCTTTTCTACATCAGTCAAAAGGATTATGTGGTTATTCTTCTCTAAATTATAATGTGATGTATTATAGAGATTGATTTCCTGGTATTGAACCACCCTTGCTTACCTTGGATGAAACCCAGGTGATCATGATGACTGTTCTTTTTTTTTAATAAGAAATTAATTTTGTTGATAGATATTAATAAAGCATATATCCATTCAAAGTGTACAATTAATGTTATTCAGTATAATCACAGAGTTGTACATTCATTAGTTCAATCAATTTAGAACATCTTCATTATTCCAGTAATGATAATAATAGTACCAAAAAACAAAAACAAAAACCAAACAACCAAAGAAACAAATGAAACTTACCACCTCTCATTAGGTCTATGCTTCCACCACTGTACCTAGTTTCTATTGTTTCCTTCTCTTTAGTTTACTTGTATTTATATTAAAAATTGTTTTACATATGCAATATCATCCATATTCATATTTCACATGAGTATTCACTATGAATAAAGTCCCTTGCTACATCTTTACCTTTCCTTCTATCAATATGAATGTCCTTATGCTTTCGCTTTCAAGCATTGTCATACACATTTAAGAGCTCTGCTAGTCACAAAAATCATTTAAGTGCTCTCACTATTGCCAAAGATGTACAATGTTTAACCTGTAATACACAGTTTAACCATCAGATTTTCATTTTCTACCTTCATTCTATTCCCTGGTGACTGATATTCTAATTATTAATTCCATGAGTTTACTTAATATATTTAGTACATAATATCACAGTCATCCATAATTTGACCTTTTGAGTCTGACTTGCTTCACTTAACGTACTGTCCTCCTGGTTCATCCATGTTGTTAT
The DNA here is from genome assembly GCF_030445035.2 of Dasypus novemcinctus. NCBI lineage: Eukaryota > Metazoa > Chordata > Mammalia > Cingulata > Dasypodidae > Dasypus > Dasypus novemcinctus. The sequence goes on along the minus strand of NC_080704.1, from coordinate 139,246,056 downwards.
GTTTCATGACTTCAATCCTTCTTACTGTTGAATAATATTCCATCATGGGTATACACCACATTTTTTTAATTTTTTTTATTTATTGAGGTATAGTACACATGCATAAACATAAATAGACAATAAGTGTATAGTAATAGTTGTGAACTTACAAAACAAACATGCATAAAATCATACAGTTGCATCATACCTCATCCTTTCAATAATACCTTACATTACTGTGAAACATTTTTAATTAATGATTAAAGAGCATCCTATCAAAATATTACTATCAACCAAATTATCATACATTCGGTGTATTTTCCCTCAACCAACCCTATTATTATTACTATTATTATTATATCATTCATATATGATCATAAACAATAAGTGTATAACAAAAATTGTGAAATTACAAAGCAAACATACCTAACATCATACAGAGTCCCATACATCAACCCATTACCAACAACTTGCATTGTTGTGAGACATTTGTTACAAATGATGAATTACTTCAAAATCTTACTACTAACTATAGTCCTTACCTTACATTTGTTGTATTTTCTCCCAATCTACCCTATTACTATTTTTTAAATATATTTTTATGACAGAAGTTGTTAAACATACAGAATAATCATGCACATGTGCAAGAATTCCCATACAACACACCTCTATCAACATATCACACATTGGAACATTTGTAACATATTATGAGATAATATAATCTTATATAAAGGTTGTCTCCAACCTTTGTTATCATGAATAACACCAGTTTGAACTTTGGTGTACAGATGTCTGTTCATGTCACCGCTCTCATTTCTTCTGTGTATATACGTAGCAAAGATATTGCAAGGTCACACGACAAGTCTATATCCAACTTACTTAGGAATTGCTAAAGAATCCTCCACACTGGCTCTACCAATCTAGATTCCTGACAACGCTGAATAATCATTCCTACTGTCCACTTTCACTCCAAATGTACAATTTTCCAACTTTTTAATAGTGGCCAGCCTAATAAGTGTTAAATGAAATGTCATTGGAGTTTTGATTTGCATTTCCCTAATTGCTACTGACATTGAGCTATTTTTTCATGTGTTTAACATTTGTACTTTTTCTATGGAAAGTTGTCTTTTAAAGTCTTTCCCCTTCTTATTTGAGTAGTTTGTCTATTTTTGAGAGGTATGATGCCTTTATATATCATGGATATTAAACCCTTATCAGATATGTGACTCCCAGATATTTCATCCCTTTGAGACTGACTTTTCATACTTTTGACAAAAGTGTTTGAGGGGCAAAAGTGTTTAATTTTCGGGAGGTCCAATGTACCTAATTTTTATTTTGTTGTTCTTTCTTTGAGTATAAGGTTTAAGAAACTACTGCCTACCAAAATATCTTTTAGAAGTTTTTCTACAGTTTCTTCTAGGATTTTTATGGTTCTTGTTTTCTTATCTTTAATTCATTTGGAATTAATTTTTGTATATGGTGTGAGATAGGGATCCTCTTTCTTTCATTTGGACAAGGCTATACAGTTATCCCATCACCATTTCTTTATTTCTTGAATAGAGTGTTTTGACACAGCTGAGTGGCCTTAACTGCCTTGTCAAAAATCACATGACTGTATATGTCAGGGTTTATTCCTGAGTTCTCAATTCAGTATCATTTGTCAATCTGACAGTTGTTATGCCAGGAAAATGTTGCTTTTACCATTATAGCTAAGTAATGTGCTTTAAATTCTGGAATTTAGAGTCCTTCAAACTCATTCATCATTTTAAGACAAATTTGGTTACTCAGGGCAACTTACCATTCCAAAAAATTTAATTTTTGTCTTTTACACTTCTGAAAAAAAAGACTTTGGGGAATTTTATTAATGTTGTGTTGAATCTGTAAATCAGTTTGGGTAGAATGGATGTAATAATGATATTTACCCTTTCAATCCATGAACACAGAATGTCCTGAGGTTTATATACATCTTCTTTTAGCCATGTTTTAAGTTTATAAATTCAGATCCAGTATGTCCTTGGTTTAGTTTATTCCTTAATATTAGCTGCTATGATAAATGGAATTTATTTCTGAGTTCCTCCTCAGATTAGAAGTTTTAGCAGTTTGATAAGGTTACAATTTCCCAAAATAGATATTGGATTATGTTTATAAGCTGGTCTGTACCTGGGCATGATTAAGTTATGATTAGGAATTTGATTGGGCCACATCATTAGGGCATTGAATCCCCACCCCTTGGTGTGTGGGGTCTCCAAGATAAAAGGCATGGCAAAAGGAAGAGTTGGGACATCTTAATGTTGGAGTATTGATGTTGGAGATTGATGCCGAAGTCTTAACCTGGCAGCCCTGGAAGTAAGCGCACAGAGGAAAGAGCAGCAAGCCCTAGGAAGAAAGGAAACTTGAACCCAGAAAGAAGCAAGAAACCCGAATCCTGGCAGACATCAGCTGCCATCTTGCTCCAACATGTGAAAATAGACTTTAGTGATGGAAGTAACTTATGCTTCATGGCCTGGTATCTGTAAGCTCTTACCCCAAATAAATGCCCTTTATTAAACCAAACAATTTCTGATATTTTTCATCAGCACACTCTTTGGCAGACTAATACAATAGTGTTTGGAAATGCTACTGAATTTTGTTTATTAATGTTATATCACACTGCTATGCTGAACTCATATATTATTTCTAGTAGCTTTGTTGTTGTTTTTTCTAAATATAGGATCAATACATAAGAGAAGAGTGAAAGTTTACTTTCTTTGCTATTTTGAGTACCTCTTAATTCATTATCTTGATTGCACTAGCTAAAACTTCTAGCAAAATATTGAATAATAATGGTGACAGTGGATGCAATTTTCTTGTTCCTGATCTCAGCGGGGAAGGTTTCACTCTTTTCACAATGAGTTCAAAGTTAGCTGTAGATTTTCCATATATGCATTTTACCATATTAAAAAGGTTTCCTCTATTCCTATCTTTTGGAGTGTTATTATAAAATAATAGTTCTGTATTTCCTCAGATGTCTGTACTGCATCAATTGAAAGGATCATGTGAATTTTCCTCTTCAATTTGTCTATGTGGTTTATTACAAAAATTGATTTTTAAATGTTGAAACAGCTTTACATAACTAGGATAAAAACAACTTGAACATGGTGCATAATTCTTCTAATGTGCTTTTGGATTCTGTTTGCAAATACATTGTTGAGGATTTTTCATGTATATTCATTAGAGGTATTGGATGATTTTTTTTCCTGTAGTAGCTTTATCTGATTTGGGTATTAGGGTGATGTTGGCTTCAAATAATGAGTTTGTTAGTGTTCCTACCTGTTCAATTTTTGGAAAAGCTTGAGCAAGATTTGCATTATGTCATATTTGCATGATTGCTAGAATTATCCTTTGAAGCCATCTGGTCCCAGGTTTTTCATCACTGATAGGATTTTGATGACTGTTTTGATCTCTTCACTTGTCAATGTTTTTTTTCTTTTAAAATTTTTATTATAATTGTCTTTTTTAAAAGATACATAGATCACTCAAAATGTTGCATTAAAAAATGTGAGGTTCCCATATACACCACTCTTCACCCCACCCCCACTCTTCCCACATCAACAAACTCCTTCATCAATGTGGCTTATTCACTGCATTTAATGAATACATTTTGGAATACTGCTGCACTGCATGGATTATAGTTTACATTGCAGTTAACACTCTACCCCAGTACATTCAGTGGGTTTTGGCAGGGTATACAATGTCCTGCACCTGTCCCTGCAATATCACTCAGCAAAACGCCAAGTTCCAAAAATGACCCCATATCACACCTCTTCTTCCCACTCCCTGCCTTCAGCAATTCTTGTGGCCACTGTCTCAGCACCAATGATACAATTACTTTCATTGCTAGAGTTACAATAATTCTTTGTAGATTACCATTAAGTCGACTATAGTCCATATTTTATTCCTCCATCCTGAAGACCCTGAAATGGCAATGTCCGCTCCACCTCTGATTCAAGAGGGGACTTGAATCCCGCATGGCTGATGGATGGGATTCTCCTGCTTACAGTTGTAGACTCTCTTAGTTCTATTATGTGGTGGTTGACCATTTTCAGTTCCCTGTTAGCTGACCATGGTAAGTCCAATGAACCGGAAAGTAGGTGTTACCACTCTGCTGAGGCTCAGGTCCCAGCTGGCATATGGATAGTCCAGACCCGTAGCCGGTCAGCTCAGTTGGTTAGAGTGTGGTCCTGTGACTATTTTTTTGCAGTCTTCTATTTCTCCTATGGTCAATTTAGGTGGTTCGTGTCTTTCTATGAATCTGCCCATCTTGTCTGCATTTCCTAATTTTTCACAAGCAGTTGTTCATAGTATACTCTTATGATTTCACTTATTTCTGCACTGTCAATTGTTATGTCTCTCATCTCATTTCTTATTTTTTTTGCATCTTCTCTTCTTTTTGTTCCATAGGTTTTGATGTGCTATTTTCTCAGTTTCATTTGTCTCAAGATATTTGCTGAATTCTTTTAAAATTTCTTCTTTGACCCACTGATTATATGAATGTGTCATTTTATCTCCACATATTTATGAATATTCCCTCTTTCTGCCTCTTATTAAGTTCCATTTTAAATTCATTATGATGTTCTGTATAATTTCAATCTTTTAAAATTTATTGAGACTTGTCATGTGACTGAGCATATGGTCTATCTTAGAGAAGGATCCATGAATATTTAAAAGAATGTATATCCTGCTTCTTTGTGATGTGATGGTCTAGAGATGCCTGGTAATTGTAGTTCAGTTATATTATTCAAGCTTTCTGTTTCTTTATTCATCCTCTGTCCAGATGTACTATCCAATACTGAAAGTGGTGCATTGAAGTCTCCAGCTATTATTGTAGAGACAACTAGTTCTCCCTTTAGGATTACCAGTGTGTGCCTCACATATCTTGGCCCACTCAGCTTAGGTGCATAAATATTTAGTATACTTACTTTTTATTGGAATATAACCCATTTTATTAATAAACAATGATTTTATGACAGTTTTGCACTTAAAATCTATTTTGTATAATATCAGTGTCACTACTGGAAATCCTTTTTGTTATTACCTACATGGAATATCTTTATCAATCTGGTTCTGTCCTTAAATCTGAAGTTAGCTATTGTAGACAGCAAACATATGGCTCATATCTTTCATTCATTCTACCAGCCTATGACTTTTGATTGGGGAGTTCAAGCCATTAACATTCAATATAATTACTATAAATACATTACTTATTTTATCCATTTTGTCCTTTTGTATTTGGTTGTCATATTGTGCTACTGTCTTTTTACCAATTCATTTACCCTTCCTAATAATCTTCATTTCTACATGCTTTTCACGTTTCTACCCTTGTTTTGTTTTGTTATTTTTCTTTCGGACTTCAGTACACTCTTTAGTACCTCTTGTAATTCTGGTATTTTTGGCAACATATTCTACATATTTTCTGTTTTTGTCTGTGAAAACTTTGAACTCACCCTCTTTTTTTAGTGTTTAAGAGTTTTTAATGCTTAAATTAAAAAAAAAACAGGCTTTTTTTAAAAAATGAAGTCATTTGTTGATCTCTGGCATAGCAGGAATGTGCTCCTTACCTTGGCCACAGTTAGAAGCCAAGAGTTCCACAACAATGTCTTCGGGAATGGAGGGGCTTCCCTCATCGTACAACACAGTGACCCTCAGGTCAAAGACAGAAAAAGAATAGTACATCATGAGCACCAGGCACCAAGCAAGGCAATTTTATGTTATCTCAGGTAATCCTCACACCAACTACTCATCTCATAGATGAGGGTTCTGAGGCTCAGAGGCTAGGAACCTTGTTCAGTGTCACAAAGGCACAAATATCAGAGCTGAGATGAAAATCCAGGACTTCTAAATGTGAGACCAGTGCCTTTTCCACTTTACCACATTGAATTCTCTCTCTGATCCAGACTCAGTCTCCCACAAAAAAAGTTTACTTTTAATATCACCCTTGCCTGAGACTTTCACTTGGTCCCTGTGAGGAAAAGGGTCAGCTGAACGAAGCTGTTCTATGAGGATGGGTAGGGATCTTGATAAGATCTTTTCTCTTAAACAGCAAGTTTAACATTAAATGTCACTCTCAGTTTATGACAGTCACCCAAGGAATGAGTGGGGTAGAGAAGTTTACATGGGCCACTAAAGCCCACCTTCTGCTGATTCTCTGTGTAGGTGGACAGAGCCAAAAGGAGCACAAGACAAAAAGGGCAATAATCAAAGTAAGGTTAAGAAAGGAATGAGGAGGGGGAGTAGCAGTGTTTTTCAAAAACCTGCCACTGCAGGTCAGAAGAAAACTTGAGAGATGAATTGTTTCTCAGCAACCAGGCAGCCCAGGGGGAACTTTTTGTTCCAGTTCAGAAAGTGAGTAGCTATCTTCTTGCCTGAGAAGCACTTGGGGCCTTGTACATGTCTTATATCCAGGGTACAGGAATTCTGTCAGCAGTGGAAGCAGCCCAAACTCACTCAGCTTTTCAGGCCTGCCAGAGCCCAACTTGCCCACTGCTCTTCCAGTCACCCCACTCCCACCACCAATGACATCCCCAACAGCTGTACCTGCCAACAGAAGGCCATGTCATAGATCCCAAAAATCTGTTCTTGCTGCTTGGCAGGTGCTTCAGCAGGTGTGAGGTTGCACCCTTTTGTGCCCAGAAGAGCAGAAGGCACAGATTGTGGATAATGCAGTGATGAAAGATGACCTCTGACAACCCACAGAGGCTCTAAAAATAAAGCTGCAGAATCAGACACTGCTCACTTCTTATTTGGGGCAGTCCAGTGCCAGCTGTGGGCACTTAAAGTGCTCCTGGATAGGAGGCAGCACAGGCCCCCCAATACCCAACCAGTCATGGACAACACTCAACTCTCCAAAAGGCACCCCAGTCTGGGCCTTGCCAAAGGATACAGTGTTCATGCCCAAGAAGAGCATTTCCTTCAGGCTGACAGCAGCAGGTCACTTAGCTGCCATGGATCTCCCACACATACTCCACTGGACTTTAGATGATGCCTGTGGATTCCAGGAAATTGCAGCTAATTTAGCTCAATGTTGAGCCGAAGTTGCTTCTCCAGGAAGCCCACAGCCAAGCTTTGAGAGCAGGACAGGGGATCCATCAGAGTACCTGTTGACTCATGGAGGAGTCCCAGTGAGACTGGGTCATGGCCACGCTGCTGTCACATGATTGTAGAGTGTGGCAAGTCCAAACTCAGTAAAACAGTTCAGAGGCTGAAAATTTCAGTAGGGTTGATGTTGAAATCTTCAGGCTGAGGCTGTAGAGTTGCTCAAAGAGGACTCGAGAGTATGGTGTTGAGGCAGAATTCCTTCTTCACTGTCATTTAAAAATTAATTTTATTGACATTTACTTCATAAACATATTTCACATATTTTAAGTATACGATTCAATGTGGGTTTTTTTAGTATTTTTTGCTCATTTTGTGCACATCGTTTTTGCTCATTCTCTCCTCATTATTTACTCATTATCTCTTCATCATTTGCTTGTTTTCTCCTCATAGGTTTTGCTCATTGTCTGCTTGTAGTATGCTTGTTTTCTTTAGGGTGCACAAGGAACTGAACAAGGGAGCTCCCATGTGGGAGGTGGGCACTCAACTGCTTGAGCCACATCCACTCCTCAGTCTCATTATTGAAGGGCAGCTTTGCTGGATACCAAATTTTTGACTGGCAGTTTTTCTCCTTCCATACCTTAAATACATCATACCACTTACTTTTTTCATCAGTGGTTTCTAATGAGAGCTGGGCACTTAATCTTATTGAGGTTCCCTTGTATGTGTTCCTTCACTTTTCTCTTGCTTCTTTCAGAATTCTCCTTTATCTCTGATATTTGTCGTTTTGAATAATAGGTGTCTTAGGGTAGGTCTCCTTGGATTTATACTGTTTTTCATTCTTGGATATGGATATTTATGTCTTTTATAAGTGGTGGAAAGTTTTTGGTCATTATTTCTTCAAACATTCTTTCTGCCACTTTTCCATTCTCTTCCCATTCTGAGACACTGCTAATGTGTATGTTTGTGTGTTTCCCATTGCCATTCAATTTCCTGAGACCTTGCTACATTTTTTTCCATTCTCGTCTCTTCTCCTGTGATTTCCAGGACAGAGGTTCAGTCTTAAAAAGCACTATGTCTGTCTTCAAGCTTTTCAAATCTGTTCTCACATACTTTTAATGTATTTTTTAAATTGTAATTTTATTATAGGAAAAATTTATTTTTTAGCATAACACAGATGTGCTGCAAATATATAGACATATATAAGGCTATGTAAAATCAAATTTTAATAAAGATCTGTAAGTCTAAGTTTTGATATTTATATAAAAACTTGCAACCATATTTCTACAAGAGATAAAATAAAACTAGGGATATAGAAATAGACAGCCCTTGAACTGTAATCAAATATAAAACTCAATTGTGAATGAGATGACGATAAAATTTTGTATCCCATTGTGCTATATACTTACATTTTTAGTTTTTTATTTTCTATTGTGTTTTTAAAGATACATAAATCACAAAAATGTTACATTAAAAATATAATGTAAGTGAAAATTTAGAAAAGTGTACTGTCTAAAATATAAACCATAATGTAAACCAAAATGGAACAGAATTTGGAAGATATGTTTTAATATCTGTACATCAACTGTAGCAAATATAGCATGAACATATAAAAAGATCATTGTTGGGGAAGGGGAAAAGAAAGGGGGAAAATATATCATTGCTGGATTATATGGGAGTCCCCTATGTTGTATATGTGACTTTACAGTCATCTAAAAATTTTTTGAAGACAAAATTAAAAATTAAAAAAAGGATGCAGAAACTGAGGAAGGAATGAAAGAAATTGCCTTAACATTGTATACACAGAGAAACACCTATTACAGTGATGAAAGGCAAAACATCAAAAACAAAGTTTTATGATATTTTTAATGCCCCAGTTTCTTTTCTACTTTATTTTAGTTTTTCTAAATTAGTATATATTCTATTTCTAACCATTAAACCTATCATTATCATTTCATTTTCCCACTAATTCAATTTGGCAATATATTAGGTTTCATTTTGAAGAAGTTTTGGACAACAGAGGGGTTCAACTAAGGCAGGGGAGGAACACTGGTGTGAGGTGGTGATATGGTGGTGTGGGGGACACAAGGTTGGGAGAGAGTCCTCCAGGGCAGGTAGATAGGTTATATAAAATCATAGAGATATTTGTTGAGTATTTTCATAATAGTTAGAGTTACAAATGACAAAAAAGAGAGTGCTGAGTTCCTAGCCAGGGGAGCTCTGTCACATTCCACAGGGGAACAGCAACAATCCCCCAAGTAAAAGGGCAAAGACCAATGAAGAAGGATGGTCCAATGATGAAAACTTGATACTGATGACTATGGTTTTGAACCTGTGTGTCTGAAATTTCACCTAGGGCCAGAGCTGCAGGGTGCATAATATTACCTCCTGAGAGCCTCCATGTTGCTTGAGTGTGGCAATTCTCTCAGCTGAACTCAGTATGTAAATGTGTTACCTTCCCCCCAGTGTGGGACATGACTCCCTGGTTCTGAGGGATTACTACCAATCACCATCTGACAAAGCAACTAGAAAAAGGCCTAGAATAAAATGGTAAATACAAAGGAGTTTATATGGATAAAGGCTTCAAAAAGTGTTGGGAGGTCATCAGAGGGGTCACACTTATGCACATCTCACCAGTGTCCCAGAGACAGCCAAAGTAGATATAAACCCAGGTACTGTTGCTCCTGAGGGCTATGGAGACACACAGATTCTACAGACATGGCATATGGCTCTGGAATTCAGTGCCTTGTCAGTGGACCTTGTTTTGGATTTTTTCTCCTCAGTGTGATGAGGTTGGACTCAGATGTGACCATTATATATATGCCTATTGTTTCACTATTGCTGAACCTGTGGTTGACACTGGGGTTGGTGTATGCTCAGGAGAATTGAAACTCAGGACAGGCCATATGCCAGGTGGGCCCTGAGCCTCAGGAGAGTTGCAACTCCTATTCTCTGGTTCATTGGACTTACCCAGGACAGCTAACAGGGAGGTGAGGATGGTCATCTGTCACATCAGGGAAACAAGAGTACCTACAATTGGAAGCAGGAGAATCACATCCATCAGCCATGTGGCATCTAAGTCTCTCTTGATTTAAAGGTGGATTGAACATCACCATTCCAGGGTCCACAGGATGGAGGAATAAAATATGGGTTAGAGTGGACCTATAGGTATTCAACTCTAGAAATATTGTGACTCTAGCAATGGAAGAAATTGTATCATTGATGTGGAGACAGTGGCCACAATAGTTGTTGAAGGTAGAGAGAGGGAAGGAGATATGTGATATGGGGGTATTTTCTGGACTTGGAGTTGTCATAAAAGATAATGCATGGTCAGTTCCTGGATATTATATAATTATATACTCTGCCAAAATCCACTGAATGGACTGGGGGAAAGTGGACATTATAATGTAAACTCTAATGCATGTGGTGCAGCAGTGCTCTGAAATGTATTCACCACATGCAATGAATATCCCACAATGATGAAAGAACTTTTTGATGTGGGAGGAGAGGGGGTGGTGTGTTGTGGGATATATGGGAACCTCTTATATTTTTTAATGTAACATTTTTTGTGACCTATGTATCATTTAAAAAGACAATTATAAGAATATAAAATTTTTTAAAAATTAAGATATGTATTGAATTCTGTTGCAATTTCTTCTTATACCAACTGATTATTGAATACTGGGTTGTTGAATCTCTATATATTTATGAAATTTCCCTTCTTCCATCCATTATTTATTTCCACCTGCATTCCATTATAATCAGAGAAAGTGTGTTTTTTTAAATAATTTCAATCTTTTTAAAATTATTGAGACTTGTCTTGTGACCCAATAATTGTTTATCTTGGAGAATGGTCCACAAACCATTGAAAAGAATATATATCCTAACATGACTTTAAAATGCTGTTTGACCTAATGTAAGGGGGAAATGGAAAGGAGAAATGAGTTTATATGGCTACGAGTCTCTAAAAAAGAGTCTGGAGGCTGTCAGAAGGATTGCCCTTATGCACAACTGAGCAGAGTCAGAGAGACAGATAAAGCAGATACAACCCCCAGATATCGGTTCCTTCGAGGGCTAAAGAGACCCATGGGAGTTATGGTCATGGCCGATGGGGTTAACTACCAGGTCAGATGGCCCCTCTTTGGAACTGGTGTTTATGTGTGACGAATCTGGACTCAGATGGGATCTCTCTTCATAAGACTTTCATGCTAATGTGCTGGAGGTGCAGTTAGTGTCGGGGTTTAAGATATATTTAGGGGATTTGAATCTCTGGACTGACAATGTGATAGCCAGGTCCTGAGCCTCAACAGACTCCAGCACCTACAATCTGATCTATTGGACTTACCACACTCAGCTAAGATGGAGTTGAAGAAGGACAACCACCACACCATGGAGCCTAGAGTGATTACAACTGAAAATGGGAGGATTGCATCCAGCATCCAGGTGGAATCTGAGCCTCCTCTTGACATAAAGGTGCAATGGACACAACCAATCCAGTGTCCACATAGAAGAGGTGGCATTGGATTGGGAAAAGTGGACATAATGGACAAAGGGTATGGGGAAAGGCAGGAAGAGATGAGAGGTAGAGGCGTCTTCGGGACATAGAGCTGCCCTGGATGGTGCTTCAGAGGTAATCACCGGACATTGTAAATCCTCACAGGGCCTACATGATGGAATAGAGGAGAGTATGGGCCATGATGTGAACCAATGTATATGAGGTGCAGAGGTGCCCAAAGATGTACTTACCAAATCCAATGGATGTGTCATGATGATGGGAACGAGTGTTGTTGGGGGGGGGGGGAGAGGGGGGGTGGGGGGGTGGGGTTGAATGGGACCTCACATATATATTTTTAATGTAATATTATTACAAAGTCAATAAAAAATAAAAAAATTTAAAAAAAAAAAGATATATTTAGGGGATCTGAATCTCTGGACTGACAATGTGATAGCCAGGTCCTGAGCCTCCACAGACTCCAGCACCTACAATCTGACTTATTGGGCTCACCACACTCAGCTAAGATGAAGTTGAAGAAGGACAACCACCACACCATGGAGCCTAGAGTGATTACAACTGAAAGTGGGAGGATTGCATCCAGCATCCATGTGGAATCTGACCCTCCTCTTGACATAGAGGTGCAATGGACACAACCAATCCAATGTCCACATAGAAAAGGTGGCATTGGATTGAGAAAAGTGGACATGATGGCTGATGGGTATGGGGAAAGGCAGGAAGAGATGAGAGGTGGAGGCGTTTTGGGACATGGAGCTGCCCTGGATGGTGCTTCAGGGTAATCACCAGACATTTTAAATCCTCACAGGGCCCACTGGATGGAATGGGGGAGAGTGTGGGCCATGGTGTGAGCCGTTGACCATGGGGTGCGGGGGTGCCCAGAGATGTACTTGCCAAATGCAATGGCTGTGTCATGATGATGGGAGGGAGTGTTGCTGGGGGGGGGAGAGGTGGGGTGGGGGTGGTAGGGTTCAATGGGACCTCGTATATATATATTTTTAATGTAATATTATTACAAAGTTAATAAAATAAAAATAAATAAATAAATAAATAAAAATTTAAAAAAAAGAATATATATCCTGCTGCTTTGAGATGCAATGCTCTATGATTGTCTGTTATGTCTAGTTGATTTGTCATATTATTCAAGTTTTCTATTTCCTTATTTATCCTGTCCTGATGTTTCATCCAATACTAAGATTGGAGCATTGAAGTTTCAAACTATTAATGTAGAGATGTCTATTTTTCCCTTGAGCTTTGCCAATGTGTGCTTCACATATATTGGGGCACTCGGGTTAGGTGCATAAATATTTAGAATGTTATTTATTCTCCTTGATTTCTACCTTTTATTAATACGTAATGACCTTCTTCCTCCCTTATAACAGATTTGCCCTTGAAATATATTTTGTGCAATATTAGTATTGCTACTCCAGTTCTTTTTTGGTTACTATTTCAATAGAATATCTTTTTCCACCCCTTCACTTTTAACCTGGTTGTGTTCTTACATCTGAGGTGAGTCACTTGCAGAAAACATATATATTTCTCATTTTAAAACATTCTATCAGTCAATGTCTTTTGATTGGGGAGTTCATTGCTAAAAGATATAAAATGACCTAAATAATTGGAAGAATATTTCATGCTTATGGATTGGAAGACTAAATAACATTAAGATGCCAATTCTACCCAAGTGGACATACAGATTCAATTCAATCTCAATAAAAATTCCTCCAGCATTTATTAAATAAATGGAAAGTACAATTATCAAATATAGTTGGAAGGGTAAGGGCTCCTGAAAAGATGGAGGCATCTTAATAAGGAAAAGCAAATTTGCAGGCCTCTCACTTCCTGGTTTCAAATCACATTACAAAGATAATGTGGTAAAAACAACCAGGCACTGGAATAAAGATAGATGCATAGATCCATGGAACCGAACGGATGGTTCAGAAAAGACCCTCATGTCTGTGGTCAAGTGATTTTTTACAAACCTATCACACCAAACCAGATGGTCCAGAACTGTCTATTCAACAAATGGTGCTCAGATAACTGGATAGTCATAGCCTATAGAAAGAAAAAGGACCACTACCTCACACCTTATACAAAAATTAACTCAAATTGAATCAAAGACCTAAATATAAAACCTAGAACCATAAAACTTCTTGAAGAAAATGTTTAAAAATATCTTCAAGACATGTTGTCTTGAAGGTGGTGCATTCTTAAACCTTACTCTGAAAGCACACACATTGAAAGAAAACATGGATAAATGGGACCTCCACAAACTTAAGATTTATTGTCATACAAAAAAGTTTATCAAGAAGGTGAAAAGGCAACCCACTCAATGGGATAACTTATTTGTGAACCAAATACCCAATAAGGGTTTGAATCCCATTATGCATAAGGAAATCATACAACTCAAAAATAAAAGAGCAAGCAATGCAATCCAAAAGAAAAAAGAAATAAAAGAAAAGAAAATGGGCCAAAGGCTTAAATAGGCATTTCTCCAAACCAGAAAAGCAAATACACCAAATCACATGAAAAAAAAGTTCAATATCACTAGGTATTAGGGAAATGCACCATAGAAAGATACTATCTCTCACTTCATAGATTGTACATTATTAGAAATACAAAAATAATAATTGCTGGGAAGGATGTGGAGAATTAGGAAAACTACTTCACTGTTGGTAGGATTGTAAAATGGTGCACCTTCTGTGGAAGATACTTTGGCAATTCCTCAGGAAACTAAAAATAGACTGCCATATGATCCAACAATACCTCTTATAAGAATATATCCAGAAGAAAAGAAAACCGTAACACCAACAGACAGCTGCACATTGATATTCAAAACAGCATTATTCACAATTGCCAAAAGATGGAAACAACTCAAGTGTCCTGTAGCAGTTTGATATTGGTTAAGAATTCCAAAAATAGATATAAGATTATTGGGTTATGTTTTTATACTGGACTGTTTTCACATTATATTGTTTTGGGTTCAGAGGTTTCACTTTTACTTGATTAAATAATAAATAAGGATTTGATTGGGTCACATCAGTAGGATGTTGTGTCCCTGCCCCTTGTTGGGTGGGGACTCACAGAATAAGCTACATGGCGTTAGTTGGAGTTTTGATGCTGGGGTTTTTATATTGATGCCCTGGGAAGTAAACAGAAATAGGGATTGCTCATACACATGGCAGAGACCCTTGGACGAGAGAGTGAGCCTGGTGGTTTACAGCTTACCATGTGGAGAGAGCAGAGCAAATGAGCCTGGAGAGAATCAAGCCCTGGGAGAGAGATGAGATTTATCCCAGTCTGTGGCTGAGATTGAAAGAAGCAGGGACCATGGAGCCTTAAGAGGAAGAGGAAGTCTGAACCCTGGCAAAGATGGGCAATCATCTTGCTCTATCACGTGGCAACAGACTTCGGTGAGGGAAGTAAATTATGCATTATGGCTTTACGACTATAAGCTTCTATCCCAAATAATTACCTTTTATAAAAACCAACAAATTTCAGGTATTTTCCATCAGCATCCTTTGGATGACTAACACATGTCCATCAAACAATGAATGGATAAACTAAATGTAGTATATACATACAATGGAATAAAAACTCCAGTAAGAAGAAATGAAATTGAGACACATATGATAACATGGATGAATCTTGAAGGCATTATGCTACATGAAGTATCCTAGACACAAAAGGACAAATATTGCATGGTCTAACTAGTATGAAGTAAATATGAAGAATAAACACATTGAGCTAAAACTTAGGGTATAGTTTATTAGGAGATAAGAGGAGGCTTAAGAAGGAGTACTGATTCTTAATTTATGTAGAAGTTTTAATTAACTTGACTGTAAATGTACAGAAATGAATAGAGTTGATGATAACACATTATAGTGAGTAGCAGCTGGTTTATAAATCGGATTGTTCCTGAAAATGTTAGTTTAGGGTTGCAAATATCAGTTGAAAGATAGTTACAGAATATTCTATCAACTGAATAACAGTGAACCCAAAGGTGGATGAGAATTGTGGTTGATAATAGAAATGTAAGAATGTTCTTCTGTGAACTATAATGGATATACTTCACTGTTGCATTGGTGGCAATGTTGAGAAGTATGGGGAAAATTCAATTAATTTAAACTATGGACTATAGTTAATAGCAATACTGTAATATTCTTGCATCAGTGCCAAGGGTGTATGGTGTTAATGATAGGAGTGTATGGAAAAAAAACATGCCAAGTGTAAGCTATGGGGCATAGATAGTGCTAACACTCTGATGATATTACCTCATAATCTGTAACAAATGTTCCACAATTGTGTTGTGTGTTGGTGAAGGGGTGTTGTATAGGAATTCTACACATGAATATGATTATTTTGTAAGTTCATAATTTTTGTAATTAAAATATATTTTTAAAAATAGGGTCAGGAATTCAGTAATGAGGAACAGATGTTCTCGCAGGAGGTAGGATACAGGGAGAATCAAAAGCGCTTTGTGCATTTTCCAGTCTTCTGCCTGTTATTGTTTTCCAACTTCATTCCATACTGATTAGAGAAACTGATATGCATAAATTTAAACTTTTAAAAATGTGCTGTTACCAGTTTTTTGACAAACCATATGGTCTATCCTAAAGAATGTTCCAGTACCACCTCAGAAGAATGTGTATCCTGATCGTTGGACTTGAATTGTTCTGTACATCTCTGTTTACTTCACTTATTAAATTTCTCAAGTTTTATATTCCCTTACTGAACTACTGTCTAGATATTCTATCTATTGTTGTTAGCAATGTATCAAAGTGCCCAGCTATTATTCCACAGGTGTCTATTTCTCCCTTCAGTATTGCTAGCATTTGTATCATGCATTTTGGGGCACTCTGGTTAGGTGCTTAGATATTTATGATTATTATCTCTTTCTGCATTGCCCCTTTTAAAATATATAATATTATTCTGTGTCTCTTATAAGAGCTTTGCTTTTTAATTCTATTTTGTCTGAAATTATTATAGCTAACCCAGGTGATTTGGGTTACTATATGTGTGAAATGTCTTTTTCCTGCCTTTCACATCAAGCTATTTGTATCCTTGGGTCTAAGATGAGTCTCTTCTAGACAGAATATAGATGGCCCATTTTTAAAAGCCATTCCTCCAGTGAGAGGGTTTTGATTGGGGACTTTAATTCATTAATTTACTACGTTATTACTTTAAGGGCAGTAGTTATTTCACCCATTTTTTACTTTAGGTTTTATTTCTCACATCTTTTTTTACTACTTTTTTCTACACTTTTAAATACTTTTTTTTGAGTAATCTTCATATTTAGAATCTCTTCCATCTCTCTCTCCTGTCTTTTCTTTTCAGTCTTCAGCACTCCCTTTAATATTTCTTCTAAGGCAAGTTTCTTCATAATGAACTCTCTCTATCAATAGCTGTCTGAATATTCTAAACTCACCTCAGTGAACTCCAGATAAAAGATTCTTGGCTGGCAGTTTTTCTGTTTCAGAGTCTTAAATATATCAGTCATTGCCTTTTCATCTTTATGATTTCTAATGAGAAATTAGCTCTTAAACTTCTTGGGCATCTCTTTTAAGTGATGAATCACTTTTTTCTTGCTGCTTTCAAAATTTTCTTATTAACTCTAGCATTGTAACATTGGATTAGTATTTGTCTCAGAGTAGATCTATTTGGATTTATTTGGTTTTGGAGTATGTTGCACTTCTCAGTCATGGATATATATTTACTTTTAAAATAATTGGGAAATTTTTATTTTCATTTTCCAAATATTCCTTCTGCCCCCTTTCCCTTCTCCTCTCCTTCTAGGACACCGATTGTGCAGATGTTTTCACCTCTTGCTGCCACTCAGTTCTCTAAGATCCTGCTTAATTTTTTTCCCATCTCTTCTCAATTATGTCGTCTGTATGTTCAATTTTGGATACCCTGTCTTCTAGCTACTAATCCTTTCTCTTGTCTCTTCAAATTTTTTGTTGTATGCCTACAGGCTATTTAATTTCATTTATTGTGCCTTTCATTCCCATAAAATCTGTTATGTTTCTTCGCATGCTTTCAAATCCTTCTTCGTGCTCACCAAGTGTCTTTCTAATATTCTTAATTTTTAACCATCTCATTGAGTATTTTGAAATATAAAATATTATTTTTGAGTCAAATGAATGTGCTGCATTTTTCACTTCAAACAAGATTTGCATTACATATCCTTTTAGTAGGTTGACCCAAGTATTGTTTGACACACTTAGATTTGAGAACATTAGCTGTATTACTTAACATGTAATAATAATTTAATCCTCTCAACTGAGACATGGAGTTAACCATGATGAATGAAAGAAAGAGTTTTAAGAAGGACAGACATGAAAAATAGTCACTGAAAATAACTAAAATCAATTCCATTGTAAGATCCCTTCAATTTGAAACATCTTCTGTTTTTTGTTTGTTTTTTTGTTTGCTGATTTGTTGGATTAGATAATTTACAGACCTTACAATGGACCAAGTTTTACCTTGCAGTACATTAATTTATTTTTATTTTTATATAATATTTTTTAAAATTTAAGGATACTTAGATGAAAAAAAATGTTACATAAAATAATATAGGGGATTCACCTATGACCTGGTCCCTACCTCTCCCAACTTTTTCCACATTAACAACATCCTTCATTGCTGTGATACATTTCTTATAATTGATAAATACATTTTGGAGCACTGTTACTAAGTAGGAATTAGTGTATACATTGTAATTTACATTCTCTCCTACAAAACTTTGTAAGTTGTGATTATATATATATAAATGCTGCCCTGTATCTGTCATTGCAATTCAGGACAATTCCCAAGTCCTGAAAATGTCCCCATATTACACCTATTTTCCCTCTCTCCCCTCAGAATCTCCTGTGGTCACTGTCTCCAAATCAATGATAAAAGTTATTCCATTGCTTGAGTCACAATAAGTCTATAGTAGAATAACAATAAGTCTACTCTAGTCCATTTTTCATTCCCCATTCCTGAAGTTTATGGGATGGAGATTCCCACTTCACATCTATTGAGGCGTAGCTTAGATACCATGGGGTATATAGATAGGACTCACTTGCTTGCAGTTGTACACTCTCTGTTCCTTGGTTGTTGTCACTCATCTCCTTGTTAGTTGTCCTGTGTGAGTCCAATGAACTAGACAGTAGGTGTTAAAACTCTGTTGAGATTCATGGCCCAACTGGATAGCTCAAAGTTTTAAGTATCTTGGACACACACCTCTCAACTCTAATACTAGCTATAGGTTCAAGTAGAAGGATCAGAAGAACCATGCTTAGGGAAACAACAACTGAGTCCAACTCTGTCACACTGGAGAGAATAAATTCAAAAAATGGCCCACTGACAGGGTGCCAAACTGCCGACCTGTCTGCCCGGCCTATAGTGTCTGGATGTCTCCAGAATCCATAAGGAGCCCTGTTATTTGAGGTAATATTTTCTTTGGCAGTCAGTGAGATCCTCCTTAGACATACACAAACGTAAATTCTAGAATGACTTCCTGACACACTTTTAAGACTCTTAGCCATTTCCCCCTTTTGTTCAAGATCTTTTTCCAGTTGCATTCCTAGTCGTTGCTTGGTAGTAATCCCTCAGTGCCAGGGAGGCTCATCCCCAGGACTCAAGTCCTATGCTGGGTGGAAGTTAATGCATTTATATATTGAGTTCAGTTTAGAGAGAGGACACATTTGAGCAACAAGGAGTCACTCAGGAGGTAACTCTTAGGCACCCAATAATACCAGGCTAAATTTTGATTTCAAAAGTAAAGATTCATAAGTATAGTCATCAATAACAAGGGCCCATCAAAGGTCCATCCTTCTTCACTACTCATTGCCCCTGTAATCAGGGGATTCTTGCTGTCCTATTAGAGAATGTGGCAGAGCTCCTCAGAATGGGAATTCAATATATTTTCAGTTATTGTGTGAATTTCCATCTACTGTGAAAATGCCCATAAACATTTCAATATTTTCATATGCCTTTTAGGTATGCTCCAGGTGAACATCCTCCCTCACATCCCCATCATTGATCCTCCCGTCATAACTATTTTGATATCCAAAACTTCAAAAATAAAGAAAATAAAATAACCAAATGCAATTAGAAAATGAAATAATTATGATATCTTTAAAATTAACAAATTCAAAAATTTTTTAAATGAAATAATATAAAATATTAAAATATAAAATTTGAAAAAATATTGACATTATGTCTTTCATCACTGTAAGAACCATAGTCTTGTATATGCTGACATATTTCCCCGTACATTCCCCTAGGGCCTTTTTTTCTCATTTTGTTTTCAAAGAAGCTTTAGGTTACAGAATAGTTACATACAGGATACAGGGGATTCCCATATACTCAACATCATCCCCCTTTTCCCCATTCCCCTATTAATAATATTTTACATGCAGATGGTACATTTTTTACAATTGATGTTCAAATACTGAAAAATTGCTACTAACCATGGTCAATGGTTTTCATTATGATTTCATTATGGACTACACACTTTTATAAATTTTGATGAAGCTTAATATGGTCTGTTTCCATCATTGCAAAGTCATGTAGAACAATTCCATCACCACCAAAATGACCCAAGTTCCATCTATTCTATTCTTCCCTCCCCCTCACCTCAGGGCCAATGATAACCAACAAGATTAACCCATTGAATGACAAAATTCATAGTTACTTGCAACATCATTGAGGGTTTGACATACTGGTCAGTCCTCCCCTATTAGGCACTGACTTTGCTCTCAAGAGGCTCTTGTCCCTCTATTTGAGGACATAGCAGGACTCCCCTGAATGGGAGTTCAACACTTTCTTGCTCATTCTGTGGGTCTTCACTCAATGATACAATACAGTATGACAGGATGAACACTCACACACTCTCTATAAGCCTGCACCAGTTGCACCCTGTCCCACACATCATCCACACTCAAGACCTTATACCAGTAACCCTTACCTGCCATATTTAAAAAAACAACATACCCAACATTTTAGTTTTAAAAACAGATCTGCAAATCCACAGAATTAACCTTCTCCCTCCCCCAAAACTCCTCCCAGGATCATGGACTGTCTATTCTTCCCTCACCACACTTCTCCCTTCACAGACCAGCACAACCCAATCCAACAGCATCAAGCCATCACTATCCTGCATAACAAACAGCTACACTCTTCTACCTGATCATTGATTTTGTCCATATGGGCAATGGCTCACAACCCTCTTCCTTTCATCTCCCATCAACCTATCTTCCAGACTATTGCTTTGTGAGTCTGCTCAATTTCCTTAAATCATATCAGTGAGGTCATGTATTATTTGCCCTTCAGTGCAGGGTTTGCTTCACTTAAAATAAGGTCTTCAAGATTCATCTATGTTATCCCACGTGCTAATGCTGCATTCCTTCTTACAGTCTAATGTATGTTTATAACACGATTTGATTATCCATTCATGTGTTGATGGATTTTGGGTTGTTTCCAAGTTTTGGCAATAGTGACTAATGCTGAAATGAATATTCATGTGCACATATCTATTTGTGTTCTTGCTTTCAACTCTTATGGGTATATACCCAGTAGTGGGCAGCTGGATCATATAGCAGTTCTAAAGTTAGCTTACTGAGGAACTACCAAACTGTCCTCCACAATGGATGCACCATTCTACATTCCCACAAACAATGGATAAGGGTTTCCATTCGTCCATATCTTCTTCAACATTTGTAGTCGTCTTTTTTTTTTTTAAGAACTTCCAGTCTAGTGGATGTAAGATGGTATCTCATTGTAGTTTTTATAGTTTTTATTTATATTTCGCTAATAGCTAGTGATGTTGCAAACCTTGTCATGTGCTTTTAGCAGTTTGTATTTCTTCTCTGGAGAAGTGTCTATTCAAATCACTTGACCATTTTTAAATGGGTTGTTTGTCTTTTTATTCTCAAAGCATATGATTTCTTTATATATACTGGACATTAGGCCCCTATCAGATATATGGTTGCCAAATATTTTCTCCCACTGAGTAGCCTGTCTTTTCCCTTTCTTTGACAAACTCTTCTGAGAAGCAAAAGTTTTTATTTTTAAGGAGGTCCCATTTATCAGTTCTTTCTTTCTTTGCTCATGTTTTGGATGTAAAGTTCCTGAAACCATTTCCTAATACAAGATACTATAGATATTTCCATTTATTATCTTCTAAAATCTTAATGATCTTGGCTCTTAAAATTAAATCTTTGATCCAACTTGAGTTAAGTTTTGTATAAGGTGTGAGGTGACGTTCCGCTCTCATTCTTTTCCATATGGATATTCAGTTCTCCAAGCAACATTTTTTAATTGGCCATTCTCTGCCAGTTGAATGGGCTTAGTTGAATTGTTGTATATCATTTGAATATATTTCCAGGGATTTTATCAGAACTCTCAACATGAATCCATTGATCAATATAGCTATTATCATGCAGGTTTTTTTTTTAAATTTTTTTATTTTTTATTGACTTTGTAATAATATTACATTAAAAATATATATGTGAGGTCCCATTCAACCCCATCCCCCCACCCCCCCTTTCCCCCCCCCCAACAACACTCGTTCCCATCATCATGACACATCCATTGGATTTGGTAAGTACATCTTTGCGCACCTCTGCACCTCATATACATTGGTTCACATCATAGCCCATACTCTCCTCCATTCCATCCAGTGGGCCCTGTGAGGATTTACAATGTCCGGTGATTGCCTCTGAAGTATCATGCAGTTTTGACCACTGAAGTTTTGTAGCATAACTTAAAGTCTTGTGGTGTGATTCCTCCAATTTCAATTTTCTTTGTCGATATGTCTTTGGCTGTTTGGGGCCCTTTGACCTTCCACATAAATGTCATTGTTAGCTTTTCCAGTTCAATTTTTAAAAAACTGCAGTAATATATATTGGGATTCCATTAAATCTGTAAGTAGGTTTGGATAGGACAGATGTCTTAATAATGTTTTTTCTTCCTACCATGAATAGGTTTATCCTTCCATTTATTTAGGTCTTCTTTGATTTCCTTTAACAATGTTGTGTAGTTTTCTGTGTAGAAGTCCTTTAAAAGTTTAATTAAATTTATTCCATTTGATTCTTTTAAAAGCTATTGTAAATGAGATTATTTTTCTTGATTTCCCTCTGAATTTCTCATTAATGGCACTAATGTTGAATAATATTCAATTTTGTTACTGTGAAGAGTTACATTTTCTATATTTACTTTATGTTCATATATGCCATATATTGTTTTTATTTCTCTTTTAATCTTTTTCGTTTTTTTACCAATAATTTTCTCTCTTACACTCTCCACCAACCTTCTCTGTCCTGTTTTCTTCCTTTCAGCCTGCAGAACTCTCTTTAGTATTTCTTGAAGGGCATGTTTCTTATTAATATACTTGTAAAATTTCAGTTTATCTGAATATTTTGAACTCTCCCTCATCTTTGAATGCCAGGATTGTTGGTTACAGAATTCTGGGCTGACTTTTCTTCTTCTTTTAGCACTTAACTATGTAGTACCGCTGCTTTTTTTCTTCCATGGTTTCAGATGAGAAATAGCACTAAATCGTATTTCTCTTCCCTTGTATATGATGGATTTATATTCTCATGCTGCTTTCAATATTCTTTGTCTGAGCATTGGATAATTTGATAAGTGGATGTCTTGGGGTAAGTATGTTAGGATTTTTACTCTTTGGGTTGTACTGTCCTTACTGGACATGTACAATCATGTCCTTCAAAAGCAATGGGAAATTTTCAGCCATTATTTACTCTAACCCTTCTTCTGCATCTTTTCCCTTCTCTTCTCCCTCTTGGATGCCTATAATGTGCACGTTTGTGCATTTCATGTTGTCATTCAAATCTTTAAGTCTCTGTTGAATTTTTTCTATCTCTTTATCTATCGGTTCTACTATCTGTCTGATTTCAGATGTATTATCTTCAAGAACACTGAGTCTTTCCTCTGTCTGTTAAAATTCTCTGCTCTGTGCTTCTAGTGTATTTTTTATTTTTTGCATTGTACTATTCATCACCATTAGATCTGTTATCTTTTTATGTAAGTTTAAAATTTCTTAATTATGTTCTTCCAGTGTCTTCTTAATATTCTTTATCTCTTCCTTAGCTTCATTAAGTTGATTCGTGATAGTTGTTTGGACATCCTTTGTTCATTGTTTCACATTCTGCAGTTTCTCTTATGCTTTAGTTTGTTCATTTTACTGGGCCACATCGTGCCTAGGCATCTGTTATATTGATGTGTATATTTGGTTGGTTAGCTTTTCTTTCTACTCTAAGGTTTTATTTTGTTGTTTCTTTCTGTGTGGCAAGGTTACTTTTTGATACTTATTCATCTTATCATTTATTCTTGCAGTTGCCTGTGCCCTTTGGAAAAAAAATTAGGTACACACGAAAGGAAAGAGATAAGAAGAGGAAAAATAGTAATAATAATACTACAAGGTAGAAAAATAACTGTATAAGATCTAGGAAACTAAGTAATATGAGTAAATTCATAAAAAAATACAAAGGAATAAAATAAAGTGGTAGAATAGGAAAAATTAAAAGTAAAACAAAATAGTAAAGGGAATGAATTTAAAGGCCAGAGAAGTAGAAAATTTTAAAAAAGAAACAAAATAGACAGAAAAAATAAAAGGAATTAAAAGATTGGACAGATAAGAAGACAATAGAAGGGAGGAAATGAGAGAGAGAGAAAAAGAAAAAAGGAAGACCAAACAAAAGTGGTGGGATGGAAAAAAAGCAAAAGGACAGAGAAGAGCTAGCAAGATTGTAGAAGGGTAAAGAGCTCTTACTACAGGACAGTTAGTAAATACCAAGAGCTATCTGGAGCTAGCTGAAGCATCAGTCTGGGGGATCCAGGTGACCAGAAGAGCATCCTGCAACATACTTCAAGGAATGGAAGGAGGAGACTGTCCATTTCCTGAGAAGATTCATGAGTAAAGTGCTTCACACAAGGTGACCATCCTCCACTGGAAGCACAAGCCACCTCGAGAGCTGGAATTATAAGCTGTACTTCCCAAAAATGGGGGAGAAAGAGACAGTTGGACACGAACTTCAGCTATTGATAAGTAAATTCAACAGGCTAAACTTTAATCCTGAGAACAGCTAAAGTTTGAACCTGTCCAAGTCAGAAAGAGTCTGGTAGCTGCCATCTTAATTCTGTACATGGCACAAGGGGAAATGGAGAGGACTTAAAATCACAGTACTGGTAGGGACTTGCTTATTCCCATCCAGATCAGATTGCAGCTCTAGCATAAGATCCAACCTGAACTCCAGCAGGGAGGATGCTTGGGGGACATGCACCAGCCTCTGTAGGAAATTACCAGCCAAGCCAAAGAGGCCAGTATTCCTCCTACTTTGGAGCACAAGCTGTCCCAGGAGCTATTCTGTGGCTGGAATTTGAAGCTCCATTTCCCAAAAACAGGGGAGGAGGAGACAGTTGGACACCAATTTCAGCTACTGAGTGGTAGAGTACAACCCTAAGAACAGCTAAAGTTTGAACTTGTCCAGGTTAGAAAGAGACAGATGCCATTTTGAATCCACCCCCAGCATTAGGGGATGCCAGTCTGACAAAAAATCACTTGATAGTAGGAACCAGTTTCTTTCAAACAGATCGGCCTGCAGCCCCAGCCTAGGCATCAGCCCCAACTCTGGCAGGGAAGAGGCTAGTGGGCCCTGTACCAGCCTATCCACATAACTACAGGTACTTTTGACTCACACAGACTGAATAACTGGAAGAATATCTAGGCAACCGTGGTGACCATGGACCCTCACTGCATAGATTGCTGCACACACCTGCAGCTCCATCCCTGCCTCGGGCAGGAGAGAAAGGAACATGAAGCTCCATCAGTTTCTTTGGCTAACTAGAGTCTGGGCCCACATGATTTGGATTATTCCACACAGGTGTGACTCCATCCCTACCCCTGCCCAGGGGAAAAGTTTAGAAGAAGCTTCATATGTTCCTGGAGTAATGAGGGCAGCTTGAGCCTCCACAGCTCATAGCCCTAACTACATCCTTTGTTCCTACTTCACAACCAACAAGGGAGAAATGGCAGGAAGCCCTAAACCAAAGAGAAAAACTGTACCCAGAATAAACACTCTAGTAAGACAGGTGCCAAGACACCAATTAAAAATTACAATCCAAGCCAAGAAACAGGGAGATATATTCCAGTTAAAGGAAGAAGATAATCATCCAGAAGACATAAAGGAGTTGAGACAACAAATTGCAGATGTTCAAACAAATCTCCTTAACTAATTCATTGAGAGGGCTAGAGAGATTAAAGATATTAAGAAGACATTGGTTGAGCAAAATGAAGAATTTGAAAACATAGATAGAAAAATAGCCAATCTTATGGGAATAAAAGGTGAAATAAATGAAATTTTTAAAAATTTGAAATCATATAATAACAGATTTGAAAAGGCAAAAGAAAGGAATGGTGAGCTTGAAGAAATAGCCTCTGAAAGTGAACATAAAAAAAAAACAGATAAAGAAAAGAATGGAAAAATTTGAACAAGTTTCTCAAGGAACTAATTGGCAGCAAAAGATATGTAAACATGTGTCATGGGTGTCCCAGAAGGAGAAGAGAAGGGAAAAGGGGCAAAAGGAATCTTGGAAGAAATAATGGTAGAAAATTTCCTAAGCCTATTGAAGGACATAGATATCCAGGTCGAAGAAGCGCAACATACCCCCACCTGAAAAAACCTGTTTAGACCAACTCCAGGACACATACTCATCAGAATGTCAATGCCAAAGACAAAAAGAGAATTCTGAGATCAGCAAGAGAAAAGCAATGTATTACATATAAGGGGTACCCAATGAGATTAAGTGCTGATTTCTCACCAGAAACCATGGAGGAAAGAAGTCAGTGGTCTGATATATTTAAGATACTACAAGATAAAACTTCCAGCCAAGAATCTTACATTCAGCAAAATTTCCTTTCAAAAATGAGGGTGAGTTTGAAATATTCACAGATAAACAGAAACTGAGAGAATTTCTAACCAAGAGACCAGATTTTCAGTAAATCCTAAGTGTGTGCTATAGTCTGAAAATAAAAGAAAGGAGAGAGAGGCCCAAAAGTGAATCTAGAAGTGAACATTATATCAGAAAAGTAACTAAAAGTGTCAAAAGAGTGGTGAAATAAAATATGGCAAATAAAACTCAAATAGTCAGGAATAAACTTAAAATAAACTTAACCAATGAAGTAAAGCACTTGCATTCAGAAAACTCCAACTCAATCTTAAAAGAAATAAAAAAAGGCCTAAATAACTGGAAGAACATTCCATGCTCAGAGATTGGAAGACTAAATATCATTAAGATATCAATTCTACTCAAATTGATATACAGATCCAATAAAAAGTCTACAAACTTTTTTTAATTGAAAACATGACTATCAAATTTATTTGGAAAGGTAAGTGGTCTTGCATAGCCAGAAACATCTAAGAAGGAAAAATGAAATCCCCTCTCTAGACTTTAAATAATATTACCTAGCTATAGTGGTAAAAACAGCATGGTACTGGCATAAAAACAGACACATAGACCAAATTGATGGTTCAGAAACAGACCCTTACATGTATGGGGAAGTGATATTTGACTAGCCTGTCAAACCCAAACAGCTCTGGCAGAAGTCCATTCAAAAAATGGTGCTGAGAAAACAGAACATCCATAGCCAAAAGAAGGAAAGAGGACCCCCATCCAACTCTTTATCAAAAAATTAACTCAAAATGAATCAACAACTTAAAAATAAAAGACAGGACAATAAAGTTTCTAGAAGAAATTACACTAAAATATCTTCAAGACCTGGTGGTATGTGATGGATTCTTAAAGGAAATAAGAGGAGGACTGAGTGGACTGCTGATGTTTAATGTATGTAGAAGTTTTAATTAGCTTTATTGTAAAAGTGTGGAAATGTATGCAGTGGATGGTAACATACTGTAACCACTGGTTTTTAAATGGGTATATGGCTTAAAATGGTAGTCTATGTATGTAAATGCATTAACAGAATGCTAGAGAATATTCTAGGAACTGAATAGCACAGTAAAGCAAGAATTGGATGAGAATTGTGGTTGATGGTACAGATGCAAGTGTCTCCTTTGTGAGCTAGAGCAAATCTACATTATTATTACTATTGCAGGATAATGGGAAGCATTGAAAAGATACAAATGGAGAGAACTATTCACTGTATTTAACAGTAATAATATAATAGTCTTGCATCTGTGTCAAAGATATACTGTGTTGATAATGGGGAAGTATGGAAAATATATGCCAAATGTTCCCTGTGGACATGGTTACATTCAGATGATATTATATTAGTTGTAACAAATATCCCACCCCATTGTGGTGTGTTGATAGTGGGTGTTGTTTGGGAATTCTGCACAAGAGCATGATTATTTTATAAATTTATAATTATTGTCATAAAAAATTTATTTATAAAATAATGATAGGTTTGATTGGGGGAAAAACACCAAATATAGGACAATGATTATAATTTTGAAAATATTCTTTCATAATTTGTAACAAACATCTCACAACAATGGAAGGTGGTGGTGGAGGGTTTATGTAAGGGACCTCTGTATGATGTTATGCATGCTTATTTTGTAAGTTCACAACTTTCACTATACACATATTGTTTACATATGTTCATATATAAATAACATAAATATAATAAAAATAACATGGGGCTGTGATGATTAGACTATTTTGTCAAATAGGCGAGATAATTGTGCCCAAATGTTTGGTCAGGCAAGCACTGGGCTAACTGTAATACAAGGGTATTATTGAACTTAGTCACCATTGACTTTACTGCAGTGGTAAATCATAGATAGCTGATTACAAATTACAACAATCAGGGAGATTGTCATCAGCAATGAGTGATGCTTAACCATGGGCCATCAAGTTGCCATGAGACCTGAGTTGTCTATCGTTGTCTGACCCACCAAAACATAAAGGTGTGCATGTGCAGCAGCACTCTTACAATAAGTCCCTTGCAATCAGTTGACTGAGGAAGAGAAAATTTGGGCCTGGTTTACAGATGGTTCTGCACGATTAGCTGGTACCACATGAAAGAAGACAGCTGCAGCACTACAGCCCCTTTCTGGGAAATCACTGAAGACCATTGGTAAGGAAAAATCCTCCCAGTAGACAGAACTTTGAGCAGTGCCCCTGGCTGTTCATTTTGTTTGGAAGAAGAAATGGCCCTAGTTGCATTTGTACACTTATCCATGAGCTGTTGCAAATGGTTTGGCTGGATGATCAGGGACTTGGAAGAAACATGATCAGAAAATTAGTGACAAAGAGGGCTGGTGAAGAAGTTTATGGATAGACCTTTTTAGTGAGCAAAAAACCTGAAAATATTTATGTCCCATGTGAATGCTCACCAAAGGGTGACTTCAGCAAAGGAAGAGTTTAATAATCAAATTGAAAAAATGACCTGCTCTGTGGCTAATGCTTAACCTCTTTCCCTAGACACTCCTGTCTTTGTCGAATGGGATCATGGACAAAGTGGCCATGGAAATAGGGATGAAGGTTTTGCAGGGGCTCAGCAACACAGACTTCCCCTTTCCAAGTCTGATTAGGCTATGGCCACTGCTAAGTGCCCATTCTGCCAGGAGCAGAGACCCACACTCAACCTTCAATGTGGCAACATTCCTTGAGGTGACCAGTCTGCTACCTGGTGGCAGGTTGACTACATTGATCCATTTCACCACAGAAGGGGCAGCAATTTCTTTTAACTGGAATAGACACATACTCTGGGTATGGGTTTGCATTTCCTGCATGCAATGCTTCTTCCAAAAATACCACCTGTGGGCTTACCGAAATGTCTTATTTACCACCATGACCTTCCACACAGCATTGCTTCTGATCAAGGAACACATTTCACAGCAAATAATGGGTGGGAAAGGGCACATTCCCATGGAATTCACTGGTCTTACCATGTTCCCCATCACCCTGAAGCAACTGGATTGATAGAATAGTTTAATGGCCTTTTAAAGACTCAGTTACAGTGACAACTAGGTGGCAGTACCTTGCAGGGCTAGGGCAATTTCTCCAGAAGGCTGTGTATGCTCTAAGTCAACATTCCCTGTAGGGTGCTGTTTCTCACATAAGCAGTATCCATTGGTCCAGGAATCAAGGGGTGGAAATGGGAGTGGCACCACTCACTATTACCCCTAGTGACCCACCAGGAAAAGTTTTGCTTCCTATCCTTGCAACCTCAAACTCTGCTGGTCTACAGATTTTAGTCCCAAAAGGAGGAGTCCTATCACCAGGGAAGACAATAATGATTCCACTGAACTGGAAGTTAAAGTTGCCACATGGCCAAGTTGGGCTCCTCTTACCTATGAATCAACAGTCAAAGAATGGAATTACTATGCTGGTTGGGGTGATTGATCCTGACAATATAGGAAAAATTGAACTGCATCTACATAATGACATAATGGGGGTAATGAAGAGTTTGCCTGGAATACAGGAAATCCTCTGGGGCAGCTCCTAGTATTGCCATGTCCTATGATTAATTTCAATGGAAAATTGCAACAACCCAATCCAAGCAGGAATAACTTTCCCAGAATCTTCAGGAAAGAAAGTTTGGGTCACTGCACCAGGCAAAGAACCACAGCCAGGTGAAAGGCTTGCTGAGGGTAATGCAAACATGGAAGAATGTAGTGAAAATTTTGAACTTTAACCACATGACCAGTTACAGAAATGAAGACTGTAATGGTCATGCAACTTTCTTCCATGTTTCATGATAATGATTATTGTACATGTACACAAAACAAATTTGTCTTCTTCCCCTTATCATATAACAAGTTGTATCAGTTTCATGTCATCGTATTTGAGAATTTCAAATTTGAGAGTGAATATTACCCAAGAACATGCACCCTTTTCTATATGGAATTATTGTGTTTTCAGTTGTATGTAGGAGAGTTGAATATTGTTAGGCAGAAATATACTCATGCATGTATATCTATCTATCTATAATATACATGCACATTATGATTTTTACTTAGAGATTAAGTATGGTTTAAGGTAATATACATGGTTGCTGAGTTGACAAGGGGTGGAATTAGGCTATTGTGTTAATTCGGCCAGGTAATTGTGCCCAGTTGTTTGGTCAAGCACGCACTGGGCTAACTGAAATACAAGGGTATTTATGAATATTAGTCACCATTGACTTTACTGCAGTGGTAAATCATACAATTACATCAATCAGGGAGATTGCCATCAAAAATGAGTGATGCTTTTTCCAATCAGTTAAATGTCTTAAAAGGGGAAATGATTCCAGCATTGAGTGAGAATTGAATGAGAATTTCTCAGCTCGTTTTTATACAACCAATGTCTTCCAGAACTCATTAAGAACCTTCATTGGACTTTCTTTTTTTAAAGATTTATTTATTTATTTATTTTTAATTTCTCTCCCCTTACCCACCCACAACCCCGCCCCCCAGTTGTCTGCTCTCTGTGTCTTTTTGGTGTTTGTTGTTCTGTGTTTGCTTGTATTCTTGTATTCTTGCCAGCAGCACCAGGAATCTGTATCTCTTTTTGTTGTGTCACCTTGCTGTGTCAGCTCTCCATGTGTGTGGCACCATTCCAGGACAGGCTGCACTTCTTTTACACTGGGCAGTTCTCCTTACATGGCGCACTCTGTGCATGTGGGGCTCCCATACACGGGGGACACCCCTTCATGGCATGGCACTCCTTGTACACATCAACACTGCATGTGGGCCAGCTCATCATATGGATCAGGAGGCGCTGGGTTTGAAGCCTCAATGGATAGAGCAGCTGCCTGTCATTGGACTTTCATTGGAGCCCCTGGTTGCAGCCTGCCTGTGGAACCTGGACTTGTGCAGCTCCACAGTTACAGAAAGTCTTATAAAATTGCATAATATTGACAGTTATCTCTTGTTGCTTCTGTTTCCCTAGAGAACACTGTCTAATACAGGGGGCTTGGGGGGAAATGCTTTGGTTAGTCGTAATATTTTGACAATGCTCTTTAATCATTACTTAAAAGGGTTTAACAACAATGCAAGGTATTATTGATAGGGAGAGATGCGAATGTTCTGTATGATGTTATATATGTTTCTTTTAAGTTCACAACTATTACTGTACATTTATTGCTTACGTAGGTTTATGTTATATACTTCCATAAATTTTAAAAATGAAGGAAAGAAGAGAAATAACATTGGGTGACAATATAAGTAAATGAAAATAAAAGGAAACAAAGAAGGGAAAAGAACAAACAAGAAGCAAAACAACAAAAAGGAAGCAATGTAAGAAAAACATTCTTCTCTCTTAGGGCCTTAGGAACTTTCTCAGGCTGCTGGTACTCATCAATTAATCATCCTGCAGCTTGCCCTCCACAGGTGATGTAACCTGTTTTCATGAATAAAAGGAAAAAAGAGAAAATTTTTAAAAAACATAAAACCAAACAACTGAATTTCAGTCTATACTTTCCCTATTACAAGGTGCTAGCTTTGTGCCTTATATCTTCTTGAATCCCTTCTCAGAAGAGGTACTGGGATAAACGAGGAACTTTACCTGCAAGGCAAGAATTTGTCCACTGGAGCTTTATAATAAATCTTGTTTAACAAAACAGATTTTTAAGCTTTTATTCATATAATTCTTTCCCCAGCTGCTGGCGATCTTCAGCCAGCATTTTCCAAACTCAAAGTAGTCCTGCTCCTTTATTTGCCAACCTACATGTCTCTTATCAGTGGCATAATTGAGACTGAGGCTACTAGCCACACCAGTTTGAAAGTGTTTCACAAATCCCAGACCCTGTGATCGGAAATCTCAAATCAAGCACTGTAACCTTCATTCGGCTTTGCCCTGCCTTTTCTTGGGGCAGAACCACTCTTTAATAAGCTGTTACCCACCACTCCAAGGGGATATTGTTTCTCTCCCCTAATGGAGGCCGTGTTGAGACAGACAATGCCAATTACTTTCTGAGCTGATTGGGCTAAAAATGTGTATGAAGTCCTGAAAATCTGATAAATCTCTGCCCTCCTTGGGGGTAGATATGGAGTTGAGGGTATGGACAGTAAACTAAGTCATGCAGGATGAAATTGTTTGCAGATGCTCAGAGGGACTAATGAAGCTCTGGCCACATTTATCCCATAATTGGTGCAGAGGTGGAGTCAGAGGTATGTGCATTGAACTATGCTGTGCAGGCCAAACATAACTGCAGCTGCCTGGATAGCCTGAGGAAGCTCCACCCATTTTCTTTTCATATCAGGGGTGGGAATTGAGTCAGGGAGCTGTACAGAACATATGTCCAGGGTGCATGGTAATGTTTGGATATACTCATAGTGGCAACAATTAAAAACCACAGCAGGGGGGTACTGGGTTCCTGGCCAGTGGTGCTCTGTTGTGATCCCTAGGGGAGCAGCAACAGTCTCCCAGGTGCAGCGGTGGGGACCGGGAGGGAGTGAGGGTTCAACAGTGAGCCCCTGACGCTAATGACTATGCTTGTGAGCTGATAAGCCTAAAATAAGAACAAGGCCTAGAGCAGCACTGTGCCTGGGAATTTCCTCTTGTCAGCCTTCATGTTACTCAAATGTGGCCAGTCTCGAAGCCAAACTCAGCATGTAAATGCAATGCCTTCCCCCCAGCGTGGGACATGACACCCGGGGATGAACCTCCCTGACAAGGAGGGACCACTATCAACTACCAACTGATGATGCAACTGGAAAATGACCTTATACGGAAGGTTCAATGCGGATCAGTAGAATATCCCTGTCTACATAAAATAACATGACTTTAAAATGCTGTTTGACCTAATGTAAGGGGGAAATGGAAAGGAGAAATGAGTTTATATGGCTACAAGTCTCTAAAAAAGAGTCTGGAGGCTGGCAGAAGGATTGCCCTTATGCACAACTGAGCAGAGTCTGAGAGACAGATAAAGCAGATACAACCCCCAGATATTGGTTCCTTTGAGGGCTAAAGAGACCCATGGGAGTTATGGTCATGGCCAATGGGGTTAACTACCAGGTCAGATGGCCCCTCTTTGGAACTGGTGTTTATGTGTGACTAATCTGGACTCAGATGGGATCTCTCTTCATAAGACTTTCATGCTAATGTGCTGGAGGTGCAGTTAGTATTGGGGTTTAAGATATATTTAGGGGATTTAAATCTCTGGACTGACAATGTGATAGCCAGGTCCTGAGCCTCAACAGACTCCAGCACCTACAATCTGATTTATTGGACTCACCACACTCAGCTAAGATGGAGTTGAAGAAGGACAACCACCACACCATGGAGCCTAGAGTGATTACAACTGAATGTGGGAGGATTGCATCCAGCATCCATGTGGAATCTGAGCCTCCTCTTGACATAGAGGTGCAATGGACACAACCAATCCATTATCCACATAGAAGAGGTGGCATTGGATTGGGAAAAGTGGACGTGGTGGCTGATGGGTATGGGGAAAGGCAGGAAGAGATGAGAGGTGAAGGCATCTTTGGGACATGGAGCTGGCCTGGATGGTGCTTCAGGGGCAATCACCAGACATTGTAAATCCTCACAGGGCCCACTGGATGGAATGGAGGAGAGTATGGGCCATGATGTGGACCATTGACCATGAGGTGCAGAGGTGCCCAAAGATGTACTTACCAAATGCAATGGATGTGTCATGATGATGGGAACGAGTGTTGCTGGGGGGGGGGGGGGGGAGAGGTGGGGTGGGGGGGTGGGGTTGAATGGGACCTCATATATATATTTTTAATGTAATATTATTACAAAGTCAATAAAAAAAATTAAAAAAAAAAAGAGTACATGCAGTAAGCTGAGATTTTCAGTTTGAAACTGTCTGCAGATGCCTATAGAAAATGATGTACCTTGGCCAACCCTCCTCCCCTGCGAGGGGAAATGTGGAAGCCCAGGTTGGGATGGAAATCTGACCTGTTCAGATATAAACCAATCCCTACCATGCAGGAAGTTACTGTGACTTTCAATCAGCCCTGCTTCCACTCCTTCTGGGGGTGGAGTTAGATCTTTCAAAGGATATTTCAATGGATCTCTTCAGCATTGTTAAATATGTGCCATCTATATGCAAAGCTGTAGGTGAAACATTATGAATTAAAATATGTATAAAACATGATGTTTTATATATATGTATTCTGCCTTTGAGGAGCTCACAATTTAGTTGGGGTACATATATGCACAGAATAACCACAAGTACATAATTTTATGGGGTTCAAAAAAGCCTCAAACTACCACAGTCGTTAATGGAATGATTTACTATACTGGTGGCAAAGGAAGCAGAAACAGAACATTGAAAGAATAAAGCTTTTTTTTCCTTGAAAACAAGGGGAAGAATAGTCTAGGCAGTGGAAATAGTATGTGGAAAGGCTGGATACATGTAATAGAAGTAAGTGTTACAGGAACTTAAGCAACTTCAGTGTGATTCCAAAAAGTGTTCAAGCAAGATGGTAAGAGTTAAGTCTATAAAGATGAGCATGAGTTAAATCATGTGTAGCTTTTATATCTTATCCTATTAAAGCATTGAAAAATTGAAGAATTATAAGCATAGACTTGACAAGATTTAAAATTTAAAATAATAATTAAGTTTGGAGGACTTAAATACTAGAGACAGTGTCAAATTAACAAGTTGCTGCAATAAT
This sequence comes from Dasypus novemcinctus, assembly GCF_030445035.2. Taxonomy (NCBI): domain Eukaryota; kingdom Metazoa; phylum Chordata; class Mammalia; order Cingulata; family Dasypodidae; genus Dasypus; species Dasypus novemcinctus. The sequence continues at coordinate 139,210,893 of NC_080704.1, read as the reverse complement.
TGAAATTTTGAAGGTTTGAATTGAGGAACTGACCATAAAGCTGGATAGTTAAAGGAATAACTGAGAATGATCTGGAAGTTAAATTTAGAGCATTGAACGACTAATTGTACATGGAAGTAAGGGAAACAGTGAAGTCAATGCTGATTCTAAGATTTCTGAATCATTCCCTAGGAATATGAGAAAATGTGAAATTGATTTTGGGGAGGGAGGAGTTGTGGATAGTGGCGGGAAGGAGTAAATGAGTTCACTTTTGAACTTGTTTTATATCCCTGGAGGAAATCCCAATGGCAAATGAAATGTCTCAAGGAAAACATTTTCCCTAGAAGTAATGATTTGAGAGATTTGAGAGGTATCTCATTGTGTAAGTAGGAATGATCTTGTCATCATGTAGGGACAAATTGTTGAAAAGGATAAGGGTCAAAATGTTTAAAATGTGGGTGAAAAACAAGAGTGTTTAAATGGACTGAGAAGGGATATTAAGAAAGATAAGAAGGGAAATAGCAAAAAATAGAGTCTAGGAAGATCAGAGATGAGAGATCAAAAAGTGAATGGCAAAGGTCCCAGGTCAGGCCTTTTAAGACTTTTTACTCCTACCGATGCATTAATGTTGGGGAGACCGCCCAGCTGTTGTGTATTCTAATTGGTGTGTCTCATTCTGCAGCATGCCCCATGACAGTGTACTTTTCTCATTTTTGTGTTTCTTAATAAACTTTTTACTCCCTTGCCTAAAAATAAAAGTGAATGGTGAACAGGGTTAAACGCAGCAAAGAAGTACAATACAATAGGGACTTAAAAAGTGCCTAAGTGGATTAGGTAATTAAGAGGCATAATTCATATCAGCTAGTAGGTCACCCTTTGCTTACTGAGATATTACAAAAGCAGAAAATATGAATAATGTCTTAATTTTAGAGTAGTTCATCTTCTGCACAACACTTTTACTTATTTATTTATTTGATTTCATCTTCAGAACAGCATACTGTGAGGGAGGAAGGTATGATTATTCTCATTTTACATTTGAGGAACTGTAAATTTGATTGAAATTTCCAAAGTTTTAACTTTGGATTCTTAGTGTCTTACACTTTACATTGTACCATAAAGCTTTGACGGAGCTTCATAATGTTGTAGGAAACATAGACACATATTGGCAAAAATTTTTCTTAACATCAACCTCAGAATTCAGGGTCTTACGCAATCACCCTTGACTTTAATAATATATTATGTAGACTTTGTTATTGAATCTAAAACTTTATAGGAGCTACTGATAGTTTTGATATTGACCACATTATAAGGTAATTGCATTCCATATGTTGATTACCATTTTGCATTTTCTAAAATAATAGTAGCTAATACCTACATAGTGACTACCATATGCAGGGAACTGTTCAAAGCATATATATACCACTTTAATCCTCTAATCATTATTATTCCTCCAATTTTAAAAAGGGGAAAACCAAGTATTTTAGTTGTTCAAGAAAATACACCATGGAGCCAAGAGTGCCTACAACTGAAAGCAGGAGGATTGCATCCAGCATCCATGTGGAATCTAAGACCCCTCTTGATATAGATGTGGGTGGACACAACCAATCCAAGGTCCACAGGATGGAGGAATAGAATATGGATTAGAGCAGACTTAGTGATATTCTATTCAAGAAATATTGTGATTAGTAATCGAAGAAAATGTGGCATTGGTGTGGAGAAAGTGGCCATGGTGGCTGCTGGGTGCGGGGAATGGGAGGAAGAGATGAGATGTGGAGGCGTTTTCAGGACTTGGAGCTGTCCTGGGTGGTGCTGCAGGGATAATTACCGGACATTGTATGTCCTTCCATGGCCCACTGGATGGAACGTGGGAGAGTGTGGGCTATGATGTGGACCATTGACCATGAGGTGCAACGATGCTCAGAGATGTATTCACCAAATGCAATGAATGTCTCATGATGGAAGAGAATGTTGCTATGGGGGTAGGGGTAGGGTGAGGGGGATGGGGGGTATATGTGGACCTCATATTTTTTTAAAGTAATATTTAAAAATGAATAAAGACAAAAAAATAGAAATTAAGTTCAGTTCTAGACGGAAGTTTACAATTGATACCCATGCGTATCTTTCCTAACACCTTTGGGCTTCACCCTCCCTGCTGTCAGCAAATGTTTTAGAATCCCTTGTTCTTTTGAGTGAGTGTTACTTTATTTTCCTAAAGATAAATAAGCATATTTGGGAAACGGACTTTGGCCCAGTGGTTAGGGCGTACGTCTACCACATGGGAGGCCCGCAGTTCAAGCCCCGGGCCTCCTTGACCCGTGTGGAGCTGGCCCATGCGCAGTGCTGATGCGTGCAGGGAGTGCCGTGCCACACAGGGGTGTCCCCCGCGTAGGGGAGCCCCACGCGCAAGGAGTGCACCCATAAGGAGAGCCGCCCAGCGCGAAGGAGGGAGCAGCCTGTCGAGGAATGGCGCTACCCACACTTCCCGTGCCACTGACGACAACAGAAGCGGACAAAGAAACAAGACGCAACAAAAAGACACAGAAAACAGACAACCGGGGGAGGGGAGGGGAATTAAATAAATAAAAATAAATTAAAAAAAAAATAAGCATATTTATTTTGGAAAAAAAATACAGCTAAGAAATGATAAAAATGCAATTCAAAACTAGTCTTTTCTAGTGTGTTAACTGTTACTGTCTTGTCTTCTAACTCCAAAGGTAACCCATTAATTTAATATTCTAGAATTTAGTGAACAAATTAATTTATACTCAGTCTGTTCCCTTTTTTATCTTACAGACTTGGATTTATCCTCTGTAACAAAAAAAAAGCCTTCATTTTCTTTGTCTGTAATCATATGGAAGCATTTCTATCTCCACCTCTCCGCTGTCCCCCACCATATCACTTAAGATTTTATCTTTCTCTGCATGTTTTTTGACACTATGTTGCCTTTATTTAAATGTGGTGCCTGGAATTTTATACGTACTCCCAGATAAGGTTTCATGGGTTACAAGTTTCTATGTTCTCATGTAGACTAAAGACAAAGGGCTTAATGATCTTAGCAGTATTGTCATGAAACTTTTATTACTATGTTCATCTTATGGCCTGTGGATAATTATTATTAATTTTATTAAGTCAATAATTTCACATAAGTCTGTTTATTGATAAAATAATTATTATGACAAGAGCAATTTTCTTATCTAGTTTTCGAAGGAACAATATCCTTGATCTTTGCCTACTCTTTACTACAAAGGAAAACTACAATATAGTATTTTCAACAATCTTCATTTAAGACCTTAAAATACTTTAATTCACTTAACCCATAAAACTGGAGATTAGAGTTCTAGAAAAGATTCTCTTGGACTGTAAAATATAGGTACTTTACATAGACACAGGTTGATAGGTTTTTGAAACTTCTTAAGGCTTAAAGCACATTTTTACTCTGTCATTAATCAATTGTCATTTTTTTTACTGTTTTCTCTACAAAAACACAGAGAAACCTTCATTACTACATTTCAACGACACTTTATATAGAGTGAATACTAGAGAGACAGTAGATTGCCTGGGTTGGAAGAGAGAAGATAAGAAGATTTATACCCTTTTTTGTTTTTCTTTTCTTGCAACTGCAGAAACACAAACAGAATTATGCAGACAATCATAAAAAACCTTTTATTTTATTACATAGGCCTAGATCAAGTTAATTCCTTTGTAACACAACAGTGATGATGTTGCAGTACTTCTAAAAGTAGTTCTCTTTCTAATGTTTCATTAGCTTTTTAAACTTCTTGCTTTGATCCAGAGTATTTTTTCTTTATTTCATTTGTAAAGCAAGTAAATGTAATAAGCTCCTTTTGGAAAATCAGCCTGGCCTAAATCATGCATTCTTTATTCAATGTTAGAAGGAGAATTTTTAACATTTGTAGCCTCATGACTTGCAAATGAAAGAAAATAATAATGCTTAGCAAGACATTAGAAGAATACATTCACCATGAATCATACTGCCCTTGAAGGTGCAGCTTAAAAAAGCAGAGAAATAGATTTGACATCACTTGGACTTGCTGCTCGGACATACTGCATTAAACTGTTCAAAATTAATTTAATCTGAGCAAGGAGAATAATAGACTCTCAGTTCAAGGCTTCTGATAGCAGTAATTTGCACTCGAAAGTACTTCCAAAGGGAAAGAATAAATGAAGGGCAATTCTCCAAAACTGAGTGAGCAAATATATTCACTAAATGAAAACCTCTTGATCACTCTATTAAAAAGATCATCCCCCCAAAAATGACATATTCTGTATTATTCTTTTGGGAAGGAATTTTCTCTTGCAACTGTTCAATTGATCTACTTCGTTGGTAGATTCACCTCTTTTTGAAATATTGGTCGGTCTGGAAGAAGTATCTGGCTTAAGTTGCTACCTTAATTCAATGGCCCAAAACCAGTTTGCCAAAAGATCAGGCTATTATGTGCCTCGTGCCCATATTCTTTTTCATATACTTGAGGGAAAACACTTGATGGTAAGTGAGCAAATATATCATAGCAAAATTTAATATTTGTAACAATGCATGGTACTACTCTCTTACTGTCACAGAACTCTTCTTATCAGCCCATGTGCTAAAGTGCTGAGCACAGGAAAGGACATGCACCAAAGAAAAGGTGCTTACATTACGAGGTCTGACTCATCAAAGCAATCAATAGACTAACCAGTGGAGACAGATTGGTATGCAGTAAGATTTGAAGGACACTAATAAAAACTTTCTGCTCAAAAATCTCTCTTCTATTGACTTAATACACCATCAAAACTTCTACTCATTTGATACTCTTTTGGGGGATAATGCTTCCAGAAGACACTGATATATTAAACACAGTAAAACTCACCTAGCCCTTAAAAAGACTGTGGGGTTGGGTTACACAGGCATAGAGAAAATTAGCTTCAAGAGTACTAGACAGGTGACTCTTTTTGGAAGGATATGGGAGGTGGATCTGATAAATGTCTCTCATTTATAACCTGCAAAAAAAAAGTAAGTACAGGCAAAAATAGGGTTACTAAGTACCCAAACAATTACATGCATGGAAAAGACAAAGCTCACTACATTTTAGACAATCTTTCAAGACATGAAACAACATACTTAGTTGCACTTGATCTATGTTGCCAGTTAATGCTACACACACACACACACACACACACACCATAGAGGAATAAATATAATTCCAACATTGCATCCAATGTTTTTTGTTCCTATGTGGTCTTTAATGAACAATGAATACATTTCTTCCTAGAGGTAACCATTTTTTTCATGGTTTAGACTGCTACACTTTATCAGATGAGTAGTTTTAAAATTTTTAGAGTTATGAGAAAATTTCAGAATGGCTGAAATTTTGTTAATCCCTATATATTAGCCAATTTATTTTTTTCACTTAGAGAAACATAGAATTCTATATGTTAGCATTTGAAAATAAATTAAGCTAAAGTTTTCAAAGTGGGGTTGTGAACTACTTGTATCAGAATCACCCAAAGTGCTAACAAGAAGGGATACAGTTATTCCTCAACCTGAGTTTTTCTATGGGATTCATTCTGAAGTTTGGGAAACACTGTTTTCCATCTTTTAACCCAGCTCTTTTTCAAAGCAGAAACCAACTCTTCAACATTATTTAAGGACTGGTGTACAGATTTGCTTTAATACTTCCATTAAATGGAAATTATAATACCACACATTGACTATTATTGAATAGATTCATTAGTCAGAAACATTTTCCTTATACTGAGTCAAAATTGATTCTGAAATTTCTAGTTGTTGGATTTGTTCTTTGCTATGAAACACACAAAATATAGTTAATTACTTTTTGATATGACAGTCCTTCATATATTTGAAGTCGACTATTATATTCCATCTGATTGTTTTCTGATCCAGGCTAAATATATTCAGTTCCTTCAACAACCCATTCTAGGATAGCATTTTCCTACTTTAATTTTTTTTATTTCCCTTTTTTTAAACATGGCTCAGATTACATACATGTTACATCAATGAAATTGTTCTAGAACTTTTCAGATGGTGAAAGTACAACATTTTTATTTTATTAAAAGCCACTGATTATATACTTTGGATTGAATAGCCAGAAACAGCAAATATGTACAGTGGGGAAGCATAGAGAGATTGAGTGGTTGAGAGGTGAGGATTTTCTTCTTTGTTTTCTTGTTTACTATTACTAATATTGAAATGATGAAAATGCTCTAATATTGATTGAAGTGATGAATGCACAACTATGTGATTATAGAAAATTCCGTTAATTATACACCTTGGAGGAATTGTATGCTTTGTTAATATGTATCAATAATATTGATTAAAAAATAAAGAGAAGTATCCCACTCTTACCTTGCACACTTTCCACCATTAACAACATCTTTTATGAGTAAGGTATATTTGTTACAATTGATGAGCACATATTTAAGCACTGCTACTAACTATGGTCTGTAGTTTACATTATAGCTTACATTTTGCACCACACAATTTTATAGGTTTTGACAAAATGTATAATGGTCAGTATCTGTCATTGCAATGTCATGCAGGACAATTCTAATGCCTCTAAAATTCCCCATGTTACACATATTCTTCCCTCTCCCTACCCTTAGAACCTCTGGTGACCATTGCCTTTATATTAATGAAACGAGTTCTTCCATTGTTAGAATAATAAGTCTACTTTAGTTCATAGTTGCATTCCCCGTGTTTGTTCATTCCTCAATTCTCAGGATTTGGGAATGGTGAGGACCACTCTATTTCTGATTGAGAGCGGGCATAGATCCCATGGGGCAGACGGATGAATTTGTCTTCCTTGCAGTAGTAGGTACACTCTGTTTTTTGGAATGGGTGATGTCCATCATCATCCTTTTGTTAGTTGTCCTGGGCCAGTCCAATGAACTGGAGAGTAGGTATTACAAAGCTACTGAGATCCAGGTCTTGACTGTCGTATGAACAAACCAAAGATTGAGATCTCTGGGACATACACTTAACGGGTACAGTGCTAATTATATGTTCAAATAAAAGGTGAAAAGCCATGTGTAAGGAAATTAGAAATGAATCTAACTCTGTTACAGTGGGGGAGCATATATTCCAAATTAAGACCCACTGATAGGATGCTGAATTCCTGAGATTGTTTGCCCTGTCTGTAGTGTTTAGATGTTTCTAGAGTCCTAAGGATCCCTGCTATGTGAGGCACTGTTTACTGTGGTAGTCAATGAGATCTTTCTGAGACATGCAGAAGTATTACTTCTGGAATGACCTCTGTTCTCACTTTAAAATCTCTTAAACATAAAAACTAATTTGTTTTTAACATTTACCCCTTTTGGTCATCTTTTTCCAAATGCATTGCTAGTTGGAACTTGTCACTAATCCCTCAGTTCCAGGTGGCTCATGACTGGAAGACATCATAATGTGTTATCTCAGTGGGTGGAAACACACCAAATAAACTCCCATCCTGGTTAATACCTGCTATGTTCTTCACAATTAGAAGGGCAAGAATCTCTCAGTAACATAAGCAGCCCTTAAGAAAAAATAAAAGACGAATATGTGAAACCTTCTTTATTATTGCTTGCAATTATGATTCTTATTCTTTAAAAAATTGAAATTTAGTAGTTACCATAGTTTCTGAAGGGAGGAGGAGGGAAGAAAAGTATAGATAGAACATAGGGCATTTTAATTATTCTCCATGATTTTGCAGTGACAAATACAAGCCATTTTAAATTTTGTCAAAACTTAGAAAAAATGTGTGGTGCAAAATGTAAACCATAATGTAAACCATTGACCATGGTTAGTAGCAATGTTTCAATATTTATACATCATTTGTAACAAATGTACTGTACTCATATAAGACAATATTAATATGGGAAAGGAGGAGAGGGGGATGTGGTTGGGTATATGGAAATTCCCTATGTAGTCTATGTGACATTTCTGTAACCTAAAACTTATTTGACAATAAAGTGAAAACAATAAGACACTAAGGGAATATGCAGAAGAAATTGTCACTATATATAAAAGATAGCAGGTCTTACAATGATGAAATACACAATATATTTTTTGTATTTTATTTGTTATTTTTTGTTTATTTTTGGCTTTGTTTTGGGGAGGTTTTGGATTGCAGGTGGGTCAAAACTGTGACGGGAGGATCTCTGGTGCAGGGTGTCAATGGGGGATGTGTAGGGAAAGGTGCACCTGGAACAGGACTCTGTGACATATAAATATGCTCAGATGTTCAACTGGTATTGTCTCGGTGGGTGGAGACCTACACAATAGCTGAAAGAGTATTGGATTACCATCCTGGGAAGACCTGCTACAATCTATAATAGGCAAGAATCCCCTGAGAACATGGGCAGTGCCTAGCAAAGGAGGACAGACCATTATGACAGGCCCTTGATATTGGTGGTTGTACTTATGAACTGTGTCCTTGTGAAATTTAAACTTAGCCTAATATTATATATTGCCTAAGAGTTACCTCCTGAAAGCCTCCTTGTTGCTCAAGTGTGGCCTTTGTCTAATCCAAACTCAGCATATAAACATACTACCATTTTCATATATTTTACCATTCTTGTCTATAGCCCCTGGATACTTTCAGTTTGTTACTGTCAATCTTAAAATGAGGTGCCTATAGCTGAGCATCTTATGGAAGAGGTGATTTGACCAGATTAAAGTATTGTCACTATTATTTCACTCATTTAATAATTACCCTTCTTTGTATAATTTTTGTGGTTTTGTATATCTTTTGTTTTTCAGATACTTGTCATTGGAGCAGTATATTGTGCTTACAGTGAATTAAAACCTCTCTTTGTCATTTAGAAGTCTATCTAACCAATCCTATTCCATATCCTATATATACAGTTGATATTTTTATCTAAGGACAGGCTTAAATTTTCTTTGCCTTATATAGAATTGCATTAATGGTAAACCATCTTTTGAAGCATAGTATTTTTCCAAACATAATTTGTTGCACATCCACTCCACTCAGCTTTACTACATCTGTTAAATCTAAGGAGCCTTTTTTTATGACTTCATTCACATCAATCACAAAACATTTTACATTTAGGGTAAGGCATAGAATCCTGTGGCATGACCCTGTTTCATCCTACTAGGCTGATCTGAAACCATTAATCAAGGGAGTTGGTGTAGCTAAGTGGTTAGGTGTCTGATTCCCATGTATGAGTTCCTGGGTTCAATCCTTGTGTACATCCTAAAAAATAATAAACCTATTAATCAAAATTTAATTTTGCTTAAATGTATTTATTAATTTTATTTAGTGTATTTTTCATCTATTTGTTCTTTAGAGTACATTTATTTTTGGTAACTAACTTATCATTTACTCATTCTTTTTTTTTCAATAGCTTTATCACCGTATAGGTTACATACCATAAAATTCACTCATTTGAGGCATACAGTTCCATGGTTTTTAGTATATTTGCACAGTTCTGCATTCATCATGTCAATCAATTTTAGAACATTTTCATTACATCAAAAAGAAACTCTGTACCATTTAACAGTTATTCCCTATTTCCTGCATTCCAGAAATCCTACACAACCATTAATCTATTTTTGGTCTCTATAAATTTGCTTATTCTAGAAATATCATTTCAGTGATATCATGCAATATATGTCCTTTTGTGAAGGCCTTCTTTAACTTAAAATATTTTCAAGGCTCATCCATATTGTAGTATGTATCTGAACTCCATTCCTTTTTATGAATGATTAGTATGGGTATGCCACATTTTTATATACTTAACAGTTTGTGTACTTTGGATGAATTTCACTTTTTGGCTATTGCAAATAGTGTTACTGCAAACATTCATGAACAAGAATTTGTGAAGACATACATTTTCTTTTCTATTGGGTATACACATACAAATGGAATTGGTGGGTCAGATCATAACTCTATGTTTAACTGTTTGACGAACTGCTAGATTTTTTTCCAAAGCGGCCTCACCACTCTACACTGCTGGCAGTTTTGTATATGGGGGTTCCAATTTTTCTAATTCTACACCATCACTTGCTATTAATCTGGCTTTTTAAAATTTTTGTCATGCTAGTGTGTGAAGCTGTATCTCATTATGATATTGATTTGCATTTACTTCATGTCTAATTATGTTAAAATTTCCTCAATGTGACTATTGACATATTTGTATGTCTTTTGGGAAATTTCTATTTGTTTATTTTAAATTTTTAATGACTTTTTATTATTGACTTGGAATAATCCTTTAGATATTCTGAATATAAGACTGTTCTCTATATATGAGTGGCAAATATTTTCTGCCATCTTCTAGTTTGTTTTTCTCTGTCTTGATTATGTCCTGTGAACCACAAAAGTTATTACTTTTGATGATGTCTAATTTATTTTTCCTTTGTTGCTTGTGCTTCTTTGTCATATTTAAAAAAACATTGCCTAATCCAAGGTCATGAAAATTAACAGTTATTTATTCTACTAAGTGTTTTACAGTTTTCATTCACAATTTAGGCCTTTGGTCCATTATGAATTAATTTTTGTAATTCACAAATTACAGGGGTTCAGTTTCATTCTTATGCATGGTGATATCCAATTGTCCCATTTGTTGAAACAATTCTTTTTCCATCAAATTGTCTTGACACCCTTGTTTAAAATCGATTGAAAATAGATGTAGAGATTTATTCATGGACTTTCAATTGTATTGCATTAGTATCTATGTCTAACTTTCTCCCATTATCATACTGTTTTTATTACTACAGCTTTGTCATAATTTTGGAAATCAGGAAATATGAATCCTTCACTTTTTTGTCCTTTTTCAAGATTGTTTTGCTGTTCTGTCTCCCTTGAGTTTCCATATAAATTCTACGAATCAATTGTCAATTTCTGCAATAGAAATTAATAGGGATTTTGATAGGAATTGTGGTTAATCTGTAGATCAGTTTAGAGACAGTTGCTATACTAATAATATTAAGTGTTTCAATCCATGAACTCAAGCTGTCCTTCCATTAATTTGCTTTTCTTAATTTCTTCAAAGATATTTTAAAGTTTTCAATATACAAGTCTTGCACTTTTTAATTTTTTTCTGAACATTGTATTCTTTCTATGCTATTGTATTGAAATTGTGTTCTCATTTTAAATTTAGTTTTTTTTTCATTGATGGTGTATTTAATATCTGTACTATATTGATTGTATATTCTGGAAACTTGTCAAATTCAGATATTAGTTCTAATACTTTTTAAGTGGATTCTTTGTGACATTTCTATATACCAGATCATGTCATTTTGAAATAGAGATTACTTTTTCTTTTTTTTAATCGATGAATTTAATTTATTCTTTTTCTCTAATTGCTATGGCTAGAACACCAGTACAATATTCAATAGAAGTGGTAAGAGAAGCTATCCTTGTTTGTTTCCTGTTTTTTGAAGGAAAGAATTCAGGATTTCAACATTAAGTATGATGCTAGCCGTGGGGTTTTGTACACACTATGTATCCACATGAGAAAGTTTCCTTCCTTCACTATTTTGTTGAGTGTTTTTTTCAGGAATGGGTGTTCAATTTGTTAAAAAGCTTGGACTGCATTCATTGAGAAGATCATGTGGATTTTGTCCCCTTTTCTATTGATATGATACATTATGACTAATATTTGGAGTTTACTTTTCTGGGTTAAATCCCAGTTGGTCAAGGTGTGTAATTTTTTTTTATACATTGCAGGATTTTATTTACTATTATGTGACTGACAATTTTTTGTTTATATTCATAAAAATATTGATCTGCAGTTTCCTTTTAATGTGATATCTTTAGTTTTGGCATCGGGGTAATGGGTTGAGAAATCTTCCCTCCACTTCTATATATTTGAAAGACTTTCTAAAGAATTAGTATTAATTATTCTTTCAATATTTGGTAGGATTCACAAAAGAAGTCATGATGCAGGTAATTGTTTTTGTGGGTAGATTTTGAATTACTATTTCAAACACTTTTCTTTTTATTGATCTATTAAGAATTTCCATTTCTTCTGGAGTTAATCTCATTAGTTTTTGTCTGTCTAAGAATTTGTCCATTTCTTCTAATTAAGTTGTTGTCATGCAGTTGTTTATACAATTTCACTATAATTTTTGTAAGGTGAGAATTAATGCCCACTCTTTCATGTATGACTTTAGTAATTTGAATTTTCTGTGTATTTTCCTTTATCTCTCTAGTAATGGTTTGTAGTTTTTGCCTTTTCAAAGATTCGAATTTTGATTCCCTTCATTTTACCTATTGTGATTGTATTATTTATTTAATTGTTTTTCTTCTCCAATATGAATTATTTCCTTCATTCTTCTTGATTTGGCTTTTGTACACTCTTCTTTATCTTGTCACATAAAGAGGAAGGTTATTCTGTTGATTAAAGATTTTTTTCTTTTCTAATGGAGATTTTTAGAACTGTAAATTTACCTCAGGGCACTGCTTTAGCTTCATCCCATGAGGTTTGGTATTAATTTTCATTTATCTCGATGTCTTTTCCATTATTCCTTGTGGTTATTTCCTTGAACCATTTTTATTTAATGATATGTTGTTTAATTTCCTCATATTTGTGACATTCCTAAATTTCCTTCAGCTATTAATTTCCAAGTTTACTTCATTCTGATCAAAGAAAATACTTGGTATGATATAATGATTTATACTTATTGAGGGTTTTTCTATGACTTAGCATTTGTATACCCTGGAGAATGTTCCATGTGCATTTTTTTTTACACCACTGAACCCATTCATGTCACTGCACCACCGTCATGCCAATCCACTGCCCAACCACACCTTAATTTTTTTGCACTATATTTCTGTGTTACTTTCTTAGAGGTTTTTCTAAGACTTAATTATATGCATCTTAACTTATCATAATCTAATTCAGAAAAAAAGACGCCACAAAAAAGGAAAACTATAGAATAATCTCTCTAGTGAGCTTAGAGGTTAAATTTTGAACAAAATATTTGCTAAACATATTCAACCAACACACAAAACAAATTACACACCATGACCAAGTCGGTTTCATCCCTGGTATGCAAGGATGGTTCAACATAAAAAAATCAATCAATGTAATACACCACATAAACAGATTGAAAGGAAAAAATCAAATGATCATCTCTATAGATGCAGAAAAAGCATTCTACAAAATACAACACCCTATACCCCTATCAAAGGGTGGGATGAGTGTGTTGGATTGTCCATGGACCTGGGGTAGGGAACTGAGGTAGAGTTAGGAGAGGGAGCAGGTGAGCACTGGTGTTTGTATGTGTTTGAAATTACAATGTAGGGTTAATTCTTTTGGCAATATGAAAAGAAGTGTTTCTGGTTTAGGGTATTGGAAGGGGGGCATTCAGGATAGGTTACACCTGGGCCAGTCTTCTAGAGAATGTGCAAGTGATCAGTTTGTCATAGTGTGTTGTATCAGTGGGTGGAGACTCACATAATGAATGGGAAGGAGTTGGACTCCCATCCTGGGAAGGCCTGATATGTTCTCAAAGAGAGGGGTCAGTGTCCCTCAAGAGCATGGGCAGTTACTAATAGGGGAGGACAGACCAGTGTGTCAAGCCCTCAGTGTTGTTGCAAGTAACTATAAATCTTGTCCTTCAAGGAGTGAACCTATTGGTTATCGTGGGCCCTAAGGGGAAGGAAGGGAGGAATAGAGTAGATGGAAGAGGAGGTATTTAGGGGGTAGTGGAAGTGTTCTGAAGAATCTTGCAATGATGGATACAGGCCATGTTGAATTTCATCAAAAATTTATAATAGCATATGGTCTACACTGTAGACCATAATGTAAACCATTCACAATGGTTAGTGACTATGTTTCAATATTTGTACATCAGTTGTAACAAATGTACCATCCACATGTAAAATATCATTAATAGTTGAAGAGGGCAAAAGGGGAGGAGGTTGGATATGCAAGTCCCCTATAGTCTATATATCACTTTGCTGTGACCTAAAACTTCTTTGAAGACAAAATGAAAAAAGTAAGACATTGGGGAAATAAATGGAAAAAAAATGTCAACGTATATACAAGACAAATTTCTTACAATGATGAAAGGGGAAAGGTCATTTTTAAAAATATGTTTTTCATTATTTTTAATTATCCTCAAATATTTACTTTTTCTACTTTATTTCGTATGTTTAAAACTATCATTATTATTTCATTTTCTTATTAATTGTATTTGGCTATTTTATTAGGTTTATTTTTTAAGATGTTTTTGGACCACAGAAAGGTTATGACTCTGGTATGAGAGGATCATTTTTGTGGTATATCAATGATGGGGGATACATCAAAGGACGTTCACCTGGGCATGCATATAAGACATATAAATATATTAAAAAGTTTGTGGGGCATTGTCATGATGGGTGGAGATTTACACAATAAACAAAAAAATACTGAATTCCCATCCTGGGGAGCTCTGCCACATTCTCTAATGGAAGTGCAAGACTCCCCCAAGTACAGAGGGAATGGCTAGTGAAGGATGGTCATTTGATGGGCCTTTGGTAATGATGACAGTGCTTATGAACCTTTACTCTTGAAATTGAAAGTTAGCTTCATATATTAATGTGCCTAAGTGTTACGTCTTGAGAACCTCCTTGTTGCTCAAATATGGCCTCTCTCTAAGTCAAACTAAGCATATAAATACAATAACTTCCCCCCAGCATGGAACATGAATGCTAGGAATGGGTTCCTTCGCACCAAGGGATTACTACTAAGCACCAACCAGCAATGAAACTGGAAAAAGACCTTGACCAAAAGGGGGAAAACGTAAAGAAAAATAAGTTTATGTGGCTAAGAGGCTTCAAAGTGTGTCAGGAAATCATTCCAGAGGTTACACTTATGCATGTCTTGGCAGGATCTCATTGACTGTCAAATTAGATACTATACCAAATAATGGGGCTCCTGAGGACTCTGGAGACACCCTGGCACTATGGTCAGTGTAGGTAGCACATGAATTTGGTGCCTTGCCAGTGGGCCTTACTTTGGTGTCTGTGATTCCAGCGTGAAAGAATTGGACTCAGTTTTGATTTTCCTACACATGGCTCTTCTGCCCCTTCTACTGGAACTTATAGTTGGTGCTGGAGTGGTAGGTGAATGCCCAAGAGATTTGAACATTGGCCTGTCCGTGTGCCAGCTGGGCCCTGAACCTCAACAGAGTTGTAACACCTACTCTCTAGTTCAATGGATTCACCCAGGACACCTAACAAAGAGATGATGATGGGCAACCACTATATCAAGGAACTGAGAGAGCCTATAGCTGCAAACAAGAGAATCCAATCCATCAGCTGTATGTGACTGAAACCCCCTCACAATTAGAGGTGGATTGGGCAACACCAAGCCAGAATCCTGAGGATTGGGGAATGAACTATTGACTAGATCGGATTTAACTAGTATTCTGCTATAGACTTTGATTCTAGCAATGAAAGAAATTATATCATTGATGTGGAGGCAGTATCCACTGGAGGGTCTGAGGTCAGAAAGACGAAAAACGTGTAATACTGGGGCAATTTGGGGACTCCGGAATTTTCCTGTATAGCATTGCTATAACAGATAAAGTTCATTATATATCTTGCCATAACTTACAGAATTATGCAAGAGAGAGCGTAAACCACATTGTAACCAAAAATCCATGCTTAATGGTAATGCTCCAAAATTTGTTCATCAATTGCAATAAATGTTCCACACGAATGAAGGATGTTGTTAATGTGGGTAAATGTGGGAGTGGGAGGTGTGGGGAGTGAGGAATATGGGAATTCCTCATGCTTTTATGTAACATTTATGTAATCTAAATATCTTTTTTAAAAATTAAATATTAAGAGAACTATACTAAACTAATCCTAGTTAGACATATGTTACTCCTATTATTTGTGTTATCCTCTTCATATTTTGTGTTATTATTTTTATATATATTTCGTACCTGTATACTGCAAACCCAGGAATATGGCTCTTGTATTCATTTATTTCTACTCTTAAAGTTGGTTAAAGAAGGGAAAGTATGTATATATTCATATTCATTGTTATATGTACCTTTTATTTTTAATACTTTTGATTACCATAATTTTTCCCTAGAGGTTTGAGCAACCATTTGCAGTCATTTCCCTTCTCCAGTAGAACTTTGATTTCCCCAACCTCTTTGGTGCTTTTATCAAATACATTATATTTTTTATTGTATAAGCTCAACGTATGCACACCAATTTTATCCATATGGTTTTAAACAATTGAATGTAAAATCAGTTGTGGGAAGAAAGGAGAGAATTGAGCATTTATACTATGATTTCTAATTACATAATTACCATTATGAGTATTCTTTGTTTTTCATGTGAACTCAAATTGCAATCTGGGTTTATTGGTTTTCAGTCAAAGAGCTTCCTCTTTTCCTTTTTGTTTTTTACAAATCAATTTTATTGACACATATATATAAATACAATTCATCCAAAGTGTATAATTCATGGTACTCGATATAATCACATACTTGTGTATTCATCAGTTCAATCATTATTAGAGAATTTTCATTATTTCAATAATAATAAACAAGAAAATTCCTCACCTCTCCATCTCTCTATGTTTCCACCTGCTCTATATGGCTGCTATTTCTGGCTATTCTTGCACAAATATGTATTTGTTATTAAGCAGTTTTATTGAGCTATATTCATATATTATATGATTGCATATATTCATAATGTTGTACATTCAGCATCTCAAAAAGTCTAGAACAATTTCATTATTCCAAAAAGAAAGACTCAACAACCCTTAGCATTCCTTTCCCAGCACTACATAACCACTAATCTAATTTTATCTTTATGAATTGATTTATGTTAACATTTTATTTAAATGGAATTATACAATATTTAGTATGCTTTTCCTGGTCTTCTTCACTTATTATATTTTTGGGGGGTCTGATATTATTAACATTTTGCAGTATTAATGTACATTTGTCAAGCTTCACAGAAAAATGGTCTTATACATGGAATTTTACTCATATTTATATTTCACATAATGTTCCACATAATATACTTAGTTCATAATAGTGTAATCATACAGTATTTGTCCTTTTGTGTCTGACTTGCTTCACTCAACATAATGTCCTCCAGGTTCATCCAGGTTGTATTCCATTAGTTGTATACTCTACACTTTGTTGCTCTATTCACCCATTGGTGGACACATAGGTTGCTTCCAATTTTTGGATATCATGGGTAATGTCACTATGAACATTATTGTGAAGATATCTATTTCTGTCAATGCTCTCAGTTATATTGGGTATATACCTAGCAATGGTATTGGTTAGTCCCATGGCGTATGTATATTCAAATTCTTTAGGAGCTGCCAAATAGTCCTCTGCAGTGGTTGTACCATTCTACATTCCCACCAACAGTGGGTAAATATCCCTATCTCTCCACAACCTCTCCAACATTTACAGTCTTCCAACTATTGAATAGTGGCCAGTCAAATAAGTGTGAAATGATATCTCACTGTAGTTTTGATTTGTATGTCTTCTTTGGATAGTTTTCTTTTATAGCGTTTTGTGTATTTTCTAATCAGATAGACTTTTTATTGCTGAATTGTATGATTTCTTTATATACCATCGATATCAAACCCTAATCCAATATGTGATTCCCAAAAATTTCTCCCTTTGAATTGCTCAACTTTTCACCCTTTCAGCAAAGACCTTTGAGGTGCATTTTTTTTTAATTTTGAGAAGGTCCCATTTGTTTATTTTTTCTTTGATGTTCATGCTCCAGGTATAATGTTTAAGAAACTACCATCAACCATGAGATAGGGAAGCTGTTTTCCTACACTTTCTTGTTTTTATATTTAGGTCCTTGATCCATTTTTATTAATTTTTACATACTGCGTGAAATAGTTATCTTCTTTTTTTGGTTTTGGCAATCCAGTTCTCCCAGCACCATTTGTTGAGTAGATAGTTCTGGCATAGCTGGGTGGGCTTAACAAACTTGTCAAAAATCACTTCATTCTAAAGGTAAGAGTTGATTTCTGAGTTCTCGATTCAGTTTCTTTGGTTAACGTAACTTTCCTTATGCCAGTATCACGCTTTATTTACCACTGTAGCTAAGTAATATGATTTAAAGTCAAGGAAGTGTGAATCCTCCAATTTTGCTCTTTTAAAAGATATTTTTTGATATTTGGAGTCCCACTAACTTCCAAATAAATTTGGTTACAAGTTTTTTGATTTCTTTGAAATTGGCCATTGAGTTTTTATTGACATTGCATTGAATCTGTAAATCAGTTTGGGTAGAATTGACACCTCAATGTTATTTAGCCTTCCAATCCCATGAACACAAAATATCCTTCCATTTATTTAAGTCTTGTTTGGTTTCTTTTAGCAATGTTTTGTAGTTTTATAAATACAGGTTCTTTATGGCTTTGATTAAGTTTATTCCTAAATATTTGATTGTTTAGTTGCTGTTTTAAATGGATTTTCTTTCCTCGTCAGATTGCACGTCAGTATTATAAAAAACGTTACTGCTTTTTACATATTAATCTTGTATCCTGTCCTTTGCTCAACTCATCTATTAATTCTAGTAGCTTTTTTGTAGTTTTTCAGGATTTTCTAGATATAGGAACATGTAATCAATGAATAATGTGTTTTACTCCTTCCTTTTCTATTTTTGTGCCTTTTATTTCTTTGTCTAGCCTAATTTCTCTAGCTAGAATTTCTAGCACAATAATGAATAACTATGGTGTCAGTGGGCATTCTTATCTTGTTCTTCATTTCAGCCAGAAAGCTTTCAGTCATTCCCCATTGAGTAGATGTTAGCTGTATTAATATTCATTTCTAAACTCTTCTCCAAATCTCTGTTCCTTTTTTTCCCTTTCAGGCTGCAGCACCCCTTAAGTATCTCTTTTAAAACTCATCTTTTGGTAACATATTCTATCAGTATTTGTCTGTGAAGACTTTGAACTCACCCTCATTTTTGAAGGATATTTTTGTTGGATACAGAAGTCTTAGCTGGCATTTATTCTCTTTCAGTACCTTAAATACACCATACCAATTTCTACTTTACTCCATGGCTTCTGATGAGAGGTCAGCACTTTTTAAAAATTGTTTTACTGTTTTTTTTCAAAGATACAAAGATCACACAAAATGTTACAATAAAAATAGTATTTATAATCTCATCCATCATGTCTTTCATTCTCATAAGGTCGGTTACTTTTCTTTGCAGGATTTCAAATTATTCTTTATGCTCTCTCCCAGTATCTTCTTAATATCCTTTATTTATTCATATTTTCTTCAAATTCTTTGAAGTGATTTAGAAGAGTTGTGTGATTATCATTGACTAACTGTCTTAAATTTTGTATCTCTTCATGATATTTGGTTTATTATTTTATTTGGGCCATTTCTTCCTGTTTCTTGTAAGTTTTTGCTCATATCTAGGCATCTGAATATGTTGATGAATTTACTTTAATGGCTAATTTCTCTCTCATCTATTGTTTTTGTTTTTCTTTTTCCCCAGCTCTTCTTTGATATTTGGTTCAATTGATTCTAAGTCTTTAAAACTGCTCACCTTAAATTTTCAAATTCAACCCAGGGACTCACTAACATGACACAGATTTTCTCACATGGGTTGGAAACAGAGTGTGCATAACAGTTTTTTGTTCTTTCATCTTCCAGACTGGCCAGCTGATGGTGTTTTTCAGTTTACCTTTCTAAAAAGGTGTTTCAGTCTTGGCTTTCCTGTGTTCATGTCTTGAATCTCCATATTGCAGATTCAAAGTGAGCTTTGCTGGCTGAATTCACTGAAGAAAATCTGCCCAACACCCCCCCCCCCCCACTTTCCCTTGAAACAACTTACAGGAAGATGCCTGTACCCCTCTTAGTCATCTGCAGTAAATCAGTGGTTTTAGGCCATCTTAATATCTTGGGGGTGAGGGAGGGGATCCTTTCTCTGCCACCATGGGTGCTTGGTAAGTCATGTGTTTCATTTAGGCTTCTTCATCACTCTATCACTCATATAAGAAAGAAATCTTCATTTGGAAGAAAATAAGGCTCACCCAATTGTGGAGAAGAAAAGAATTTATTTTCAATCTTGCAAGACAGGGTACACAACCAGAAAACATGGTAAGCACCCTGAACAAAGAAAAATGACACAATTTATACCCCTAAGCCTAGCACACAAGCCCTTCCTCTGTTTCTCCATAGATTGGATACTTCATAGGTTACAGCCTATTCTGAGAAATCTAACTTTCCAGGGCAAAAGTGTTTGATTGACAGCTCCCCCATCACATTCCAACCATTTTAGTTTTTTACCTGCTCCTTTACCCAAATAAAGAATGGAATTCAGTGCTGAATTGATATTGACTTAAGTCTTACTTGTGTATCTTTGTTTTACTGGTTATAGGACTGGCTGAAGATGGTTTCCTTTGTTCCTGCTTAACCCAGGAGTGGGAGACTGAGGCAGTATGCTGCCAGGTTACATTAATTTTTTTCTTCCTTTTTGTGAAAACTAAACTAATATTCACTTCTTACAATTGCCCCTCTTTCTTTTAAACTCTTCTTAGTTTTCACATTTCCATTTCTCAAATTTTATAAGAGCTATCTCAAAATATTATAAGGTGCTCCTTATTTAAGGGGGTACTGATTGTTTTGCTTATATTGTATGGCCATTTGTTTGGTTAGGGTGGTTTCGATGAGTCTTTGAACTAGCCCTAGGACACATGGAATGATACAACATCGGACTGTGGTAAGCACCCCAGCTGAGATAAAGAAGGAAGTTAATATGGGCAGTGCAACTCCTTTCCATTTTCCAAACCAATTTTCAAGCCATCCTGTGAGTAGATTGCTAATATCAGAATTTTCTGCTAGTTCCTCAGATGGGGCTGTTAGATCTTGTAAAACTTTAGTGATAGTTTCATTAGGGGCAGTGTTATTTGGGATGAATGTGCAGCAACTATCTCCAATCATACCACAGACTCCCCCTTTCTCAGCTAGCATCATATTTAAGGCCATTTTATTTTCCCATGCCATTCTGTTAGTAGAATCTAATTGTTCTGTAATTCCCTTAACTGTGTTCCTGGTTTAATTAATAAACCTCTGTTGATTATAATAAATGTAATTAATTTAATATACATTTTTATTAATGATGACCCACCAGAACAAGAATGACTCAAATCCAGCTGCTACCTGATTTCTAGCCTTAAATTTATCTGGTACCCCTCAGGAAACTCCTATATAGTCTAGATAGATCCACTCATCAAAAGAACCAAGTAGACTTCTCTTCTCTCTCCCTCCCTGGGATGTCTCTTTTCCAAATGCCAAGGTGAGTGGGAGAGCCAATTGGATGAGAGCACAGGTTCTGCCCCACCTCTCAGGAAGTATTGGTCAGAGAACACCCTTTACACAGTACCACCACAGGTCTGCTCAATGTCTGACCAAACTGTAGAAATTGTCAGCACTATCACTGCTCACATTCCACACTCATGTACACAGGCCATAGTTCCAAGGTCCTGGAATCCTTCCCCCTGTCTAGAGAGATAAGCAGAGTGATGCCCTGGGCCTAGACGGGAGGAGGTTATGGCCTTGATATTTCCCTTTTTGACTGGTGGGAAGAGAGAGGACAATGTACTACAATTTTTGCCAGAAGTGGAAGAGGAGTATCACGCACCTAAACACCCTTGCATGCTTTTCCATACCCTGTTCCATAAAGGGTACAATATGAGCTATGGGTTGGTCTGTTGCACAAGCATAACAGTTGCTTTTGTTTAGACTCTGGACAGTATATTTGATCCATTCTACTCAGGCATCTGTGTCCCCCTATTTCTATGGTTTGTTTTAAATCTTTTGTCTTATGTATCCTGACTGCTTTGAGATCATTTTGAATTGGGGAACTGGGTTTTGGTTGGGTTTTTTTAGGGGGGGTATTTCTGAAGGGTTAGCTGGAGAGGGAATTGTTGATGTTTTATCAACAGGGGGGAAGAAGGACTCAGATATGGAACTTCCCCAAACCATCTTTACCTGTAACGTCTGCTCCCATTCCATATACTGTATCGCCTATTTGGTCCCTAGTGCTGCTCTCAGTTTTTAATTTGTCTGCCTTTTTAATATATATTACTACTGGATTGCACTTAAGACTTGCAGTTTGGTGGTGTATTATTTTATAAAAGGTTATCTTACCCTTAATGACCTCGAACTTGGTGAGACCCATCCTATATTCATGGTTCATTCCTTATACTGGGTAGTTTACTATACATCATCTCAGGAGGGGCAAGGGGGGGGCTTGATTGTAATTATTTCCCACTGGCTCTGGGCATAAGTATTTATTTCCCCTGCTTAGCCAACACTGGTGCTTTAAATTTCTACAGTCTATTAATTGGCAGATGTTAAACTGTACAGTTTGGGATTCCAGACCTTCAGTCACATTTATAACTAATTTGATGGGCTAGCTGGTTTTGGGGTTTGAAAAATTATGGCTAGTAAGATTATTTTTGTCTGTAACTTAAGGTCTGAATTCCTTCTTTGGTATTTCGATAGGACTAGGGCCATTGTTGACTAGGACGATACATAACTCTACCCCCTTCCCCTTCAATTATTGTCTTTTCAGTGTCATCTTTAAGGGAACTCAGGCTGAAATTATTTAGTAAGAATCAGAGGAAGTTGTTGGGTACTTACCATCTGGTTCAGGTACTGTTTTTTGGTTTTTTGTTTTTTGTTTTCACTTCGTTGTAGTGAGTTCAGTTTTTTTCTTTTGTTTGGACTGCCATTTCAGCTGTCAGCAAGACTTAATAAAGTCCTTCCCAGGTCGGTTAGAGTTTGGACTCTTTCCATGACTTGATTATGATCCAGCTGCCAGGTAAGTGTTGGGAGGCCGCAAATCCAAGAGGCAGAGTCTGAGCTGGGAAACCCCAATGTCTGATGGATGACAAAGTAGAAGCCATGGCCAGTATACGATTTTGAAGAAAGATTTTTTGACTCGCTTTGGAGTTTTTCAGGCTTCCCTAGGAAGGGCAGACCAAAAACCATTTCATAAGGAGAAATTTCTAATTCCCTCTTAGCGACAGGCTAGATTCTTAACAGAGCTATAGATAAACATTTAACCCATGGTAATTTGGTTCCTAAAACCAACTTAGAGTGTTTTTTTTAAATTTACAACATAATGAATTTATATTTAATATAGTACTTCTCAGAGAAGGATGTTAGTTGGTTAATCAATATAATTTTTTACATTAATTTTTTCTCCATTTCAGTGTTCAATATAAAGTATTTTTTTTACCTTAAATCTTTTTCTCCATTGCAATATTAAATGTGCTATATACATTTTTCTAAAATTTTCCCTCAAACAAATAAAGGTTTCCATTTTTTACTAAATTTAATATCTAAGTACACTATTAACTTGGGAGATAGAAAACAAAAATCTAATTAAAATATGGAGAAAAGACTCCTCACCAATTCAGGAGGCAGTGACTAGTGAACAATGGCAATTTCCTAGAATTCTAAGTAAGAGCTTCCTTTTAATATTTTGTGAGCTTTGGAACTTTGGAAACTATGGATTATTTATGCAAACTTCAATCATATTATTTATTTGACCTCCTTTTCAACCTGCAAAAACAAATTATAGTCTGCTTTTTTCCAGTGCTTTCTTTGATGTGAAGAAAACATTTTTCTCTATGTAACATACATTAGTTTGTTCTTATTTATAGGGAAATATTTAGGAATGTGAAATTACCACCTCATTTACTGTCTGTTTCATGGGAACTTTCAGACACTAAAGCCTAGCCTTAACCTCAATAGCACAAAAGTTCTCAGGATGAGGTTTGATTTAGGAGGCTCTTCCAAGTCACTCTTGTTCATTTCTCTTTCATGCGTATACCAAACAAGCACAAATGCCTGTAATGCTGAGAACCGTACCTAACAAGACAGCAATTTCATCTCCAGCATCTACTGCTTCAACAACAGGCAGCACCAAAAGCAGTGAAATGAAGACTATCAATAACTGTGTTGAAACTGATGTTATGACACTGGGATCTTGAATGCTGAAGATTCCAAAGAAGAATCAGGGTATACAGATATATAATTCTATCTGACTTGAAATACTCCCTTCCTGGAGCTCTGGATGTTGAGGTTAGGAAGTTCCATGTGACACTGCCTTCCTGGAAGCAGCCATTACAGGAATTGAGAGATTTTTTTTAAGGTTTAATTTATTTATCTTTTTCACTTTACTTAAGGATGGCATGTGTAGTGTGTATGGAAGCTTCATATGACACCTAGCCCCTGCAAACTATTTTGCAACACTCTGGATGGACAGTGACTACCTTTGTTTGAATCTATATTTTATACTAACCCATATTGGGGAATTATTTGTTCAAGGATAATTTTTGAAGTCCCTGATGCTGTAGCTGAAGCAAGATGGTACGCTTTTATCCACCTTTTTAGGAGATGCATAATAACCAGAACATACTTTAGTCTACCTACAGAGGGAATTTCAGTATGATCAACCTGAATGCTCTGGAATGGTTTGAGGCTGCGGTCCCTCTCCCTGGCACTTGCTTTTTAAAAACTTTTTAATTAACTTTCTGACAGATTATGCACCATTCACTTATTTG
Source organism: Dasypus novemcinctus (assembly GCF_030445035.2). Taxonomy (NCBI): domain Eukaryota; kingdom Metazoa; phylum Chordata; class Mammalia; order Cingulata; family Dasypodidae; genus Dasypus; species Dasypus novemcinctus. The sequence continues at coordinate 139,186,380 of NC_080704.1, read as the reverse complement.
TTTGGCTATAGTATAAAGGTCCATGCACCCGAAATGCTTGAGAGCCAAGTGACATATGGTCTGTACTCCCCAATGATTCCCCTGTTGCAAAACCGCTAGTACTTCCTTCATTATTTGCTTATTCAACATTTGCCAGCAGTTTGGGAGGAGCCACTTCCTTTAGCTATTTAAGGTTAGTCTCAACTGTTCTAGTTCTTTTACTTTTTTTTCCGCAGAGAAGAGAGGGATTTGAATTTTGGAGATATGGGGGGATATTAGGACCATCAGTTCCAGAAGAGAACAGAGGAAAGCATATTTGGCCTTTTATTAGCCAATCTGTTGCCTTTTGCTTTAAAAGTGTGACATTTCAGATGCCCATTTTTATGTACCACGGATATTTTTCTTGGTAAAAGCAGACTGGCTAACATTTGTTTTACGAGTTCCACATGGAATAATTCCTTCCTTCTGCCATTGATTAATCCCCTTTCTTCCCAAATATTTCCAAGGATGTGGAGCACACCAAAGGCATGTTTAGAATTTGTGTAGACTGTACCATTTTTTTCCTTAACAATTTAAGGGCTTGATTTAATGCATACAACTCACAAGTTTGAGCTGACCAATCATTGAGCTGTTGGCCAGCTTCTTTTACCTCACAAGTTAGCCCATTAACAACAGCATAGCTATTGTGCCTTTTTTCCTTCCAGGATCCTAAAAGACCCATTTATAAACATTTTTTCCCAAATGTAAGGGAAAGTTCCCTAGGTTGGCCCAGACTCTGGTTTGGTATTTTATTAATTTTAAACAATCATGTTCAGGAATTTCTACCTGTTTGGACCCTTTCCAAAGGAAAGAGGCTGGGTTCAGACTATCATCAATTGTTAGTATTAAATTGTTTGTTTGTTGTTTTTTCCATTGGAATCACCTCATATTTTAGAATTCAGGAATCCATTAATCACCTTCCAACTTTTCTTGAGTCAAAGTAATCCCAACCTGCTGAGGGGTGCTAACAAGTAAAGCCCCTCCAAATATCAGTTTTCTGCTTTCTTCTACTGAGAGCAGTTGCTGCTATGGCCTGAACACAACTTGGCCATACCCTGGATACAGGGTCCAGGAATTTGGAAAGGAAGGCCACAGGCTTCCTTCGCCCTCCCCAGATCTGGGTTAGAACTCCTAAGGCTGTCCCCTTATCTACTATAACAATCAAATGGAAAGGTTTTTGAGGAAGAGGAAGGCTAAAACAGAGATTGCACCAATGCTTGTTTGAGTCCCTCTAAGGCCTTTACTTCTCCCTCCTTCTCTTCTAATTTGTTAGGTTCCTCTTGCAACATTTTTTTTGGTATAAACCTTTGGTTTGGGATTCATAAGAATTTATCCATAATCCATAATATCCCATCATTTCCAAAAATTTTTCTTAGTTCTCTTTTTGTCTGGGGAAGGAGTAATTCAATAATGGCCTTAAATTTTTTTTTTCTGGTTTATCTTCCTCCTTCCCTCACTAATGAGATGACACATGTATTTGACTTCCATTTTCTACCAATTGTAGTCTGTATATATATATATATATATATATATATATATATATATATATACATGAAACAAAACTCTTAGCCCTTGATCTCCAAAGAAATTCAATAAGTTCTTTGTAGTTTTGCCTACTGTCTGCCTTTCTTTACCTGATATTAGCATATTATCTACATATTGTAAAAGGGAAATTTCAGATGGGACAGCAAATTTCTCTAATACTTTTTCCACTTCCTGTTCAAAGATGTTGGGGAATTTTGTGAAGTCTTGGGGTAAAACTGTTAACCTATTTTGCTGTTTTCTTCCAGTAGAGGGATTCTCTCATTTAAAGGCAAATAAGTTTGTACTCTCTGGATCAAGGGGACAGGTGGTCCCATTTTGGTTCTTTTGGAAATTGGAGTCAAATGACAGGCATCCACCAGTTAATTTCATTCAAGTCAAAAGCCCTTAGAGTTGCCCTAAGAGGCTGATGAAACACCAGCCCCTTCTATTTATGGACAGAGGGCAAGAGTGGAGACGGAATAAAAGCAACTCAACAAACCAGCTCATACAGACCAAAAGCACCTGCACTTGCCTGGAAAGGCTAAGGAAATGCAGCTCCACTCACATACAATGGGGAAATGAGGATAGAGCTACAGTCGTCTGAGTATCCAGTCCAAGTGTTCTGAAATCACCTGAAGTTTCCCATAAAGCCTGAAGAATCAGCACTCCCTTCCTATCCTATGTCCATGGAGGGGTGGAGATGGAATCCAGTGTGTGCAGTGCAGACAGAAAGAACCTACAGTTGCCCAGAGAGGCTGAGGAATTATAGTGCTTCTCTTATCCTATTGGTGTGTGGGGATGAAACACCTAATGTCTGACTATTCAGTCTGTTTTGCCTGAAGGTGTCTGCAGTTACCTGGAGATGCTGGTGCAGGTCCTACCTGCTGCCTCTCTGCAAGAGGTTGGGTTATAGGTTAGGCTAGATTGCAATCTAATCTTGTTGGAAAGAAACAAAACCCTACTGTCACTGTGTTTTTCAGACAGCCCCATTTCCCCTTATGCCAGAGGCAGTTAGAATGGCAGCTACTGGCCTCCTTCCAAATTGGACATATTTAATTTTTATCTGTCCTTAAGATTAAACTTTAGCCAGTCAAATTTACTAATCAGTAGCTGAAATAAGTGCCCAACCATCTTTTCCTCTTCCATTTTTTGTAACTGGAGCATCCAACTAGTGTCATGGAATACCTCCTGAGGTGGCTTGTGTTGCAAGTGGAGGATGGGCATTAACCTCTGCAGCATGGAATTTTCTACTCATTAATCTTTACTGCAGATAGGCAGTCTCCTCCTTCCTTTCCTTCAAGAATGTTGCAGGATGATTGTCTGGTCTCCTGAGCCCCCCAAACGGATGCTTCAGTTAGCTCTGGATGTTTACTAACTGCCCTGTAGAAAAAGGTAATCAGCCACCATCTTGCCCCTATTCTCCACTTAAATATTTTTTATTTTATTGCTTTTTTTAAAGATACATAGATCACAAAAAATATTACATTAAAAAATATAAGAGGTTCCCACATACCCCACACGCCATCCCACTCCTCCCATGTCAACCACCTTTTTCATCATTGTGGCACATTCATTGCATTTGGTGAATGCATTTTGGAGCACTGCTGCACCACATGGATAAGAGTTTACATTGTAGTTCACACTCTCCCACAGTCCATTCAGTGGGTTATGGCAGGATATATAATGTCCAGCATCTGTTACAGCAATACAAACATTTGATGAATCTTTTCTCTAATCTAAAATTTATGCAAAAATAAATTCTATTATGAATTTTAAAAAAGAAAATAAACTACAATGAGGTAACACTTCAAATCCTCTAAAACGGTCATTATTTAAAAAAAAACAACTTCAAGTAGTGGAAAGGGTATAGAGAAACAATAATGCTCCATATCTGTTGGTGAGAATTTAGAAAGAATCATTCAACCTCTGTAGAAGACATTTTGTCAGTACCTCAAAAAGCTGAATAGAGATTTGCTGTATGATCCAGAAATACCATAACTAGGAATATATTCAGAGGAGCTGAGAGCAAGGATGTGGACTGACATTTGTGCACCATATTCATAACAGCATTATTCACAATTGCTATAATATAGAAGCAGCCCAAGTATCTATCAATAATGAATTGATAAACAAAATGTGATATATACATAAAATGATATATTACTTATCTCTAAGAGGAAATGGAATAGGGATGCATATTACAGCATGGAAGGTCTTAGAGGATATGATATTGTGTGAAATAAGCCAGACACGAAAAGATAAATATTGTATGGTTTCCCTGATATGATATAAATAAGATAAATAAACTCATGGAGGTAAACTCTAGAGTAAAGTTTACTAGAAAATAGCATGTATTTTGAGAATGAAAGCTGATGCTTAATGTATATAGCATTAATAATAAAGTTAATTGCAAAGTGTGAAAATGAATAGAGTTAATTGTAACACATTATAGTGAGTATAAATAATACTGCTATTTTATAAATGCTATTGTGGCCAAATGGGTTAGTCTGTGGAAGTAAATGTCAATTGAAAGGAAACTAGAGAATGATATATGGAATTTATAACAAAATAATTTCAGTAGTGGGTAAAGATTGTGTTTAATAATATAAATAAATGAATTATTTTCTTTTGCAAAGAGTTAAGAATATGAATCCAAGGGGAAATTATTACTATTGTAAATTATGAATGATAGTTAACAGTAACACTGTATATTTTTCAGCAATGGCAAAAATATATTATTTGAAGTATAAAGGACAATAGGGGGAAATAAGGAGAATGGGATATTTCCTTTAACAGTAATGAATACTTTCTAAAATTGACTGAAGTGATGAGAGCACAACTCTGTGATAAAAACTGAGAGCCACTAAGTGCACACTTTGAATGGAGTGTACAAAGCATGGGACTATAACACAGGAAATTCAACAATGGAAGATGGACTGTGGTTAACAGGACAAATATGAGATGTTCTCTCATGAGTGAAAAGAAATATTTAATACTAATACAGGATGCTAATAATCAAGGGGGTTATGAAAAAATATAACAAATACAAGGTGTGGACTATACTTTGTAGTAATATTTTGACAGTGCTCTTTCATAAATTGTAAAAAAAGTTTCACAACAATTCAAGGTGTTGGGGTATTATATGGGAGCCCTCCAGGATGGTATGCATGTTTGTTTTATAGGCCCACAACTATTGCTACATGTTTATTGTTTAAATATATCATGAATGATATCTTCAACAAAAAATTTTAAATGTAATAAATTATGACTTACCACTAAAAGTTTTTGTTTTTAATCTACCTAATTGATCACTTTAGACCTAATAGAATGTTTGCATTTAAATAGACATTTTGTTGTTTTAAAAAGGAAATTCACTCATGTTACCACCACCACAATAAAACCTTTCTTTCACCTCAAAATTGTCTTTTCATGCCTTTTCCTAGTAAATCCTTGCCCTCCTTTCTGAAGACACCAGACAATTTTTATTTCTCGGGACAGTTCTGGTTTTAGCACTGATATTCCCACATTCCAAGAAACCTCTCAGTATCTGAAAACGAGGATATTGTACCACTCATCTGCCTTCTATTATTATAGATTAGTATGACCTCTTTTAGAGTTCCAAAAAAATGGAATCATACAATATGTATTAATGTATATCAGTATAATGATATTCAGATTCCTTTGTATTGTTGTGTACAATAGTATTTCATTCTTTTTTAACACTGAGTTGTATTCCATTGTATGGTTATAGTCACATGTGGTTATCCATTTCCAGTCGATGGACATTTGTGTGGGATTGAGTGAGAACTGTATACCCAGAAAATTATAGTTCAACCAACTCGCAGTATTGTAGTTATTTCTGTGAACTGATAAGCTTCCTGATGGTTCCTTTTCTGACCATATGTAATTTTACCCTACACGTATAAGGTTTAGTGGTCCATAAAAGACCCAAATGCAATTTTCTGAAGTGATCTTTTTTTTGCATAGCTTACTGAGCTCTGAAATTTTGTCCTGCAACCTCCAGCTACTTCAGCTTTCCTGAATCTCCCTCCCTCTACCACAACACAGTGAACTGCTGTGCTCTTTTTGGGATCCCCTTCTCTGCACTCCAGCAAAGTTTCTCCTAGTATAAAGTTGAGATAATGAAAGGACACTTCCAGTTTATTCCCTTATTGACATAAACTAGAATTCAATAGTTATTGGAAAAACATCTCAAAACAATTATTCCATCAATTTTCTAGACTTTCCTAGCTGTTCTGCATTAGGAAGGAAAATCTGATCTCAATTACTACATCAAGACAAGAAGCATTTGTTATTATTGTAGTGAATTAAACACAACTCTTGCCTATTTAACATCTGGAAGGAAATAATTCAAAATAATATTATACTAGGAGATAGAGGAATAAATGGTCAGGACTTAATTCTATCCCAGAAAATTACCTGGAATACAGGCAGAAATGGTTGGAAAAATTGTTCTAGGGTTTAAGATACAAGGGGAAAGCTCCACACCACATAGAAGAGAGAGGGACAAAGGAAAATAATCTTGAAGAGGAAACTCTGTGAGTAAAACTGGCAGTTGCAACTTCTGATGGCCATGCCCCCACCATCAGAGCAGTCAGCTTTTAAATCTTCAGACTGACTAACAGCTACAGACAGATGGGGCCACAAGAGTCAAACTTCCTAGGAGAGAGGAGAGGAAATGAGGCAGTGTAAGGCTACATTTAGCTTTTGGCCAACAGATTTGGTGTACTGTGTCCCATGAACCTTTCAAAGATGGATCTGGCCATGCCATTGTTTGCCCTGGGAGCCAGCATAGGACTAAAGAGATCCAAACCACTCAAACATCCTCCCAACTGAGTGGGACTATTTGTTGAAGATGCAGAGGGAACTGGAATTATTTCCCACCTTGGAAAGGGGTGCGGGGTTTCTGGGAAAGGTTGGAGAACCTGCTTTTGAGAAAGCTTAATTTGTGAGGCTAGGTATAAATGGAACAAAATGAAATGTGAAAGATGATCTTTTAAACAAAAAACAAATTTTTATGATTTTTCACACTTCTGACATATTTTCCTGGGCCTTTTCTCAGTTTCCCATTTTTTTTATTTTATTCTTTTTCTCTACTTCTTTCTTTTTTTTCATGGCCATATTTTTTTGGGGGGAAACTGACAACTACACGGAAAAAATATAAATGGAACAAAGGGTCAAAGGGGACCCTTACCAAAATAACAAAACTAAATAAAACCCTAAAGTAGAAGGAAAAACTAACCATCTGAATAAGCCCATCAAGATAACAAATGCCTTGACACTAGCAATATATTACAAGTCATACATAGAAACAAGAAAACTTGTCCCAGTCTATTGACCAAATTAAAAAGCAGGAGAAGATAAAGAATGTGGAACAACTAATCAAGGATGTCTAAATAAATGTCATGAATCAACTTAATGAATTAAAGAAGGTATAAATGATATTAGGAAGATGCTAGGAGACCATACAGATAAAATTATACATAAACAAAAAAAGAACAGATCTCATGATGAGAAAAGGCACAATGTACGAAACTTAAAATAATTGTAGCACATTCCAGTATATTTGAAGAGGCAGATTAAGACTTAATTATATTGAAGATAGGATATCTGAAATGGCACAGATAGTAGAACAGATAGTTTTAAAAAATAGAAAAATTTCAGCAGGGCACCAAGGAAATGAATGATATAGTAAAACACACAAGTATATGCATTATAAGCATGAAGAGGGAGAATAGAAGGAAAAGGATGGAGTGTTTGAGAAAATAATGACCAAAAATTTGCAAACTCTTACAAGGGCATGGAAATACATATCCTGAAATCACACTCCAAACAGTAAAAATTCCAACAGACCTACCCTGAAATACATACATGTCAGATTGTCAAATACTAAACACAAAAACAAAATTCTGAAAGCAGAAAGAAAAAAGAGTTCTAATACATATAAGGAAAGCTCAATAAGATTAAATGCTGATTTCTCATCTGAAACCATGCAGGCAAGAAGGCACTCATATGACTTAATTGATGTGCTAAAAGAATGAAACTGCCAACCAAGAATTCTTTATCAAGCAAAGCTGGCAAACAGAAATGAGGTCAGTTCAAAATGAATACAGATAAAAAGAAATTGAGAGAGTTTTTCAAAAAGAGTCTTGTCCTTCAAGTAATACTATATGGAGTTCTACAGATTAAAAGGGGGAAAAAACAGTAGGAAGAGGTCTGGAGGAGAGAATAGAAAGGAAGATTATTAATAAGAGTAACTAAAAGACTAAAATGAGAAATTTGTTTTAAAATGGTTAAAGTACTTCCATGACAGTATGAGCATTAATTTCTAATGGATTAAACACTCCAAACAAAATACAAAGATCTTAATGATTGTGTAGGTAGCACAAGCAAAAAAAGAAAAAACAGACAAATGAGACCTCCTCAAAATTAAACACTTTTGCATCTCAAAGGACTTTGTAAAAAGGGTGGGAAGGTAGTCAGATTAGTGGGGAAAGCATTCATCAATCACAAATCAAATAAGTGTTTATAGCCATGATATATAAAGAAGTCATACCACTCAATGAAAGGACAACTATCCAATTAAAAATGGGCAAAACAGTTAAAAATACAACTTTCTAAAGAATAAATACAAATTGCAAAGAAACGTATCAAAAAATATTCAATATCATAGCATTTAGGGAAATGTAACTCAAAACTACAATGAGATATCATCTCATATTGCATAGGAAGATAACTCTTCAAAAGTTGGGAAACTGTAAAATGTTGGAGAGAATGTGGAGAGATAGAAATGTTTATTTATTGTTGGTGAGAATATAGAATGGTACAGACACTGTGGAGGACTGTTCAGCAGTTCCTAAGAAATTTGATTGTAGACATTCCATGGGACCTGGCAAAACCATTGCTATGTATATAACCAGAAGAACTGAGGGCAATGGCACAAAGAGACATCTGCACACTGATGTTCATAGCAGTGTTATTCACAAAAGCCAAAAGTTGGAAACAATCCAGGTGTCCATCATTTGAGGAATGGATAAACAAATTTCAGTGTATACACTTGAAGGATAATTATGTAGCAGTAAGGAGAAATAAAATTGTGAAGCATATGAAAACATGGATGTACCTGAAGACATTGTGTTGTGTGAAGCCAGCCAGTCAAAAAAGGCCAAATACAGTATGATTGCATTAATATGAACCAAATATATTATGTAAACTAGTGGAATTAATAATTAGAATATAGGCCATCAGAAAATAGATATGGTGTAGAGAATGGAAAATTGAGGATTAATCTTTGCAAATTGATTGCAAGGTTGTTTGTAAATCTTTCGAAATGAATGGAAATGGTGATAGCACCTCATTGTGTTTGTGACTATTAAAGCTATTATATGGATATGAGAGCTTTTGAAAAGGAAAGCCTTAGGACATTTATATTACTAAATACAGTAGGGTATACATTCTTCACAAGTACACATGAATCATTCCTCAGTATAGACCACATGTTAAGAAGCAAAACATGTCGCAATGAAATTAGAATTATTGAAATTATGCAAAGCAACTTCTCTGACAACTATGGTATGAAATTGGAAATTATTAAGTGCAGAGAACCAGAATAAATACAATTAAAAGAAGTTAAACAACACAATCTTATACAATCGGTAGGTCAAAGAATAAATTGCAAAATGAATTAGTAACATCCCTGAAATGAATGAAAATGAGAACACACCATATGTATGCTCAGGAGACTTAAATCTCTGGGCTCTCCATGTGCCAGCTGGTCCCTGAACCTCAGCAGAGTTGCAATACCTACTCTCCAGTTTGTTGGACTTACCCAGGTCAGCTAACAGGGAGTTGAGGATGGTCAACCTCTACACCAGGAAACTGAGAGAGTCCACAACTGGGAGCAGGAGAATTCCATTCATCAGCCATGTGGGATCTAAGCCCCCTCTCAATTCAGAGGCAGAATGGACATCACCATCCCAGGGTCTTCAGAATGGAGGAATAAAATACGGATTAGAGTGGACTTACTGGTACTCTACTATAGAAATATGGTGATTCTAGCAATGGAAGAAATTGTGTCACTGAAGTGGACACAGTGGCCACGGGAGTTACTGAAGGCAGAGAGAGGGAAGAAGAGGTGTGCTCTGGGAGCATTTTTTTTTTTGAATTTTTATTTTTTTATTTTATTTTTTTTAATATTTATTTATTATTATTATTTTTTAATTACATTAAAAAATATATGAGGTCCCATTCAAACCCACCGCCCCCGCCCCCCACTCCCCCCACAGCAACACTCTCTGGGAGCATTTTTTGAACTTGGATTTGTCCTGAATGATTACAAGGACAGATGCAGGACATTATATATCCTGCCATAACCCACTGAATAGACTGGGAGAGAGTGTAAAATACAAGGTAAACTATAATCCATGTGGTGCAGCAGTGCTCCAAAATGTATACATCAAAAATAATGAATGCACCACACTGATGAAAGAGGTTACTGATGTGGGAGGAGTGGGGGGTGGGGATTGAGGTATATTGGAACCTCTCACCTCTCATTTTTTAAAAATTTCATTTTGTGTCATCTATGTATCTTTTATAAAAAGCCAATAAAAATTAATTTTAGAAAACTTATAGCATGAGTACTGAAAGGGAAATTTATTGTCATAAATGCCTACAATAATAAAGAAAAAAGAGCTAAAATCAGAGACCAAAGTGAACACATGGAGGAACTAGAAAAAGAAAAAACTAATTCAAAGCAATCAAAAAGAAAGAAATAACAAAGATAAGAACATAATCAAATTAAATTGAGGAAAATAAAATACCAGAAAACATCAACAAGATCAAAATCTGGTTCTTTGAGAAGACGAATAACAACAAAAAAAGAGACAATGGAAACACATAAAATAAAAAGGATAGAGAGGATATCACTCTTGTTAAACAAAAATAAAGTCTATGATAAGAGGGTAATTTGAAAAATTGCATGCCAACAAGTTGAATAACTTAGATAAAATAAATAATTTCCTTGAAATGCACAAGCAACACATATTGACAAAAGAAGAAATAGAATAACTCATCAAATGAATCATATGTACTGAGATTGAATTAGTCATTAAAAACTTTCCAACCAAGAAAAACCCAGGACCAGATGTTTTCCCAGGTGAATTCTACCAATCAATCTAGAAAGAACTAACACCAATCCTTAAACTTTTCCAAAATTAGAAGTGGAGGGAAAATTACCTATCTCATTCTATGTTGCCAATATCACCCTTACAATATAGCAACATAAGGATGCCAGAAAAAAAAAATACAACAGTTCAATCTCTTTAAGGTAATTTGATGCCAAAATTCTCAGCAAAAGCCTTGCGAATCATATTGGACATACATCAAATGAAATATAAACCAGGATTGAGTCGGTTTTATCCCAAGTATTCAAGGATGGTTCAACATAAGGAAATCAATCAACATAAAGACAAAATTAACAGATTGAAAGAAAAAGGTCAAATAATTATCTCTATTGATGCAGAAAAAGCATTTGATAAGATACAGAATTCTTTCTTGACAAAAGTACTTCAAAACATAGGTATAGAAGGAAACATCCTCAACGTGATAAAACGTATGTATGTTGTTATGAGGGGAAGAGTGGGGTGAGGGTGGTGGGGGGTATGTGGTATATGGGAACCTCATATTTTTTAATGTAACATTAAAATATAAATAAAGACAAAAAAGAAAATGCATAGATACCACCATACTCAATGGTGAAATGCTAAAGGCTTTCCCTCTAAGATCTGGAAACAAAAAGGATGCTCAATGTTTCCCTCTTTTTTAATATTGTATTGTATTTTTAACAAGTACTTGCTTGAGCAATGTAAGCAAGAAAAAGAAATAAAAGTAGTGAAAATTGGAATGGAATAAATAAATCTCTCACTTTTTAAAATGACATTATTCTATACATAAAAAGCCCTGAAAAATCAACAACAAAGTTTCTGGAATTGATAAATGAATTTTTAAAAGTGGAAGAATATAAGATCATCACACAAAAATTAGCAGAATTTAGGGAAGTGGACTTGGCCCAGAGGTTAGGGCGTCTGCCTACCACATGGGAGGTCTGCGGTTCAAACCCCGGGCCTCCTTGACCCGTGTGTAGCTGGCCCATGTGCAGTGCTGATGCACACAAGGAGTGCCTGCCACGCAGGGGTGTCCCCCGCATAGGGGAGCCCCACGCGCAAGTAGTGTGCCCCGCAAGGAGAGCTGCCCAGCGCGAAAGAAAGTGCAGCCTGCCCAGGAATGGTGCCACACACACACAGAGCTGACACAACAATATGGCACAACAAAAAGAGACACATATTCCCGTGCCACTGACAACAACAGAAGTGGACAAGAAGAAGCAGCAAATAGACACAGAGAACAGACAACTGGGGAGAGGGGGAGGAAGGGGAGAAGGGGAGAGAAATAAATAAAAATAAATATTTTTTTAAAATTAGCAGAATTTCTGTACACAATCTACATGAGGAGGAAATCAAGAAAAAAATCATTTTACAATAGCAACTAATAGAATCAAATATCTAAGAATAAACATAACTTTGGATGTAAAGGGCTTGTTTGCAGAAAACTACACAACATTAAGAGAAATCAAGGAAGACATAAATACAATAAACTGAAGAATATTTTATGTTCATAGAATAGAAGACTAATTATCATTAAGGTGACCATTTTACTGTATTTAATTTATGCAATTAAGTCAATCCCAATAAAAATTGCAACAGCATTTTAATATATTTTTAAATTTTAAAGATACTTAAATTACATAAAATCGCATTAAAAAATGAGGGAATCCCATATGCTCTGCTCCCTATTCCTCTAACATTTTTCCACGTTAACTACATCCTTCATTAGTGTGGTATATATTTTTTTATAATTATGAACAGATTTTGGAGCATTGACACTATGTGTGGATTATAGCTTACATTGTACTTTAAATCCTCTCCTGCACAATTTTCTAAGCTAGGACAAGGTATATCATGGCTTGTTTCCATCATTGCAATGTCATTCAGGACAATTCCTAAGTCCTAATAATGTCCCCATATTCCTTGTTTTTCCCTCTTACTCAGAACCTCTAGTGGCCACTGACTCCACAACAACGAAAAATGTTCTTGCATTACTAGAGTCACAATACATCTATAGTAGAATACCAGTAAGTCTACTCTACCCCATCATTCATTCCCCAACCTGAGGATTCTGTGATGGTGATGTCCTCTCCACCTCTAATTGAGAGGGGTTTTATATCCAATGGGGCAGATGCATGGTATTATCTTGCTTGGAAAGATCCAGACAGAGCAGACAGCTCAGGAATTTGGTGCCCTGTCAGTGGGCCATACCTGGAAATTTATGTTCCCCAGTGTCACAGAGTTGGACTCTGTTGTGGTTTCCCTACACATGGCTCTTCTGCACTTTCTGTTTGAACTTATAATTAGTACTAGAATTGAAAGGTGTATGCCCAAGAGACTTAAATCTTTGGGCTCTTCATGTGAGAGTTGGGCCCAAAAACTCAAAAGAGTTGTAGCACCTACTCTCCATTTCATTGGACTCAACCAGGACAACTAACAAGGAGATGATGATGGACAATGACCATCCCAAGGAAGAGAGAGTCTGCAACTGCTAACAGCATTTTTTACTGAACTGGAAGGGCCAATTATGAAATTTATTTGGAAGGGCTTGGGGCCTGCATAATAAAAACATATTGAAAAAGAAAAATGAATTTGAAGGTATCACACTACATGAGATTGTAACATACTCTTAAGCTACAGTGGTCAAAACTGCATCGTGTTGACACAAGGATAAACACACTGACCAATGGAAATTGATTGACTGCACATATACAACCAACTGATACTTGGCAATGCCACCATGGCCCCTCATCTTGTAGGGAATAGCCTCCTAAATAGCACTGGGAGAACTGGATATCCATATCCAAAAAATGAAAGAAAATCACCAATTCACACCCTGTACAAAAATTAACTCAAGATGGAATAAATTTCTAAATATAAAATCTAAGGCCATAAGGATCCTAGAAGATAATGTAGGGAAGCATCTGAGAGATTTTGTACTAGGAAATATCTCATAAAATTTGCACTGAAAGTACAAACAATGAAAAAAAATAAATGGGCCTTCCTCAAAATTAAAATATTTTGTGCTTCAAAGTAGTTTTTCAAGAAAGATAAATGTCAGTCAACTCAATGGGATAAAATATTTGGGAACCACTTATCCAATAATGGTCTAATATCCAGTATATATAAAAAACTCTTACATATTGAAACTAAAAATGCAAACAATCCATTTAAAAAATGGACAAAATATCCAATGTGGATAAACCAGGAGGTCATTCTACTTGGACTCTGTTCTGGTGGTCTAAAAGAGCATAAGGCAATTCTCAGTAATATCCAGTCCCATTCCATGACATTGTAGTTGAAGCTGGGCCTCAAACCTGTACCTGCATATTCCTACACAATTTCAGTACTGAAACAATGACTGAGGATACAAACCTTGCAGGAATCATCTTATAATAAAAACTAAAATAAAAAAAAAACTTAAATAAGCATCTAAAAATAAATGGGCAAGTGAATTGAACAGCCACTTTTCTTAAGATGAAATACAAATGGCTAAAAAGTACATGGAGAAATGGTTATCATCACTAGCTATTAGGGAAATGCAAATCTAAATTGCAATGAGATATCATCTTATCCCTATTAGATTGCATTCTATTAAAAAACAGAAATCTACAAGTATTGGCTAGGATGTGGAGAAATAGGAACATTCATGCACTGCTGAATAGAATGGAGAAACGTGCAGTCATTTTGTAGGATGGTTTGGTGGCTTCTCAGGAAACTAATTAAGGAACTGCCATATGATCTGGCAAACTCACTACTAGATATGTAACCAGAATTGAAAGCAGAGATGCAAGCATATATGGGCACCAATGTTCACTGCAGCATTATTCGTTATTGCACAATGATGGAATCAATTTGATTATCCATCACCAGACGAATGGATAAATAAAATGCGTATATACATATGATGGAATATTATTCAGCAGTAAAAAGAATGAAATTTTGACACACATGACAACATGGATGGATTTTGAAAAGCTTTGGTTGAGTGAAGTAAGCCATTCACTAAAGGACAAATATTGCATGACCTCACAAATATTACCTAAGCAATTGAACACACTTAAAGAGATAGAGTCTGGAAAACAGTTTAAAAGAAGACAGAATACAAGTAGAGAGTGGTAAGCCAATGTCCAGTATAAACAGAACCTATGTTAAGTTGGATGGTGGAAGGTTGACAGTGGATGGGGGTGATGGTGATGGAGGATGTAAGTGACATCAATGGTGCTGGAGCATGAAGATAAGCAGAATTGTGGGTAGTTTGGCAAAGTCAAGGAACTGGGGGAAAGGCTGGAAGAAGGAGCAAGTGAACTCTGGGGCGGTGAGGCTTGTAGTTGAATATACAATCTTGGTAATATTCTTTCAGCAAATATACTAAGGGAGGATCACTGGTATAGTGTGTAGCAATGGAGGAGTGTATGTGGAAAGGTGCCCTGGAGTATGTTTCTGTGGAATATGAATGTGTTCTCATCTTATCATAGGGTGTTATCTCAATGAGTGTTGACCCATACAATAAACAGCAAAATATTTAATTCCCATTCTAGGAAATTGTGCTACATTCTTAAATAAAGGGGCAAAAGTGTCTCAAATAAATAAGCAGTTCTAATAAAAGAAAACTGACTAATATCCCAAGTTCTCCATATTAATGCATGTGACTATGAAGTTTATACTTGTAAAATTGGAACTTAATCTAATAATAAATATTGCCTAAGTGCTGCCTCCTGAAAATCAACTTGTTACTACATCAGTCCCTGCAATATCATTCAGGACAACTCCAAGTCCTGAAAATGCCCCCATATTGCAACTCTTCTTCCCTCTCCCTGACCTGAGCAATTCCCATGGCCACTGTCTCTGCATCAATGATACAATTTCTTCCATTGTTACAGTCATATTATTTCTATAGGAGAATGCCAGTACGTCCACTCTAATCCATATTTTATTCCTTTATCCTGAGGAACCAGGGATAATATCCATGTCCACTCCACCTCTAAGATGAGAGTGTCTTAGGTTATACATGATTGATGGATGGGATTCTCCTGTTTGCAGTTGTAGACACTTTCAGCTCCCTGGTGAAGTGGTTGACCATCTTCACCTCTCTGTTAGCTGACCTGGGTAAGTACAATGAACTGGAGAGTAAGTGTTGCAACTCTGCTGAGGCTCAGTGCCCAGCTGGCACATGGACAGTCCAGAGATTCAAGTCTCCTGAGCATATCCCAACTCTGTGCCAACCACAGGTTCATAAAAGTGACATTATATATCCTGCCATAAACCCCTGAATGGATTGGGGAAGTGTGCAAACTACAATATAAACTATAATCCAAGCTGTAGTAGCAGTGTTACAAAATTAATTCATCAAATGCAATGAATTTGCCAAACTGATGAAAAAGGTTGTTGATGTGGGAGGAGTGGCAGAGTTGGGAGTGGGATATATAGGATCCTTTTATATTTTTTAATGTAACATTTTGTGTGACCTATGTATCTTTAAAAAAGAGAGATAGTAAAACAATTTTGTTTTAAAGAAAATCAACTTGTTACTCAAATGTGGCCTCTCTCTAAGCAAAACTCAAGAGATAAACACCGTGCCTTCCCCCTGACATGGTACAAGAATCCCAGGAATGAACTTACCTGGCACAGAGGAATTAATGTCAGAAACCTACCAGGGACATATTCAGTGAAAATCCTTGACCAAAAAGGGGAAATATTAAATAGTCTTTATAACTAAGAGATTTTAAATTGAGTTGGGAGCTCATTCCAGAGGTTGGACCTACATATATATAATGTAAATCTCACTAATTGACACTGAGCAAAGCCACAAATAGTGGTACTCCTCAGGGTTCAAGAGCCATCTGGACACTATAGGGAAGGCACATAGTCCTTTGAAGTCAGCACCCTGTTTGTGAGCATTACCTTGATTACCTGACAATAGATTTCTCCAATATAACAGAGTTAGACTCATTTGTGATTTCCCTACACATAATTCTTTTACCACTTTTATTTAAGCCTATACTTACTATCATATCCATTAAATATATTTCAGAGACTTAGATCTTTTGTCTGCTTATATTCCAGTTGAGCCATGAATCTCAGCAGAGTTGCAGCCAATGCTTATTCTCCAGATCATCAGACTTGCACAGGACAAATAACAAAGTAATGATGACCAACCCTATTCCAGAAAACAGGGAGTATCTACAACTGCAAGCCAAACAGTCCCCTCTTTTTGCCAAATGAGATCTAATCTCCTTCTCAATGTGAAGCAGCATGGACATCACCATCTCAAAATCCTCAAAGTTGAGGAATGCATAAACATGGGGTGAAATGCACAAAGGAAACGTATTAATACTGTAATATTGGAAGAACATGTAGCATTGTTATAAAGAAAGTGATTACCAGAGTTTCTGAGGAGAGGGGGAGTGAATCGTAGGTAGAAGATAAACATTTTCATGCATTGGAATTAAGTGTAAAACGTAATGTAAACTATAGACCTTGGTTAGTAATGATGTTTCAATGTTTATTCACCAATTGTAGTAAATATACCACCCTATTGTAAGATATTATTAATTGGGGAAGTTTTGTGAAGGGAGACTGGGTTATATGGAAATTCCGTAAACCTTCAGCATAACATCTCTGGAATATAAAACCTCTTTAAAATTAATGTTTGGTGTTTTAAAAATACCCTTTATAGGCATACAACAGCAGGATTGTAGTGATAGAAGAAAAAATAATTAATGCAGAAGACAAGGAGCTGAAATTGAATTAAGTGTAGAATATAGAGAGAAAAGAATGTAAAAAAAATGCGCAGCCTTTTTATACAGATCCAAAAGGACAAAAGAAAAAGGGTAGAAAGATTATATGAGGAAATAATGACTGTAAATTTTTCAATTCCCATGAAAGAAATGAATTTACATTTCCAAGAAGGACAGAGTACCCCAGTCAGAATAAATCCAAGCAGACATACTCCAAGACACACATTATTGAGAATGTCAAATGCCAAAGATAAAGAGAAAATTCTGAGTGCAACAAAGGAGAAGAAAAACATAAAATAAAAAGGACACCCATTAAGACTTAGTACAGATTTCCCATCAGAAACCATGGAGATGAGTAGATAGTGGTATGATATAATTAGGATACTGAAGGACAAAAACTGTCTCCTGGGAATTCCTTATCCAACAAAAGAATCCTTCAAATATGAAGGTTAATTTAATATATTCACAAATAAACAGAAACTAAGAAAGTCTGTAAAAAGAGCCTGGCTTTTGAGGAAGCATTAAATGCAGCCTTATAGCCCAAAAGATAAAGACAAGGGAGAGATGCTTGCGGGGGACAGTGTAGAAGAGAAGAATAACAGAAAGGATAACCAAAAGAGTATAATGAGAAACAAAATAAGACATGAGACAGGAAAGCCAAAGAATAAAATGGTGGAAATAATCCATTTACACTAATACCATTGAATATGAATGGATTAAATGCCCCAATCAAAAGATATAGGCCAAAAGAATGGGTAACAAAACAGAACAAAACAAAAAAAAAACCTATGCTACCCAAATGCTGTCTACAAGAAAACCAAGAGTACAAATCATAGAACCGGGAATATAAATCAACTGAAAATGAATGGTTGGAAAAAGTTATTCCAAAGAACAGTAATTAAAAAGGAATATTCACACCTATTATACTGGCTGCTATTAAAAAGTCAGAAAACTGTAAATATTGAAAGGATTTGGAGAGAAAGAAATGCTTATTCACTGTTGATGGGAATGTAGAATGGTACAGTCATTGTGGAAGACTGTTTGGTAGTTCCTAAGGAAATTGAATATAGACTTGCAATGGGAACTGGTCAAACCATTGCTAGGAATATGCCCAGAGAATTGAGAGCAGAAGCATGAATAGACATCTGCACACTGATGTTTATAACAGCCTTACTCATGATTGCCAAAAGTTGGCAACAACCCAGTGTCTATCAACTGATGAATGGATAAACAAATTTTGGCATATATACAAAATGGAAAATTATGCAGCAATAAGAAGAAATGTATTTGTGAAGCATATGACAACCTGGATGAACCTGGACGACATTATGTTGAGTGAAGCAAGCAAGACCTAAAAGGTGAAATACTGTATGATTGTGTTATTATCAATTTAATATATTGTGTAAACTCATAGATTTAAAAATTACAATATAAGTCACCAGGAAATAGAAGGAAAGTAGAGAATGGAAATTTGAATTTCAGTCTGTGCAGAACAGGTGAAAAAAATGTTTGTAAATTTTTGGAAATGAGTAGAAATGGTGAATGTACATCAAGGCATTTGTAACTAGCAGAACAATTGTATGGGTATAACAGTGGTTGAAAGGGGAAGACTAAGGTCATGTAGATTACTAAAAACAAAGATAAAAACTGTAAAATGTGACTGTATAAGGTAGTAAATCCTCATGTAAAATGTGGATATGAGTGATATATCATATATAATACCATTTTTTACAAAATAGAAATACCAATATACTAGATAGAAAGAAACACAATATTAGCAATGTTTGGCAGGGAAAGCATAGAGTGATTGAGCGTGGATGTGTTTTATTTGCTTTTTAATATTGTAGCAGTTTGATATAATTGATGAATTCCAAAATGAAATATTGGATTATGCTTGTAATCTTATCCATACCTGAGCATGATTGAGTTATGATTAGGGCATTGTGTCCCCACCCTTTTGTAAATGGGGCTCACAGATAAAAGGAACAGTGAAGAACAGAGTTGAGGGCTTTTAATGTTGGAGTTTTGATTTTGGAGATTGATGCTGAAAACTTAAACCGGAGCCTTGGGAAGTCAGCACGCAGAGGAAAGAGAAGCCAGACCAACGAAGGAAGGAACCTTGGAGCCAAAGTAAAGCAAGCCCTGGGAATGTAGGAACCCAGGAAACCTGAACCCTCACAGACATCGGCAGCCATTTTGCTCCAAATAGACTTTGGTGAAGGAAGTAACTTATGCTTTATGGTCTGGTATCTGTAAGCTTCTACTTCAAATAAATACCTTTTATAAAAACAAACCAATTTCTAGTATTTTGCATCAGCACCCCTTTGGCTGACAAATATAATTATTATAATTGGAATAATGAAAATAATCTAAGAATAATTTAAGTGATGAATGCACAAATATGTGATTATACTGAATATAATTGATTGTACACTTTGGATGGATTTATGGTTTATTAATATGTTTCAATAAACTTTATTTGTTTAAAAATATTGGGAAAAAAACAGACTCTAGATGCAAAATAGTTTGACAGATATGGAAAGCTATTTTATGTTAATAACAGGGAAAATTGACCAGAAGAAATAAGTCATAAATATGTCTGTAACTAACCAGAGTGCCACCAAATATATGAGTCAAACTCTGGCAAATCTGAAGGGAGAAAGAGACATCTTTACAATAATAGTTGGAGACTTCACTCTCAACATTAGATCAACTAGATGGAAAATCAATAAGAAAACAGAGAACATGGGCAATATGATAAATGAACTAGACTTAACAGGCATATACAGAACATTGAATCCCAAATCAGGGTGTTAAACATTCTTCTTAAGTGATCGTGGATCTTTCTCCAGGATAGACCACATGTTGCTCAGAAAACAGATCTGAATAAATTTTAAAAAATTGAAATTATACAAAGCACCTTCTCAGATTAGAATAGAAAGAAGTTGAAAATCAATAGTAGATTTGAAAGGAGAAAAGGCACATAAGTGTGGGTCCTGAGCAACACACTAACAAACAATCAGTGAATAAGGAAGAAATTTTAAGAGAAATTAGTAAATATCTTGAGGTGAAAGAAAATGAGAACACACCTTATCAAAACTTACGTTATACAGCAAAAGCAGGGCTGAAGGGAAATTTATATCCCTAAAAAACAATATTAAAAAGGAAGAAAGAGGTAAAATTACAGACCTAACTGAACACCTGGAGGAACTAGTAAAAGAAGAACAAATCAATCCCAAAGCAAGCAGAAATAATGAAGTAAAAAGATTTTAGAAGAAACCAATGAAACTGATAAGAAAAAAAGACAAAATCAGTGAAACTAAATCTTTATTATTTGAGAATATCAATAAAATTGACAAACTCATAGCCAGACTAACAAAGAAAAGGTAGAAGTTGCACATATATAAAATCAGAAATGAAAGTAGGTATGCTATGATTGAAGCCACAGAGATAAAATGGATCATAAGATGATATTACAAGAAACTATGCCAACAAATTAGACAACCTAGATACAATGGACAAATTCTTAGGAACACAGAAGCAACCTACAATGAGTCTACAATAAATACAAGAACTCAACAAATGAATCACTTTTTAAGAGTTTGAATCACTCATCAAAAATCTCCTAAATAAAAATACCAGATGAGATGAGTTCCCAGATGAATTTTACAAAGCATTTCTGAAAGAATTAATGTCATTCCTGTATAAAAACTTCAAAAAAATTGAAGAGGAGGGAAAACTACCCAACATATTTTATGAAGCTAGCATCAACCTAATACCAAACCCAAAAAAATATACTACAAGAAAAGAAAATTACAGACTAATCATTCTAATCCATAAAGATGCAAATGTTCTGAATGAAATATTTGCATACCAAATCCAAAAGCATATCAAAAGAAATTTACACCACGACCAAGTGGGATTTATTCCTGCTATGCAAGGGTGGTTCAGAAAAAAAATCAATGAACATATTACACCATATTAACAATTTAAGTGGAAAAAACACATGATAACCTCAACTAGCACAGGAAAGTTATTCATCAAAATCCAGGATCCTTTCCTGATAACCAGACTTTGAAAGATAGGAATTGAAGGAAAATTCTGCAATATGATAAAGGATATATATATATATGAAAAACCCACATCCAATAATCTATTCAATGAGGAGATACTGAAAGCATTTCCTTGAAGACTGGAAAAAAGTAAAGGATGCTCACTCTCATCACTGTTATTCAACATTTTACTAGATGTTTTATCTAGAGCAATTATAAAACAAAAAAGTCTTCCAAATATGAAAAGAAGTGAAGTCTCCTTTTTACAAATGTCATGATCCTATATGGAGAAAATTCTGAAATCTCTGCGACAAAGCTACTTCAACTAATAAATAAGTTTATTCAAATTGTAGGGTACAAGATCAAAATGAAAAAGTCAATTATATTTTGTACACTAGTATTGAACAACCTGAGGTGAAAATCAGGGGCAAAATCAAATTAGAGTAACAACAAAAACTCTCGACTACATAGGAATCAATTTAACCAAAGATGTACAGGGGCTATATTTTTTTAAAAATTAAAAAATAAAAATAAAAACAAAAAACAAAAAACAACAACTACTAATTGTGCTAGAAGAAATCAAAGATGACATAAAAAAAGAGGAATGGATTCCATGTTCATTGATTGGAAGATTAAATATCTTGAAGACATCAATTATACTTGTTGGAGTCATGGACCTGAAGGGTATCGGGAATGAAAGATAGAGAGGTTGGGATCAGGGGATCTGTGAGCATTGAAGCCTCAAGCTCATCAGACAAATTTATTAGCCTCACGGTTTTGCTTATATACCCCGATAGGTCATGAGAAGCAGGAAATATTCTAGATAACTATTACCATTGCCTCATTCTTACGAACACAGTGAATTAGATACTTACCAAAGTTCATAATATTCTATTATATTATTGAAAAAATAGGGGAGGCAGGGCAAGATGGTGTCTGAGTGAGTGCACCTTATAGTCTCTCCTGCAAAGAAGTGGCTGGGCAGCATTGGAAATTCTTCAGGACCAGGCTGTTTCAGGATTTTGCAGGGCAGGAGGTGTCTGGACATCAATTTGGTGGGATGGTGACAGAGAAGATTCGTGTAAAAGGTAGAATTGAGGCTCTCTTTCGTGGAGATAGGGGCTGCACGCAGGTCGCTCCACCCTGGGGTGGGCGGCATGGCAGCAGTGATTCCTGGAGGCTCTGCGGTGCTGGGGAATTCATAAGCCCTGAGCGGGGTATTCAGGGGCTTGCATGGCAGGAGGTCTTAGGAAACTGATTTGGTGAGACTGATATGGAGTTTTTTGCGAGACATGGAATTTTGGGTTTCGGACATGGAGATCAGCACTTCCGGCTAGAGCCCAACGCCCTAGGGCTGGCTGCCAATCTGCAGTGTCCTTAAATTGGTTGCAATATAGAGGCACCCCCAGTAGGTTGTTTCGGGGGCTTGCAGGACTGGAGGTGTCCTGAAGTCTAATTGGTGACACAGCGACAGAAGAGACTCTTGTGAGAGGGGAATTTTGGGTTTCTGACACAGAGGTCAGAGTTTGTGATGTGAACACCCCCCCCCCATAGGGCTGGCACCCAGCTGCGGGGATCCCTGAAAGCTGAATTGCACTGCGGTGCTCGCAGGCTCCCTGTTAACTGGATTTGAGGTTGCCAGGTCTGTGTCCCCTAAACCCTGGTGGTCCACTCCCCAGAGACTCACACCTCTTGAGTCTTCAATATCACAGACTTCCCATCCCTGAATCCACCACACCCTGAGGTCCATCTGAGGTCTTGATTGTCCTAGCCCTCGACATTTGCGTGTTTTTTTCCACTTTCCTTTTTCTTTTTTTTTTCTCTTTTTTATTATCCTGGTTGTTAATATTGCATTACCTCCTAGTCTATTCTCCCATTGTATCCCCCCAGGTCTTTTTTCATTTATTTAGGTTTTTTTTTTCCTCTTTCTTCTTTTCTTTTTTCTTGCTTGTTTCCCTCCCTTTTCTTTGCACCCCCCCTTTTATTTCTTTTCTTTTTTTTTCTTTTCCCTCTTTTAATTCGTGTTTTATTATATCTTAATTATACAATAGGTGCTGCAGGGAACACCTCACATTTGCTGGGTTTCCTCATCCACCATTTCCCCATTTCTGTGTGAATTGATTTTGGCCACCTACACTATCCCCTTTCCCCCACATCTTGATATCCTCCCTCATCTACTGTCTCTCCTATATTCCACCTCCCTTTCTTTGGTCCCCAAATATTCTAACATTTAATTTCTAATACCTTTGTTTTGTTTTATGCCTTTTATCAACTCTTGATATTATTGTCTTTCTTTTCTCTTTCCTGCTCTCATTAAAACACTGGCTTTTTAATTCATACTATATTCCTCCCATATTCAGTCGACTACCTCATTTTAGGTACTCTACCTACTGCTATAACTCTACACAACTTACATGAATCTAATATCCATCCTCCGAGATCTCATATTGTTGCTCTATTAACATTTATCACAAATACTACTTTACACATTTTCCATTTTTACATAATTGTCTTTCCCTGGCCCCAATATTTTCCTTCAAGGTGAACTCAGCCAGCAACAAGAAATTAGAATAAGAAGAACAAAGTGACAAAGAGAAGACATAACACTTATGCAAGAACAACAGCTAATTAATCCCCAAGACTAGACAAAGAAGCTAAGGAACTGATTAAACCCGTCAAGATAAAATGATGACGAGACAGCAACAAAAATCTACAAACCAAACCAGTAATCAGGAAAACATGGCTGAATCCAATGAGCAAACTAAAAACCAGGAAGGGGAGCAGAACTTCCGACAAGTAATTAAAGATCTCAGAACATATACCAGAGACAAACTTAATGAAGTAAAGGAAGAGATTAAAAATATGAAGAAAACACTTGGAGAGGAAATTGCAGACATACACAAAAAGATAACAGATATGATGGAAATGAACACCACAATTCAAGAAATCAAAAATACACTTGCAGCAAGTAGCAGCAGATTAGAAGAGGCAGAGGAGAGAACTAGTGATGTGTATGACAGTAAATCAGATATCAAACAGATAGTACAATTGATCGATAAAAAGATAGAAAAAATCCAGCTAGATCTTAGGGACCTGAATGACAATGCAAAACGCACAAACATACGTATTATAGGCATCCCAGAAGGAGAAGAAAAGGGAAAGGGGTCAGAAGGGGTGTTGCAGGACATAATGGCTGAAAACTTCCCAAATCTCCTGAGAGAGACAGATGTACATACCCAAGAAGCACAACACACCCCAAACATTGTAAACCCCAACAGGCCCACCCCAAGACATATACTTATGAAATTCTCCAATGCTCAAGACAAAGAAAAAATTCTAAAAGCAGCAAGAGAAAAGAAAACTATCACATAAAAGACAGGCTCCATAAGATTAAGTGCTGATTTCTCATCTGAAACCATAGAGGCAAGAAGGCAGTGGTATGATATAGTCAAGGTACTAAAAAAAATTCCAACCAAGAATACTCTAACCAGCTAAACTAGCATTTAAAAATGAAGGAGAGTTCAAAATATTCACAGATAAACAGAAATTGAAAGAGTATACCAACAAGAAACCTCCCCTTCAAGAAATTCTGAAGGGAGGTCTGCAGGAAGAAAGGAAAAAACAGGACAGGCAGAGTTGGAGGAGAGTGTAAGAGCAACAAAAAAAGACAAAAAGAAGAACAAACAAAATATGACAAACACAAGTCCAATCAAGATATGGCTAACATACTATACACCTGCAATAAGAACAAGGCCTAGACTAGCACTGTGCCTGGGAGTTTCCTCCTGACAGCCTTCATGTTACTCAAATGTGGCCACTCTCAACAGCCAAACTCAGCATGTAGATGCAGTGCCTTCCCCCCAGCATGGGACATGACACCCGGGGATGAGCCTCCCTGGCACCAAGGGATCACTACCACATACCAGCTGAAGATACAACTAGAAAAGGACCTTGAATTAAAGGTTCAACATGGATCAGCAGAATATCCCTGTCTACATATAATAACATGACTTCAAAATGCTGTTTGACCCAATGTAAGGGGGAAATGGAAAGGAGAAATGAGAATATAAGGCTATGAGTCTCTAAAAAAGAGTCTGGAGGTTGTCAGAAGGACTGCCCTTATGCACAACTGAGCAGAGTCTGAGAGACAGATAAAGTAGATACAACCCCAGGTATTGGTTCTTTTGAGGAATAAAGAGACCCACGGGTTCTATGGTCATGGCAGATGGGGTTCACTGCCATGGCAGATGGCCCTTCTTTGGAGCTGGTGTTTCTGCGTGATGGAATTGGACTCAGAGGGGATCTCTTTTCACAAGACTTGCATGCTACTTTATTGGAATTGTAGTTGGTGCTGGGGTTTTAGATATATTTAGGGGATTTGAATCTCTGGACTGATAATATGACACCCAGGCCCAGAGCCTCAACAGACTTCAGCTCCTACACTTTGATTTATTGGACTTACCCCACTCAGCTAACATGGAGTTGAAGAAGGTCAACCACCACACCATGGAGCCTAGAGTGTCTACACCTGAAAGCAGGAGGAGTGCATCCAGTATCCATGTGGAATCTAAGCCCCCACTTGACATAGATGTGCAATGGACACAACCAATCCAATGTCCACAGAGAAAATGTGGAATGGGTGTGGGAAGGGTAGCCGTGGTGGCTGCTGGGTTTGGGGAATGGGAGGAAGAGATGAGATGTGGAGGAATTTTCGGGACGTGGAGATGTCCTGGGTGGTGCTTCCTGGGTGGTGCTTCACGGACAATTATGGGACATTGTAGATCCCCCCAGGGCCCACTGGATGGAACATGGGAGAGTGTGGGCTATGATTTGGACCATTGACTATGGGGTGCAGTGATGCTCAGAGATGTACTTACCAGGTGCACTGGATGTGTCACGATGATGGGAGAGAGTGTTGCTGTGGGGGGAGTGGGGAGTGGGGGCGGTGGGGTTGAATGGGACGTCTTATTTTTTTAATGTAATTTTTAAAAATAAATAAATAATTTAAAAAAAAAGAAAAGAAAAGAAAAAAAAAGTGTGTCTTTCTGTTGTCAATAGTGTTTTTAAAACCCCTTTGCACCAAAATTAAGAAAAAGTGGCTTCATTTGAATTCTGGGAGGTCTTGTGTAACCTACCTGAATGTCTTTAAACAGGGAGATAGACAAGGCTTCCTTCTCCTCCTCACCCCAATTCCAAATCAAATGTTTGAACTTTGATGTGGAGTTGTCCTCGGTGGTGCTTCAAGGACAATTACATTGTAGATCCCCCCAGGGCCCACTGGATGGAACATGGGTGAGTGTGGGCTATGATGTGGACCATTGACTACGGGGTGCAGTGATGTTCAGAGATGTACTTACCGGGTGCAATGGATGTGTCACGATGATGCGAAAGAGTGTTGCTGTGGGGGGAGTGAGGGGTGGGGGCGGTGGGGTTGATTGCAACCTCATATTTTTTTAAAGTAATTTTTAAAAATAAGTAATTAATTTTAATTTAAAAAAAAACATAAGTAATTCCTTGATAGTAATAACACTGAAGGTCAACAGATTAAACTCTCCTATCAAAAGATTCAGACTGGGACATTGGATAAGGAAATATGACCCATCTACATGCTGTCTACAAGAGACACATCTTAGACCTAGAGATTCATGGAGGTTGAAAGTGAATGGTTGGAAAACAATCTTACAAGCAAACAATAACCAAAAAAAGAAAGGAGTAGCTATACTAATATCAGACAAAATAGACTTTAAATGCACAACAATTATGAGAGACAAAGAAGGATACTACATATTAGTGAAAAGGACAATAATTCAAGAAGAATGAACAATCATTAATATTTATGCCCCTAACAAGGGCACCTCTAAGTATGTGAGGAAAACACTGGAAAAACTAAATGAAAGAATAGATGCATCTACAATTATAGTGGGGGATTTTAATATGACACTATCAACTCTAGACAGAACATCTCAAAAGACAATCACTAAAGAAACAAAAACTTTGAACAGTATATTAGAGGAGCTGGATCTAATAGACATATACAGAGCATTACACCCAAACACAGCAGGATATACATTTTTCTCAAGTGCACATGGATCATTCTCTAAGATAGACCATATGCTAGGCCACAAAGAAAGGCTTAATGAATTCAGAAAGATCAAAATCATACAAAATAATATCTCTGACCACAGTGGAGTGAAGCTGGAAATCTGCGAGGGCCAGAGACCCAGTTTTCACACCAAGATATGGAAATTAACAGCACACTCTTAGAAAAACAGCGGGTCAAAGAGGAAATCTCAAAAGAAATCAATAACTACATTGAAACAAGTGATAATGATAACACAACATACTAAAACTTATGGGATGCAGCAAAAGCAGTACTGAGAGGGAAACTTATAGCCATAAATTCATACATCAAAAAAGAAGAAAGAGAGGAGGGGGCAAGATGGTGGCTGAGTGAACTTGCCTGGTAGTGTCTCCTGCAGGGGGCGGCTGGGCACCGTTGAAGGCTCTTTGGGAACCGCACTATTTCGGGGATTTTTGCTGGTTGGAAGGTGTCTGGACGTTGATTTGGTGGGAAGGTTACAGAGAGGATACGTCTATAATATATAAACGGAGGTCCCAGCTGGGTGCGGAAAGTTCCCTCCTTGGGTGGGCGGAGCCACAGTATCGGGCGCTGCTGCAGCTCGGGGAGCCGCCGTGGCCAGGGTTTTTTTTCCTTTTTATGGAGGCTCTGTGGTGCTGAGGAATTCATGGGTCCTGGGCGGGTTGGTGAGGGGTAGATGGGACAGGACTCCTTTGCAGATCGATTTGGGGAGACAGACGGTGTTTTGTTGTGAAGCGGGGGAATTTTTGGTTGCGGACAGGGGTGGTAGCGCTTCCACCTGGAGCCCCACCCCCACAGGTCCGGCTGCCGATCTGCAATGGAATTGGATTTTTGGCAATAAGGGGACACAATTGGGAGATTGTTGCAGGGTGCAGTGAGGGAGGGGGACACGTCTGGAAGCTGATTGGGGAATATTTTGCGAAGTTTGGGAGTTCCGGTTTTGGAGTTTGTTTTTGGTGTTTCCAGCTGAAGCCCAGCCCACCGGTGGGGATTGGGATCTGGGACATTTAACTGGCTGTGGTGTAGAGGCGCCCTCAAGTGGCCATTGCGTGGGAGCACAGGTTGGGAGCTGTCCAAAGGCTGAATTGACAATACACCCACATAAACCCTGAGGAGTAGGTGAATTGGAGGGTTCAGATATTAAATATAGAGTTTGCGGATCTGGTTTCCCTCATGGGGCTGGCACCCAGCTACGGGGATCCCTGAGGGCTGTGTTGCACTGCGGGGCTCCTAAGCTTCCTGTTGACTGGATTTGAGGTTGCCAGGTCTGGGTCCCCTGGACTCTGGTGGTCCACACCCCAGACTCACACCTCTTGAGTCTTCAGTGTCTCAGACTTTCCACCCCTGAATCCATCACGCCCTGGGGTCTACCTGGGGTCCTTGAGTGACCTGGACTTTAACGTTTGCATTTTATATTTATTGGTTCATATTGTTTTGTTTTTATTGTGATTTTATCTTACTTGTTACTCTTTTTGATGCCCTGATTGCTAATATTGCATTATCCCCTAGTCTTTTCTCCTAGCGTCTCCCCCAGTGTCCTTTTTTTATACAGTTATTTAGGGGTTTTTTCGTTGTTGTTGTAGATAGTGTTGCAATTGTTGTTCATGTATACCTGTATTTCTCTTCCCCCTACTTGTTCCCCACCCTTTGCCCACCCTCTTTTTCTTTCTTCCTTTCTTCTTGTCTTTCTTTTTTTCTTTATTATTATTATTTTTTTCTTTTTCTGTTTTCTCTCTCCCTCTTGTCCATCATTTTCCACTTATTTTATTTTAATTCAAGTATACAATAGGTGCTACAGGGAACACCTCACATTTGCTGGGTTTTCCCATCCTCCACTGCCTCATTTCTGTGTGAACTGATTTAGGCTACCTACACTATCCCCCTTCACCTACATCTTGATATACGCTATCATCTACTGTCTCTCCTATATTTCACCCTCCACCTCCCATTCTTTGATCCACAAAGTGTCTAACTCTTAATTTCTAATATCTTTGTTTTGTTTTCTGTCTGGTATCTACTCTTGAAGCTATTACCTTTCTTTTCTTTTTCCCTCTCTCACGAAAACAATAGCTTTGTAGCTCATGCCATATTCCTCCCATATTCAGTCATCTACCTCATAATAGGTACTCCACCTACAGCTATACTACACAATTTACATGAATCTAACCTCCATCTTCCCAGATCTCATATTCTTGCTTTGTTAACATATATCACCAATACTACTCTACACTTTTTCCTTGCTTACACAATTGCCTTTCCCTGGCACTAATACTTTCCTTTAAAGTGAACTTAACCAGCAATAATAAATTAGAATAAGAAGAACAAAGTGACAAAAAGAAGATATAACACTTACTCAAAAATAACAGCTAATTAATCTCCAAGACTAGACAAAGAAGCTAAGGAACTGATTAAACCCGTCAAGATAAAATGATGACCAGAAAGCAACAAAAATCGACAAACCAAATCAGTAATCAGGAAAACAAGGCTGAATCCAATCAACAAACTAAAATTCAGGAAGGAGAGCAGAACTTCGCACAAGTAATGAAAAATCTCAGAACATTTATCACCAACAAATTTGATGAAGTAATGAAAGAGGTTAACAACATGAAGACAACACTGGGAGGGGAAATTGCAGACATACGCAAAAACATAACAGACTTGATGGGAATGAACACCACAGTTCAAGAAATCAAAAATACACTTGCAGCAAATATCAACAGACTAGAAGAGGCAGAGCAGAGAATTAGTGATGTGGAAGACAGTACATCAGAAATCAAACAGATAGTAGAAGGGGTCGATAAAAAGAGAAAAAATCCAGCTAGGACTTAGGGACCTGAATGACAATGCAAAAAGCTCAAATATATGTATTATAGGTATTCCAGAAGGAGAAGAGAAGGGAAAGGGGTCAGAAGGAGTGTTGCAGGAAATAATGAATGAAAACTTCCCAAATCTACTGAAAGAGTCAGACGTACGTATCCAAGAAGCACAGCGCACTCCACTGGTCATAAACCCCAACAGGCTCACCCCAAGACATATACTCATCAAATTATCCAATGCTCAACACAAAGAGAAAATCCTAAAAGCAGCAAGAGAAAAGAAAACCATCACATACAAGGGAAGCTCCATAAGATTAAGTGCTGATTTCTCATCTGAAACCATGGAGGCAAGGAGGCAGTGGTATGATATAGTCAAGGTACTAAAGGAAAAAAATTTCCAACCAAGAATACTCTATCCAGCTAAACTAACATTCAAACATGATGGAAAGTTCAAAATATTTGCAGATAAACAGAAACTGAAAGAGTATACCAACAAGAAACCTCCCCTTCAAGAAGTTCTAAAGTGAGTTCTGCAGGAAGAAAGGAAAAAACAGGACAGGCAGAGTTGGAGGAGAGTATAAGAGCAACAAAAAGACAAACTAGAAGGGAAAAAAATACAAACAAAATATGACAAACACAAATCCAATCAAAATATGGCTAACACAAATAATTCCTTGAAAATAACACTGAATGTCAACGGATTAAACTCACCTATCAAAAGATTCAGACTGGGACATTGGATAAGGAAATATGACCCATCTGTATGCTGTCTACAAGAGACACATATTAGACCCAGAGATGCATGGAGATTGAAAGTGAATGGCTGGAAAACAATCATACAAGCAAACAATAACCAAAAAAAGGCAGGAGTAGCTATATTAATATCAGACAAAATAGACCTTAAATGTGAAACAATTGCGAGAGACAAAGAAGGATACTACATTTTAGTGAAAGGGAAAATCTGTCAAGAAGATCGAACAATCAAATATTTATGCTCCTAACAAGGGTGCCTCTAAGTACGTGAGACAAACGCTGGAAAAACTAAGTGAAACAATAGATGCATCTACAATCACAGTGGGGGATTTTAATACACCACTATCTACCTTGGACAGAACATCTCAAAAGAGAATCACTAAAGAAACAAAACATTTGAACAGTATATTAGAGGAGCTGGAACTAATAGACATATATAGATCATTACATCCAAACACAGCAGCATATACATTCTTCTCAAGCGCACATGGATCATTCTCCAAGATAGACCATATGCTAGGCCACAAAGAAAGGCTGAATGAATTCAGAAAGATTGAAATCATACAAAACAATATCTCTGACCACAGTGGAGTCAAGCTGGAAATTTGCAAGGGACAGAGGCCCAGGTTTCACACCACGATTTGGAAATTAAACAGCACACTCTTAGAAAAACAGTGGGTCAAAGAGGAAATCTCAAAACAAATCAATGGCTACCTTGAAACAAATGATAATGATAACACAACATACCAAAATTTATGGGATACAGCAAAAGCAGTACTGAGAGGGAAATTTATAGCCATAAATTCATATATCAAAAAAGAAGAAAGAGCAAAAATTGAAGAATTAACTGCACATTTGAAGGAATTAGAAAAACAACAACAAAGTGACCCAACAGGAAGAAAAAAGAAGGAAATAACAAAGATAAGAGCAGAACTAAATGAAATAGAAAATAAGAAAGCTCTTGAAAAGATAAACAAGACCAAGAACTGGTTTTTTGAGATCAACAAAATTGACAAACCTTTCATGAGATTAACAAAGAAAAAAAGAGAGAAGATGCAAATACACATAATAAGAAATGAGAAAGGCGATATCACCACTGACCCCACAGAAATAAAGACTATCATAAGAGGATACTTTGAAAAACTATATTCCAACAAAAATGACAATTTAGAGGAAATGGACAAATTCCTAGAAACACATAAGAAGCCCATATTGACAAAAGAAGAAATTGATGATCTTAAGAAACCAATCACAAGCAGAGAGATAGAATCAGTCATTAAAAATCTCCCAACTAAGAAGAGCCCAGGGCCAGACGGCTTCACAGGTGAATTCTACAAAACTTTCCGGAAAGAACTAACACCAATCCTGCTGAAAGTATTCCAAAAAATCGACATAGATGGAACATTGCCGAACTCCTTCTATGAGGACAACATTACCCTAGTACCAAAGCCAAACAAAGACACCACAAAAAAGGAAAATTACAGACCAATTTCTCTAATGAACCTAGATGCAAAAATACTTAACAAAATACTTGCTAATCGTATTCAACAACACATTAAACGTATTATACACCACAACCAAGTGGGATTCATCCCAGGTATGCAAGGATGGTTCAACATAAGAAAATCAATCAACGTAATACACCATATAAACAGATTGAAGGAAAAAAATCACATGATTATAGATATAGATGCAGAAAAAGCATTTGACAAAATACAGCACCCCTTCTTGATAAAAACACTCGAAAAGATTGGAATACAAGGAAATTTTTTGAACATGATAAGTAGTATATTTGAAAAACCTACAGGAACATTGTTTACAATGAAGGAATCCTAAAATCCTTCCCTCTAAAATCAGAAACAAGACAAGGATGCCCACTGTCTCCCCTCCTATTTAACATTATTTTAGAAGTACTTGCTCGAGCACTGAGGCAAGAACCAGATATAAAAGGCATTCAAATTGGAAAGGAAGAAGTCAAAATTTCATTATTTGCAGATGACATGATCCCATACATACAAAACCCTGAGAGGTCTACAACAAAGCTTCTAGAACTCATAAATGAGTTTAGTAAAGTCGCAGGTTATAAGATCAATGTGGAAAAATCAGTAGCATTTCTGTACACCAAAAATGAACAAGATCAGGAGGAAATCAAGAAACAAATACCATTTACAATAGTAATTTAAAAAATTAAGTATTTAGGAATAAATTTAACTAAAGATGTAAAAAACTTATACACTGAGAACTATACAAGCCTGTTCATGGAAATCAAAGAAGACATAAACAAATGGAAGAATATTCCCTTTTCATTAACAGGATGACTAAATATTATTAAGATGTCTATCCTACCAAAACTGATATACACATTCAAAGCAATCCCAATAAAAACACAGCCTTCTTTAAGGAACTAGAAAAACTACCTCTGAAATTTATTTGGAAAGGAAAGAGGCCCTGAATAGCCAAAGACATATTGAAAAAGAAAAATGAAATTGGAGGAATCACACTACCTGACTTCAAAACATACTACAAAGCTATGGTAGTGAAAACAGCATGGTATTGGCATAAGGAGAGACACACAGACCAATGGAATAGAATTAAAAGTTCTGATGTACAACCTCATATATATAGCCATATAATATTCGATAAAGCCACCAAACCCTCTCAACTGGGAGAGAATGGCCTATTCAACAAATGGTGCCTGGAGAACTAGATATCCATATGTAGAAGAATGAAAGAGGATTACCATCTCACACCTTATACAAACATCAACTCAAGATGAATCAAAGACCTAAGTATAAGAGCCAAGACCATAAAGACCTTGGAAAGCAGTTTAGGGAAACATCTACAAGACCTTGTAATAGGAAATGGCTTCATGAATATCACACCAAAAGCACGAGCAGCAAAAGAACAAATAGATATATGGGGCTTCAAAATTAAAGCCTTCTTCACCTCAAAAGAGTTTGTCAAGAAAGTAAAAAGGGAACGCACACAATGGGAGAAAATATTTGGCAACCATATATCTCATAAGAGACTTATAACTTGCACATATAAATAACTCCTATATCTTGAAAATAAAAAGATAAACAACCTATTTAAAAAATGGGAAAAAGATTTAAACAGGCACTTCTCCAAAGGAGAATTACGAATGGCTAAAAAGCACATGAAAAAAATGCTCCAAATCTCTAGCTATCAGGGAAATGCAAATCAAAACTACAATGAGATGCCATCTTACTCCCATAAAATTGGCAGCTATGAAAAAAACAGAAGAATACAAATGCTGGAGAGGATGTGAAGAAATGGGAACACTCATCCACTGCTGGTGGGAATGCAGAAGGATACAACCATTCTGGAGGACAGTTTGGCAGTTTCTCAAAAAAGTAAACATAGATTTACCATATTACCAAGCAATACCACTGCTGGGTATATACCCAGCAGAACTCAAAACAAGGACAAAAACTGATATATGCACACCAATATTCATAACAGTATTGTTCACTTGTTCACTATCGCCAAATGTTGGAATCAACCCAAATGCCCATCAACAGATGAGTGGATCAATAAAATGTGGTATATACATACAAGGGAATATTACTCCGCTTTAAGAATAAATACACTACAAACACACGTGATAACATGGATGAATCTTGAGAACCTTATGTTGAGTGAAGCAACACAGGCATTGAAGGACAAATACTACATACCTCAATGATATGAAATAAACAAGCTGCCTCAGGGAGCTAGAGACTGGAAGGTAGGCTTACAGGAAATCGGGGGGGGGTGGAGGAAGGGTGTGAGCTGATATCTGCAGGGGTGGAATCTATGATGAGCTGGCGGTAAGTATGAGCACAAAGAAGAGATAAAATGGGGGCAAGAGGTTGCCTTTGGGTGGGGCTTGGCTTTGCGGGTTTGAGGGGGGCTGGGGATGGGCAGATGGGTAATATTGCCTAAAATATTGGGGGGAGGGAGGGGCAACATACGAACATAGGAGAGTGTCAGGTGTTGTTTGAGAGTGAAATGCTGAGATAACCATATCAAAATATAATTAGGAGGGTTACCTGTTTAGGATGCTCAGAGGGGATGGTCTGACGTGGGACAGACTCCTGGGGAACGTCTCAATGCTCATTTTCCCAGGGTGGGTTGTACCATTGTGTAGAGACCCAAGTAACGAGAGAGGGGGTAGATCCACATCATGGGGAGGACCAATGCCATCAAATAGAGGGAACTGTATCTCTCGAGAGAAAGGGTGGTTCCCAGAGCATTAGGACAGTTTACCAAGTCAAGCCCTGAACACTTTGCAAGTATCTCTGGACATGGCTCGTCCGGAAATGGAGATTGGCTGTCACTGTGGGCCCCAAGGAGAAGGGAAAATGGATGTTGAGTGGATGGAACCAAGGTAAATGTGGGAGCAAGAGAGGAGTTTTGGGAGAGTACACAAGGATGGATATAAAACAGGTAATATTACACCAAAAACGTATAGGGGATGACAGACTAATAATGTAAACCGTAATGTAAAACATAGGATAACTAAAACATTTAGAAAACTGTATATCCTAAAGTATGGACCACAATGTAAGCACAGATGTCACCTTATTTGAAAGCTATTGTCTCAGAGTCTGTACATCAGTTTCAGTAAATATGATATGAATAAGTTAAAAGATTATCGCTGTGGAAGGGAAAGGTTTTATGGTGGATGTGTGGGAGTACTGTATATTGTCTATATGAATTACTGTGATTTAAGGCTCTTGTGAAGAGAAGCTCAATAATTAGGAAAAAAGAAAAGAAAAAGATAGGATGTAGAATTTTTCCAAATCAATAACTATTCTATATCTAACCTTTAAACTCATTGCTATATTCCCATTTTACTATTAAGGGAACCTGACATTATATTGGGCTTCACTTTTCAGGAAGTTTTGGATCACAGAGTGGTTCAACAATGGCAGTGGAGGAATACGGGTATGTGATGTTATTGACAGGCAATATATGGTTGACAGGGAGTTATACAGGGCATGTGTCCAGGGTGCATGGAAATGTTTGGCTATATTCATAGTGGAAACAATTAAAAACAACAGCTGGGGGTTACTGCATTACTGGCCGGGGTGCTCTGTCATGGTCTCTAGGGGAGCAGCGGCAGTCCCCCAGGTGCAATGGTAAGGACCAGGAAGGAATGAGGATCCAACAGTGAGCCCCTGATACTAATGACTATGCTTGTGAGCCTATACACCTGAAATAAGAACAAGGCCTAGAGCAGCACTGTGCCTAGGAGTTCCGTCCTGACAGCCTCCGTGTTGCTCAAATGTGGCCAGTCTCGAAGCCAAACTCAGCATGTAAATGCAATGCCTTCCCCCCAGCATGGGACATGACACCTGGGGATGAGCCTCCCTGGCACCACGGATCACTACCAAGTACCAGCTGATGATGTAACTAGAAAATGACCTTAAATTAAAGGTTCAACGTGGACCAGCAGAATATCCCTGTCTACATATAATAACAGGAGTTAAAAAATGCTCCACATTGTCTTTGCTTCCCTAATTGATTTTTTCTTCCTTCTGAATAATAACCCACTGTATGAATATACCACCTTTTCCTTATCAATTCACTGGCTGATGGATATTTAGGTTGTTTCCATCTTTTAGCAATTGTGAATAATATAATTGTCCTATTAATTATAGTCCATATTTTCTTTTAGGGTTCACTGTATTGTATAGTCTTATGGTTGTTTACTTTTAATTTTTATTCTATCAATGTACATACCACACCAAATTTCCCCTTTTATCCACATTTATTATTTTTTTTGACTGTACACTTTGGATGGATTTTTGCTTTATTATTATGTATCAATAAAATCAATTCGTTAAATAAAAACTAAAAAAGTGTAAAAAATGAAAAAAAAATGCTGTTTGACCTGAAGTAAGGGGGAAATGGAAAAGACAAATGAGTTCATATGGCTATGAGTTTCTACAAAAGAGTCTGGAGTTTGTCAGAAGGATTGCCCTTATGCATACCTGAGCAGGGTCTCATGGACAGATTAAGTAGATACAACCCCAGATACTGGTCCTTTTGAGGGCTAAGGAGACCAGCAGGTTCTATGGTCATGGCAGATGGGATTCGCTGCCATGCCAGTCGGCCCTTCTTTGGAGCTGGTGTTTCTGTGTGATGGAGCTGGTCTCAGATGGGATCTCTTTTCACAAGCCTTTCATCCTACTTTACTGGAATTGTAGTTGGTGCTGGGGCTTAAAATATATCTAGGGGATTTGAATCTCTGGACTGACAACATGATAGCCAGGCCCGGAGTTTCAACAGACTTCAGCTCCTACACTCTGATTTATTGAACTTACTCCACTCACCTAACATGGTGTTGAACAAAGTCAACTACCACACCATGGAGCCTAGAGTGCCTACAACTGAAAGCAGGAGGATTGCATCCAATATCCGTGAGGAATCTAAATCACCCTTGACATAGATATGGAAGGACACAACCAAGCCAAGGTCCACAGGAAGGAGGAATACAGTAAGGATCAGAGTGGACTTAATGATATTCTATTCATGAACTATTGTGGTTAATAATTGAGAAAATGTGGCATTGATGTGGAAAAAGTGGCCATGGTGGCTGCTGGGTACGGGGAATGGGAGGGTGAGAAGAGATGTGGAGGCATTCTCGGGACTTGGAGTTGTCCTGGGTGGTGCCCCAGGGACAATTGCCAGATGTTGTATGTCCTCTCATGGCCCAATGGATGGAACGTGGGAAAGTGTGGGCTATGGTGTGGAACACGGGACATGGGGTGCAGCGATGCCCGGAAATGTACTCAGCAGATGCAATGGATGTGACTTGATGATGGGGGAGAGTGTTATTGTGGGGGAAGTGGTGGGGTGGGGGCAGTGGGGGCGAATGGGGACCTCATAGTTTTTTAATGTAATATCTTTTTTAAAAATGAATAAAATGAGTAGAATTCGGAAAAAAGAAAAATGTTCAAAATCATTATTGATTAATGAAATGTGAATCAATTCTCCAGTGAGATATCCTTTCACACCTACTAGAATGGCCACTTTTAATAAGATGCATAACTACAAATTTTGAAGAGGATGTGGAGAGATAGGAAATTTGACTTACTGTTGGTGGGAATCTAAAATGTTATAGCCATTGTGGATGACCCTTTGGCAGTTCCTAAGGAAATTGAGTATAGATTTGCCATGTCACCTGGCAATAACTTTACTAGATATTTTCTCAGAAGTACTGAGAACAGTGACTCGAACAGATATAGGCACACCAATTTTCACAATAATATTATTCACATATACCAAAAGATGGAAATAACCCAGATGTCCATCAACAGATGAATGGATAAACAAATTACCTTATATACATTGGGTAGAATATTATGCAGCTGTAAGGAGAAGTGAAGTCATGATGCATACGCTAACATGGATGAACATGGAGGACATTTTATTGAGTGAAGCAAGCCAGATACAGTAGGACAAATACTGTATGGTTATGATATTATGAACTAAAAACTTTTAGAAAACTCATGGAGTTAATAACTAGAATATAGGTCACCATGAAATAGAATGAATTTAAAAGATGGAAATCTGAGGGTAAATCTGTGCAGAATGGCTAAAAATGTTTGTGTATCTTTGGAAGTCATTAGAAATGGTGAAAACACATCATAGCATTTGAACTAGCAGTGCTAATATATAGGTATTACAGTGTTGAAAGGGAAAGTAATTTCACATATATTACTAGAAGGAAAGCTAAATATATTAAACATGAGACCATATAATATAGTGAACCCTCTTCTGAAAAATGAGTTTTGTTAATAGTGCATATATAAAATAATTTTCTCTGAAACAGAGCAAATGTACATTAACATTACAAGACAATAACAGGTAAAAATACAATTGTAGTAAACCATGGACAGTAGCATTTATTAATATATTAATAATATTCTATTAAACGTAAAAAATGAAATATACTAAATGAAATTAACTAAACAAAAGTAGTACATACTTTTGGCTCCATCTATACAAAATATAAATAAAAATAAATTAGAGAGACAGAAACAGTGTAGCAGCTGTATATGGCAAGGAAATCATATTGGGATTCAGAGGTGATTTTTAAGGAGTAGTTGGTTGTTTGCTCTTGTTTATCATTATCATTGTTGGGATAATGAAAATGCTCTAATATTGATTGAAGTGATGAATTCACAATTATTTGATTATACAAAATACTAACAATTGTACACCTTGGCTGAATTATATTCTACACTAATATGTATCAAAATTGATTTACGTAAATAGGAGTTTAATAATATTTGTTTAGAACTATTAATTCATTTTAATAATTTATACATACATACATTTACAAATATATAGTTACTTATTTACACTTAATATATCTCAAAATTGCCAAATCTAAGTGTTAATCATTTGCAAATATTTCATTATTATTTTATATTAGCATTTGAGGGGTGAAATATCAAGAACTAAAAATAGTGTATAGGTTTACATTTAACGCCAGTTAATTTGGATTACTTTTTATTTACTGAAGCTGATGAACAATCTTTTAATAAAATCAATTTGACAGATTAGATATTTTTATCTGTTTTCCTTACATTTTTTTAAATTGTGAAGAAGTAAAACATTATCTGGTGATATTTCATATTTTTATTCTAATGTTTTTGTTCAAAAATGCTAAAATTGTGAAAATGGGGTGTGTTGGGAAGATGAAGGGGTAAAGTAAGTGTCATAATTCATATTAGAATTTGATGCATTTGAAAATTTGAACTCTCTTATCCTAATGCTAAATAATATGTCAATATTTGTCTATTATTTTTTCACTTTGGTAATATGTACATAACGTAGCATTTATTATTTTAACCACTTTAATATATATGTTTTATGGCGGCAGACTTGGTCCAGTGGTTAGGGCATCTGTCTACCACATGGGAGATACACGGTTCAAACCCTGAGCCTCCTTTTCCCGTGTGGAGCTGGCCCATGCACAGTACAGATGCGCACAAGGAGTGCCCTGCCACACAGGGGTGTCCCCCGTATAGGAGAGTCCCACGCACAAGGAGTGTGCCCCGTAAGGACAGCCACCCAGTGTGAAAGAAAGTACAGCCTGCCCAGGAATGGCACCGCACACATGGAGAGCTGACACAGCTGATGCAACAAAAAGAAAAACAGATTCCCATGCTGCTGACAACAATAGAAGCGGACAAAGAAGAAGACACAGCAAATAGACTCCGAGAACAGATGGCCAGATTGGGGGGGGGAGGAGGAAGGGGAGAGAAATAAATAAATAAATCTTAAAAAAATAAAATAAAAGATATGCTTCAGTGACATTCAGTACATTCTCAATTTGTGGAATTGAAACCACTAACAAGTTTCAGAGTATTTTCATCATCTAGAAGAAAACCATTAAGCAGTCACTCTCCTTTCTTCTCTCCTCAAAATCCTTAGCAAACATTAATCTGCTTTCTGTCTCAATGGATTTGTCTTTTCTCAATATTTCATATAACTGGAATTATATATTATGTGGCCTTCTCCTTTGTCTTCTTTCACTTAACATAAGATTTTCAAGGTTCATCACTGTTGTACCATGAATATAACTTCATCCTTTTGTATGGCTAAATAATAAAACATTGTATGGATATACTTCATTCATTTTATCCATTTGTCATTTGATGGATATTTGTTTTGTTTCCACTTTTTGATATTGTAAAAAAGTGCTGCTATGAATGAATATTGTGTACAATCCTTGTACATATGCTTTCAATTCTTTGGAATATATTGCTAGAAGTGGAATTGTTGAGTAATATAATACCTCTATGTTTAATTTATTAGGGAATTGTAAATTTATATTCCACAGTGGTAACAATATATTACATGGCTATCCAAGGTGCATGAATGCTTCAGTTTCCCCACAGAGCCTCCAAGTTGCAAAAATGTGCCTAATTTCTAAGCCAAAATGAGCAATTACATGCATTACCTTCCCACCATCATGGGTCTTGACTTCCAGGGATGATCTTCCCTGGCACAAAGGGCTTACTACCAAGCACCAGATGGTAACACAACTAGAAAAAGACCTTGAATAAAAGGAGGAAATGGTAAAGACAAATGTGTTTATATGGATAAGAGACTTCAAAATGTGTTGAGAGTGGGGTCATGCTTATGCACACCTCATCAGTATACCAGAGACAGCCAAAGTAGATACAGCCCTAGGTACTGTTGCTCCTGAGGGCTATGGAGAAACCTAGGTCCTATGGTAATAACAGATGGCTCTGGAGTTCAGTGCTTTGCCAGTGGGCCCTACTTTGTAATTTGTGCTCCTGAGTGTGATGGAGTTGGACTCAGATATGAACTCTCGGCAGATGCCTCTTCTGTCACTTTTACTGAACCTGTGGTTGGTGCTGGGGTTGGTGTATGCTCAGGAGACTTGAATCTCTGGACTGTCCATGTGTTATTTGGGCCATGAGCCTCAGCAGTGTTGCAACACCTACTCTCTGGTTCATTGCACTTACCCAGGTCAACTAACAGGGATGTGAGGATGCTCAACCACCACACCAGGGAACTGAAAGTTTCTACAACTGCAAGCAGGAGAATCCCATCCACGAGCCAATTGGGATCTAAAGCCCAGTTTATCTACTTTTTCTATTGCTACCTAACTTTTGGTACTTTATCTAAGAAATATTGCCAAATCCAAAGCTAAGAAGCTGTACCCTTATTTTTATTTGAAGAGTTTTATAATTTGAGCACTTATATTTAAGTCTTTTGATGTTAATTTTGATTTATGGCATGAAGTAAGAATCAAATTTTTCTTTTACATAAGGGTATTCAGTTGTTACAGTGCCATTTGTTAAAGAGACGATCCTTATCCCATTGAAAAGTCTTTAGACCGTTGGCAAAAATCAATTAGCTAAAGAGAAATTATAGGGAAGACAAATTCAAAGTGTTGAAGGGAAATTATGGCTAAGTGATAAATGATATTAAGACACTGGGATAAGTATAAATAATAACTGGACAATATTAAAAGTAGAATAACAGAATTTGTGGGAATTAAAGAAAAAAGATAATGGATTAGAATTCTTTAGAGGCATACATTTGAACATAATGAAGAAAAAATTAGTGAACTGGAAGATAGGACATTCAAAATCTCACTGACAGAAGACAGATAGAAAAAGAATGGAAAAATTTGAGCAAGCTTTCAGAGAATTAAGAAAGTACAAAGAAAATAATTATATGCCATGTGTGTTCCAGAAGGAGAAGAGAAGGTAAATGGGAAAGAAAGAATATTTGAAGAATTAATGACCAAAAATTTCCCAACTCTTATTTGACATAAATATACATGTCAGGATGTTCAACATACCCCAACCAGGATAAATCTTAATAAACCTACTCCAAGTCACATACTGATCAGAAAGTCAAATGGCAAAGATGAGAGAATCTTGAAAACAGAAACAGAAAAAAATGGTATGTCACATACAAAAGAACAATCTTAATATTAAGGGATGATTTATCATAGGAAGCCAAGAAGGCAAGAAGGCAGTATTGTTCTTTTTAAAGAGGTACCAAGGATTGAACCCAGGGTCTTATACATAGGAAACTGGTGCCCAACCACTGAGAAACATCTGCTCCTTCTGAAGGCGTGTTATGATGTAGTTAAGGTACTGAAATACAAAAATATCAGCCAAGTATTATTGGATAAAACTGTCTTTCAAAAATGAGGAAAAGTTTAAAATATTCACAGATAAAGAGAAAATGAGAGAGTTTGTTAACAAGTGACATGCCCTAAAAGAAATAGTAAAAGGAATTCTGGGAAGCAAACCCAGGGTCTCCTATACAGTAGACAAGAGCGCAATCGGATGGTCACATCCACTTCCCTAAATGGTTGTATTTTCAAAGAATATCAAGCTAAAATCAAAGGTCTAATTGAACACATGGAGGAACTAGAAAAAAATAGAAAAAAAGAAGCAAACTAATCCCAAAGCAAGCAGAAGGAAAGTAACAATGAAGATTAGAGCAAAAGAAAATGAAATTGAGATTTCAGGCACACTGGCTTGTAAGCGTACTCATTAGTATAAAGGACTCATCATTGGACCATCCTTCCTCACTGGTGTTTGCCCTTTTCCTAGGGGTATTTTTGCTATTACATTGGGGAATGTGACAAAGCTCCTATGGCTAGGAACTCAGCACTCCCTCGTTATTTGTAACTGTACTTCTATGGAAATACCCAATGAATATCTGAATATTTTTATATATTCTGTATACATGTCCTGGAGAAATCACTCCTAACCATGTGTCCCCCATCAATAACATCCCACAGCAGTGTTCCTCCCCTGCCATAGCTGAACCCTTATGTAGTCCAAAACTTCTTCAAAAGTGAAACCTAATATATTGCCAAATGTAATTAGTAAGAAAATGAAATCATAATGATAGGTTTAAAGATTAGAAATAGAAATACATGTTAATTTAGAAAAAGTAAAATAAAGTAAAATAAGAATCAGGGTATTAAAAAATGAAAAATGTCATATAACTTTATTTTTGATATTTTGACTTTCATCACTTTAATAAGAGTTGCCCTGTATGTACAGTGGCATGGTAATTTCTTTCACTCTTTCTTTACTGTCTACATCCTTTTCTTAACAGCCCCCAGCATGGAACATAACTCTGGGGGATGGGCCATCCTGGTGCCAAGGAATTACTACCAATCACTAACTGGTGATGCAACACAAAATCACCATGAATAAAAGGGGGAAATTGAAAAGACAAAAGAGTCTATATGGCTAAGGGTCTTCAAAAAAGAGTTGAGAGATCATCAGAGGTGTCATGCTTATGCACATGCCAGGAGGATTCCAGTGATACTCAAAGTAGATACAACCCAAGGTACTGGTGCTCCTGAGGGCTACAGAGACACACAGGTTCTGTGGTAATGGCAGATGGCTCTGGAGTTCAGCGCCCAGTCAGTGGGACCTACCTGGGAATTTGTTCCTGACTATGATGGAGTTGGACTCAGATGTGGCCTTTCTACACATGCCTTTTCTGTCACTTTTACTGAACCTGTGGTTGGTGCTTGGGTTGGTTTATACCCAGGAGATTTGAATCTCTGGACTGTTCATGTGTCAGCTGGGCCTTGAGCCTCAACACTGTTGCAACTCCTACTCTCTGCTTCATTGTTCTTACCAAGTTCAGCTAACAGGGAAGTGAAGATGGTCACCCACCACACCAGGGAACAGAGAGTGCCTACAAAAGCAAGGAGGAGAATTGCATCCACCCATCATGTGGAATCTAGGTCTCCTTTTGATATAGAGGTGGAGTGGACATCACCATCCCAAGGTAAACAGGATGGAGGAATAAAATATGGATTCAAGTGGAAACTTGCTTGTATTCTATTATAGAACTACTCAGACTAGTAATGGAAAAAATTATAGCATTGATGTGGAGAAATTGGCCACCATAGTTGCTGAGGTCAGGGAGAGCAAAGAAGAGATGTGATGTGGTGGCATTTATGGGAATTGGAGTTGTCCTAAATGATATTGCAGGAACAGATGCTGGACATTATTTATC
This sequence comes from Dasypus novemcinctus, assembly GCF_030445035.2. NCBI lineage: Eukaryota > Metazoa > Chordata > Mammalia > Cingulata > Dasypodidae > Dasypus > Dasypus novemcinctus. The sequence continues at coordinate 139,141,638 of NC_080704.1, read as the reverse complement.
CTGCCACAATCCACTGAATGGACTGGGGGAGAGTGTAAACTATAATGTAAACTGTTGCCCATGGGGTGCAGCAGTGCTCCAAAACATGTTCACCAAATGCAATGAATGTGCTACAATGATGAATGATGTTGTTGATGTGGGACGAGTATAGTGGAGTGTGTGTGGACTATCTGAGAACCTCACATTTTTAATGTAACATTTTTTGTGATCTATGTATCTTCAATAAAACAAATTTTTTTAAAAAGGCAAAAATATGAAATTGAGTTTAAAATAATCATAGAGTGAATTAAACAAACCAAAATTGGTTCCTTGAGAAGATCAATAAAACTGAACAAAACCCTTTGCTAAACTAGGAAAGAAAAAAGGAAAGAAGATGAAAACAGATAAAACCAGGAATTAGAGTGTGGCCATTACTACTGGTCACACAGAAATAAAAGTATATGAGAGAATACAATGATCAACTGCTATCCAACAAATTAGATAACTGAAAAAAAAGGAAAAATTCCTCGAAACAAGCAAACAGCCTCCACTGACTCTAGAAGAAATAGAAGACCTCAACAAATTACAAGTAAAGAGTTTGAATCAGTCATTAAAACCTCCAAAGAAAGAAAAGCCTAGGACCAGATAGATTAACAGGTGAATACTATGAATCACCACAAGAAGAATTAATATGAATTCTGTTTAAACTCTTCCAAAAATTTGAATGGAGGAAATACAAAATCATTCATCCTATGAAGCCACCATTACCATTATACCAAAGCCAGAGAAAGATACCATAAGAAAAGAAAATCGGAAACCGATTCTCTAACGAAATTAAATACAAAAAGTTTCAAAAGAACACTTACAAATCGAATACAACAGCATATGAAAATAATTATATACTGTGATCAAATATGTTTTCCCATGATGTGCAAGGCTCTTTCAAGAGAAGAAACTTATTCAATATAATACACCGCTTTAACAAATTGAAGGGGTAAAACCACATGATTATCTCAACTGATGCAGAAAATGTATTTGACAAAATCAGGGATCCTTTCTTTCTTCTCTCTCTCTCTCTCTCTCTCTCTCTCTCTCTCTCTCTCTCTCTCTCTCTCTCTCTCTCTCTCTCTCTCTCTCTCCCCCTCTCTTTCTATCTCTTTTAAATGTTACATTCAAAAAATATAAGAGGTCCCCATATAACTCCTACCCCCCCAACCCCACTTCTCGCACATCAACAACCTCTTACATCATCATGGCACATTCATTAAATTTGGTGACTACATTTTGGAGCACTGCTGCCCAAATGGATAACGGTTTACCTTGTAGTTTACACTTGCCCCCAGTCCACCCAGTGGGCCATGACAGGACATACAATGTTTAACAATGTTTAGCAGTGCCACCCAGGAAAACTCCAAGTCCTGAAAATACCCCCATATCATCTCTCTTCTTCCCTCTCCCCAGCCTCAGCAGTGACCATGGCCACATTCTCTACATCAATGTTACAATTTCTTCCGTTATTAATCACAATAGTTTCATAGTAGAACATCAGTAAGTCCATTCTAATTCATATTCTATTCCTCCATCTTGTGGACCCTGGCATAGTTATGTCCACTCCACCCCTAGATTAATGGATGATGGATGCAATTCTCCTGCTTGCAGTTGTAGGTATTCTTGGCTTCCTGGTGTGGTGGTTGACCTTCTTCACCTCCCTTTTAGCTGGCAGGGGTAAGTCCAATAAACAGGAGGATAGGAGATGCAAGCCTGCTGATGCTCAGCAGCTTGATGTAACATGGACAGTCCAGAGATTCATGTCTACTGAGTATGCACCAACCCTCGTGACAAACACAGGTCCAGTAAAAGTAGCAGAAGAGGCATGTGCAACAAGGTCACATTTGAGTCTGACTCCTTCACACTCAGAACAAAAACTCCAAAGAGGGCCAACTGGCATGGCATTGAACTCCAGAGCCATCTTCCATGACCATAGAATGTGTGAGCCTCTGTAGTCCTCAGGAGAACAAGTACCTGCGGTTGAATCTACTTTGCCTGTCTCTGGGACACTGCTGAGGCATGAATAAGTTTAACCCCTCTGATGACCTTCTGAGTCTTTTTTGGAGATTCATAGCCAAATAAACTCATTTGTCCTTTCCATTTCCCCCTTTAATTCAAGGTAATAAAACAATTTTTAACACCTGATATTACATGTAGGATGAGATATTCTGCTGGTCTGCGTTGACCCTTTTTTTCAAGGTCTTTTTCTAGTTGTATCATCAGATGGTGCTTGGTATTAATCACTCGGCACCAGGGAGGCTCATCCCTGGAAGTCATGTCCCATGCTGGGGGGAAGGTAATGCATTACAGGCTGAGTTTTTCTTAGAGACTGGCCACATCTGAGCAACCTGGAGGCTCTCAGGAAGTAATTTTTGGCACTCTGCTGCTCTAGGCCTAGTTCATATTTCAGGCACAAAGTCTCATAAGCATAGTCATCAGTATCAAAGGCTCATTGTTGGACCATCCTTCTTTATTGGTCTTTGCCATTGCACTTGGTGGATTGTTGCTGTTCCATTGGGGAATGTGGTAGAGCTCTCCTGGCTAGGAACTCAGCACTCCCTCAGTTGTCATTTTAACTGTAACTACTATGAAAATATCCAAGTATTTTTATGTACCCTGTATACTTGCCCTGGACAACTCCCTCCTAACCATATGCCTCGCATCAATAACATCCTCCCCTGCCATATTTGAACCTCTCTGTTGTCAAAAACTTCTTCAAAAGTGAAGTCTAATACATTACCAAGTTACATTAATAGTAAAATGGAATATAGTGATGGGTTTAAATGTTAGATATAGAATACATATTAATTTTAAAAATTTCATGAAGTAAAAATGAATTGGGGTATCAAAAAATGAAGAAATGAAAAAGGACCTATTGCAGTGATGAAAGGTAAAATGTCAAAAAAAAAAAAAAAGGCTGTTTCATTTAAACCCAGTGAAGATTGATTGTGACTGTGGGTCTGGAGGGAGCGGGAGAGAGGTATAGAATAAAAAGAATCAGTGTAAATATGGGGCAAAGGAAGTGTTCCACAAGATCATTCAATGATGGAAGTAGGACATGTTAAATTACACCAAAAATATATAAAAGTCTATAGGCTAAATTGTAAACCATAATGTAAAACATAAGATAACTAAAAATTTAGAAAATTCTGTAGCCTAAAATGTAAACCAAAATGGAGCCATGTTTGAAAGATATGATTCCATATCTGTAAATAAGCTGCAGCAAATATAATATGAACATGTAAAAAGATTATTGCTGGGGAAGGGACAATGTGTTTGTTGTTGGATATGTAGGAGTACCCTATATTGTATATGTGAATTACTGTGATGTAAAACTTTTGTGAAGACAAACTTAATAATTAAAAAAAAAGAAAGGATGTAAACACTGAGGAAGAAATGAAAGAAATTGCCTATTGCAATTTACTTTAATTTAACATGTCCTATATCCATGATTGCATGATTTTGTGGAACACTTCCATTGCCCTATAGTCATACTGATACCATCTATTCAATACCTCTCTACCCATCCCCTCGGGGCACACAGTGACAATCAATCTTCATCACTTGAAAGACCGTATTCACAGATACTTTCAACAATGTTGAGGGATTCATATACTTGACTGCCCTAACCCATTGGGAGCCACCAAGTCTCTTGAGAGACGCAATTCACTCTGTTTGAGAACATCATTTCTCCCCAGGATGTGGGTAAACCTTCACATTCATTGAATGGGTCCCCACCCAATGATATAATCCACTATGACAAAATGAGAACTCACACACTCCCTAGAAGCCTGCTCTGTGTAAAATGCCCCCCCCCCTTAAGCATCTTAAACAGGTAACCTTCCTTTTTATATTTTATATAGAGTTTTCTCAATGTTATAGGGTCAATCACATACTTGACAATCTGGTATGTTTAAATGTTCCCCCCACCCCCTCCCAACATCTTGGGCCATCTGACCTATTCTCTGACCCCTAGTCCCCCTCAAGCCAAAATAGCCCCACTCAAAGTTATCTCTATGCCCCCATTTTCTTCCTTCCCTGTACAAATACTTACCTCCAGTTTATCACATATTTCACCCATGTAGGTGTCATCTCACAACCTTCCTCTCCCCCCAACTTCCTTTAAGTCTATCATCCAGTTTCTAGTTCTCTGAGACAACTTGGCTTACTTATTTCATATCAGAGACTTCATGTAGTATTTGTCCTTTATTACCCGGCTTGCATCACTAAATATAAGGTTCTCAAGATTCATCCATGTTATCACATATCTTTGTAATATATTCCTTCTTATAGTTGAGTAGTATTCCATTGTATGCATTTATAACATTTTATTTACCTATTCATCTGTTGATGGATATTTGGGTTGATTCCAACTGTTGGCAATAGTTAATAGTGCCACTATGAATATTGATGTGCATATATCAGTTTGTGTACTTGTTTTCAGTTTTACTGAGAATATACCCAGCAGTGGAATGGCTGGGTCATATCACAAATCTATAGCTAGTTTTTTGAGAAACCACCAAACTGTCCTCCAGAAGGAAATGTCCTTCCTTCTAAATTCCCATCATCAGTGGATGAGTGTTCCCATTCCTTCACATCCTCTCCAGCACTTGTAGACTTTAGTTTTTTGAGAGATGCCAGTCTCATGGAAGTAAGGTGGTATCTCATTGTAGTTTTGATTTACATTTCCCTAACACCTAGGGATTTGGAGCAATTTTTCATGAGATTTTTAGCCATTTGTATGTCTTCTTTGGAGAAGTGCCTGTTTAAATCTCTTACCCATTTTTTAAATGGGTTGTTCATCTTTTTATTTTTGTGATATAGGAGTTCTTCATGTATGCAGGATATTAGTCTCCTATCAGATATATGGTTACCAAATATTTTCTGCCATTGGGTAGGCTGTCTTTTCACTTTCTTGACAAACTCCTTTGAGGTGCAAAAGGCTTTAATTTTGAGGAAGTCCCATCTATCTATTTGTCCATTTGCTGCTCGTGCTTTGGGTGTGAAGTTCATGAAGATATTTCATATTACAAGGTCCTTTAGATGGTTCCCAAATGGCTTTCAAAGGTCTTTTTGGGCTTGGGTCTTATATTTAGGTCTTATATCCATCTTGAATTGATTGTTGTACAAGGTGTGAGTTGGTAATCCTCTTTCCTTCTTTTACATATGTATATCCAGTTCTCCAGGCACCATTTGTTGAAGAGGCCATTCTCTCTCAGTTGAGTGGGTTTAGCGGACTTGTCAAATATCATATGACTGTATATATGAGGATCTGTATCAGAACTCTCATTTCGGTTCCATTGGTCACTGTGTCTATCCTTGTGCCAGTACCATATCGTTTTTCACTACTGTAGATTTGTAGTTTGTTTTGAAGTCAGATAGTGTGATTCCTCCAATTTCAGTTTTATTTTTCAATGTGCTTTTGGTTATTTGAGGCCTCTTTCCTTTTCAAATAAATATCATAGTTAGTTTTTCTAGTTCATTAAAGTATTCTGTGTTGATTTTTACTGTGATTGCATTGAATCTGTAGACCAGTTTGGATAGGATGGACATCTTAATAATATTTAGTCTTCCTATCCATGAAGAGGGAATATTCTCTCATTTATTTAGGTCTTCTTTGATTTCCTTGAATAGTGTTGTGTACTTTTCTGTGTATAAGTCTTTTACATCTTTAGTTTAATTTATTCCTAGGTAGCTGATTTTTTTATTTACTATTGAAAATATTATTTGTTTTAATTTCCTTCTGAGATTGGTGTACAGATATGCTACTGAATTCTGTGCATTGATCTTATAACCTGCGATATTACTGAACTCTTTTATAAGCTCTAGAAAGTTTTTGTAGACTTCTCAGGATTTTCTATGTATAGGAGCATGTCATCTGCAAGTAGTGAAATTTTGATTTCTTCCTTTCCAATTTGGATATATTTTATGTCTTGTTCTAGCCTCAGTGCTCGAGCAAGTGCTTCTAACACAATGTTAAATAGAAGGGGTGATAGTGGGCATGCTTTTCTTGTTCCTGATCTTAGAGGGAAAGATTTTAGAATTTCACCATTGTAAATGATGTTAGGTGTGGGTTTTTCATATATACCCTTTATCATGTAGAAAACGTTTCCTTCTATTATGATCTTTTGCAGTGTTTTTGTCAAGAAAATGTGCTGTATTTTGTCAAATGCTTTTTCTGCATCTATAGATATGATCATGTGATTTTTTTCCTTCTGTCCGTTTATATGGTGTAATACTTTAATAGATTTTCTTGTGTTGAAACATCCTTGCATACCAAATTGGTATTTGCATACCAAATTAATCTCAATTGGTCATGTTTTTTAATTCATTTAATGTGTTGTCACATGCAATTAGCAAGTATTTTTTTGAGGATTTTTGCATCTAGATTCATTAGAGAGACAGGTCTGTAATTTTCCTTTCTTGTGGTGTCTTTGTTTGGCTTTGGTATTAGGGTAATGTTGGTCTCATAGAATGAATTAGGCAGCATTCCTTCTGTTTCAATTTTTTGGAAGAGTTTATGAAAGATTGGTGATAGTCTTTTCCAGAATGTTTGGTAGAATTCACCTGTGGAGCCATGTGACCCAAGGCTCTTCTTAGTTGGGAGGTTTTTAATGACTGATTCTACCTCTTTGCTTGTGATTGGTTTATTGAGATCATCAATTTCTTCTTTCATCAATATAGGCTGCTTTTCATTCTAGGAATTTTTCCATTTCCTCTAAATTGTCCTTGTTGGTGTATAGTTTTTCAAAGTATCATCTTATGATAGTCTTTATTTCTGTGGGATCGGTGGTGATATCCATTTTTTCATTTATTATTTTTTGTATTTGCATGTTCTCTCTTTTTTCTTTGTTAGTCTAGCTAAGGGTTTGTCAATATTATTCATCTTCTCAAAGAATCATATCTTGGTTTTGTTTATATTTGCAAGTGTTTTCTTATTTGTTATTTCATTTAGTTCTGCTCTCATCTTTGTTATTTCTTTCTTTCTTCTTCCTTTGGTGTTGGTTTGTTGTTTTTTTTACTAACTCCTCCAAGTGTGCAGTTAGTTCTTCAACTTTAGCTCTTTCTTCTTTTTTGATGTATGAATTTATGGCTATAAATTTCCCTCCCTCTACTGCTTTTGCTGCATCCCATAAGTTTTGATATGTTGTGTTATTGTTTTCATTAGCTTCAAAGTAGTTATTGATTTCCTTTCATATTTCCTCCTTGACCCACTGTTTCTCTAAGCCTGTGTTATTTAATTTCCATATCTTGTTGCCCAATCTGGATCTCTGGCCCTTGCAGATTTCCAGCTTCATTCCACTGTGGTCAGAGAAATTATTTTGTATGATTTCAGTCTTTCTGAAATCATTGAGACTTTCCCCATGAACTTGCATGTGGTCTATTTGGAGAATATTCCATTTGCACTTGAGAAAGATGTATATCCTTCTGTATTTGGGTCTAATGTTCTGTATGTGTCTATTAGGTTCGACTCCTCTAATATATTGTTCAAAGTCTTTGTTCCTTTATTGATTCTCTGTTGAGATGTTCTGTTCAATGTGATAGTGATATATTATGCTCCACCACTATAATTGTAGAGGCATCTATTCCTTCAGTAGTTTTTCCAATGTTTGCCTCACAAATTTGTAGGTGCATTTTTTAATAGCATAAATGTTTATGGCTTTTCTTTCTTCTTGAAAGAATATCCCTTTCACTAATATGTAGTGCCCATCTTTGTCTCTCACAATTGTTTTGCATTTAAAGGCTATTTCTTATGATATTGATATAGCTACTCCTGCTCTTCTTTGGTTAGTGTTTGCTTGTAAGATTGTTTTCCAGCCATTCACTCTCAAACTTCTTGAACCCCTGGGTCTTAGATGTCTTTCTTGTAGACAGCATAAATATGGGTCATATTTCCTTATCCAATCTTCCAGTCTGAGTCTATTGACAGGTGGTTTTAATCCACTGACATTCAAAGTTATTACTTTCAGTATTACTTTCAAGTAATTACGTATATTAGATATATCTTCTTTGCATTTGTGTTTGTCATATTTTGTTTGACTATTTTTCCTCTTTTTTTCTTTTTAGTTGCTCTTACACTCTCCTCTGTCCCTGTCTCTCCTGTTTTTTTTTCTCCCCTCCTTCAGAACTCCCTTTAGTATTTTTTGACAGGCAGGATTCTTGTTGGCATAGTCTCTTAGTTTCTATTTATCTGTGAAGATTTTGAACTCTCCATCATTTTTGAATGCTAGTTTAGCTGGATGAAGTATGATTGGTTATATTTTTTTTTTTCTTTTATTTCCTTGACTATGCCATACCTCTGCCTTCTTTCCTCAATGGTTTCAAATGAGAAATCATCACTTAATCTTATGGAGCCTCCTTTGTATGTGATTAGTCTCTTTTCTCTTGCTGCTTTTAGTATTTTCTCTTTGTCTTGAGCAATGGATAATTTTACTAGTATATGACTTGGTGTAATGCTGTTGAGATGTATGATATTTAAGGTGAATTGTGCTTCCTGGTCATGGACATCCATCTCCCTCAAAAGGTTTGGAATTTTTCAGCCATTATCTCTTCCAACACCCCTTCTGCCCCTTTCCATTCTCTTCTCCTTCTGGGATGTCTATAATGCATATGTTTGTGCATTTTGCATTAATCCTTTTATCGATCAGTTCTACTATCTGTTTGATTTCAGATGTGCTGTCTTCCACATCACTAATTCTTCCTTTTGCCTTTTCAAATCTGCTGTTATTTGCTGAGAGTGTACTTTTGATTTCTTGAATTCTGCTATTCATCACCATCTTATCTCTTATCTTTTTGCATGTGATTGCAATTTCTTCTGTATTCACCCCAATTTTTTCCTTCATATTCTTAATCTCTTCCTTCACTTCATCAAATTGGTCCCTAATATATGTTTTGAGAGCTTAATTACTTGTTCAATGTTCTGCTCCTCTTCCTGGTTTTTAGTTTGTTCACTGAATTGGGGCTTGTTTTCCTGATTATTGGTTTGGTTTATAGTTTTTTGTTGCTCTCTGTTCATCATTTTATCTTGATGGGTTTATTCAGTTGCTTAGCATCTTTGTGTAGTCTTGGGGTTTAATTAGTTGTTGTTTTTGCATGCATGCTAAGACTTGTCTTTGTCACTTTGTTTCTCTTATTCTATTTCCTTGTTGTTGGCTAAGTTCAATTGAAGGAAAATATTAGAGCTAGAGAAAACCAAAGAAGTAAGCAAAGAAAAAGCATAAATAGTTGTATTGATAGTAAATGTTAACATAGGAACCACATGAGGTCTAGGAGAATGGGTATTAGATTCAAGTAAGCTGTGTAGATTTATAACAGTAAGAAAAGCAAAGTACCCATAATGAGACTGAATATGGGGAGGAATACAGTATGAATTAAAAGGCTAGTGTGGTCAGGACAGAGGGAAAGAGAAAAGAAAGGAAAATAATATAAAGAATAAATAAAAGACAGAAATCAGAACAAAGATATTAGAAATAAAAAGTCAGAAAAATTGGGGGCCAAACAAAGAGAAATGGAATCTAAGAGAAACAATAAACCATGGAGGATAGAATGATGTAGAGGAAAGGGGATAGAACTGATAGCCAAGATCAGTAAACACAGAAAAGAGGAAATTGAAGATGAGGAAAGACAGCAAATGTGAAGTGCTCCCCGCAGCACCTAATATTAAAAAAAAAAGAAGAAAAGAGAAGAGAAAAAAAAAAAGAAAAAAATGGGGTGGGGGGAAGCAAGTAATAGAAATAGAAAAAAAACAGGAAAAAAAAGAGCTTTGTGATAATAAAGAGGAAGGAAAAATAAGAAAACATCCAACAAAAAGACCAAAGTTTCAAGCAAGGCATACTCTTTGCAGTTAAATGAAATTCTTAGAAGCCTGACGTTTCCCCTTTCTCCCTTCCTCACTTTCCTCTCTCCCAGGGCAGCAGGAAAGCTGTGTGAGTGGTCTGGTAGGACATTCTACTGGGTCCTTGTTGAACCAGGTCACCACAGAAAACAAAGACACTTAATTTTAAGGGAGAGTGCACCCACACCTCACCAGGAAAACCAAATATGTTATTGGAAGCTTAGAAAGCACATCCTACAGTTCCTTTCCCTTAGGTTTGCTACAGGAGGGCTAGTTGATTTTCTTTTTTTTTTTTTATATTTATTATTATTATTTTTTAATTACATTAAAAAAAATATATGAGGTCCCATTCAACCCCACCGCCCCCGCCCCCCACTCCCCCCACAGCAACACTCTCTCCCATCATCGTGATACATCCATTGCACCTGGTAAGTTCATCTCTGAGCATCACTGCACCCCATAGTCAATGGTCCACATCATAGCCCAGACTCTCTCACGTTCCATCCAGTGGGCCCTGGGGGGATCTACAGTGTCCCATAATTGTCCGTGAAGCACTATCCAGGACAACTCCATGTCCCGAAAACACCTCCACATCTCATCTCTTCCTCCCGTTCCCCACACCCAGCAGCCCCCATGGCTACCGTTCCCACACCCATTTCACATTTCCTCTGTGGACATTGGATTGGTTGTGTCCATTCCACACCTATGTCAAGTGAGGGCTTAGATTCCACATGGGTACTGGATGCACTCTTCCCGCTTCTAGTTGTAGACACTCTAGGCTCCATGTTGTGGTGGTTGACCTTCTTCAACTCCATGTTAGCTGAGTGGAGTAAGTCCAATAAGTCAAAGTGTAGGAGCTGAAGTCTGTTGAGGCTCTGGACCTGGGTGTCATATTATCAGTCCAGAGATTCAAATCCCCTACATATATCTTAAACTCAGCACCAACTACAATTCCAATAAAGTAGCATGCAAGTCTTGTGAAAAGAGATCCCCTCAGAGTCCATTTCCATCACGCAGAAACACCAGCTCCAAAGAAGGGCCATCTGTCATGGCAGTGAACCCCTTCTGCCATGACCATAGAACCCGTGGGTCTCTTTATCCCTCAAAAGAACCAATACCTGGGGTTGTATCTACCTTATCTGTCTCTTAGACTCTGTTCAGTTGTACATAGGGGTATTCCTTCTGACAATCTCCAGACTCTTTTTTAGAGACTCACAGCCTTATAATCTCATTTCTCCTTTCCATTTCCCCCTTACATTAGGTCAAACCGCTTCCCGAAGTCATGTTATTATATGTAGACAGGTATATTCTGCTGTTCCGCATTGAATCTTTAATTCAAGGTCATTTTCTAGTTGCTTCTTCAGCTGGTATGTGGTAGTGATCCCTCGGTGCCAGGGAGGCTCATCCCCGGGTGTCGTGTCCCACGCTGGGGGGAATGCATCACATCTACACGCTGAGTTTGGCTGTGAGAGTGGCCACATTTGAGTAACATGAAGGCTGTCAGGAGGAAACCCCCAGGCACAATGCTACTCTAGGCCTTGTTCTTATTGCAGGTGCATAGGCTCAAAAGTGTAGCCATTAGAATCAAGAGCCCACTGTTGGGCCCTCCTTCCTTCCTGGTTCTTGCCATTGCACCTGGAGGATTGCCGCTGCTCTCCCAGGGCCCACAACAGTGACCCCCCGGCCAGGAGCCCAGTACTCCGCCAGCTGTTGTTTTTAATTGTTTCCACTATGAGTATATATAGACATTACCATATACCCTGGGCATATGCCCTGTATAACTCCCTGTCAACCATATATATCCTGTCAATAACATCCCATATCAGTATTCCTCCGCTGCCATTGTTGAACCACTCTGTGATCCAAAACTTCCCGTAAAGTGAATCCCAACATAATGTCAGCTTCAGAAGTGTCTTAGATCACCAAAATTCATATATACAATATACAGTATTTCCCCAGATCCACCATAAAACCTTTTCCCTTCCACAGCAATAATCTTTTAACTTATTCATATCATATTTCCTGAAACTGATGTACAGATTCCGAAACTATAGTTTTCACACAAGGTAACATTTGTGCTTACTATGTGGTCCATACTTTAGGTTGTACAGTTTTCTAAATTTTTTAGTTATCCTATGTTTTGTCTTATGGTTTTCATTATTAGTCTGTCGTCCCCTATATGTTTTTGGTGTAATATTAGCTGTTTTATATTCATCCTCGTGTACTCTCACATAACTCCTCTTTTGCCCCCTTATTTACCTTTTTTCTATCCATTGCACGTCCATTTTCCCTTCCCCTTAGGGCCCACAACGCCTGCCAATCTAATGCCCTGGGAGCCGTCCTTTCTCACGAGAGATACAGTTCTCTCTATTCGATGGCATTAGTCTTCCCCAGGATATGGGTCCACCCCACCCAATGGTAGAACCCACCTTGGCAAAATGAGCCTTCAGCTATTCCCTCCAGAGTCCGTCCCGCATCAGACCATACCCCCTGAGCGTCCTAACCAGGTGACCCTCCTATTTATACTTTGATACGTTTTACTCAACATTTAGTTCTCAACGAACTTCTGGCACTCTCCCATGTTTGTATGTTGCCCCTCCCTCCCACCTATTTCTTGGACCATATTACCCCTCTTCCCATCCCCAGCCCCCCTCAAGCCCAGAAAACCCCACCCGAAGGTAACCCCTTGCCCCCATTTTGTCCCTTCTTTGTGCTCATACTTACCCCCAGCTCATCACAGATTCCACCCCTACAGACATTAACTCACATCCTTCCTCCACCCCCCGATTTCCAGTAAGCCACTTTTCCAGACTCTAGCTCTCTGAGGCAGTTAACTTATTTCATATCATTGAGGTCATATAGTATTTGTCCTTCAATGCCTGGGTTGCTTCACTCAACATAAGATTCTCAAGGTTCATCCATGTTATCACGTGCGATTGTAATGTATTGGTTCTTACAGCTGAGTAGTATTCCATTGTGTGTATATACCACATTTTATTGATCCACTCATCTGTTGATGGACTTTTGGATTGATTCCAACTTTTGGCGATGGTGAACAATGCTGCTATGAACATTGGTGTACATATATCGGTTTGTGTCCTTGTTTTCAGCTCTGATGGGTATATACCCAGCAGTGGTATTGCTGGGTCATATGGCAAATCTATGGATAATTTTTTGAGAAACTGCCAAACTGTCCTCCAGAATGGTTGGATCCTTCTGCATTCCCACCAGCAATGGATGAGTGTTCCCCTTTCTTCACATCCTCTCCAGCATTTGTATTCTACTGTTTTTTTCATGGCTGCCAATCTTATGGGAGTAAGATGGTATCTCATTGTAGTTTTGATTTGCATTTCCCTGATAGCTAGGGATTTGGAGCATTTTTTCATGTGCTTTTTAGCCATTTGTATTTCTTCTTTGGAGAAGTGTCTGTTTAAATCTTTTTCCCATTTTTTAAATGGGTTGTTTATCTTTTTGTTTTCGAAATATATGAGTTCTTTATATATGCAAGTTATAAGTCTCTTATCAGATATATGGTTGCCAAATATTTTCTCCCATTGTGTGGGTTCCCTTTTTACTTTCTTGACAAACTCCTTTGAGGTGCAGAAGGCTTTAATTTTGAGGTAGTCCCATTTATCTATTTGTTCTTTTGCTGCTCGTGCTTTTGGTGTGATATTCATGAAGCCATTTCCTATTACAAGGTCCTGTAGATGTTTCCCTACACTGCTTTCTAAGGTCTTTATGGTCTTGGCTCTTATATTTAGGTCTTTGATCCATCTAGAGTTGATCATTGTATAAGGTGTGAGATGGTAATCCTCTTTCATTCTTCTACATATGGCTATCCAGTTCTCCAGGCACCATTTGTTGAATAGGCCATTCTCTCCCAGTTGAGAGGGTTTGGTGGCTTTATCGAATATTATATGGCTATATACATGAGGTTCTATATCTGAACTTTCAATTCGATTCCATTGGTCTGTGTGTCTATCCTTATGCCAGTACCATGCTGTTTTCACTACTGTAGCTTTGTAGTATGTTTTGAAGTCAGGAAGTGTGAGTCCTCCTATTTCGTTTTTCTTTTTCAATATGTCTTTGGCTATTCGGGGCCTCTTTTTATTCCAAATAAATTTCATAGTTAGTTTTTCTAGTTCCTTATAGAAGGCTGTGTTGATTTTTATTGGGATTGCATTGAACGTGTAGATCAGTTTTGGTAGGATAGACATCTTAATAATATTCAGTCTTCCTATCCATGAACAGGGAATATTCTTCCATTTATTTAGGTCTTCTTTGATTTCCTTGAACAATCTTGTATAATTCTCGATGTATAAGTTTTTTACCTCTTTAGTTAAATTTATTCCTAAGTATTTGATTTTTTTATTTACTATTGTGAATGGTATTTGTTTCTTGATTTCCTCCTGATCTTGCTCATTATTGGTGTATAGAAATGCTACTGATTTTTGCGCATTGATCTTATAACCTGCGACTTTGCTAAACTCATTTATGAGTTCTAGGAGCTTTGTTGAAGATCTCTCAGGGTTTTCTATATATAGGATCATGTCATCTGCAAATAATGAAATTTTGACTTCTTCCCTTCCAATTTGAATGCCTTTTATATCTGGTTCTTGTCTCAGTGCTCGAGCCAGTACTTCCAAGACAATGTTAAATAGGAGCGGAGACAATGGGCATCCTTGTCTTGTTCCTGATTTTAGAGGGAAGGATTTCAGGACTTCGCCATTGTAAACAATGTTGGCTTTAGGTTTTTCATATATACTCTTTATCATGTTCAAAAAGTTTCCTTGTATTCCGATCTTTTGGAGTGTTTTTATCAGGAAGGGGTGCTGTATTTTGTCAAATGCCTTTTCTGCATCTATAGATATAATCATGTGGTTTTTTTCTCTCAATCTGTTTATATGGTGTATTACATTGATTGATTTTCTTATGTTGAACCATCCTTGCATACCTGGGATAAATCCCACTTGGTCATGGTGTATAATTCGTTTAATGTGTTGTTGAATATGATTAGCAAGTATTTTGTTAAGTATTTTTGCGTCTAGGTTCATTAGAGAAATTGGTCTGTAATTTTCCTTTCTTGTGGTGTCTTTGTTTGGCTTTGGTACTAGGGTAATGTTGGCATCATAGAAGGAATTAGGCAGTGTTCCTTCTGTTTCGATTTTTTGGAATAGTTTCAACAGGATTGGTGTTAGTTCTTTCCGGAATGTTTTGTGGAATTCACCTGTGAAGCCGTCTGGCCCTGGGCTCTTCTTAGTTGGGAGATTTTTAATGACTGATTCTATCTCTTTGTTTGTGATTGGTTTGTTAAGATCATCAATTTCTTCTTTCGTCAGTATGGGCTGCTTATGTATTTCTAGGAATCTGTCCATTTCCTCTAAATTGTCATTTTTGTTGGAATATAGTTTTTCAAAGTATCCTCTTATGATAGTCTTTATTTCTGTGGGGTCAGTGGTGATATCACCTTTCTCATTTCTTATTTTGTGTATTTGCATCTTTTCTCTTTTTTTCTTTGTTAGTCTCACTAAAGGTTTGTCAATTTTGTTGATCTTCTCAAAAAACCAGCTCTTGGTCCTGTTTATTTTTTCAAGTGCTTTCTTATTTTCTATTTCATTTAGTTCTGCTCTTATCTTTGTTATTTCCTTCCTTCTTCTTCCTGTTGGGTTACTTTGTTGTTGTTTTTCTAATTCCTTCAAATGTGCGGTTAATTCTTCAATTTCTGCTCTTTCTTCTTTTTTGATATATGAATTTATGGCTATAAATTTCCCTCTCAGTACCGCTTTTGCTGCATCCCATAAATTTTGGTATTTTGTGTTACCATTATCATTTGTTTCAAGGTAGTCATTGATTTCTTTTGAGATTTCCTCTTTGACCCTCTGTTTTTCTAAGAGTGTGCTGTTTAATTTCCAAATTGTCGTGTGAAGTCTGGGTCTCTGTCCCTTGCAAATTTCCAGCTTGACTCCACTGTGGTCAGAGATATTGTTTTGTATGATTTCGATCTTTCTGAATTCATTAAGCCTTTCTTTGTGGCCTAGCATATGGTCAATCTTGGAGAATGTTCCATGTGCACTTGAGAAAAATGTATATCCTGCTGTGTTTGGGTGTAATGATCTATATATGTCTATTAGATCCAGCTCTTCTAATATACTGTTCAAATGTTTTGTTTCTTTAGTGATTCTCTTTTGAGATGTTCTGTCCAGAGTTGATAGTGGTGTATTAAAATCCCCCACTATAATTGTAGATGCATCTATTCTTTCACTTAGTTTTTCCAGCGTTTGCCTCACATATTTAGAGGCGCCCTTGTTAGGAGCATAAATATTTATGATTGTTCGATCTTCTTGACAAATTGTCCCTTTCACTAAAATATAGTATCCTTCTTTGTCTCTCACAATTGTTTCGCATTTAAAGTCTATTTTGTCTGATATTAATATAGCTACTCCTGCCTTTTTTTGGTTGTTGTTTGCTTGTATGATTGTTTTCCAGCCATTCACTTTCAACCTCCATGAGTCTCTGGGTCTAAGATGTGTCTCTTGTAGGCAGCATATAGATGGGTCATATTTCCTTATCCAGTGTCCCAGTCTGAATCTTTTGATAGGTGAGTTTAATCCGTTGACATTCAGTGTTATTAAGTTTAGAGAGTTATTTATGGTAGCCATATTTTGGTTGGATTTGTGTTTGTTATATTTTGTTTGTATTATTTTATTTTCCCCTTCTATTTTTGTCTTTCTTGTTGCTTTTACACTCTCCTCCATCTCTGACTGTCCTGTTTTTTCCTTTCTTCCTGCAGAATTCCCTTAAGAATTTCTTGAAGGGGAGGTTTCCTGTTGATATACTCTTTCAGTTTCTGTTTATCTGTGAATATTTTGAACTCTCCATCATTTTTGAATGCTAGTTTAGCTGGATAGAGTATTCTTGGTTGGAGATTTTTCTCCTTTAGTACCTTTACTATATCATACCACTGCCTTCTTGCCGCCATCGTTTCAGATGAGAAATCAGCACTTAATCTTATGGAGTTTCCCTTGTATGTGATGGTTTTCTTTTCTCTTGCTGCTTTTAGAATTTTTTCTTTGTCTTGAGCATTGGATAATTTGACAAGTATATGTCTTGGGGTGGGCCTGTTGGGGTTTATGACCAGTGGAGTGGGCTGTGCTTCTTGGATATGTACATCTGTCTCTTTCAGTAGATTTGGGAAGTTTTCATTCATTATTTCCTGCAACACTCCTTCTGACCCCTTTCCCTTCTCTTCTCCTTCTGGAATGCCTATAATACGTATGTTTGAGCATTTTGCGTTATCATTCAGGTCCCTAAGTCCTATCTGGATTTTTTCTACCTTTTTATTGACCACTTCTACTATCTGTTTGATTTCCAATGCACTGTCTTCCACATCACTAATTCTCTGCTCTGCCTCTTCTAGTCTGCTGATATTTGCTGCAAGTGTATTTTTGATTTCTTGAATTGTGGTGTTCATTTCCATCATATGTGTTATTTTTTTGCGCATGTCTGCAATTTCCCCTCCAAGTGTTGTCTTCACACTGTTAACCTCTTTCATTACTTCATCAAATTTGTCGGTGATAAATGTTCTGAGATCTTTCATTGCTTGTGCGAAGTCCTGCCCCCCTTCCTGATTTTCAGTTTGTTGATTGGATTCAGCCATGTTTTCCTGATTACTGGTTTGGTTTGTAGATTTTTGTTGCTGTCTTGTCAACATTTTTTCTTGACAGGTTTAATCAGTTCCTTAGCTTCTTTGTCTAGTCTTGGAGATTAATTAGCTGTTGTTTTTGCGTAAGTGTTATATCTTCTCTTTGTCACTTTGTTCTTCTTATTCCAATTTCTTATTGCTAGTTAAGCTCACTTTAAAGGAAAGTATTAGTGCTGGGGAAAGTCAATTGTGTAAGGAAGGAAAAAGTGTGAAGTAGTATTGGTGATATATGTTTACAAAGCAACAATATGAGTTCTGGGAGGATGGGGGTTAGATCATGTAAATTGTGTAGAGTTATAGTAGTAGGAAAGTACCTATAATGAGGTAGACGGCTGAATATGGGAGGAATGTGGTACGTATTAAGAGGCTATTGTTTTTGTGAGAGAGGGAAAGAGAAAAGAAAGGTAATAGTTTCAGGGACGAATACCAGATGGAAAACTAAACAAAGGTATTAGAAATTAAGAGTTAGACACTTTGTGGATCAAAGAAAGGGAGATGGAATATAGGAGAGATAGCAGATGGTGGAGGATATCAAGTTGTAGGGGAAAGGGGATAGTGTAGATAGGCTAAATCTATTCACAGAGAAATGAGGCAGTGGAGGGTGAGGAAATCCAACAAATGTGAGGTATTTCCTGTAGGACCTATTGTATTGTTAAGGTAAAATAGTATAAGAAGAATATTGGGGACAAGAAAGAGAGGATTGGAAAAAAAAAAAGAACAACAAGAACAACAACAACAAAAAAAAAATAAAAAATAAAATAAAAATAAAATAAAAAATAAAAAACAAAGAACAGAAACCCCGCCGCCAGGCTCGGCTGGGCTCAGCTGGGCTCCGGTCCCCCGCCCACCGCCCGCCGCGGCTCGGCTGGGCTCGGCTGAGCTTGGCTGAGCTCGGCTTTCCCGCCCGCCGCCCAGCACGGCGTGGCTGGGCTCAGCCCCCCCGCCCGCTGTGGCTCAGCCGGGCTCGGCCGGACTCGGCTTCCCCGCCCACCGCCTGCCGCCGCAGCGGAGCGTGGCTCGGCTCTCCCGCCCACCGCCCGCCGCGGCACGGCTAGGCTCGGCTGGGCTTGTCTCCTTCGCCCGCCGCGGCACAGCGCGGCTCGACTCTCCCGCCCACCACCCGACGCGGTGCTAGCTGCCTCGGCTCCGCCTACCCAAGGAGGGAGTCCTCCACACGTAGCTGGGATCTCCGTGTATATTTCACAGATGGATCCTCTCTGTTACCTTCCCTCCAAATCGATGTCCAGACACCTCCAGACCAGGAAAAATCCCGAAACAGCCGGTCCCAAAGAGTCTCCGACGCCTCCCAGCCGATTCCCCCCAGGAGCTAGTAACCGGGAAGTTCACTCAGCCGCCATCTTGCCTCCCCCTCCTGAAAAGTCCCAAATTATATCTTATAGACCAGTCCTTTCCGTTACGTTCCACCAAATCGATGTCCAGACACTTCCTGCCCTGAAAAAATCCTGAAAAAGCCTGGTCCCGGAGAACCTCCAGCGGTGCCCAGCTGCCTCTTCCCAGGAGAGACGGCAAGGCAAGCTCACTCAGCCACCATCTTGCCAGAAGTCCTAGTTGATTTTCTGACCCCACATTTTCTCAGACCAAGTTTCCTATCCCAGCGTGTTTAGGTAAATTGGGCTTTCTCCACAGATTCCCCTCTCCTTTCTTCCCAGGTTCTCCCCAATCCAACTGGTATGCACCCCCAAGCTCAAAAAAAAAAAAAAAAGGTGAGGGACCAGAAAATTGAGCCTGCACTCATTTGGTCCCTCTGTATCTCCTACCAAATCCCTCCCACTCACGAAGTCAGTCCATAACCAGAGGTCTAGGGTAATCTCCAACCTCTGGGAGCACTGGATTTGGAAAGGGAAAGTCCAGAATATTGGGGACTTGGGGTGTGTGGGTCTGTGGAATGTGGGCTATGTGGGTTTAGGAGACATGAACCTGGGGACCACACAACTGGGTAAGACAGGGCTTGGGAACACCACCACACCACTGACAGTTTTCAGGGAACACTGCAGCTGCCAGCCCTAAGGGAAAGGTTCCCATCTCCCCACATTTTCTGACCTCAGTACTCAGAACCCACAATTCTACCTTTAGCAAGCACTACTTCTGTTGCAGTCTCTCCAAATTGATGACCAGACACCTCCTGCCTTGAAAACCCCCAAAAGACCCCACTCCAGCAAGATTCTAACCCTACTCAGTTGGTTCTTTGCAGGAGAGATTATGAGGTGCACTCACTCAGATGCTATCTTGCCCCACCTCCAGGGATCCTTTCTTCATGAAAACACTTTGAAATATAGTAAAAGAAGAAACCTCCTCAACATGATAACAGGCATATATGAAAAACCCCCTAACATCATTATCTATGATGAAATATTCAAATCTTTCCTTTTAAGATCTGGAACAAGACAAGAATGCCCACTCTCACCACCATTATTCAAACTTTTGCTAGAAATCCTAGCTAGAGTAGTTAGGTAAGCAAAGGAATTAAAAGGCAAACAAATTTATAAGGAAGAAATATTTTTTTATTTGCAGATGACATGAGTTTGTGTTTGAAAAGTCCCCAAAAATCTCCAAAAAATCTATTACAGCTAATAAATAAGTTTAGAAATGAGGTGGTGTATAAGAGCAACATGCAAAAGTCATCAGTGTTTCTATGCATTGCTGATGAGTATTCTGAGGGGGAAGTCAAGAATGAAATTCTATTTGCAACAGAAACTAAAACCATAAAATACATAGCAATAAAGTAATCAATGGTGTAAAGAACCTGTACTCAGAAAACTGCAGTACTCTCTTTTAAGAAGTAAGATAAGACATAAACAAATGGAAGGACATTGTATATTCATGGATTGGAAGACTAAATATCATTAAGTTGTCAATTCTATCCAAATTGATTTATAGATTCAACACATACCCAAAATTCCAAAAACCTACATTTCAGAAATGGAAAAAAAAATTATCAAATTTATTTGGAAGAGTAAGGGAACACAAATAGCCAAAAACATCTTGAAAAAGAAGAATGAAGTCGGAGGCTTTACACTTCCTGACTTTAAATCATATTACAAAGCTGCTGTCATCAAAACATCATGATGCTGGCATAAAGATACATATATTGACTAGTGGAATTGAACTGTGTCTTCAGAAATAGACCTTCACATCTATGGTTAATTGTTGTCTTCAGACCAATTGATAATTTACACAATGTGGTAAAATATACATATTCTAAGTTAGTATTATGGGAAGACTTTCATGGCAAGAAGAGGTGACAGAGACCTTGGTGGCCTTAATGTGGGGTAAGAGTGCCTACAGGGGTGCTTTCTGTTCCATTACAGCAATTAAATTTCACCAGGAGAATCAGGCATTCTTCACACATGTAAATACATGGTCTATTGATTTTTGATAAGGGCAGAAAAGCCTTTTCAATAAATGGTGCTGAGAGAACTGCATAACCATATCCAAAAGAAAAAATGAGGGCCCATATCTAACAACTTATACAAAAATTTACCCAAAAATACAATAACTAAATATCACAACACAGAGCATGAAAATCCTAGAAGAAAACATAGGGAATCATCTTCAAGAACTTGTGGTAGGCAATAGAGTTTAGACCTTACATCATCAACACAAGAAATGGAAGGAATAATAGAAAATCGGGGCTTTCTCAAATTTGAAAATTTTGTGTTTTAAAGGAGATTGTCATGAAAATGAAAGGACAGCCTATTTGAAATATTTGAAAAATATTTGGAAACCTCATATCCAACAAGTGTTTAATATCCAGAATATATAAAGAAATTCTACAACTCAACAATAAAAAATAAACAACCCAATTAAAGAATGGGCAAAACACTTGAATAGATGTTTTTCCAATAAAGGTATACAAATGGCTAAAAAACACATGAAAGGATTCTCAACATAACTAGCTACTTGGGAAAAGCTAATCAAAACCAAAATTAAATATTGTTTCACACCTACTAGAATGACCATTATTTTAAAAAAAACATGTTACTAATAGAATGATGTATCAATTTCATATTATTTATGAATTCCAAAAATAAATATTGGATTATGTTTGTAAACTGGTCTTTTCATCTGGACATATTAGATTGGATTGGATTCAGAGGTTTCATTTTTACTTGATTAAATAATGATTAAGGTTTTGATTGGGTCACATCAGTAGGATATCAGTGTGACATTTCTCATAGAGAAAATAGCATGGCAGAAGGGAAAATTGGAGTTTTAATGCTGGAGCCCCAGGAAGTAAATACACAGAGAAACAAATACATGAGGAAACATAGAAGGCTGAGAGTGGAAGAAACTGGGACCATGGAGTCTTAAGAGGAAGAGGAAGGCTGGACCCATGCAGATATTGGCAGCCATCTTTCTCCAACACATGGCAACAGACTTTGGTGAGAGGAATAACTTATGCTTTATGGCATGGTAACTGCAAGCTCCTATCACTTACAAATACCCTTTACAAAACCCAACAGATTTCTGATATTTTGCATCAGCACTTCTTTGGTTGACACATACGGATGGTTTCTGGGGAAAAATACACCAAATATAAGCTATGGACTACAGATAACAGTAACATAATGACAATGTGTTTTCATCATTTGTAACAAATGTGCCACAACACAACAGCGTTGAATTGTTATGAATGTGGTTGAAAATGGAAGTTTATGGTCATGTATGTCATTAAAATGAAAGCTAAAGGTAAATCATGAGACTGTATAATACAGTAAAACCTGTTGGATATTATGTCTATGGATAATAGTACAAATATAAGAATGGTCTTTCATGATCTATAACAAATGAACATCACTATTGCAAGGTGTTAATAAAAGGGTGATATATGTTGGAAATGAAATACACAGAAACCAAAAGATCAATTTTACATATACATATATGTAAATATACATATATTCATTTCTGTGCTGTCAATTCTATTCCATTGATCTATATGTTTACCCTTTTGCCAGGGCCACAGTTTATTTGTTTTATCTTTTAATTTTTTTAAGTATTTATCTTACTTATTTATCTCCTCTTCCCCCCTGTTGTCTGCTCTCTCTTTCCTTTCATTGTGTGTCCTTCTGCATCCACTTGTATTATTTGGCACTGGGAAACTGCATCTCTTTTTTGTTGCATCATCTTTCTGTGTCTGCTCTCCATATTTGCGGTGCCACTCCTGGGTGGACTGTGCTTTTATCACGTGGGGCAGTTTTCCTTATGGGGTGCAATGCTATGTGGAGGCACCCCTGTGTAGCATGGCACTCCTTGCACACCGCAGCACTGTGCATAGGCCAGCTCTCCACATTGGTCAGGAGGCCCTGGGGATCTAAACCTGGCCCCTCGATGTGGTAGAAGGATGCTCTATCAGTTGAGCCATGTCTGCTTACTGTAGTTTTGTAAAAGCTTTTAAAATTGACTTTCTAATCAGAAGCATTAAATTCCTAGCTCTATAAAGCTTAAAATATTAAGCTTTACATTAAACATTGAAAGCAACGTACAAAAAAAATGATCTCTCAGCTTTGTTAATAGCTCACTTAGTTACATCAAATATTTTCTGCCCCAATACTTCCTCAAATTCAAAAGACACTTATTTACTTCCTAAGAAAATGGCAAAAATTCTTCATTTCAAACCATTCAATCCTTCTCCATGGCAACACTGTGGGATTCCTTGGCTACCATAATTCACATTAGTTGACTGTAGAATTTCTCAATCAGCTTTATTTATTTATTTTCTTCTTTATTTTCTTTTAATAGTACATTCAAAAAATATGAGGTCCCCATGTATGCCCCACCCCACTCTTGGTCTGCTCTATACACAAAGCAAACTAAATCATCTGTTACTTTAATACACAGACTCCTTCAGAATGCCTGTTTGAGAACCACACATGCCTACATATGGTCCCAAATTTAGAGCTTCTAGCAGTGCCAATGAACTCCTGCCAGATTTGGTACTTTGGCCTTGTGAACCAAGTTGGAAAGGGAAGCAGAAAGTATAGCAAGGCTTGGAAGCAGAGGAGGCAGTGCGACCCAGCCCACATACCTTCCTAACTCTTGTGGCCCCATACTCCTCTTGAGAGGATTTTTATCTTGAGATTTTTAATTGTTTGTTTCTAGGTATTTTTCCATTTCACCTATGTCCTTTAATTTGTAGTCATACAATTGTTCATAATATTCTTTCATAACCCTTTTCTGTTTCTATAAGTTCAGTGGTAATGTTCCCTTATCATTCTGATATTAGTAACTTGAGTCTACTCGATTTCTTAATATGTCTAGCTTAAGGCTTTTCAAATTTGTTGATCTTTTCAGAGAATCAAGTTTTGGGTTTATTAAATTCTTTATTGTTTTCATGTTTTCTATTTAATTTACTGTCAATCTAATATTTATTAACTTCTTTCTGCTAGCTCTGGGTTTAGTTATTCTTTTATTACTTCATTGTGGTATAAATTTTGATTATTTGTGATCTTTCTTCTTTTCTAATATAGGCACTTACCACTATAAATTCCCCCTGGTCATTGCTTTCATGGTTTCCCATTGCTTTGAACAATTGTGGTTTGTTTTCCACTTATCTCTAAATATGTTGTAATTTCCCTTGTGATTTCTTCTTTGATCTATGATTGTTTAAGGGCTTGTTTTTTTAAAAATTTCAAACATATATAAATTTTTGAATTTTCACTCTGTTATTGATTTCTAGTTCCATTCCATTCTGGTCATAGTAGATATCTTACAGGATTTCCACATTTTAAGATATATTGAGACTTGTTTTATGGCCTAACATATGGTCTAACCTAGAGAATCTTCTATGTACACTTGAGAAGAATGTGTATTCTGCTGTTGTTGGATGGGATGTTCCACATATGCCTGTTAGGTCTAGTTGTTTTATAATGTTTCAAGTCCTCTATTTCCTTAGTGATCATCTATCTAGTTATTCTATTCATTATTAAAAATCTCTAACTATTACTATGGAACTGTTTCTCCCTTTAATTCAGTCAACTTTTGCTTTATATATTTCAGAGAATTCTTGGAAGATTAGATGATTATATTTCATATATCTTATTGATGAGTTGATACTTTTATCAATATGCAATGTCCTTCTTTGTCTCTGGTAACAATTTCTTTAATTATTTATTTTGTCTCATGTTAGTATAGCCAACCCAACTCTCTTTTGCTTACAATTGCATGATTTGCATGAATATCATTTTTTCATCCTTTCACTTTCTACCTATTTGTTTCTTTGGATCTAAGACGACTCTCTTGTAGGGGGCACAAAATTGAATTTATATGTTTTTATCCATTCTGCATCAATTTGCATTTCATTTAAACAATTTTATTCACTCTTTATACAATCTATTCAAATTATACACTCTCAGTATTATAATAGAGCTGTGCATTAATTACCACAATCAATTTTAGAACATTTTCAGTAGTCTACAAAGACAAATGTCACATCTTTTATGCCTCACTTTATAGACCCTTCACAATGATAGAGTATATTTGTTACAATTGATAAAAAATTACAATATTACTATCATCAACAAATTTCATTAGTTGTATTTTTCCCATACACCACCTGTGACAGTTTAAGATTATTTTATTAATTCTAAAAGAAGAAATATTTTGTTTTGAAACTAATCTATTCCACTGGTGTGATAATCTTTGCATAAAATTAAGTTTTTGAATGCATTAAATACAGTTGCTAGGTCTTTGATTAGATTACATATTAAGATTGCTGTAGGGCTTTTTATTGGATGGTTTCAGTAGGAATGACTCAGGTTGAGTCCCCACCCCCTGACTGGTTCAGATATATAATAAACAGATACTCTCTCAGACAGAGGAAGAGAGATCTCTATCTTTTTGATCCTGCCATCTGGCAGAAAGAAGTCCAAACAGCTGAGGCCCTGGGGAAAGGTGAGACATTTTGCTTGATAGTTTACAGCTGAATTTGGGAAGAAAGCAGAACAGCCAAGACTGATATACACTGATATAAAGTCTTGGAATAAACAAGGAGATATGCCAGGAGAAAAAAAAGAATACAGGAACACTTAAACAAGAATCCTCAAGAGGCTGAATCCATGGAATTCAGGAGGAAAAGGAGGCCCAAGGGGAAGGAGAGATTGCCTGCCATCTTGCTTCAACACATGACAGTTGATGACTTTGGTGAGAAAGTACCTCCTATGGTACCTTGAATTGGAATTTCAATGGTCTTGGAACTGTAAGATTTTATTTCAAATAAATACTTATCATAAAAAAACAAGAGATTTCTGGTACTTTGCAACAACAACTGATGGGCAGACTAATATACCACCCTATTATTAATACCTTGTATTTGTGGTATACATTTGTTCTAGTTTATGGATGAACAGTATTATATTTGTACATTTAACCACACTCATCATCTATAACAGGGTACACTATGTTACACAGTCCCAATTTATCCTCTTTTCTTCTGTTGACAAATAGAACTTCCCCTAAAAGTCCCCTTTCAATCACAATTACACCATAAATAAATGCTGTTAATTAAACTCACAATAATGTGCTACAATCACCTCTATCCTTTTCCAAATACTTAAAATCAATCTTATTAAAATTCTGCACAAATCAAGCATCAGCTCCCCATCTCTACCCTCACACTATCACCTGGTAACTATACCATAGATTTTTTATTTAAGATTTATTTTTTATTTATTTCTCACCCCTTCCCCGCTTCCACCACTTGTCTACTCTCTGTGTTCATTCACTGTGTGTTCTTCTGTGTCCACTTGTATTCTTGTCAGCAGCACTGGGAATCTGTGTCTCTTTTTGTTGTGTCATCTTGCTGCATTAGCTATCCGTGTGTGCGGCACCACTTCTGGGCAGGCTGTGCTTTTTTCACGCAGGACGGCTCTCCTTATGTGGCCCACTCCTTGTGCTTGGGACTCCCTCTTGTACAGGGGACATCCCTGCATGGCAGACCACTCCTTCCATGAATCAACACTGTGTGTGATCCATACACATCAGGAGGCCCTGGGTTTGAACTCTGGACATTCCATGTGGTAGGCAGATGCTCTATCTGTTGAGCCAAATCCACTTCCTATACTAAAGATTTTAACTCCATGAGTTTGCTCTTTATAATTTGTTCATATTAATTAAACCATACAATATTTGATCTATTGTGTCTGATTCATATCACTCAGCTTTGTGTCCATGCAACTTTGTGTTCTCAGGACACATCCCCGTTGTTACATGCATTAATATTTCATTCTTTCTTACCCCTAAATAATATTCCATTATGTGTATGAACCATATTTTATTTACCCACTCATTAGTTGATGGACTCTTGGGTTTTTTCCAACATTTGGCAATCATGAATAATTCCTTTACAATCATTGGGGTGCAAATGTCTGTTCATGTACCACACACTGTTAAAAATCAGTGGCTAAATGACTGCCTTTTGATAGAAGTCTTTAAGTAACTGATATTTAAAATGAATAGTGATATGATTGGACTTACTTCTGTCATTTTTATTAGAGAAGTAGTGAACATGCAAAACAATCATGCATAATGTATAGAATTCCCATACATCACCCTTCCAACAACACTTTGCATTGTTGTGGAATATTTGTTATAGATTATGAAAGAACATTATCAAGATATTGCTACTAACCATGATCCATATCTGATATTTGGTATATTTAATTATATATACCTCTTATAATTAACACCATGTATTAGTGTTGTGCATTTGTTATAGTTCATAAGAGGACATTCACGTATTTGTAGTATTAACCACAATCAATCATCCATGACACAGTTATCTGTGATATACAGATCCATGCCTTCCACAATCCATCCAAAGTGTACACTCAGTGTCTTGCAGTTTTATCATTGAATTGTGCAGTCATCATCTCAGTAAATTTTCAGATGTTTTCAATAGGCCAAAAGAAAAATATATATATCTGCCTATTATTTACCTTTAGCTTTGATGCATTACCTTCCTTAATGTTAGTGTAAGAATATTACCATATTTGTGTTAACTATAGTCATAAATTACATTAATTGTATTTTCCCATGCATGAATTTATTCTTATCAACTTGTAATAGTGATGTGATATACATCTGTCCTAATTCATAGAAAATATTTTAGTATTTGTATTATCAAATAAAATCCTCTTCCACTTCTAGGTTCACTATGTTGTTCAGTCCCTATATTATTATCTATGCTTCTTACACTAGAAATTTAATTCTCTAAATTATAAATTTCAGCCACAATCTCATTTATAAGTCTGCTTTGTTAATAATACTTTGTGATGCCATCAACTTTAATTTCCACTTTTACAAACAAGCCCTTTAAAATGTTTACATAAATTAAGCATCAATACCCCTTCTCAGCCTTCACCTTATTTCGTAGAAATATATACACTGTAGACTTTAACTCCTTTTTTTATTCTTTGCATTTTCTTCATATTAATAAAACCATACAATATTTGTCATTTTGTGTCTGGCTTACTTCACTCAGCATAATGTCCTCAAGCTTCATCCATGTTGTTATAAGTTTCCCAATTTCAATTTTTCTTAGAGAAACATAGTATTCAATTAAATATATATATATCACAATTTGTTTATCCAGTCATCAGTTGATGGGCACTTTGGATCTTTTACATCTTTACATCTTTTGGCAATTGTGAATAATGCTATTAACTTTGGTGTGCAAATGTCTGTTGACATCCAGATTTTTAGTTTTTCTGTATATATTTCTAGTAGAGTGATTTCTGGATTATGGGTCAGTACTATATTTAGCTTCCTGAGAACCTTCAAACTGTTTTTCACAGAGGCTTTACCATTCCTCATTCCCACCATCAGTGAAGAATTTTTCCTATTTCTCCATATTCTGTCCAACATGTGTAGTTTCCTGGTTTATTTTAATAATGTCCATTCTACAGAGTGTGAAATCATGTCTCATTGTTGTTTTGATTTTCATTTTCCTAATTTCTATTCATATAGAAATTTTATCATATGCTTTTTCACCATTTGTATTTCCCCTTTGAAGAAATGTCTATTTACATATTTTGCCCATTTTTAATTGCATTTGTGCCCTTCAGTCTTTGAGATGTATGATCTCTTTATATAGTATGGAAACCAAACCATTTGCAGATATATGGTTTCTAATTTTTTCCCATTAAGTAGACTGCTTTTTCACCACTTTGAAAATGTTCCTTGAAGCATGGAAGTGTTTAAGTTTGAGGAAATCCCATTTATCCACATTTTCTTTCATTTCTAATTCTTTGGATGTAATGTTTAAGAAACCACCAGATGTTTCCCAAAAGTTTCTTCAATGAACTTTATGGATTTAGCTTTTATATTTAGGTCTTTGATCATTTTGAGTTAATATTTGAATAAGATATGAGATAGGAATCCTCTTTCATTCTTTTTTGTATGGATTTCCAGTTCTCCCAAAACTGATTATTGAATAAACTAATCTGCCTAACCTGGGGGGACTTGACAACCTTGTTAAAAATCTATTTGAACATAGAAGTGAACAATCAATTCTGTTTCATTTGTCTATATCATGTCCTATATCTATATCATATCTATATCTATATCTATATCTATATAATTATGACATTACCTCACTGTTTTTACCACTGTTGCTAGATAAAATGATTTGAAGGGTGGAAGTGAGAGCCCTCCAACTTCTTTCATCCTTTATAATATATTTCTGACTATTAGGGATCCTTTAACCATCCAAATAAAGTTGATAATTGGATTTTCTCTTTCTGTAAAAAAGGCTGTTGGAAATTTTTTGGATTGTATTGAACCTGTAAATAAATTTGAATAGAACTGACATCTTAAGGATATATAGTCTTCTAACACATGAACACAGAAATCCCTTACATATTTTAGGTATTTTTAAAATTTCTTTTATCAGTGCATTGTAATTTTCTGAATAAAGGTCCTTTAATTCCTTCGTTAAGTTTATTAATATTGCTTGATTTTTTTTCCTGACATCCTACTCAGACAGCTCATTACTAATGTATAGAAACACTAATGTTTTTATATATTAAACTTATATACTGCTCTTCTGCTGAAATTGTTAATAAGCTTTAGTGGCTTTGTCATAGATTTTTCAGACTTTCAAGGCATAGGATAATATAATCTGCAAAAAGCAAAAGTTTAACTTTGTACTTTCCAATTGGGATGACTTTTGTTTCTTTTTCTTGCAGGAATTTTCTAGCTAGAATCTCTAACATTATAAGGCTCAACAGTGGTCACAATCGACATTCTTCTTTTATCTCAATGGGAAATATTTCAGTCTTTCAGCATTGGGTAAAATAATAGCTGTGGATTTTAAATATATGCCCTTTATTACGTTGAGAAAGTTTCCTTCAATTACAATCTCTCTGAGTGTTTTTATCAAGAACGGATATTGTATTTTATCAAATGACTTTTCTGTGTCAATCGAAATGATCATGTGATTTTTCTTTGATTTCATAATGTGATGTTACCCCAATATATTTTCTTGTGTTGAGCCACCCTTGTTTGCTGGGAATTAAACCAACTGGATCATGGTGAATAATTTTTTTTAGTGTGTCTGACTAGTGAACATTTTTTTGATGATTTTTGCATCTATATTTATTATGGAAATTGCTCTGTAATATATTTTTTATAATATCTTTATCTGGCTTTGGTATTAGGGTAATGTTGGCTGTATAGAATGAGTTTAATATTCCCTACCATTAATTTTTTGAAAGAATTTGATTAAGACTGGTATTAAATCATCTTTGAATGCTTGGGAGAATTCACATGTGAAGCCAGGGCTTTTCATTTTGGGGAAGATTTTTTTTTTAAGATGTATTTATTTATTTAATTCCCACCCCCCCACCCCCAACCGGTTGTCTGTTCTCTGTGTCTATTTGCTGCGTCTTGTTACTTTGTCTGCTTCTGTTATCGTAAGTGGCATGGGAAGTGTGGGCAGCGCCATTCCTGGGCAGGCTGCACTTTCCTTCACGCTGGGCGGCTCTCCTTACGGGGTGCACTCCTTGCACGTGGGCTCCCCTACGTGGGGGACACCCCTGGGTGGCGTGGCACTCCTTGCGCGCATCAGCACTGCGCATGGGCCAGCTGCACATGGGTCAAGGAGGCCCGGGGTTTGAACCGTGGACCTCCCATGTGGTAGACGGACGCCCTAACCACTGGGCCAAGTCCGTTTCCCTTGGGGAAGATTTTGATGATTGTTTTAATCTCACTTTACATGTTGTTTGTTTGTTGTGATCTTCTACTTTTTCTAGGGTCAGTGTAGGTTGCTTGTATGTTCCTAGGAATTTGTACATTTTATCTACGTTGCTAGTTTGTTGGCATAAGTTGCTTCTTCATAGTATCTTCTTACGATCTTTTATTTCTGTGGGGTCATTAGTAATATCCCTGCTTTCATTTCTCATTTTATTTATTTTCATCTTCTTTCACTTTTTCTTTGTCAGTCTATCTAAATGTTTGTTCATTTTTACCTTCTCAAGAACCAGATGTGGTTTTGTTAATTCTCTCTATTGCTTTTTGTGTTCACAGTGTCCTATATTTCTGCTCTGATCTTTTTTATTTCATTGCTTCTTCTTGCATTGAGAATAGTTTGCTTTTCTTTCTCTAGTTCTTCATGCCAAGTACTTATAGCACAGATTTTAGCTCTTTCTGCATTTTGATGTAAGCAGTGAGGGCTACAAATTTCCCTGTTAACATTTCCTTTACTGCATCCCTTAGGTTTTGAAATGTTATGTTTTCATTTCATTCATCTCTAGATATATACTGATTTATCCTTCAATTTCTTCTTTGGCTCACTGACTGTCATTTAAGCTCCACATATTTGTGAAACTTCCCTTTCTCTGCCTGTTTTTGAATTCCAGCTTCATTGAATTAAATACTCTGTATAATTTTCCCCAGTATAAATTAATTGAGGTCTGTTTTGTGGCTCAAGATATGGTCTAACATGGGGAAAGATCCATGAACATTTGAAAAGAATATATATCCTGCTGTTTAGGGGATGAAATGGTTTGTATTTATCTATTATATTTGGTTCATTTATTATATTATTCAAGTGTTCTGTTTCTTTATTGATCTTCTGCCTGTATATTATAATCAGAAATGAAAGTGGTGTACTGATGTCTCAAAATATTATTGTGGAGACATGTATTTCTCCTTTTGGTTTTGCCAATGTTTACCTCATGAATATTTTGGCACTCATTAGGCCCATATATATTTATGATTGTTATTTTTTCCTAGTGAATTGTCACTTCTATTAACATATGATGCCCTTCCTTTATTTAAAAACAACTTTGCCATTAAAGTCTATTTTTTTCTGATATATGTATACCTACATAAGGTTACAATTTGCTTGGAGTACCTTTTCCATCCTTTCACTTTCAGGCTGATTGTGTCCTCACATCTGAGTTAAATCTCTCATAGACCACATATAGATAGCTCATATTTGTTTTATCCATTCAGCCAGTCTGTGTCTTTGGTATATCCTTTAACTTTCAATGTTATCACTGTAAAAGCAGTTCTTTTGTCACCCATTTTGACCTTTGGGTTTTATCTTTCATATCTTATTTTCACCATTCTTTTTACACTCTTAATTTCTTTTACTGATATAATCTACATTTTAGATGCTTTTCAAAGCTACTCTATCCTGTCTTTTCTTACCAGACTGTAGTACTCCCTTTAGTGTTTCCTTCAAAGTCTATCTCTTGGCTGCAATCCCTCTCAGTTTCTGCTTATTTATGAATATAATAAACTCTCCTTTATTTTTGAAGGACAGTCTTACTGGATAAAAGATTCTTGGCTGGAAGGTTTTATCTTAAAATATCTTTTTTTTAATTGATTTTGTAAAAATATTACATTAAAAAAAATATGAGGTCCCATTCAACCCCACCACCCCCACCCCACCACTCTCCCCCCAGCAACACTCACTCCCATCATCATGACACATCCATTGCACCTGGTAAGTACATCTCTGAGCATCTCTGCACCCCATGGTAAACGGTCCACATCAAGTCCCACACTCTCCCCCACTCCATCCAGTGGGCCCTGGGAGGACTCACATAGTCCGGTGATTGCCCCTGAAGCACCATCCAGGGCAACCCCAAGTCCCAAAGGCGTGCCCACATCTCATCTCCTCCTGCCACTCCCCACACCCCTCAGCCACCATGTCCACTTTTCCCACTCCAAAGCCACCTTTTCTCTGTGGACCTTGGATTGGCTGTGTCCATTGCACCTTCCTGTCAAGAGGAGGCTCAGATTCCACATGGATACTGGATGCAATCCCCCTGCTCTCAGTTGTAGGCACTCTAGGCTCCATGGTGTGGCGGCCGTCCTTCTTCAACTCCATCTTAGCTGAGTGAGGTGAGTCCAATAAATCAGATTGAGGAGCTGGAGTCTGCCGAGGCTCAGGACCCAGCCATCACACTGTCAGTCCAGAGATTCAAATTCCCTAAATATATGTTAAACCCCAACACCAAATGCAATTCCAGTAAAGTAGCATGAAAGTCTTATGAAAAGAGATCCCATCTGAGTCCAGTTTTATCATGCAGAAACACCAGCTCCAAAGAAGGGCCATCTGACATGGCAGTGAACCCCATCTGTCATGACCATAGAACCCGTGGGTCTCTTTAGCCCTCCAAGGAACCAGTACCTGGGGATTGTATCTACTTTGTTTGTTTCTTAGACTCTGCTCAGTTGTGCATAAGGGCAATCCTTCTGACAGCCTCCAGACTCTTTTTAAGAGACTCGTAGTCATATAAACTCATTTCTCCTTTCCATTTTCCCCTTACATTAGATCAAAAATATTTTAAAGTCATGTTATTATATGTAGACAGGGATATTCTGCTGCTCCGCATCGAACCTTCAATTCAAGGTCATTTTTCAGTTGCATCATCAGTTGGTAGTTGATAGTGATCCCTCAGTGCCAGGGAGGCTCATCCCCGGGTGTCATGTCCCACGCTGGGGGGAATACACTGCATCTACATGCTGAGTTTGGCTTCGAGAATGGCCACATTTGAGTAACATGAAGGCTGTCAGGAGGAAATTCCCAGGCACAGTGCTGCTCTAGGCCTTGTTCTTATTTCAGGCATATAGGCTCACAAGCATAGTCATTAGTATCAGGGGCTCATTGTTGGACCCTCATTCCTTCCTGGTCCTTGCCGCTCCACCTGGGGGACGCCGCTGCTCCCCTAGGGACCACAACAGAGCACCCCTGGCCAGGAACCCAGTACCCCCCCAGCTGTAGTTTTTAATTGTTGCCACTATGAGTATATCCAAACATTACCATACACCCTGGACATATGCCCTGTATAGCTCCCTGTCAGCCATATATCACCAGTCAATAGTATCCTATACCAGTATTCCTCCGCTGCCATTGTTGAACCACTCTGTGATCCAGAACTTCCTGAAAATTGAAGCCCAATGTAATGTCAGGATCCCTTACTAGCAAAATGGCATATAGCGATGGGTTTAAAGGTTAGATATAGAATACGTGTTGACTTGGAAAAATTTCTACATCCTATCTTTTTCTTTTTTTTTCTCTCTCTCTAATTATTGAACTTCTCTTCACAAGAGCCCTAGACCACAGCAATTCATATATACAATATACAGCACTCCCACACATCCACCACAAAGCCTTTCCCCTTCCACAGCAATACTCTTACAACCTATTCACATCATATTTACTTAAAGTGATGTACAGAGTCTGAGACAATAGCTTTCAAACAAGGTGACATCTGTGCTTACATTGTGGTGCATACTTTAGGACACACAGTTTTCTAAAT
The DNA here is from genome assembly GCF_030445035.2 of Dasypus novemcinctus. Classification (NCBI taxonomy): domain Eukaryota; kingdom Metazoa; phylum Chordata; class Mammalia; order Cingulata; family Dasypodidae; genus Dasypus; species Dasypus novemcinctus. The sequence goes on along the minus strand of NC_080704.1, from coordinate 139,107,284 downwards.
TTTTAGTTATCCTATGTTTTACTTTATGGTTTACATTATCAATCTGTCGTCCCCTATATGTTTATGGTGTAATATTACATGTTTTATATTCATCCTCATGTACTCTCGCGAAACTCCTCTCTTGCCCCACATTTACCTTGGTTCCATCCATTGAGCATCCATTTTCCCCTCCCCTTGGGGCCCACATAGACAGCCAATCTCAATTTCCCGAGGAGCCATATCCAGAGATACTTGCAACAGTGTTCAGTGCCTAACTTGCTCAACTGCCTCAATGCCCTGGGAGCCACCCTTTCTCTCGAGAGATACAGTTCCCTTTATTTGATGGCATTAGTTCTCCCCAGGATGTGGGTCCATCCCCACTCTCACTACTTGGGTCTCTACCCAATGGTACCACCCACTCTGGGAAAATGAGCATTTAGACATTCCCCAGGAGCCCGTCCCGCATCAGACCATACCCTCCGAGCATCCTAAACAGATAACCCTCTTAATTATATTTTACTACGATTTTCTCAGCATTTTACTCTCAACCAACACCTGACACTCTCCTATGTTCATATGCTACCCCTCCCTCCCCCCACTTTTTGGGCAATATTACCCATCCGCCCATCCCCAGCCCCCCTCAAACCCGCAAAGCCTAACCCAAAGGCAACCCCTTGCCCCCATTTTATCTCTTCTTTGTGTTCATACTTACCGCCAGCTCATCATAAATTCCACCCCTGCAGACATCGGCTCACATCCTTCCTCCACCCCCCCCCCCCGATTTCCTGTAAGCCTATCGTTCAGTCTCTAGCTCTCTGCGGCAGCTTGCTTATTTCATATCATTGAGGTCATGTAGTATTTGTCCTTCAATGCCTGGGTTGCTTCACTCAACATAAGGTTCTCAAGATTCATCCATGTTATCACGTGTGTTTGTAGTGTATTTCTTCTTACAGCTGAGTAGTAGTCCATTGTGTGTATATACCACATTTTATTGAACCACTCATCTGTTGATGGGCATTTGGGTTGATTCCAACTTTTGGCGATAGTGAACAATGCTGCCATGAACTTTGGTGTACATACATCGGTTTGTGTCCTTGTTTTCAGTTCTGCTGGTATATACCCAGCAGTGGTATTGCTGGGTCATATGGCAAATCAATGGTTAGTTTTTTGAGAAACTGCCAAACTGTACTCCAGAATGGTTGGATCCTTCTGCATTCCCACCAGCAGTGGATGAGTGTTCCCTTTCTTCACATCCTCTCCAGCATTTGTATTCTTCTGTTTTATCTTAAAATATCTTAACTATATCATAACACTGCTTTCTTGCTTCCATGGTTTCTAATGAAAAATTGGCTTACTATTCCTGGCATTCCTTATATAATGAATCCCTTTTCTCCTTCTTAATGATATTTAGTCTTCCAACCTATGGACAAGGAATGATCTTCCATATATTTAAGTGTTCTTTGATTTCTTTTAGCAAAGCACTGTAGTTTTCTGAATACAAGATTTTACATCCTTAGTTAAGTTTATTCCTAAATATTTCATTCTTTCTGTTGCTATCTTAAATTGATTTTTTTTTCTTGACTTCTTCCTCAGATTGCTCTTACTAGTGTATACAATTACTATTGATCTGATTTTTGCATATTATTCTTGTATCCTGTGACTCTGCTGAATTCATTTATTAGCTCTAGCAGCTTTTTATTTAAAACCACTTTCTGGGTATAAGATCTTGACAACTGTGAATAGCAAAATTTCACTTTGTCCTTACTGATTTGGCTGTCTTTTTTTTTTTTTGGCTGCCTTTTATTTCTTCCTCTTCCCTGATTTCTCTAACTAGAACATCTAGCACTATATTGAATAACAGTGGTGATACTGAGCATCCTTGTCTTCTTTCCGATCTCAGTGGGAAAGCTTTTAATTTTCCAACATTGAGTAAAAGGGTAGCGGTACATTTTTCATATATGTCCTTTATCACATTGAGAAAGTTACCTTCTATTCCTCTGTGTTGGGGTATTTTCAATAAATATGCTATATTTGGTTAAATGCCTTTCTACATTAATCAAAATGATCATGTGATTTTTTATTTTGGATTAATTAGCGTGGTATAGTATGGTGATTGATATTTTTTGTGCTGAACCACCCTTGCATGCCTGGTATAGTATTCCTTAGGGAAATGGGCCTATAAATTATTATTTTTTGTAATATCTTTGCCTGGTTTTGGAATTAAGGTGATATTGGCTTCATAGATTAAGTTTCATATGGTTACTTCCTAATCAATTTTTTTGAAGAATCTGAGCAAGACAGGTATTAAATCTTCTCTGAATGCTTGTTAGTACTCACTCATGACACCATCTGATCCTGGGATTTTCATTTTGGGGAGTTGCTTGATGCAAGCTTCAATTTTTTAAATTGTCATTCGATTGTTGAGGTGTATTTCTTCTAGTGTAACAGTACGTTCTTTGTATATTCCTAGTAAATTTTCCATTTCATCTACATTGTCTAGTTTTGTTTTTTTTGGGGGGTGTAGATTTATTCAGAATAGTCTCATGTTCACTTTTATTTCTTTGGGGTCAGTAGTAATATCCCTATTTTCATTTTTTATTTTATTTATTTGCATCTTTTCTCATTTAATTTTCTTTCTCAGTCTACCTAAGGATTTGTCAAATTTGTTAATCTCCTCAAATAAGTAACTCTTGCTTTTGTTAATTTTCTCTATTATTTTTTAGATGTACCAAAAAGTTACAAAAATAGTATACTGATTTCCCATATATCTCTCATCCATTTTCTGAAGCTCATAATAGTGTCATCTTTAGAGTTAAAATTTAAAAACCAGTATTGGCACATAATTCATTAATCTACATATTTTATTGAATCACCAGTTTTCCCCAAATGTCCTTAATCTGTTCCAAGATCCAATCCAGAATAATATATTGCATTTACTTGCCATTTCTCCTTAGTCTCCTCTGTTCTTTGACATTTTCTATTCTTTCCTTCTTTTTCATTACTTTAACTGTTCTAAATAGACCTGGTCATGTATTTTGATATATATATATATCAATTTGGGTTTGCCTTATTTTTTATCATGATTAAATTAGGGCAATGCATTTTAGGGAAGAGTACTGTAACAGTGAAGTGTCCTTCTCATCACATCATATCAGGAGGCGTAGGTTATCCATATGACATCACTAGGGATAATAACCTCGATCATTTAAGATGGTATTATCTAAGTTTCTCTTTGTACTGTAAAGTGAGTATTTCTCCCCTCTTCCCTAATCTATTTCTTTGGAAGCAATTCACGAAGACTAGTTTGCACTAGGGAGGGATGGGTTAAGCTCCACATCCTATGGAAGGAAATATCTACATATATTATTTGGGAATTTTCATATTTCATAGTTAAGGCAGACCCATCCCTAAATAGAAGAGAATTCTTCTAAACACTACATATCTGCTACTCAGCAATTATATGTAGCTCTCTTCAAGGTATAGAGCTGGGTGTTGGTCTTTGTTTAAACATCAGAGCATGCTCATGGTGAGCTTGTGGATTTTATTGGTAGTAAATAAGCAAAGGCCATTTATTCCTTCACTAGGGCTATTTAATGTACCTGCAGTTGGTGGAAGAGAGGGAAGAGAAATATACACTGAAATTTAACTCCTGTCTCATGGTATTAATATTTCAGTTCAGTTTCTGATAATATTGTTCACTTTGCTCCCAATATTTATTTAAAGTGTGGCTCTCCCATCCTTGACACTAGGAGCTAATAAGAAATCTCATGAATCCTGAACATATTTGGAAAGTTATAAAAAATCTGGAATTAAATTAGATAATTTGTTGCCTTTGGAACAAATATTCCTCATTTTTATTATCCTGTGTGTTTTGTTTCTTAATATGCTCCATTACATCTCCTTGCCAAATTCCTATCACAGTTGAGTATGTCCCATTTCTCCATGTTGTATCTAACTAATCATTTCCTGAATTGCATAAAATACATGAATTTGAACATTATTTTAACACCAACAGGCAAAATGGATTACGTCTTCTCACCTTACTTTTTGAAAGGACAGCCACATTAATGAACACAGTTCTCTAAATAATCCAGGTGAAGAACAAACATGAATTCTACTTTAATAAAAATATCACATTGCCTTGCAATTTACAGAGGAATTCATATATGTTCTTATGTGTGATCATGTGATCTACACCAAATATCTTAGGAGGAAGGCATAGACTAGTAATCAAACTTTTATAATGAAAAGACCAATACTCAGAGAACATATGTGGTTTGCTTTTACTACTCATGAAAAGTAGAGCCAGATATATAACTTATGTATTCTGAAATGTGTCTATCAGACTAACACTCCAGAAGCTTAACACATAAAAGTGTTTATTTCTTTTTCAACAAAAGTCTACTCTGATAGTGAAAAAAATATCCTGAGCATCTTATATTTATTTAGTCATTAATACTCCAGATTGTTTGGTTTTGTTTCCTCACCCACAATGCACATGTTCTCACAATTATTATGGCAATGGAAGAGATCATGGACAATCTCATACTTGCCCTTTCATGCTTTTCCCCATAAGTGGCACATCATTTCTACACTCATTTTGAAGGACACAGCAAGTCATATAGCCATATTTAATTTCAAGGATGCATGTGTCCAGAACAAGAAAATCAGAGATCTTGGTGAACATTTGTAATATCTACACAGATAGTATGTCTACCTCTCTTCCTGCAGATGATATCTCCTCAACTCAGAATGTTCATAATTAGCACCAATAATGACCGAACAACTAGTGAAGTATCCTTCTCTACCTAGAATTTAAATACTTTTTTGACTCTAAGACACTTTTACAATCACATTAACTAAAGGAATCTCAAAGAGGCACTTTGTTACACAAAGACAGTGGTCAAGAACTTAGGCTTTGAAGTTTGACTTAGTCTCAAAACCAGCTCTGCTATTTAAAAGCTCTACAAACTGGGACAAAGCATTTAAGACCTCTGATGAAGAAGGCGATAAAAACAGTATCTACCTCAGAGATTTCTTTTGTGCATTAAGAAAGATGTTGTCTAAACATCACAGTGCTTGTCATATGGTAAACTCTCAATCACAGTGTAGAGTTTTCATTATACTCTAGACCACTGTAATTGTGATAAACACAAGTCTTAGATTTTCAAGTACAGTCCCAATGTTAATTGTTATCTTCTCTCACCCCTTTTTGGCTTTGGTTCAAAAATATCATTGCTACAAGTATGACCTACAATTAAGTAAATAAGAAATCTTGAGGAAACACAAATTGCAACTAAAATTGCTTGCATATAAGTAGGAATATATTAGAACAATACTTTGGGAATAGAGATAATATGATAGCTATTTTACTTCCCTTCTATTTTTCAATCATTAATCAGTATGATGTTTAGGTTAATGCATCAATTCACCTAGGTAATTGTGCCCAGTTTGGTTAAGGAAGCACTGGGTTAACTTTAATACATAGAATTTAATTATCAGTAAGTTGATGGCATAGATGGCTGATTACATCTACAGTTAAGATAGGAGATTGCCATCAGCAATGAGTAACGTCTTATGGAATCAGCTGAAGATCTTAAAAGAGGAGTGATTTCAGCATTCAGAGTGAGAATTTCTAGTTCTACTTTGGGCAGCCAATATATCCTGTGAACTCATCAAGGACCTTCATTGGAGCCACTGGTGTGCAGCATGCCCTGTGGAATTTGGGCTTGTGCATCCCCATGGCAATGTAAGATATTTTTATAAAATTTCATACTATTTACAGATATTTCCTGTCAGTTCTGTTTCCCTAGAGAACCCTGACTAATATGATCTTTAAGAGAAATAAATTCAAATGTTGCAATATGCATCATTCTTCATAAGGCCATGTTGTTTATTATATTTTTCTGAGTTCTTATAGGTATGTCAAATGTTTATGTTTGGTGTTGGAAACTATGACCTAGTCTAGGAAGGAAGTTTTACAAATTATTAAGCTAGGAATGCAATTAAAAATTAAGACCTTTTTCAACCTGGTACAAATTATCATATCATGAAATCACAGAGATTTATTTTTAGTACCATACGCGCTAACAAAACAGAAATCATTATTATCTTTTAAGTGCCTAAGGTTGTTGTCAATTAATATGATTGCAAACACTAGCTTTTCTCAAAACCACTAGAATTTCATAATACATGATATTTCCTATTTTCATTCACTTTGTATAAATAACACTGTGTGTTTAAAGAGTTCCAGACAAGAAGCCATTTAGAAAAACTCTTAATCAATACAAGCCTTATGTAACTACTTATCAGAAGAGAATTTCTGACCTTTTGAGAGTTAGCCATCCACTATATTAGTGAATTTGTGTGGTGAGTGCAAGTGTCTGTATGCAGTTTAAATGCATCCTTAAAACTACAAAGAAACAGTCTGCTAACTTCCTTAGAATAGATCATCAAACACAAACAAATGGAAGTGATACATTGACTTAAGAACACAAAAGTGTGACTTTATCCCAAGTGCTTTGGTGGTTAATAAGCATTTAGTGAAATAATATTCCCCATGCAAACACAAATATATTCCCTAATACTCTATTCACCCCACTGTAACTTTATTTAATAAAGTGGTATATTTATATTGGCTCTCATTTTAAAGTGTAGCCCATTTTCTCACTTTGAAAAGTGTAACTGAACTTTTGAAATATAATACAAAATAATTACAGGGAGATTTGAATATGGCTCAAGCAGTAGAGTGTCTGTTTTCCACATGGGAAGTCCCTGGTTTGTTTCTCGATGCATCCTATAAACAAAGAAACAAAAAACATACTATAAGCATATGAATGCAAAAACCAGTCAGGGGAGCTGATGTGGCTCAGTGGTTGAGTGCCAGCTCCCCACATATGAGATCTCAGGTTCAGTGCTCAACCCCAGATTCTCAAAAAAAAAAAACAAAAATAAAAAGAACAAACTTTGCCTTCCTTTTCAGAAAGAAACTACCTTCCTTTATAAATCCAGTATTTCCTACAGTCACCCTCACATGTGCACATTTTGAGAAATGAACTTCCTAAATTGTCTCAGTAAGGTGATATGCTCTTTCTAATTTAACATTAAGCAAATTTTGTACTCCAATTTGAGGGAGACAGATTTGAAATCTAACTTTAAAATTTTATACAGATATTTTGGAACCTTCCATTTTCCAAGATCAGTATTAAAATACTTTCTAGTGATAACTTCTCTTGTAAGAAACTAGTTTACATATTAGAAAACTACGATTTCTTATAATATTCTATAACAATCAGAAGAGGAAAAGAAAGATTAATATGGAGCAAGTATTTTTTTATGGGAGCATTATTCTTTGGAGCACATATTGGGAAATAATGAGCTAAACAATGTGCTGCTCAAGGGCAGACACCATGGCATGCCTAAATTAGTGCTAATAAAGTGCCAATTAACTTGTGAATGAATAAATGGATAAGTGGATATGTGAATGTATGGGAGGGTAGATGAGTGAATGAATCTATTAGCAAATGTATAAAATAACTAAAGATCAACTGTTGAAATAAGTCACAGACTTCACTTTATTAGGTCAAAATGGCTTTGCCACAAGAAAACTTTTCTTCTAATCTATTAAATGACTTCTTAAGGTTTGAACTTGACATTTTCATTAAATCTGTACATACATTTTAAGAAATAGCTCATGATTTTGAACTTTTTAGTGTATCCAACATATCATGAATCCACCAGATTAACTTGTGAGCTTTCTTCCCTCCAGACAGTGAGCCAAGCTCTTTGTACTAAAGATTTTTAAAATAGCTGAAAAATTGCTTATAATGTCAGGATACACCAATAGAAAATGCAAAGCAAAATTATTTTATTTTATTTTTGTAAGCTGAAAATGATTGAAAATTGGTGTCTTTTTCGTGAAAATTCACTTATCCATGATTCTTTTAGGCAAGTAAAACAGAGGTTTCCTTAGAGTAAAGACTTTGAAATGAATGTAAGATATATTTCTATTTTAAGATCTTGGAAATGACAAGTTTTTATAGAACTGCAGCCTTGGCTGTATTTTCAGGAAGTATCTTATTTATTAAATAAATAGTATAGTAAAATGCCCTGAACTAATATGAGAGAAATAATACTATAATTCCTAAGACTGTTGTCAATGTCAAACAACAATTTGAAGATCCGCTTTTGCTTCTTGCTATGAATTATGAGGGAGTTGAAAATGATTTCTATTTCCCTAAAATCAGAGTAATTTATGTAGGGAGAAAATACAGTAATGTAAAATGTGATTCAATGTAAGACCACTTTTAAAACCTTTTTATTAAGACATAAAATTTAAATACTCAGAAAAAGTGACTATGCAGAGAATAACACAGTGAAGTCAATGTTTCTCAACTGGGGGTGATTTGCTTCCCAGGTGCCTTTTGGCAATGTCTGTAGACATTTTTGTTTTCCATAATTAGAGGTATGCTACTAGCATCTAGTTAATAGAGTCCAGGGATGCTGCTAAACATATTACAATGGTACACGATAAATAATCATCTGTCCCAAAGCATCGGTATTCTGAGGTTGAGAAGTCCTAAGCTAAAATTTTGTAAGTCAAATTCATGATATCCTTGGCATTAACTGTCATCATGTTGCAACAATATTAGGTTACTAAATTTGCACTACTTCAACCAATATTTCAATGCACATATTGTTTTAAAATTTATGTGATCTAAGTCTATTTACCAACTTTAATGGAATAACATTTGTCCCTTAAGCATCAAAATAATTTTAATGGGGGACATAACATTATTGTTTGTTAGGGGATGTGATAATATTAGTATGGGTTATTTTCCATGACTATTTTAAATTTTCAAAGAGGGTAGTCAATCAGTAAAAGGTTAATGACATCTATTATAATTTGTTATATCTTGAAGGTAAACAAATGTAAATAGAATAATACATTGTGGCCACAAGCCATATAATAAGTATTGTTGATTTTGATTTAAATAATTCTCCATGCTCAAGTGCTTTGCCTCCCAAAGAGAACAGTCTATTAATATCAGACATTAGTTGCTCCTCATTTCTTTCATCAGACTCTCTTTTTGACTAGAAAGTCACAAACTTAATGATGAGTAAAAGAAAGGTATAAAGACTTGTGGAATTAATTTTCCCTCCCCCTCCCCCTCCCCCAAGTTTTTTGCTGTGTCCATTCACTGTGTGATCATCTGTATCTATTTTTCTTTTTGTCTTCTCTTCTCATTTTTGTCCTCTAGGATTCACTGGGATTCAGTCCTGAGGACCTCTGATGTGGAGAGTTCCTCTGTCACTTGCACCACCCCAGTTCCTGGCTTCTTTTGTGCTTTGCCTTGATTCTCCCTTTGTCTCTCTTTTTTTTGTGTCATCATCTTGCTGTGTGACTAACTCAGGCACGTGGGCTCACTGCACAGGCACTGGTTCACCACACAGGCACTGGCTTGTTGCATGGGCATGCTATTTTTTTCTAACCAGGAGGCCCCAGGGATCAAACCCAGATCCTCCCGTATGGAAGATGGAAGCCCAATCACTTGAGCCACATCCACTTCCCTGGAATTAACTTTTTAGACAGAGAGAAACAAGTTCTGCCAAATAACTCATCTTTGTTTAGGATAAGTTTGTGGTTTGTGAATTAAAAATAGTCAAACACAATGGCCTTTTTTCCCCCATTTCTGGGCTGAGGTTTGATAAGTTCTTTGATATGTATTCTAAAAGAAATGCAACAATCTCAGTAGTAACAAAGAATTCAGGACTCCATTTCACATTTGGTAATCTGAACAGATCAGACAAGATTTACAAGTGCACTTCAAAAGAAGTATTAAACAATACCTTGAGCTTTAATTTTAGACAAGTGAACTCAAAGTGGAAAAAGGTTTAGAAAAACCCTGGAGTAGAGCTCATATAGTAATACTACCTCTCTATCTATATCATCTTTGTGCATCCATAATGCTCCTCAATTTTGAAAATCCTTCTCTAAATTGTTTCCAGTTTTCCTCCCTCACTTAAGTGATGTTTCTTATCCCAGACACTCTATGGCCCTCAGCATATGTTCCAGTTCATCACCAATTTGTAATCAAAATATCTAATCCATACTAATCTTCAACAAAGTGCAATTTTATTTTATTACCATGTTGATTGTATTTTGGGCTTAATACATTTATTACTCTGAGAAAGATGTCATTTAACCCAATGATAATTGAAACAATAAATGCATTGATCTCAGAAAAGAAAAAACAAAATAATTGAGAGATCAGTGACTCATAGAAAGTGACGTTATTCATAATAAAAAATATATGCATATTCAGTGATTGAAGAAGAGGATTTTACTGACTATGATTAATACAATTTTTTGTTGAATTTAATGTTTGTCAATTTTGAGATAAATATTAATCTCAAAGATTATTGTAAAAATGATGTAATTCATTACATTTTTTTATTTTTCAGGTTATTTTAATTTAAAACTATCTAAAAAATATAGAGTTGACAACTAGGTAAGTATTCATCATATGGTAAATAATAAGGATATATTTACCAGTTTATGTTAAGATTCATGCTAGAAAAATTTAATTATATGTATGAATAGCATAAAGTACAGGAGCATAGGAAGACAAAGATTCTCTGAAACTAAAACTATATGTAATTTAGCTTGAAATCTGTTCTCTGTGACACTTCTAAATGATGAGAGATGCCTGAGGTTTATCAGCCAAAATTGAAGAAAATATAGGCAAAGAATGGCTGAATTTCCAGAGCCCACAAGGGAGGATAGATGCATGTAACCGTGGCAAACTGTAAAATCTGGGGAATATTGAGCATGGATGTTACAGTTGAGAACATTAGATGAAATTATATGTTCAAATGATAGCTACACTAAGGGAGAGGAGAGAATTTCATGATAGGAGGAAATGATATAATAAATAGAATATATGAAGGATCATGAAACAATAAATTACCAAGAGGGAAAGTAAACGCACATGAGAAAATGCAAGGGAATATTATATAACTAAAACATATTCTTTAGAACAATCATAGAAACATAGCATATTAGCTTTAGAATGAGACATAGAACACATCTAGTCCATCTACATTTTGAAAATAAAGATACTGGGATCAAGAGACATAAAGTATTTTAAAGTAACAGAATTAATTATTTACAGAAATGTAGACATAGTGTACAGTGTAATGCAAATATCACATAAATATTCCATGTCATTTGTTTATTTGAATTAGAGAAAAACTTCTTCCACTCTAATTTTCCCAAAATATAACAAGAAATATCCAGGGGAGGTTTTTTTTGCTCACCTGTTACCAAAGTTTGTTGATCATTTTAGACTGGTTTTATCCACATTGGAAAAAGGCATATTTCATTTTATTGTACTTTAGAAATATTGCAATTTTTTTAACGAAATGAAGGTTTGTGACAATCCTACATGGAGCAAGTCTATCAATGCCATTGTTCCAATAACATGTACTCAATTTGTCTCTGTGTCACATTTTGGTAATTATCTCAATATTTCAAACTTTTTCACTATTCTTATATCTGTTATAGTAACCTGTGATCTGTGATTTTGATGTTACTACTTTAACATTTTCTGGCATCATGAACTGTGTCCAAAATAAACAGCAAAATTAATTCATAAATATTTTGTTATACTGACTGCTCCAACAAACTGCCATCACCCATACGTCTCCCTCTCCTCAGGTCTCCCTATTTGCTGAGACACAACAATATTGAAATTATGCCAGTTAATAACCCTATAATGGGCTCTCAATGTTCATCTGAATGGAAGAACTCCATGACTCTCATTTTACATGAAAAGCATGAAATAAGTTAACTTAGTGAGGCAAACATGTAGAAAGCCAAGATAGGCTGAAAGCTAGGCCTCTTGCACCAAACATTTTGTCAAGTTGTGAATGCAAATGAAAAGTCCTTGAAAGAAATTAGAAGTACTACTCCAATGAACACTTAAATAATAAGAAAGTAAAGCAATCTTATTGCTGATATGGAGAGATTTAGTGATCTGATGAGAACATCAAACCAACCACGACATTCCCTTAAGCCAAAGCCTAATGCACAGTGAGGTCATAACTTTCAGCATTTCTGTGAAGGCTGAGAGAGGTAAGAAAAGAAGAAAAGTTTGAAGCTATTAGAGGTTGATTCATGAGGCTTTAGGAAATAAATATTCCCTCTAACATAAATGTGCAATGTGAAGCAACAAGTGCTAAGATAGAAGCTGCAGCAAGTTATCCAGAAGAAATAGTTAAGATCCTCATTCAAGGTGCTTACAATAAATAACATATTTTCAATATAAATGGAACAGTTCTATTGGAAGTAGGTGCTATCTAGGACTTTCAAAACTGGAGAGAAGTCAATGTCTATCTTCAAAGTTTCAAAGAACAGACTGATTTTCTTGTTATGGGATAATGTACCTGGTTTCTTGATGTTAAAGTGAGTGCTCATTTGTCATTCTGAAAATCCTAACGTCTTAAGAATTATGTGAAATCTACTCTTGTTATGCTCTGTAGAGGAGCAACAAAGCCTAGATGGCAGCATATATCTTTTTTTATTTTTTTATTTTTTTATTGATTTTGTAAAAATATTGCATTAAAAAAATATGAGGTCCCATTCAACCCTACCACCCCCACCCCACCACTCCCCCCCCAGCAACCCTCACTCCCATCATCATGACACATCCATTGCACCTGGTAAGTGACACATCCATTGCACCATGACACATCCATTGCACCTGGAAAATCCTAACGTCTTAAGAATTATGTGAAATCTACTCTTGTTATGCTCTGTAGAGGAGCAACAAAGCCTAGATGGCAGCATATATATTTACAACATGATTTACTCGATATTTTAAACATACTATTGAGACCTACCATGTAGATAAAAAATATTCCATTCAAAATATTACTGCTCATTGACAATGCACTGTTGGAGTCAACGGACCCGAAGGGTATTGGGAATGAAAGACAAAGAGACATTGGGATCAGGGGTTCTGAGAGCATTGATTTCCCAAGCTCATCAGACAAGTTTATTAATATCAGGAGCAACTTTATATACCCCAAGCAACTGTGAGAACCAGCAACTATTCTAGCTAACTATTCCCATAACTTCATTAATGAAAACACAGTGCACAGTGGATAAGATAGTAACTAAAGCCCAAGATGTTCTATTATGTTATTGAAACAAGTATACTCATAAATCTTGTTGCCCAGGTTACTTGAGATATCAAGTCTGGGTTCTGCTGGGATGTTATGTTTCCCAGAGAGATTAGCCACCTGCACGTACATCTCCAGGGACAGCATGACTTGGTGGTCAGAAAGTAACTTGCTACCATGGAAACAGCATGCCTTTGTTTCCCACATTTCCCCCTTTTTGTTTTAGTCAGGGTGGCTGTGCCTGTCTTAGGTTGCCCTCCTCTGAGAGTCTTACCCATCATTGACTACCAGCCAAGTGATCTGACCATGGGGAACTATATCAGGGTTTTAGCAAGTACCAAATTATTAGCTTGTCCCATTGCGTCAACATGGTGCCATCTTTGACAGACTTCTCTCATCCGAGGCAAGCAACAACAATGGGCAACAAGATTAATACACAAAATCCTATTCCTAATGCTGATAAAAAATGTTGAGACTTCCACCAATCTACTGGGTTAAATGTATTAAAATGAGAAATTAAATCATTAAATATATCTTTATCATCAGCTACATCAATTTGATTATGAGACATTTTTAATATTCTTTTTTATAATTCTTCTATTTCTAATGACATATTACCTTTATGACCTATCAAATGATTTTTCATCTTTTCCCAATCAGAGAATTTTTATAAGCAAGTGGAGTAATACAAAAGTTACTTTCATTACAATCACATTTCAATCCTCTAAATAGATTTAAGTTATATACTTGATCTCTAAGATGTAAAACTGCTGAGTCTAAATCATTAACTCTACTATTTAATTCTCCATCAATATATTCTTGACTATGCCATAAGTCACTAGCATTCTTATGCCAATCGTGCACGTATTGTTGAGTCTGCACCATCTTATGCAAGGCCACAGTAACTGTAGTGGCCGCTGCAATAACACCAATCAGTCCTAATATGCCAGCTGTTAGCAGTCCCACAAATTGCTTTGAGCACTTCAGGATTTCTCGTGCCATATGGAATAGCAGTTGACTCTCAGGTGACGATTGCCAAATTCGGTTCAGTCGCACTGGAATCCACACTCCCCACCGCCTTCAAGCCATTGTGATGAAGTCTCCATTCTGTAAAATGTTCTCAGACAAACAGTTATGCAAAGCCCCACTTTTATAAAATAGAGCATTCCTGGTTATAGTTAATTTTCCAACCACAAACACATAAGGATCTCTTACACACACCTGAAGATGATGAATTTGATTTAAATGCAGATATTGACCATTCTTACTATTATTCCCAATCCATTCTATAGTAGGTGCTATTCCTAAAAAAACTTTCCACAGATTCTTCTGCTTGTGTATAAATGAAATATTACACCATGGAGAAGGGATCCATTTCCCTTTCTGTTTCCAAACACTATTATTTTTAGTAAAAATTATTTTTTGTTGTCCTTTACTATTTAGAACATGCCAAATGAATTTGTCATTATATTCAATGGGACTCCTCATAGTGGCACTTTTCCACACTATTCCATAGGAATCATTAAAAATGACAGGTGCTTTTCCTATATGGCACTCTTGCCATCCTTCTTTATCAAAAAAAGTCTTTTTGTGGACAGTCATAAGTAGGATTTTTGGTCATAATTAAATCGTAAGAGGTAAATAAAGTCAAAATAAACTGAGTATTATTATTTTTGAAGATAGTTATGGCCCGATTTTTAACATACATACAGGAAGGATCGTTACCAATGCATAAGGGTCAATAATCAAATGGTAATATGAGATTATAGATTCTTTGTCCTTCCTCATAGGGTTAAATTGGCAATCGATCATCAGTTGGTCCAGGGAATATATGGGTCTTATTCAGATATATATGAAAGAATGGATCTTTCCAGGTTAACACTCTAAGTAATGGGGGATTAGGTATATAGACCCAATAAGTGTAATTACCGGCAGCTTCCTCATTACTTATGATCACCATCATCAGAAGTTGCAGGAGACCCCATCTCTTCATTCCAGGGTTTAATTCTCTTTGCAGGTAGCCAAATTTGGTCTCCATTTTCTGAAATGACAAGAGCATAGCCTTGCCCCCACACTTTGATCCTGCCTTTTTTCCATTCATTACTTAAAATATCTTTCCAGAATATTGGTTGGTCTTTATTTCTAATGTCCACTGTAGATGTTTGACATTTTCCAAAGTGACATTCCACAGGTATCAATGAATTATAAACATAAAGCTTTTGCCAATTGATCTTTTGGTGTTATAATACCATCATCTCCCCCTTTTTGTTTTAAAAGCATAGTTTTAGGGTATGATGGCTGCGTTCAACTATGACTTGACCTGTAGGATTATAAGGAATACCAGTAATATGCTCAACATCATACATAGAACAAAAAGAAGTAAAAGACTTACTAGTATAAGAAGGGCCATTATCAGTTTTAATTTTCAAGGGGCATCCCATCACAGCAAAAGCAGACCACAAATGGGAATGAACATGATGAAAACTTTCACCACTTTGTGCAGTAGCCCACAAAAAATGAGAATAAATATCAATGCAAACATGGACATATTGTAATTTACCAAATGATGGTATGTGAGTAACATCCATCTGCCACAGTTGATTAGGAGCCAGGCTTCTGGGATTAGTCTCAGCCTGAAAAAGCACTGTGGTTAAGGGTCCACAGGTGGGACAAGTATGAATAATTTCTTGAGCTTGATGTTTTGTAAATTGAGGAAATTTATGTTTAAGTCCCTTGGTATTAATATGAGTCAATGCGTGATATTTATTGGCATCTTGCAAACATCCTACTAATAAATCAACTCTTGCATTTTGGGTAGCTAGAGGACCAGGAAGGGAAGAATGAGACCGGATATGAGTAATATATATGGGATGACTTCTTTGCCGAATGAGAGCTTGAAGGTCAGCAAAAAGTTTAGATAATTCATTAATAATAAAAATATGAGCTGTTTCAATATGAGCTACAGTTAAACACACATTTTCAGAAACAGGGACAATATTCAAGGGCTCTTGAAATGTTTGTAAAACCTTAATGATGGCTGAAAGCTCTGAGTGTTGAGCAGACGAATAAGGAGTTTGTCAAACCTGGTCTTTTGAGAAGTAACGTATGCTACTTTTCCATTACTACTATTATCAGTAAATACTGTACAAGATGGTTGGGCTATGCACATAGCCCTGAAAAGCACTGCAAAAGTCTATTGTTGGGTTTTTTTTACAGATAGAGGAATGCAGCTGGCTTGACTTGTTTAAGAAGACACTAAAGAAAGTTTTAGCAAGATTTAAAACAAAGTGATAGCAACACAGCTAAACATTAACTTCTTGCAACAAACTAGCAGTGTTGTGGATTGCTGCACACTACAGTGTTGTTATTTTAATCTATGATAAGAAGTTGTTTCTATGACACATACTCTTTTGTAATAATTAAAACCATAATTAACCACATTGTACTTCTCTTTAATATTATGCTGAAATATTGGTAACTTTATACACTCTTAAGCATTCATAGGAACATTTTACTCATACAACTTTAATTAACAGAGGGTTAAAGGAAAGAAAAAACTTGTTCATTTTATAACACTTTTAAACCACCTTCTATTCGACTTATAACATATTAAATGAACTTAACTATTTAATTTTTCTTTCAAGGTAAAAGAACAAATCTCTTATAATTAGTTTGGAATAAAAGGCTACTTTTCAGGATTTGATTTTGAGAAAGCAGGTTTGAACGTTATGTTCTTTTAAAAGAGATAAAACTTTTCCTTCTTGGAACTCCAAGGAAATGATGAGGTTAAAGCACAAGAAGCTATTTTGATAAAACAGACTTACTTTCTTTGTATACTGATTATTCAGGAAACTTTTACCAAAACAGATTAATGATTTGAGAGGCTTTGAGAAAGAACAAAAAATTTTAACTTTGCATTAGTATACTACTTGATACTAAACCTTTTAAAATGTTATAGATAGACCCATCAAATTTTATTAACTTTAATCATAAAAATTTCTTTTCTATGAACCTTTTACATTTTTAGTATTCATTTAGGTTTTGGTTCACACTCTACTCTTTCCCATTAATTAATCATTTTATCTTAGGACAAAATCATCTCCTGTTTCCTTAATAATAAAAACACATTCCATACAGCCCACATACTAAGTTATCAGGCAAACTTCTTACAAATATAATACCATCAACACTAAACAAGCTTGTTAAAATAATAAACTTTTCTTCACTTTGAAGACTTAGTATCATGTGATATTAGAAACAGTCCCCTAGAAGCAAGTTATAAGGGGAGGCTGGCTGCTGCCAAATTTTCCCATTATAAAATTACCTTTTATTATTATTAATTCAGGTTTGTTTAATAATGACCTTTTGGAATTAGCCATTTAAACATTTTAATTTAAACAATGCTTTATTAATCTTCTTATAATTATTTATAACCATATAGACTATAATTATATTATTTTAAGACAAATTTTACCTTCACAGAACACAGTTCCTTACTTAAAGTTACCACAATACCTTTTACAACTTGCTACATGCATTTAAATTCCAAGAGTTCATGAAAATTAGCCATCCTACTTTAGGACAAAAAA
The DNA here is from genome assembly GCF_030445035.2 of Dasypus novemcinctus. Taxonomy (NCBI): domain Eukaryota; kingdom Metazoa; phylum Chordata; class Mammalia; order Cingulata; family Dasypodidae; genus Dasypus; species Dasypus novemcinctus. The sequence goes on along the minus strand of NC_080704.1, from coordinate 139,089,531 downwards.
CGATTTTTAGAAAAAAACTTATTAAATTTCAGTCAGCATTTCCACAAACTTTTAATCTTTAATATTCATTTAAGTTTTACATCCTTCATTTTATCCTGTGAAGAAAAATCAGCTCTTCATTTCAATCTAGGCAAGAACAACTTTTTATAAAAAGACATAGGAATTTTGTTAATCAACTTACAATTTTTATCATTGTAGAGACCTTATTAACATTTAAACTTAAGTATTAATATAAGCACTTATTTAATTTTTGGCCATTTGAATAGAGCTCTTTTTAAAAAATTTTTATTAATTTATATTACCATCGGGAGGTATCAAAATATACACTGACATTGAAAGAACAGACAGACATAAAACAATTACAACACATTAACAGAAACATACAGTTTGCAATTAACTCATAATTCTTACTTTCTTGGTATAGCTGTTTTTAAGTTCTTATTAAGATTTCTTCTGGAATCCATGTTGCCTCTAACATGCAAGCTTGTACTTGGAAACATTTTTATTAGTTATCAGCAATCAGTTAAGAAAACTTGAGCAGCATACATGTAGTTAAGCTCTAATTTAGCAGTTTAGACAGACCATTAACACATATTTTTGGATTATTATTCTGTAAGACTATACTGAGACTTGAAGTTCAGGAGTAAACTATTGATTTAAAACTGAAAATTCCTTTTTAAACCTTGATAAAAATTTTGTACTAATTTTATTATCTTGGTTAAATAAGCCCAATCAGAATTAGCATGGAAACATGGTTTAACTCTATTAACCCCCACTAACCCACAGCTACATTGTCATGTAGACAGCAGGGGGTTTGCAGAGATGCTGCCAGAATAGTTTCCTTATCTTAGTTAACGCTTTAACAGAGAGTTTTCTTACAAGCCTGGTTTCACTAACAAGGACTTTGTTTAGTATATTTGCCCATTTTAAATCTTTCAATAGTTTAAAAGGTATTGGCTCAGGATGAAACTCGACACTCCCTTGCAAACTATTTGTGTCTGGTGGTATCACATGTAATGTTATGGGGAAAGCATATAATAATTGTTTAACATAAGGCAAAGCATCAGCAATATCTGAAAACATTTCTAATTTAGGCTTAGTAACAGAAGGCAATTCAGTAGGTGCAGAGGATTGTACTGGATACACAGAAGATATTTCATTGGGATATTTCACTGAGCTTTTATTGATGAAAGGGTTAATATCAGGATGAGGGAAAAAACCTAGTGGTTCCCCATTCACCTCAAGTTCCTATTCTTGTTCCAATTTACAATCTTTCATTTCAAATTTACTTATGGGCTTAGAAAATATAGTAATTTCATCTTTCTCTCCTTTTTTAGACTGTAAAGGATCTAAGGCTGCTGCAATTTGTTGTCCTAAAGCCCACACCGACAGGGGTATAGTTTTTCTTTTTTGGTATGCTCTAAGTGGCGCCTTCATTACTTGTTTCCATTGCTTAAGATTTAAAAGATTTTTTCCTTGTGGCTGAAACCAATAACAGTGTTTTTGTACTAGAGCAAAAAGTTGAAGTAAATTAGCAGTTTTTACTGAGACTCTCGACAGAATTTAAAAGAGATTTTAGTACCTGTGAATATTCTTCCAGCTGTCCTGGTTGATTACCCATACCCTGATGATAGCAGAAAACAGGATTAATTAAAATTCTTACCACTGTGTGGTCAGACTTGAGTCACCCTTTGATGGATGCCTCAAACTTTCAGGAAGGTTTTCAGTTCTGCGTTCCTGATACTGTCATGGAAGAATCTCTGCTGCTGTCTCTACTTCGGGCCCCATGTTGGGTGCCAGATGTCAGAGTCGACGGACCCGAAGGGTATCGGGAATGAAAGACAAAAAGACATATTGGGATCAGGGGTTCTGAGAGCATTGATTTCTCAAGCTCATCAGACAAGTTTATTAATATCAGGAGCTTCTTTATATACCCCAAGCAACCATGAGAACCAGCAACTATTCTAGCTAATTATTCCCATAACTTCATTAATGAAAACACAGTGCACAGTGGATAAGATAGTAACTAAGGCCCAAGATGTTCTATTATGATATTGAAACAAGTATACTTATAAATCTTGTTGCCCATGTTACTTGAGATATCAAGTCTGGGTTCTGCTGGAATGTTATGTTTCCCAGAGAGATTAGCCACCTGCATGTACATCTCCAGGGACAGCATGACCCGGTGGTCAGAAAGTAACTTGCTACCATGGAAACAGCATGCTTTTGTTTCCCACAATGCACCTTGTCACTCAAGAACACTGATGGAAATGTACAATGAGATTATTATTATTTTATTCCTGCTAACAGAACATCCATTCTACAACCTATTGATCAAAGAGTAATTTCAAATTTTAAGTGTTATTATTTAAGAAATACATTTAATAAGAATATAGCTGATACAGTGATTCCTCTGATGGGTCTTGGCAAAGTCAATTGACAACTTTCTGGAAATGATTCTCTGTTCTAGATTCCATTAAGAATATTTTTTATTCAAGAGTGAGGTCAAAATATCAACATCATCATGAATTTGGAAGAAGTTGATTCCAAACCTCATGAATGACTTCAAAGGGTCCAAGACTTCTGTGGAAGAAGTAACTGCAGATTTGGTGGAAATATCCAGAGTACTAGAATTAGAAGTTGAGCCTGAAGATGGGACTGAATTGCTGCTATCTCATGATAAGCCTTGAAAGGATGAAGAGTTACTTCTTATAAATGATCAAAGAAAGCATTTTCTTGAGCTGGACTCTTCTCCTGGTGTGGAAACTGTAAATATTGTTGAAAAGATAACAACAGGATAGAATATTACACAAACTTACTTGATAAGGCAACAGTATAGATTGAGAGGATTGACTAATTTTTAAAGAGGCTCTACTTTAGGAAAAATACTGTCAAACATTTGTATGTCACAGAGAAATATTTTGTGAAAGGAAAAGCCACCAATGAAACAAACTTCATTGTTTTTATTTTAAGAAATTGCCAGCACCACCCAACCTTCAAGAAGCACCACTATGTTCAATCAGCAGCCATCAACATTAACCTAAGATCCTCCACCAGCAAAAAGTATATGACTCTCTGAAGGCATATATGACTGTTAACAATTCATAGCAAAAAAAATTACTTAAACTATGTACATTCTTTTTTAGACATAAGGTTCTTGCACACTTAATAGACTACATTATAGTGTAAGAATAAATTTTGGGGAAATGGTAAACCAAAAAGTCATATGACTCACTTTATTGAAGTGGTCTTGAATGAAACCTGCAATATCTCTGAGGTACACCTATAATTAACATGAATTGAATGCTTATTATGTGCCAAATACTGTGCTAAGCACTTTATGTATGTTTCATTTTTCTCATTTAACTATTTCTGTCACCTTTTAATAAAAGTTCCCATTTTCAAATAAATAATTGAGGATTTGAATGGTATAGTTTGCCAAAACTCTCACAAATAAAAATGGAAGAACAGGGATTTTGGATTCAAGTAGTTTAGCACTTGAATCCTCTAGACAGCAAAGTTTCAAAAAGGAGAACACACCCCTAATATTTAGCTTGTAAACATTTATAGGGTAATAAAATGAACAAACCTAAATTTTCTTACATGTTCAGTGTGGTAACATGAAAATAAAGTATGTGATAACTTATAATCTAAGCAAACATCTCATTGCCTCAAAACAAAATAAAATGAAAAGCAAGCAAAGGGCAGTCTAATGGTATCTACTTTCTCTGGGAACTAAAAATAAGGTAATCCACTCTAAAAGTTTTGAGGTTTGAAGAGCATGGAAATGTTTAGAAACAACTGTTGTAGAGAATGAAAGAGAGTTGACTGGGAAAAACAGAAATATTGTCATGTATCATTAATGGCCCCTTTAAAGAGATAAGTGATTGATTGACTCATAACTTGGTTGGTTGATGTAAACATTTTATTGTGAAATATACCATCAATGCAGAAATGTGAATTAACCATAAATACAAATGTATAATTATAATTATAAATATTGATGTTCATAGATCAATAAAGAATCCCCAGTACTTTGAACAACTCTTGTCCCCCTTCCTGCTTACATTCCACTTTTCCCAAGGCTATATATTTAATTTTGCAACAGTTTGCACAGTTGAGGTTTTTTCTTAAGGGCATTCAGTATCCTTACAGAGACCCCCAAAAGGTAGACAGTTGGATAATACTAAGATTGTGTTTAATAGCATGAGACAATGTAAAGACAACTGGATGAACTAATTAAGGTTATTAGCACAGTATCATTGAAGGAATGGACCATTAAGGAAGGGAGGTGAAATAATATTTTAAAAGGGAGAGAGAAGACCTGGGCCCTATCATCTATGGGATTAAAATATTAACAATTGACAGAAAGAAGAGATTTCAGTACACCAAAATTAGCCATTTTTTGGTAAAGATAGCCTAACAATTACCATTACGAATCCTATAAATATTAATAATAAAACTATGCAATGAATCAACAAATTTTTATCCCTTTCTGTACATTTTGCAATCTGTTGCTCCTGGACAGTCAATTAAAAAGCTACATTGTTTGATGTTACATATACTATGGTTCATTTGCTGAGCTTTTATTAATCTATCTGGGAATTGTTGATAGGGCATAAAACTATGAAACATGGATCATCATTTTATCTTTGCAGAAAAGCAGAACCCAAACACTATTTTAAGACCTGTTGACCGTGCTAACCATTGATCCACCTCTACAGATGTAAAAAGATTTTTTTCCAAACATGTATTCTCATTAGGTTTGTTTAATTGAGAAGAAATCATATCTATGTCTTATTGTGTTTATAGCTTCTGTGTTTTAGTTAGCTATAGCCACACTTCATTTTGAAAAGTATATCTCAAGAGTCCTCAGGGGATGATGACAGAGTAGGGATCTATGGAACAAAGTCCTCCAAACAAAACAACTATTAGACAAGTAAGAACTTTCTTAAGCAATTATTTTGGAACTCCAAAGGCCAGAAGAACAATGTATAGACTCCTGGGAAGAATGGGAGGAAGAAGTTGATAAATTATCATAAAGAAGAGAAATTACTTTTTCTGCACTGCCACTGTCAGGGCCATCTCCCACTCTTCAGGAAAGCCACCATGGGGTCACTTCCTGGCTAGATGCTGCTCAAAGAAAGAGACTTGAAGATATTCTTCCCTAAGAACAAGGATGGTCATGGTTGAACACTGATCATGGCTATTGATTAGCAAATTCATATCGGTGAATTCTGTTTCAGAGGCTAGTTATTGTATCAAACCCTCCCTCAGAAAATGGTGGTGGCAGCCATTGTTTAAACCTTCCATGAACAGGGGATTGAGTGGTAAAGTTATAAGGGTATAGGTCTTCTTAAGGGCTGTGGTTAATATTTAACAGGAGAGCTTCATATGCTGGCCAAGCCAGGAAAACTCAGCTTTGGGGAGCCATTAGAGAAGGTTTTGGTGGCCATTGTAATCCCCTCTCATGGGCACTTTGGTAATGGTCTGCACAAACTTCATGGATCCTTGGATGTGTTTGGCTGGGAAAAACTGACATGAGAAAGTCCTCCCTGTTGTGACTCTCCTCCCAGGACTTGCCCTCAGGCAAAAGCAGCATGACAAAATAAATGATTGCTAAAAACTATATTGTCAGTCTCTACAGAGGCATGTTGGCCTCACATATCCACAAGAGTGATGTCTCTCTCCTGGAAAACAGAGGCCCAGAAAACTCTTATAAACAGGGGAACTTCAAAATAACTAACAAGGAAACTCTCAGGACAATTATTGCTTATGTGTTTTCATATATGAATGATATACTTCAGTAAAATTTTATTTTAAAAATCCCAGGAGAAGACAGGGGTCCAGAAAGACAAGGAAACCCCTGCACACTACAATTACATTAGATAGACATAACTGATAAAAGGGTTGAAGTTAAGGAAAATCCATGTCTTATCACTAATTAGTTACAAAATCAAGAAACAGCATCTTAGGAAGTAAATCTCTGAGTTAACATTTTAAAATATTAAAATGCACGATTTTCAATTAGTGTACAAGATAAAGAAACAGAAAATGTTGGCCCATAAAAAGTAAGAGGATAAAAATACAGAAAAGTCCAATGAAGAAGATGAGAATGAAGACACACCAAAACAAAGTCTTTAAAATTATTTTTAAAATGCTCAAGGAGATGAAGGAATGTTTAGAGAAAGAAGTAAAAGCTATCAGGAAAACAATGAAGGAACAAAACAATAATCTAAGGAAAGAATTAGAAATTTTATTAAGGAACCAAATAGAACTACTGGAGTTGCAGACCAAAATAAGTGAAAGAATAAATGCCCAGGAGGGTTTTAAGATCAGATTGGAGCTGACAGAAGAAAGAATGAACTTGAAAACAAGACACTCGATATGAGTCTGGCTGAGGAGCAAAAAGAAACAAGAAATATTAAAAGTGAAAATAGACTAAAACCACTATCGAATGCCATCAAGCACACCAAAATTTATACAGTGGGTGTTGAGAAAATGAAGAAAGAATAAAAACAACTGAAGGGATAGACAAAAAATGACAGAGAACTTCAAATGCTCACAAAAGATATGAATATGCACATCCAAGAAGTTAAGAGAATATCAAACAGGATAAAAATGAAGAAAAATTCACCCTGCCATATACTGAATGCACTATCAATTTAAAAACATATGAGAGAGTTCTAAAAGCTGCAAGAGAAAAGCAATGTGTTACATACAAGGGAGTGAAAATTAGATGGAGTGCTGATTTTTTCATCAGAAACCATGGAAGTAAGAAAGGAGAGAGTTGCCATACTTAAAGTGCTGAAAGAAAAAGGTGCCAGCCAAGAAAATTCTACCCAGCAAGACTCTCAAACATGAGGAAGAGACTAAAACTTCTCAGATAAACAAAAGTTGAGAAAATTCATTCCCCTTAAACACCCCCTACAAGCAATGCTAAAGAAAGTTCTTCACACTGAAATGGAAGAAAACAAGACTGGTTCAAAGAAGCATAAAAAATAAAGACCTGAGGTAGAGTTAAACATTTAGGTAATTAAAAATGTCATTATTATTGTATCTTATTGTATGGTACATAACTCCACTTCTTACAGATAAGTAGTAACAAGTACATAAAGTGATGGCAATAAATAGAGGTAAAGGAAAAGTGTATTGCATACAATGGAATTTAAGTTAATATCAAACCAAATATGATTGCCATACATTTAGGATGTTAAAGTTTAACATTAAGGTAATTACAAAGAAAACAGGTGAAAAATATATCCAGAAAAAAATGAGAAGTTATTCTTTTGGAGCAACACACAAAAAAAGTAAATAATTATAAAATTAGGATCTAATGGATATAGGGGATAAAAAACATTTAAGATTTATAAAGTCTAAATATTAAATGGCAGAAGAAAGCCCTGTATTATCAGTAGTGACTATAAATGTAAATAGAGCAAGTGAAAAGGCAGGGATTTGTAGAATGGATTAAAAAGCATGGCCCAAACTGATCTACACATTCAATGCAATCCCAATAAAAATCAACACAGCCTTCTTTAAGGAACTAGAAAAACTAACTATGAAATTTATTTGGAACAAAAAGAGTCCCCGAATAGCCAAAGACATATTGAAAAAGAAAAACGAAATAGGAGGAATCACACTTCCTGACTTCAAAACATACTACGAAGCTACAGTAGTGAAAACAGCATGGTATTGGCATAAGGAGAGACACACAGACCAATGGAATCGAATTGAAAGTTCAGATATAGAACCTCATGTATATAGCCATATAATATTCGATAAAGCCACCAAACCCTCTCAACTGGGAGAGAATGGCCTATTCAACAAATGGTGCCTGGAGAACTGGATAGCTATATGTAGAAGAATGAAAGAGGATTACCATCTCACACCTTATACAAAGATCAACTCAAGATGGATCAAAGACCTAAATATAAGAGCCAAGACCATAAAGACCTTAGAAAGCAGTGTAGGGAAACATCTACAGGACCTTGTAATAGGAAATGGCTTCATGAATATCACACCAAAAGCACAAGCAGCAAAAGAACAAATAGATAAATGGGACTACCTCAAAATTAAAGCCTTCTGCACCTCAAAGGAGTTTGTCAAGAAAGTAAAAAGGGAACCCACACAATGGGAGAAAATATTTGGCAACCATATATCTGATAAGAGACTTATAACTTGCATATATAAAGAACTCATAGATCTTGAAAACAAAAAGATAAACAACCCATTTAAAAAATGGGAAAAAGATTTAAACAGACACTTCTCCAAAGAAGAAATACAAATGGCTAAAAAGCACATGAAAAAATGCTCCAAATCCCTAGCTATCAGGGAAATGCAAATCAAAACTACAATGAGATACCATCTTACTCCCATAAGATTGGCAGCCATGAAAAAAACAGTAGAATACAAATGCTGGAGAGGATGTTAAGAAAGGGGAACACTCATCCATTGCTGGTGGGAATGCAGAAGGATCCAACCATTCTGGAGGACAGTTTGGCAGTTTCTCAAAAAATTATCCATAGATTTGCCATATGACCCAGCAATACCACTGCTGGGTATATACCCATCAGATCTGAAAACAAGGACACAAACCGATATATGTACACCAATGTTCATAGCAGCATTGTTCACCATCGCCAAAAGTTGGAATCAATCCAAAAGTCCATCAACAGATGAGTGGATCAATAAAATGTGGTATATACACACAATGGAATACTACTCAGCTGTAAGAACCAATACACTACAATCGCACGTGATAACATGGATGAACCTTGAGAATCTTATGTTGAGTGAAGCAACCCAGGCATTGAAGGACAAATACTATATGACTTCAATGATATGAAATAAGTTAACTGCCTCAGAGAGCTAGAGTCTGGAAAAGTGGCTTACTGGAAATCGGGGGGTGGAGGAAGGATGTGAGTTAATGTCTGTAGGGGTGGAATCTGTGATGAGCTGGGGGTAAGTATGAGCACAAAGAAGGGACAAAATGGGGGCAAGGGGTTACCTTCGGGTGGGGTTTTCTGGGTTTGAGGGGGGCTGGGGATGGGAAGAGGGGTAATATGGTCCAAGAAATAGGTGGGAGGGAGGGGCAACATACAAACATGGGAGAGTGCCAGAAGTTCATTGAGAACTAAATGTTGAGTAAAACGTATCAAAGTATAAGTAGGAGGGTTACCTGGTTATGACGCTCAGGGGGTATGGTCTGATGCGGGAGGACTCCGGAGGGAATAGCTGAAGGCTCATTTTGCCAAGGTGGGTTCTACCAATGGGTGGGGTGGACCCATATCCTGGGGAAGACTAATGCCGTCGAATAGAGAGAACTGTATCTCTCGTGAGAAAGGACGGCTCCCAGGGCATTAGATTGGCAGGCGTTGTGGGCCCTAAGGGGAGGGGAAAATGGACGTGCAATGGATGGAACAAAGGTAAATAAGGGGGCAAAAGAGGAGCTATGTGAGAGTACACGAGGATGAATATAAAACAGCTAATATTAAACCAAAAACATATAGGGGACGACAGACTAATAATGAAAACCATAAGACAAAACATAGGATAACTAAAAAATTTAGAAAACTGTACAACCTAAAGTATGGACCACATAGTAAGCACAAATGTTACCTTGTGTGAAAACTATAGTTTCGGAATCTCTACATCAGTTTCAGGAAATATGATATGAATAAGTTAAAAGATTATTGCTGTGGAAGGGAAAAGGTTTTATGGTGGATCTGGGGAAATACTGTATATTGTATATATGAATTTTGGTGATCTAAGACTCTTCTGAAGCTGACATTATGTTGGGATTCACTTTACGGGAAGTTTTGGATCACAGAGTGGTTCAACAATGACAGCGGAGGAATACTGATATGGGGTGTTATTGACAGGATATATATGGTTGACAGGGAGTTATACAGGGCATATGCCCAGGGTGTATGGTAATGTCTATATATACTCATAGTGGAAACAATTAAAAACAACAGCTGGGGGGTTGCTGGGCTCCTGGCCGGGGGGTCACTGTTGTGGGCCCTGGGAGAGCAGCGGCAATCCTCCAGGTGCAACAGCAAGAACCAGGAAGGAAGGAGGGCCCAACAGTGGGCTCTTGATACTAATGGCTACACTTTTGAGCCTATGCACCTGCAATAAGAACAAGGCCTAGAGTAGCATTGTGCCTGGGGGTTTCCTCCTGACAGCCTTCATGTTACTCAAATGTGGCCACTCTCACAGCCAAACTCAGCGTGTAGATGTGATGCATTCCCCCCAGCGTGGGACACGACACCCGGGGATGAGCCTCCCTGGCACCGAGGGATCACTACCACATACCAGCTGAAGAAGCAACTAGAAAATGACCTTGAATTAAAGATTCAATGCGGAACAGCAGAATATACCTGTCTACATATAATAACATGACTTCGGGAAGCGGTTTGACCTAATGTAAGGGGGAAATGGAAAGGAGAAATGAGATTATAAGGCTGTGAGTCTCTAAAAAAGAGTCTGGAGGTTGTCAGAAGGAATACCCCTATGTACAACTGAACAGAGTCTAAGAGACAGATAAGGTAGATACAACCCCAGGTATTGGTTCTTTTGAGGGATAAAGAGACCCACGGGTTCTATGGTCATGGCAGAAGGGGTTCACTGCCATGACAGATGGCCCTTCTTTGGAGCTGGTGTTTCTGCGTGATGGAAATGGACTCAGAGGGGATCTCTTTTCACAAGACTTGCATGCTACTTTATTGGAATTGTAGTTGGTGCTGGGTTTAAGATATATGTAGGGGATTTGAATCTCTGGACTGATAATATGACACCCAGGCCCAGAGCCTCAACAGACTTCAGCTCCTACACTTTGACTTATTGGACTTACTCCACTCAGCTAACATGGAATTGAAGAAGGTCAACCACCACAACATGGAGCCTAGAGTGTCTACAACTAGAAGCGGGAAGAGTGCATCCAGTACCCATGTGGAATCTAAGCCCTCACTTGACATAGGTGTGCAATGGACACAACCAATCCAATGTCCACAGAGAAAATGTGGAATGGGTGTGGGAAAGGTAGCCATGGGGGCTGCTGGGTGTGGGGAACGGGAGGAAGAGATGAGATGTGGAGGCGTTTTCGGGACGTGGAGTTGTCCTGGATGGTGCTTCACGGACAATTACGGGACACTGTGGATCCCCCCAGGACCCACTGGATGGAACGTGAGAGAGTCTGGGCTATGATGTGGACCATTGACTATGGGGTGCAGTGATGCTCAGAGATGAACTTACCAGGTGCAATGGATGTATCACGATGATGGGAGAGAGTGTTGCTGTGGGGGGAGTGGGGGGCGGGGGCGGTGGGGTTGAATGGGACCTCATATATATTTTTTAATGTAATTAAAAATAATAATAATAAATAAATATTAAAAAAAAAGCATGGCCCAACTATATACTCACAGCAAGAGATTCACCAAAATCAAAGGCACAGGTAGTTTAAGGGCATAAGAATGAAAAAATATTCTATGAAAATAATAACCTGGGAGGGAGGAGCAACATACGAACATAGGAGAGTGTCAGGTGTTGGTTGAGAGTAAAATGCTGAGAAAACCGTATCAAAATATAATTAGGAGGGTTACCTGTTTAGGATGCTTGGAGGGGATGATCTGACACGGGACGGACTCCTGGGGAATGTCTGAATGCTCATTTTGCAAGGGTGGGTTGTAGCATTGGGTAGAGAACCAAGTAGTGAGAGTGGTGGTGGACCCACATCCTGGGGAGGACTAATTCCATCAAATAGAGGGAACTGTATCTCTCGAGAGGAAGCATGGCTCCCAGGGCATTAGGGCAGTTGAGCAAGTCAGGCCCTGAACACTGTTGCAAGTATCTCTGGACGTGGCTCCTTGGGAAATTGAGATTGGCTGTCATTGTGGGCCCCAAGGGGAGGGGAAATTGGATGCTCAATGGATGGAACCAAGGTAAATGTGGGGACAAGAGAGGAGTTTCCCTAGAGTACACAAGAATGAATATAAAACGTGTAATATTACACCAAAAACATATAAGGGACAACAGACTAATAATGTAAACCATAATGTAAAACATAGGATAACTAAAAAATTTAGAAAACTGTATATCCTAAAGTATGGACCACAATGTAAGCACAGATGTCACCTTGTTTGAAAGCTATTGTCTCAGAGTCTGTACATTAGTTTCAGTAAAAATGATATGAATAAGTTAAAAGATTATCGCTGTGGAAGGGAAAAGGTTTTACGGTGGATGTGTGGGAGTACTGTATATTGTATATATGAATTACTGTGATCTAGGGCTCCTGTGAAGAAAGTCTCAATAATTAGGAAAAAAGGAAAGAAAAAGATAGGATGTAGAATTTTTCCAAATCAGTATGTATTCTATAACCTTTAAACTCATTGCTATATTCCATTTTAATAGTAGGGGAACCTGACATTATATTGGGCTTCACTTTTCAGGAAGTTTTGGATCATAGAGTGGTTCAACAAGGGGAGTGGAGGAATACTGGTATGGGATGTTATTGACAGGGGACATATGGTTGACAGTGAGTTATACAGGGCATGTGTCCAGGGTGCATGGAAATGTTTGGCTATACTCATAGTGGAAACAATTAAAAACAACAGCTGGGGGGGTACTGGGTTACTGGCCAGGGGGAGCTCTGTCAAGGTCCCTAGGGGAGCAGCGTCAGTCCCCCAGGTGCAATGGCAAGGCCAGGAAGGAATGAGGGTCCAACAGTGAGCCCCTGATACTAATGACTATGCTTGTGAGCCTATATACCTGAAATAAGAACAAGGCCTAGAGCAGCACTGTGCCTAAGAGTTCCCTCGTGACAGCCTACATGTTACTCAAATGTGGCCATTGTCGAAGCCAAACTCAGCATGTAAATGCAATGCCTTCCCCTCAGCATGGGACATGACACACAGGGATGAGCATCCCTGGCACGGAGGGATCACTACCAAGTACCAGCTGATGGCATAACTAGAAAATGACCTTGAATTAAAGGTTCAACGCAGACCAGCAGAATATCCCTGTCTACATATAAAAACAGGAGTTAAAAATGCTGTTTGATCTAAATTAAGGGGGAAATGGAAAGGACAAATAATTTTATATGGCTATGAGTCCCTAAAAAAGAGTCCGGAGGTTGTCAGAAGGATTGCCCTTATGCACACCTGAGCAGAGTCTCAGAGACAGATAAAGTAGATACGACTCCAGCTATTGGTTCTTTTGAGGGATAAAGAGACCCACAGGTTCTATGGTCATGGCAGATGGAGTTCACTGCCATGTCAGTTGGCCCTTCTTTGGAGCTGGTGTTTCTGCGTGATGGAGCTGGACTCAGATGGGATCTCTTTTCACAAGCCTTTCATGCTACTTTACTGGAATTGTAGTTGGTGCTGGGGTTTAAGATATATCTAGGGGATTTGAATCTCTGGACTGACAATATGATAGCCAGGCCCTGAGCCTCAACAGACTTCAGCTCCTACACTCTGATTTATTGGACTTATCCCACTCAGCTAAGATGGAGTTGAAGAAGGTCAACCACCACACCATGGAGCCTAGAGTGCCTACAACCAAAAGCAGGAGGATTGCATGTGGAATCTAAGCCCCCTCTTGACATAGATGTGGAATGAACACAACCAAACCAAGGTCCACAGGAAGGAAGAATACAGTAAGGATTAGAGTGGACTTAATGATAATCTATTCATGAACTATTGTGGTTAATAATCGAGAAAATGTGGCATTGGTGTGGAAAAAGTGGCCATGGTGGCTGTTGGGGGCAGGGAATGGGAGGAAGAGATGAGATGTGGAGACATTTTCGGGACTTGGAGTTGTCCTGGGTGGTGCTGCAGGGACAATTGCCGGACATTGTATGTCTTCCCATGGCCCACTGGATGGAACATGGGAGAGTGTGGGCTATGGTGTGGACCATTGGCCATGGGGTACAGCAATGCCCAGAGATGTACTCACCAGATGCAATGGATGTGTCATGATGATGGGGGAGAGTGTTACTGTGGGGGGAGTGGTGGGGTGGGGGCAGTGTGGGTGAATGGGGACCTCATATTTTTTAATGTAATATTTTTTTTAAAAAATGAATAAAAAAAATAAAGTGAATAAATGTAAGTATCAAGAATGTGAAAGGGAATATCATCATTTCAGATCCTACAATATCTTAAATAAGAGGTTATTGTGTACACATGCATGCCAATAAATGTGAAAATGTCAAGAAAAAAATACAAATTTATTTTTCTATCAATTAAATGTTTTAAAATTTGCCCTAATGGTCATAATATGTATTATATGCTCTACAGATAATAGGATAATTTTTCTAATGAAAATAGCTAATATATGCTACATATATGGACTTTAAAGTGTGGTAATAAAGTCCTTTTGGTGACTGTAGCCTCCATGTTTCTTATGTAAAGTTTTGTGAAAATGGCTATTGATTTAACTGATTATCTACAAATGGCTCAACAAACACATTCCTGATGTTGTGAATGAATTTTAAAAATTATTTTGCTTAATACAGTAACTATGTTTTCATATGTTTAATTCCTGCAAAATTTATTCAGAATAAATTCATTTTTAAATGTTAAAAAAAAAGAAAATAATAACCTAAAAAGAGTGGGGTGACCATATTAATATCATATTAAATAAACTTTAAGTTAAAACCACTTTTGAGAGGAAAAGATGGTCATTATATATTGATGAATGTGGTAATTAAAAAGAAAGATACTAAAATTTTAAATAAATATATACCTAAGAGCAGAGCTCCAAAATATATGAAGCAAATGCTGACAGATTTGAAGGGAGAAATGTATGGCTCTACATTAATAATATGTTACTTTAGCATACCACTCCTAATAATGGATAGAACATCTAATCAATAGTTCAAGAAGGAAGTACAGGAGTTGAATGATATAGTAAACCAACTACACTTACAAATGTATAAGAACACCACACCCAGAGACAAAAAAAATACATATTTTTATTGATTGAACATGGATTCTTCTACATATATGGGCAATATACTGGGTCACGAAACAGGCCTATTGAAGTCGCACAATATTTATTCTCTGAACAAAATGGAATGAGGCTAGAAATCAATAATAGAGCAATAAATGGAAAATTCACCAATATGTGGAAGTTAAACAACATATTCTTACACAACCAAAGGATTGAAGAGGAAATCAGAATTGAAATTAGAAAATGACTTGAGGCTAATGAAAATTAAAATACAATATACCAAAGCTTATGAGATGTATCAAAAGCAGTGCTGAGATGGAGAAATATAGGTCTAATACTTACATTAATAAAAGGAGAGTTCAAACAAGACACATAGCCTCAAAACTGGAAGAACTACTAAAGACAGGGAAGCCACACTGAAAAGAAGCAGAAGAATGGAAATAATCAAGATTGGAGTGGAGATAAATGAAATAGAAAGAAAAAACAACACAGAGAATCCAGAAAACCAAAATTTGACTCTGAAAAAAATCAATAAAATCTACAAGACATGTGCTTGACACAAAAAGAAAATGAGAAGCAGAAATAAAAAAAGTCTATAAGAGTGTACTATGAACAACGGCAAATGAATAAATTAGATAACCTATTTGAAATTCACAAATTCCTAGAAATACACGATCTACATTCACTTAAGAAAAAAATAGAAGATCTCAACAAACAAATTATTAATAAAGAGTTTGAATCAGTAGTCAAAAAGCAACCAAGAAAGAGAATCCCAGGACTAGATGGCATGACAGGGGAATTCTAAATATTTCAAAAAATCTTCATTTCAATTCTGCATAGTCTTCTAAAAATTGAAAAAGGAACACAGCCTCTGTCTACCAGTCCACCCTCACCCTTATAACAAAGCCAGTTAAAGATACCACAGAAAAGTACAGGCCAATATCTCATATTTACATAGATGCAAAAATCTTCAACAAAACATTAACAAATGGAATCCAACAGCATATTCAAAGAATTATGCACCATGATCAAGTGGTATTTATAGCTAGCATGCAAGTTCATTTCAACCTAAGAAAATCAATTAATATAATATACGAACATCACATGCTGATGGAAAACAAAAAGCAAATGAACATCTCATTTAATGGAAAAAGGCATTTGATGAAATACAATACCATTTCTTTATTAAAAATACTAGGAATAGAAGGGAATGTCCTCAATATCAAAAAAGGCATATATGAAAAGTCCTCAGCTAACATCCTACTTAATGATGAAAAGTAGTGAACTTTCCCTGTAAGATCAGGAAAAAGACATACTTGCCCCCTATTACCGCTGTCATTCAACATTGTATAGGAAGCTCATGCCAGAGCAATTAGGCAAAAGCAAAGAAATAAAGGCATCCAAAATAGAAAGGAAAAAATACAATTTTATTTATTTGCAGATTATATGACTTCATATACAGAAAGCACTGAAAAATCAATATCAGAGTTCCTAGAGCTAATAAATTATTTCAGCAAACTGATACAGCACAAGATCAATACCCAAAAATCAGTAGTGTTTCTATACACAAGCTATGAACATTTGGAAGAAGAAAGCAAAATATAATTTTTCATAATAGCAACTAAAATAATCAAATATCTAGGAATAAATCTTACGAAGGATTTAAAGGATTATACACATTAATCTACAAGACACTGTTAAAAGAAATGAAAGAAAACCTAAGTAAATGAATGGACATTCCATTTTTGTGGATTGGAAGATTTAATATTGTTAAGATGTCAAAACTTCGTAACTCAAATTATAAATTCAATGCAATCCCATCCAAAATTCTAACAACATTCTTTGCAGAAATGTAAAAGCCAATCATCAAAATTATATTGAAAGGTAAGGGAACCAGAATAGCTAAAGCCATATTGATAATGAAGAATTATTATCTTTGAAGACATCATACTGAATGAAATAATCCAGATATAAAAGGACAATATCTCACTGTTATGAAATAATTAGGATAAACAAACTCATAGAGTCATACTCTATAATATAGGCTACCCGGGATTGTAGTGGGGATAGGGATTAGGAAGTTAATATACAGGGGTCCTATTTGGAAACAATAGAAATGTCTTTGTAATAGATAGTGATGATAATAGAACAACATTGTGAAGGTACTTAAGAGCACTGAAATATAAATCTGAGTGTGGTTAAAAAGGGGAAATGTTAGGATGGATGTACTGTAATGGAAACAATTTTTGAAAATCTATGGGTATGTGGGAACACCTTCCCACTCATTGTATGGATATTGCAGGAACAGATGCTGGACATTATATATACTTCCATAACCCACTGAATGTACAGGAAGAGAGTGTAAACTACAATGTAAACTATAATCCATGTGGTACAGCAGTGCTCCAAAATGTGTTCACCAAATACAATGAATGAGCCACATGGAAAAAAAAAAGAGAGAGAGGGAGAGAAGGGGACCCAAACTAAAGCCTAGTTGGTGCAAGTATCGCCAGATCACATTTAAGTTAGTAAGGAGATTAAACTAGGTATTTTAATAAATTTCTAAACTACTTATGTGAGAAAAAAATCTATGGAACTTCACTGCACAAACAAGGAACCCTAAGTTAAACCATGGACTATAGTTAATTGTAAAATTATAAAAAGTTGCTTTGATCAATTGTAACAAATACTGCACCCCAGTGAGATTAGATATTAATAGGGTGGCATATGAAATCCTGTGTTTTATGTATGATTGTCCTGTAAACCTAAACTTTCCTAATAAAGAAAAAATATATATAGTACACTGAAATGAAAACTTATGGCAAAGCCACAGTAATCAGAACTGCATGGCACAAACACAAGGACAGATAAAATGATCAATGAAATTGAATTGATAACAAAAATCAACTCTCATATTTATGGCTAACTGATTTTTGACAAGGTGGTAAAGACCACTCAATTGAGAATGAATTGTCTCTTCAACAAATATTTTTCAGAAAGCTGGATCTCCATTTGTAAAAAATAGTTAGGAGGATCCCTTATTCACAATATATACCAAAAAAAAAAACCCACCACAAAACCCTCAGAATGGATCAGACCACACTATAACAGATAGAACTATCAAATGCCTAGGGGGAAAAAAAAAACATAGGGAAGAATCATCAAGAACTTGTGTTAGGCTGTGATTTCTTAGACTTTCTACCCAAAGCACAATCCAAACAAACAAAAAAACATAATAATAGGATCTCATCCAAATTAAAACCCTTTGTTCCTCAAATTTATTTATCATGAAAGTAAACTGACAATATACAAAAATAGGAGACAATATTTGGAAAGCAAATATTTGATAAAGAATTAATATACAGAATATATAAAGAAATATTTCAACTTAACAATAAAAAGACAAACAACTCAGTTTTAAAACTTGGTCAAAGATTTGAACAGAGATCTCTCAAATGAAGATAGATGCCCAAAAAGCCCATGTAAAGAGGATCAACATCATTAACTCTGAGAGAAATTCAAATGGAAAACACAATTAGATACCATTTCACAATCATTAGAATGACTGGTATTTTTTTAAGTAAAATAAGTAGTGGAGAGGATGCATAGTGATAGGAGTACGCATTCATTGCTGGTGGGAATGGAAAATGGTGCAGGCACTGTGGAAAACAGTTTGTCAGTTCCTCTGAAAGCAAAATATAGAACTACCATGTGACCTTGCAATCCCACTTCTAGGTCTATATCCAAAAAAATTGAAAGCAGAGGCTTGGTCAGATATTTGCAATATTATTTGAATGGCAGCATTATTATGCCAATTGCCAAAACATGGAAACAACCCAAGGTTCCATCGACCAATTAATGGATAAGCAAAATATTGTATATACATACAATGGAATATTATTCAGCAATAAAATGGAATGAAGGTCTGATACAACAATGATAACTTTGAAGAAATCATGTTGAGTGGAAAGAAAGAAGCCACTTATTAAAGGGCAAGTATTATATGATCTCACTGTTTGTAAAGAATTAGAATAAGAAAATTCATCAAATTAGAATCTAGAATATAGTTTACCAGGGAATGTAATGGAAATAGGGAATGGGAAATGAAGGCTTAAAAGAATTGGGCTACTATTTGGAATGATGAAAATGTTTTGGTATTAGATGGTGGTGATGTTAGCATAACATTGTGAATATAATTAATTGCACTGAAATGTATATCTGAATATGATTTAAATGGGGAATGTTAGATTACATATATTAAACAGAATGAATTTTTTTAAAAAACCCATGGAACTACACTACAGAGTGAACCCTAGTTTATTTTTTTTTTCCCTCCCATCATCATGACACATCCATTGCATTTGGCAAGTACATCTCTAGGCACCCCCACACCCCATGGTCAATGGTCCACACCATGGCCCACACTCTCCCCCATTCCATCCAGTGGGCCCTGTGAGGATTTACAATGTCCAGTGATTGCCCCTGAAGCACCATCCAGGGCAGCTCTACGTCCCAAAGATGCCTCCACCTCTCATCTCTTCCTGCCTTTCCCCATACCCATCAGCCATCATGTCCACTTTTCTCAATCCAATGCCACCTTTTCTTTGTGGACATTGGATTGGTTGTGTCCATTGCACCTCTATGTCAAGAGGAGGCTCAGATTCCACCTGGATGCTGGATGCAATCCTCCCACTTTCAGTTGTAATCACTCTAGGCTCCATGGTGTGGTGGTTGTCCTTCTTCAACTCCATCTTAGCTGAGTGTGGTGAGCCCAATAAGTCAGATTGTAGGTGCTGGAGTCTGTTGAGGCTCAGGACCTGGCTATCACATTGTCAGTCCAGAGATTCAAATCCCCTAAATATATCTTAAACCCCGACACTAACTGCACCTCCAGCACATTAGCATGAAAGTCTTATGAAGAGAGATCTCATCTGAGTCCAGATTCATCACACATAAACACCAGTTCCAAAGAGGGGCCATCTGACCTGGTAGTTAACCCCATCGGCCATGACCATAACTCCCATGGGTGAACCCTAGTTTAGACCATGATAATTAATGTTACAGGTATATTAAAAAGTGGTGTCATCAATTTTAACAAATATTTCACACCAATGCATAAAGATGGTAATATGTTATATGGAAATCCTGCATTTTATGCTCAATTGTTCTGTAAATTCACAAATAATCTAATAAAGAAAATGTGTGTACCTCAGACCTACTCCAAAACAATATTTATTAAAATTTTGATTAGTAAAAGTAGGGGTAATAACAGAATATCTAAAAATCATGCAGCCCATTTATTCCATTGTTCCACAAAAATTTATCCTTGGATTAACCTAGATCAGCAGAGATCCATGTAAGTGAATAATATGGTTAGGTATCCTAAACAATTTTAATTGTTGTCATCAGTTTACCTTGAAGAGACCTATAAGGCATAAACTTATGAAATGTTTCATTTTATTTACTGAAAAGCTTTTGTTGAGAACATTGGCCATCACACTATAGAACATCCTCTTTATAAAAATTGACTGGGAAATTTTCTCTTCTGTCTCAGTAACAAATATAGGTATATTGCTTCTACACAACTGGTTTATTTTTATATTTTCTTTACTGTAAATCATGTGACTATCTTTGCTTTAAATGATAGGAAGCTCAGATGTAGATGTTAGGCCTACTTTTAACAGTTGTATTAATATTATGACATTAATTATGTGTATTATATTATCCCGGCTTTATTTTATTTTTCCATATTCATATTTTGGGCCTGATTGATCTTCCTTACTTTTTCTTTCAATCTTTCATTGTGTACGCATATTGTAAGCCATCTTAAATATTTTGGAGACATGGTGGGGCATAAATCAGCAAATATATTATACCTAAATTATCAACAAAGTTGGCAGCATTGTCCAGAGTGGAGTTCTTAACAATGCATCTATGAGCTAGTACTGAAATTTGAAAAAAACGTTATTATAGTGGGGACATGTTGGTAAGTGTGTGATATATTTATTAAATAATGCACCATATAGTGTGAACTTAGTGAGGGGTCCATGGTTTCACCTGACTGGCACATGGATCCATGGAACAAAAAAGTTTCAGAAGCCCTGGTCTAGTGAAAAGAACAAAGCTAAGCTCACATAACATCACTAGGTCTCTAATTTCTGATCTAAAAAATGGAAATTAAACTTTATCACTTGAGATCTTCATGAGAGAAAAATCAAATAGTATAATGAAAACATTTTAAACAAACATTGATAATATAAATGAAAAACAGTCAGAATGTACTCATCTTTCAAGTGAAACATAATTGGTGATTTGGACTATAATAAATTAAATAAGGATTACACCCACCAATTACCTTGGAAATAACAATAGCCATCTAAAAATTTCCTGAAGACACTGTTAGTAATATTGCTCTAAGTCTGATGACAATCTGCAATTAGGCATTATCATCTATCTAAATCATTAAGTGTGTTTCTGCATGCAAAAATGTTTTGTTGCAACTTCCACACCTCTTTATCCCAGAAAATAAGATATTCTGGCTACTCATCTATATATTAAAAGGTGGATTGCACATTCAACACGTACACTTCTAGACCAAAAAAATGTGTAATTTCATGATTTTTCTTGTATTATATGACAAACTATTCACAGTTTTTCTATGTTGTCATAAAATTATAACTACTTTGAAATTATTAAACATTTTTATAGAACTAATTACAAGTTCAGTGCTCTACTAACCCTTTTATAATAAAATAGCTACCTGCTTAATATCAAGGTCTAATCTGTAATGGTATCATAAATGATGTTAATGAAACCCAAAACCACTGGTAAATCTGAGGAAATATCATATTCAACACACTGATGTGCAGCCAAACACAAAACCAATACATTTCTTGGAAAAGTGATATAGGTGGCTGCTTTGAAGGTGATTGTGAAAATCCAGGCAAGAGCATCAAAAACTTATTTGGCAGCACTGTTAATAAAGTATGGCATAAAATTAAGATATTAATGAGCCTATAGGAAAATGTACAGGTATCAACTACCACTGCTAACATCAAAGCCAAAGAGAAGCAAAGCTACATATTTGCATAGTTTTCTTAAAAATCCTAAGAAAGGACTAAGGGACAAGTGGCCAACAATATGAAGGTTTTAATATACACACACACATCATGAAATAACCTTCACTTCAAGAGGTGAAGCTTAATTTTCCTCCCTTTGAATATGAACTGGAGTTACTGACTTGCTTCTAATGAATTTTATAAAAAGAGATAATGTTATATGACTTTGGAGCCTAGGTCATGAAAAGAGTTTTGATTTCCTGATTACTCTCCTTCATGGAACATGAAACCAGATCCTTAAGTCATGATGACACTAACCTATCCAGAGGTCCATGTGGTTAGGAAATGAGGCCTCCAGCCAGCAGCCAATGAAAAAAACAAGGATTCCTACAAACAGGCATGTGTGTGAGCTTAGAATGGATCATCCAGCCCCCAAGTAAAGCTTGCACAGGACTGCAGACCTGGTCAACATCTTGGAGGCAACCTCAGGGATGACCCTGAGCCAGACCCACCTTGCTAAAGCTGTCAAAAAATTCCTAATTCTAAGAAACTATGAGATAATAAATGTGTGTTTTAAGCCACCAAATGTAGGGGTAAATTGTTACATAGAGTAGAAAACTCACACTAATAAGGAAGTCCATTCTAGACATATCATGCCTATGAATCCATAGAAAAGAGGGAGAAAAATCTTTAGTAAATAATGGAGAATATCTAACAAAGTAATATACCTCTATGTTTCAATGAAAGTAAGGTCATCTTTGTAAGTGCCTTATTATCCCTCTTCATAAGGTCGACTTTTATAGGTTTTTTTATAGTTCAAAAGCAGATTGTGATATTAATTTTTAACATATATTCTTCATGGATTACTGGTGAAAAAACATTAGCCACACCAAATGTGTGAAAGAAACATTTATCTAGGAAAGAAACATTAGCCACACCAAATATATGACTTCTGCCCTATTCTTTGCTTTCTTTTTAGACACTGTGATTATTTCCAATATCACGAGACTAGTAATCAATTTTGAAAACTTTTTGTGTCTTTTAGTATTGCTAGAACCATAATCATTGCTGGCAGTTTAAGAACCAAACAAAAATGTGTTTAAATATCACAGAAACAAAATATTACATATTTGTACCAAAAAACTGGAAAAATTGCAGATAATCTTTCACCCAAACATATGCTACTTAAAATGTTCTCCACACCCATTTAATTGCCCACATCTTTTTAATTTTTTTAATTTTTAAATTTCATTTTTAAAAAGGCTTTAGATTACATAAATGTTACAAAAAATATAGAGGATTAACATTTACCTCAACCCTCCCACAGTTCAGCCATTAACAACATCTATCATTATTATGGTACATTTTTTACAATTAATGAACACATATTGAAGCAGTGCTACTAACCATGATCTATAGTTCACATTACAATTTACAGTTTGCACAGCACAACTTTATAGGTCTTGACAAAGCATATAAGAACCTGTATCTGGTATTGCAATGTCATGCAGGACAATTCCAGTATGCCCAAAAATGCACAAAGTTACACTTATTCCCTCCTGTCTGAAACTCTGGTGAGCACTGCTTTTATATCAATGATAAGAGCTCTTCCATTGTTAGAATAATAATGTCTACTTTAGTTGGTAGTTTCATTCCTTGCTTATGTTTGCTCATTCCTCAATCTTGGGAATTTGGGGATGGTGATGCCCACTCTGCTTCTGATTGAGAAGGAGCTTATATCTCAAGGGGTAGATGGATGAAACTCTCTTGCTTGTACTTGTACTTGTGGATACTCTCTGTTTTTTGGGATGGGTATTGCCCATCATCATCCTTTTGTTAATTGTCCTGGGCAAGTCCAATGTATTCCCAACTCATTTTGAAGTCTCTTAGCCATATAAACTCATTTGTCATTACATTTTTCCCACTTTGGTAAAGATCTATCTCCAGTTGCATTACTAGTTGGTGCTTGCTTGTAATCCTTTGGTGCCAGTGAGGTTCATTATTGAAGGTTCATAAGTACAGTCATCAATATCAAGGGCCAGTCAATGGTCCTTCCTTCACGAGTCACTGCTGCTGTACATGGGGGATTCTTCCTGTCCCATTAGAGAATGTGGCAATCCTCTCCAGGATGGGAATTTGATATTTTTTCAGTTATTGTGTGAATTTTCACCCATTGTGGCAATGCCCCATGAACACACTCATAAGCCTTTAGAGGTATGCCCCAGATGAACCTCCTCTCATGCCTCCTCCATTTCTGACAACCCACACCAATCATCCTCCCCTGCCACAGTTATAACCCTTCTGCAATCCAATACTTTTTCAAAATTGAAGCTGAAAAATAACTGAATGCAATTATAAGAAAATGATATAATGGCAGTTTTAAAAATAATGAATAAAAATGTTTTTGTTTGACATTAAAATAGACTTTTTTTGGACATTAGATCTTTCATCATTGTTAGATCTGTTATCTTGTATTTACATTCACATTTTCTTCCATTTATTCCCCAATTACCCCAGAGTCTTTTTTTTTAATTTTGTCTTCAAAGAAGCTTTAGGTTACAGGAAAGACACATACAGAATATAGGTGATTCCCATATAGCCAACCTCCTCCCCTCTTTTTTCCCTTTCCCCTATTAATAACATTTTACCTGTTGATGATATATTTGTTACAATTAATGTACAGATATTGAAACATTGCTACAAGCCATGGACAATGATTTACTTTATGATTTACATTTTGGACCATACATTTTTTATAGATTTTAATGAAGTTTAATATGATCTGTATCTATCATGGCAAGATCATATATAACAATTCAATCAACCCTAAAATGCCCCATGTTCCATCTGTTCTTTCCTCCCATCACCTCCCCTTGGGATCCATGGTAACCACCAAGATTAACTCATTGAAGGACAAAATTCAGTTACTTGCAACATCATTGAGGACTTGACATAAGGGTCTGTTCTCCCCTATTAGGCACTGCTTATGCTCTCAAGAGACTCCTGCCCCTCTATTTGAAATCAAGCAGGTCTCCCAGAATGGTAGTCCAACAATTTCCAAATAAATATATGAGTCTCTACCCATTGATAAAACACGCTATGACAAGATGAACACTACACACTTCCCAAGAGCCTGCCCCAAGTCCACCCTGTCCCACATTACTCCTACATCCAACACCTTAAACCAGTAACTCTCCCCTTCTATATTTGATAAAAGAACATTCCAAATAATGTAGTTTCAAACACATACCCTCAATTCAACATAGTTCACCTGATTACTCATGTGAAATGTCCCCCCATTTCACTGACAGTCCAACCCCCCTCTCCCTAGGCCCCTCACAGACCAGCAATGCCCAGTCCAATAGCATCAGTGCACCACTGTTATGCCCATCCATAGCACAACTACATCCTTCCGTAGATGTTATCAAGATGGTCATTGACTCACAAATTTCTTTTCCCTTTCTGTCTTCTGTAAACCTATCTTCTAGCCTCTAGATCTGTGATTCTGCTCAATTTGCGTAATTCATATCAGTAGGTTCATGTAATGTTTGTCCTTCAGTGTCTGGTTTGCTTCACTCAACATAAGGTCTTCAAGATTCATCCATTTTATCATGTGTGTTAATACTGCATTCCTTCTTATAGCGGAGTAATATTCCATTATATATTTAAGCCACAATTTTTTTATCCATTCATCTGTTGATGGACAATTGGATTGTTTCTAACTTTGGCAATAGTGAATAATACCACTATGAACACTGGTGTGCATATATCTGTTCAAGTCCCTGCGTACAACATTTCCCATCAGTGTGAATAAGATTATGCCTTCCTCCACATCCTATCTAACATTTGTAGTTCTCTTTTATTTTAAAAGCCACCTGTCTAATGGGAGTAAGATGATTTCTCATTATGATTTTTCATTGGCATTTGCCTAATAGTAATGTGCATTCCTTTCATTTGTTTTTATTCTATTTTTTTGTCTTTATTTATTTTTTAATATTATATTTAAAAAAATGAGGTCCCCATATAACCACCAACCCCCTCACCCCAATCCTCCCATAACAACAACCTCCTCCATCCTCATGGGACATTCATTGCCCTTGGTGAATACATCTCTGATCAGTGCTGCACCACATGGCCAATGGTCTACATTATAGTTTCCCCTCTCCCTCCGCCCACTCAGTGGGCCATGAGCGGACATACAATGTCCAGTAACTGTCCCGGCAGTACTACCCAGGACAACTCCAAATCCTGAAAATGACCCCACATCAAATCTCTTCTTCCCACTCTCTACCCTCAGCAGCTACCATGGGAACTCTCTCCATGCATTTCTTCTTTGGAGAAGATTCTATTCAAATCACTGGCCCTTTTAAAAACGGATTGTCTGTTTGTTTTTGAAATGTAGGGTTTCTTTATATATGCTAGACTTTAGGACCCCATCAGATATATGGTTACAAAATATTTTCTTCCACTCTGTAGGTTGCCTTTTCACATTGACAAACTCCTTTTAGGTGCAAAAGTTTAATTTTGAGGAGGTCCCAGTGATCTATTTTTTTTCTTTCATAGCTTAGGTTTTGGGTTTAAAGTTCATGAAACCGTTTCCTAATAAAATATCCTGTAGGGGTTTCTGAACATTATCTTCTAAGACCTTTGTTTTCTTGGTTATTATATTTATATATTTAATCCCTCTTGAGTTAATTTTTGTCTAAGACGTGAGGTGTGTTCCTTGCTCATTCTTTTCAATATGGATATCCAGTTGTCCAATCACCATTTGTTGAAGAGGCCATTCTCTTCCAGTTGAGTGTGCTTGGTGGTCTAGTCAAATATAAGTTGACTGTATATGTGTGGGCCTATATCAGAACTCTCACTTCAGTTCCATTGGTCAGTATGTCTACCTTTGTCCAATAACATGCAGTTTTGACCACTCTAGCTTTGTAGTGTGTTTTAAAGTCAGGTAGTGTTATTCCTCCAATTTCATTTTTCTTTTTCAAACTGTCTTGGTTATTAATGGCCCCTTCCAAGTAAATTTCATAGTTAGCTTTTCAAATTCAGTAAAAAATGCTCTGGTAATTTATATTGGGATTGCATTAAATCTGTAAATCAATTTTGATAGGATAGACATCTTAATGAGGTTTAGTCTTCCTATCCATGAACACGGAAATTTCTTGTATTTATTTAGATCTTCTTTGATTTCCTTTAACACTTTAACACTGTGGTTTAGTTTTCTGTGTACAAGTCATTTACATCTTAAGTTAAATATATTCCTAGGTATTTGATTCTTTTAGTTGCTATTGTAAATGGGATTTTTAAAAATTTCTCCTCATATTACTTATTATTGGTATACAAAAATGCTACTGATTCTTGCACATTGATCTTGTAACTTATCACTTTACTGTATTTATTTATATGCTCTAGAAACTTTCTTGTAGATTTCTCAGGGCTTTATGCGAATAGGTTCATGTCATCTGCAAATAGTAAAATTTTTAATTCTTCCTTTACAATTTGGATGACTTTTATATGTGCTTCTTGCCTAAGTCCTCGAGCAAGTAATTCTAACACAAGTTAAATAAGAGCAGTGAAAGTGGGCATCCTTTTCTTGTTCCAGATCTTAGAGGGAAAACTTTTAGGATTTCACCATTGAATATGATGTAAACCGTGGGTTTTTAATGTGGAAGAAATTTCCTTCTCTTCTTATCTTTGAAGTGTTTTTATCAAGAGAAGTTATTGTTTTGTTGAATGCTTTTTTTGCATCTATAGGGATGATCTTGTGATTTTTTTCTTTTGATATGTTTATGTGGTTTATTATATTGATTGATTTTCTTATGATAAGCCATCCCATCCTTTGCATACCAGGGACGAAACCCCTTGTTCATGGTGTGTAATTCATTTAATGCATCATTGCATACAATTAGAAAGTATTTTATTGGAGAATTTAACATCTAGGTACATTAGAAGGATTGGTCTATAGCTTTGCTTTCTTGCAAATTCTTTGTTTGGTTTTGGTATTAAGGTGATAGTGTCATCATAGAATGAGTCAGGTAATGTTCCTTCCACTTCTATTGCTTGGAAGAGTTTAAGCAGGATTGGTATTATTTCTTTCAGGAATATTTGGTAAAATTCACCTGTGAAACCATCAGGTCCTGTGCTCTTCTTTGTTAGGAGGATTTTGTTTTGTTTTAAGATTCTTAGATTATACAAATGTCACATAAAAAGGTAGGGGAGGGAAGAGACTGTGGCTCAATCAGTTGGGCTTCCATCTACCATAAGGGAGGCTCCAGGTTCATGTCCCAGGGCCTCCTTGTGAAGGCAGTGTCCGCAACACACTGTGGAGAGCTACCCAGGCTGCAACCACAACAGAGTATCACCCAGCCTGAAGACACCATGGAACACAACCCAGCTGCAGACACCACGGAGAGCCAACTTAGATGTGACAGGATAACTTAGATGTGACAGGAAAAAAGGGAGAAAAGCAAAAACACAGAAGAGCATGCAGCAAATACACACAGAGAGCAGACAGCATACAAAAAGCAACAAGAAGGGGATAAAACAATTAAATTAAATTAAATATTTTAAAATGTAGGGGATTCCCATTTGCCCCACTCCCCACACCTCCTACATTTTTCCACATTAGCAATATCATTTACTAGTGTAGCAGTTTGATATTATTGATGAATTCCAAAAAGAAATATTTGATTATGTTTGTAAACTGATCTTTTGCTCTGGGCATATTAGATTATATTGGATTCATAGGTTTACTTGATTAAGTAATGATATAAACCTCTTGTTCCAGTAGGGCATTGAGTCCCCACCCTTTGGTGGGTGGAACTCACAGATAAAAAGCATGATAAAGGACAGAGTTAATGGTTTTTGCTGTTGGAGTTTTGATGTTGGAGTTTGATGCTGAAGCCTTAAGATGGAGCCTGGAGAACTAAGCTCACAGAGGGAACAGAGCAATCCACAGGAAGAAAGAAACCCTGAGCCCAGGAAAAAGATGTCTAAAGAAGGGAAGAACCCAGGAATCCTGAACCCTTGCAGACATCAGGAACCATCTTACTCCAACATGTGAAAACAGACTTTGGTGAGGGAAGTAACTTATGCTTTATGGCATAATAAATACCCTTTATTAAAAAAAAAACAACCAGTTTCTGGTATTTTGCATCAGCACTCCTTTGGCTGACTGATGCAACTAGTGAACTACATTCATTACAATTGATGAACACATTCTGAAGCACTGCCACTAAGCATGGATTAAACTTTACATTGTAACTTACCATCTCTCCCATCCAATTCTGTAGGTTATGACAATATTTATAATGACCTGTATCTGTCATTTCAATGTCATTCAGGACAATTTCCAAGTCCCAAAAATGCCCCCTTATTACAACTGTTTTCTCCTCTCCCTGTCCTCAGAACCTCCAAAGGCTACCACCTCCACATCAATTATGTAATTTCTTCCATTGCTAGAAACACAGTAAGTCTATAGTAGAACAGCATTAATTCTAATTTATTCCATTGTTCATTCCCCAGTCCTGAGGATTCTGGTATGTTGATGTACCCCAACCTCTAATTGAGAGGGGGCTGAGATACCAGAGGACTGATGGATGGCACTCTCTTGCTTCTATCTGTAGACTTTCTTCTTTGCTTGAAATGGTTGTTGTCCATCATCACCTCCATATTAGTTGTCCTGGGTGAGAAAAATGAACTGGGGAATAGGTGTTGCAACGCCATTGAAATTTAGAGCCCAGCTTGCACATGGACAGCCCAAAGATTTAAGTCTTTTGGATGTACATTGACCAACTCCTGTACTAGTTATAGTTTCAAATATAAGTCCGAAAGAGCCACATATAAGGAAACCACAACTTAATCCAATTCTGTCACTCTGGGGAGCATAAATTTCAAAGTGGGACCCACTGGCAATGTACCAAATTCGTGAGATACCTACCTTGTCTACAGTGTTTGGATATCTCCAGAGCGAACTGGAATCCTGCCATTTGAAGTAGCATTTACTATGGCATTCGAAGAGATCCTGCTGACAGTTGCAAAAGCTTAAATTCTGGAACGACCTCCCAACTCACTTTGAAGGCTCTTAGCCATATAAACTCATTTCTCTTTACCTTTCCCTCATTTTGATCAAGGTCTTTTTCCAGTTGGGAGGTTTTTGATAATTCTATCTCATTAACTGTGATTGGTCTGTTGAATTCATCAATTTTTTCTTTTGTCAATGTATGTTGCTTGTATGTTTCTAAGAATTTACCCATTTGCTCTAAATAATCCCTCTTGCTGGCATACAATTTTTCAAAGTGTCCTTTTATGATATTGTTTATTTATGTGGGGTCAGTGATGATAACCCTTTCCTAGTTTCTTATTTTTTGTGTTTGCATTTGCTTTCTTTTTTCCTTTGCTAGTTTAATGAAGGGTTTGTCAATTTTATTAATCTTCTAGAAAAGCAAGCTTTTGGTTTTGTTTAGTTTTTCTAGTGCTTTATTTCCAATTTCATTTAACTCTGCTCTAGTCTGTTATTTCCTTCTTTCTACTTGGTTTGGCTTTGGTTTATTGTTCTTTTTCTAATTCATCCATGTGTGAAGTTCCATCATTGATTTTAGTTTTCTTCTTTTGTAATTTAGCCATTTATGGATACAAAGTTCCCTCTCAGTACAACTTTTGCTGCTTCACATAGGTTTTGATACATTTTGTTCTCATTTTCATTCATTTCATGGTAGTTATTGATTTCTTTGCAATTCCCTCCTTGACCCACTGTTTGTTTAAGAGTTAGAGTGATTACAACTGAAAGTGGGAGGATTGTATCCAGCACCCAGGTGGAATCTGAGCCTCCTCTTGACATAGAGGTGCAATGGACACAACCAATCCAATGTCCACATAGAAAAGGTGGCATTGGATTGAGAAAAGTGGACATGATGGCTGATGGGTATGGGGAAAGGCAGGAAGAGATGAGAGGTGGAGGCATCTTTGGGACATGGAGCTGCCCTGGATGGTGCTTCAGGGGCAATCACCGGACATTGTAAATCCTCACAGGGCCCACTGGATGGAATGGGGGAGAGTGTGGGCCATGGTGTGAACCGTTGACCATGGGGTGCGGGGGTGCCCAGAGATATACTTGCCAAATGCAATGGCTGTGTCATGATGATGGGAGGGAGTGTTGCTGAGGGGGGGGAGAGGTGGGGTGGGGGAGGTAGGGTTCAATGGGACCTCATATATATATATTTTTAATGTAATATTATTACAAAGTAAATAAAATAAAAAAAAAGTTCCCAATTTGCAGCCTGCCCTACAGAATATATATATTGGTATTTCTGTTTCTCTAGATAACACTAACTTATAAGATTTTGGTACCAGAAGCTGTTCATGAGAAACAGACTTTTAAGGACAAGATTTCTGAGTTGATTCTGATGTTTTGGAATTAGTTCTCTATCTGATTAGATTAAAAGTCACTAATAACTATTTCCAGTAATTAAGATGAGACTGATAATCCATGGCATGAATTGGCAATAGAGACTTTAAAATTACCACCATTGGATGGTGCTACTCAAATGCTTATGAAAGGCAAGGGTTTGGGTGGCAGTGTATTTGAGAACGTAACAGTTTTGTGAAGTTAAAAAGAATAATGATATTGACTGGTTTTTCTTAAATATGCTGATAAAATTGTTAAATAAAGGGATGAGATCAAGACTTCAAATTCCCAGCTCAAGTGCTGCATGAAGAATATGAAAGTTTCTATGTGTGCCCTGAAAAAAAACTCTAATTTCTTGTAGATACAGACTTGAGATTTATAAAAACCAGAGCCAGAGGCTCATTGTGCAAGTGGCAGAATTACAACATAAATTGAATTCCCAACCTTGAAAAAAACAAAAAAAAAAAAACAAAAAAAAGAGTGTATTGTTTAAATTCCATATTTTTTTGCCTAATCTTGTTCTCTGCCCATTCCTGATTTCCAGCCTCATTCCATTGTGGTCAGAGAAACTACTTTGAATAATTTCCATCTTTCTGAATGCATTGTGAGTTTTTCTGTGAACTAGCATGTGGTCTATCCAGGATAAAGCTGCATGTTCACTTGAGAATAATGTATATCCCACTCTCTTTGGGTATAATGTTCTGTATGTTTCTATTAGTTCCAGATCTTTTTATGTATTATTCAAGGCATTTGTTTCTTTATTGATTCTCTGTTGAATTGCTCTAATGGTGATAATGGTGTATTAAAGTCCCCTAATATCATTGTAGAGGCATCCATTTCTCCACTTAGTTTTCAAAATTTTTGCCTCACTTATTTTGAGGTGCCCTGTTTAGATACATGAATGTTTATGATTGTTCTTACTTCTTGGTTATCAATTTTATTAATATATACTGGTATTTTTTGTCTCACAACTGTTTTCCATTTAAGCCTGTTTTGTCCAATGTTAGTATAGCTGCTCCTACACATTTTTAATTATTGTTTGCATGTAAATTTTTTTTCCCAACCATTGACTTTCAGCTTTCTTGCAGCCCAGAGTCTAAGGTGGTTTCTCATAGACATCATATTTATGGGTCTTATTTCCTTAGCCATTCTGCAAATCTATGTCTCTTGACTGGAGAATTTAATGCATTAGCATTCAACATTATAACTATTAAGGAATTACTCATTTTAACCATTTTCTTTAGGTTTATGTATGCCATATGCTATTTTGTAAAAAATAATATTTATTTAATTTATTTATTTCCTCCCATTGTCTCATTGTATGCACTCACTGTGTACTTTTCTTCTGTTTAGGAGGCATTGCTAAATGAACCTAGGACGTCCCATGTGGGGGAGAAGTGCTCAATCTCTTGAGGCAACTCAGCTCCCTGACATAAGTTGTTTTAATTTCCCTTTTAATATTTTTAGCCGTTCTTACACTCTCCTTCAACTCCCTCTCTTATTTCTTCTTTTGACTTGTAGAATTCCTTTTAGTATTTCTTGAATGGCAGGTTTCTTAGTGACAAAATGTCTTAATTTATGTTTATTTGTGAATATTTTGTACTGCCCCTCATTTTTGAATACTAGCTTTCTGTAAAGAAATTTATTAGATGGAAGTTTTTTCCTTTTATCACATTAACTAAGGCATACCTCTACCTTCTTTATTCCATGGTTTCAGATGAGAAATCAACTATTAACCTTATCCAAAGTAGGACCCATTGGCAAGGCAATGAGCTCGAGATATCCACCATGACTGTAAGACCTAGGTGTCTCTGTAGCCCTCAGGAGCACCTATAACTGGTGTTGTATCTACTTTGACTGTCTCTGGGAACCTGCTGAGATGTTCACAAGTGTGACCCCTCTGATGATCTCCCAACTCATTTTGAAGTATCTTAGCCATAAAACTAATTTACCTTTACCATTTCCCCTTTTTATTCAATGTCTTTTTCTAGTTTCATCACCAGCTGGTGCATGGGAGTAATCCCTTGGAACCAGGGAGGCTCATCTCTGGGAGTCATGTCCCATGCTGGGAGGAAGATAACGCATTTACATGCTGAGTTGGCTTAGAAGTTAGCTGTATTTGAGCAACATGGAGGTTCTCATGAGGTAACTGTTAGGCATCCTGCATCTCTAGGCCTATTTGGAATTTCAAGCATTCAGGCTCATAAGCACAGGGATCATCTATCAAGGGTCCATCACTGGACTATCCTTTTTCACTGGTCTTTGCCCTTGCACTTGGGGGATTGTTGCTGTTCCTTTGTGGAATGCAACAGAGCTCCCCAGGATGGGAACTCAGCTCTCCCTCAGTTGTCATATGTAACTACTCACTATGACAATACCCAATGGACATCTGAATAAATTACATATCCTATATGAATGCCCAGAATTTGTGCTCCTGAGTGTGATGGAATTTGACTCGTATGTGTCCTCTCTATACATGCCTCATCTGTCATTTTAACTGAACCTGTGGTTGCTGCTGGGGTTGGTGTATGATTTGGAGTCTTGAATCTCTGTACTTTCCATGTGCCTGCTGGGTCGTGAGCCTCAACAGAGTTGTAATATCTACTCTCTGGATCATTGGACTTACCCAGAACATCCAACATGGAGATGAGGATGGTCAGCCACCACATCAAGGAACCGAGACAGTCTGTAACTGCAAGCAGGAGAATCCCATCCATCAGCAATGTCGGATCTAAACCCCCTCTCAAATAAGAGACGGAGTGGACATTGCCATCCCAAGGTCTGCAGGATGGAGGAATAAAATGTGGATTACCCATTTGTATTTCTTCTTTGGAGAAGAGTCTGTTCAAATCTCTTGCCCATTTTTTTGAACAAGCAATGGAAGTGGGGGTAACTGGGGGGCAATGGAAGTGTTATCCCCACTTCCATCCATTCTATTCCTCTCTCCCAGTCCCCTCATGACCCATAGCAACAACCATGCTTCACTGCCTGAAGAACAAGATTCATAGATACTTACAATAATGCTGAGGGCTTGACACTCTAGTCTGTCCTCCCACAATGGGAGCCACCCATGCTCTCCAGAGGCATACACTCCTGTTTGAGAACATCAGTACACCCCAGGATGGGGTTACAACACTTTCCCACTCATTGTATGTGTTTCTACCCATTGATATAACACAGTATGGCAAGATGAGCACTCATACACTCCCTAGAAGCCTGCCCCAGGTGCACCCTTCGCCAGATTCTCCCTTTCAAATGCTCAAAACAGTAACCCTTTCTTACTCTATTTTCTAAAGTGTTTTTTCAGCAATATAGTTTCACCCACGCACCTGACACTCTCCATTATTCACCCGCTCACC
The DNA here is from genome assembly GCF_030445035.2 of Dasypus novemcinctus. Classification (NCBI taxonomy): domain Eukaryota; kingdom Metazoa; phylum Chordata; class Mammalia; order Cingulata; family Dasypodidae; genus Dasypus; species Dasypus novemcinctus. The sequence continues at coordinate 139,054,753 of NC_080704.1, read as the reverse complement.
CCAAATACTCCTCCAATTTGATGGGCTATTTGGCCCATCCTCCCAACCCTAGCCTTCTACAAGTCTGCACAGCCCCACCCAATATATTTCTATGCCTCCATCTTATCCTTTCACTGCAAAACTACTTACCTCCACTTTATCACAGATTTTGCCCATGTAGGCATCAGCTCACAACCTTCCTCTCCCCCCATTTCCTGTAGGCCCATCATCCAGTCTCTAGCTCTCCGAGACAGCTTGATTTGGTAAATTCATATCAGAGAGGTCATGTAGTATTTGGCCTTCAATATCTGGGTTGTTTCATTCAACATAAGGTCCTCAAGATTCATCCATGTTATCCTGTGTGTTAGTACTGTATTCTTTCCTACAGCTGAATAGTATTCCATTGTGTGTATAAACCACATTTTGTTTATCCATTTTTCTGACGATGGGCATTTTGGTTGATTCCAAATTTTGGCAATAGTTAATAATGCTGCTATGAACATTGACATGCATATATCTGTTCATGTTCTTGCTTTCAGTTCTTTGGGGTATATACCCATCAGTGGTATTACTTGGTCATATGACAAATCTGTGGCTAGATTTTTAGGAATCACCAAACTGTCCTCCAGAATGGCTGGATCCTTGTACATCCCTACCTGCAGTGGATGAGGGTTGCCATTCTACCGCATTCTCTCCAACACTTATAGTCCTCTGTTTTTTAATAGCTTCCAGTCTAATGGGTGTAACATGGTATCTCACTGTAGTTTTGATTTGCATTTCCCTAATAGCTAGTGATATTGAATAACTTTTCATGTGCTTTTTAACAATTTGTATTTGCTGTATTTTTCTATCTTTTTATCTATCTGTTTTACTATCTGATTCAGCATTACTGTCTTCCACATTGCTGAATCTTTCCTTTACCTAGTCCAGTCTACTGTTATGAGCTTCCAGTGTATTCTTGATTTCTTGGATTATGTCATTCATCACCATCATTTCCATTACATTTTTATGTATGTATACAATTTTTTCAGTATGTTCTCCAAGTGTGTTTTTATATCTTTAATCTCTTCCTTCACTTCATTAAGTTCATTCATATTTGCTTGGACATCTCTAATTAGATGCTCCACGTTCTACATCTCCTTCTATTTGTTGTTTTTTTATTGGACTGGGCCATGTATTCCTGTTTCTTATTATGGCTTTTAATTTTTTGTTGATATCTAGGCATCTGTTTATCTTATTGAGTTCATTCAGATGACTAGTTTCTCTTTCTACTCTATGGTTTGTGTGTGTGTGTGTGTTTGGTAAGGGTTCATTTTGATACTTCTTTCTCTTATTCTATTTCCTTGTTCTGGTCTATGTTCCCATGAAAAAAAATAGAAACAGAGAAAAGGAAAGAGATTAGGAGAGAAAAAGAATGATAGATATGGAGAAAATGGTCACAGTAGCTGTTGAGGGTAGGGAGAGGGAAGAAGAGATATGACGCAGTGGCATTTTAAGGACTTGGAGTTGTCCTGGGTGGTACAGCAGGGAGAGATGCTGGGCTTTGTATGACCTGCCATGTCCGACTGGGTGGACTGGGGGAGAGTGTAAACTGCAATGTAAACCATTATCCATTTGGTGCAGCAGTGCTCCAAAATGTATTCACCAAATGATGAGAGAGGTTTTGATGTGGGAAGAGTGAGGTGAGGGGCCTCATATTTTTTTAATGTAACATTTTTTAAAAAGAGAAAAAAATAATAGCAGAAGGTAGAAGAACTGTACAAGACCTAGGAAAATGAATAATTAACATGAGTAAGACAGTTAGAAGAATAAGAATTATAAAGTTGAATGGAAAAATGAAATAAGAAACACAATAGAGAAAAATATATAACATGAATTAAAAGTCCAGAAGGATGAGAAGAGACGAAAATAAAAAAGAAACAGAGAGAGAGAAAAAAGAAAGAACAGCAAGGAAAATTGAATACCAAATAAAAAGAGGTGGCATGAAAGAACAGAAAAGCAAAGATAAAAAAATGAAGGAAAGAAAAAAATAGCATGGGTAAAAAAAATCAATAAAAGAAAAATAAGGGAAACAAAGAAGAGTTAAAAACAGCAAACAAGAACAAAACAGCAGCAACTAATTTTAAAAAGAGAAAGAAGGAAAACAAAGAACACAGTAAACAAACAAACAAAAAACAGAACAAGGAAAAAACCATCTTCCTTCTTAGGGCCCTTAGGAGTTTCTCAGTTTGCCCATGTTCATCAATAAATAACACTGCAACCTTTCCTCTGCATGTTTTTAACAGGGTTTTACAAGTAAAATAATGGGTTAAAAGGAATTAAAAAAAACAACAAGAGATTCAAGAAAAACTAATATGAAAAGAATATCTGTATGTTCCCTGTTACAAAGTATCAGCTGAATTCCTGATAATAGAGTGGAGCACATCTCGAAAAAGCACCAGGAATAGAACCAGGTGCCTTGTATATACAGGGCAGAAATTACTCCACTGAGCTAAACCATCTCCTTAGGTTAGTTAGCCTTTCAGCAGTCTTTCTGCCCCCTTTCACTTGGGCAAGTTAGATTTCTAACAGTTTGCCAGAGTCCTGCTAAATATGTGCCTGTCTGTCTCCACTCACTCTCTAATTTAATTCCTTTCTGTACCAGGTGGCTGGGAGAGACAGCTTGGCTGAGAATATCTTCCCTTCCCTCTCCAGATTGGGTCAGGGTCCCTTCTGAGATTCAAATGGCACTTAGGTGGAAAAACTCACTGCAGATAAGACACTCATCACCCTCTCAGAGCTCTCTTCCTCCCAAGGAATGCCCTCTCACACTCAGTTTGGGGCAGGGAGTTAGGGGTTCCACCTAGGCTATTAGCCTTGAAGGTGGGTTATATGTACCACTTCCAGCCACATAGGAGAGCAACTCATGGTTTTCCTCTGGCTTCTTTATCGTTCCAGCACCCTCCTAGGTGATACCAAGCACCTTTCCATTATATATATATCCAAAGCACGTCCTTCATATAGGTCTCTGCCATCTCTCTGCTCCTTTGTTCTGAAATGTTCAGACTCTGCCTTCCCACACTGGTGCCATTTCCCAGAACTCACAATGCAGTTTTGACCATTGTTTCTTTGTAATATAATTAAAAGTTATGATTCCTCTAATTTTAGTTTTCTTTTCCAATAATTTTTGGCTACTCAGGACCCCTTTTCCTTCCAAATTAATTTCATAATTGGCTGTTCCAATTCAGTAAAAAAATGCTCTTTTAATATTTACTGGGATTATGTTGAACCTGTAAATCAATTTGGGTAGCACAGACATCTTTTTTTAAATTTATTTTTATTTTATTTTATTTTATTTACTTTGTAATAATATTACATTAAAAATATATATATATGAGGTCCCATTGAACCCTACCTCCCCCACCCCAACTCTCCCCCCCCTCAGCAACACTCCCTCCCATCATCATGACACAGCCATTGCATTTGGCAAGTATATCTTTGGGCACTCCCGCACCCCATGGTCAACGGTTCACACCATGGCCCACACTCTCCCCCATTCCATCCAGTGGGCCCTGTGAGGATTTACAATGTCCGGTGATTGCCCCTGAAGCACCATCCAGGGCAGCTCCATGTCCCAAATACGCCTCCACCTCTCATCTCTTCCTGCCTTTCTCCATACCCATCAGCGATCATGTCCACTTTTCTCAATCCAATGCCACCTTTTCTATGTGGACATTGGATTGGTTGTGTCCATTGCACCTCTATGTCAAGAGGAGGCTCAGATTCCACCTGGATGCTGGATGCAATCCTCCCACTTTCAGTTGTAATCACTCTAGGCTCCATGGTGTGGTGGTTGTCCTTCTTCAACTCCATCTTAGCTGAGTGTGGTGAGCCCAATAAGTCAGATTGTATGTGCTGGAGTCTGTTGAGGCTCAGGACCTGGCTATCACATTGTCAGTCCAGAGATTCAAATTCCATAAATATATCTTAAACCCCGACACTAACTGCACCTCCAGCACATTAGCATGAAAGACTTATGAAGAGAGATCCCATCTGAGTCCAGATTCGTCACACATAAACACCAGTTCCAAAGAGGGGCCATCTGACCTGGTAGTTAACCCCATCGGCCATGACCATAACTACCATGGGTCTCTTTAGCCCTCGAAGGAACCGATATCTGGGGGTTGTATCTGCTTTATCTGTCTCTCTGACTCTGCTCAGTTGGGTAGCACAGACATCTTAATGATATTTTGTCTTTCAATACATGAGCACTGAATATTCTTTTTTTTACATTTTAATTTTTATTTTTAAAGGAGCTTCAGGTTACAAAAAAGTTACATAAAAATATATGGGATTCCCATATGCCCCATCCCCACCTGCTCCCACACATTCACATATTAACAATATCCTTCATTAATGTGGTATATTAGTCACTATTGATGAACACATATTGAAGTATTTCTAAAACCATTATAGTTTGCACTTTATGCCATGCAATTTTTTAGGTATCAACAAAATACATACATAATAGCCTGTAGCTTTCATTGTTATGTCATGCAGGACAATTCTGACATCCCAATATGCACTCCTAATATTACAACTGTTCTTCTATCTCTATCCCCTCAGAAACTCTGGTGGCCACTGCTTTTAGATCAATGAAAAGATTTCTTCCATTACTCGATCTAAGTCTCTAATAGAATAATAATATGTATGCTTTAGTCCATTGTTCATTCCCTAGTCTTGGGGATTTTGAAATGATGATGCCTACTCTGTTCCTAAATGAGAAAGACCTTATTTCCCATGGGAAAGATGGGTGGAAATGTCTTGCTTGCAGTTGCAGACACTCTCTGTTCCTTGGAATGGGTGTCATCATTCATCATCTCTTTCTTAGTTTTCCTGGGTGAGTCCAATGACCCAGAGAGTAGGTGTTGCAACCGTGCTGAACCGTTGAACCATTGAACCATTCAGGGCTCAATTGGCAAATGAATGGACCAAAGATTTAAAATTAAGTTTCTGTGGCACATATTTAAGAAGTTCAATGTTAAATATAGGTTCAAATAAAAGGGGCAGAAAAGTCATGTGTAGGGAAAATATAAATTAGTCTAACTCTGTTATACTGGGGAAGATAAATTCCCTAGTAAGACCCACTAACAGGGTGCCAAATTCCAGAGATTGTCTGCCCTGCTTATGGTATCTGGATGTCTCTATAGACCTCAGGATATCAACTGTTTGAAGCACTGTTTTCTGTGGCAATGTGGTCCTACTGAGATGTGCATAAGCAATTTCACAAGAAAAGGTTCAGTAGTACAATCATCATACCAAGGGCCTGGCATAATTATCTCTCTTCCTTCACTATGAATTGCTCTTGTACTTTGGGAATTCTTACCATTTTATTAGAGAATGTAGTAAGACTCCCCAAGACAGGAATACAACATGCTTTCAGTTATTCTGTGGGTCTCTACCCCCTGAGACAATGGACCATGAATATTTGAACATATTCACACGTCTTAGAGGCATGCCCCAGGTGCTCCCCTCTCCACACATCCCCTCATCTTTGACACCCCACACCTGCTCCAGTTGTGATGCTTCTGTGATACTAAGCCTCTTCAATAAATGAAGCAATAAAAAAATAATGTTAATTTAAAAATGAACTAATAGTATTTAAAATAACATTTAGAATGAAAAAAATTTAAAAATTGAAATTACACAAATTATTTAGACATTGTATCTTTCACCACTGTAAGATATGGTATCTTATATGTACAGTGACAGTTTCTTCTGTATTTTCCCCCAGTGTCTTATTGTTTTCCATTTTATCTTACAAGAAGATTTACATTACAGAAAATTCACATAAAAATATAGGGGATTCCCATATACCCCATCTCCTCCCCTTTTTTCACTTTCCCATATTAATAACATTTTATATGTGTTGGTATATTTGTTACAATTAATGTACAAATATTGAAGCATTGTTACTAAACATGGTCAATCGTTTATATTTTTGGCTATATTCTTTTATGTGTTTTGATGAAATTTAAAATGGCCTTTATCTAATTACAAGATCATACAGAACAATTCCAATGCCCTATGCTCTATCAATTCTATTCTTCCCTCCTGCTCACCTCAGAACCTATGATAGACAAAAGGTTTCAATTTCTGAAGAATAAGGTTCATAGTTACTTGCAATAATAATGAGGACTTGACATATTGGTACTTTTTCTTTTATTAGGCACTACGTACATTCTCAAAGATTTCTAGTCCCTCTAAATGAGAACCTGGAAAGTCTCCCCAAGGTGGGAGTTTAATACAATACACTATGAAAATATGAATGTTCACATATTTCATAGAAACATGCTCTAGGCATGCCCTATCCTTTATATCCCCTCACAACTGATTCCTTACAACAGTAACTTTCCCCTGTCATATTTGCCAAAAGAATATTTCCAACATTGTAGTTTTAACCACAGACTTCTAAATCCCTAGAGTTCACCCGGTAAGGATGGAGTTTTCTTGCATTTATTTAGTTTTTCTTTTATTTCCTTTAACAATATTGTGTATTTTCTTTCTGTGTACAAGCCCATTACCTCTTTAGTTAAGAGATACTTGATTCTCTTAGTTGCTACTGTAAATGAATTTCCTCCTCAGATTGCTCATTATTAGTGTACATAAATGCTACTGATTTTTGTGTGCTAATCTTATATCCTGCTAGTTTACAGTACATATTATCAGCTTTAGATGCTTTGTTGTGGGTTTTATGGGGCTTTATAGGTATAGGATCAGGTCATCTGCAAATAGTGAAAGTTTTCCTTCTTCCTTCCCAATTTGGATACCCTTAATTTTTCTTGCCAAAATACTTGATCTAGTACTTCTAACACAATGTTTTATAAGAGTGGTGACATTGGACATTCTTATATCACTCTATGTCTTGGAGGGAAAGCCTTTAGCATTTCACCATTGAATGTGAAGTTAGCTCTGGGGTTTTCACATATACCCGTTTTCATGCTGAGTAAGTTTCTTTCTATTACTGTCATTCAAAGTGTTTTTATCAAGTAAGGATGCTCTATCCTGTCAAAAGCTTTTTCTACATCAATAGAGAAAACCCACTTGATCCTATGGTACAATTCACTTGAGGTGTTTTTGCATACATTTAGCAAGTACTTTGCTCAGGATTTCAACATCCAACTTCATTAGAGAGATTAGTCTGTAGTTTTCCTTGTGGCATCTTTATGTGGCTTTTGTATTAGGGGGATGTTTCCACCATAGAATGAGTTAGGTAAGGGTCCTCCCAATTCTATTTTTGGGAAGAGTTTAAGTAGTATTGATGATAGTTCTTTACAGAATGATTGATAGAATTCACCTGTGAAGCTATCTGGACCAGGGCTTTTCTTGGTTGGGAGATTTTTTATTAATTCAATCTCTTTACTTGTGTTTGGTCTGTTAAGTTCAATTTCTTCTTTCATCAGTATAGCTATCTTGTGTGTTTGTAGAAACTTGCCCATTTCATCTAAGAGTTCCTTCTTGTTGGCATATAATTTTTCCCAATATCTTCTTATGATTCCCTTGATTTCTGTGGGATCAGTAGTGATATCACCTCTCTCAGTTTGTATTTTATATATTTTCATCTTTCCTCTTTTTTTCTTTGTTAATCTAGCTAAGGATTGTCAATTTTATTAATGTCTCAAAGATCCAGATTTTGGTTTTGTTAAATTTTTTCTAGTGGTTTTTTCTCTCAATTTCTTTTCTTTCTCTTCAAATCTTTGTTCATTTATTCATTGCCCTTGTTTTGGGATGAGTTTGTTATGCTTTTTACTAGTTCCTCCACATTGGCAGTTAGGTATTTGATTTTCACACTTCTGTTTTGTTTTTTTAAATATAGGCATTTATGGCTATAAATTTAATATAGGCATTTATGGCTATAAATTTCCCCTTTTTCATTGATTTAGTGCATACAGTAGCTAGTTATGGCTTTCTTTTGCAGTTTCCTCCTTGAGTCACTAACTGTTTAAGAGTGTGCTGTTTAACTTCCATATCTTTGTGCCTATTCTGGTTCTCTGCTACTGATTAAATTCCAGTTTCCTTCCAGTGTGTTTAAGAGAAATTACTTTGGGGAATTGTAGGAACATGGCCATTGGGTCAGTCAGATAAGGCTCAGCTCTCTCTAAAACAATGGAGAAAGAGCCAAAGCCTGCCTTTGGGACCTGCTTTGGAGTCCTGGTCTGGAGACCAGGACGCTACTTCAAAACACCCAGGAGAGTGGCAGATATGAAGAAGCCAAAACAACCAATCTTGAGTTGTGAAACGTCCCGGCTGCTGGGAAGGTCTCCCTTCACCCATCTCTAAGATATTAAGCAAAGGTAAAACTCCCAGTGATTTAAGTCTGACAGGAGAACAATTATCTTCCTCCCTGCCAGCTGCTTTGGATATATATAGAATGGAAAGGGTTCTGAGTCATCAAGGAGAGTAGTGAAAACATAAAGAAGCCAAGGGAAAATCATGAATTGCTTGCCCCAGTGGCTGAATGTGGCACATATACCCATATACCCCACTTTCAGGAAAATAACATAGGTGGAGCTACTGGCTACCAGCTCCAAACAGAGTATGAAAATGGATTCCTGGCAAAAAAGTGGCAACTGAGAAAATAAACAGTGTTTCCTCTAGCAGTGAATTTGGCCAACCGAGACCCCCTTGAATATCAGAATATATCCTGACTCAACAGTGATAGGGGAGGGGGAATCTCTTCAGTCACCCAGGTAAAGAGAGGAAGTAGATCAGAGAGGAGGCAGGGGCAGACAGATGCCTAATCAGCAGGACTCTAGTTAACTCCAAAGAATCTAACTTGCCCGACGGAAAGAAGGTCAATAGCGTTCTGAGCGGCTGACTAACCAAAGGAGACAAATTAGTTCAATGGAAGAATTCCTGCCTTGCATATATGAGGTCCTTGGTTTGATTGCTGGCTCTTCTTAGTGATGTGATCTCTAGACTATCAGCCATCAAGCTAAAACTTTATAACAGGGAACATAAAAACATTCTCCTTGTATTATATTTTCTTGGTTACCTTATTTATTTAAAAGGTTCCTTTTTTCTTTTCCTTATTTTACTCACTAAAACCTAGTGCAAAACCTGCAGTAAGGAAGGGTGTAGGGTGATTGATAGGTGAACACCAATAGCCTGAGAAGATCCTTAGGGGGTCTAAGAGAGAAGGCCGTTTTTCCATGTTTATTTATTTTCTTTTTTCTCTCTCTTTCTGCTTTTTAAAAACTGAGTTCCTGCTGTCTTGTTTCTTGTTTGTTTTGTTTCGCCTTCCTTTGTTTCCCTGATTTTGTTTTGTATGGCTTACCAAATTTCTCTACCTTTGCTATTTCTTTTCTCTCTTTCATCTTTCTATCTTCTGTTTTCTGTTGTTATTTCTTTCAACCTCTTTTTCTTTAGTCTTCATTTTTTCTTGATTCTATTACTTTTTCTCTCCTTTTTTACTGTTTTCTCTCTTTCCACTTTTCTCTTCACTTTTACTTATTTTTTTGTTTCCTCTCTATTCATCATTCCAAACTTTTAATTCATTCTACATATATTTCTCTACTTTGTGTCTCATTTCTTTTTTTTATTCCATTTTTTAACAATATGTCCTTAGACAAACAGTGGGTCAAGGAGAAAATTGCAAAAGAAATCACCAACTTCCTTGAAATGAATAAAAATGATAACACAACATATAAAATCCTGTGAGATGTAGCCAAAGGCTTAGTGAGAAGAAAATTCATAGCCATGAATGCCAATATTATAAATGACAAATGAGTTAAAAATCAAAGACTTAACAGTGCACATGGAGGAATTAGATAAAGAAAAACAAACTAACCCTCAAGGAAATAGGAAGCAGGTAATAACAAAGATTAGAGCAGAGCTAAATGATACTGAAAATAAGAAACCACCAGAAAAAATAAACTAAACAAAAAGCTGGTTCTTTGCAAAGGTTAAGAAAATTGACAAGCACTTAGCTAGAAAACAGAGAAAAAAGTGAGATGATGTAAATACATAAAATAAGAAAAAAGGAAAAGGATATCAACATGGAACTGACAGGAATAGAGTATCATAAGTGGATACTTTGAAAAATTGCATACCAACATGATGGATAATTTACAAGAAATAGACAAACTCATAGAAACACACAAGCAGCCAACATTGACAAAGAAAGAAATGGATGAACAGACCAATCACAAGTAATGAGATAGAGTTGTTCATCAAAAACCTCCTAACTAAGAACAGCACAGGACCAGAAGACTTCATAGGTGAATTCTACTGAACATTCCCAAAAGAACTAACACTAATCCTGCTTAAACTCTTCCCAAAAATGGAAATGGAGGGAGTATTGTCTAATTCATTCTATGATGTCAGCATCACCCTATTACCAAATCCAAACAAAGATGCCATGATAAAGGAAAATTATAGACCAATCTCTCTAATGAACCTGGATGCTAAAATCCTCAACAAAATACTTGGTAATCATAATCAACAATAAATCTAATGAATTACAAATCATGACCAAGTGGGTTTCATCCCTAGTATGCAAGGATGTTTCATCATAAAAAAAATCAATGTAATACACTACATAAACAAACTGAAAGAAAAAATCCACATGATCATCTCCATAAATGTAGAAAAAGCATTTCACAAAAAAAAAACCAGCACCCTTTCCTGATAAAACCACTGCAAAAGATAAGAGTAGAAGGAACCTTCCTCAACATGATAAAGGGTATATATGAAAAACCCACAGGTAACATCATATTCAATGGTGAAATCCTAGCTTTCTTTCTAAGATCTGGAACAAGCGAAAGATGCACACTGTTATTGCTCTTATTTAACATTGTGTTAGATGAATTTCCTAAGGCATTTAGGCAAGAAAAATATATGAAATTACTCCTAATTGGAAAGGAAGAGTTAAAAATTTCATTATTTGCAGATGATATGATCCTATATTTCAAAAGCCCTGAGAAATCTACATTAAAGCTTATAGAGCTTATAAATTAGTTCAGTTAAGTGGCAGGTTAAAAAATTAATGTGCAAAAATCAGTAGCATTTCAGTACACCAATAATTCATAATCTGAAAAGGAAATATAGAAAAAAATCCATTTACCATAACAACTAAAAGAATCAAATACCTAGGAATAAATTTAGCTAAAAATATAAATGAGTTGTATGCATTAAACTACACATCACTCTTAAAGAAAATCAAGGAAGACCTAAATTAATTGAAGAATATTCTCTGTTTATGGACAGGAAGGCTAAATATCATTAAGGTGTCTATCCTACCCTAAAATGATTTACAGATTTAATGCAATCCCAAAAAAATGGACACAGCAGGTTTACTGCATTAGAAATTCTAACTATGAAATTTATTTAGAAGGGTAAAATCCCCAAATAACCAAAGACGTATTGCAAAAGAAAAATGAAATCAGTGGAATCACACTACATGACTTTAAAACATACTACAAATCCAGAGATCAAAATTGTACGGTTTTGGTACAAGGATGACATACCGAACAGTGGAATTGAATTGATAGTTCTGACATAGATCTTCACATATACAGTCACCTGATATTTGAAAAGACTACCAAGCCTATTTTACTGGGAGTGAATGGCCTCTTCAACAAATGGTGCTTAGCAGACTAAATATTCATACCAAAAAAAAAATGACAAAGGAGCACTAACTTCCACCTTATACAAAAATTAAATCAGGATGGATCAAAGATTTAAATATAAGAACCAAAATTATAAAGATCTTGGAAGATAATGTATAGAAGCATCTACAAGATCTTTTATTAGGAAATGGTTTCATAAATTTTATACCCAAAGCATGAGCAATGAAAGAAAAAATAGATAAATGGCACTTCCTGAAAATTAAAAACTTTTGAACTTCAGTCGAGTTTGTCAAGAAAGTGAAAAGTAAGACTACTCAATGGGAGAAAATATTTGGTTACCATGTATCTGATAGGGCCCATACACCCAGCATATATAAAGAAATCTGACATCTCAAAAATAAAAAAGACAACCCATTTTTAAAATGGGAATTTGATTTGAATGGACACTTGCCCAAAGAAGATATATACTAATGACCAAAATCACATCAAAAGATGCTCAACATCACTAACTCTTAGGGAAATGCAAATCAAAACTACAACAAGTCATCTTACATTCCTTAGATGGGCAGCTATTAAAATAACAGAGGACTACAAATTTTGGAAAGGATGTGAAGGAATGGGAACACTTATCAGCTGCTGGTGGAAACATAGCATGATGCAGCCATTGTGGAGGATAGTTTGGTATTTTCTCAGAAAGCTAATTATAGAATTTCCGTATGATTCAGCAATTACATTTCTAGGTATATTCCCATAAGAATTGAAAGCAAGGACACGAACAGATTTATGCACACAAATGTCAATATCAGCATTATTCACTATTGACAAAAGTTTGAATCAACCAAATGCCTATCAACAGATGAATGGATAAATAAATTGTGGTACATACATACAATGGAGTATTATTCAGTTCAGCTGTAGTAAGGAATGCACTATTAACACACTGGATACCATGGATGAATCTTGAAGACATTACATTGAGTGAAGCAAGCTGGGTGCTGAAGGACAAATAATACCTGACTTCACTCATACGAATCAAATAAATTGAGCAGAATCACAGAGTTAGAGTCTGGAAGATATGTTTACAGGAGATATTAATAGAAAGGGAGAAGAATCTTGTGAGCCAAAACTCATATGAGCAAAATCTATGATAAGGTGGAAGTGTGAAGTTGTGTAGTGGAGGGGTATGACAGTGGTGCAGTGATACTTTTGGGTTCGGCAGTGGTGGTTTGTCAGAGGTGTAGGGTGGGGAGGGTGAATTGTACTGTTCATGGAACTGGGGGGAAGTTTTGGGGTAGCAAGTAAACACAGGGGATTGTCAGGTATGTGGTTCAAACTAAATCATTGAGAATGTTATTTTGGCAACAAGGAACTGAAGGGTTATTGTTTAAGGTTATTGGATATGGGTGGCATTTAGGCCCAGGAACACCTAGGGCAGGCTTCTATGGACTGTTGATGGTTCTTCTTGTAATAATGGGTTGTATTAGTGGGTGGAGACCAACATAATGAACAGGAAGGTTTTGGAATCCCATCCTGGTATATCCTGTTATGGTTTGAAACAGAGGGACTGGAGGCTTTCAAGAACATAGGCAGTGCCTAGTAGGGGAGGACAGATCAGTTTGTCAAGCCCTCAGTGTTATTGCAAGTAACTATGAATCTTGTTCTTCAAAGAGTGAAGCCGGGTTGTTTTCAAGGTTCCTGAGGAGAGGGGATTAGAGAAATAGAAGAGATGGAACATGGGGCATTTTGGTGATGATGGGAGTGTTCTATAGTATCTTGCAATAATGGATAGAGGCCATGTTAAATTTCATCAAAATTTATAAAAGTGTATGGTCCAAAATATAAACCATAATGTAAACTAATGACCATGGCTGGTAGCTATGTTTCAATATTAATACATCAATTGTACAAATGTACCAACCACATATAAAGTGTTATTAATCATGGAAAGAGGGAAAGGGGAAGATGTTGGGTATATGGGAATCCACTATATTCTGTATGTGACTTTACTGTAACCTAAAACTTCCTTGAAGACAAAATGAAAAAAGTATGACCCTTGGGGAATAAATGGAAGAAAATGTCACTATACATCCAACACAACATTAAATGAAAGACAACGCAAAATTGAAAATAAGCCTAGCATTATAAGATGCCTAACAGTTACCTCCTGAAGGCCTCATTGTTGCTCAAATGTGGCTTATCCCTATGCCAAATCAACATATATGTGCATTACCTTCATCCCAGGATGGGAAATGACTGCCAGGGATGAGCTCCCCTGGCACTGGGGAATTACTACTAAGCACCAAATAACAATGTAACGAGAAAAAGTCCTTGAGTAAAAGGGGGAAATTGTAAAGACAACTGAGTCTATATGGCTAAGAGACTTCAAAAAGTGAATTGGGAGGTCATTACAGAGGCTATGCTTATGCATGTCCCGGCAGAATCTCATTGACTGCCAAAGTAAATACTACCTCAAATAGTGGGGCTTTTGAGGGCTCTGGAAACATCCAGACCCTATAGTCTGGGTAGAGAGCTCAGGAGTTTGATGCCTTGTCAATAGGCCCTAATTTGGAATTTATGCTCCCCCATGCCACAGAGTTGGACTCAGTTGTGGTTTCCCTAAACATGGCACTTATGAACCTTCCATTTGAGCCTATAATTAGTACTAGGTTTGATAGATGTACATACAAGGGACTTAAATCTTTGGGCTGTCCATGAGCCAGCTGGACCCTGAATCTCAACAGAGTTGCAATATCTACACTCCAGTTCTTTGAACTCACCCAGGTCAACTAAAAAGGAGATAATAATGGGCAATGAAACCCAGGCATTGAAGGACAAATACTACATGACCTCAATGATATGAAATAAGCAAACTGCCTCAGAGAGCTAGAGTCCGGAAAAGAGGCTTACAGGAAATCGAGGGGTGGAGGAAGGATGTGAGTTAACGTCTGTAGGGGTGGAATCTGTGATGAGCTGGCGGTAAGTATGACCACAAAGAAGGGACAAAATGGGGGCAAGGGGTTACCTTCGGGTGGGGCTTTGTGGGTTTGAGGGGGGCTGGGGATGGGCAGAGGGGTAATATTGTACAAAAATTGGGGGGAGGGAGGGGCAACATATGAACATGGGGGAGTGTCAGGTGTTCGTTGAGAACAAAATGTTGAGAAAATCTTATCAAAGTATAAGTAGGAGGGTTACCTGTTTAGGATGCTCAGGGGGTATGGTCTGATGCGGGACGGACTCTGGGCGAATAGCTGAAGGCTCTTTTTGCCAAGGTGGGTTGTACCATTGGGAAGAGACCCAAGAAGTGAGAGTTGGGGTGGACCCACATCCTGGGGAGGACTAATGCCATCAAATAGAGAGAACTGTATCTCTAGTGAGAAAGAAGGGCTCCCAGGGCATTAGGGCAGTTGAGAAAGTCAGGCCCTGAATACTGCTGCAAGTATCTCTGGACATGGCTTCTCGGGAAATGGAGATTGGCTGGCGTTGTGGGCCCCAAGGGGAGGGGAAAATGGATGTGGAATGGATGGAACCAAGGTAAATATGGGGGCAAGAGAGGAATTTTGTGAGAGTACACAAAGATGAATATAAAACATGTAATATTACACCAAAAACATATAGGGGACGACAGACTAATAATGTAAACCATAAGGCAAAACATAGGATAACTAAAAAATTTAGAAAACTGTACAACCTAAAGTATGGACCACATAGTAAGCACAGATGTCATCTTGTTTGAAAGCTATTGTCTCGGAATCTGTACATCAGTTTCAGGAAATATGATATGAACAAGTTAAGAGATTATCACTGTGGAAGGGAAAAGGTTTTATGGTGAATCTGGGGAAGTACTGTATATTGTATATATGAATTTCGGTGATCTAAGACTCTTGTGAAGCTGACATTATGTTGGCATTCACTTTACGGGAAGTTTTGGATCACAGAGTGGTTCAAAAATGGCAGTGGAGGAATACTGATATAGGATGTTATTGACAGGATATATATGGTTGACAGGGAGTCATACAGGGCATATGCCCAGGGTATATAGTAATGTCTAGATATACTCATAGTGGAAACAATTAAAAACAACAGCTGGGGGGGTACTGGGACCCTGGCCGGGGGTTCACTGTCGTGGACCCTGGGGGAGCAGCAGCAATCCCCCAGGTGCAACGGCAAGAACCAGGAAGGAAGGAGGGCCCAACAGTCGGCTCCTGATACTAATGGCTATGCTTTTGAGCCTATACACCTGCAATAAGAATAAGGGCTAGAGTAGCACTGTGCCTGGGAGTTTCCTCCTGACAGCCTTCATGTTACTCAAATGTGACCACTCTCACAGCCAAACTCAGCATGTAGATGCAGTGCATTCCCCCCAGCATGGGACATGACACCCGGGGATGAGCCTCCCTGGCACTGAGGGATCACTCCCACATACCAGCTGAAGGTGCAACTAGAAAAGGACCTTGAATTAAAGGTTCAACACGGATCAGCAGAATATCCCTGTCTACATATAATAACATGACTTCAAAATGCTGTTTGACCTAATGTAAGGGGGAAATGGAAAGGAGAAATGAGAATATAAGGCTATGAGTCTCTAAAAAAGAGTCTGGAGGCTGTCAGAAGGATTGCCCTTATGCAGAACTGAGCAGAGTCTGAGAGACAGATAAAGTAGATACAACCCTAGGTATTAGTTCTTTTGAGGAATAAAGAGACCCACGGGTTCTATGGTCATGGCAGATGGGGTTCACTGCCATGGCAGATGGCCCTTCTTTGGAGCTGGTGTTTCTGCGTGATGGAATTGGATTCAGAGGGATCTCTTTTCACAAGACTTGCATGCTACTTTATTGGAATTGTAGTTGGTGCTGGGGTTTTAGATATATTTAGGGGATTTGAATCTCTGGACTGATAATATGACACCCAGGCCCAGAGCCTCAACAGACTTCAGCTCCTACACTTTGATTTATTGGACTTACCCCACTCAGCTAACATGGAGTTGAAGAAGGTCAACCACCACACCATGGAGCCTAGAGTGTCTACAACTGAAAGCAGGAGGAGTGCATCCAGTATCCATGTGGAATCTAAGCCCCCACTTGACATAGATGTGCAATGGACACAACCAATCCAATGTCCACAGAGAAAATGTGGAATGGGTGTGGGAAGGGTAGCCATGGTGGGTGCTGGGTTTGGGGAATGGGAGGAAGAGATGAGATGTGGAGTCGTTTTTGGGACGAGGAGATGTCCTGGGTGGTGCTTCACGGACAATTATGGGACATTGTAGATCCCCCCAGGGCCCAATGGATGGAAGGTGGGAGAGTGTGGGCTATGATGTGGACCATTGACTATGGGGTGCAGTGATGCTCAGAGATGTACTTACCAGGTGCAATGGATGTGTCACGATGATGGGAGAGAGTGTTGCTGTGGGGGGAGCAGGGGGTGGGGGCGGTGGGGTTGAATGGGATCTCATATTTTTTGAATGTAATTTTTAAAAATAAATACTTAATTAAAAAAAAAAAAGGGCAATGACCATCCCAAGGAACCAAGAGAGTCTACAACTGAAACCATGAGAGATCCATCCATCTGCTCCATGGGCTCAATACTCCTCTCAATTACGGTTGGAGTTGGCATCACCATCCCAGAATCCTCAGGATTGGGGAGTGAACTATTCATAATTACAAGTATTAAGATCAAAAGCTTGGGTCATTGGCCAGTTCTCTCTTATTAGGCAAGGCTCAATACATCAGAGCATTTGGCCATCTTAATTGTGAAAGTAGCCAGAATTCCCCAGGAAGGAAGTTTAATAATTTGTTATCTACTGTGAGAGGTTGCCTTATGGCCTTTGATCAGAATACACTAGTGAGAAATGACTCAGCCTAGGTCATTGCACTCTTGCTGGAGTCTTATATAAACAAAAGACTGCAAATGCCAATACAGGGAAAGACAGGTGTCGTTTTACCCTGCCATGTGAGAAAAGACCCTAGAATAACATGTAGCCACAAAAAATATAAAGAAGGCCTGAGAAGCTGAAAGAAACCCTGTGAGCTGGAAGCTGGAATCAGCAGAGTACAGAGGCATGTAAAGCATTCCCTGAGAAGCTAGGCCTATGGAGTTGCTCATAGCTGAAGAGACAAGCCCTACCATGGGTTCAATTGCCCACACCTGAGCTTGAGGAGAAAGAATTCTGGAGAAGGCAGAGACCAAGATGGAGACCTTCCATTTTGCCTTGCTATGTGGCAGAACTCCAGGATTGTCAGCAGCTGACTTTGGTGAGAAAACATCTCTGATGATGTCTTGATTTGGACATTTTCACAGCCATGGAACAGTAAGAATTTACTCTGATAAATTCCCTCTATAAAAGCCAACCCATTTCTGGTATTTTGCTTCAAGCAGATTTAGCAAACTAAAACACCCTTCTATTGTTGACATTTAACTTTGGTTTGGTACATTTGTTACAATTGATACAAGAATGTTAAAATTATTACTGTTTACTACAGCCCATATTTTACTTTATGTGATTTATGCAAACGGGATCTCCATTTATGAAAAAAGGAGTATCACTATCACACAACATATGCAAAATGCCCACTCAAAAAGATCATAGCCCTTAATATAAGAGTTATGACTGTCACACTCGTAGTAGAAAAGGTAAGGAAGCATATTCAGGACTTAGTGTTAGTCAAAGTTTTCTTAGCTTTTACATCCGAAGGACAAGCAGAAAAAGAAAAAAAAAACTAAATGGGGTATCATCAAATTTAAAAACTTTTGGTCTTCAAAGGACTTTAATATGACATTAGAAGGATAAACTACACAATGAGAAAAATATTTGAAAACCACATATTCAGTAAAGGTTTAAAACATGGGCTATATAAAGAAATCCTACAACCCAATTAAAAACTGGACAAAAGGGAGAGGAGGTGGCTCAAGTGATTAACCACCTCCCTCCCACAAGGTAGGTCCTGAGTTCAGTTCCTGGTGCCTCCTATAAAAAAGAAGACCAGCACACAACAACCAGGCACAGAAAATGCAAAACAATGAGGGGTGGAGAGAAATAAATAAATAAAATGAATCATTTTATAAATGGGCAAAAGACTTGAATGGACATTTCTCCAAAGAAGATATACAAATGGCTTAAAAAAAAAAAAACAGGAAAAGATACTCAACATCAATAGCTATTAGGGACAGGTAAATCTAAACCACAATAGGATACAATTTCATACCCACCAGGATATCTACTATTAAAAATAAAGAAACAGAAAACTCTAAATGTTGGAGAGGATGCAGAGAAATAGGAAAATTCATTCTTGCTGCTGGTAATGTAAGATGATGAAACAACCATGGAAGACAGTTTAGCAGTTCCTTTGAACTCTAAGTATAAAACTACAATATGACCTGGCAATCCCAGTCCTGGTTATATGCTCAAAAGTATTGAAAGCAAAGAATAGAACAGTCATTTGCACACCAACGCTCACAGCGGTGTGATTCACAATGAAAAAAGATAGAAGCAAAACTAAGTGTCCATCCTCTGATGATGGATAAATAAAATATGGTATATATATTCCGTGGAATATTATTCAGTGGTTAAAAGGAATGGATTAATAAGAAAATGAAATGATGATAGTTTTAAAAATAACAAAACTATAATTAAAAATGGAATAATAAAAAATTATATATATATAACTTTTTTAAAAATTGGCATTATGTTTTCCATCCATGGAGGCAGTGGCCACTGGAGGATCTGGGGGGAAGTAGAGGGAAAAACTGGTATAATATGGCGGCATTTTTGGGAATTGAAATTGTCCTAAATAACATTGCAATGACAAATACAAGCCATTATTCATCTTGTAATTACTTACAAAATTGTGTGGAAGGCAATGCAAACTACAATGTAAATCATAATCCACACTTAGTGGCAATGCTCCAAAATGTGTTCATGAATTGTAACAAATGTACCATCCTAATGAAGGATGTTGTTAATGTGGGAAAATATGGGAGGCCTAGGGAGCAGGGCATATGGAAACCCCCTATATTTTTTTATGTAACATTTATGTAATCTAATTATCTTTTATAAAAATAATACATTATATTTAAAAAGGAATGTATTCCTGATACATGCAACAACATGGATGATATTGTGTTGAATGAAATAAGCCAGATACAAAAAGGAACCTATTGTGTGATTGCACTGTTTGGAAACAATTAGAATAAGCAAACTCCAAGATTCACAATCTAGAATATAGGTTACCAGGTGGGTATAGTGAATGAGAAATTAAGGCTTAAAAAGGACAGGGTTCCTATTTAGAAAGACAAAAAGGTTTTGGTAATGGATGGTGGTGATGGTAGCACAGCATCGTGAATGCAATTAACAGCAATGAAATATGTATCTGAATATGATATACTTTTCAGGAATGACTGAACTTATTATTTCATTAATGAAAATGATAAAAGTAGTGAGCATCTAAAAAGTCATAACTGAATCCAAGGTCAATTATATTTTCTCCTCTGTTATCTTCTGGAACCTTTATAATTTTGCTTCTTGCTTTTAAGTTGAAAACCCATTTTGAGGTCATTTTAGTGAGAAATGCAATGTTTATGTCTAGATTCATTATTCCTTTGCTTGTAAATTCCCAAAGGTTCCAGCACAATCTCTTTAAAAGACTACATAGATTTTCTTTGGTCCATCAAAGACCAGCTGGCCTTATTTGCCACATCCTTTTAAGGGCTTTCTGGTCTGGTCCATTGGTCTATTTGACTATGCTTTTATCTATACTACACTATCTTGAAGCATCTAGCATTAGACTAAGTCTTTTTTTTTTTCTTCTTTATTTTCTTTCGAATGTTATATTAAAAAATATGAGGTCCCCATATACCCCCCACCCCACCCACGCCACCCTCCCACATCAACAAACTCTTCCATCACTGTGGCACATCCACTGCACCTGGTGAATACATTCTGGAGAACTGCTGCAGCACATGGAAAGTGGTCCACATTGTAGTCCAACCTCTCCCCCAGTCCACCCAGTGATCCAAGACAGGACACACAATGTTCAGGCTCCAACTCTGCAACACCACCCAGGACAACTCCAAATCGTGAAAATGTCCCCACACTATATCTCTTCTTCCCTCTCCTGATCATCAGCAGCCACCGTGGCCACACTCTCCCCATCACTACTACAGTTTCTTCCCTTACAAATCACAATATTTCCCAAGCAGAACACCAGTAAGTCCACTCTAATCCATACTCTATTCCTCCATCTTGTTGACCTGGGATGGCTATGTCCAGTCCCCCTCTACATCAAGAGGGGGTTTAGATTCCACATGGATGATGGATGCAATTCTCCTGCTTGCAGTTGTAAGCACTCTTGGCTCCTTGGTGTGGTTGTTGACCCTCTTCACCTCCCTGTCAGCTGGCCAGGGTAAGTCCAACAAAACAGAGGGTAGGAACTGCAAGTCTGCTGAGGCCCAGGGCCTGGCCGTCACATGGACAGTTCAGAGATTCAGGTCTCCTGAGTATACACCAACCCAAATGCCAATCACAAGTCCAGTAAAAGTGACAGAAGAGGCATGTGTAGAAAGGGTATATCTGAGTCAAACTCCATGACAGTCAGGAACACAAACTCCAAAGTAGGGCTGACATGGCCCTGAACTCCAGAGCCATCTGCCTTGACAATAGAACCTGTGGTCGCTGCAGCCCTCAGGAGAACCAGCACTTGGGTTTCCATCTACCTTGGCTGTCTCTTTTACCCTGCTGAAGCATGCATAAGCATCACCCCCTGATGACCCTCCAACTCTTTTTTGGAGACACTTAGCCATATAAACTCACTTGTCCTTTCCATTTCCCCCTTTTTATCCAAAGTCAAAAAGCAGTTTTTAACACATTATTACATGTAATATTACAATATTACATGTAATATTACAGTATTACATGTAAGCTGAGATATTATGCTGGTCCGAGTTGACATCTTTGTTCAAGGTCTTTTTGTAGTTACATCATCAGCTGGTGCTTGATAGTAATCCCTTGGTGCCAGGGAGGTTCATTCCCAGGAGTCATGTCCCATGCTGGGGAGAAGGCAATGCATCTATATGCTGAGTTTGGCTTAGAGAGTGACCACATTTGAACAACATGGAGGCACTCAGGAGGTAGCTTTTAGGCACCCTACAGCTATAGGTCTAGTTCATATTTCAGGCACACAGGCTCATAATCAGAGCCATCAGTATCAAGGGTTCACCGTTGGACCATTCATCTTTATTGTTCTTTGCCATTGCACTTGGGGGATTGTTGTTGTTCCATTGCAGAATGTGAAAGAGCTCCACTGGTCAGGAATTCAGCATTCTCTCATCTGTCATTTCCAACAGAAACCACTATGAAAATTTCCAAACCTTTCTATGTATCCTGTATATATATCCTGGAGAATTCCCTCCCAACTGTGGACAGCCCACCAATGACACCGCACACAAGTGCTCCTCCCCTGCCATAGTTGAACCTCTCTGTAGTCCAAAATTTTTTCAAAAAGGAAGCCCAATATATTGCCAGGTATCCTTAACAGAAGAATGGAATATAGTGATGGGTTTAAAGTTTAGATATAAAATACAGAGAAATTTAGAAAAATTAAATAAAGGAAAAATAAATTGGGGTATCAAAGAAATGAAAAATTGAAAAAGCTTTGTTTTTGACATTTTGCTTTTCATCACTGCTGCAGGGGTCGCCCTGTATGTACAGTGGCAAAGCAATTTCTTCCATTTCTTCCTCAGTGTCTACCTCCTTTCTTTCTTTTTTTCCCCCTGATTATTAAGTTTCTCTTGATATAAAATTTAAATTACAGTAATTCACATATATAATATATGGTACTCCCACATATCCAACATCAAACTCTTTGTCCCTTCCCCAAAAGTTATCTTTTTACATGTTCATGTTTTATTTGCTGCAGCTAATGGACAGATATTGAAACAATAGCTTACAAACATGGTTCTATTTGAGTTTACATTATGGTTTATTTTAGACTACACAGTTTTCTAAATTTTTAGTTATCTTATGTTTTACATATGGTTTACATTTTAGCCTATGGCTTATATACATTTTTGGTGTAATGTAACATAACCTATATCCATCATGGCATGAGCTGGTGGAACACTTCCATTGCCCCACAGTTACCCTGATTCCATGTATTCAATACCATCTTCCCCTCCCCACTAGGCCCACCATGACAATCAATCTTCATTACTTGAGGGACTATATTCAGAGATACTTGCAAAAATGTTGAGGGCTTCACATACTTGGCTGCCCTAACCCATTGGGAGCCACCGATTCTCTCAAGAGATATAATTCACTCTGTTTGAGAACATCAGGCCTCCCCAGGATGTGAGTATACCTTCACTCTAATTGTATGGGTCTCCACCCAATGATATAATCCACTATGACAAAAAGAGCACTCACATACTCCCCAGAAGATTGCCCTGTGTCAGATGTCCCCCTTAAGCATCCCAAACCTGCAACTTTCCTTATTACATTTTCTAAATTGTAATGATCCGTGTGCACTTGAGGAGAATGTATATCCTGCTGTATTTGCACATGGGGTTCTCTATATGATGATTAGGTCCAATTCCTCTATTATATTGTTCAAAGTCTCTGTTTCTTTATTGATTCTCTTTTGAGATGTTCTGTCCAAAGTTGATAGTGGTGTATTAAAGTCCCTACTATACTACAAGAAACACATCTTAGACCCAGGGATTCATGGAGGTTGAAAGTGAATGGTTGGAAAACAATCTTACAAGCAAACAATAACCAAAAAAAGGCAAGAGTAGCTATATTAATATCAGACAAAATAGACTTTAAATGCAAAACAATTGTGAGAGACGAGACAAAGAAGGATAATACATATTAGTGAAAGAGATAATCTTTCAAGAAGAATGAACAATTATAAATATTTATGCTCCTAACAAGGGCACCTCCAAATATGTGAGGCAAACACTGGAAAAACTAAGTGAAAAATGGATGCCTCTACAATTATAGTGGGAGACTTTAATACACCACTATCAACTTTTGACAGAACATCTCAAAATAGAATCAATAAAGAAACAAAAATTTTGAACAGTGTATTAGAGGAGTTGAACCTAATAGACATATACAGATTATTACACCTGAATACGGCAGAATATACAATTTTCTCAAGTGCACATGGATCATTCTCCAAGATAGACCACATGCTAGGCCACAGAAAATGGCTCAATGAATACAGAAAGTTTGAAAATATACAAAATAATTTCTCTGGCCACAGTGGAATAAAACTGGAAATCTGCAAGAGCCAGAGATCCAGATTTGGCACCATGATTTGGAAGTGAAACAACACACTCTTAGAAAAACTTTGGATCAAGGAGGAAATCTCAAAAGAAATTAATAACTACCTTGAAAGTAATGAAAATGAAAACACAACATATCCAAACTTATATAATGCAACAAAAGCAGTAATGAGAGGGAAATTTTAGCCATAAATTCATACATCAAAAAACAACAAACAGCTAAATTTGAAGAATTAAATGCACATTTGGAGGAATTAGTTAAAAAACAACAAACTAACCACAAAGGAAGAAGAAAGAAAGAAATAACAAAGATCAGAACAGACCTAAATGAAATAGAAAATGCGAAAGCACTTGAAAAAATAAACAAAACCAAGAGCTGGTTCTTTGAGAAAATCAATGACATTGACAAATCCTTAGCTAGACTAATAAAGAAAAAAATGGAGAAGATGCAAATACACAAAGTTAGAAATGAGAAAGGAGATATCACCTCTGATCTCACAGAAATAAAGACTATCATGAGAGGATACTTTGAAAGACTATATTCCAACAAAAACAACCATTTAAAGGAAATGGACAAATCCTAGAAACACATAAGCAGCCTATATTGATGAAAGAAGAAATTGATGATCTCAACAAACCAATCACAAGTAAAGAGATAGAATCAGTCATTAAAAACCTCGCAACTAAGAAGAGCCCAGGGCCAGACACTTCACAGGTGAATTCTACAAAACAATTCAGAAAGAACTAATACCAATCCTGCTGAAACTCTTCCAAAAAATTGAAACAGAAGGAACATTACCTAACTCACTCTGTGACGCCACCATTACCCAACTACCAACGCCAAACAAAGACACCAAGAGAAAGAAAAATTACAGACCAATTCTTCTAATGAACCTAGACACAAAAATCCTAAACAAAATACTTAGTAACCATATTCAACAACACATTAAACGAATTACACACCATGACCAAGTAGGATTCATTCTGGGTATGCAAGGATTGTTCAACATAAGAAAATCAACCAATGTAATATACCGTATAAACAGATTGAAGGAAAAAAAAATCATGATTGTATCTATAGATGCAGAAAAAGCATTTGACAAAGTACAGTACCCTTTCTTGATAAAAAAACACTGCAGAAGTTCGCAATGCAAGGAACTTTTCTGAATACGATAAAGAGTATATATGAAAAACCCACAGCCAACATGGTTTACAATGGTGAAATCATAAATCCTTCCCTCTAAGATCAGGAATAATACAAGGATGCCCACTATCACCTCTTGTATTTAACATTGACTTAGAAGTACTTGCTCGAGAACTGAGGCAACAACCAGAAAAAAAGTTATTCAAATTGGAAAGGAAGAAGTCAAAATTTCATTATTTGCAGATGACATTATCTTATACATAGAAAACCCTGAGAGGTATACAACAAAGTTTCTAGAACTCATAAATGAGTTTAATAAAGTCGCAGGTTATAAGATTAATGCACAAAAATCAGTAGCATTTCTGCACACCAATAATGAGCAAGCTCAGGATGAAATCAAGAAATAAATACCATTTACAATAGTCAATAAAAAATGAAATACCTAGGAATAAATTTAACTAAAGATGTAAAAAGCTTATACATAGAGAACTACACATCACTGTTCAAGGAAATCAAAGAAGACCTAAATAAATGGAACAATATTCCATGTTCATGAATAGGAAGAATAAATATTATTAAGATGACTTTCCTACCAAAACTGATCTACACATTCAATGCAATCCCAATAATTATCAATACAACATTTATTTAAGGAACTAGAAAAACTAGCTATGAAATTTATTTGGAAAGGAAAGAGGCCCCAAAAAGCCAAAGACATATTGAAAAAGAAAAACATAATTGGAGGAATCAAACTACCTGACTTCAAAACATACTACAAAGCCACAGTAGTGAAAACAGCATGGTATTGGCACAAGGAGAGCCACACAGACCAATGGAACTGAATTGAGAGTTCTGATATATATCTTCATATATATAGTCATATAATATTTGATAAAGCCACCAAATCCTCTCACCTGGGAGAGAATGGCCTATTCAAAAAATGGTGCCTGGTGAACTAGATATCCATATGTAAAAGAATGAAAGAGGATTACCATCTCACGCATTATAAAAAAATCAACTCAAGATGGATCAAAGACCTAAATATAAGAGTCAAGACCATACAGACTTTGGAAAGCAGTGTAGGGAAGCATCTACAGGACCATGTAATAGGAAATGGCTTCATGAAATTCACACCAAAAGCACGAGCAGCAAAAGAACAAATAGATAAATGGGACTTTCTCAAAATTAAAGCCTTCTGCATCTCAAAGGAGTTTTTCAAGAAAGTGAAAAGAGAGCCTACACAATGGGAGAAAATATTTGGTAAACAAATATCTGATAGGAGACTTATAACATGCATATATAAAGAAATCCTATATCTTGAAAATAAAAAGACAAACAACCCATTTGAAAAATGGGGAAAAGATTTAAACAGACACTTCTCCAAAGAAGAAATACTATTGGCTAAAAAGCACATGAAAAAAATGTTCCAAGTCTCCAGTTATCAGGGAAATGCAAATCAAAACTACAATGATATATCGTCGTACTCCCATAAGATTGGCAGGTATGAAAAAAAAAACAGAAGAGAACAAATACTGGAGAGGCTGTGGAGGAAAGGGAACACTTATTTACTGCTGGTGTGAATGAAAAAGGATCCAGCCATTCTCAAGGACAGTTTGGTGGTTTCTCAAAAAACTAGGCATAGATTTGCCATATGACCCAGCAATTCCACTGCTGGATATAAACCCAGAACTGAAAACAAGGACACAAATGGATGTATGCACACCAATGTTCATAACAGCATTGTTCACTCTTGCCAAAAGTTGGAATCAACCCAAATGTCCATCAACAGATGAATGGATTAATAAAATATGGTATATACATACAATGGAATTCTACTCAGCTTTAAGAATGGATACACTGCAAACACACGTGATAACATGGATGAATCTTGAGAACCTTATATTGAGTGAAGCCACCCAGGCATTGAAGGACAAATACTACATGACCTCAATGATATGAAATAAGTAAACCAAGCCGCCTCAGAGAGCTAGAGGCTGGATGATAGGCTTAAAGGAATTTGGGGGGTAGAGGAAAGATATAAGCTTACACCAGCATGGGTGAAATCTATAAGATGGAGGTAAGTATTTTTACAAGGAAGAGAGAAAATGGGGGCATAGAGTTAACTTTGGGTGGGGCTTTGTGGGCTTGAGGGGGGCTAGGGAATGGGAGGATGTGTAATATTGCCCAAGAAATTGGGGGGAGGGTGGCGCAACATACGAACATAGGAGATTGTCAGATATTTGGTTGAGAGTATAATGCTGAGAAAACTTTTTCAAAAATATAATAAGGAATGTTACCTGTCTAAAATGCTTAAGGGGATAATCTGATGCAGGACAGGCTCCTAGGGAGTACGTGAATGCTCATTTTGCCATAGTGGGTTATATCATTGGATAAGGACCCATATAATGAGAGTGAACGTATGCCCTCATCCTGGGGAGGATTGATGTCCTCAAATAGAAGGATTTGTATCTCTCAATAGAAATGGTGGCTTCCGGTGCATTAGGGCAGTTGAGCATGTCAAGCACTCAGCACTGTTGCAAGTATCTCTGAACATGGCCCTTCAAGCAATGAAGATTGACCGTCACTGTGGGTCCTAAGGGGCGGGGGAAAGAGTATTCAATAGATGGAATGAATGTAATTGTGTGGGCAATAAAAGTGTTCCACATGAGCACGCAAGGATGGATATAAGACGTGTAAAATTACACCAAATATATGAAGAGGCTGATAATCTAAAATGTAAATCATAATGTAAAACATAAGATAACTAAAAATTTAGAAAATTATATACTCTAAAATATAAATGACAACGTAAACCCAAATATTACCTTGTTTGAAAGCTATTGTCTCAATATCTGTACATCAGTTTCAGTAAATATAGTATGAATATGTAAAAAGATTATTCCTGTGGAAGGGAAAAGGTTTTATGTTGGATGTGTGGGAGTACTGCATATTGTATATATGAATTACTGTGATCTAAAACTTTTGTGAAGATAAGCTTAATAATTAGCAAAAAGAAAAGAAAAAGATAAGATGTAGACATGAGGAAAAGACGGAAGTAGTTGCCCCGCCAATTTGCATACATGGCAAAACTTATTGCAGTGATGGAAGGCAAAACATAAAAAATAAATCTTTTGCATTTTTAAAATTTTTTGATACCCCAATTTACTTTTACCTTAATTTTTCTAAATTAATATGTATTCTATATCTAACCTTTAAACTCATCACTATAGTCCATTTTACTATGAATGGAACCTGGCAATATATTGGGCTTAACTTTTCAGGAAGTTTTGGATCACAGAGAGGTTCAACAATGGCATCAGAGGAATACTGATGTGGGATGTTATTGAGAGGGGAAACATTGTTGGCAGGGAGTTCTCTAGGTCATATATCCAGGGTACATAAAAATGTTTGGAAATTTTCATAGTGGATACAATTAAAAACAACAACTAAGGGAGTACTGAGTTCCTACCCAGGGGAGCTCTATCACAGTCCCTAAAGGAACAGCAACAATCCCCCAAGTGCAACGGAAAAGACCAAAAAAGGATGAATGTCCAACAATGAGTCCTTAATACTAATGACTATGCTTGTGAGCCTCTGCACTTGAAATAATAACAAGGCCTAGAGCTGCAGGGTGCCTAAGAGTTACCTCCTGAGAGCCTCTGTGTTGCTCAAATGTGAGCAGTCTCGAAGCCAAACTCAGCATGTAAATGTATTGCATTCCCCCCAGCATGGGACATGACTCCGGGGGATGAGCCTCCCTGACACTGAGGGATTACTACCAAGTGCCAGCTGATGATGTAACTAGAAAATGACCTTGAATAAAAGGGTCAACTCTGACCAGCAGAATATCTCAATCTACATATAATACCAGGAGTTAAAAAGGCTTTTTGACCTGAATCAAAGGGGGAAATGGAAAGGACAAATGAGTTTAAATGGCTATGAGTCTCCAAAAAAAGCTGGGATGTTATCAAAGGGGTTGCCCTTATGCACACCTGAGCAGAGTCCCAGACACAGATAAAGTATATACAAGCACAGGTATTGGTTCTTCTAAGGGCTACAGACACCCACATGTTCTACGGTCATGGCAAATGGAGTTCAGTGCCATGTCAGTTGTCCCTACTTTGGAGTTTGTGTTTCTGTGTGATGGAGCTGGACTCAGATGTGATCTTTGTTCACAAGCCTCTCCTGTTACTTTTACTGGAACTGTAGTTGGTGCTGGGGTTTAATATATACCCAGGGGACCTGTATCTCTGGACTGATCATGTGATAGCCAGGCCCTGAGCCTCAATAGACTTGCAACTCCTACACTCTGTTTTATTGGACTACCCCACTCATCTAACATGGAGATGAAGAAGGTCAACCACCACACCAGGGAGCCAAGTGTTCCTAAAACTGAGAGCAGGAGGATTGCATCCAGCATCCATGTGGAATCTAAGCCCCCTCTTGATATAGATGTGGAGGGGACACAACCATTCCCAGGTCACAGGATGGAGGAATAGAGTATGGATTAGAATGGACTTACTAATATTCTATTCATGAACTATTGTGATTAATAATCGAAGTAAATGTGGCAATGGTGTGGAGAAAGTGGCCATGGTGGTTACTGGGGGTAGGGAATGGAATGAAGAGATTAGCTTTGGGGGTGTTTTCAGGACTTGGAGTTGTCCTACATGGTGCTGCAGGGACAGTTGCCAGACATTGTTTGTCCTCCCATGATCCACTGGGTGGACCCTGGTTGAGTGTGGGCTATGATGTGGACCACTGACCATGAGATGCAGCAGTGCTCAGAGATGTATTCACCAAATGCAATGAACATCTCATGATGATGTAGGAGATTGCTGTTAAGGGAGGAGGAGTGGGGTGAGAGGGTGGGGTAAATGGGGATCTCATTTTTTAAATGCAATATTAAAAAAGTATATAAAGACAAAAAAATTAAATTAAGTCCCCTCTATAATAGTAGAGTCATCTATTCCTTCACTTAGTTTTTCCAGTTATTGCCTCACATATTTGTAAGGAGCATAAGTATTTATGATTGTTCTTTCTTCTTGAAAGATTATCCCTTTCACTAATATGTAGTGTCCATCTTTGTCTCTCACAATAGTGTTGCATTTAAATTCTATTTTGTCTGATATTAATATAGCTATTCCTGCCCTTTTTTGGTTATTGTTTGCCTGTAAGATTGTTTTCCAGCCATTCACTTTCAACCTCCTTGAATCCCTGGGTCTAAGATGTGTTTCTTGCAGACAACATATAGATGAGTCATATTTCCTTATCTAATCTTCCAGTCTGAATCTATTGACAGGTGAGTTTAACCCTTTGGCTTTCAGTGTTATTACTTTCAAGGAATTACTTATTTTCTTTGGATTTGTGTTTTTCATATTCTGTTTGACTTTTTTTTTCTGTTTTTGTCACTTTAGTTGCTCTTACACTCTCTGCCAACTCTGTCGCTCTTGTTATTTTTTTCTTTCTTCATGCAGAACTCCCTTTAATATTTCTTGAAATGCAGGATTCCTCTTGGCATACTCTCTTTGTTTCTGTTTATCTGTGGATATTTTGAACTCTCCATCATTTTTGGATGCTAACTTTGATGGATAGAGTATTCTCAGTTGGAAATTTTTTTTTCTTTTAGTTCCTTGAATATGTCACACCACTGTCTTCTTGCCTCCATGGTTTCAGATGTGAAGTCAGCACTTCATCTTATGGATCCTCCTTTGTATGTGATGGTGTTCTCTTTTCTCTTGCTGCTTTTAGTATCTTCTCTTTGTCTTGAGCATTGGATAACTTGACAAGTATATGTCTTGGGGTAGGTCTGTTGGGATTTATGCTGTTCGTGGTGCTTTTTGCTTCCTGCACATGTACATCCATCTCTTTCAATAGGTTTGGAAAGTTTTCAGACATTATTTCCCCCAACACCCCTTCTGTCCCCTTTCCCTTCTTTTCTCCCTCTGGGATGCCTATAATATGTATGTTTGCACATTTTGCACTGTCTTTCAGGTCCCTAATCCCCTGATGGATTTTTTCTATCTTTTTATCAAGCAATTCTACTATCTGTTTGATTTCAGATGTACTGTCTTCCACATCACTTAATCTCTCCTCTGCCTCTTCAAGTCTGCTGTTACTTGCTGAGGGTATATTTTTGATTTCTTGAATTGTGCTGTTCATCACCATCATATCAGTTATATTTTTGTGTACGATTGCAATTTCTTCTGTATTCTCTCTGTTTTCTTCATATTCTTAATCTCTTCCTTCCCCTCATCAAATTGGTCCCTAATATATATTTTGAGACTTTTTTTTACATTTTTTTAATTGATTTTGTAATAACATTACATTAAAAATATATATGTAAGGTCCCATTCAACCCCACCCACCCACCCCACCTCTCCCCCCCCCCCCCCCAGCAACACTCATTCCCATCATCATGACACATCCATTGGATTTGGTAAGTACATCTTTGGGCACCTCTGCACCTCATAGTCAATGGTCCACATCATGGCCCATACTCTCCTCCATTCCATCCACAGGGCCCTGTGAGGATTTACAATGTCCGGTGATTGCCTCTGAAGCACCATCCAGGGCAGCTCCATGTCCCAAAGACACCTCCACCTCTCATCTCTTCCTGCCTTTCCCCATACACATCAGCCACCATGTCCACTTTTCCCAATCCAATTCCACCTCTTCTATGTGGACATCGGATTGGTTGTGTCCATTGCACCTCTATGTCAAGAGGAGGCTCAGATTCCACATGGATGTTGGATGCAATCCTCCCACTTTCAGTTGTAATCACTCTAGGCTCCATGGTGTGGTGGTTGTCCTTCTTCAACTCCATCTTAGCTGAGTGTGGTAAGTCCAATAAATCAGATTGTAGGTGCTGGAGTCTGTTGAGGCTCAGGACCTGGCTATCACATTGTCAGTCCAGAGATTCAAATCCCCTAAATATATCTTAAACCCCAACATTAACTGCACCTCCAGCACATTAGCATGAAAGTCTTATGAAGGAAGATCCCATCTGAGTCCAGATTCATCACACATAAATACCAGTTCCAAAAAGGGGCCATCTGACCTGGTAGTTAACCCCATCGGCCATGACCATAATTCCCATGGGTCTCTTTAGCCCTCGAAGGAACCAATATCTGGGGGTTGTATCTGCTTTATCTGTCTCTCTGACTCTGCTCAGTTGTGCATGAGGGCAATCCTTCTGCCAGCCTCCAGACTCTTTTTTAGAAACTCGTAGCTATATAAACTCATTTCTCTTTTCCATTTCCCCCTTACTTTAGGTCAAACAGCATTTTAAAGTCATGTTATTTTATGTAGACAGGGATATTCTGCTGATCCACGTTGAACCTTCCGTATAAGGTCATTTTCCAGTTGCATCATCAGTTGGTAGTTGATAGTGGTCCCTCGGTGCCAGGGAGGCTCATCCCCGGGTGTCATGTCCCACGCTGGGGGGAAGGCATTGCATTTACATGCTGAGTTTGGCTTCGAGACTGGCCACATTTGAGTAACATGAAGGCTGA
Source organism: Dasypus novemcinctus (assembly GCF_030445035.2). Lineage (NCBI taxonomy): Eukaryota > Metazoa > Chordata > Mammalia > Cingulata > Dasypodidae > Dasypus > Dasypus novemcinctus. The sequence continues at coordinate 139,022,228 of NC_080704.1, read as the reverse complement.
CAGGAGGAAATTCCCAGACACAATGTTGCTCTAGGCCTTGTTCTTATTTTAGGCTTATCAGCTCACAAGCATAGTCATTAGCATCAGGGGCTCACTGTTGAAACCTCACTCCCTCCCGGTCCCCGCCGCTGTACCTGGGAGACTGTCACTGCTCCCCTAGGGACCACAACAGAGCACCACTGGCCAGGAACCCAGTACCCCCCCTGCTGTGGTTTTTAATTGTTGCCACTATGAGTATATCCAAACATTACCATGCACCCTGGACATATGTTCTGTACAGCTCCCTGTCAGCCATATATCACCTGTTATTGGTATCCCATACCAGTATCCCTCCATTGCCATTGTTGAAACACTCTGTGATCCAGAACTCCCCGAAATTTGAAGCCCAATATAATGTCATGGTCCCTTACTAGGGAATGGCATATAGCGATGGATTTAAAGGTTAGATAAAGAACTTGGATAAAGTTAGATAAAGAACTTAGATAAAGAATGTTGACTTGAAAAAATTCTACATCCTTTTTTTTCCCCCCCCTAATTATTCAGCTTATATTTTGTTTTTTTTTTTTTGTTTTTTTTTTTGTTTTTTTTAATTTTTTTATTTTTTATTGACTTTGTAATAATATCACATTAAAAATATATATGTGAGGTCCCATTCAACCCCACCCCCCCACCCCTCCTCTCCCCCCCCCCCCAACAACACTCGTTCCCATCATCATGACACATCCATTGGATTTGGTAAGTACATCTTTGGGCACCTCTGCACCTCATATACATTGGTTCACATCATGGCCCATACTCTCCTCTATTCCATCATGTAGGCCCTGTGAGGATTTACAATGTCCGGTGATTACCTCTGATCAGCTTATATTTTGAGACCTTTTATTACTTGTTCCATATTCTGCTCCTCCTCCTGGTTTTCAGTTTGTTCTTTGGATTGGGGCAAGTTTTCCAGATTATTGGTTTGGTTTATAGATTTTTGTTGCTGTCTGGTCATCATTTTATCTTGATGGGTTTAGTCAGTTTCTTAGCTTCTTTGTCTAGTTTGGAGTTTAATTAGTTGTTGATTTGCATGCATGTTAAGTCTTCTCCTTGTCACTTTGTTCTTATTTTATTTCCTTGTTGTTGGCTAAGTTCACTTGAAGGAAAATATTAGGGCCATAGAAAGCAAAAGGAGTAAGAAAAGAAAATGAATAATAGTAGTATTGATAATAAATATTAACAGAGAAACCATGTGAGATATAGAAGAATGGATATTCGACTTGTAAGGTATGTAGAGTTATAACAGTAAGAAAAATAGAATGTGAAAATATCTGAATATGGTAAGGAATACAGTGTGAATTAAATGACCTGTGTGTTCAAGAGAGAGGCAAAGAGAAAAGAGAAGACAATAATATAAAGAGTGAATATAAGGCAGAAAACAAAACAAAGGTATTAGCAACAAAATTTAAAAAATTAGGGGGGCAAATAAAGAGAGGTGTAATGAAAGAGAAACAATCAATGATAGAAAATAGAAAGATGTAGAGGATAGGGAATAGTGTTGGTGGCTAAAATCAATACACTCAGAAAAGAGTAAATGGAGGATGAGGAAATACAGCAAATGTGAAGCTCTCCCTGCATCACCTAATGTAAGAAGAATAAGAACGCAGACAAAGAAATAAAGAGAAAAAAAAAGATGGACAAAAGGGAGTGGGGAAGTAAGCAGGAAAAAGAAAAAGAGTTAGAAGGAAAAAAGAAAGAAAAAGGGCCTTGCAGGGATAAAGAGAAAGAATAAACTAGGAAAAACCAACCAAATACTAGGCAAAGTTTCAAGCAAGGAATCCTGTTTGTAGTTAAATAAAACGCTTAGGTATCTAACATTCCCCCTTTTCTCCCTTCCTCACTTCCCTCTCTCCCAGGCAGCAGGAAAGCTGCCTGAGAGGTCCGGTAGGAGATTCAAGTGGGTCCTTGTTGAATCAGCTATGCACAGAAAACAATGAGTCTTAATTTCCAGAGAGAGCACCCACACCTCACCAGAAACCCCAAGTATGCTATTAGAGGCTTGGAAAGCAGCTCCTACAGTTCCCCTCCTTTAGGTGTGCTATGAGAGGGCTTGTTGACTTTCTGACTCCACCTTCTCCCAGGCCAAGTTTCCTACTCCAGGGTATTTAGGTGAATTGGGCTTTCTCAGCAGATTTGCCACTCCTCTCTTCCCAGACTCTCCCCCAGCCAGCCGGTATGTTCCTCCAAGTACAAGAAAAGAAAAAAAGAAAAGAAAAAAAAGGGGGGGGGAACACCAGAAAATTGAACCCACACTAGCCAGGCCCCCCAACTGCCCCCCCCCCACCAAATCCCTCCCCCCACGAGTCAGTCCAAAACCATAGGGCTTGGGCAATCCCGGACCTCCTGGAGCACTGGACTTGGGAAAGGGAAGTTCAGGACTCTGCAAACCCAGGGCACACAGGTCCATGGAACATGGGCTATGGGGGCTCAGGGGACACGGACCTGGGGACCACACATCTGGGACCATGGGGTCCAGGAATGACACCTCACAACCGACATCTTGGGAAACACCACGGCTGCCAGCCCCAGGGGAAAGGGTGCCTCCATTCCACAGCTCGCGACCTCTGTACTTGTAAGCTGCAATTCTAACTTTAGCAAGCACCACCTCTGCCATTCTCTCTCCAAATCGGTGTCCATACACCCTCCACCCTGCAAGTCCCCAAGACAGCCTGCTTGGGCAAGACTCCAACCACACTCAGCCACCTCTTCCTAGGAGAGACCATAAGGTGCACTCACTCAGACACCAGCTTGCCTAGACTAAATCTTAAATTCAAGGAGTGTCAGTCCTCTGATTTTGTCCTTTCTCCATCTTCTCTTGGCTATTTCTGTTTCTTTGTTTGTGTGTGTGTGTGTGTTTGTTTTTGTTTTATCTTTCAATGGAAAATTTAGAAACTGCTCGTCAGTATCCACAAAAAAAAGTCTGAATTTTTATTAGGATTTTGTTAAATATATATGTAATGTTTTGGGAATAATTTACATCTTATTGACATTGAATCTACTTATTTATGAACATGGAATATTTCTCCGTTTATATACAACTACTTTGATTTCATTTTCAGACTTTCTGGTTTCCCCATATAGATTTTGTGCGTATTTTCTTAGATTTATACCTAAGTATTTCATTTTCTGTGTAAATATAAGTAGTTCTGGGATTTTAATTTCAAATTCCAGTTGTCATTGCTGGTATATAGGAAAGCAATTGAGTTTGCTTATGAGCCTTGTACACTAGAACCTTACTAAAATTATTTATTAATTCCAGGATTGTTTTTATCAATTCCTTGTGATTTTTTACGCACATAATCATATCATTTGCAAAAAGGACAGTTAACATTTCTTCATTGCAAATCTTTATACATTTTGTTTAGTTTTCATTTTTTAGTGCACAAGGCAGGGCAAAAATTATGATGATTTTATTGAATAGGAGAGGTGAAGTTAGATAGTTTCATATTGTTCCTGATCCAAAAGGGAAAGAATCTATATTCTCACTATTAAATATGATATTGGCTCTATTTTTTTGTACTTATACTTTATAAAGTTTAGAAAGTACCACCCTATACCTGGTTATATGTGAATTTTTATCATTAATGGGGAATGGATTTTGTAGTATCATTTAAGAATCTAGTGATATGATGGTATGGTTTTTCTTCTTTGCCTGCTGATGTGATGGGTTACTTTAAGATTTGAGAATGTTGAAAAAGCTTTGAATACCTAGAATAAACTCTACTTGTTCATGGTGTATAATTCCTTTTACACATTATTTGATTGTATTTGCTAATATTATGTTGAATATTTCTGAAAGATATTGGAATTCAATTTTGACCTCTTATGATTTTTCTTCTTTTTGTAGTAAGGTAATGTTGGCTTCCATAAATATGTCAGAATATGTTCCTTCTGCTTCTATTTCTGGAAAAATTTCCTACAGTATTGTCATAATTTCTTCTTTAAATATTTGTTGTACTTCACCAGTGAAACCATCTGGTCTGGGTGCTTTTCTATTTTGGGTGGTATTTGGTGATTCAATAACTTTAATATTTATAAGGCTATTCAAATTAATTATTTCTTCTTGTGTGAAGGCTGGTAGCTTGTAACTTTCAAGAAACTTGTCCACTTCATCTTAGTTACCAAACTTGAAAGCATATAAATGCTTCTAATATTCCCTTATATTATATTTTTTATTTCTATGAGATGAGTAGATATGATTCCTATTTAATTTATTTTTCTTTTTAAACTTTATTTTTAAAGAAGATTTAGAAGGTGAAGATAGTCAACCACCACACCAGGGAACCGAGTACCTAAAACTCCAAGCAAGAGAATCGCATCCATCTACCATGTGGGATCTAAACCCCCTCTCCATACAGAGGTGGAGTAGACATCACCATCCCAGGGTATGCAAGATGGAGGAATAAAATATGGGTTAGACTGGACTTACTGGTATTTGAATAAAGAACTATTATGACTAGTAATGGAAGAAACTGTAGAATTGATCTGGAGAAAGTGGCCATGGTAGTTGTTGAGGGCAGTGAGAAGGAAGCAGAGATGTGATGTGGGGGCATTTTTGGGACTTGGAGTTTTCCTAAATGATATTGCAGGGACATTATATATCCTGCCATAACCCACTGAATGGACTGGGGGAGAGTATAAACTACAATGTAAACTATTATCCATGTGATGCAGTGCTCCAAAATGTAATCACCAAATGCAATGAATGTGCCACAATGATGAAAGAGGATGTTGATGTGGGAGGAGTGGGGGGTGGTGTGGAGTATGTGGGAACCTCTTATATTTTTTAATGAAACATTTTTTGTGATCTATGTATCTTCAAAAAATTTGAATACCTTGGAAGTATACACTTTAAATATTTGAGCTTTAAGGTATAACACAACAAATTACTTAAAAAGAGAGATCAAATATTGCCTGGAGAAAATGGAAGGGATTGGAGGCATGAATTATTGAAGTACAAGTGAATAATCTGGGGAATTCACTATCTGGTTTGTAGTAAAACTCACATGTACTTACATATGTACTTATATATAATCCCTGTGTTTTTTACTTCAATAAAATATTCACTGGAAAAGGAAAAAAAATTATATCAAAGATTCTAGGGATTTCGTTATACACCACCTCTCCCCCTCCCACATTTTCCCCTATTAATAACATCTTACATGAGTGTGGTACATTTGTTATAGTTGCTGAACAATTATTGAAGCATTGCTACTAACCGTGGTCTGCAGTTTATATTATGGTTTGCTCTTGGCAGATACAATTTTTTAGGTTTTGACAAAATGCATAATGGCCTGTATCTGTCATTGCAAAATTATGCAGAACAATTAAATGCCCTAAAGATACCACATATTCAACTGAATCTTCCTTCCCCCTCTCCTCAGAACCTCTAGTACCCACTATATACCAGTATTACAAATTTTTCCATTATTATAATAATAATAAGTCTACTTTAGTTCATGTTTGCATTCATGTGTGTTTATTCCTCAATCTTGAGGATTTTGAGATGGTGTTGCCCACTGTGCTTCAGGTTGAGAGAGGACTAAGATATTATGGGGCAGATGGGTGGAACTGTTTTGCTTGCAGTTGTAGATACTCTGCTTTCTGGTATGGGGGTTTTCCATCTACATCATTTAGGTAGTTGAATTGCTCAGTCCAGTTAACGGGAGAGTCAGTTTTGGCTGCAATTCTTCTGAGATTAAGGGTTCAATTGACAAATGTACAGACTGAAGATTTAAGTCCCGGAGACATATATTTATCAAGCTTAGTGGTAATTATAGGTTCAAATAAAGGGGGAAAGAATGACTTGCAGGGAAATTATAAATAAGCCTAACTCTCTTACACTGGGTAAATAGGTTATCATATATTCCAAGTAAGGCTCACAAACAAGGTGCTGATATATGTGGTTGTGTGCTTTGCCTATGGCACCCTTGGAAGGCCCCTGTTTGAAGCTTTTGTTTACTGTGGCAATTAGTGAAGTCCACCTGATATATGCATAAGCTTAACCTCTAGAATGACCCATTGACGCACATTGAAATTTCTCAGCTGTAAGAATTCTTATGGATTTAATTTTTCCACATTTTTCTCAAGGTCTTTTTTCAAATATATTGCTGGTTGATGCTTGGCAATAAACTCTCAGTGCCATTGTGGAGTCATTTCCCAAACCAGGGGGAAGTTAGTGAATTTATTTCCTAAGTTTGACTTAGAGAGAGGCTATGTTTGAGTAACAAGGAGGTTTTCAGGAGGTAACTTTTATATAACAGATATTACTAGACTAAAGTTTCAATTTTACAAAAATAAGGTTCATAAGTACAAGCTTTAATACCAAGAACTTGGCACGTTGGTCTGTTTTGTTTTATTAGGCTGTGCTTATGTACTCTAGAAATTCTTGCCACTTGATTAGAGAATGTAACAGGACACCACAGGATGGAAATTTAATATTTTGTTGTTTATTGTGTGGGTCTCCACCCAATAAAATAGTCTATGACCACAGGAACATATTCCTATTCCATAGAGGCATGCGTGCCTCAGGTGCAACCTTCCCCATATCTTCCCCCAACATACCATTGTACACCAGTGACCCTCCCCTGCCATAGTTTCCAAAAGAACATTCCCACAGTTGCATTCTCAACCAAAGTCCTCTTCCTCCCCAGAGTTAACCCATTATTTCTTCCAACCTGCCTTCCAGCTCTATGCATAGCCTAAACCCCCCAACCTCACTCACATTCACACTCCAGCATCACAGAATCCATTCATATTGCTGCACGATCAACACCCCCAACCACTGCCAAACCTCCCTTATCCAACTTATCAGAGATTCTACCCAGATTGAGCATTAGCTCATGACTCTCTACTCACTTTTTATCTCCTAGTAACCTATCTTCCTGACTCTATCTCTGTGAGTCTGTACAATATCCTTAGTTTATTTCAGTGAGATAATCCAATATTTGTGATTTAGTGGCTGGCTTACTTCACTCAACCTAAGGTCTTTGGAATTCATCCTTTGTGTTGCATATGTCAATAATGTATTCCTTCTTACAGCTAAGTAATATTCCATCATATGTATATGCCACATTTTGTTATCCGTTCATCCATTGATGGACACTTGAGTTACTTCCATTTTGGGGGAGTTTTAAATAATGCTGCAATCAACATCAATGTGCACATGTATGTTTGTGACCCTGACACTGCCAGATCATATGGCAATTCTCCACTTGGCTTCCTGAGGAATCACAAAACTGTCCTCCACAGTTCTGGCACCATTCTCCATTTCACCAGCAGTGAACCATTGTTCCTATTCCTCCACGTCCTCTTCAAAACTTGTGGTTTTTTATTTTTTTTAAATAGCAGCCAGTTTAATAAGTATAAGATGACATTTCACCAAAGATTTGATTTGCATTTCCCTAATAGATAGTGATGTTGAGCATTTTTTCATGTTTTTTTATTTGTATTCCTTCTTGGAAAAGCATCTAATCAAATATCTTAACCAACTTTTAATTTTTTTGTCTATTTCATTTATGATATTTGTAATTTGTTTCTTGTCTAATTTTTTTCCTTGGCAACCCTGAGGGTTTACCAATTTAACTCATCTTTTCATAGAACCAAGCTTTGATTTCCATTGTTTTTCTATTTTCAGTTTCGTTGATTGTCATTGTAATATTTGCTTTTTTTTTTTTTTTCTGTTAACTTTGGAGTTATTTGTTCTTATTTCCAAGTATGCCACGGTAGAAACTTGGACTATTAATTTTAGATCTTCCTCAATTTCTGCTTTATGCATTTGATGCTTTGTTATTTGGCACATCCCTACTAAGGAATATTGTCTTCTTAGAGATTTGACCCCATTTTCAATATGTAATTTTCCCTCTTTATCTCATAATTTTCCTTGCTCTGATATATGTTTTGTCTAAAATTTATATAGCTACTCAAGATTTTTTTTATTAGTATTAGCATGGTATGTCTTCTTAATCCATTTATATTTTAATATTAATTTTTATTAGAGAAGTTGTAGGTTTACTGAAAGATCATACAGAAAATACAGAGTTCCCATATACCCATCCTCCTTTTTTACATTTTGTATTTGTGTGGTACCATTGTTACACTTGAGAAAATACCATTATAATTTGATTGTTAAATATAGTCCACAGATTGCATTAGACTTCACCATTTTATAAGGTCCTCTTGTGGTTGTAGATTCTTAGTCTTTATTATAACAATATATATAACACCTAAAATTTCCACTTTTAACAACTTTCAATACATAATTCAGTGATATTTTATTACATATACTGTTTTGTGTAATCATCACTTTATGTTTTAACAAAACTTTTCAAGTGCCCCAAACAGAAAACTTTGAACCAATTCAAAAATAACTTCCCATTACCTACTCTCATCCCAGTACCTGATAAAATCTATTCTACTTTCTGACTCTAGGATTTGCTTAATGATTTCATACCAATGAGATCATACTTATGATGATGAATATATTTTCATGTGATTTTGGTCATTTGTATATCCTCTTTGGAGAAATATCTCCTCAAGAAATTGTTCATTTTTTTATTGGATTACTTTCTTGTTGGGTTGTAGAATTTCTTTATAAATCCTGGATATCAGACCCATAAAGGATATGTAGTTTCAAAATATTTTCTCTCATTCTGTAGCTTCTCATTTTTTTTATTAAGGATGAAGTCCTTTGATGCATAGAGATTTTCCTTTGGGTAAAGTTCCATTTATCTTTTTTTTTTTGAGTTGCTAAGTTCTAAGAAGATGTTCTCTAACACATGGTCCTATAAATTATTCCCTAATTTACCTCTGGAACATTTATAATTTTGTTTCCTATCTTTAGATGTTTGATTAAATTTGAGTTAATTTTTGTATATGGGGTCATGTAGGAGTTTAGGAGTCCACCTTCATATCTAGCACATCGATATCCTGTTTTCTCTGCACCATTTGTTGAAGAGACTATTCTGTACAAATGAACAGAATTGCAATCATTGTCAAAATCGATTTGATACAGATATAAGGGTTTATTATTGAACTCTCAATTTTATTCCATTGCTTTCTAAGACTGTAATTCAGGCAGTACCATACTTATGTGGCCACAGTAGTTTGTATTAAGGTATTACACATGAGTCATCCAAATTCCAGCTTTGTTTTTCATTTTTATTATCTTTTTTTAAAGATACATAGATCACACAAAATGTCACATTAATAAATAAAAAGGTCTCATATACCCCACTAACTCCACTCCTCCCACATCAACATCTTCTTTAATTAGTGTGGTACATTCATTGCATTTGATGCCTACATTTTGGAGCATTGCTACACAGCATGGATTATGTTTTACATTATAATTTGCACTCTCTCCTGGTCCTTTCAGTAGGTTATAATAGGATATATAATGGCCTGCATCTGTCCCTACAGTATTATTGAGGAAAACTCCAAGTCTCAAAAATGCCCCCATATCACACCTCTTTTTCACTCTCCCTTCCTTTAACAACTCTCGTGTCCATTATCTCCACATCAATGATATCATTTCTTCCATTCCTAGAGTCATGATAATTCTATAGTAGAATTCTAGTAAGTGAACTGTAATCCATATTTTGTTCCTTCATCCTGAAGACACTGGGATGGCAATGCCCACTCCACCCCTAAAATGAGAGTGGGCTTAGATCCCACATGATCAATGGATGGAATGCTCCTACTTGCAGCTGTAGGCTCTCTCAGTTCCCTGGTGTGGTGGTTGACCATCCTCACTTCCCTGTTAGCCATCTGGGTAAGTACAATGAACCAGAGAGTAGGTGTTCCAACTCTGCTGAGCCTCAGGGTCAGCTGGCACATAGACAGTGCAGACCCTGTCTCCTGAGCATATTCCAACCCTGCACCAACTACACGCTCAGTAAATGTGACAGAAGAGGCATGAGTAGGGAGGTCACATCTGAGTCCAGCTCCATCACACTCAGGCACACAAACTCCAAAGTAGGGTGCACTGGCAAGGCACTGAACTCCAGAGCCATCTGCCATGACTGTAGGACCTGGGCATCTCTGTAGTCCTCAGGAGCACCACTAACTTGGAATTTATCTATTTGGGTTGTCTCTGAGATCCTGCTAAGAGGTGCTTAAGCGCGACCCCTCTGATGACCTTCCGACACACTTTGAGATCTCTTAGCCATATAAACTCATTTGTCTTTACCATTCCCCCCTTTTATTCAAGGTTTTTTTCTAGTTACATCACCAGTTGATGCTTGGTAGTAATCCCTTGGTGCCAGGTAGACTTATTCCTGGGAGTTCTGTCCCACGCTGTGGGGAATGTAATGCATTTACACGCTGAGTTTGGGTTAGAGCGTGGCCACATTTGTGCAACATGGAGGACCTCTGGAGGTAATTCTTAGCCACCCTGCAGCTCTAGGCCTAGTTGAAATTTAAAGCACACTGGCTCATAAGCATAGTCATCAGTATCAAGGGCCTATCATTTGATCATCCTTCTTCACTAGTCTTTGCCCTTGTACTCTGGGGATTGCTGCTGCTTCATTTGGGAGTGTGACTGAGTTTCCCAGATTGGGAACTCAGCACTCCTTCAGCTGTCCTTTGAAACTCTATCCCCTACATCAATACCCAGTGAATATCCGAACATACCTATGTACCCTATATGCATGCCATGGAGAAGTCCTTCCCACCCATGCATCTCCCTACCACCCATGCATTCCCCATCGATGACAGTCTACATCAGTTCTCCTCCTCTGCCATAGTTGAACCCCTTTGGGATCCTAAACTTTTTCAAAATGAAGTCTAATATATTGCCAAATTCCAAATTCCTTATTTTTAAAGATATTTTTTACTATTCAGAGACCCTTACTCTTCCACTATAAATTTGATGATTGGGTTTTCCATTTCTGTAAAGACAGCTGTTGGAAATTTTATAGGAATTGCACTGAAATGTATAAAACATTATGAGTAGAAGACACATTGTGACAATATCTAGTATTTAAATTCATGAGAAAGAATGTCCTTTTATTTATATAGGTCTTCTTTGATTTATTTTAACAGTGTTTAGTAATTTTCCATGGATAAGTCCTTTACAAACCTGGTTAAATATGTTCCAAGATATTTTATTCTTGAAGGTGCTAAGTGGAATTTTTTTTTATTCCTTCAGACTGTTCACCACTAGTGTACGGAAAACTACTCAGTTTTGCATGTTGATCATGTACATCACCACTTTCCTGAATTTGTTAGCTCTAATAGCTTTGTTGTGGATTTTTCAGGATTTTCTGAATATAGAGAAAAATCATCTGGAAATAGGGAAAGTTTTACTTCTTCTTTTCCAATTTGGAAGTTTTTTTATTTCTTCTTCTTACTTAATTGCTCCTTCATGACAATTTTCAATAACTGCTGTGATAGTTGGCATCTTTGACTTGTATCCAATATTAGAGAGATGGTTTGAGTTGGTGATCACTATGATGTTAGCTATAGATTATTCATATATGCCCATTCTACTGCGGAATTTTTCTGAATGTTTTCATAAAGAAAGGTACTGGACTGTGTCAAATGCTTTTCTTCATCAATTGAGATTATCATGTGTTTTTTTTCTCATCTCGTTATATTATGTTGGTGTATAATGAATTAATTTTCCTATGTTAAATCATCCTTGCATAACTGGGATAAGTCCCACTTGATCATGGTGTATAATTCTTTAAATGTGTTGTTGGATTTGATTTCCTAGTATTTTTTTGGAGGTTTTGTATCTATATTCAGTGAAGATTTTGGTCTGTAATTTTATTTTCTTGAGGTACATTTTCTGGCTTTGATATTAGGATGATGGTGCTCTCATAGAAAGAGTTTGGTAACATTCTGTCCTCTTCAATTTTTAGAAGACTTTGAACATTATTTCTGTTATTTCTTATTTGAATTCCTGGTAAAATTTACCCATGGTGTTATCTAGTCCTGGGCAATCCTTTGTTGGGAGACTTCTGAATGATTCAATCTATTTATCATTTTGGTTTCTTGATACCTTCTATTTCTTCTTGATTCAGTGTAGGTTTTTGATGTTTTTCTAGGAATTTGTCCATTTCATGTAGTTAATTTAATTTGCTTGTGTACACCTTTTTACAATCCTTTTTTTTCAGTGGGGTCAGTTATAATATCCCTCTTTCATTTCTGATTTTAGTTATTTTTGTCCTCCATTTTGTTCATCAGTCTACTTAAGTGTTACTCAATTATACCGATCTTTTCAAAGAGTCAACTATTGATTTCTTTAATACTTTCTAATTTTTTCAATCTCATTTATCATTTATTTATTTACTTTCTTCTGCCTGTTATTGATTTAGTTTGATCTTCTGTTTCTAGATATTCCAGATGTGAGGCTACATCGCTGATTTGAGATCCTATGTCTTTTTAAATGTAAGTATTTGGAGCAATAAATAACCCTCTCAATACTGCCTTTGCTCCAACACATATGTTATGGTATATTGTGTTTTCATTTGCATTTCCTTCAAAGTATTTGCTTATTTCCCTTGTGTTTTTTTTTTTTTACCCATTGGTTTTTTTTAGTGTATTGATTAATTTCCACATACTTTTGAATGCTCCATTTCTCTCTCTGTAATTGATCTTTGGCTTCATTACAATTTGATCAGGGAAGATGCATGGCATTATTTCAATATTTTTTTAAATTTATTGAGGCATGTTCTTTGTCCTGACATATATTTTATCCTGAACAATGACCCATTTGCTCTTGAGAAGCAAGTATATTCTGCTCCATTTAGGTAAATTGTTCTCTATCAGTGTGTTAGGTCTAGTGGCTTTCAAGTATCATTCAAGTCTTCTATTTATTTATTGAACTTCTCTCTAGGTGCTCTGCCCATTGTTGACCTACCTTCCTATTTCCCTCTGTCCCATCACATTTTTTGTAGTGTATTTTAGAAATTATTACTTCATATACTGCATTTCCAAAACTATAGATTTATCTTTCCTATTTATGTATTTGCATTTTTGTAATTGTGAGAAGTAAAAGTGAAGTTATATACCAAAACTATCATACAACGCTATGAACATTTGTCGATACTTATATGGTTGCCTTTGACAGAAGTCTTTAATTCATTCTCTTTACATTCTGCTGCTCATCTTGACTTTTTTCAATTGTCTTGCCTTCAAGTTTCTGAGTCTTTCTTCTGCCAACTACAATCTGATGTTGAAACCCGCTAGGGAATTTTTGCGATCTTCTACATCAATAGTTCTGTTCGGTTCATTTTGAAATTTTTTTTCTCTCTATTGAGATTCTCATGTTGTTCCTTCATTGTTTTCCTGATATCATATAATTTTTTTCTCTGTATTTTCCTGCATCTTCTTGACTATATCAATGAGCATTTTTAAATGCCTTTGTCTCATATGTCCACCCTCGGTCTTCTTTTTTGATGTTTTCTGGATTTTTGTCCTTCTCCTTTGATGCCCATCACTTTTTCTTTCTTCATTTATCCTGTAATAATTCATTGCACACTGTACATTTCAATATTTTAAAATGTTAATCCTTGGATTTAAACCCTGAACATTTGTTTCTTGAGTTGTATCCATCTCATATTTTGACAGTGATTTATTTGAATACCAGGAGTTAACGAAACAAAACAAACCCATGCAAAAAACACCTTTCATGGTCCTTGCAAATTATCTTTGCATTTGATGGTGTTCTCCATCAGAGTTTGACATTTCTATGAAAATATCAGCAGACAAAGGTGAATGTGAAGTGCCAGATCCTCCCCATCTTTTCTAAGTCAAACTCTAGTCCTGGGCTTGTGCTTGCTTGTGATCTTAAGAGTTTTCCTATTGGGGAGTAGAAGTAGCTCAAGTGGTTGAGCACTTGCTTCCCATGTATGAGTTCCTGGGTTCGATACCTGGTACCTCCTAAAACCAAAAAATAAACAAACAAATGAAAACTCCAACTCTCCTTGAGGAGTAGATGCAACACAAGTGGTTCAGTGCCTGTTTCCCATTAAGAGGTCCTGGATTCAATCCATTGTACTTCCTTAAAAGAGTTTTCTTTTTACATAAATTTGAATATCCCTTGTACTGTCTCTGAAACAGACTTTCTCCATCTTGTAGGTGTTCTCTTTTAAGACTGAAATGGAGTAAGAATTTGCTGTAGGCTGTTTGATTTAGTTGTTTCTTACACTACTTTAGCTGATCCAAGCTGCTTTGACTGGAGGACAGAATCTGGGGAGGGATGCAGGCAAGTCTGGCAGTAAGTGTGTAGGCCAATCTTTTCAATATGGAAAATGCCCAGGGAACCACAATGGCTGTGCGGACTGAATCCATGCTGCACTAATGGGGGGCAGGTCAAACAAGGGCACAATGTGCTTTTCCTATGGCTACTGATACTGTATTTTGTTGATTTGGCACTGGCCCAATTAATGCAGCCATTTAATGTTTTTCAATAATTTTGAGGAAGAATATGATCTTTAAGCCTTTTCTACCACTTCTGCCTGACTGGAGTTGTAACAGTGGCCACACTCAGAGATGGGCTCTCAAAGATCGGAAGTAGCTGATCCAAATCAATGATCAGCAATCGGAGCATACACTCCTGGTCTTGCAGATCTAGGTCTCATAACCCATACTGTCACCAGAACACCAATCTGAACCAGGCACCAGTGCTGGACTCCACTGCCTTCTGCCACAATGCTGCAGAATGGGGGTGGTAGCACTTGCCCAGAAAATGAAATTCACCATTATTTACTACAAATTGCCAGCATCTTCTTTATGCCTTTCTCTGCACCCTGCAGAGTGTTCTACTAGACTCTGGAGTTTCAAAATACTTGATTAAGATACATTTTTTTAATTCTGATGGAGGGAATGATTCCTAGAGCTTCCAACTCTTACATGTTCCCCAAAACTTACCATCCATTTACTTATTTTTATATAAAATAGAAGTTATTTATTATCTTTTTTAAAGATACATAGATCACACAAAATGTTACATTAAAAAATATAAGAGGGTTCTATATACCCCATTCCCCACACCCCCACCCTCCCACATCAACAACTTTTCATTAATGTGGAACATTCACTGCATTTGATGAATACATTTTGAAGTACTGCTACACAGCATGGATTATAGTTTACATTGTAGATTATACTTTCTCCCAATCCATTTAGTGGGTTATAGCACAGTATATAATGTATACAGTATATAATGTCCTGCATCTGTCCCTACTATTTCATTGAGGAAAAAACTCCAAGTCTCAAAAATGCCCCCATATCACACCTCTTTTTCCCTCTCCCTGCCTTGAGCAACTCCCGTGCCCATTGTCTTTACATCAATGATATACTTTCTTCCATTGTTAGAGTCACATTAATTCTATAGTAGAATACCAGTAAGTCCACTTTAATCCATATTTTATTCCTCGATCCTGAGGACCCTTGGATGGCAATGCCCACTCCACCTGTAAATTGAGAAGGGGCTTAAATCCCCCACAGCTGATGGATGGGATTCTCCTGCTTGCAGCTGTAGATTCTCTTGATTCCCTGATGTGGTTTGGCCTTCCTCACCTCCTTGTTAGCTGACCTGGGTAAATCCAATGAACCAGAGAGTAGGTGTTGCAACTCTGCTGAGGCTCAGGGCCAAGCTGACACATAGACAGTCCAGAGATTCACCAACACCAACCACAGGTTCAGAAAGTGTGACAGAAGAGGCATGCATGGAGAAGTCACATCTAAGACCAACTCCATCACACTCAGAAGCACAAATTCCAAAGTAGGATCCTCTGGCAAGGCATGGAACTCCAGAGCTATCTGCCATGACAGTTTACTTTTAATCCATCTGTTTCTTTATGTTTAAATTCAGTTTCTTATTGACAACATACAGTTAAATTTTTTATAATTTCTAATCTATAACTTCTAATTGATATATTTAGATCATTCATTTAATGTTAGTATTGATATAGATATAACAGTGTAAAAATCTACTATAATTGTAACTATTATCTCTGTTGTCCTTGATCTTTGCTTCTTTTTTCTTCCAGTAAAACTCCGCATTTAACTGAGTATTTTATATGAATCTATTCCCTCTCCTCTCTTAGCAGAGTGTATCAATTATATTTCTTGTTAAAATCTGTAGTGGTTGCCATAGTTTATGCGATATCATTTTTACAATGAATCTAAGTTTTCTTTCAAATATCACTATACTGCTTCACGTGTAGTGCAATATCTTGTAAAACACAATTTCCAAACTATCTTCTCATCCTTAGGGAGATTACATTGAATCCCTTAAAGAATTGTTCTTAGGCTATGATAATACAATATAATTTGCTATTATATTGAAGAAAATGTTATTTGATAAGTCAAATAAGAAAAAGAACAATAAAATATTTCATTTTACCTTGGTTATTCCTTCAGTAGAACTCTTACTTTTTATTTTTTATTTATGTGAGGTTTCTATCCTATATCGTTTTCCTTCTCTCTGAAGAACTTGTAACATTTCTTTCTAAATAAAACTACTGGCAACAAATTCCCTCAATTTTGATTTGCCAAAGGAAGTTTCTATTTCTCCTCCATACTTTTAAAAATAAAATTTTATTGAAGCATATCATTCATACATGAATGTACATAAACTATACATGTACAGTAAAACTAGTGAATTTACAAAGCAAATATGCATAACATCATAAAATCCTCCAATACATTTCCCCACCAACACTTCATATTTTTGTGAAACATTTGTTACAGACTATGGAAGAACACCATTAAAATATTACTACTAACTATAGCTCATGTTTTATATTTTGTGTATTTTCCCACAACCCACCCACTTATTATAACACTATATTAGTATTATATATGTGTTATCACTCAGAAAAAAATGTTTTCATGTTTTCCCTCTTAACCAAAACCCATTCTCCACCACTGGATTCCCTGTATTATACAGTCCCATGCTTTTTACAATCCATTCAAAGTCTACACTGAGTGGTTCTCATTTTCATCACGAATTGTGTTGTCATTACATCAGTCCATTTTAGAATCTTTCATTTTTCCTAAAAGAAAAATATCATACCTACTTATACTCCCCTATTGTTGTCTCTTAATATTTTTATTTTTTTTTATTTTTAAGCAAGTTTTAGATTACATAAATGTTACAAAAAATTGTTTTCCATAGGCCCTATATAAGTCAGTCAAAAGGGTGCTGATGCAAAATACCAGAATCCTGTTGGTTTTACAAAGGGTATTTATTTGGGGTAGGAGCTTACAAATACCAGTCCATAAACAATAGGTTAATTCCATCACCAAAGTCTATTTCCATTTGTTAGAGCAAGATGGCTGCTGATGTCATCCAGGGTCCAGGCTTCGTGGGTTCCTCTCTTCCCAGGGCTTGCATCTTTCTGGGCTCAGAGTTCCTCTCTTCCTGGGTCTTGCTTCTCTTTCCTTTGTGTGCATACTTCACAGGACTCAATTTTAAGACTTCATCATTAAACTCCAACATCAAAACTACAACATTAAAAACCCTCCAACATTGTCTTTTGATATGCCTAAGGGGTGGGGATTCAACACCCTACTAATTTGGCCCAATCAAAGCCCTAATCATAATTTAATCATGCCCAGGTATAAACCAGTTTGCAAACATAATCCAATATCCATTTTTGGAATTCACAGCTATATCAAAAAGCTACATTCCACCCACTGTGTTCCAAAATGACATTGCAATATTCTAGAAAAGCTTAAATCATAGTTGAAACCCTCTGTGGTCTAAAACTTCTTAAAAAAAATGAAGCCTATTATATTGTCAAATTCAATTAATAGGAAAATGAAATAGTAATGATAGGTTTAAAGATTAGAAATAGAATAAATACTAAATCAATAACAATGCAAGTAATAAATCATATCACAATAAATTTAAAGAAATAGTTTGTCTTGGGGCAAAGTCCCATCTGTTATAGAACTTTGAAACATACAAAACAATTTATCTGCTTCCAATACACAAATGAATAAAGGATAAAAATTTTCATTACAATAAGGAGAAATTGGTAAAGAAACATGAGTTATGAGTCCAGAACAGATCAGAAAATCTGCAGGGCATCCTCCATTTGATTTCAAAGACTGAGTCATTTGTAAGACCTTAAGACAATAGTTTCTTTTCCTTGTGACATTATAGGTACCCATCCTTTCCACAGACTTGCCCAATGGCCATTTTTTTTGGTTCCACCCACACCAAGAATCTGGGTATCAACCACACTCCAGACTTCATCCTACAAGTATGTTGGTGATATTGCCACAACTTACCCAATTTTTGGGTTAGAGACTGAACCATGCTAGTGTGGTGACATGAAGACATTTCCCCTAGCCTTAGCATACCAGTTCATCCCTGTCAGAGCAAGGAGTTGACCACCTGGTCTTCACTAACCTTTCTCATACAGGCTCAACTCTCTCAGAGCAATGAGTTGACCAACTGGTCTTCCCTAATCTAAGGGGAAAGGCATTCTGCTCTCAGACCTATGGGGTGGTGACTTAACTGCCCAAATCCTTGAGGAATGTGCTCTACCCTCTGTGTACCCTGCGTAGCAAAACTCTCCCTGAACATCAGGTGGGAACATCCACCCTCTTCAACCATTGGGGCAAACTCACTCTTTCTGTACACATGGGTGTGGTTCATCTCTTGGCCCAAGGCTATGTCTTAATTCCAGATTTCAGCTTCAATGATTTTCCTCTTAAAGCAGTTCTCCTTCATTCTCTCCTTTTCATGTCCCTTTTATTCCAAGCTGACAGTGGATTTTTTCATACAGTTCTCTGAAAAACCTTGTTGATTTAGCATGCAAGAAGCAGGGGTCCAAGCCATCAGCCAGTAAGGCTTTCCACAAGTCTTTACTAGATAACTGCACCCTCAATCCTGATTTACTAAGTCCATGTTCAGTTAAGTCTTCAAAAGGGGCACTTTCATCTGGGAGCTTGATTTCCAGAGGCTTGGAATTTCCAGAATCAGTTTCTGTTTTCTTTGTGCTTGACCGTTTGGTCCTCAGTGTATGTCTCTCCTCTAACATTTTGCTATAAGAAGCAAGCAGAAACCAAGCCACATTCTCTGGGTTTACTTTGGAAATTTCTTCATTTAAATGCCCAGGCTCACCATTTTCAAATTTGGCCTTCATAAAACACCAGGAGTTAATCTTGCTAAGTCCTCTGCAACTTTATTTTTTTGTTTTTATTCATTTTTTTAAAAAAAATATTACATTCAAAAAATATGAAGTCCCATTCAACCCCACCGCCCCCAACCCCCACTCCCCCCACAGCAACACTCTCTCCCGTCATCATGACGCATCCATTGCACCTGGTAAGTACATCTCTGGGCATCGCTGCACCCCATAGTCAATGGTCCACATCATAGCCCACACTCTCCCATGTTCCATCCAGTGGGCCCTGGGGGGATCTACAATGTCCCGTAGTTGTCTGTGAAGCACCACCCAGGACAACTCCAAGTCCGGAAAATGCCTCCCCATCTCATCTCTTCCTCCCACTCCCTACCCCCAGCAGCCAACATGGCCACTTTCTCCACACCAATGCCACATTTTCTTTGATTACTAATCAGAATAGTTCATGAATAGAATATCAGTAAGTCCACTCTAATCCATAGTCTATTCCTCCATCTTGTGGACCTTGGAATGATTGTGTACATGTCACATCTATATCAAGATGGGCCTTAGCTGCAATGGATGTGTCACGATGATGGGAGAGAGTGTTGCTGTGGGGGGAGCGGGGGGTGGGGGCGGTGGGGTTGAATGGGATCTCATATTTTTTTAATGTAATTTTTAAAAATAAATAATTAAAAAAAAAAAAAAGATGGGCCTTAGATTCCTCATGGTTGCTGGATGCAATCCTCCTGCTTTCAGTTGTAGGCTCTCTTGGCTCTCTGGTGTGGTGATTGACCTTCTTCAACTCCATGTTACCTGAGTGGGGTAAGTCCAATTAACCAGAGTGTAGTTGCTGAAGTCTGTTGAGGCTCAGGGCCTGGCTATCACATGGTCAGTCCAGAGATTCAGGTCCCCTGGGTATATATTAAACCCCAGCACCAACTACAGTTCTGGTCAAAGTAACAGGAGAGGCTTGTGAACAAAGATCACATCTGAGTCCAGCTCCATCACAAAAAAACACAAACTCCAAAGCAGGGCAAACTGGCATGGCACTGAACTCCATATATCTAGTTTCCTAAGAAATGAGAAAACTGTCTTCCACAGAGGTTACATCATTCTACATTCCAGACAACAGTGGAGGAGTGTTCCTATTCCTCCACATCCTCTGTAGCACTTGTTTTCTGTTTTTCTATAATGGCCATTCTATGAGGTGTGAGATGATATCTCATTGTAGTTTTATTTTCACTTCCCTAATAGCTAGTGATATTGAACACTTTATCATTTGTTTTTTCACCATTTGCATTTCCTCTTTGGGAAAATATCTATTCAAGCATTTGGCATTTGGTACATTTTTAAATTGGGTTCCATGTCTTTTTATAGTTGAGTTGTATGATCTCTTTATATAATGTGGATATCAAGTCTTCATCAGCTATGTAGTTACTAAATATTCTCTCCCATTGAGAAGACTTCCTTTTTACTTTCTTGAGAAAGTCTTTCGAAGAACAAAAGTGTTTAATTTGTGGGAGGTCCCACTTACCTATTTTTTTTCTTTTCTTGCTTGTGCTTTGTGTGTAAGGTTTAAGAAACTGCCACCTATCATAAGATCTTGAAGATATGTTCCTACATCATCTCCCAGATCTTATTTGGTTTACTATTTGTATGAAATATCTTTTCTCCACCTTTCACTTTCATTCTGCTTGTAGCTTTATATATGATGTGAGACTCTTTAGAGAGCATATAAATGACTCATATTTTTTATCCATTTTATCAGTCTATGTCTTTTGATAGGGGAGATCAAGCCATTAACATTCAATATTATTACTGTAAAGGTATTACTTACTTTTTTCTTTGGTAAATTATCTTACTATTGTCTGTATTTTTACCCTTTAACTTACCCTTCCTGATATCTTCATTTCTACACTCTTTTCCAAGTCTCTTGCCCTTGTTTCAGCCCTTTCAGGCTGCAGCACTCCCTTTAGTATCTCTTATAATTCCTGTCATTTGGTAAAATACTCTCTCAGTTTTTGATTGTCTGTTTAAAAATTAAACTCACTCTCATATTTGAAGAAGAGTTTTGCTGGACACAGAATACTTAGCTGGCAATGTTTCTCTTTAACTACCTTAAATGCATCATACTACTGTATCCTCACATCCATGATTTCCAATGAGAAGTCAGCACTTAAGCTTAGTGAAGTTTCCTTGTATGTGATACTTTGCATTCTCTTGCTGCTTTTAAAATCTTTTCTTTATCTGAGATATTTTTCATTCTGAATGTCTCAGAGTAAGTCTATTTGTATTTTTTCTGTATGGGGTGCATTGGCCTTCTTAGATATTGATCATTATGTCTTTCATGAAGGTTGAGAACTTTTCAGTTGTTTTTTCTTCCAATAATCTTTCTGCCCCTTTTCCATTCTCTTACATTTCTGAGAAATCAATAAAATATATTTTTGTTCATTTTGCATTGTCGTTCAATTCCATGTGACAATGTTCCATTTTATTCCATTCTTTTCCCTTTCACTTTTCCTTTCTTTTCAAGCTTAGATGTTCTCTCCTCAGTATCAGAAATTCTGCCTTCCATTGACTAAAATCTACTGTTATGTGCCTCTAAACTATTTTTAATCTCATCCGTTGTATCTTTCATTCCCATAAGCTCTGCTATTTTCCTTTGCAGGCTTTCAAAATGTTCTTTATGCTTACCCAGTGTCTTCTTAATATTTTTATTTCTTTAGTCATATTTCCTTCTATTATTTGAATTGGTTTAGGAAATTTGTGTGATTATCATTGATTATGTGTCTTAAATCCTGCATCTTTTCAAGATATTTGATTTGTTCACTTGACTAGGCCTTCTCTTCCTGTTTCCTAGTATGGCTTGTAATTTTCTGCTGATGTCTAGGCTTCTGAATATGTTGGTGAATTTATACTAGTGGTCAAAACTCCCTCTCTTGCCTACTGTTCTTTTTTCATGGCTTTTCTTTGATTTTTGGTTCAACTTATTCTGAGTCTTTAAATATGCCCAGCTAAGTTATCAAAATCAGCACTGAGACTCATTAATTGACCACAGTTATTTTTTTCTCAGATGCTTGGGTTAATAGAAACATAAAAATAGTTTTTCTACTTACAGTTTCCAAGCTAGAAAGCAGATGGCTCTCACTGATGTACCTTTCCACAGAGATGTTTCTTTCAACCTCTGCTTGCCTCTGATTCTGGTCTGGCCTGAGCTGAGATTCAAAGTGTGCTCTGCTGGCCAAATTCAGCAAAGAGTAGCTACTCTGGAAACGGACTTTGGCCCAGTGGTTAGGGCGTCCGTCTACCATATGGGAGGTCCGCGGTTCAAGCCCCGGGCCTCCTTGACCCGTGTGGAGCTGGCCATGCGCAGTGCTGATGCGCGCAAGGAGTGCCGTGCCACGCAAGGGTGTCCCCCGCGTGGGGGAGTCCCACACACAAGGAGTGCGCCTGTGAGGAAAGCCGCCCAGCGTGAAAAGAAAGAGCAGCCTGCCCAGGAATGGCGCCGCCCACACTTCCCATGCCGCTGACGACAACAGAAGCGGACAAAAGAAACAAGACGCAGCAAATAGACACCAAGAACAGACAACCAGGAGAGGGGGGGGAAATTAAATAAATAAATAAATCTTTAAAAAAAAAAAAAAAAAAGAGTAGCTACTCTCCTCTCTCCACCTCACCTCCCATTTCCCAGGGAGGGAGATGTCTGTTCACATTTCATCAGCTGCTCTGTGCCATGTGTTTTATCCAGGTTGCTCACTTTGAGGGTGGCAGAAGGGTTCCCTTCCCTGCTGCCACTGTGAGTTATTAACTCACAATTGTCATTTTCTGTTCTTTGTCTGTCCCTTGTTCTCCTGGGTGTTGGGCAGCACTTTCCTGGTCTGCTGCTCCAAAAACAGTTACCTCAGACAGCTTTTGGACTTTTCCCCATTTTTTTGTGTGAGAAAGCTGGGCCTTGCTTGCATACTCTGATGTGATCCCCCAGAATTTCATCTCCTTCACTTTGAGGGATGATTTCACTGATTCCAAATTCTATATTGCTGCTTTTTCTTTCAATACTTTAAATATATCACTCCACCCACTTCTTGTATGCATGGTATCTGAATACATGTCCTATATAATTCTTTTTTTTTATTTTATTTTTTATTGACTTTGTAATAATATTACATTAAAAATATATATGTGAGGTCCCATTCAACCCCACCCCCCCACCCCCCCTCTCCCCCCCCCCCAACAACACTCGTTCCCATCATCATGACACATCCATTGGATTTGGTAAGTACATCTTTGGGCACCTCTGCACCTCATATACATTGGTTCACATCATGGCCCATACTCTCCTTCTTCCTCTACAAACCATGCATTGTCCTCTGGCTTCTTTCAAGATTTTCCCATTGCCATTACATTTTTTTTTCAGTTTAAATGTGACATGCATAGGTGAAGACATTTTTGTATTTATACACCTTGGTGTTCCCTGAGCTTCCTGGATCTATAATTTAGTGTCTATCAGTAATTTTGGAAAATTCTCGGACGTTGCTCTTCAAATATTTCTATTTTCCTTTATGTTTTTATTTTTCTTAACTTATTCCCATGATTTGTATGTTACATTGGTTGTTACTGTCCTATAGTTTTTGGACAATCTTTTTGCATTTTGTTTTCTCTTCCACTCAGTTTCAGAAGTTTCTATTTTCATATCTTCAGACTCATTATTTCCTTGTCTATGTCTGTTCTACTGATGAGCCCATCAAAGGCATTAATTTTTTATATATTTTAATTAAAGTAGTTGTGACCTAAATCAATCATGCATGTGTGTAGAATTCACATAAAACCCCTGTCACCAATACACCATGCAATGGTGGAATATTTGTTACAGATTATTAAATAATATCAGAAGATTATCACTATCATCCCTAGCATACATTTCACATATTTTTCCATAAACCCTTATTATTAACACAGTACCTCTTTGGCACTGATGCAAGAATATTACAGTATTGCTGTTAACTATACCCTATAAATTATATTAATAGTTTTTCATTTTTAGTATGGTGTGGGTTTTTTTATTTCTATCATTTTCTTTTGATTTTTTCTTAGCATTTCCATTTGTCTTCTTAAATTACCCAACTGCTTTTGCATGCTGTAGACATTTTCCATCAGAGCCATTAGCACACTCATCATAGTTATTTTAAATTATTGTTCTGTTAATACTATCATCTCTGCATCTCTCAATCTATGCATGGTTGTGATGCTTGAGTCATCATTCAGACTTTGTTTTCTGCCTTTCAGGAATCCTTGTATTTTTTGTTGAAACCTGGGCATGTACTTGGACTAAAAAATAAATGGAAATAAATAGACATTTAATGTAAAGTTTTAGGTTTTTCTGCACAAGAATTAGGCTGTGCTCATTGTTTCCTCTAGCTGTAGGTTTCAGACGATAAAAATTTAATCTGGTGTCATTGTTTTGTGTCTCCCTTGCCTTTTCTTTTCCCTTGAGATTTCTTTTTGGGTAAATTATGAGCCTTGCAATTCTTTTCCTCTTAATAACCCTTTATTATAATAAACCCTATTGATGTGTTGGTAAAGTGTGTGGGAGACAAAGCATTCTACAATCCTATTACTTTCTCTCAGTCTTTTTGTATTCTGCACCCCTAGACTATGAACTTCACAAGTGCTGCTCATCTTGTTGCATTAGGTGAGAGAGAAAGTCTAAAGGATGTTAGAGTTTATTATTTCCCTCCCTCCCCATTAGGCTATGATAATACCCGAATAAGGTAGGCTATCTTAAATAGAATTTTTTGAGGAAAGTCCTTCATAAAGGAGTTGAGAACACTCTAGAAATATTTCAAAACAGTAATTTTTCCTTTCTCATGCTTAAAGATCAATTGGAACTTTCTCCAGTCTTCCTAGTTTTCTCCTGCAATAAAAACCATGAAAGCATGCCCCCCAACAAGAATTGGCCCCCTGAAGTTTTTAACTTTCAAGCTATTCCTTACTGATTTTCCAGAAATTAATCTATTAAAATGTAAATATTTCGATGTTGCTGGCTCTAGGAGAGAATTTCTTTTCCTGGGCTTGTGCTCTAGAGAAGACATGATTCTCTGTACCTGTTCTTTCTCCAGATTTCATAACAATGTCTGGCTCTACTACCTCAATTCTACAATAAGTTTGGGAAGATTCATTTTTTTTTTCAGTTTGCTGAGCTTCTTATTTCCTGTTGTTAGGACGGGAGTAATGACTTCCAATCTTTTTACAATTCAGAATAGGAACCAGAAGCTTCTTAATTAGTTTTAATTTTTTTTATGTGTTAAATTAGAAAACAACATAGAGACAGAAGACATTCAGAATCTTCAGCATTGGATCAAAGAATAATCAGAATTAACACCATCAACCCCAATCAACACTACACAGAACCATTGGTCTGCAAAAAGAACACACATTAAAAGGATTGCATCAGGAGGAAAGCACCAAGATTTATTTAGAAGAGTCCTAAGTATTTTTCCTCTGCATTAAAATGTCAAAAAAGGGGTTTGAGTTTGACACTTCTTGCAAGTTCTTGCCCACCCAAAAGTGGAGGTGGTTATGAAAACTGAAATAATCATAAGGCCTGAAAGATGAGAAAAATAGAAGGGGACCTGGATCATCAATCTTTTTTTTAAAATATTTGAGAGTGAATGTTTCCTGAGGAAGGATTTTCTTTTTTTTCATTTTTTGTGAATGATCTTTCTTCAATTTGTTCTTTTAAAGTTTTCTCCCTCTATTCTCCAAATTTCTAGAAAATATTTATTATTTAGAAATATTATTTAAAATATATTAAAACATCAGTTGTTTAATTCCTGATGCTAATATCGGCCATGATACTGAATGAGAAATTTCCACATGTAGGAAACAAACACCTCTTTTATTAACTGCCAGGATAAAACAGTTTTCACTTGAAGGCATTGATGTGTTTAAAATTAAGGGAAATTTTTCAGTAGGGAACTTTTCACATAATTATATAACCAGGAATGGAAACTCTTTATAGATTACCACATAATTCATTAGTAGCTCATGTTCCAATACAGGAGAGGAGACAGATATTTATCTTCATGGTATGGCTCTACAATTGAGTCTATGAACCATCACTATTAAGTGGCTGACTTTCACATGTGCATAGAGAATCTCAGCATTTTAGCTACAAAAATAAGTTTGGAAAATGTAAAAGATGCAAGGGAGAGGAAGAAGGAGAGAGTTTTGGGAAGAAGAAGAAGAGGAGGAGGAGGAGGAAGAAAAGGGGAGTAGGAGAAGGAAAGAACACGTGGGAGGAGAGAAGGAGACAAAAGAGTATGGGGGAGAAAAATTATATTGTAGCAAAATCTGCATTACTATATTTCTTCTATGGTAGACAATCCTTAGGGTGATCTCCATGATAATTTCTTCCATCGCCTTGTATAATCCCCTCCATTCAATAAAGATGGGAATGATAATTTGCTTTCAGCTGAATATCAACAGAGTATGATAAATGTCATAGGATGTAACTCCCATCATTATGTTTCCTTATATTACACTTTGTCTGGCTAGCAGACACATTCTAGTCTTGTTATTGTGAGATTTGAAGAATCAAGTTGGCATGAACCCTACAGTCATAGAGCAATGAATTCTGCCAAGAGAGCTTGGAATTAGACACTTTTCCAGCCAAACCTTCAGATAAAAATTGAGCCACAGCCAACAACTGTATTGCAGCCTAGCAGAGGACCCAGCTAAGTCTCACCCAAATTCATGGCCCATAGAAACTACATGGTAATGAATGTGCATTTTCTTAAGCCATTGCATTTGTGGTAATTTGTTTTGCAACATAGAAAACTAATACATAGTTCTTTGATAAACTAACTTTTACTATTTGTTTTTATTTCTGCACAAATTAAAAGCTTTGGTATATTGTTGTGAAATTGGTATAACCCTTCCACAGTTTGAAGTGTGAATGCCAGCTAGTGATAAATATTTTCCTCAAAACGAGCCTATAAAATATATGGAAAAATAGAAAATGAGTTTTCACTATTCTTCATAGTTATTAAGTCATAATAATTGAGAAAGTCACATTTATAAATTTTCAGATGTTAATGTATTGTCAATATTTAAAATGATTTGAATAAAATAATAAATATAATAGAAGTGGAAGGGACTTAGACATGTTTAAACCTAAGTCATTATATTTAGAGATGAAGGAGTTGAAATGCAGATTGTTGAAATGACTAAGGTAACTAAACTAATTAGTGGAAGAACAATAAATCAGAACCTTGGATTCCTAAATATTTCTCATCATTATATCTTACTCTTATTAATTGTACTGTTATTTCAAAAGAAATGTATAACACATTCAAGTGAATTTTATCCATTCAGAATATAACTAAATGGTTAATTTTACAGGTAAGAATTATAGGTGTTTACTGTATTTCAGAATTTTTTTCTTTTAGTTTTACTAGAAATGATGTACATTTACATTTATGACATCATGACAAATATTTTCTATCACATTTTTATTCAACATTAGTGCCAAAGAAATGGAGGAGGATTCATTTTTGCTTTTACTGATTAAAGCAGGGTTACACATGGTTCTTTTTGAAAGACAATGTTTGAATTGTATAGGGGAATATTTAACTATATTGTTTAAACACAACACTTTTTCTAGGTGTTTCCTAAGTTGTTGAGTCAATTCTGAAACCCAGTAATCCTCATAGTTGCAGAATGCTGAAAGTATCTCTCCATCAGTCTGCCATATATTAAAAACCATCTGGTACTACATTCTGTATTTTAACTTTTTCTTTGGGTTTTATTGTGACATTTGTCCCAAAAAGTGCATTTGCTAGTAATTGTGTCTTTATTCTGGTCATGAAATATATGTTAGAAAATAAAAGTCACAGTTTCCATAAGTAAAACAATTCAATTGGATAACATTTCAAACTATAATACTTGGACCACAGAGAATACCTTTTAAAAGGTTTTGGTGCAAAAATGACAGGAAAATATTATACTATCCAATTTGAAAACTGATCCTCACCCTGAAATTTATCACTCCTTTAAAAATTCGTATTGCCAAATATACACTTCTATAATTTATAAACATGAATATGTCCCAGGGAAGAAAGTAAAAGGAGAGAGGAGAAATGGACGAAGAGATTACAATGTTGTAAGAAAACAGTGATAGACCACCACTAAAGATTTCACCAAATAATCCAAAATTCTGCACCTGTATCTGAGTTGTACAGTGACATATTCTTAAACTTTTCACATGAACACATAAACACAGATGCACACACATGTTTCTTTGACCATTTGAGCAAGAAATAGAAGTAAACTAAGATAGTGTATATCAAGAATAGTACAACTTGGCAATGTAAATATATTACTCCCAAATCAGCCAAGTAGCTCGTGATTGTCTTTATGTAGTTTATGAGAGAGCAAGGCACTATATGTATGTATGTGTATATGTATGTATGTGCCTGGCAATATGTACCCTAGGGCTTGGGTAGCAATTCATAGGGATCAGATGTTTTCCCATGACCCTGAGTTGCTTGGAAATGAATAGAATTTTTTAATGCCTTGTCATTAATTTGGGATAATATAACTGAGTTCAACCTTTTTCTTTCCATTTCCATTTTAGTTTCTTCAAATATACTATATAGAAAATAAACACATTGTAGTGGACCAGGGTAGTAAAAGCTGTTAAACTACCGCTCTAACACAATATTTAAAATGACAGGTTTATTAAGTTGTCATGATCCATGTTGCTGAATTGCTTTTAATATGATAATGTTCACTGTTAACCATGTCATAAGTGCAATTTGGTAGTGGAGTGTACATGAATATTTCATCCAACAAAGGCCATGGTTCTGCAATTATAAATAGACATACCCCAACAGAAGTAAATAGATGCTTCCATTTCAAAGTAATGTTCTAAAATAGGACTAACTGGTTAGAAGTCTTGGGACAGAACAGAGATATAGGGTATCTGTGTGTGTGTGCACACGCATGTTCAGGTGCTTGCACGTGTGGAATGATCCTTTGGAAGTCATTTTTAAGCACATGGAAAAGTTGGAAAAACAGCACTACTCTCAGCCACAGCTGAAACTTAGAAAATGCCATTTCTTTTGTGCTACATTGTACTTCTGCTTCTCTTATGCCACTTGCATTTAAGAAAAGAATTTCTGTATTTTTTCAAGTGCTATTATGTTTCTAAACCCTAATCAAATAGCACAGAGATCACCAAATGGGTTAAGCAGTCTATGCACTCTATGTTGTGAAGCAAGTAAATTAATTAGCTAATGCAATTTTATCATTCAACGTTATCTTAAATATTATCACATTTATTATCAGTGTTACTAAGATTAACTAAAATCAAAAGTAAGGAAGTTGCATAAATATTGTTCTTCTCCTCGTGCATACTTCCAAAGAAACCTAAGTAGTGTTTATTTTGTTGTATGGTGTGAGTTAAAGGCAATTATTTTTCCATATGAATATTCAGTTGTTTTAGCACCATTTTCTGATATAAATGCATTTTCCCCAAATTGAATTAACCTCAACACCTTTGATGAAAATCAATTCATCATATATGTATGTGTGGGTCTTTTTCTGAGCTATTTTAAGTTACATAGATCTGTATGATATATACACCATGGTTTTGAAAATGGTGGCTTTAAAGTAAGATTTGAAGTCAGGTAATGTGTGTGCTCCAACATTTTTCCTCTTCCTTAAATTATTTTGGCAAATGTGCTTTGTATTTTCACATTAATTCTGGAAATATCACAATAACTTCTCAAAATATTAAGCTGGAAATTTAATTGGCTTTGTGTGGAATTTATAAATCAATTTGGGGAGAATTATATGTAAAATATAGAGAATTGTAATCCATGTACATACTATATTTCTCCATTTACTTAGGTTTTCTTTAATTTCTCTCAGCAATGATTTTTTAATTCTGTTTAAGTGCTACTGTTTTCAATTTCATTTCCCGTTACTCATAATTAGCATAGGCTAATGCATTTAATTTTGTAAGTTGACTTTATATGCCACAAAGTTACTAATTTCCCTTACTATTTTTAGATTTTTTCATAGTTTCCTTAAGATTTTCTGTCAACATGATCACATCATTTGCAAAAAGAAAATAGTTTTACTTCTTCCTCTCCAATCTGAACCTTTAATACTTTTTCTTACCTCAAGTACAGTGCAGAGTAGAAATGGTGAGAGTGGATATCTTTAACTTGTTTCCAAACTTTAAGTGGAAACATTCTGTATTTCACCAGTAAATATAATATGCTCTATGATGGGTAAGGTAACATGTCAACTCAGTTAGGTAATGGTGCCCAGTTGTTTGGTCAAGAAAGAATTTGAGCTAATGGAAATACAAGGACATTTCATGGACATTAGTGAGTTGATTGAATAGGTGGCTGATAACATCTATAATCAACTGAGGAGATTGCCATCTGCAATAAATGATGTCTTATCCAGTCAGTTGAATGACTTAAAAGAGGAAGTGATTTCAACATTCAGTAAGAGAATTCCCAGCTGGCCATTGTTCTTTGCCTGGTAGGGTGACCCAACTTTCTTTCCTTAAGATTCTGAGACATTGTTAGTCCTGCTTCAATTGGGTCATTGCAATTTTCCATTGACTTTAATCATAGGACATGGTAGTACTAGGAGATGCCCTAGAGGATCTCTTGTATTTCAGGCAAACTCTTCTTTACCCCCATTCTGTAGATGCAGTCCTATTTCCCTTTGATAGTCAGGATCAATCACTCCAGCCAATAAAGTATTTCCCTTCTTTGACTGTTGATTCAGAGGAAAGAGGAGCTCAAAAGTGTCCAGGTGGCAGTTTTAATGTCCAGTTCAATGGAATCATTGTTGTGTTCCATGGTGACAGCACTCCTCTTTTTGGGACTAAAACATGTAGACCAGCAGAGTTTGAAGTTTCAGGGACAGGAAGCAAAAAGTTTAGGGACAGGAAGCAAAAATTTTCCTAGTGAGTCACTAGGTGCAATACTGAGTGGTGCCATTCCCACTTCTACTCCTTGATTCCTGGACCCATGGATCCTGGTTATGGGAGAAACAGCACATAGAGTAGGTGCTGATTTAGAGCATACAAAGCCTGGAAAATATTGCCCCAGTCCTGCAAGGTATTGACACATAGTTGGCACCATAATTGAATCTTCAAAAGGCCATTCTACGCTTCTATCAATCCAGCTGCTTCAGGGTAATGGGGAATATGGTAAGACAAGTGAATTCCATGGGCATGTGCCCATTCCCACATTTCATGTGCTGAGAAATAGTTTCCTTGATCAGAAGCAATGCTGTGTGGAATGCCATGGTAATAGATAAGATATTCAGTAAGTCCATGGAAGATAGTTTTGGAAGAAGCATTGTGTATAGGAAATGCAAACCCGTATGCAGAATATGTGTCTATTTCAGTTAAAACAGATCACTGCCCCTTTGGAAGTGGTCCAATGTAGTAAGTCCTTCACCAGGTGGCAGGCTGGTCACCTTGAGGAAAGGTGCTATATTGGGGGCTGAATATGGGTCTTTGCTTTTGGCAGATTTGGCACTCAGCAGGGGCTGTAACCAAGTCAACCTTGGTAAGGGCAAGTCAGGGTTGCTGAGCCCATGCATAATCTCCATTCCTATCTCCATGTCCACTTTGTTCATTAGCTCACTGGACAATGAAAGGAGTGGCTATGGAAAGAGGCAGAGCATAAGCCACAGAGTGGGTCATTCATCCACTTGATTATTAAAATCTTACTCTGTTGAAATTACTGTCTTTTGAGCATTCATGTGGGACTCAAAATTTTTCATATTTTTCCCCTCTCAAAAAGTTCAATCCACATACCTCTTCCCCAGACTTCTTTGTCACCAAATTTTCCAATCATGTTCCTTCCAAGTTCCTGACCATCCAACCAAACCATTGGCAACTGCGCATGAATCAGTGTACAAATGCACCTCTGGCCATTTCTTCATCCAAGCAAAATGAAAAATCAGGAGCACTACTTGAAGTTCTGCCCACAGGGAAGATTTGCCCTCACCACTGTCCCCCAGGGATGACCCAGAAAGAGGCTGCAGTGCTGTAGTTCTCCACTTTTGGGTGGTATCTGCTTATCTTGCAGAACCATCTATAAACCAGGTCTGAGTTTTCTCTTCCTCAGTCAACTGATTTTAAGGACCTTCCCAAGAGGCCAAAGCTCTGGATTGGGAAAGACAATGTAACATGTCCGGGCGGTGATCATGTACAATTGGGCTACTTCTTCATGTAACTTACTTGTGCCTTCATGACCCGCTCTAGCCCCATCTCATATATACCACCTCCACTTTATTATGGAGTGCTGCTCTGAACCTTTATGGTTTGGTGGGTCAGACAATACCCAGCTCAGGATAGGCAATTCAGGTCTCATGGTAGCTTGATGGCCCATGGTGAAGTGTCCTGTCTCTACTAAGGACCAGTAGCAGGACAAAAGCCTATTTCTCAAAAGGCGAGTAGTTATCTGCAGAGGATGGCAGGACTTTGCTCCAAAATCCTGAGGGTCTGTGTTGTGATTTTCCTATAGGGGCCTGCCAAAGGCTTCAGACATCATCTCTATTTGCCATTGAATCTTCCAGAACAAATTTGATCTGCAGGATTTTATGGCCCAAGTGGTAGTGCACCTTGCACAGTCAGCAGCCTGGACATGATGCAGAGCCTCTTGTTCCAGCCCCCAATCAAAGCTATCATCTTTCCTAGTCACCTGGTAAATGGCTTAAGTAGCACACCCAAATGAGGAATGTGTTGTCTCCAGAATCCAGAGGCCAACTAAGTGTTGTGCCTCTTTTTGATCATAGGAGGAGCCAGATGAAATAGCTTATCCTTCACTTTAGAAGGGCTATCTCAACATGCCCCACACCACTGGACAACTAGAAATTTCACTGAGGTGGAAGGAACTTGTATTTTAGATGGATTTATCTCCCATCCTATCTCATGCAAATACTTTACTAATAAGTATAGAGTCTTTGCTACTTCTTGCTCAGTAGGTCCTATCAACATGATATCATCAATATAATGAACCTATGAATATCTCACCAAAAGCACGAGCAGCAAAAGAACTAATAGATAAATGGGACTTCCTCAAAATTAAAGCCTTCTGCACCTCAAAGGAGTTTGTCAAGAAAGTAAAAAGGGAGCCCACACAGTGGGAGAAAATATTTGGCAATCACATATCTGATAAGAAACTTATAACTTGCATATATAAAAAACTCCTACATCTTGAAAATAAAAAGATAAACAATCCATTTAAAAAATGGGAAAAAGACTTAAACAGACACTTCTCCGAAGAAGAAATACAAATGGCAAGAAAGCACATGAAAAAATGTTCCAAATCTCTAGCTATCAGGGAAATGCAAATCAAAACCACAATGAGATACCATCTTACACCCATAAGATTGGCAGCTATGAAAAAAACAGAAGAATACAAGTGCTGGAGAGGATGTGAAGGAAGGGGAACACTCATCCACTGCTGGTGGGAATGCAGAAGGATCCAACCATTCTGGAGAACAGTATGGCGGTTTCTCAAAAAACTAGCCATAGATTTGCCATATGACCCAGCAATACCACTGCTGGGAATATACCCAGCAGAACTGAAAACAAGAACACAAACCAATATATGTACACCAATGTTCATAGCAGCATTGTTCACTATTGCCAAAAGTTGGAATCAACCCAAATGCCCATCAACAGACGAGTGGATCAATAAAATGTGGTATATACACACAATGGAATACTACTCGGCTGTAAGAACAAACACACTACAAACACATGTGATAACATGGATGAATCTTGAGAACCTTATGTTGAGTGAAGCAACCCAGACATTGAAGGACAAATACTACATGACCTCAATGATATGAAATAAACAAGCTGCCCTAGATAGCAAGAGAATGAACGATAGGCTTGCAGGAAATCGGAGGGTGGAGGAAGGATATGAGCCGATGTCTGCAGGGGTGGAATTTAAGACGAGATGGTGGTAAGTATGAACACAAAGAAGAGATAAAAGGGGGGCAAGGGGTTGCCTTTGCTTGGGGCTTTGCGGGTTTGAGGGTGGCTGGGGAGGGACGGGTGGGTAACGTTGCCCAAAAGTGGGGGGAGGGAGGGGTAGCATACGAACCAGGAGAGGGTCAGGTGTTGGTGGAGAGTAAAATGCCGAGAAAATCATATCAAAATATAATAAAGAGGGTTACCTGTTTAGAATGCTCGGAGGGGAGGGTCTGATGCAGGACGGGCTCCTGGGGAATGTCTAAATGCTCATTCTGCCAGAGTGGGTGACACCATGGGGTAGAAACCCAAGTAGTGAGAGTGGGGGTGGACCCACATCCTGGGGAGGACTAATGCCATCCAATAGAGGGAACTGTATCCCTCGAGAGAAAGGGTGGCTCCCAGGGCATTGGGGCAGTTGAGCAAGTTAGGCCCTGAACACTATTCCATCTATCTCTGGAAGTGGCTCCTCAGGAAACGGAGGTTGGCTATCACTGAGGGCACCAAGGTGGAAGGGAAAATGGACGTTAAATGTGTGGAACCAAAGTAAATGGGGGGTAAGAGAGGAGTTTCTTGAGAGTACACAAGGATGGATATAAAACATGTAATATTACACCATAACATATAGGAGATGACAGACTGATAATGTAAACCATAATGTAAAACATAGGATAACTAAAAATGTAAAGAACTGTGTATCCTAAAGTATGCACCATAATGTAAACACAGATGTCACCTTGTTAGAAAGCTAATGTCTCAGACTCTGTACATCACTTTAAGTAAATATGATATGAATAGGGCGTAAGAGTATCACTGTGGAAGGGAAAAGGTTTTCTGGTGGATGTGTGGGAGTGCTGTATATTATATATATATACATTGCTGTGGTCTAGGACTCCTGTGAAGAAAAGCTGAATAATTAGGGGGGGGGGGAAAGAAAAAAAAAAGAAAAAAATAGGATGTGGAATTTTTTCAAGTCAACATTCTTTATCTAAGTTCTTTATCTAACTTTATCCAAGTTCTTTATCTATCCTTTAAACTCATCGCTATATGCCATTCCCTAGTAAGGGACCATGACATTATATTGGGCTTCAAATTTCGGGGAGTTCTGGATCACAGAGTGTTTCAACAATGGCAATGGAGGGATACTGGTATGGGATACCAATGACAGGTGATATATGACTGACAGGGAGCGGTACAGAACATATGTCCAGGGTGCATGGCAATGTTTGGATATACTCATAGTGGCAACAATTAAAAACCACAGTAGGGGGGGTACTGGGTTCCTGGCCAGTGGTGCTCTGTCGTGGTCCCTAGGGGAGCAGCGACAGTCTCCCAGGTACAGTGGTGGGGACCGGGAGGGAGTGAGGGTTCAACAGTGAGCCCCTGATACTAATGACTATGCTTGTGAGCTGATAAACCCAAAATAATAACAAGGCCTAGAGCAACTTTGTGCCTGGGAATTTCCTTCTGTCAGCCTTCATGTTACTCAAATGTGGCCAGTCTCGAAGCCAAACTCAGCATGTAAATGCAATGCCTTCCCCCCAGCGTGGGACATGACACCCGGGGATGAGCCTCCCTGGCAACGAGGGACCACTATCAACTACCAACTGATGATGCAACTGGAAAATGACCTTATACGGAAGGTTCAATGCGGATCAGCAGAATATCCATGTCTACATAAAATACCATGACTTTAAAATGCTGTTTGACCTAAAGTAAGGGGGAAATGGAAAGGAGAAATGAGTTTATATGGCTACGAGTTTCTAAAAAAGAGTCTGGAGGCTGGCAGAAGGTTTGCCCTCATGCACAACTGAGCAGAGTCAGAGAGACAGATAAAGCAGATACAACCCCCAGATATTGGTTCCTTTGAGGGCTAAAGAGACCCATGGGAGTTATGGTCATGGCCGATGGGGTTAACTACCAGGGCAGATGGCCCCTCTTTGGAAATGGTGTTTATGTGTGATGAATCTGGACTCAGATGGGATCTCCCTTCATAAGACTTTCATGCTAATGTGCTGGAGGTGCAGTTAATGTTGGGGTTTAAGATATATTTAGGGGATTTGAATCTCTGGACTGACAATGTGATAGCCAGATCCTGAGCCTCAACAGACTCCAGCACCTACAATCTGATTTATTGGACTTACCACACTCAGCTAAGATGGAGGTGAAGAAGGACAACCACCACACCATGGAGCCTAGAGTGATTACAACTGAAAATGGGAGGATTGCATCCAGCATCCAGGTGGAATCTGAGCCTCCTCTTGACATAAAGGTGCAATGGACACAACCAATCCAGTGTCCACATAGAAGAGGTGGCATTGGATTGGGAAAAGTGGACATAATGGACAAAGGGTATGGAGAAAGGCAGGAAGAGATGAGAGGTGGAGGCGTCTTCGGGATATGGAGCTGCCCTGGATGGTGCTTCAGAGGTAATCACCGGACATT
This sequence comes from Dasypus novemcinctus, assembly GCF_030445035.2. Taxonomy (NCBI): domain Eukaryota; kingdom Metazoa; phylum Chordata; class Mammalia; order Cingulata; family Dasypodidae; genus Dasypus; species Dasypus novemcinctus. Next base: position 138,985,631 of record NC_080704.1, on the reverse strand, counting down.
GTAAATCCTCACAGGGCCTACATGATGGAATAGAGGAGAGTATGGGCCATGATGTGAACCAATGTATATGAGGTGCAGAGGTGCCCAAAGATGTACTTACCAAATCCAATGGATGTGTCATGATGATGGGAACGAGTGTTGTTGGGGGGGGGGAGAGGGGGGGTGGGGGGGTGGGGTTGAATGGGACCTCACATATATATTTTTAATGTAATATTATTACAAAGTCAATAAAAAATAAAAAAATTAAAAAAAAAAATATAATGAACCAGGGTGATATCTTGTGGGAGAGAGAGATGATCAAGATCCCTGTGGACAATATTATGACATAGGACTGGAGAGTTGATATACCTCTCAGGCAGGACTGTGAAGGTACACTGCTGGCCTTGCCAGCTGAAAGGAAACTGTTTCTGGTGGTCCTTACTAATAGGAATTGAGGGGAAAAAACACATTTGCCAAATCACCAGCTACATACCAGGTACCAAGGGATTTGTTGATTTGCTCAGGCAATGATACCACATCTGGGACAGCAACTGCAATTGGAGTCACCACCTGGTTAATTTTACAATAATCTGTCATCCTCCAAGATCCATCTGTTTTCTGTACAGGCCAAATAGGAGTGTTGAATGGGGATGTAGAGGGAATCACCACTTCTGCATTCTTCAACTACTTGATGGCAGCATTATTTTCTGCAATCCCTCCAGGAATCCAGTATTGCCTTTGTTTTACTATTTTACTAGGTAAGGGCAATTCTAGTGGCTTCCACTTTGCCTTTCCAACCATAATAGCCTTCACTCCACAAGTTAGAGATCCAATGTGGAGATTCTGCCAGTTACTGAGTGTGTCTATTCCAATTTCACATTCTGGAACTGAGGAAACAACCACAGTGGGTCACTGGACCAACTGTGAGATGAACCTCAGCTAAAACTCCATTAACACCTGACCTCCATAAACTTCTCCACTGACTGGTGGACCATAGTGATGTTTTGGGTCTCCTGGAGTTATTGTCCCTTCTGATCCATTGTCTAATAATCCTCAAAATGTCTGATCATTTCCTTTTCCCCAATGCAGAGTCACTCTGGTAAAAGACTGTAGATCTCCTTGGGGAAAAGTGGGAGTAAATTAACAGTATAAATTGTGGGCAGTTTACCAAATCCTTCCGCAAGGAGACTTGCCCTCCTCCTTATCCAAGGGTTTCTGGGTCTGCAAACTGTCTCAAGTCTGAGAATTGATTAAGGGATCATGATTCTCTGCATCTGTCATTTGAGTTAGGGTTTGAATCACTCAATTTAGAACTCTTCTGTTTATACAGATCCCAAAGAAATTAAGTAGACTGTCCATCTATTTCACTGCTAGGTACCCCATGGTATATTAGCCAATGCAATAACTCTAATAACTAAGAATACTTTGAGCACTTTTTAACTCTGCCTTTCATTACAGTAGCCATGCCCACCTTGACTTTGGTGATTAACTGCCAATATTTGACTTTTACAAGACCGACATCCAATCATCCCCATAATGTTTAAGGATTCTAATACCATCAGAGACTTCCCTACAGTAATATCTGGAATACAGAGAAGAGCAACCACCAAGCTCTTCGGGGAAGATGGAGATAGTCTTACAAATTTATTCCTCACAGTCCTGTTTAAAGGTACATCCTCTAGACATTCCTGGGCTGGGTGGGCAGCTCTCAAATGGTAAATCCATTCTAGCATTCCAATCTTCCTAAGGTTTTGAATTCTCTCTTATACTATGTGCTAGAGCAAATCAGGCATCTCAATGTCATATATGATAGGCCATTTTCTCGCCCATGTTTCAAACAGCCACCCAAAGAAACTGTTAGAACCCTTTTTAACTGCTTGAGCTACAGCGTCGAATCCAGAATTTTTGCTTAGTTGAACAATATCAATAAATTCAGCCTGATCGAACTTATATTTCTACCACCATTATCCTTTAGTATCCATTCCCACACATATTCCACTGATTTCTGTCTATATAAGTAGGACAACTCATGTAGTTCTTCTGAGTATACCTTACTTCCTCATGAATCACACTTTTTATTTCACCTTTGGGGGCTTGTTGTGATTTTAGTCTAGTAATAGGTCTTGAAGTCAAGAGAGGTGGTGAGGGTGGATAAGGAAAAAGATTAGAAATGCCTTGCAAGTTACTGACCTCAGGGCATTCCCTTGCATTTTCTTCTGCTGAGACTGGTTTAATCTACTCAGGCAGTGGTTGGAAGGCAGTTTCCTCAGGGCAGAATGGAGGCTTGGCAGTGCATGTTGGAGTTTGGTTGCTAAATGCTTCAAGGCTGGGAGGAAATTCATACTCCCTGGAGCAGCCTTGAGGCTGGTCAGGGCAGGCTTCAGTTTAGCTGGTACCCACCTCTGTGTTGGAAGTTGTTTCAGGCTCCCTGGGGCAGGCTGGAGGCTGGATGATACAAGGTTTTCAAGGTGTGGTCTGGACAGGTCAGGTCATGGCAGTCTTATCTGGTAAAGTCTGAGCAGAATTCAGGTTTCCAATGTCTCCAGCAATATCATCATCATCCCATATGTCTCCAGCCCAATTCTCTGGATTCCACTCTTTTCCAATCAATGTCTTCACTTTAACTGCATAAACCTTGTGGTGTTAAGATTTTAGTACACTTTATAACTCCACTACTCTTAAAATGAGAGTATGAGTTTGGTCCTCAGATATTTTGAGCCTTTGGCTACAGGAGATAAGATTTTCTTTCAGAGCACACGCAGAAACTTTCTTTTTTATTTATTTATTTATTTTTTATTTCTTAGCTTATAGGAGATGTAAACGTCTTCTAGATTTATTTTATTTATTTTTATTTTATTCATTTTGTAAAAATATTACATTCAAAAAATATGAGGTCCCATTCAACCCCACCATCCCCACCCCACCACTCACCCCCCCCCCCCCCAGCAACACTCATTCCCATCATCATGACACATCCATTGCATTTGGTAAGTACATCTCTGGGAATCGCTGCACCTCATGGTCAATGGTCCACATCATGGCACATACTCTTCCACGTTCCATCCAGTGGGCCCTGGGAGGGTTTACAATGTCTGGTGATTGCCCCTGAAGCACCATCCAGGGCAACTCCAAGTCACAAAAACGCCTCCACATCTCATCTCTTCCTCCCATTCCCCATACCCATCAGCCACCATGGCCTCTTTTCCCACACCAATGCCACCTTTTCTCTGTGGACCTTGGATTGGTTGTGTCCATTGCACCTCTATGTCAAGAGGAGGCTCAGATTCCACATGGATACTGGATGCAATCCTCCTGCTTTCAGTTGTAGGCACTCTAGGCTCCATGGTGTGGTGGTTGTCCTTCTTCAACTCCATCTTAGCTGAGTGGGGTAAGGCCAATAAATCAGAGTGTAGGAACTGAAGTCTGTTGAGGCTCAGGGTCTGGCTATTATATTGTCAGTCCAGAGATTCAAATCCCCTAAATATATCTTAAACCCCAACACCAACTACAATTCCAGTAAAGTAGCATGAAAGTCTTGTGAAAAGAGATCCCATCTGAATCCAGTTCCATCATGCAGAAACACCAGCTCCAAAGAAGGGCCATCTGACATGGCAGTGAACCCCAACTGCCATGACCATAGAACCTGTGGGTCTCTTTAGCCCTCAAAGGAACCAATACCTGGGGTTGTATCTACTTTATCTGTCTTTGGGACTCTGCTCAGGTGTGCATAAGGGCAACCCCTCTGATAACCTCCCAGCTCTTTTTGGAAACTCATAGCCATACAAATTCATTTGTCTTTTCCATTTCCCCCTTTTCTTCAGGTCAAAAAGCATTTTTAACTCCTGGTATTATATGTCCGCTGAGATATTCTGCTGGTCCAAGTTGACCCTTTTATTCAAGGTCATTTTCTAGTTACATCATCAGCTGCTACTTGGTAGCAATCCCTTGGCACCAAGGAGGCTCATCCCCAGGAGCCATGTCCCACTCTGGGGGGAAGGCAACACATTTATACGCTGAGTTTGGCTTTGATACTGGCCACATTTGAGCAACACAGAGGGTCTCAGGAGGCAACTCCTAGGCACCCTGCAGCTCTAGGCCTTGTTCTTATTTCAGGTGCATAGGCTTACAAGCATAGTCATTAGTATCAAGGGCTCATTTTTGGACCTTCCTTGCTTTCTTTTCTGGCCTTTGCCATTGGACCTGGGGGACTGTTGCTGTTCCCTCAGGGACTGTGATATAGCTCCCCTGGCTAGGAACTCAGCACTCCCTCAGTTGCCGTCGCTAATTGTAACCACTATGAAAACATCCAAACACTTTCATGCAAAGGGTATTTATTTGGGGGAAAAGCTTACAGTTCCAATGCAATGGAAAGTCCAACTCAAGTTTTCATAAGAGGTGCTTTCTCACCCATCAGCTGCCATGTGTTGAAGCAAGATGGTAGGTGATTTCCATGTGATTTCAGCTTTCATATCTAGGCTCCCTCTCTCAGATTGAGCTGCTCCACTTTTTCCAAATTTCAGCTGTGGGCTGGCCTAGGTATTGTCTCTTAGGGTTTCCTCTATCACTCTAATCTGCCCTCCTCTCTTCACAAGGTCAGCTGTAAGCTATCAGCATAAAGAGTTCACTCTAGTGCCTTAGGTGTTTGAGCCATTTCCCTTTTTTCACAAGGCAGGATAAAAACTGCAGAGATCTCTCTTCCTGTGCATCTGTCTATCTTTTTGAGTGTCCATATATATCAGACCTAGTAAGGGGACAGGGACTCAACTTGAGTCATGCCCACTGACTTAATCAAATCAAAATTGTCCAATGCAATCTTAACAGGTAATCCAATCAAATGCTGCTCAACTGAATTTAACAAAATTCAAGGGCATCACACCCAGGGGAATAGATTGGTTTACAAATGTAATCTTTTTCTTTTGAGGATTCATAAAATAATCTCAAATGGCCACAGCTGTCACTTCACTATTATTTTTTTCTGCAGCATCTAATCTTCTAGTAAGTCCTTAATGAATTTTACTTTTTGATTACTATATTTTTAGTTCTACAAGTTCTATTTCATTCTTTTTATATCTTCCATTTATCTCTTCATCTTGCTAATGTTTTCCTCTAAACTCTTGAATATATAATAGATGCTTTAAAGTATTTATCTGCTGGTTCTATCATTTCCATCCTTTCTGGATCTGTTTCTGTTTACTTAATTTTCTCTTAGTTATGGGTCATATTTTCTGTTTCCTTCCATTTCTAATATATTTTTATTGGATGCTGTTCTTTATAGTTTCCTTTTGAGTTTCTGAATTTTGTTTGAACACAGCTAACTTTAGGTCACTTTTTTCTTTTTAAGAGTTGATTTTAAGATGTGAGAGAGTAGGTCTTGTGCAGTCTGGTCTACAATTAGTTTATCCCTACCATGGTGTGACCTTCTTGAATCCATACTGAAATCATCAGAAGTTCAATGTTCAATCCAATCTGTCTAGTAATAATTCAAACATCTTACAATCATAAGTAAATTCTTAGTGTTATTTGGCATAAAGTTCCCCAATAGTCATTCTTTGCCCATGCAAATGGATATTCACCTCACAATATATAGCTTGTTATTGTCATGCAAATTACTCAAGTTCTTTTTCCATACAGCTACCTCCTCTCTAATATTCTGCCCTAAAAAGTCCAGTTAATTTGGCCTCATCAAAGACTTTTAGTTGTGTCCTAACTCAGTGAGATAAACATATATTTCCTGGGCAATCCTCCTTGTGCCACTCTCTACAAAGTAACCCTAGGCAGAAAGTCAAGAAAGTCTTAGAAGCCTACCCCATGTGCACCCTGTGCCAAATGTTCACAGTTAAACAACTTAAACCAGTAACTCTTTGTATTATATTTTCTTTCTAAAGAATTTCCTTAACATTATACTTGCAACCACATACCCAAACATCTCCTGTGTTCACCTGCAGCCCCCAACCTTCTCCCCAATTCGATGGTCCATCTGAACTATCTTCCAAACCATAGCCCCCCTCCAGATTGCAAAGCCCCATCCAATAGTATCCCTATGCCCCAATCTTATCCCTTCACTGCACAACTACTTACTTCCACTTTATCATAGATTTTGCTCATGTGGACATTGGCTCACAACCCTCCTCTTCCCACCCCTATTTTCTGTAAGCCTATCTTCCAGCCTCTAGATAGCTATGACAGATTGATTTGCTTAATTCATATAACAGAGGTCATGAAGTATTAGTCCTTCAATTCCTGAATTACTTCACTCAACATAATGGCTCAGGATTCATCCATGTTATCCCATGTGTTAGTACTGTATACCTTCTTATAGCTGAGTAGTATTCCATTGTAAGTATATGCAACATTTTGTTTATACATTCATCTCATGATGGGCATTTGGGTTGATTCCAACTTTTGACAATAGTGAATAATGCCACTATGAACATTGGTGTGAATATATTGGTTTGTGTCCTTCTTTTCAGTTCTACTGGGTATATACCCAGCCATGGAATTGCTAGGTCATATGGAAAAATCTATGGTTAGTTTTTTGAGGAACTGACAAACTGTCCTCTAGAATGGCTGAATCCTTATGCATTCCCACCAGCAGTGGATGAGGTTTCCCTTTCCTCTACATCTTCTCCAGCACTTGTAGTCCTCTGCTTTAATAGTCACCATTCTAATGGGTGTAAGATGGTATCTCATTGTAGTTTTGATTTGCATTTCCTTAATAGCTAGTTATGTTAAGCATCATTTCATGTGCTTTTTAGCCACGTGTATTTCTACTTTGGAGAAGGTTCTATTCAATCTCTTGCCCATTTTTAAGTGGGGTGTCATTTTATTTTTGAGATACAGGATATCTTTATAAATGCTAGATATTAGGCTATTAGATATATGGTTACCAAATAGTTTCTCCCCATTTCGTAGGCTGTCTTTTCACATTCTTGATAAACTCCTTTGTGGTTCAAAAGGCTTAATTTTTTGGGCATTCCATTTAACTATTTTTTTCTTTCATAGATCTTGCATTGGGTTTGAAGTTCATGAAGCCATTGCCTATTGCACGGTCCTGTAGATCCTTTCTTACATTGTCTTCCAGGGACTTTACAGTCTTTGTTGTTATATTTAGATCTTTTTTACTTTTTAAAAAAAACTTTATTTCCTCTATTTTTTAAAATGTTACATTAAAAAAAATGAGGTTCCCATATACACCCAACCTCCCTCACCCCACTCCTCCCACATTAACAACCTCTTTCATCATCTTGGGATATTCATAACATTTGGTGGATACATTTTGGAGCACTGCTGCACCACATGGTCAGTGGTACTCATTATAGTTTACACTCTACCCCAATCCACACAGTGGACCATGGGAGGACATACAGTGTCCAACATCTGTCCCTGCAATACCACTCAGGACAGCACCAAGTCCTGAAAATGCCCCCACATCATATCTCTTCTTCCCTCTCACTACTATCAGCAGCTACCATGGCCACTTTCTTCACATTAATGCTACAATTTCTTCTGTTACTGATCACAATATTTCCATAGTAGAATATCAATAAGTCCACTCTAATCCATATTCTATTCCTCCATCCTGTGGTCCTTGAGATGGTTATGTCCACCCGACTTCTACATTGAGAGGGGTCTTAGATTCCACATGGATGATGGATGCAATTCTCCTGCTGACAGTTGTAGACACTCTTGGCTCCCTGGTGTGGTGGTTGACAATCTTCACCTCCTTATTCCCTGACTGGGGTAAGTCCATTAACCAGAGCGTAGGAGTTTTAAGTCTACTGAACCTGAGGGCCTGGCCTGGCTGTCACATGGACAGTCCAGAGATTCATGTCTCCGGAGTATACACCAACCACAGATCCAGTAAAAGTAACAAGAAGAGGCATGTGTAGAAAGGTCACATCTGAGTCCAACTCCATCACACTCAGGAACACAAACTCCAAATTAGGGCCAAATTATATGACACTGAACTCCAGAGCCATTTGCCATGACCATAGAACCTGTGTGTCTCTAGCCCTCAGGAGAATGAGTACCTGGGGTTGCATCTACTTTGACTGTCTCTGGACCCCTGCTGAGGCATATGTAAATGTGACCCCTCTGATGACCTCTTAACTCTTTTTTGGAGATGCATAGTCATATTAACTCATTTGTCCTTTCCATTTTCCCCTTTTATTCAAGGTCAAAAAGCAATTTTTAATACCTGATAGTCCATGAAGGCTGAGATATTCTGCTGGACTGAGTTGACCCTTTTATGCAAGGTCTCTTTCTAGTTACATCATCAGCTGGTTCTTGGTAGTAATCTCTTGGCACCAGGAAGGCTCCTACCTAGGAGTCATGTACCATGCTGGTGTAAGGTAATGCATTTACAAGCTGAGTTTGTCTTAGGGAGTGACCATATTTGAGCAATATGGAGGCTCTCAGGAGGTAACACGTAGGCACCCTGCAGCTCTAGACCTAGTTCATATTTCAGGCACACAGGTTCATAAGTGTAGTCATCAGTATCAAAGGCTTGTTGTTGGACCATCCTTCTTTATTGCTCTTTGCAATTGCACTAGGGGGATTTTTGCTGTTCCATTGGGGAGTGCAATCCAGCTTCCCTGCCTGGGAACTCAGCACTCCCACAGTTGTCGTTTTTAACTGAAACCACTATGAAAATATCTAAGTGTTTTTATATACCCTGTATACATGCCCTGAAGAACTCCCTCCCAACCATGTGCCCCCAAGCAATAACACCCCACACCAGTGTTCTTCCCCTGCCATAGTTGAATCTCTCTGTGGTCCAAAACGTCTTCAAAAATGAAACCTAATATATTGCCATGTTCCATTAATAACAAAATGGAATGTACTGATGGATTTAATGGTTAGATATAGAATACATACTAATTTAGAAAAGTTAAATAAAATAAAAATATATTGGGGTATCAAAAAATGAAAAAAATGAAAACTCTTTGTTTTTGACATTGTGCCTTTCATCACTGCTATAGATGTTGACCTGTATGTACAGTGGCAAGGCAATTTCTTCCATTTCCTCCTCAGTGTCTACATTCTTTCTTTTCCTTTTTTTTTTCCTAATTATTAAGTTCGTCTTCACAAAATTTTAGATCACAGTAATTCACATATACAATACATGGTATTCCCACATATCCACATTGAACTTTTTGTCTTTTCCCCAGCAATGATCTTTTCACACGTTCATATTACATTTGCTGTAGCTGATGTACAGATATTGAAACAATAGCTTTCAAACATGGTTCCACTTGGGTTTACATTTATTGTTTGTATTTTACACTATTATTGTTTGTATTTTACACTATACATTTTTCTAAATTATTTTTCTCTTATGTTTTACATTATGGTTTGCTTTTTAGCCAAGAGACTTTTATACATTTTTGGTATAATTTAATATGTCCTATATCCATCATTGCATGATCTTGTGGAACACTTCCATTACCCCACAGTTACCCTGATTCCATCTATTCAATACGTCTTTCCCCCTGCCCTCAGGACCCACAGTGACAATCAGTCTTCATTACTTGAATGACCATATTCAGAGGTACATGCAACAATGTTGAGGGCTTTACATATTCAACTGCCCTAAACCATTGAGAGCCACCAACTCTCTCACGAGATACAATTCCTTCTTTTTGAGAACATCAGTCCTCCCCAGGATGTGAGTATACCTTCACTCTCATTGTATGGGTCTCCACGCAATGATATAACCCACTATGACAAAATGAGCACTCACACACTCCCCAGAAGCCTGCCCTGTATCAGATGCCCCAGCCTAAGCATCTTAAATAGGTAACCTTCCTTATAATATTTTTTAATTCATTTTTTAAAAATATTACATTCAAAAAATATGAGTCCCCATACCCCCCACACCCCTCACCCCACTACTCCCCTCATAGCAACATTCTCCTCCATCATCATGACACATTCATTGCATTTGGTGAATACATCTCTGAGCATCGCTGCACCTCATGGTCAATGGTCCACATAATAGCCCACACTCTCCCACACTCCATCCAGCGGGCCATGGGAGGACCTAAAATATTCGGTAATTGTCCCTACAGCACCACCCAGGACAACTCCAAGTCCTGAAAACACCTTCACATCTCATCTCTTCCTCCCGTTCCCCACAGCCAGCAACCACCATGGCCACTTTTTCCACACCAATGCCACATTTTCTTCTTTTTTTGAAACTTATTTATTTTATGCTCTGTAATTTATTTTCTTAAAGTATTTTATTTTTTTTTATTTTTTATTTTTTTAATTGATTTTGTAAAAATATTACATTAAAAAATATATATGAGTATATATGAGGACCCCTTCAACCCCACCACCCCCACCCCACCACTCCCCCCCCAGCAACACTCATTCCCATCATCATGACACATCCATTGCATTTGGTAAGTACGTCTCTGGGGACCTCTGCACTAACCACAACAGTTCATGAATAGAATATCAGTATGTCCACTCTAATCCATATTCTATTCCTCCATCCTGTGGACCTTGGATTGGTTGTGTCAGTTCCACATCTATGTCAAGAGGGGGTTTAGATTCCACATGGATGCTGTATGCAATCCTCCTGCTTTCAGTTGTAGGCACTCTTGGCTCCATGGTGTGGCAGTTGACATTCTTCAACTCCATGTTAGCTGAGTGGGGTAAGTCCAATAAACCAGAGTGTAGGAGCTGAAGTCTGTTGAGGCCTTATAATATTTTCTAAAGTGTTTTCTCAACATTTTAGTGTCAAATACATACCAGACAGTCTCCTGAATTCAAATGTTTCCCCCAACCTTTCCCCAATTTCTTGTGCCATCTGACCCATCCTCCAATCCCTAGCCCCCTTCAAGCCTGCAAAGGCCACCAAAATGGTTCTCTATGCCTCCATTTTATCCCTTCACTATGCAAATACTTACCTGCAGCTTCATAGATTTCACCCATGTAGATGGCAGCTTGCAACCTTCCTCTACCCCCCAACTTCCTTTAAGTCTATCATCCATTCTCTAGCTCTCTGAGACAGCTTTGTTTACTTATTTCATATCAAAGAGGTCATTGACGTTTGTATAATGTGTGAAATGGCATTCCTCTCTCATTCTTTTGTATATGGATATCCAGTTCTCCAAGTACCATTTGTTCTCCAAACACGATTCTCTCTAAGTTGATTAAGCTTGGTGGGCTTGTAGAATATCAGATTACTGTATATGCATGGATCTACATCAGAACTCCCAGTTCAGTTCCATTGGTCAATATGTCTATCCTTATGCCAATACCATGGTATTTTTTTTCTTTTTTTTGCCTTTTATTTTAATGTTACACTCAAAAAATATGACGTCCCCATATACCCTCACCCCCGTCACCCCACACCTCCCATAACAAAAACCTCCTTCATCATCATGGGACATTCATTGCACTTGGTGAATACATCTCTGAGCACTGCTGTACCACATGGCCAATGGTCCACGTGATAGTTTACACTCTCCTCCAGTCCAATCATTGGGCCACAGGAGGACATACAATGTCAAGTAAATGTCCCTGCAGTACCACCCAGGACAAATCTAAGTCCTGAAAATGCCCCTACATCACATCTCTTTTCCCCACTACTTACCCTCTGCAGCTACCATGGACAATTTCTCCTTGCCAATGCTACATTTTCTTAGATTACTAATCACAATAGTTCATGAAAAGAATATCAGTGAATCCACTCTAATCCATACTCTATTCCTCCATTCTGTGAACCCTGGAATGGTTATGTCCACTCCACATCTTTATCGAGAGGGGGCTTAGATTCCACATGAATTATGGATGCAATTCTGCGTTCAGTTGTAGGCACTCTTGGCTCCCTGGTGTGGTGTTTGACCTTCTTCACCTCCATGTTAGCTGGTTGGGGTAAGTCCAATAAACCAGAGCGTAGGAGTTGCAAGTCTGTTGAGGCACAGGGCCTGGCTATCACACAGACAGTCCAGAGATTCAGGTCCCCTGAGTATACATTAAACTCCAGCACCAAACACAGGTCCACTAAAAGTAACAGGTGAGGCTATTTTGACCATTACAGCTTTGTAGTAGTTTTTAAAGAAAGGTCGTGTGATTCCCGCTATTTCATTTTTCTTTTTCAATATATCTTTGGTTTTTCAGGGCTTCTTTCCCTTCCAAAAAAATTCATAGTTAGTTTTTCAAGTTCATTTAAAAAAATGCTTTGCTGATTTTTATTAGTAATTCATTAAATCTGTAGATTAGTTTGGGTAGGATAGACATTGTAATGATATTTAGTCTTCCTATCCATGAACAGAGATATTCTTCCATTTATTTAAGTTTTCTTTTATTTCCTTTAACATTGTTGTGCAGTTTCTCCTTATAAATCTTTTACATTTTTAGTTAAATTTATTCCTAGGTATTTGATTTTTTTTTTATTTATTATCATAAATGATATTTTTTCTTGATTTCTGATATTGATCATTGTTAATGTATAGAAATATTTGTGATTTTGTGCATTGATCTTATAATCTGTGACTTTACTGAACTCACTTATAAGTTCTAGAAGTTTTGTTGTAGATTTCTCAGGACTTCCTATGTATAGGATCATGTCATCTGCAAATAGTGAAGTTTTATTTCTTTTTATTCAATTTGGATGCCTTTTATATGTTTCTTGCCTCAGTGCTTGAGCAAGTACTTTAAACATAATGTTAAATAAGAGGGCTCATAGTGAGCATCCTTGTCTTGTTCATAATCTTAGAGGGAAAGATTTTAAGATTTCAGCATTGTAAATGATGTTATATGCATGGATTTTTCATATGTCTCCTTTATCACATTCACAACATTTCCTTATATTCCTATTTTTTCTAGCGTTTTTTATCAGAAAAGGGTGTTATATTTTGTTGGATGCTTTCTCTCCATCTGTAGATATGATCATGAGTACTTTTTTTTCCTTTTGATCTGTTTATGTGGAGGATTACATTGATTTATTTTCTTATGTTGCTCCATCCTTGCATACCTGGGATGAAACCCACTTGTTCATGATGAATAACTCTTTTCATGTGTTTTTTAATACAATTACAAATATTTTCTGGAGGATTTTATCATCTAGGCTCATTAGAGATATTGATCTCTGAATATCCTTTCTTGTGGTGTGTTCCTTTGGCTTTGATATTATGGTTACATTGGCACTATAAAATGAGTTATGCAATGTTCCTTCTTTTTTTACTCTTTTGGAAGAGTTTAAGCAAGGTTGGTGTTAGTTATTTCTGGTATGTGTGGTAGAATTCACCTGTGAAACCTGTCTTAGGGCTCTTCTTATTTGCGAAATTTTTACTGACTGATTCTATGACTTTACTAGTGTTTGGTTTGTTGAGGTCATCTATTTCTTCTTTCTAGAATGTAGTCTGCTTATGTGTTTCTAGGAATGTGTCCATTTCATCTAAACTGTCCTTCTTGGCATATAGTTTTGCAAAGTATCCTCTTATGATACTCTATTTCTGTGGGATCAGTGGTCATATCCCCTTTCACAATTCTTATTTTATGTAATTGCATTTTTCTTTTTTTCTTTGCAGGTGTGACTAAGGGTTTGTCAGTTTTATTGATATCCTCAAAAATCCAGCTCTTTCTTTTGCTGATTTTTTTCTTATTTTCTATTTTGTTTAGCTCTACTCTGATCTTTGCCATTTCTTTCTTTCTTTCTTCTTCCTTTGGGGTTAGTTTGTTGCTGTTTTTCTTTTTTATTACCTCCAAGTTTTCACCTTGGTCTTCAATTTGGGCTCTTCTTTTTTGATATATAAATTTAAGACTATGAATTTCCCCCTCTCTACAGCTTTTGCAGCATCCCATAAGTTTTGATATGTTCTGTTTTCATTTTCATTAGTTTCAAGGTAGTTACCAATTTCTTTTGAAGTTTCCTCATTGATGTACTGGTTTTTTAAGAGCATATTGTTCAATTTCCATATCTTTGTGCTGAATTTGGTTCTCTCGCCCTTGCAGGTTTCCAGTTTCATTCCACTGTGATCACAGAAAATATTTTGTATCATTTCATTTTTTTTGAATTCGTTCAGACTTTCTTTATTGCCTAGCATGTGATCTCTCTTGGAGAATGATCCATGTGCACCTGAGGAGAATGTATGCACTGCTGTATTTGGGTGTAGTGTTCCATATATGTCTATTCATCCCTATCCTCTAATATATTATTAAAAATCTTTGATTCTTTATTGATTCTCTGTTGAGATAAATATGTATTAAAGCCCCCCACTATAATTGTACAGGTATATATTCCTCTCACTTAGTTTTCCCACTCTTTGCCTTATGCATTTTGAAGAATGATGGTTAGGTCCATAGGTTTATGATTTTTCTTTCTTATTGAAAGAGTGCCACTTTTACTAGTACATAGTGTCCATCTTTGCCTCTCACAATAGTTTTGCTTTTAATGTCTATTTTGTCCATTATTAGTATGGTACTCCTGCACTTTTTTGGTTCTTGTTTGCTTGTGAGATTGTTTCCTGCCATTCACTTTTAAACTTCTCGAATCCCTGGGCCTAAGGTGGGTTTCTTGTAGACAGCATATAGATTGGTCATATTTCCTTATCCATTCTGCCAATCTGTGTCACTTGCCTCGTGAGTTTAATCCATTAATATTCAGTGTCATTACTTTCAAGGAATTACATATATTAGCCATATTTTCTTTTGATTTGTGTACATTGTATATTGTTTTTATTTATCTTTTTGTCTTTTTAGTTGTTCTTACAGTCTGCTCCAACTCTGTCCCTTTGTTTATTTTCTTTCAATCTGCAGAGCTCCCTTTAGTATTTCTTAAATAGCAAGTTTCTTATTAGCATGTTCCCTTTTTTAAATACTGGAAACCATTTAATTATTAAATGAGTGAATTGTGTGGTATGTGATTATATCTCAATAAAGTGGATTTTTGTAAAAACTACCAAAAATAAAGAACATTAAAACCCCTGAAATTCCTCAGCAAAACGTAAAAATTGATATTCTTTTTAACAGTAGTTTAGAAAATCTTTTATTTTTTGTCTTTATTTATTTTTTAATGTTACATTAAAAAATATGAGGTCCCCATATAGCCCCCACCCCCCTCACCCCATTCCTCCCACATCAACAACCTCTTTCATCATTGTGGCACATTCTTTGCATTTGGTGATTTCTGTATATCTTGGCTGAAATTTTTTTTAATACCTTGACTATGTCATACCACTGTGTTCTTGCCTCCATAGGTTCAAATGAGAAATTGGCACTTAATCTTATTGCACTTTCCTTTTATGTGATGGGTCTATTTTCTTTTGCTGCCTTCAGTATTTTCTCTTTTTCTTGAGCATCAGGTAATTGGACAAGTATATGTCTTCAAGTAGGCCTTTTGGGATTTGTACTCTTTTGGGTGTGCTGCTCTTCCTGGACATGTACATCCACTTACCTCAAGAGTTTGGGAAGTTTTCAGCCATTATTTCCTCCAACACCCTTTCTATCCCCTTTCCCTTCTCTTTTCTTTCTGGGATGCCTATAATGCACATGTTTGTGCATATCGCATTGTCATTCAGATCCAAACTCCCTGCTGGGTTTTTTTCCATCTTTTTATCTATCGATTCTACTATCTGTTTAATTTCAGATGTACAGTCTTGTAAATCACTAATTCTATCCTCTGCCTGTTGAAATCTGCTGTTATTTGCTGAGCATGTATTTCTCATTTCCTGGATCATGCTATTCATCACCATCATATCTGTTATCTTTTTGCATATGTTCATAGTTTCTTCAGTGTGCTTTACAATTCTTTTCTTAACATCCTTAATCTCTTCCTTCACTTCATTAAGTTGGGCAATGATAATTGTTTGGACTGCTTTGATTCATTGTTCTTTGTTCTTCTTCTCTTCGTGGTTTTTAGTTTGTTCTTTGACTGAGTCATGTCTTCCTGATAATTGGCAAGGTTTGTAATTTTTTTTTGCTCTCTGGTCATCATTTTATCTTGACTGGTTTGTTGAGTTCATTAGCTTCTCCCTCTAGTCTCAGGTTTTTTAGTTGCAGCTTTGTGTGTGTGTTAAGGGTTCTCCTTTACACTTTGTTCTTCTTATTCTATTTCCTTGTTATTGCCTAAGTTCCCTTTAAGTAAAAAAATTAGGGTCAGAGAAAGCAAAAGAGGTAAGAAAAGAAAAAGTATAATAGTAGGACTATTAGTAAATGTTAGCAAAAGAACCACATGAGACCTAGGAGAATGAATATTAAAACAGTGTAAGCATTGTAGCATAATAGGAATAAAAATGTGTATTATCTACAATGAAATGGGAATCTAAGTATGGAGAAGAATATAGAATGAGTTAAAAGAGGAGCATGATGAGAGCAGAGGGAAAGAGAAAAGAAAGGACAATAACAGAAGGAGTTAATAAAAGATAGAAAGCAGAATAAAAGAGTTAGAAATAAAAAGCCAGAAAAATTGTGGGCTAACAAAAGAGAGGTGAAATGTAAGAACAACAACAGAAGGTGGAAGATAAAAAGATGAAAGAAGGAAAAGAGATAATGTTGGTAGATGTATTAGTCAAAGGGTGCTGATGGAAAATACCAGAAATTGGTTGGTTTTTATTAGGGGTATTTATTTGGGGTAGGAGCTTACAGATACCAGGCAATAAAGCATAAGTAACTACCTTCACCAACGTCTATATTGACGTGTTGGAGCAGGATGGCTGCTGAAGTATGTGAGAGTTCAGGCTTCCTGAGTTGCTTCCTTCCTTGCTTCTATTTCCTCTGTGTGCTTACTTCCTGTGACTCCAGCTTAAGGCTTCAGCATCAAACTCCAACATCAAAAACCCTCAACTTTTTGCTTTGTCATGCCTTTTATCTGTAAGTCCCCACCCACCAAGACGTGGGGACTCAACACTCTAATGGCATGGTGCAATCAAAGCCCTAATTATAACTTAATCATATCCAGCCACAGACCATATTACAAACATAATCCAATATCTATTTTTGGAATACATAACCGTATCAAACTACTACATTCTACCCTCTGAATTTAAAAAAATTACAATATTTGTAAAAACATTAAATCAGTAACAATGCAAGTACTAAATCATATAACAATTTAAAGAAATACTTTGTCTTTGGGCAAAGTCCTGTGTGGATGTAGACCTCTGAAATTACAAAACAATTCATCAATTTCCAATACACAAATGGACAGACAAAGGATAAACAGTTTCATTACAATAAGGAGAATTTGGGAGAGAAACATAAGTCACTAGTCCTCTACAGTTTAGTAAATCTGCAGGGCATCCTCCTTTCAATTTAAGTCTGAGAATCATTCTTAAGATCACAGTTTCTTCTCTTTGGTGCCTTATGGGAACCCACACATTCCACATGCTTCCCCAATGGCCCTTTTTATTGGTTCCATCTACTTCAAGTATCTGGGTGTTGACCAAGCTCCAGACCTCATCCTCCAAGAGTATTGGGGTGATTGTCACACCTTACCCAAACTTTGGGCTAGATTCTTAACCCTCCTAGCACAATGATGTGATGACAATGTTAACCCTAACATTTGACAAAGAGGCTCAACCCACTCAGAGCAAAGAGTTGACCACCTGGCCTTCCCTAACCTTTGGCCTGCAGGCTCAACCCTGTCAGAGCAATGAGTTGACCACCCGGCCTTCCCTAATCCATTGGGGACAGGTCCTCCCCTCTCAGACCTGTGGGGTGCTGACCTCAACTGACCTAATCATTACGGAATGTGCTCAACCATCTCTGTTCCCTGGGGCAGCAAAACTCTCCCAGATCATTGAACAGGAACATCAACCGTCTTCAACTGCTGGGCCA
This sequence comes from Dasypus novemcinctus, assembly GCF_030445035.2. Lineage (NCBI taxonomy): Eukaryota > Metazoa > Chordata > Mammalia > Cingulata > Dasypodidae > Dasypus > Dasypus novemcinctus. Next base: position 138,967,862 of record NC_080704.1, on the reverse strand, counting down.
AACTCACCCCCTCTGTAGACATGGGTCGGGTTCCACACTTGGCACAAGGTGATATCCTAATTCTAGATCTCAGCTTCCATGCTTTTCCTCTTAAAGCTGTTTCTCCTTCAATCTGTCCTTTCCATGTCCTTTTTAGTCCAAGCTGACATTGGTTTTGTTCATATAGCTCTCTTAAAAACCTTGTTGGTTTAGCATGCAGGAAGCATGGGTCCAAAGCCGTCAGACAGTAAGACTTTCCACAAGGCTTTCCTAGATAACCGAATCTTCAATTTTGATTTACCGGTTCTGAGTTTAGTTAAGTCCTCCAATGAGGCACTTTCATCTGGGATCTTGATTTCCAGAACCTTGGAATTTCCAAAATCAGTTTCTTTTTTCTTTGTACCTGACAGTTAATTCCTCAGCATATTCTCTGATCTAGCATTTTTCTATAATCTGCAAGCAGAAGCCAAGCGGAATTCTCTGCATTTACTTTGGAAATTTCCTCAGTTAAATGCCCAGGCTTGCCGTTTTCAAGTTCTGCCTTCCATAAAACACCAGGAGTTAATATTGCTAAGTTCTCTGCAGCTTTAAAACATGGATTGCCTTTCCTCCAGTTTCCAATAATAGTTTCATCATTTACTTCTGAGGCACCATAAAAAGACTCTTTAGCATTCATATTGCTATCAACAGTCTCTTCAAATCACTGTAGTTCTTTTCTTCCAAGCATCTCATAATTCCTCTGAAATATACCGCTTACTCATTTGTAAAACTATTTCAGCATTATGGTAATTTAAAAGCACTTCCTCATACCTTGGTACCAAATTCTATATTAGTCAGCCAAAGGGGTACTGATGTAAAATCCCAGTAATTGGTTGTTTTTTATAGAGGGTATTTATTTGGGGCAGGAGCTTACAGATACCAGGCCATAAAGCACAAGTTATTTCCTTCACCAAAGTCTATTTTCATTTGCTGGAGCAGGATGGCTACTGAAGTCTGTGAGGATTCAGGCTTCCTGGGTTCCTTCCTTCCAGGGGCTTGCTTCTATTTCATCTGTGTGCTTGCTTCCTGGAGTTCCAGCTTAAGGCTTCAGCATCAATCTCCAGCATTAACACTCCAACATCAAAAACCCTCAACTCTGTCCTTTGTCATGCCTTTTATCTGTGAGTCCCCCCACAACACCCTAATGATGTGGCCCAATAAAAGCCCTAATCATAACTTAATCATGACCATGTACAAACAAGATTACAAACATAATCCAACATCTAGTTTTGGAATCCATAACCATATCAAACTGCTACAGTAGCCAAAATCAGTACACACAGAAAAGAGTAAATTGAGGGAGAGAAAACACAGCAAATAAGAAACAAGCCACAGCACCTAATTAAAAAGGGAGGGTAAAGAGGAAGGAAAGACAAGAAAACATAGAAACAGACAAACCCACAGGCAAGGAGTCAATCAAACATTAAGGAAAATAAAAGACTTCCCTCTTAAGCCACTGTGGAGCTTGCCAGGCTGCTGGGGTTTATCAATCAATTACACTGCAACTTTCTCACTGCAGATTTTGAAGTGGGTTTTAGTGAGTAAACTAAGTTAAAGTATGTAATGAACATAATCTTTTTGCTCTTTTTAGGAAAAATAAGAGACCTAAAGGGATCTAATACAAGGATAATTTCTATGTTATCCCTTTCCTAAAGTTTCAGCTAGATGGTAATATCCCAGTGGGTCTCTACTTTCAGAGGAGCCAGGAATTCAACTATAGAACTTGCACATTCAAGGCTGAAACTCCTCCACTCAGTTAAACCTTCTTTCTGGGTTGGTTTGCTCTTCAAAAATTCCCTTTCCCCAGGGCAGGATCAGCTATTTGCAATTGGATAAACTGCAGATTAGGAATCTGTCCTCCTTCCCTCCCCCTCTTTTTTTATCTAACTGCTTAGTCTTCCAAGGCATCAGGAAGCCAGTGTGTGAGTTCCTTTTTGAAATTCAAATGGGACCCTGGTGAATTAACTCACCACAGAAAATAATGACTCCCAGTCTCTTTGAGAGAGAGCACCCACAATTTGCTGGGAACATTAAATATTCCCTTGGAAGCTTATTAAGCACTTCCTACTGTTCCCATCCCTTAAGTGGGTTGCACAGAACTAGTTAATTGCCTGTCTCTGCCTTCTCCCAGACCAGGTTTCCCTATCCCAGGGCAGTTAGACTAATCAGGCTGCCTGAGCAATTTCCCCTCCCCTCTTCCTGGTTTCTCCTCAAAGTTTGCTTGAGGTATGCTCCTCAAAGTTTAAAAAAGGGGGCCCAAACGATTGCACCCACACTCATGGGACCCCTTTCCACCCTTCACCAGAACCCTCCCACTCTCACAGTTTGCCTCTTCTGGCTATGTGACCAGCAACATTTGGGGAATGCCACAGCTTCCTGACCTGAGGGAAGGGTTTAGCCATCCCACAGCTCCAGCTTCAAGTACCAGAAACCCATTGTTTTATCTTGAGCAAGCACTTTTTTGTCGCAGTCTCTCCAGATTGATGTCCTGAAGACTCCTGCTTTGTGGGTTCCCAAAACAGCTCACTTAGGCAGGATTTTGCCTCCACTCAGCTGGTTTTTTGTTTTGTTTTGTTTTAGGAGAGATGATATGGGCACACTTACTCTGATGCCATCTTGCCCCTCCTCCCTAAGAATATTATTCTCTTGTGTCCATTTAGTGTCAAATCTTACAAGACTAAAAAATTGATATATCCCTGAGGTAGGACAGTGAATTTTAATGGATTGACTTGCCAGCTGAAGGCAAACAGTTTCTGGTATTTCCTACAGAAATTGAGATAAAAGCATTTTCTAGATCAATACCTAAATATTAATACATAAAAGATACCATGAGATCAAGCAATGATGCCACATCTGGATAAGCAGCTGCAATTAGAATAGCCACCTACTTAAGTTTACGATAATCTTCTGTCATCCCCCATGGTCCAACAGGATATTACACAAAACAAATAGGAAAGTTGAATAGGGATATAGTGACAATCACCACCCCTGCATCCTTCAAATCCTCAGGAACCTAGTATTGGTTTTCATTTACTTATTTTCTATATAGAGGCATTTCCAGTGGCTTCTGCATGTACTTAACTACCATAGTCACCCTTACTTCAAAAGTCAAGGACCCTATGTGCTGATCTTTACAGTTTCTTACTATGTCTATTCCAATTACACATTCTGAAACTGAGGATATAACAACCAAATGGGTCTGGGAACTAACTGGACCCACTGTGAGTTGGACTTGAGCTGAAACTCCATTGATCAACTGACCTCCATTAGCCCCTACACAAACTGGTGGATCACAGTGATGTTTTGTGTCTCCTGGAATTAATGTCATTTCCATGCTGGTGTCTAATAATCCCTGAAATGTCTGATCATTTCCTTTTCCCCATGTATTTCCCCCTGGTAAAGTGTTATAGATGTCTTTAGAGAAGATTGAGATGAAGAATAACAGTATAAAGTTTGGCTGTGTAGCAGGGTGCTTCCACAAAGAAACCAGGCCTTTCCTTCATTCAAGGAGCTGTGAGCCTCTAAACTGTATCAATTCTGGGTAGTGAATAATGGATCATAACCCTCTGCTTTTGTAATTCAAGTTAGACTTTTTTTTTCCTTCAACTATCACTCTTCTGCTTATGTAGACCAAGGAAGAATTAAGTAGACTGTCCATCTATTTTACTTCTAGGTACTCCAAAATCAACTAACAAATACCATATGTCTCTGTAATTCAGACTATTTTGATTACTGCTTTAAGTCTGCTGTCCATTATGGTAGCCACATCTACTTTGTCTTTATCTATTAAGCACTGTCAGTTGGCTTCTGCCAACCTGGGGTCTGATCACCCCTGTTGTGTTTAATGATACTAGTAAAGCGATAGAAGTTTCCACAGTAATATCTGACCTTCAGAGAAGAGCAACCATATAACTGTTGGTGATGTTGGAGTTAGTCTCACAAAATTATTTCTCAATATACTGGTGAATGGTGTGTGCTCAGGACATTCTTGGGGGAAGTCAGTAGGTCTTACAAGATAAATCCACTCTAAAATTTCAATCTCACTAAAGATTTGGATCCCCTCATCTATATTATACCAGGGCAGTTCTGGCATTTCTACTTCAGGTAATATAGACCACTGTTTGGTTCATGCTTCAGACAACCACCTGAACACACTGTTAGATCCCTTTCTAACCCCTCTTGCTTTCAACATTAAATCCAGAATCTATAATCAATGAGCCCATATCAATAACTTAAAACTGATCCAACTCTATACTCTTTCCACCATTGTCCTACATCATTAATCTCCATTGCCACACTTGTTACCCAGATTTCTATCTATATAAATTAGAAAAATCATTTAATTCTTATAGAGTGCAGCACTTCTGGGCCACACATTTTATTTCACCCTTTTGGGGCTTTTTTGGTACTTCAGTCTAATTATATGTCTCAAAGAAATGATGGGTGGTGGGAGTGGGTCATGAGGAGAATCAGAGTATCTTGCAAGCCAACTACCATAAGGCACTCCATTGCAGTTTCATCTGTTGAAACAGCATTAATCTCTTCAGAGAGAGATGTGAAGGTTATTTCCATAGGGGAGGTGGCTACAGGTTTATCAGGCACAACATTGTTAATTTCTCCAGTTCAAAATTGGGTGACTGTTTCCTCAAGGGAAGCTGTAAATCAGATGGCTGGTTTCTTAGGGAAGACCAAAATAGTCTATCAGTCAAAGACTCAACAGAGTCTAGGGTATCAATGTCCTGTCATTATTATTATCAACATATATGCCCCCCTTTCAATTATCAGGATTCCATTCCTTTCCAATGAATATCCTCACTTTAACAGGCACATTCTAATGTTGAGAATTCATTCATATTGTAATTTAAGCCACTTTTACAATGAGACTCTGGGTCCAGTTTTCAGAAATCTCAAGTCTGTAGCTACCTGAGATGAGATTTTCTTTCAAGACACACAGAAATGTCCATATCCCTCATTTGGCATTTAAAATGGAAATTTGTGTCCTTGGGCTCATCCCTTTCCTTTACAACAGTATCCAGTCAGCATCATTCCTTTCTAACTCCAAAATACTCTATTAAACTGTTAAAAACACTCACACTCAGAACCTTGCCTCACCTCTTGTAAGTATTTGAGTAGCCATATTCAGTGGTGATGTTTTGCATATCTCTATTGCAAACTCATGCCATAGACTATCTGTGGCATCTTGATTGTTGGAAATAGTCATTAGTGCCTTTGAAACTAATCAGGTTTGAAAACCAATTCCAAAATCTTCAGGACCAAATCAGCAATCTCATACATAAGATACAGTTTCTAATGAACCACTTCAGGTACCAAAGTCTGTATTAGTCAGAGTTCTCTAAGGAAACAGGCCAATGGCATATGTGTGTGTATGTGTATGTGTGTGTGTGTATATATATACATACACTCAGATATAATGTAAAAATTATGATATTTGTTACAGTAATTTCACATGCCTGTTAGGACAGGCAAGTCCAAATTCAGTATGGAAAACCACAAGCTGGGAATTCTAATGAAGGTATTCAGTGAATTCCCCTGAAGAAACTAGCTGGCTGACTTAGCAATGGAAATTTTCCCCTTTCTGCTAATATGATCATTTCATCTTTTGAAACCTTCAACTTTAATCTAATTTGCCAGTTGAAAGGCAAAGCCTTCTTTCATAGCCGAAGACAATCTTCTCAGTTCGTTATAGCTGTAATAAGTCATAGATGCAATCAACTTACTAATAATTTAAGTCCACAAAATATTCGCTGAGTAACAATCAGGTCAGTTCTTGCTGGAACAAATAAAAAATAAGGCCAAGCTGACATATGAACTTAACCAGTGTTGATTATTCTCTAAAAGGTATCATTTGCAAAAACACTTTTAAGAGTTCATCCAGTATGAAAAAAACATTTCCTTAGATGCCTTTGACAAAAAAAATTAAAAGCAATTGTTTAACATTTTGTTTGCCTAAGGAAATGAATAAATATTAGGTTATCCAAAACCTTAAGAAGAAAATATTGGGAATGAGGTGTTCATAGGAATTTTGAAAAACTCTGAAACTCTGACATATTTCTGGGAATCTAGAAAGCCACTAGTATGCATAGGGTTGTGTACACACCATGGGCAGCACACATAATCAGAAACAGAAAACTTGTACATCACTAAAAAGCAATTAGACCCAATATACATCTATAGAACACTCTACTCAACAATAGCAAAATGCATATCCTTTTCAAGCGCACAATAAACATTCCCCATTATAGACCATATATTAGTTAATAAAACTAGTCTCAATCAAGTTAAAATAATTAAAATTATGCAAAGTATATTCTTCAAATGCAGTGGAAGTTACCTTATAAATATGCTTATACACACTAGGAGAAATTAGTGACAATTCAGAGACTATGGACACACTAGAATAATAGTACATGCCCAGCATTTTCCCAGATATAATGTCTTATGGGAATCATAGACTATAGTTATTATTTTCTACATCAATCTTCCTTCTTCCCAAAATATACCTAATCACTGCTATGACGTTAAGTCACTCTTTCCCAAAATATGTTTCTCATACCACTCTTTCCTTGGAATATTAAATGACATTATGCGAAAAAATGGTTCCATATCCAAATATATTTCAAATCACACATAGTTTAATAGATTCATTTAGTGCAAGACATCTCAAATATTTAAAAACATTAGTGGATCTATTGAAGTTCTAATAAGGAGATAGAGTGTGCATAATTTCCACATTTTATTTGAATGTAGAGCTGTTTTTTCAAAGATATTTTCATGATCTAATATTCTGCACAGAATATTTTTTATGAAATGCCAAATTAAATCTTTATAATGCAGAATAACAATAGCAACAACAGGAAAAACCTGTTGTCCTTTTTGTGATTCATAATTCATAGTACTGAAAATGAATTTTGACAATGTTCCCAGAGCTTGAGAGGAAATTCTCTTGCTCTCTTTCTTTTATAAATAAGATGAAAGTTTTGTTTTACTTAAGGTATTTTATATGGGCACCCACTATTTAACAGAAAATATATCAGAATAAAGAAACTGAGACTGGAATATTTGGAAGAGAAATAGTCATTTGGGCTTTAAGTCAGATATAATTACAAGCTACTTACAAGCTTTATGACTTTGGGCATGTTATTTAATCTAGCTAAATCTCAGTTTTCTCCTGTATAAAAATGGAGAGAGAAAATAATACTTAACTCATAGGATGCCTAAAAGAAGTAGAAAAGATAAACATTTCATTATGTCAATAATTTTCACAACATCTGACATATGGTGAGCACTCAAGTATTGTTCATATATGATTCCCTCAGTATCATGACTAACATGTTACAATAAGGACAATAAATGTTTGCATTAACATTCAACCATTGTCACTGCTCATTCTCAGAATATTCACAATATTTTTCTCAGTTATTGTGTATAAACTTTGTTCTTAAATATTTATTTTATCCATTAATAAAATGTAACAGCTACTGTATAATCAAATATTTCAAATGGAAGCTATGAGCTGAAGCTACTCTTTCATAATAGTAATATGTCATAAGAAAATTTGTAAAGAGATAAGCAGTGGGAGAATAAAATACTTTGTGGAAGAGGTAGAGTTAAGTAAACATTGTACACAATTTTCGTATATGAGAAAACTATTATTAACATATCTTTTCTAAACATCTCAGAACAATAATAAATAATAAAAAACATTTATTGAACACTTACTATGGGATATTGGCAAAGACATTTATAAGCCAGCATAGAAAATACATAAAATTAAACCCGTATCTACAATTAATTGAATATGTGCTACATGCCAGGCCCTAAACTGTACTTTAGTTATATTAGCTAATTTTATCTTCACAACAGCCTCACAAGCCTGCAGACTGCTATTTTGACCTTAAAGGTAAATACTATTGCTATCCCTGTTGTACTAATGAGGAAACTGAAACCAGGAGAAGTTAAGTATTCTTGTTTTATCAGTCAGAACTTGTATTCAGCAGCTGTGAACATTATTTGAATGTTAGATGATAAGATGTATATAAGCACTTAGCATACTGATTGGTACATAGTAAGTGCTCAAAAAATGTTAGTTATTCTAACTATGAGGGCTTCAGAATAGACATATTATATATATAGCTTTCCTATATGTGAAAATAGGGGTAACAGTGCTACTTACCTCACATAAGTGTTGTGAGGATTAAATGAGATTATACATGCATAAAACTTGCACCTAAAAGTATTTGAGAAATATTAGATATTATCCCCTATTTTAAGTATATATGCAAAAATGAAACAAAGAAAGAATTTAGTATCTTATCCAAGGTCACAAGGGCAATTATAGATCCAAGCATGAATCCAGTAGCTTGAGCCATAGACTCTGTATTTAGTCATTGAGCAGTATTCATTCAACTGATTAACAAGACTAGAGACAGCATCCTACAATGCACAATTTAAATGCACATATTCCCTCTGGGAAGAGAGAAAGTGTAATTAGTCTTCTCCTAGTTGCACATTAGCACAAATTGTTTCCTAATATTAGCTAATCGTCACATCAATTGCCCCAGAGAGAATGCTGCCCAGGAGAAAGGAGATGGTACTGAAACATTTAATGAGGAATAAGCAGCTACAAGCTGACAGAATATGGACTTTATGTCAAGGAGAACAATTTACAGAGAAGGTTAACCCAAAATGGGTAGAGGTCAAAACCTAATTCCTCAAAAGATTATCTCATTTGATTAGATGTTTCCTTTGGACTCAGTGTTGCACTATCAATTTCTATTCCATGACTGAGTATCATATTTCTGAGTCCACTTAAATTCATGCCCAAAACTTAGACCAGGGGGAGGAAAGAACTGTCCTGTTTAATTCCACAACCATGGAAGGAATGAAGTTCAGACAACACCCACAAGAATCTCTGAAAGCAGGCCTTCAACTGACCACAAATCTCAGGTCATCAGCCTCCCTTTACAATTCCTAGTTACAACTCCCCTCTTTCCATTGCTTATATTGGTTTCTTTTTTTCTTTTAATTAGCATAATGTGTTTATTTATTTTTAAATGATACATGCAAATATAGAGAGGATTCCCATATGCCCCATTCCCTCCACCTCCCACACTTTCCCACATTAACAGCATCCTTCATTAGTGTGGTACATTTGTTACAATTGATGAACAAATATTGAAGCATTGTGGCTAATCATGGATTAGAGTTTACATTAGAGTTTACACTCTGTTCCACACAATTTTGTAAGTTATGACAAAATATGTGATGGCCTGTATCCGTCATGGCAATATCATGCAGGACATTTTCAATGTCCCAAAAATTTCCCCGTATTACACCTATTTTCACCTCCCCCTCCCCTCAGAGCCTCCAATAGCCACTGCCTCCACATCAATGATAAAAAAAAATTACATTGGTTTCTTACACCCTGACATCAGAGTTTATTTAAACACAGGAAGATATGTGTTCATAAAACTGAGTGTAAGTGAGAAAAGGTCTGTTATAGATTGGCAGGAATCACCTCTTTGTTCTTTTGTTACACCTGCTCACAGACAATAATGAACAATGTATCCATACAATGAATATAAGAATTCAATTATACTTATTACAAAGAATTATTCAATCTGCAGATCACTTACTTCAATTTGTAAATTCAGGATTATTTTGTAATATTTCTCTACTATCAAATTGTAATGGATGTATTTTACATAGGAGTTGCTGAAGGCACGGAGAGGGAAAAAGAGGTGTGATGTGGAGACATTTTTGGGACTTGGAGTTGTCCTTAATGATACTGCAGGGACAGATGAAGGACATTATATATCCTGCCATAATCCACTGAATGGACTGGGAGTATAAATTACCATGTAAACTATAAACCATGGTGTGTGTGCAATTAATTTACCACACTAATGAAAGAAGTTGTTGATGTGGGAGGAGTAGGGGATGTGGGGGTGGGGTATATAGGAACCTCCTAGATTTTCAATGTAACATTTTATGTGATCTATGTATCTTTAAAAAATAAAAAAATAATAAAAGGGAAAAAGCGTAAAGTGTCTCTGCTTAACATTTGAATAAATACTGTTAGACACTATCTATTAGAAAGTTAGGATTCTATTAGGCTCTTTTAAATTAGTCTATGGATTAAACTCACCTTTAAGTTTGAAACTTGAATAGTGTCATAATTAAATTTGACAAATTTTATCAGTCTCTATAGTTAATTCCATCAAGTTGCACCACAAATTTTGCAGAAATCATAAGCAAAAGCTTCAGATGGCAGTGCCACTTTACTGAAGCAGGTGAATCTCTCCATTTTAGGAAGTCAAATTCTTCACCCTTCTTGTGCAACCAGAATGGGAACATGAAACAAATATGAGCATAATTGTGGCTTCTCCCCTGTAAACATTTCTCATTTAGATCCAGAATTTTCTTAGTGTTCCTTATATAGCAGCTGGGTGATCTTATGATTACAGGAAACACCTCTCATACCTTGCTGCCTCTGTTTGAGATGTCCCTAGTTTATTTGCACCTGGGATAAACCAACTCTGATTTTCACTTTAACCTAGGACTGCCTCAGTGTTTGGAGAGTGCAAAAAAAAGTTCGTGTGGGTACTAACATAACTTATTTCCAAATAAGTAGTATAACTTTGATTTACTTAGAAATTCAGAGTGGGAAAATCAAGAAATAAAGGATATTGCCTTGCTTTTGTTTTCCTCACTTAACAATTAGCAGGGTTCTAAGCACATAATATGTACACATGAAATTCCTACTGATTGTTTTCTTTTTTTAAAATGTATATTTAATACTCTTTTTTTAAAGATACATAGATCACAAAAAAAAGTGTACCCACATCCTGGGGAGACCTGATGTTCCCAAATAGAGGGAATTATATCTCCCAAGAGAATCGGTGGTTGCCGAATAGTTAGGGCAGTCTAGCATGTCAAGCCCTCATCATTGTTGCAGTATCTGTAAATCTGGTCACTCAAGTAGTGAAGATTGATTGACACTGTGGGCCCTGAGGGGAGGAGGAGAGAAGTATAGAACAGATGGAAGCATGGCAACTGGGCGGCAATGGAAGTGCTCCACAAGATCCTGCAATGATGGATATAGGACATGTTAGCTTACATCAAAAGTATATAAAAGTCTATAAGCAAAATTTTAAACCATAATGTGAAACATAAGGGAGCTAAAAATTTAGAAATTTGTACATTCTAAAATATAAACCATAATGTAAACCCAAATGGAAGCATGTTTGATAGCTATGTTTCAAAATGTGTACATCAGCTGCAGCAAATATAACATGAACATGTAAAATGATCATTGCTGGGGAAAGGGGGAAAGGGTTTGATGTTGGATATATGGGAGTACCCTATTTTGTGTATGTGAATTACTGTGACCTAAAACTTTTTTGAAAACAAAATTAAAAATTAGAAAAAAGGAAAAGAAAGGATGTAGACACTGAAGAAGAAATGAAGGAAAATGCCTTGCCACTGTACATAGAGGGCAACACCTATTACAGTGACGAAAGGCAAAATGTTGGAAACAAAGCTTTATGATATTTTTCATTTTATTAGTACACCAATTTATTTTTAATTTATTTTAGTATTTCTAAATTACTATGTATTCTATTTCTAAACGTTAAATCCATCACTATATATCAATTTCCTATAAATTGAATTTGGAAATATATTAGGTCACATTGTTGAAGAAGTTTTGGACCACAGAGAGGTTCAACAATGGCAGGGGAGGAACACTGGTGTGGAGGGTTATTGATGGGGGCACATGGTTGGGAGGGAGTTCTCTAGGGCATGTATATAGGGAACACAAAAATGTTCTGATATATGCTGGGTATTTTAATAGTAGTTATAGTTACAAACATCAACTGAGGGAGTTCTGAGTTCCTACCCAGGGGAGCTCTATCACATTCTTCAATGGAACAACAATAATCCTGCAAGTGCAATGGCAAAGATCAACAAGGAAGGATGGTCCAATAATGAGCCCTTGATACTGATCAGTATGCTTATGAACATGTGTGCTGAAATGTGAACTAGGCTTAGAGCTGCAGGGGGCCTAAGAATTACCTCCTCAAAGCCTCCATGTTGCTCAAACGTGGCCACACTCTAAGCCAATCTCAGCATGTAAATGCATTACCTTCCCCGCAGTGTGGGACATGACTCCTGGGGATGAGCTTCCCTGGCACCAAGGGATTACTAACAACCACTAACTGGTGATGCAACTACAAAGAACACCTTGAATAAAAGGACCAACTCAGACTAGCAGAATATCTCAACTTACATATTGGATCAAGTATTAAAAACTGCTTTTTGACCTTTAATAAAAGGGGTAAATGGCAAAGACAAATGAGTTATATGGCTAAGAGTCTTCCAAAAAGAGTCATGAAATCATCAGAGGGGCCATGCTTATGCACACCTCAGCAGGACCCCAGAGAGAGACAAAGTAAATACAAACCTAGGTATTGCTTCTCCTGAAGGCTACAGAGATCCACAGAGTATATGGTCATGGCAGATGGATTTGGAGTTCTGTGCCATGTCAGAGGACCCTACTTTGGAATTTTTGCTCCTGAGTGTGATGGATCTGGACTCAGAGATGACCCTTCCACACATGCCTCTTCTGTCACTTTTACTGAACGTGTGGTTGTTGCTAGGGATAGTGCATACACAGAAGACTTGAATCTCTGGACTGCCCATATGCCAGCTGGGCCCTGAACCTCAGCAGAGTTATGACTCCTACTCTCTGGTTCATTGGACTTACCCAGATTAGCTAACAGGGAGGTGAAGATGGTCAGCCACCACACAAGGGAATCAAGATAGCCAACAACTGCAGGCAGAAGGATTGCATCCAACATCCATGTGGAATCTAAGCCCCCTCTTAATCCAGAGGTGGAGTGGACACCACCATCCCAGGGTCAATAGGATGGAGGAATAAAATATGGATTAGAGTGTACTTACTGATATCCTACTATAAAACTATTGTGACTAGTAGTAGAAGAAATTGTAGCATTTGGGTGGAGAAAGTGGTCACAGTAGTTGCTGAGGGCAGGGAGAGGTAAGAAGAGATGTGATGTGGGGGCATTTTTAGGATTTGAGTTGTCCTAAATGATATTGCAGGGTCAGATGCTGGACTTCATATATCCTGCCATAACCTTATGAATGTACTGAGGGAGAGTGTGAACAGCAGAGTAAACTATTATCTATGTGGTGCAGCAGTGCTCCAAAATGTGTTCCCTGAGTGCTATGAGTGTGCCACAATGATGGAGGAGGTTTTCGGTGTGGGAGGAATGGGGGGGGGGGGGAATGGGTGTATACAGGAACTTCTTATATTTTTAATGTTACATTTTTTGTAATGTGTATATCTTCAAAAAAATAAAATTTACAAAGATGATGGGGTGGGGGTTGGAGAGTGGGTTATATGGTAACCTCTTATGTTTTCTATGTTTCTTTTTTATTTTAATGTATACATTATGTATACATGATTTGTTAGCTTTAATTAAAAAGTGTAAAAGTATATATAAGAGGTTCCCAAATAACCCACACCACACACATCAACAACCTCTTTCATCATTGGGCACATTCATGGCATTGGTGAGTACATTTTGGAGCACTGCTGCACCACGTGGGTTATAGTTTACATTGTAGTTTACACCCCCCTGCAGTCCATTCAGTGGGTTATGGCAGGATATATAATGTCCATCATCTGCCTTGCAATATCATTTAGTATAACTCCAAGTCCAGAAAATGCCCCCACATCACATCTCTTCTTCCCTTTCCCTGCCCTCAGCATCTACTGTGGTCACTGTCTCCACATCAATGATTCAATTTCTTCCATTGCTAGAGTCACAATAGTTCTATAATAGAATACCAGTAAGTCCACCTATTAAATGTGCAAATAGATGACTGTGCAAATTGCCTTTTGGTAGCATGTTCTATATCTAGTCAGAAAATCCAAACCCAATGTTGAATAAGTGAAACTCTGGCAATTCTGACCTGTATTATTTTCTTAACAGTAAGTCCTTTTATGTATTTTATTTTCCTATTCTGCAGTGTCAGTCCTGCTTGCTGATACAGAGAGTAAAGATAAATATTTGGTTCCCAATCTGTGATTCCTAGACTCCTGGACAACTAAGTAGTTATGTATTGTAAGTGGTCTATGAATCTAGAGGCAAATTACAAAAATTGCCTTTGTAAATTAAAGTAAAATAAAATATAAATTTAAAACAAGTGTCCACATTCACAAAAAGGGGGACACATTTGTCTGAATAAACGATTGGCTTCTCTTCTAATCCTTTGACACCACTGGCAACTAAATATAAGACAGTTAACAAATGTTTTCTATGAGCCACAAAACAAGTTCTAAAATCAAAGCTCTGATATATTTCCTGATCTATGTTCTTGCTCTTTAAGTCCCACATCTGATTTTTCAACACCACACGTGGTTTAGGGACAAAATGATCTAAATGTTAACAAAATATTTCTCTGATTCAGTTTAGAAAACTTGAACATGTGCAAAAGAAGATACAATATTGCATATAGAGTTATTTCAGCTCTATAAAATAAAAATCACAAAGATTATGGTTGACTTGTATTTTCTTCTTTGTACATTATTTCTCCAAAATATTAAACTGAGCACAAAAATTATTTCTTTAATAAATGCCCTGTAAGTCACCTGAGGAGAAATGAATTGAACAGAGTAATGTGGTATCACAAATTCAAAAGTGTTTTAAATACCTTCTTTTTCTATTAATTGATTCTGATTATTTATAGTCACAATTAAGTTTTCCTCCTGCAATTATTTCATATATGGTTATCCATAATCTATCATATCAATAGATATCCACTAACCATATTCATCTGGTTACTGGAAATCTGAAGTAACTAGAATATTTGGGGGGATTTTAGATTTGTATATTCTGTCTTGTATGGGAAAGAGAGAGTAAGTGAAGGAGACTCTCTTAAAAAACTATAAAATTTATAAAAAATCAATTAACTCCCTCAAAAAATCCAAAACAGAGTCAGTATCAATTCAATCTAAGTCACTCTCCCTGCTTCATCTCTAATACTATCTAGTTATGCTTCTCTGTTTTATACTTAAATATCCAATAGTGCCTGGTGAGTCATCAGGGTTTCATGTTGCATGAATATTACTGAACAGCATTCTAATAACATTCTTGACAATCTCCAAATTCAAGAACACAGCTCAAGGAAGCGGATGTGGCTCAAGTGATTGGGCTCCTGTCTACCATATGGGAGACCCTGGGTTGACTTCCCAGGGCCTCCATGTGAAGGCAAGCTGGCCCCCAACTGCAGAAAGCTGACAGCCCACACCCATGTCCATGGAGAGCTGACAGCCAGTGCCCGTGTAGAGCTGGTGCAGCAAGATGACACAACAATGGGAGACAAGCAGACACAGAAGAACTCACAGTGAATGGACACAGAAAGAAGGCAGCAGGCAAGTGGCAATGGGAAGATAAATAAAAGTTATCTATCTATCTATCTATCTATAGAAGAACACAGCTCAAAGATTTATGAAGAATAAGGAGCAAGATGAAAATAACAGAATAATTGCAGTATTTGTGTGTATGACTAAACTCTCCACTATTTAAGTGACTTATACTTATAGGAAGCATTTAGGCCCAGTATAATTCAAATTATTGACTAGTAAAATTACAATATTTTCCTTGTTGTGGACCTTGAAGTTTCTATCACCAGGTGTTGAAGATGCATCCCTACACTTTCTTCTAGGAGTTTTGTGAACCTGGATCTTATATTTCAATCTTCCATCCACTTTAAGTTAGTTGTTATATAAGGTGGGAGATAGGGATCTTTTTTCATTCTTTTATATTTGTATATCCAGTTCTCCCAGCACCATTTATTGAGTATTATTGCATCCCAGATAGGTGGACTTCGCAGCCTTGTCAAATATCAATTGCCCATAAATGTGAGAATCAATTTCTGAATATTCAATTCCCTTGATCAATATATTGATCTTTATGCCAGTACCATGCAGTTTTACCACTGTAACTTTGTTATATGCTTTAAATTCAGGAAGTTTGAGGCATTTAACTTTGTTCTTTTCCAATATATTTTTGGCTATTTTAGTCCCCTTACCCTTTCAAATAAAATTGAAAATTGGCTTTTCCATTTCCTCAAAGTAGGCTGTGGAATTTTACTTGGGACTATGTTCAAACTGTAAATCAATTTGGTTAGAATTGACATCTTGATGATATTTTGATTTCAAATCCATGAACGCGGGATATACTTCCCTATTTAGGTCTTCTTTGATTTATTTTAGCAATGTTTAGTAATTTTCTGAGAAAAGCTCTTTTATATCCTTTATTAAATTTATTCCCAGCTATTTGATTTTTTCAGTTGCCATTATAAATAGAATTTCTTTCTTGAATTGTTCCTCAGATTGCTCATTAGAAGTATACAGAAACACTAGTGATGTTTTGTATAATTATCTTCTATCCTGTCACTTTTCTGAACTCGTTTTATTAGCTCTAGTTGCATTGTTTTAGATTTTTCAGGACTTTCTATATATATGATCACATAATCTGAAAATAGTAAAACTTTATTTCTTTCCAATTTGGGTGTACATTTTGGAGCACTGCGGCACCACATGGACGGTCCTGTACATTGTAGTCTACACTCTCCCTCCATCCACCCAGTGTACCATAGCTGGACATAAAATGTCCAGCATCTGTCCCTGCAGCACTACCCAGGACAACTCCAAATCCTGAAAATGCCCCCACATTTTTTATATGATGTTTTCATTTTCTGTCATCTAGAGGGAGTTACTGAATTCGATTGCAATTTTGAATTCTTTTATTGGTTAAAAGTGTATTGTTTAATCTGCAAATATTTGTGAATTTTCCAATTATCTACCTGTTATTGATTTTAAGTTTCATTCCATTATAAGAGAAAGTGTTTGAATATTTCAAATCCTTTAAAATTGTTTGAGACTTGTTTTGTGGCCCAACATGTAATAAATCCTTGAGAATCATCCATAAGCACTTGATTAGGATGTATACCCTGCTGTTTGGAGGATGAGATATTCTGCCTATGTCTATTACATCTACTTCATTTATCATATTGTTCAAGTTCTCTCTTTTCTTTTTGATCCTCTGCCTAGATGTTCTATCAATGATCATGATATATTGACATCTCCAAATATTATTGTAGAGACTTCTATTACTCACTTCAGTATTGCCTGTGTTTGCCTCATGTATTTTGAGGTAACCTGGTTAGGTTCATAAATATTTCTTCTTGGAAGATTTCTACTTTTATTAATATATAGTGTCTTTTGTCTCTTTCATTAGTGTTATATATTTGTTACAATTGATGAACACATACTGAAGCATTACTACTAACCACGGACTATAGTTTACAGTATAAATTTCATTCTGTCTTGCACAATTTTACAGGTTATGAAAAAATTTACAATGGCCTGGATCCTTCATTGCAATGTCATTCAGGACAATTCCAAATATGTCCCCATATTACACCTATTCTTCCCTCTCCCTCCCCTCAGAACCTCTGGTAGCCACTGCCTTTATATCAAAGATAAAATGTCTCCAATTGCAAGAATAATAATAAGTCTAATTTATTTCATTGTTTATTCTCCAATATTGAGAATTTGGGGATGGTAATGCTCACTGAATTTTTAATTTAGAAGGGGGCTTAGATCCCATGGGACAGGTGGATGGAACAATCTTGCTTGCAGTTGCAGGCACTCTCTGTTCCTTGGGATGGTCGTTGTCCATCATCATCTTCTTTTTAGTTTTCCTAAGTGAGTTCAATGAACTGGAGAATGGATATTGCTACTGCTACTCTGCTGAGATTCGAGGCTTAACTGGCACATGAGCAGAGCAAAGATTTGTCTCTGGGACATATATTTAAGAAGCATAGTGCTAATTATAGGTCTAAATAAAAGGGGCAGAAAAGTCATGGGCAGGGTAGCTATAAATGAGTCTAATTCTGTTACACTGAGGAGCATAAATTCCAAAATAAGACCCACTGACAAGGTGGCAAATTCCTGAGCTTGTCTGTCCTGCTTTCAGTGTCTAGATGTCTCCAGAACCCTCAGGGAGCTCCACTGTTTAAGGCACTGTTTACTATGACAGTCAATCAGATCCCGCTGAGATGTTCATAAGTATAATTTCTGGACCGACTCACTTTGAAAAGTCTTAACCATAAAAAATCATCTGTATTTAATATTTCCTCCTTTTTGTCAATGTATTTTTCCATATGCATTTCTAGTTGGTGCTTGGTAATAATCCTTCAGTGCCAGGAAGGCTCATCAATAGGAGCCAAGTTTCATGTCGGGGGAAGGTAGTACGTTTTTATGCTGAGTTTGGTTTAGAGATGGGAAACATTTGAGCAACAATGAGGATTTCAGGAGGTAACTCTTAGGCAATATATAATATTATGCTAAGTTTTAATTTCACAAGAAAAGGTTCAGAAGTACAATCACCAATATCAAGTGTATGGCATAACGATCTCTCTTCCTTCACTAGAAACTGTTCTTAATCTTTGGGGATTCTTGACGTTCTGTTAGAGAGTATAATAGAACATCCCAGGATAAGAATCCAACATTCTTTCTGTTATTCTGTTATTCTGTTGGGCTCCTCCCACCAAAGACAATGCCCCATGAACACTTGAACTTATTCATACCTCTTAGATGCATGCCCCAGGTGTACACCTCTCCAAATATCCTCCTATCACCAACACCCCACACCAGTGATCCTCCCTGCCTCCCTGCCAGAGTTGTGACCCTTCTGTGATCCTAAATCTCTCTAAAAACAAAGGCAAAAAATAACCAAATAAAGTTAACAAGAAAATAAAATAACTTAAAAAATAACAAAGAAAGTAGAAAAATGAAAAATGAAAAACAAAATAATTTGAAATCCAATAAACTTTTTTTTACATTGTGTCTGTCATCACTGTAAGATATGTTATCTTGTAAGTCTGGTGACAATATCCTCTCTAAGTAACCCCAGTGTCTTATACAGTACAGCTTTTAAGATTGCTCTACTTTGCACTTGTTCTCCCACAGAAGAATGTTTCCCTTATTCTGTTCTCCTGTAAACTCAGTCTGTTCTGTTTTTCTTTTGCCCTCCCCTCCTTTCACTTCCTCTAGCTTCTTTGGTCTGCCTGTAAGGAATAATTGAGGAGATGGGCCACCCATGACAGAACATTCCCACATCAGTATTTCTAAGCCAAGATGTGTCAGGAAATGTGAATTAGGGCCACACCAGTTCCAAATGGACCTGGGGAGAAGGTCAAGAAAGATATAAAAAAATTATTTTTGTCAGCTTTTCAAAGCTGCCCTTTCCTGGACTACCCTGAAGATGTCGCTCTTCAGCAAACTGTTCCTTGCCACTCTTTGGGGACTGTATGTTTCTCTACAGGAGTTCTGCCCCTTTCTGGGTAGGGTTGATACAATGGTTCTGGTGATCCCTATCTTGGGTGGGGTAAAGCAGCATTTCAGAGCTGGGATCCAGGGATCTAAATATGCCGAATGAAAGTCATTTTCAGTACTTGGAAATGCCTGCCACCTTTCTTATGGGTTAGTGCTTCCATTTCCATCTCCATCTGCAGCTCTCAGACAGGGACCATACCTGAGGTATGTCAAATTGATAGTGAGGGATGGGTGGCCATGGTCACAATAGAGTTAAGTACACACAGGGATTTTTTTTTGTAATAACATACTTTAATTTAAGAGAAATTTTAGATTTATAATGAAAATACCTTGAAAGTATAAGAAATTCCCATATAAGCCCCCTCACACACAAATATTTTCCATTATTAACATCATACTTAAGTCTGGTACATTTTTTACAATTGGTGAGCCAATATTGAAGCATACTAACAAAGTCAATAGTTGACACTGTGGTTTACAGTTTGTGCTGTACAGTTTTATGGGTTTCATAAATGTATAATGTCATGTGTCCATCACTGCAGTAGCATACAGAAAAAATTCACTACCCTAAAATGCCTTGTACTCCATCTAGTCATCTCCTTCCCTCTCTTTTAAATCCTTGGCAGCCATTGTCTTTATATCAATGTTACAATTTCTTCTGTTAACACAAAATAATAACTACAGTAGCAATGAAATCACTTTGACCCATTATTATATTGCCCCCTGATATTTGTTCAATTCTTTGTCTTGAAGGCTTTGTGATAATGACCACTCTTATGGTTTCAGGCTGAGAGCAGAGTTAGCTATTATGGAGGAGATGGAAGTAATTGTTTTGCTGGCAGTTGTCAATTCTCCTTATTTTTATTTTTGTTTTTTGGTAGATGGGACTTGTCAATCATCATTTGTCAGTTGTCCAGGCAAACCCCAAATACAGAAGAGTAGGAGTTGGGTGCTACTCTGCTGGGATTCAGGGTTCAAATGACATGTGGACAATCCACAGATTTAAGTCTTTGATAAATATATTTAATATGTATATTGAAAATTATAGTTTCAAATAAAAGAAGTAGAAGAATCATGAGTAGGGGAATTATAAATGAGCACAACTTTTATATTATATTGGGGAATAGACTATCACATATTCCCAAATAAAGCCCTTCAAAAAGGTTGATTTCATGAGGCAGAGTACCTTGCCTCTGGTGTCTGTACATTCTTAGAGACCTTATGAGCTCTCTTTCTTGAGGTTTTATTTGCTGTGACAATTAGTGTAATCTGCCTGAGACCTGCAAAAGCATAATATCCAGAATGACCTAACAACTCACTTTGAAATCTCTTATCCATAAACACTCTTTATTTTTTCTTTACTATTTCCCCCTTTTGGTCAATTTCTTTTTCCAAACACATCAATGGTTAACACATGGTCATAATCCCTCAGTCCCAGGGAGGATTATCCCAGGGAGGCATGTCCCATGTCAGGGGGAAGGTAATGAGTTAATTGCTGTGGTCGGCTTAGAGAAGTTACTCACAGTTTTATATCTCAGTTTCTCAGTCTTGATCTGCTCTTCCTTGGATATTTTATAGTAATCTCCTGGCACCTGGTGCCTGAAAATAGTTTGTTCAGACAGTTTCTGCCTGCTCACTAGCTGTTCTTAGGGAAGTGAGTCCTAGGATTCCCTACTCTGCCATCTTCCCCTGAAGTTCTCACTATTTTGTTTTGGACTGAGGTCACATGGAATCTATAGATAACTTTGAAACTTTGAGAAGTATTTCCATATTAACAATATTGTCTCCCAATGCATGAACACAGGATGCCATTCCATTGATTCAGATCTTCTTTAATTCATTTAAGCAATATTTGACAGCTTTCAACATGCATGTATTCCACCTGCTTGGTGAAATAAATTAATAAGTAGTCTTTTGGACATTATTGTAAAAGGAATAGTATAGTTAATCTACATTTACAGTTGTTAAACAGTGTATATAAATATAACTGGTTGCTCTGTGTTGATCTTATAGCCTGCAAATTTTGATGATTTTATTTATTAGCTCCAATCTGTTTTATATGTGTCTTTTAGGATTTTCTGTATATAAGTTCATGGCATATGTGAAGAGAGATAGTTTTACTTCTTCCTTTCTAATTTGGATACCATTTTTTTTTCTTTTTCTTTTCTTTTCTTTTTTATTTTTTTGCTTCATTACACTAGCTTGAACTTCCAGTACAATTTTGATTAGTCATGGTGAAAGAAGACATCCCAGGCTTGTTCCTGATCTTAGGAGAAAAGCTTCTAGTTTTCACCATGGACTGTGATGTAATAGGTGTGGCTTTCATAATTAACTTTTATCAAGATGAAATAATTCCTTTCTATTACATGTAAGTTGACTTTTTTTATTATGAAATGTGTGCACTGTATTCATCCGCCAAAGGGGTGCTGATGCAAAATACCAGAAAATGGTTGGTTTTTATAAAGGGTATTTATTTGAGGTAGGGGCTTATAGATACCAGGCCATAAAGCATAATTTACTTCCCTCACCAAAGTCTATTTTCATATGTTTGAACAAGATGGCTGCCAGTATCTGTGAAGTTTCAGGCATCCTGGGTTCCTCTCTTCCCAGGTTGTCTTCTCTCTGGGCTTACAGTTCCTTTCTTCCCAGGGCTCCAGCTTCAGCATCAAACTCCAACATCAAAACTTCAACCTTAAAAACCCTCAACTCATCTCTGGACTGACAATGTGATAGTCAGGTCCTGAGCCTCAACAGACTCCAGCACCTACAATCTGACTTATAGGGCTCACCACACTCAGCTAAGATGCAGTTGAAGAAGGACAACCATCACACCATGGAGCCTAGAGTGATTACAACTGAAAGTGGGAGGGTTGCATCCAGCATCCAGGTGGAATCTGAGCCTCCTCTTGACATAGAGGTGCAATGGACACAACCAATCCAATGTCCACATAGAAAAGGTGGCATTGGATTGAGAAAAGTGGACATGATGGCTGATGGGTATGGAGAAAGACAGGAAGAGATGAGAGGTGGAGGCGTCTTTGGGACATGGAGCTGCCCTGGATGGTGCTTCAGGGGCAATCACCGGACATTGTAAATCCTCACAGCGTCCACTGGATGGAATGGGGGAGAGTGTGGGCCATGGTGTGAAACGTTGACCATGGGGTGCGGGGGTGCCCAAAGATATACTTGCCAAATGCAATGGCTGTGTCATGATGATGGGAGGGAGTGTTGCTGAGGGGGGGGAGAGGTGGGGTGGGGGAGGTAGGGTTCAATGGGACCTCATATATATATATTTTTAATGTATATTATTACAAAGTAAATAAAATAAAATAAAATAAATAAAAAAATAAAAAAAAAACAAAATCCCTCAACTCTGTTCTTTGCCATGCCTTTTATCTTTGAGTCCTCACCCACCAAGTGGTGGGGACTCAACACCCTAATAACTTAATCATGCCCAGGTACAGATCATATTACAAACATAATCCAATATCTATTTTTGAATTTCATAGCCATCGAACTGCTACATACAGCAATTGAGATGGTCATGTATTTTCCTTCATTCTGGTAATATATTGTGTTATATTGTTTTATTTTCATATTTTGAACAATCTTTGCAATTTTGGGATAAAATCCACTTAGTCATGGTATATAGCCCTTTTAATAAGCTACTGGGACTTCTGGAAAAATGCAATGAAGTAGGCAGTGGGAAATCGACCCTCTCACAAAAAGGTGGAGAGAAGACAGTTACCTATCTAAAGGAGGTGCTTTGGATATATATAAAATAGGAAGGTGCTCTGAGACATCTAGGAAGTTACTTTAAAGATACAGAAGAATACAGTGAATTGCTCACCCTTGTGGCTGGAAACTGTACATATACCCTGCCTTTGTGGCAAGTAGCCACAGGGTCCCTGACTTGCTGCTTCCAAGGAACTGGGAGGGAGCATTCGCTGGGAGGAAGAAGAGTCTGGCAGAAGGTGGAGAGTGGTTATTTTAGGTGAGTTTGGCGAGCTAAGACACCATTGAATCTCAGAAGAGATCCCAATCTGCTGGGGAGATGGGAGGGGGATTTCGCTCAGGAAGGCTGTCACATACAGTTGCCAACCCTGGGAGAGAAAGCAATTAGGTTAGAGAGGAGGTGGGGACAGGCACCTAATCAGCAGGACTCTAGCATGCTATAGAATTCTAAAATCTCCTGGGGGAAAGGAGGTTAATAACTCTCTGAAGACCTGTTAATTTAATGACACAATTTTGTTCAGTGGAAGAATTTCTGCCTTAGATATATGAAGTCCCTGCTTCACTTTCTGGGTTGATCAGTATTGTGATCCATCTGGTTATCTAGAATCCAACTTGTACTTTATTACAGGGAACATGTAGGCATTCTTTGTGTTTTATGCTTTCTCAAAACTGTTATTATTATTATAATTTTAAATAATTTTTTTATTTATTTCACTTCCCTTCCCCACCCCCACCCCCAGTTGTCTGCTCTCTGTGCCTATTCACTGTGTGTCCTTCTGTGTCCACTTGTATTCTTGTCAGTGGCACAGGGAATCTGTGCCTCTTTTTGTTGTGTCATCTTGCTACATCAGCTCTCCGTGTGTGTGGCGCCATTCCTGGGCAGGCTGCACTTTTTTTTTTTTGCACTGGGTAGCTATCGTTAAGGGACGCCCTGCTTGCATATTGGACTCCCCTATGCGGGGGACACCCCTGCGTGGCACGACACTCTTTGCACACATCAGCACTGTGCATGGGCCAGTTCATCACAAGGGTCAGGAGACCCTGGTTTTGAACCTTGGGCCTCTCATGTGGTAGGCGGATGCCCTATCCATTGGACCAAATCCACTTTCCTGTTATTATTTTTTTAAAGGCTCCTTTTTTATTTTTATTTTTTAAAATTTAATTGCCAAAACCCAGTGCATCACCTGCCGAGGGCACGCTGCTGAGTGATTGATTTATGAACACCACCAGCCTGAAAAGTTATATAGGGGCCTAAAGGGAAAGCTTTTTTTCATTGGTTGTTTTGTTGTTGTTGTTGTTGCTGCTGCTGCTCTTTTGTTTTTGTTTGCTCTGTTTCCCCTTTCTTGGTTTCCCTCTTTTTTTTTCCTTTTACCAATTTTTTCTACCTACATTATTTTTCCTTTTTTGCTTTTTTCTATATTCTGTTTCCTGTTGTTTTTCATTCATCCCACATTCATTTGTTTGTTCTTCAATTTTTTTAATTTTTATTTTTCTCACTCTTTTTTTGTGTTTTCTTTCCTTATTTTTTATTGATTTTGTTTCCTTTTTTTCTTTTTCTTCTTTTCCTCTTTTCTCATCATTCTACCCATTTAATTCATTCTATATACTTTTTTCTATTTTGTTTCTAATTAATTTTTCTACTCCTTTTTATAATCTTATTCCTCTGCATTCTTATGAATTTTTACTCATGTTAATTATTTATTTTATTTGGCTCTCATATGACTACTCATCTACCTTTTATTATTATTACCACTATTATTCTTTTCTCTTCTTATTTCTTTCCTTTTCTCTGGTTCTAATTTTTTTTTCCCAAGAAAGCAGAGGAAACAACAAGGAAATAGATTAAGAGGAATAATATGTCAGAGTGAAACCTTATCACACACACCAAAAAAAAAACCAACAAAATGTACCCTAGATTAGAAAGAGAAACTAAACAAGAGAATAAACACAAGAAAAACAAATGCCTAGAAACCAACAGAAAATTACAAGCCATAGTAAGAAAAAGGAAGACATGGCACAGCATAATGAACAAACTAAGAAACAGGGGTTAATGCAGAACATGGAACACCTAATCAAGGATATCCAAACATATATCATGAGTCACCTTAATAAAGTGAAGGAAGAAATTAAGGATATTAAGAAGAAACTGAAGGTGGGGCAACATATGAACATAGGAGATTCTCAGGTATTTGGTTTAGAGTATAATGTTGAGAAAAGTTTTTCAAAATATAAGGAAGATTACCTGCTTAAGATGCTTAAAGGTGATAATCCGACGCAGGACAGACTCCTAGGGAATATGTGAATGCTCATTTTGCCGTAGTGGATTATATCACTGGATAAAGACCCATATAATGAGAGTGAAGGTATACCCACATCCTGGGGAGGACTGATGCTCTCAGAGAGAGGGAACTGTATCTCTTGAGAGAAAATGTGGCTTCCAATGCATTAGGGCAGTTAAGCATGTCAAGTACTCAACACTGTTCCAAGTATCTCTGAACATGGCCCTTCAAACAATGAAGATTGCCTGTCACTGTGGACCATAAGGGGAGGGAAAAAGAGGTATTGAATAGATAGAACGAATGTACCTGTGTGGGCAATAGAAATGTTCCACAAGCGTATGCAAGAATGGATATAAGACATGTAAAATTACACCAAAAATATATAGGGGCTGATGGGCTAAAATGGAAATCATAATGTTAAACATAAGATAAATAAAAATTTAGAAGATTGTATAGTCTAAAATATGAACCACAAAGTAAACCCAAATGTTGCCTTGTTTGAAAGCTATTGTCTCAATATCTGTAAATGAGTTTCAGTAAATATAGTATGAATATGTAAAAAGATTATTGCTGAGGAAAGGAAAAGGGTTTTATGATGGACATGTGGGAGTACTGTATATTTTATATATGAATTACTGTGATCTAAAACTTTTGTGAAGATAAGCTTAATAATTAGAAAAAAGAAAAGAAAAAGATAGGATGTAGACACTGAGGAAAAGACGGAAGAAGTTGCCTTGCCAAGTTGCATACAGGGCAAAACTCAGTACAGTGATGGAAGGCAAAATATCAAAAAAAAAGCTTTTCCATTTTTTAATTTTTTGATACCCCAATTTATTTTTACCTTAATTTTTCTAAATTAATATGTATTCTATATCTAACCTTTAAACTCATCACTATATTCCATTTTACTATTAATAGAACCTGGCAATATATTGGGCTTCACATTTGAAGAAGTTTTGGATCACAGAGAGGTTCAACAGTGGCAGGGGAGGAATACTGGTGTGGGATGGTATTGACAGGGGACACATGGTTGGCAGGGAGCTCTCCAGGGCATATATCTGGGGTACATAAAAATGTTTGGATATTTTCATAGTGGTTACATTAAAAGCAACTGAGGGAGTGCTGAGTTCCTAGCCAGGGGAGCTCTATCACAGTCCCTAAGGAACAGCAACAATCCTCCAAGTGCAACTGCAAAGACCAAAAAAGACAGAAGGTCCAACAATGAGCCCTTGATACTAATGACTATGCTTGTGAGCCTGTGCACCTGAAATAAGAACAAGGCCTAGAGCTGCAGGGTGCCTAAGAGTTACCTCCTGAGAGCCTCTGTGTTGTTCAAATGTGGCCAGTCTCAATGCCAAACTCAGCATGTAAATGCATTGCCTTCCCCCAAGCGTGGGACATGACTCCCAGGGATAAGCCTCCCTGGCATGGAGGAATTAATACCAAGTGCGAGCTGATGATGTAACTAGAAAATGACCTTGAATAAAAGGGTCAACTCGGACCAGCAGAATATCTCAGTCAACATATAATACCAGTAGTTAAAAATCCTTTTTGACCTGAATCAAAGGGAGAAATGGAAAGGATAAATGAATTTGTATGGCTATGAGTATCCAAAAAGAGCTGGGAGGTTATCTGAGGGGTTGTCCTTATGCACACCTCAGCAGAGTCCAAGAGACAGCTAAAGTAGATACAACCCCAGGTATTGGTTCTTCTGAGGGCTACAGAGACCCACAGGTTCTATGGTCATGGCAAATGGAGTTCAGTGCCATGTCAGTTGACCCTACTTTGGAGTTTGTGTTTCTGTTTGATGGAGCTGGACTCAGATGTGATCTTTGTTCACAAGCCACTCCTGTTAATTTTACCGGAACTGTAGTTGGTGCTGGGGTTTAATGTATACCCAGGGGACCTGAATCTCTGTACTTACCATGTGATAGCCAGGCCCTGAGCCTCAACAGACTTCAGTTCCTACACTCTGGTTTACTGGACTTACCCCACTCAGCTAACATGGAGGTGAAGAAGGTCAAACACAACACCAGGGAGCCAAGAGGGCCTACAATTGAAAGCAGGAGGATTGCATCCAGCATCCATGTGGAAGCTAAGCCCCCTCTTGATATAGATGTGGAGGGGACACAACCTTTCCAAGGTCCACAGGATGGAGGAGTAGTGTATGGATTAGAGTGGACTTGCTGATATTCTATTCATGAACTGTTGTGATTAGTAATCAAAGAAAATGTGGCAGTGGTGTGAAGAAAGTGGCCATGGTGACTGCTGTGGGTAGGGATTGGGAGGAAGAGATGAGGTGTGGGACATTTTTGGGACTTGGAGTTGTCCTGGATGGTGCTGCAGGGACAGTTACCAGACATTGTATGTCCTCCCATGGCCCACTGGGTGGACTGTGGGAGAGTGTGGGCTATGATGTGGACCATTGACCATGAGTTGCAGTGGTGCTCAGCGATGTATTTACCAATTGCAATGAATGTCTCATGATGATGAAGGAGATTGTTGTTATGGTGGGAGTAGTGGAGTGAGGGGGTTGGGGGTATATGGAGACCCCATATTTTTAATGTAATATTAAAAAATAAATAAAGATTAAAAAAGAAAAAAAAAAGAAACTGGAAAATATACTGAAGAAATTATAAACATGCATGAAGTGATAACAAAATCCAAGAAATCAAACATACACTGGAAACACATAACAGCAGATTTGTTCAGGCAGAGGAATGAATCAGCAATGTAGAAGAGAGTACAGCTGAAATCAGACAGATAATAGAAGAGATACATAAAAAGATAGCAAAAATCCAGCAGGGACTTGGGACTTCAATAATAACACCAAATACACAAACAAGTGCATTATAGGCATCCTGGAATGAAAAAAGAAGGGAAAGGAGGTAGAAGGAGTGTTGGAGGAAATAACAGTTAAAAATTTCCCAACTCTAATGAGGGACATGGATGTACACACCAAACACTATAGATCTTAACAGACCTATTCACAAGACATATACTTTTCAAAAGTTCCAATGCTCAAGACAATTAGAGAATGCTGAAAGCAACAAGAGAAGAGATCTAAAACTTTTGTGGGAATCTTAATAAATTGAGTGATTATTTCTAATCTGAAATCATGGAGATAAGAAAGCAGCAATAAGACATAGCTAAGGTGCTAACAAAAAGGCTCACACACACACAAATTCCAGCCAAAAAATTCTCTACCCAGCAAAGCTGGCATTGAAAAATGAGGGAGAGTGCAAAATATTCACAGATAAACAGAATGTAAAAGAGTCTGTCAATAAGAAACCTACCTTTTAAGAAACACTTAACAGAGATCACCAGGATGAAAGGAAAAAAATAGAATCAAGACAGTTGGGGCGCCGGACTTGGCCTAGTGGTTAGGGCATCCGTCTACCACATGGGAGGTCCTCAGTTCAAACCCTGGGCCTCCTTGACCCATGTGGATCTGGCCCATGTTCAGTGCTGATGCACACAAGGAGTGCCGTGCTACGCAGGTGTGTCCCCCGTGTAGGGGAGCTGGATGCGCAAGGAGTGCGCCCCATAAGGAGAGCCGCCCAGCGTGAAAGAAAGTGCAGCCTGCCCAGGAATGGTGCCACACACATGGAGAGCTGACACAGCAAGATTACGCAGCAAAAAGAAACACAGATTCCCGTGCCACTGACAACAACAGAAGCGGACAAAGAAGATGCAGCAAATAGACACAGAGAACAATGGGGCGGGGGGGGGCAATAAATAATCTTTTAAAAAAAGAAAGAGAGTTGGAAGACAGTGTAAGGAAAACTAAAAAGATAAAAAGTGAAATAAAAAACATCTGGAATACATAAACTAAAGTAAATATGAATAATATAAGTAATTCCTTGAAGTAATATCACAGAATGATAATGGCATAAACTCTCCAATCAAGAGACACAGATTGATAGAATGGATAAGAAATTATGACCCATCCATATGCTTTCTAAAGTATACTCACCTTATACACAGGGACTCAAGGAAACTAAAAGTGAATGAATTGAAATCAATTTTACATGCAAAAAATAAACAAAAAAGTCTGGGAAAGAAGCACTAGAAATATTGGGAACTAATAGACTTTATGTGCAAAACTATTGTAAAAGACAAAGAAGGACACTATATATTACTAAAAAGGGAAATATATCATATCAAGAAGAAATAACAATCATAAACATTTATTCACTTAGCAAGTGTGCCTCAAAATCCATGAGATAAACATTGGAAAAACTAAGTGGAGAAATATATACCTCTACAATTATAACAATGAACTTTAATAGACAATTATAACTATTATACAGAAAATTAAGAAAGAGAATCAATAAGGAAACAAAGACCTTAAATAATATATTAGAGGATCTGGACCTAATAGACATATACAGACCATTACACCCAAATACAGTGGGATATACAATCTTCTCAGGTGCATATTGTTCATTCTCCAGGATATACCACATGCTAGACCATACAACAACTCTCAATTACTTCAGAATGATTGAAACTATATGGCATAATTTCTCTTAATACAATGGAATTAAGTTGGAATTCAGTAAGGGAGAGAGAAGCAGATTAGGCAGAAAGATATGCATAATAAACAACCACTCTTTGTCAATCAGTGTGTCAAGAAGGGAATCAAAAAGATGTCAGTAATACCTTGAAACAAATTAACATGACAATACAATGTATCAAAACCTATGAGATGCAGCAAAAGCTGTACTAAGAGGGAAATTCATAGTCATAAATGCCTGAATTAAAAAAGAACAAAGAGCTAAAACCAAAGCCTTAACTGCACACCTGAGGGAACTAGAAAAAGAACACCAAAGTAACCTCAAAAGAAGAACAAAGAAGGAGACAACAAAGACTGGAGCAGAGATAAATGAAACTGAAAATTAAAAAAAAAAACACTGGACAAAATAGACAAAACCAAAGCTGTTTCTTTGAGAATATTAATAAAATTGACAGATCCTTCGCTTGACTAACAAAGAAAAAAGAGAAGATGAAAATACATCAAATAAGACATAAAGCAGGGAATATCACCACTGGCCCTAGAGTAATAGAATATCATAAGAAGTTACTTTGAAAAATTATACATCAACACGATGGATAATTTAGAGGAAATGCTCCAAATCCTAGTAAAACACAAGCAACCTATATTGACAAAAGAAGAAATTGATGAACTCAACAGACCAATCACAAGTAAAGAAATTTAATAAGTCATGACAACTTCACAGGTGAATTCTACCAACATTCCTGATAGAACTAACACCAATCCTGCTTAAACTCTTCCAAAAGATGTAGAGGGAACATTGCCTAATTCATTCTATATTGCCAAAATCAACCTAATACCAATGCCACAAAAAGAAGCCACAAGAAAGGAAAACTATAGACCAATCACTCTAATGAATCTAGATGCTAAAATCATCAGCAAAATAGTTGCTGAATGTATTCAACAGCACATCAAATGAATTATACACCATGACCAAGTGGGCTTCATCCATGGTATGCAAGGATGGTTCAGCATAAGAAAATCAGTCAGTGTAATACACCACATAAACCAACTGAAAGAAAAAATAATTACATGATACTTCCTATAGATGGAGAAAAAACATTCAACAATATACAGCACACTTTCATGATAAAAACACTTCAAAAAATAATAGAAGGCAACTTCCTCAACATGTTAAAACGTGTATATGAAAAAGCCACAGCTAACATCATATTCAATCTTGAAATTCTAAAAGCTTTCCCATTAAGATCTGGAACAATACAAGAATGCCTACTGTCACCACTCTTATTACGCATTGTGTTAGAAGTACTTGCTCAAGCACTTAGGCTTGAAAAAGATATAAATCCATCCGAACTGGAAAAGAAGTAATAATTTCACTATTTGCAGATGATCTGATCCTATACATCGAAAGCTTTGAGAAATCTACAACACAGCTTTTAGACCTTATAAATGAGCTCAGTCTTTTGGCAGGTTATAAGATTAATTTGTAAAAACGAGTACTATTTCTGTACACCAATAATGAGCTATTTGAGGAGGAAATCAAGAAAAAATCCCACTTACAATAGCACTTAAATGAATCAAATACATAGGAATAAATTTAACTAAAGATGCAAATGATTTTTGTGACAGACTATTGTGTCAACTTGGCCAGGAAATTGTGCCCAGTTGTTTGGTCAAGCAAGCACAGGGCTAACTGTAATACAAGGGCATTTATGGACTTTAGTCACCATTGACTTTACTGCAGTGATAAATCATAGATAGCTGGTTATATTTACATCAATCAGGGAGATTGCCATCAGCAGTGAGTGATATTTAATACAATCAGTTGAATCCCTTAAAAGGGGAAGTGATTCCAGCATTGAGAGAGAATTTCCCATCTCATCTTCGGACAGCCAATATCTCCCAGAACTCATCAAGCACCTTCACAGGTTTCTCATTGCCTACCTGTGGAATCTGGACTTGTGATCCCCACGGCTGGGTGAGAGACTCTTATATAATCGCATACCATTAACAGCTACCTCTTCTTGATTCTGTTTGCCTAGAGAACCCTATCTAATATAACTTGTATGCATAAAATGGCACAACACTGTTAAAGGAAATTAAAGAAGACCTAAATAAATGTAAGAATATTCCCTGTTCATGCTAGGAAGACAAACATTATTAAAATGTCTATACCACTCAAACTGATTTACAGATTTAATGCAATGCTAATAAAATTTACCACAGCATTTTTTACTAAATTGGAAAAGCTAACTATGAAATTTATCTTGAGGGACAAGGGAACCAGAGTAGCCAAATACATATTGAAAAAGAAAAATGAAATTGGAAGAATAACACTACCAAACTTTAAAACACACTATAAAGTTCCAGTGGTCACAATTGCAAGGAATTGGCACAAGGATAGACATCATGACCAATGGGACAAAATTGATAGTTCTGATATAGATCCTCACATATACCGTCAACTGATATTTGACAAGGTGAACAAGACCATTCAAATGAGAGAGAATGGCCTTTTCAAATAACCGTGCTTTTAGAAATGGATATCAATATCAAAAAGAATGAGAGAGGAACACAATTTCACCCATTATACAAAAATTAACTCAAGATGGAGAAAAGATCTAAGTATAATAGCCAAGAACATAAAGATCTTGGAAGATAATGTAGGGAAGCATCTACAGGGTCTACTATTAAGAAATGGCTTCATGGACTTTTCACCCAAAGGAAAACAATTTAAAAAAATCGAAAATGGGACCTCCACAAAATTAAAAACTTTTGCACATCAAAGGAGTTTGTCAAGAGAGTGAAAAGGGAGTCTACAAAATAGGAGAAAATATTTGGTAACCATATATCTAATATAGGCCTAATATCCAGCATATGGAAAGAAATCCTACACTTCAAAAACAAAAAGTAAAACAATCTATTTTAAAAATAAGCAAGTGATATCAATAGAACTTATCCAAAGAAAAAATATAAATGGCCAAAAAAGCACATGAAAAAATGCTCAACTTTACAAGCTATTAGGGAAATGCAAACCAAAGCTAGATTCTAGAAGATAGGTTTACAGTAGACACAAAAGGAGGAAAGGGTTGTGAGCCAATGCCCACATGGGCAAAATATATGGTAACTGTGATAGTTGTGCAGTGGATGGACATGACAGTTGTTCAGTGATACTATTGCATTTGGCTGTGCCGTTTTGTGAGGGGTGTAGGGTGGGGAGTATGGCTTGTACTGACCGTGGAATTGGTGGAGGGTTGGGGGAACTATCCGGTGAACACTTGGAATTTGCAGGTATGTTGTTGAAACTAAAATATTGGCAATATTCTTTTGACAATATGGCAGGGGGTTTACTAGTTTAGGGTGTTGGATTTGGGGGACATTCAGTACAGAATGCATCTGTTCACCTTGTCATTGTATGTTGTGTCAGTGGGTGGAGATCCACATAATGAGCTGGAATGTGTTGGACTCACATTCAGGGGATTCCCGCTATGTTCTCAAACTGAAGGGTGGGGGTATCTTTACAGCATAGCAGTGCCCAATAACAGAGGCCAGGCCAGTATGCAAGCCCTCAATGTTATTGCAAGTAACTAGGAATTTTGTAATTCAAGGAGTGATGCTTGGATGTTGACATGGGTCCCAAAAGATGTGGTGTGGGAAAAGAATTGATGCAGAGTTTTGGGGGCCATGGAAGTGTACTACATGGTCTTGCAATGATGGATACAGGTAATGCCAATTTTCATTAAAATTTATAAAAGTGTTTGGTTCAAAATGTAAACAATACTGTAAGCCATTGACCAAGGTTAGTAGCAATTCTTCAATATGTATACATCTATTTTATTAAATGTATCATCAATGTGTAAAATGTTATTCCTAGGGGGAAAGGAGAAAAGGAAATGTTGTGGACATGAGAATCCTCTCTATTCTGTGCTTTAATTTTCAGTACAAACACATGGGATAACATGGATGTATCTTGAGGACCTTATGTTGAATGAAGCAAGTCAGGCATTGAAGAACAAATACTACATGACCTCTCTGATAGGAAATAAACAAGCCAAGCTGTATCAGAGACCTGGAGACTGGATGATAGGCTTACAGGAAATTGGGGGAGGGGCAGAGAGGAAGGTTGTGAGCTGACGCCACCGTGGGTGAAATTTATGATAAAGTGGAGGTAAGTAATTGTACAGGGAAGCGATAAGATGGGGACATAGGCATAACTTTGTGGGGTTTGCAGGCTTGAGAATAGGGTTCGGAGAATGTGTCAGATGCCCAAGGAAGTGGGGGAGAGGCTGGGGGGAACAGTTGAACTGGGAGATTGTCAGGTATGTGGTTGAAACTGTAACGTTGAGAAAACTCTTAAGAAAATATTATAAGGAATGATTACCTGTTTAAGGTGCTTAAGGAGGCTATCTGGCACAGGGGCAGGCTTCTAGAGAGTGTGTGAGAGCTCATCTTGTCATAGTGTGTTATATCATTGGGTGGAGACCTATAAAATGAGTGGGAAGTTGTATTCACATCCTGGGGAGGTCTGATGTTCTGAAATGGAGGGAAATGTGTCTCTTGAGAGAACTGGTGGCTCCAAATGGGGGAGGACAGTCTAATATGTCGAGTCATCAGCATTGTTGCAAGTATCTGTCAATCTGGTCTTTCATGCGGTGAATATTGATTGTCACTGTCGGTCATGAAAGGAGGGGGAGAGAGAAATAAAATAGATGGAATCAGGGCAACTAGGGGGCAATGGAAGTTTCCACAAGACCGTGCAAGGATTGATATAGGACATGTTACAGTACACCAAAATGTATAAAAGTCTATAAGCTAAAATGTAAACCATAATGTAAAGCATAAGGTAACTGGAAATTTAGAAAATTGTACAGTCTAAAATATCACTATAATGTAAACCAGAATGGAACCATTTTTGATAGCTATATTTCAATATCTCTATATCAGCTGTAGCAAATATAACATGAACATGTAAAAAGATCAGTGCTGTGGAAGGAGGAAAAGGGTTTGATGTTAATAACCTATGCTTCTTTGAAGTAAAATGAAAAAAAATGACACTGGAGAAATAAACAAAAATGTAATTACACATAAAAATAACTGATCTTACAGTAGTGAAAGACAATGTCAAAAATTACTTTTAAAATTTAATTATTTATTTATTTTTATTATTCAATTCTTTTAATTTTCTGTATTTTATTTGTTATTTTGTAAAATTATCATTATTTCAATTTCTTATTAATTGTATTTTTAAGAGGTTTGGGTCATAAGAATGTTACCATTGTGACAAGGGAAGGACATTGGTGCAAAGTGTCAATGATAGGGTATGCATGGAAAGAATTCCTCCTGGGCCATACTTACTAGGCATGTAAATGTGTTCAAGTGTTCATGGGGCATTGTCACAGTGGGTGGAAGTACACACTATAACCAAAAGAATATTGAAATCCCATCCTGGGGAGCTGTGCCACATTCTCTAATGGGACAGCAAGAATCCCCTGAGTACAAGGGCAGTGACTAGTGAAGGACAAATGACTATTTATGGGCCCTTGATATTGATGAATTTATTCATGTCCCTTAACTTTTGACTTTGAAAATTAGCCAGTATTATGGAGTGCCTGAGAGTTACCTCCTGAGAGCCTCCTTGTGGCTTAAATGTGGCCATTTCTAGGGCAAACTTCGTATATAAATGTATTACCTTCCCCCTAGCATTGGATAGGACTCCCTGGGGAGAACCTCCCTGGCACAGAGGGTTTACTACCAACACCAACTAGCAATACAACTGGAAAAAGATATTTACTAAAAGGAGGAAAGAGTAAAGACAAATGAGTTTATATGTCTGAAAGACTTCAGAGTGATTCAGGAGGTCATTCTGGAGATTTCATTCATGAATATCTTTGCAGGGCCTCGTTGGCTGCTGAAGTTAATATTGCCTCAAAAAATGGAGACATTCAGACTATAAGCAGTGCAAATTGCTCAGGAGTTTGGTGCTCTGCCAGTGGGTGCAACTTGGGAACTTATGCTCCCCAGTGCAACAGAGATGGATTCAATTGTGGTTTTCCTACACATGGCTCTTCTGCGCCTTCTATCCGAATCTATAGTTAGTGCTAGAGTTAATAGGTATATGCCCAAGAGACTTAAATCTCTGGGCTGTCCATGTGTCAGCTGGGCCCTGAATCTCAACAGTGTTGCAACACCTAATCTATGGTTCTTTGGATTCACCCAGGACTACTAATGATGATGGACAATGATCATCCCAAAAAACAGAGAGAATCTACATCTGTAAGCAAAATATTCCCATCATTCTGCCCTATGGGATCTATACTCCCTATCAATTAGAGGTGGAGTGGACATTGCTGTCCCAGAATCCTAGGGATTATGAAATAAACAATGGACTAGAGTAGACTTACTGGTATTCTAGTATAGATTTATTGTGATTTTAGCAATGGAAGAACTTTTATCATTGACGTGAGATATCGGCCCCTGGAGTTTCTGAGGAAAGCGAAAAGGAAAACAAGTGTAATATGAGGACATTTTGGGGACTTTGGAATTGTCCCCAATGACATTGCAATGACAGATACAAGCCATTATATATCTGCTCATAAGTTACAAAATTGTGGGGGAGTGTAAACTACAATGCAAACTCTAATCCATGCATAATGACAAAGATCAAAATTGTGTTCACCAATTGTAACAAACGTACCACACTTATGAAAGATGTTGCTAATGTGGGAAAATGTGGAGAGTTGAGAGTGGAGCCTATGGGAATCTCCTAAATTTTTTATGCAAAATGTATGCAATCTAAGTAACTTTTAAATAAAATTTAAAAATCTATATATAAAAATATGGTACTCGACTCAGATTGCAAGGATTTTGGTTAGGATTTTTGTATGTATATTCTAAAAGACAATGTTCTGTAGTTTTACTTTCTTGCAATGTATTTGTGTGGCTTTGGTATGGTAATACTGGCTTCATAGAATGAAATAGGGGTAATTCTTTTATCTTCTATTTTTGGAAGATTTTGCACAGAATTGGTGCTTAATTCTTTAAAAGTTTTGTAGAAGTTATGAGAAGCTATCTCTCCCTGTACTTTTCTTTGATGGGAGTTTTATGATTACTGATTCAATTGCTTTACGTTTTTATGTATTTTCAAGTTTTCTATTTATTCTTGAGGCATTTAAATTGTGTGTTTCTAGGAATTTATCTATTTCTTCTATGTTATATAACTTGTGAGCATTCACTTACTATAATGTTTTCTTGTAATCATTTTTATTCTGTAAAGTTGTTAGTAATATATTCACTCTCAATTCTGATTGTTACAATTTGCGTTCTCTTTTGTTCTTATTCATTATAGTTAAAAGATTTTGAATGTTTTTGATCTTTTAAAAGAACCAAATTTTGGTGGCATTGATATTGAACGATAGACCTGCTGGACACAGAATTCTTGACTGTTTTTCTTTCAGCACTTTGAATATGTCATTCTACTGCCTTCTGACTTCCATGGTTTGCAATAAGAAATTGCCTGTTATTCTTATTGGAGCTACTTTGTACATGACAAGTCATTTTTCTCTTGTTTCTTTCAAGATTCTCTTCACTTTTGACAGTTTGATTATCATGTTTCTCAATGTGGATATCTTTGTCTTTATCCTATTTGGATTTTTTGAGAGATTATTTGCTTGTTCGGTCACATATTTTATCAAATTTTGGAATCTTTTGGCCACTATTTCTTCAAATATTCTTTACCCCTTTTTTCACTTTCTGCATGTGTTCGTAAGCTTGATAATATCTCATTGGTCTTTTAGGATCTAATAATTTTCCTTTATTTATTTTTCTTTCTGCTCCTTAAACTGAATAATTTCAATTGACATGTTTTCATGTTTGCTAATTCTGTGTTCTGCCTCCCCAGAACTACTACTGAGCTGCTCCAGTGAAATTTTCATTTCACTTATTGTATGATTTACCTATAGAAACTTTGTTTGGTATTTTTTTTATTTTTACCTCTTTTTTGATATTTTCTCTTTTTTGAGGTATTGTTCTTCTGGTTTCCCTTAGCTGTTTAAGAATACTAATTCCTTCTGAAATTCTATATATTTTAAAGTCTTTCTTCAGTAAGTCCAATTCCTTTGCTGACCCACAGACAATTTATGTTATTTTTTCTTTTGAAAACTCCCCATGTTTCATATTTTTGATGAAAACTAGATATTTTGAACACTATAATGTGATAACTCTGAATATCAGATAATTCACCGTCATCAGGATTTGTTGCAGCAGCTTGCTGTGGTTTATAGCTACTCGCATGTTTAATTACTTTTCTACACTATTTAATTATTTATTAATTTTTTAAAGAAATTTTACATTACATAAATGTTACATAAAAAAATATAGGGGACTCCTATATGGCCCACTCTCTCCTCCCCTCACACTTTCCAACATTAACATCATCCTTCTTTGGTGTGGTACATTTGTTACAATTGATGAACACATATTGGAGCATCACCACTAACCATGGTGGAGAGTTTACATTATAGTTTACACTCTGTCCCATACAATTTTGTAAGTTATGACAAAATATATAATGGTCTGTATCTGTCTTTGCAACGTCATGCAGGACAATTCCAAAGTCGCCAAAATGCCCTCGTATTACATCTATTTTTCCATGTCCCTCCACTTTGAACATCTGGTGGCCACTCCCTTCACATAAATGATAAAAGTTCTCCCATTGCTAGAAGCACAGTAAGTCTATAGTAGAATAATAGAAGGTCTATTTTAGTCCATTGTTCATTCCCCAATTTCGAGACTTTGGGGATGGTGATGCTTACTCTACCTCTAATTGAGAGGGAGGCTTAGATCCCATGGGGCAGGTGGATGGAACTATCTTGCTTACAGTTACAGACTCTGTCCCTTTTGATGGTACATGTCTATGACATGTCCATCATCATCACCTTTTTAATTGTCCTGGGTGAGTCCAATGACTGGAGAGTAGGTGTAGCTATTCTGCAGAGATTTAGGTCCCAGCTATTTTTAAACCCTATAGTCTATGCTGCATGCTATGAGGCATGTGGCCTCTGAAGTGTCCATTCCTTTAGCATGTGATCAGCTAGTGGTTTAACACTGAAGCCAAAATTAAAGAAGGAAAGTCATTGAAGATTGGTTCTGTGTTGGAGCACTTCCTTAATGCTTAGCTAGCCTATTTACAACTTGCATTAACCTTTACTTTCTACTGGGCCAATTCTGCCACAGGTAAAAGATTAGCAACTTATCAAGATTTCACTGTGTATGCACTCTGCCCTTGTCATGCATATATGACTTTTTATATACCCTCTTATATTTGGGAACTTTCAAAACCAATATAACCCAAAGTTATTCTCTCACAAGCTTTCTCCCATTATTTCATCATGTCTATTATTCACTTCAGCTGTAATATTTTTGCCACAGTTGGTAGAAACTTGTTCATTTGCCTTTCAATATTTTCAACAAGTATCTCTCCTAGGCCACTTTTCCATCCTAAGAGAATCCTGAATTTGGCAAAACAGAATTAAGTACCTTGCATCAGTCCTTCAGGGACTTACCAGACTGGCTGAAACAGACAAACACAAAATCCAGTACAAGGTATATTCTGGTCCTTTCAGAACCGGGTACCTACAACAGGAATG
The DNA here is from genome assembly GCF_030445035.2 of Dasypus novemcinctus. Taxonomy (NCBI): domain Eukaryota; kingdom Metazoa; phylum Chordata; class Mammalia; order Cingulata; family Dasypodidae; genus Dasypus; species Dasypus novemcinctus. The sequence goes on along the minus strand of NC_080704.1, from coordinate 138,928,214 downwards.
TAGGTTATTTTCTATAAAACATCTGCCCTGCTAGAAATTAGTGGGATAAAACTCAGTTAACATACCTGATAACAGCTCTCCTGCTGTTTAAGTCACCTTTTCCTTTTTTCAGTGTTGTTTTTTTTTTGGTTGCTGTAAATCTTTGATTATTTCACAGTGTCCTGAAAAAGTTGATTCTGACAGTGATTCTCATTTTTCAGTATTTCTTTGGAGAGAGAAGCTCTTGTATCAGCTCTCACTTCCCCATTTTCACTCACTGATCATTTTTGAAAGTCCAACTGGGAGATAGATGATGGGATAAAGAATGGAGCTAGGAGGGAAGGTAGAAGAAATGACCAGAGGTGATATGACTTACTTCTGTTTGAAACCTTTTTTTTTTTTTTTGCCAATTATGGAGCATTCCACTCATGGTGAGTATATCAAGAGGTGAAATGAATATATGTGGCTTGATAAAACCCTGGTGAGCATTCATATCATTAAAGACCAAGTCATTATTAAAATATTAGTAGGGGATTCCTAAGAAGAAAGTGAATGTGCAGGATTTTTTTTCAGAGAAATGAATCTATACAAAAAAGAAACCAGAGGTTTAGGGAGAGCTTGATGCGGCTATAAAGGTATAAAAAGTAGTGCAACCAGTTGGAGCCTCTGGAAAGTGATACTAAATTTTAGAAGGCATGGAAAATATGGAATTGAGGACAGAATGAAATCAAACTATGATGAAGGCTCCACAGTTTTCAACCAATCCCATTGGGAGCACTATAGCATAAAGGGACTTGAGACTTGTCCCACATTAGATCAAAATGATTGGGCCTTTATACTCCACCTCAGTCACTGAATAAGAGCTGTCCCTGGAAGAACATGACCTCACAGAATGATTCTCTGCAATTGAGACACTATATGAGAAAGCTAACAGCTGGAGCAGCAAGCCCTTCCTTGAAAGGTTTGATTGACACAATCTTGATTTCACCAAAAGTAGAATTTCTAAATTCCATTAAATGCATATTAATATACTGACAATGTTCCATATGGAGATAACATTATGGGGAAAAAAGGTGTATAATGCAAAGCTTAAATTGATGCATGGATAGCAATAAAAATATACATTATTAAAGACAATGTAATTTGAAAGTCTTTCACTGGTGCTTTCTAAAAAAGTAGATTTTAAGTCAACTTATGATTCAAAGGAAAATAGAGAAACTTGATAAGGAAGGACACTCTGCAGAAAAGGAGCTGTACTAAGACTAGATATCTACATTAATAATGGTTTTTTGCTGCTGTTTTCTCTTAAGGATGATCTGGGGACAGAACAGATAAAATTTTCTCACTGAAAATTTCTTTAGGTACAACATGTTAGGTCATCTTTTATTGTTTTCTTTAAAAACTCTTCAAACATAAAATAATACATCAATGTATCCCTCTATAAGTCTTAACGTGATATTAAGAACACATAATCTATACTGAATATCTGCAAAATAAATTCTAATTTTTTATCATGTCAAATAAGATTTTAAAGACAACATATTTCATTACATTTACCAGAAATGTGTCATTATTGATGAAGAGATTAGAAGGATAATAAATATAATGCCTCTCATTCTTGACTGATTGTAGAATATGCACAGAAACATTAAAAATATTAAGCCCCCATCAACATTATTTAATGATGTTGTTATGTTAGATTATTAATGAGTTCTGTTTGTCATGTTATCCAGTGTTATAATAGAATATTTGTCTAGTCTTTGTCTTTAGAAAAATAGTTACTTCTAGCAAAATCTGGAGAATATGTAAATCTCTCCTTTTTAAAACAAAATGCATCTGGAAGCTTTTAAGAATGTAATAATTAATTTGTGTCAAATTTCTTTTCTAGGTTAAAGGAAAATGCAATGACTCTTAGAACATTGGATCATTTGTATGCAAGAATGATTTTTCAAATGAAAGCAATACAGGCTTCAATTTTTTTCCTCAGATTTCAGTTTTTACCCAACATCTTTATGATCTCATGGTATATACTCTAAAGCAGGGCTTATTCATAAGGGGTCCATGAGCTTGAATTGAAATTCAAAAAAAATTATTCTTGTGGGGACATGTTGGTATATGTAATGTATTTATTAATAATACATAGTATAGTTCAGACTTAGTAAGGGGTCTGTGGTTTTCATCTGACTGGCAAAGGGGTCTGTGGAACAAAAAAATGTTAAGAATTCCTGATCTAAAGTCTTAATGATCTTGAAAAAAATAGGACAAATTTAAATTTTGCTCTGAATCAATAAGCTGCTATTAAAATATATCAATTGCAACTGTGAAAGTTCCTGAGCCTTGTAATGCTTTATAATGGCACAATATTCACACGAAAATTTTTATTAAGGGTTACACAAGAACAAAAACTGAGAAAAACCTAGGCATTGGTAATTACTATAGTCTAAAAGAAACACAGAGATAAAAAAGTCTTTCCAAAGTAAAAACATTTGAAACTATTCTAATCTTTATGGGTGTATTGTATTAGTCGGTCAAAGGGGTGTTGATGTAAAATACCAGAATGTGGTTGTTTTTCATAAAGGGTATTTATCTGGGGTAGGAGCTTACAGATATCAGTCCATAAAGCATATGTTACTTCCCTCACCAGTCTATTTTCACTGTTGAAGCAAGATGGCTGCCAACATCAGTGAGGGTCCAGGCTTCCTGGGTTCCTCTGGGCTCAGCTCCTGTTTTCTCCACAATAACAGGTGTAAGCTTGGCAAACTGCTCTGTCTCTTTCTCCAGGGGTCCAGTTTAAGACATCAGCATAAAACTTCAACATCAAAACCCCAACATTAAGAACCTGCAACTCTGTCCTTTGCCATGCCTTTTCTGTGAGTCCCCACCCACCAAGAGGAGGGGACTCAATGCCCTAATGACGTGGCCTAATTAAAGCCCTAATCATAACTCAATCTGGCCCAGGTAAAGATCAGATTACAAACAAAATCCAGTATCTATTTTTGGAATTCATAACCATATCAAACTGCTACAATGGGCATACTGTGGTTATCAGTAACAAAGCATTCCTCATAGAGGTAGAACAAAATAACTCTTTCCAAAGATGTATTCAAAAACACAAGACATGTTATGTAAGAAAATTATTTAATAAATGAAGTTTGTAGATACTATGAAGAAGGATATGGGGAAGCAGACTTGGCCCAGTGGTTAGGGCATCCATCTACCACATGGGAGGTCCGTGGTTCAAACCCCAGGCCTCCTTGACCCATGTGGAGCTGGCCCACATGCAGTGCTGATGCGCACAAGGAGTGCCATGCTGTGCCATTCAGGGGTGTCCCTGTGCAGGGGAGCCCCACGTGCAAAGAGTGCACCCCGTAAGGAGAGCCGCCCAGCACAAAAGAAAGTTCAGCCTGCCCAGGAATGGTCCACACACACAGGAGAGCTGACACAACAAGATGACACAACAAAAAAGAAACACAGAATCCCGTGCCACTGACAACAACAGAAGCAGACAAAGAACACGCAGCAAATAGACACAGAGAACAGATAACTGGGGTGAGGGGGGGGGAAGGGGAGAGAAATAAATAAATCTTAAAAAAAAAAGGATAAATCAAAGAAATAAGGAATGATGGGTTGGATAGGGTGAAGGGATGGCCTCACAAGCCACAGAATTTCACAGTGATTGCAGTCTGGAATGAGGAACCTAGGAATCCTGGAATTATTATATTAGTTGATGTAAACAGAAGAGAAGATAATGCAGATAAACTTAGAGCATGTGAATGACGTAAAATTGGGTGACTAAGGGATCAAGAGGGCTGGTGGATTAATCTTCATTCTAGGTTCTACTCTTCAATCCTGTCAATGGTTTCTCAGGAAGAGGATAATTTTATGCTGAGTTAATAGAGCTCTGAAAGTCCCTCCTAACTCTCCCTGAATGAGGTGTGGAAGTCTTCATATGATAACATAGAACACATGTGTTTTAATATCTTAGAAATAACCACCAACATCTTAGATCAAAACCATAGGACACAGATTTACAATCATAAACATAGTCATAAACACACAATTTCAGGGATTGCAAAGATTTCTGACACATTGTCAGATGATCTGTTGGTAAACTCTTTTTTTCCCTGAAAAAAAAAAACAGTACAAGTTCATTATTTTGAAAATTGCCAATGGAATTTCCTTCATGTATTATAGCTATATTTTTGAATACCACAATATCAAGCAAAGTACAATAATATTTGGTGTACTTTTTTTCTTGAGTTTCCATAATATTTTACTGCCCACCAACATAAAAGCAAGTAACCTGGAGCATTTGCAAGATTTTATTGTGGCATTCTTCAGTAACTTTTATACACTGCTTTCTTTCATAATTTGAGATGCAATAATGATTTTTGTTATAAATTTCTTCATAAATATTCTTAGTGATGGATGATGCATTTATTTAAGCATCAGTTGATAAATAAAGCTATCCATGGGTGACTAACAACCTTAAATAAATACTTTTTCACTCTGTTGCTATCCATAGTACCTAAGAAATGCAATTACATGCTGGGACCTATTATCCCAATTAATGGACTGTTTTATATTCACTGTTCATTATACTTGAAACACTTTAGAATACTGGCCTTCACATAGCTGCAGGCAAAGTAAAAATTTATAACAAATAACCAAGAAATGGTTTTCATTTACTTGCCAAGATATACAGCATGTAATTATTGTTTAAGCATAACTAAGCAGGTCTCAAAATGTCCTTTGATTTAAACCACAATAAGTTTATATTTTTTAAATGGTGACAAATATAAATTTGTAATGAACAAATTACTGTGGGCTACTGCAACACAAAACTGGAGATTTCATTATAAACTATATCTATCTTTCCCTTTTATAATGATGAATGATGTGGCCAAAGGTGAAATTTGATTATTATTTATTATATCCAGAGAGATTCTCATTATTCCAGGATTATGAACTAAAAGAGAAATAATATACAAAGATCTTCTAATAGCTGGATGGGTGGACAATTAAAATAATCTGCTAAAAAATACACAGTCCTTTGTGGTGTTGCTACTTTTTAAAATGTCAGCTTAAGTCTAAGTTTTATGGCAATAGAATTTCACTGCTGAAATTTAACACTACTCCCTCTGGTGGTTTCCAAAACTGTGTTACCAAACTGTAAAATAAAGCACAGTTGTAATTCTTCTCATTGTAAGAAGCATTGATTGACTCAGAATGAATATTATAGCAAAGGAGCAGTTTATTACATAAATTTATTGCATTTCCTTCTGATAATTACTGAAAGTTATTGAACAAGTTAGGGAGTTATAGCCAGTAAGTTCCTGCTTTAGCTGAGGAAGCAAATTCACAGATATCAAGTGGGTCTAAACAGTGTAAATGAAACATCCTGTTTACAGTACACTAAATATTTATAATTTAGATTGCATTTGAGGTTATTTTAAAAACCATGCTCACAATTACACAAATTTGGACTTGAAATAGAACTGTAATAAAATGCCATGCTAAATATGTCATTTCTGGTTTTTAAAAACAAGTTGACAGCACTTAAAATATCAAAAGCACATTTAGGTCTGCTCTTTCACTTTCTTAATACAGAATAGGATTTTGTTGAGTTTTCTTTAAATTCTTCATCTATAGTAAACATAATGTCTTTAATCATATTTACTTTATGCTGGAAATTATAATTATTTGTGAATGTAAACTCATCCTTGTTTTAGTAGAAAAACTACTAGAGACATGGAGAAATAAGAAAAAGTGACCCATATTGACATGAAAAAGCAATCAATTGAGAGTAAGACCAAGACGACCCAGACATTAGACTTAACAAATAAAAATTTTAAATAGCTATATTAATCATTGGCAATGATCATAAAGGAAAATATGCAGAATATAAAATATACAGAATTGAAAAAAACAAAAAAAGATTAATTATAAAAAAATACAGCTTCTGAGAAAGAAACTCATGGATTGACATAATAACAAATGGGAGCTAACAAAGGAAAAAGTAAGTGGACATGAAGATAGGTAAATAGAATTTGTCCAATCTTAATAACAAAAAGGAAAACATTTGAAAGTAAATTATTAGAATCTCTTTGAACTGATGGTCAATATCAAAAGGGTAAACATACATGCAATAAAGTCCCAAAAGGAGAAAAGGTGGAAATAGGTTCTAAAATACATTTGAAAATAACTATGATCTAATTTTATTGTTTGGTGAAAAAATAAATTTAGAGACTTGAGGAGTTCAGGAAATCACAAACAAAATACAAGTAAAACTGCACCTAAGCACATCATGTCAATTTGTTAAGAAACAATATATATAAAGGGAAAATCATCCAAAGGAAAATGATACATTAAATAGAGTGGAACATCTATACAAATTACTGCCCATTTCTCATGAAAAACAATGAAGGTATAAGATAGTAAGCTATTTTCAGAAAAACAATAGGAAAGAAATTTTGTTATAAAGGAAGTTCTTCAGGTTGAAGGGAAATGATACTGACATGAACTGAATCTTCAGAAAAGAATGAAGAGAATCAGAAAGGGAAATATATGATTATATGATTATAAATATAAAAGATTATTTTTCCTTTTAATTTCTTTAAAATGTATATAAGTGTTTAAAGAAAAATTATAATATTGTTTGTGGGGTTTATAATATACTCAGATGCAATACATATGACATCCTTAGCATTAAGGCTTACTAGAATTAATAAGTACATTTAGCAGGGTTGCAGGGAACATATGCAAAATCTCTGCAATTAAAGCTATAAAAGATTGCTTAAAGAAAATAAAGACCATTTTTGTTTGTTTCTTTGTCCATTCCAACAAATACCATGAAATGAGTTGGCTTAAACAATGGGAATTTATTTGCTCATGGATTGAGCCTGGGAAAATGCCCAAATTAAGGTATCATCAAGGCAATTCTTTCTTCCCAAAGACCAGATATTTGTGACCCTTGGCTCCTTTTTATATGGCAAGACATATGGCTTCATCTGCTTGTCTCTCCCTTCTTTTCTGGATTTCATTGATTTCACATTCTTGTTTCCATGGCATTCTCTCTTTATGTGCCTGAATTTCATTCTCTTATAAATAACTCTAAGACTTATCCTGATTGAGGTGGGATACACCTTAACTGAAATAAGCTCTTCAAAGTGCCCTAATTACAATGGATTTACATCCACAGGAATAGGTTAGATTAAATAACATATTTTTCTTGGGCTCTCTATTAGTTTTCCAAAGGTTGCCAATGCAGAAATGCCAGAAATACATTTGCTATTATAGAAGGGATATATTTGGCAATAAACACTTACAGTTCTGAGCTGAAAAAATGTTCATATCAAGGCATCATCAGAGATAATTTCTTACCAAAGTTAACTGCTAGCAGAGGCTGGAGACCTGCCACATGGTGAGGCATGATGGATGGCCTGCCAGTCACTCTATTCTTCTGTAGCTCAGCTGTGGGGGACTAGGCATCCCTCCCTGGAACCATCTTCTTGGGCTTTGTGGGGCTTCTCTGTCTTCCACAGCTGTAAATGAACCTGGAGTTCTCTCTTTCACGTGGAAGGATGAAGATGGAAGTGGTTGTCTTTATCTTCCTCTATCAGTATGTTCTCAGTTTATGTAAGACCCAGAAAGAGGGCAGAGACTCAACCTGCGTCATGCCTCTCTAATGTATTCCAATCAAAAATGATCCAATCAAGTGATATAATCAAGGTATCTTTATTGAATCTAATCAAAAAGCCCCATCTGAACTGAGCTTAGAGGCACAAGAATGGATTAACATAAGAATACTATTTTCTGGTGTCCAGAAAAGACAAACAAGTCACTTAGCCATATAAACTCATTTATCTTTGCTATTTCCCCTTCTGCTTAAGGTCTTTTTCTAGTTGCACCACCAGCTGGTGCTTGTTAGTAATCCCTATGTACCAGGGTGGCTGATCCCTGGGACTCATGTCCCACCCTGGGGGGAAGGTAATGCATTTACTTGCTGAGTTTGGCTTAGAGAGTGGCCACATTTGAGCAACATACAGGCTCTCGGGAGGAAACTCTTAGGCACCCTGCAGCTCTAGGCCAAGTTGAAATTTCAGGCACAGAGGTTCATAAACATAGTCATCAATATTAAGGGTCCATCCTTGAGCCCTCCTTCTTCACTGGTCTTTCCCCTTGCACTTGAGGGATTTTGCTGCTCCACTGCAGAGTGTGAGAGAATTCTTTGTAACGGGAACTCAGCATTCCCTCTGTTGTTGTGGGCAACTCTATCCACTATGTCAATACCCCACGAACATCTGAAAATATGTATATACCTTGTATGCATGTCCTGGAGAACTCCCTCCCACCAATGCATCCCCCATCAATGACATGCCAAATAACTGCTCCTCCCCTGCCAGAGTTGAACCCCTTTGTGATCCAAAACTTTTTCAAAAATGAAGCCTAATGTATTGCCAAATTCAATTAATTGGAAAATGAAATCGTAATGATAGGTTGAAAGATCAGAAATAGAATACATAATAATTTAGAAAAACTAAAATAAAGCAAAAAAATAAGTTGGGGTACTAAAAAAAGAAAAATATCATGAAACATTTTTGGACATTTTGCCTTTCATCACTGTAATAGGTTTTGCCCTGTATGTACAGTGGCCAGGCAATCTCTTTCATCTTTTCCTCAGTGTCTACATCCTTTTTTTAAATTATGCCTTCCAATATGTTTTAGGTCACAGGAAAGTCACATATAGAATGTAGCGGTCTCCCATATACCCAACATCAAATCCATTTCCCCCTTCCCTAGCAATGTTCTTTTTACATATGGATGCTACATTTGCTGCAACTGATATACAGATATTGAAATATAGATTTCCTTTTGGTTTACATTATGGCTTACATTTTAGACTGTACACTTATAAAGTTTTGCTTACATTGTGGTTTACATTGTGGCTTACATTTTAAACTATACAATTTTTTTCTTTATTTTCTTTTCAATGTTATAGTCAAAAAATATGGGTCCTCATATACCCCCCACCACCCCACCACCCCACTCCTCCCATATCGATAACCTCTTTCATCATCATGGCACATTTACTGCACCTGGTGAATATATTTTGGAACACCGCTGCACCACATGGACAGTGGTGTGGTCTACATTGTAGTCCACACTCTCCCCCAGTCCACCCAGTGGGCCATGGCAGGACACAAAGTGTTCAGCATCTGTCCCTGCAGCACCACCCAGGTCAACTCCAAATCCTGAAAATGCCCCAACATCATATCTCTTTTTCCCTTTCCCTACGATCAGCTGTACTTCTATAAATGTTAGGTGAAATTTAACATGGACTGTACCCATCATTGCAGGAACATGCAGGACACTTCCATTGCCTCCCAGTTCCCTCTTCCATATATTATATTCCTCTCTGCCTCTCCCTTGGGGCCCACAGTGACAACCAAGTTTCACTTCTTGAAGGACAAGATTCATAGATACTTGCAGCAATGCTGAGGGCTCGACATACTAGTCTGTCCTCCCCCATTGGAAGCCATTCATGCTCTCAAGAGACACCCTCCCCTCTGAGAATATCAGGCCTTCCAAATTCGGGGTATAATACCTTCCCACTCATTGTATTAGTCTCCACCCACTGATATAATACACTATGACAAGAAGAACACTCACACACTCCTTGAAACCTGCCACAAGTGAAACCTATGCCAGATAACCTCCATCAAACACCTTAAACCAGTAACCCTTCCTTATTATATTTTCTAAAGAGTTTTCTTGATGAGTTTTTTATGGCTAGGAGATTTCATGGTGAATCCAAACTCATTCCAGAGGTTACACTTATTCAATCTCAGCAGGATCTCATTGACTGCCACAGTAAACAGTGCCTCAAATAGCATGGTTCTTGAAGACTCTAGAGACATCCAAAAACTATAAGCAAGGCAGACAACTCAAGGATTTGGCACCCTGTCAATTGCCATTGCGTTGAAATTTATGCTCCTCAGTGTAAAAGAATTAGACTAATTTATAGGTTCTCTACTCATGGCAGTTCTGCACCTTTTATTTAAACCCATAATTAGCAATATATTTGATATATATATGTCCCAAAGACTTAAATCTTTGATCACTCCTTGTGTCAGTTGAGCCTTGAATTTTGGCAGAGTTGCAACACCTATGCTCCAGTTCAATGGATTCACCTAGAAAAATTAACAAGGTGATGATGATGGACAAAACCAATCCCAAGAAACAGAGAGTGTCTGCAACTGCAAGCAATATAGCTCCATTCATCTGCCCCTTGGGATCTAAGCCCCAACTCAAAATCCTCATGACTGGGAAATGAACAATGGACTAAAGTAGACTTATTATTATTCTACTATAAATTTATTATTCCAGCAATGGGAGAACTCATCATTGATGTAAAGACAGTGGTCAGCAGAGGTTCTTAAGGATGAGAGAGGGAAGAGGAGGTGAAATATGTGAGCATTTTTGGGACATTGGATTTGTCCTGCATGACATTGCAGTGATGGATGCAGATCATTGCATATTTTGTCATAAGTTACAAAATTGTGTGTGACAAAAGTGTAAACTATAATGTGAATGGAAGTCCATGGTTAGTACCAATGCTTCAATATTGGTTCATCAATTGTAATAAATGTACCACATTAATGAAAGATGTTGTTAATATGGGAAAGTATAGAAATGGGAAGGAGTGGAACATATGGGAATCCCTTATATTATTTATGTGACATTTATGTAATCTAAATCTTCTTTAAAAATAAAAATTAGGGAAGCAGATTTGGCTCAACTGATGGAGTGTCCGCCTGCCACATGAGAGGTCTAAGGTTCAAACCCAGGGCATCCTGACCCATGTGGTGAGCTGGCCCATGCCCAGTGCTGATGCACACAAAGAGTGCTGTGCCATACAGGCGTGTCCCAAGTATAAGGGAGTCCAATGCACAAGGAATGTATCCCATAAGGAGAGTCACTCCATGCGAAAAAAGTGCAGCCCCCCAGAAGTGGTGCCACACACACGGAGAGCTGATTCAGCAGGATCATGCAACAAAAATAGACACAGATTCCTGGTGGTACTGACAAGAATGCAAGCCGCCACAGAAGAATACACAGTGAGAGGACACAGCGAGCAGACAACTGGGGGGATGGGAGAAAAATAAATGAGAAATAAATCTTTAAAAAAATAAATAAAAATTTAAAAAATAATTTTAAAAGGAATAATAAAATAAAAAATAAAATTATTTTAAAAATAAAAAGTAAATGTAAAATTAAACATACTTAGAATTTTTTTCAGCTCATTCATCATATAATCTGTTATCTTTTATGTACACTGACAATTTCTTCTTTGTATTCCAACAGTGTCTTATTTTTGTTTCACTTTGTCTTCAAAGAAGTTTTAGGTTACGGAAAAGTTACATAGAAAATATAGGGGATTCCCATATACCCACCCCCTTCCCCTTCTCCCCCTCTCCCATATTAATAAATTTTTATATGTGTATGATACATTAGTTACTGTTAATGTACAAATATTGAAGAATTGCTAATAACCATTGCTAGTGGTTTAAAATATGGTTTAAATTTTGCTCCATACTATATATTTTTAATGTAATATTATTACAAAGTCAATAAAATAAAAAAAAAAGAAATGGTGTTTATGTGTGATGAATCTGGACTCAGATGGGATCTCTCTTCATAAAACTTTCATGCTAATGTGCTGGAGGTGCAGTTAGTGTTGGGGTTTAATATATATTTAGGGGATTTGAATCTCTGGACTGACAATGTGATAGCCAGTTCCTGAGCCTCAACAGACTCCAGCACCTACAATCTGATTTATTGGACTTACCACACTCAGCTAAGATGGAGTTGAAGAAGGACAACCACCACACCATGGAGCCTAGAGTGATTACAACTGAAAGTGGGAGGATTGCATCCAGCATCCATGTGGAATCTGAGCCTCCTCTTGACATAGAGGTGCAATGGACACAACCAATCCAATGTCCACATAGAATAGGTGGCATTGGATTGGGAAAAGTGGACAGGGTGGCTGATGGGTATGGGGAAATACAGGAAGAGATGAGAGGTGGAGGCGTCTTTGGGACATGGAGCTGCCCTGGATGGTGCTTCAGGGGCAATCACCAGACAATGTAAATCCTCACAGGGCCCACTGGATGGAATGGGGGAGAGTATGGGCCATGATGTGGACCAACTGACCATGAGGTGCAGAGGTGCCCAAAGATGTACTTACCAAATGCAATGGATGTGTCATGATGATGGGAACGAGTGTTGCTGGGGGGGGGGGGGGAAGAGGTGGGGTGGGGGGGTGGGGTTGAATGGGACCTCATATATATATTTTTAATGTAATATTATTACAAAGTTAATAAAATAAAAAATATATATATATAAAATAAAAAAAATTTTGCTCCATACTATTTATTTGTTTGTTTTTTTGTTGTAATATTCAGTTAATGCTGTGATTTACTTATAACTGATTTGAGTAGCACCACCAGAGCACTTTTTTAAATGATAATAATTTGTTTATTTTTTTCTCTATTTTTTAAAGTGTTATATTCTAAAAACATAAGAGGTCCCCATATATCCCCACCCCCCTCACCCCACTCCTCCCACATCAACAATCTCTTTCATCATTGTGGCACATTCATTGCATTTGGCGAATACATTTTGGAGCACTGCTGCACCACATGGATAATGATTTACATTGTAGTTTACACGCTCCCCCAGTCCACCCAGTGGGTCATGGCAGGACATACAATATCCAGCATCTGTCCCTGCAGCACCACCCAGGACAACTCCAAGTCCCAAAAATGCCCCTGCATCATATCTCTTCTTCCCTCTCCCTACCCTCAGCAGCTACTGTGACCACTTTCTCCACATCACTGCTACAATTTCTTCCATTACTAATCACAATAGTTCCATGGTAGAATATCAGCAAGTCCACTCTAATCCATACACTTTTATAGGTTTTAACAAAATATAAAATGGCTTGTATCTGTCATTGCAAGATCATGAGAACAATTCTTATGTCCTATGTTCCTTTTATTCTATACTTACCTCCCTCTCCCCTTGGAACCTATGGTAACCACTTAGTTTCAATTTTTGAAGACTAAGGTCCATATTTATTTGGAATAATATTGAGGACTTGACATATTAGCCTGAAGATGCTTTGATTTTCAGATAAATCACACCGAAAATATAGGAAATTCCCATATAAGGCCGACATACACCCACATACATAGTTTCCCCTATCATTAACATCTCACATTAGTCTGGTACATTTGTTACAACTGATGAACGTTGCTACAAACTGAAGTCTATAGTTTACATTGTGATTTACACTGTGCATTGTACATTTTTATGTACTTTGAGAAATACATAATGTCATGTGTTCACCGTTACAATATCATATTGAAATTTTTTACTGCTGAAAAATGCACTGTGTTCAATCTATTCATCCCTCTCCCACCCTTCTGAACCTCTATTAACCACTCTTCTATATAAATGCCTCAAGTTCTTCCATTAAGATGAGATAAAAACTACAATATTAAGAAATATACTTTATTCATTCCTCAATCTTAATGGATTTACCAAAGTAAAAAGCAATCCAAGGGAGAAAAGAAAATCTTATCAATACATGGGGTTAGAACAACTGTCTAAACATAATGGGGAAATTATCTTTAATTCCTACCTCACATCACATACAAATTTTAATTCAAAATGTGTTATATTCCCCAATTAAAAACAAAATTATAATTCTTCTTGTGGAAAACATGGAAGATTCTCAGGTGATTTGGAGGTGGACAAATGTTTCTTAGACATGACACAAAAAGTAATAACCATAAAATAAAAGTTTGGTAATTTAAATTTCATTAGAAGCAAAAACTTCTGTTCATTGAACCAGCATTAAGTAAAGGCAACCCAACAGAGTAGTAAAAAACACTTGCAAAACATATTCTGATAAAGGATTGTTGTCCAGAATATATAAATAATTCCTACAGCTCAATAATAAAAAGACAAAAAGCATTTCTAAAGTGCAAAGGACCTGATCTGACATTTCACAAAGTAAAATATGTGATATGATGTTGTGCTCCACATCATTAATCACTGGACAAATGCAAATTAAAACCTTAATAATGTATCATTACACACAAGCCAGAATAGCTAAAATTAAAAGCCTGAGAGCACCAAATGTCGGCATGTATGTAGAACAACCAGAGCTTTCTTTGCTTGTTGACCCGGCCCGCAGGTCAAACGAACCGGCACCTGAAAGAGGGAGTGAGAATTGGGGGACAAGAGGCGAGAGAAATGGAGACAAGACAGGATTCTGATCAAGTCTCCATTTATTGAGGGTAGAGCATCAGAATATATACTAAGGGGAGGGTATTAGCAGGGGGTGATAGGCTGATGAAGTGGCTCTTCCATATAAGGCAATAAAATGCTGTTACACCACTTGCTATAGGTTGTGAGTCTTCAATGCTGGTCATGGCTTCAACGTCTTGTTGCGCAGGCGGGACACTTTTTGCCCGGGAAACTGGGGAAAGGGGAAGAAGAAGGCGGAAGCACAGGGGTGGAGTAGGTGTACTTATGAAAACCGCCATGTTGCTGGAGACCGCTCTGGGCGGCTCCCCACAGCTTGTTTTTAGGAATGTGAAATGATATAACTACTTTGAAAATGTGTCTGGCAGTTTCTTCTAACTCTAAATAATACATTTACCCTATATCACAGAAATTATACAAGTAGTCATTTACCAACAGGTGAAAATGTATGTTCACAAAAAGATATGAAAGAATGTTTAAAACAGATTTATTCATAAAAAGCTAAAACCTGGACACAACTCAAGTATCCCTCATCAGGAGAGAATGGATAACCAAACAGAGGTATATTTGTACAGTGGAATTCTACTCAGCAAAGGTAATGAACCTCTGATAATGTACAACAACATGGATGAATCTCAAAAACAATATGCTTAATAAAAAAGCCTCACATAAGATTGCAACATCTAAAATTACTTTTATTTGAATTTCTTGAAAAGGCTAAATTATGTTTTCACCCACATTCCTGATAACTTGGTAGGGTCAGCTAGAAGGCTGAAATTAGCTGGAGCCCTCTATTCATGTTGTTGAAGGCCTCTCAACTTGTTTTTTTCAGATAAATAGTTGGACTTCTTACATGGCCTCTTAAGGTCCCAAAAGACCATGGTGGAAGCTTTCTTAAACTTTAGGCCATTACATTCTGTTAGTCCAATCACAGTCCAGCCCATATTCAAAACAATGTCAAATAGTTTGTAAATACCTTTAATATTCCATATTTAGTGTAAGATTTTAAACCAAAACAATATTAATATTTAAATGTTTGATTTATCAAATACGTATTTATTGACTGTCCATTATGTGCAGTCAGAATTTAATAGTACATGATTGAAGACATTTATGATCCTTGCCTTCAAGTTGCTTACAGCTTAAATTTGTATGGGCTGTTGGAGAAGTGATAGGTAAACAGAAAATTATGAAATAATATGACAATTACTTTAATGGAGGCATGTACAAAGGCAGCTGGGAGCATAGAGGAGGGGGCAGGAAGAACTCAGGGAAATTCTCCCAGAAGAGAGAGCAATTTAATTGATTACAAAAGGCATAGTGTGAGCTTGTCACACAACCTGCTGGATAATATTGTTCACTGCCATCTTTTTGCCCCATTGTACTTGCACATATTTCTTTTATAGCATTTAGATGATCCATTGTATTCATTTATAGATAAATCTCTCCCATTAGAGAGAAAGCCCCTTGATTGAAGAGAAAATGACTTGTTCATCTCTGTATTTTGATGAGTAAATAAATTATCCTAAATATGAATGTTTTATGAAAGAGAAAAAAATGGAATAATCTAGGAGATCCTTTGATTTAATTTTAGCATCCAATTTATGAGGATACTTTAGATTACAGTTCCATAAAGTTGTCAAGATATGTGACTTTAGGCAAAAAGGTAGAAACTTTCCTGGGACTCTCTTCAGACTGGGATATGGGATGCATTTTAGCATTATTAAGGAGCCTCTGCAGAGAGAATAGTTGGAAAAGAATTCTTATTTAGATCTGTGTATCTTGTACTGGCAACACCTCTTCCCCAGTCAAAGTACCATGACAGTTAAGAAGTTGGAAACCATTATGAAAAATGAGTTAATATGTGAAAAATTAAAATTAAAAATGATAAAGTAACTAAACAGCAACAATAATTCCAATATGGTAATATTCATTCCACTAATATGGAAGAACATTAAAAATTAAGCAAGGAACTTTGGTTTTAAAAAATAACAAAAAGTTAACAAATATTCTAACAACTGAGGGACTGCTCAGTTTCCATCCTGGAGGGCTCTGTCACATTCCCCAATGGAAAAGCAACAATCCCCCAAGTGCAAGGGCAAAGACCAGTAAAAAAGGATGGTCCAGTGTTGGGTCCTTGATACTGATGATGATGCTTATGAGCCTGTGCACTTGAAATTTCAACTTCACCTAGAGCCGCAGGGTGCTTTTGAGTTACCTCCTGAGAGCTTCCACATCACTCAAATGTGGCCACTCTCTAAGCCAAACTCAGCATATTAATGCATTACCTTCCCTTCAGTGAGGGACATGACTCTGAGGGATAAGCCTCCCTGGTGCTGAGTGATTACAACCAAGCACCACCTGGTGATGCAACTGAAAAAAGACCTTGAATAAAAGGGAGATAATGGTAAAGACAAATGAGTTTATATGGCTAAGAGACTTCAAAATGAGTTGGGAGCTCATCAGAGGGGTCCCATTTATACACATCTCAGCAGGATCTCAGAGAGAGCCAAAGTAGATACAACCCCAGGTAGTGATGCTCCTGAGGGCTACAGAGACACCCAGGTCCTACAGTCATGGAAGATGGCTCTGGAGTTCAGAATCTTGCCAGTGGTCCTTACTTTGGAACTTGTGCGCCTGAGTATGAATGACTTTGTCTCAGCTGTGACTTCTCTACACATGCCTCTTTTGCTACTTTTACTGAACCTGTGGTTGACACTGAGGTTAATGTAAGCCCAGGAGACTTGAATCCCTGGACTGTCCATGTGCCAGCTGGGCCCTGAGCCTCAGCAGAGTTGCTAAACCCACTTTCCAGTTCTTTGGACTTACCAAGATCAGCTAACAAGGAGGTAAGGGTGGTCAACCAACACACCAAGGAACTTATAGAGTCTGCAACTGTAAGCAGGAGAATCCCATCCATCGGCCATGTGAGATCTCAGCCCCCTCACAATTTAGAGGTGGAGTGGACATTGCCATCCCATTGTCCTCAGGATGGGGGAAGAAAATATGGATTAGAGTGGAAAAACAAACCTATAAAAGTGTACAGTGCAAAATAGAAACCATATTATAAACCATTTACCATGCTTTGTTTCAATGCCTCAATAATTGCACAATAATTTTAACAAATGTACCATCCACATGTAAAATGTTATTAATAAGGGAGAGTGTAAAAGGGGAAGGGCTTTGGGTATATAAGAATCTCCTATATTTTCTGTATGCCTTTCAAAGTTAAATTGAAAAATAGAATAAAATAAATGAAAAAAAAGCCTTCCTTCACTCAATTTCTCTGGTTTGAGGAACAGACAGAGAATGCCAAACCTCTTCAAAGATCCATACAGAGATAACCAAAGCAGAGTGCACTTCTCAGGATTCATCAGATACTTTCATATTAGATTCCCACGTGGCTAAAGACAGTCTTAGTCACTTTCTAGTTTAGTCAGTAGTAGCAAAACTATAAAAACAGACTCCACCTCCACAAAGAAACATCTACTAATCCAGCTACACTTGTTATCAAAACTCTGGTATTGAATTATTATTTGACAGAGAGAAATAATAACTACTTAGCTCAGAAATCTATTCAAGAACATTTGAATGACTCCTATTATGGGAAGTTATTGAGTGGTTCTAGAGGAAAGTATGCAATTTTCATATACTTGTAAAATTCAGATACACTGTCTTTCACTTCCAGCCATTAATGCCTGTAATAAAGAGTCCTGTGATGGGCAAGATAGGATTATGGTGGAAAAAGAAAAGTAAACATGAACATAATAAATTAATGACTTAATAACTGCTATCTCTTTAATAAGAATCCCAAATTCTTCTTTTTTTTTTAAGATTTATTTATTTCTCTCTCCTTCCACCCCCACCCCGGTTGTCTGTTCTCTGTGTCTATTAGCTGCGTCTTCTTTGTCCACCTCTGTTGTTGTCAGTGGCATGGAAATCTGTGTTTCTTTTTGTTGCATCATCTTGTTGGGTCAGTTCTCCGTGTGTGTGGCACCATTCCTGGGCAGGTCGCACTTTCTTTCGCGCTGGGCAGCTCTCCTTACAGGGCGCACTCCTTGCAGGGAGCACTCCTTGCAGGGCACACTCCTTGCTCGTGGAGCTCCCCTATGCAGGGGACACCCCTACATGGCAGGGCACTCCTTGCACGCATGAGCACTGCGCATGGGCCAGCTCCACATGGGTCAAGGAGGCCCGGGGTTTGAACCGCAGACCTCCCATGTGGTAGACGGATGCCCTAACCACTGGGCCAAGTCCTCTTTAGCTACGGGCCTGTCCCTTCCATCTTTCTCTCCTCTGTGTATAATTAGCATGAACATTTCCCCTGGTTGAGAATTTTTGCCCATATTTACACAATTATATTTTCATTTGAAAGTATTTATGTGAATAAAACATGCTTATGATTAAAACTAAAGAAAAACAGAAATGGATTTTTTTTACATTTTTCCAAAAGTCTTTGGCTTATAATGAAGATTATTAAAAATGTTTTGGCAAGCTTCCTTAAATGTTGTTGGCTAAACAAATATATGTATGTAACTTTCATATTACATTTATTGACACATCATAATACTTTAGGGAAGATAAAATATTTATCTTTAATACAAAACCATTATTACCATAATATTTCACAAATGACTTGCCAATTTCCACCATTATAATAAAATTCAAATCATCCCTAACGATCATGCAAGTCAGAAGTAAAGACAAAATAAAAGGACCATGTTAAAAGGAAAATTAAAATCTATTCATCATTGCCCAGTTTTATTTTTTTAATATACACAACATTAGATAAAATCTTCAGGAGTGTGGCCTTCTTTCAGTCTTTTTAAAAAAATATTTAATGAAGTATGTCATTCACATATAAACATACATCAACAATAAATGTATAGTAAAAATTTTAAACTTACAAAATAAGCATGCAGAACATCATTCCAGACTGGGACCACATACATCACACCCCCAACAACACCTTGCATTGTCATGATACATTTATTGCAAACTGTGCAAGAGCATCATCAAAATATTGCTATTAACAACAGTGAATATCTTACATTTACTGTATTTTCCCCAACTCACCAATTTTTTAAGCAAATCAATTTTATTCATGCATATTAATAAATCATAAAATTTATCCAAATTGTACAATGAATACTATTATTTGGTATAATCACATTGGTGTACATTCATCACTTCAATCATTATTAAAGCTTTTTCATTATTCCAATAATAATCTTTTTTTTAAATAAAATGAGCCTATAATACCTGAAGACCTCTTATCCTTAAAAATTCTTGCTCCCCACATATTTGCATCTATTTTCTTCTCAATATATATTCTGATAGCAGATACAGGAAATTACTGTTCAATAATAAGCACTAACCATTACTTAGTCCTTACAATATGCCAGGCAATGTTTTGTTTAATATAATAGCCTTAATATTACAAATATTAATATATGTATAGATAACACATAACATTCATTGAGTGCTTACTATGTCTCAGATATTATTTTAAGTACTTTCTATATACTAATTCATTTAATTCTAACAGCCATTTGAGGAAACATAATCATCTGTTGGGGATTTAATTCTTACCTCCACAAAAGAAATGATCAAATCTTAATCTGAGTTCCTGTGGTTGTGAATCAATTAATAAATATAAATATAATAAATTTATTATAAATAAATAAATTGAAAATACTATTAGCTAAAGTATGGCCAAATTGAATCAGCATGGGCATGAATTCTGGTAGCCTAGAATTATGACTGAAGGCCTTATAAATAACGGAAATTCAGACACATTCCACAGTAAAATCCAGAAACCTGAAGAGCAAAACAACAAATCAACAGAAATTAGCAGAAGCCAGAGAAGAGAAAGGGATTACCACATGAAGGAGGGCGATCATTACCAGAATGCTACCAACCCCTGGAAGAAAACATGGCCTTGCTGAATATTTTGATTTTGCATTTCTAGTTTTTAAAACCATGAGACAATAAATTCTTTCTCTTAAATCAATCAACTCTGTGTCATCTGTCATAGCATCCCTGACAAACCACCATATCATCCTAATTTTATAAGATAGTTAAGGCATATAAAGACTAAATACCATATGATATCAAGAACAAGAGCAGTAAAAGAAAAAATAAATGAATTGGACTTCATCAAAATTAAAAACTTTTGTGCTTCAAAGGATACCATCAAGTTATAAAAGTACAGTTCACATATGGGGAAAAAATCTGCAAATAATTTATACTTGATAAAATACTCTTATCCAGATTATATAAAGAATTGTTACAAGTCAATAATAAAAAAGAAAAATGACCCAATTAATGGCCAAATATCTGAATAGACATTTTCTCCAAAGAATAAATGGGCAATAAGCACATGTGAAAAGATGTTCAACATCATTACTAATCAGGGAAATGCAAATCAAAACTACAATGAGACACTACATCCACTAGGATGGATTTAATTTAAAAAAGCAGATAATAACAAGTGCTGACAGGGTGTGGAAAACTTAGAACCCTCATACACTGTTGTTGAGAATGTAAAAGATAAAAGGTACAGCTTCTTTGGAAAATTGTTTGGCAGCTCCTCAAATGACTATACATAGAGTTACCATATGACCAACAATTCCACTTCTAGATATATATATTTAATGTGAAATTAAAACTTATGTCCAATAATAATAATATATAAAAACAAACTTTGAAATAATGAAAATGATCTAATAATGATTAAAGAGATGAATGCACAACTATGTGATTGTACCAAATGCCATTGATTGTTCACTTTGGATGAATTGTGTGTTTATGTATATGTATCAATAAAATTGATAAATTACCAAGAACATTTCCAAGCAAAAACATGTATAGAAATATTTATAGCAGCTTTACTCAAAATAGCCAAAATATGGAAACAATTTAAAATGGCTATCAACTGATGAATGTATTAACAAAATGTAATCTATCTTTAAAATGGAATATTATTCAGCCATAAAGAGAATAAAGCACTGATACATGTAAAACATGGATGGATCTTGAAAACACTATGCTAAATGAAAGAAGCCAGTCACCAAAAAAAATCATATTACATGATCTTATTCATATAAAAGGACATAATAGGGAAATCTGCAAAGGCAGGAAATAGAATATCATTTGCTTAGAGCTCAGTTTTGGAGGGAATAGGAAGAGAGAGGATGATACTAGAAGGGAATGGGGTTTCTTTTTGAGGTGATGAAAATATTCTAAAATTGAATTAATGGTTACAAATATCTCTGATTATAGTAAAAAAACATTGAATTGTACTCTTTAAAAGTTAAATGTTATAGATAAACGATACATGAATATGTAAGACATGGTCTTTTCCTTCAGGGAGCTTTCAATGTAGGTAATTTAGAGTGCAGAGGAAGACATGGTTAATGCCAAATGGGTAAGAATATTTAAATTGAGCTGTGAATATTGCCTTTTTGGTAAGAAAAGAAGTGAGAAATGAGTATTACACACTGGAAACATGACAAAGTGAATGGAGCCATAAAAAGACATGGTTAACTGTGATTAAAGCATAAGATGAAATTGCGAAGTTAATTTGGGACTAGATGGTGATAAACCTTAAATACCATTGATAGGAAATTGGAAATTTTTTCTGAAGGGATGTGGTGGTAGTGATAAGTGAATGGATGAGACAGAATGACAGCAGTGAAGATTTTTGTGTAGTTTGTAAAATAAAAGTTCATAATAATAGTGCTTTATGAACTAGAATGTTTTATGCTCCCCATTGTGACAGAGTTGGACTCAGTTGTGGTTTCCCTACACATGGCTCTTCTTTTTTTTTTTTATTGACTTTGTAATAATATTACATTAAAAATATATATGTGAGGTCCCATTCAACCCCACCCCCCCACCCCCCCCTCTCCCCCCCCCCCCCCCAACAACACTCGTTCCCATCATCATGACACATCCATTGGATTTGGTAAGTACATCTTTGGGCACCTCTGCACCTCATATACATTGGTTCACATCATGGCCCATACTCTCCCCCATTCCATCATGTAGGCCCTGTGAGGATTTACAATGTCCGGTGATTACCTCTGAAGCACCATCCAGGGCAGCTCCATGTCCCGAAGACGCCTCCACCTCTCATCTCTTCCTGCCTTTCCCCATACCCTTTGTCCATTATGTCCACTTTTCCCAATCCAATGCCACCTCTTCTATGTGGACACTGGATTGGTTGTGTCCATTGCACCTTTATGTCAAGAGGAGGCTCAGATTCCACCTGGATGCTGGATGCAATCCTCCCATTTTCAGTTGTAATCACTCTAGGCTCCATGGTGTGGTGGTTGTCCTTCTTCACCTCCATCTTAGCTGAGTGTGGTAAGTCCAATAAATCAGATGTAACATTAAAAAATATATATAAAGATAAAAAAGAATGCAAGCAGACACAGAAGAACATACAACGAATGGACAAAGAGAGCAGACAATGGGGGCAAGGGAAGGGGAGAGAAATAAATAAAAAATAAATCTTTAAAAAATATATATTGTTAAATCATATTTGTTTTTATTATTAAATGGACATAAACATTTGCTCCCACAAAATATTGTAATTAAATAATGTGAAAGAAAAAAAAAACTAATGACAGAAGTTGTTGATGTGGGAGGAGTGGGCAGTGTGAAATGTGGGGTGTATGGGAACCTCTTATATTTTTAATGTAGCATTTTGTGTGACTTATGTATCTTTTAAAAAAGATAATAACATAAATTTAAAAATTTTTTAAAGTAAAAAAATACCCTTAGGGATGTGAAGAACAGCTGGCTGAAGAGTGCCACCTGCTGATTGCATTACGAAAGCACAGGTTTGGTGAGCCAAAGAATTTTTTTTTTTTTTAGTTCTGTCATTGATTAATCTGGGACCCCAGAGAGAGATAAGTTATTTGCCTGATAGTTTACAACAGAAGAGAGCCGAGCACCTGAGCAGCTGAGAAGGCCCAAAAAGAAACAAGCCCTATCCCAGAGTCCAATATAAGATGACCTGAGAGACCAGAGAAAGATTTTCCGCCACCTAGCTTCAACACATGACAGCTGACTTGGTGAGAAAGTACCTCTTATATTACCTTGATTTGGACTTTCCACAACTTTGGGACTGTAAGCTTTTACCCCAAATAAATACTCTTTATAAAAGCCAACGGATTTCTGATACTTTGCTTAAGCATCCCTTTTGGCTGACTAATACAAACAATGTACTTGGATAATATATATCCCAGAGACTTAAATCTTTGTTTGTTCACATAAGAGTTGAACCCTGAAACTCAACGGAGCCACAACAACCACTCTCCAGTTCATCGGACCCTCCAGGGCAACTAACAAAAGGGTGACGGTGGACAATATCCACCGCAAAAAACAGAATATCCACAAATGAAAGCACGTCAGTTCCATCCATCTGTCCCATAGAATCCAAGCCCCTTCTCAATCAATCATGACTTGTTCAATGTTCGGTTAAATCCTCATATCGAGCACTATTTTCCAGGGACTCGCCTTCCAGAAATTCAGACTTTTCTCGTCGATCAATTTCTGGTTTCTTTGTGCTCAGGAGTTCAGTTCTCAGCTTATCCCTTTCCTCTCATGTCTTTGTATAAGTTATAGGAGAAACCAGTCAGCAGTTCCCACATTATTTTGGAACGCTCCTCATTTAAATATCCAATATCATCACTTTCATATTCTGCCTTCCATTCAACCAGGACTCAAATTTTTCAAATTCTTTGTTACTTTTAAACAAAAGTCGCCTTTCTTCCAGTTTACAATGACACATTCATGATTTCTGTCTAGAGCCTCACACAAAGTAAATTTAACATCAAGATTTCTACCAACAGTCTCTTCAAAGCAGTCTAGGACTTTTCCATCAATCACCTCACAATTCTTCTGGACTCTATCCTTACACAGGTTTTCTATTTTTTTTATTTTTTTATTTAACACTTTTTAAAATTAAAGGTAATAGATCACAAGGAACATTACATTAAAAAACTCCCCACCCCCACCTCATCATTTTTGTAAATTTTGAAGATATGTTCATCATTTTTGAAGATATGTTCATCTCATAAAATGTTACATTAAAAAATATAAGAGGTTTCTGTATAACCCCCACCTCCCCACCCCACTCCACCCACCCCACACCAACAACCTACCCCATCATCGTGACACACTCATTGCACTCAGTGAACATATTTTGGAGCAATGCTGTGCTACATATATAATAGTTTACCCTGTGGTTCACACTCTCCCCCAGTACATTCAGTGGGTTATGGCAGGATATATAAAGTCCAGCATCTGACCCGGCAATATCATTTAGGACAACTCAAAGTCCCAAAAATGCCCCCACATCACATCTCTTCTCTACCTCTCCCTGCCCTCAGCAACTACCGTGGTCACTTTCTCCACCTCAATGCAACAATTTCTTCTGTTACTAGTCACAATAGTTTTATAGTAGAATATCAGTAAGTCCACTCTAATCCATATTTTTTTCAATAATTATCTTTTCTTTATTTTTTTAATGTCACATTAAAAAAAATGAGATCCCCACATACCACCCCACCCTCCTCTCTCCACTCCTCCCACATCAACCTCTTTCATCATCATGGCACATTCATTGCATTTGGTGAATAAATTTTGGAGCACTGCAGCACCACATGGATAGTGGTTTACAGTGTAGCTTATACTGTCCCCCAGTCCCCTATATTTTATTCCTCATTCTGTGGACCCTGGGATGGTGATGTCCACTCCACCTCTAAATCAAGAGAGGGCTTAGATTCTACATGGATGATGGATGCAATTCTTCTGCCTGAAGTTGTAGGCACTCTTGATTCCCTGGTGTAGTGGTTGACCACAATCACTTCCCCATCAGCTGACCTAGGTAATTCCAAAGAACAATAGAGTAGGAGCTGCAAACCTGCTGAAGCTCAGGGCCCATGGGCACATGGGCAGTCCAGAGATTCAAGTCCCCTTATTATATACTATCCCTAGTTCCAAGCACAGGCTTAGTAAAAGTGACAGAAGAGGCATGTGTAGAAAGGTTACATCTGAGTCTAGCTCCATCACACTCAGGAGCACAAATTCCAAAGCAGGGCCTCAGACATGGCACAGAATTCCATATCCATCTGGCATGACCATATACCTTGTGGATCTCCATAGCCATCAGGAGAACCAGTACCTAGGGTTGTATGTACTTTGGCTCTTTCTGGGATCCTGCTCAGGTGTGCATAAATGCCACCATCTGATGATCTCCTGATCCTTTTTGAAGACTCATAGCCATGTAAACTCATTTGTCTTTGCCATTTCCTACTTTGATTCAACGTCAAAAAGCAGTTTTTAACACATGTTCCTACATGTAGGCTGAGATATAATGCTGGTCTGAGTTGACCCTTTGATTCAAGGTCTCTTTCTAGTTGCATCACCAGTGAGTGATTGGTAGTAATCCCTTGGTGCCAGGGAGCCTTATCCCCAGGAGTCATGTCCCATGCTGGGGGGAAGGTAATGCATTTACATGCTGAGTTTGGCTTAAAGAGTGGGCCAAAGAATTTTGATGGCCTTTAGGATCTACTTCCCTGGGCACAATGCAACCATCAAAACATCCTTTGTGAATTCTAAGGCCTGGTTTTTACAGGGAAATGGATCTGTGAAATCTGTCTTCAGGAGAGCCTTATTACCAAAATTAGTCCACTAAGGTACAGAAGATAGGGGAAATGAAAGGAGTGTTAAAAATACAGAAAGGTAAATTTTTTTAAAAATCAGTAGTGGTTAATATCCCCAAAGGAGGAAAGGGGACCTGAATCTTTCTCCTGGGGATGAAATTAATGCACAAATAGTGCAATCTCAAAAATCGTACAATATGCTCAGGGCAAGAATCAGATTAATAAGGATTGAAAATCTAATTAGTTAATCATGATCCAGTATAAATGTCTAAAATAATTTGAATCAGGTGTCAAAGAGGAGTCTTAACATAAATTCACTAATAAGAAAGCCCTAGGCTAGAGAGAAAATTTGAGCCCAGAATAAACAGATCAAGAAATCAAGTGCAGAGATGCCAGCAGAAATTTACAAGCCAAACTAAGAAAACAGGAATATTTGGCTCAATCAAAAGAAAAAAATTAAAGCTCCAGATGAGATACAGGAATTGAGAAAACTAATTATTGATGGTCAAACAAACTTCATGAATAAATTCAATGAGATGGTTAAAGAAATTACGGATATTAAAAAGACACTGTGAGGGGAAACGGACTTGGCCCAGTGGTTAGGGCGTCCGTCTACCACATAGGAAGTCCATGGTTCAAACCCCAGACCTCCTTGACCCTTGTGGAGCTGGCCCATGCGCAGTGCTGATGCGCGCAAGGAGTGCTGCACCACGCAGGTATGTCCCCCGCGTAGGGGAGCCCCACGCGCAAGGAGCACACCCGTAAGGAGAGCCGCCCAGCACAAAAGAAAGAGCAGCCTGCCCAGGAATGGTGCCGCCCACACTTCCCGTGCGGCTGACAACAACAGAAGGTAACAAAGAAACAAGATGCAGCAAATAGACACAGAGAACAGACAACCGGGGGAGGGGGTGGGGATTAAATAAATAAATAAATCTTTAAAAATAAAAAATAAAAAATAAAAAGACACTGTGAACACAAAGAAAAATTTGAAAGCATGCAAAGAAAAATAACATCTTATGGTAATGAAAGACAATATAAATGAAATTAAAAATATTAACACACTGGATGCCAACAACAGCAGATTTGAAGAAGCAGAAGAAAGGATTTGTAACCTAGAAGACAGGGATTCTGCAGAGGAACACATAGAAGAACAGGTAGAGAAAGGAATGGAAAAATTAGACCAAGGCCTCAATGAATTGAAAACTTACCTAAGAATCAAGGATAAAGGAGTTTGAAAGTGAAAGGATGAGAAAAAAAAATTCCACATGTACATTAACAAAAAAATTCTGGAATAGTTATATATATATAGAATAAGATACACTTTAAAAGAAAATCTGTTATTAAAGACAAGGAAGGATATTATATATTAATAAAAGGGTAAATCCACCAGGAAAAAGTAACAATCATAAATATATATGCATCTAACCAGGGTTCCCCAAAATACATAAGGCAATCACTGATAAAACTGAAACAAAAAATAGATGTGTCTACAATAATTTTGGAGATCTAAAGACAACACACTGATTGGATAGAAAATCTGAGTAGAGAATCAATAAGGACACAGAGAACTTTAATAATAGGATTGTTACAGTTTGAAGTTCCTTTATGTATCTCAAAAAGAAAAAGATTGATTTTTCACTAATGGTGTTTGAAGCGATCTTGATTGGACTAAGTCAGTGAGATGTAATTCAGGTTGAGTTTCCAACCTCTTGCTGGGTCTTATATAAATGAAGACACACAGAGAGAAACACAGGAAAAGGTAACTGTGTGGAGCCACCATTTTTGATCCTGTCATGTAGAGAGAGCACTTGAACAGCACTTAAAAACAAAGCTAGTTAGGTTAATGCTTCAGCTAGGCCAGATAACTATGCCCAGTTGTTTGTTCAAGCAAGCATTGGGCTAATTGTAATACAAAGACATTTATGAACTTTAATCATCAGTGAGCTGATTGCATAGATGACTGATTACATCTACAATCAACGAAGGAGATTGCTGTCTAGCAATGAGTGACATTTTACCCAATCAGTTGAATGCCTTAAAAAGGGGAAGTGATTTCAGCATTCAAAGAGAATCTTCCAGCTCGACTTCAGACAGGCAATGCATCCAGAGAACTGGAGCCATTGGTTTCATTTTTCTTTTCCTATTTGTATTTGGCTATTCTGGGCTTCTTTTCCTTCCAAATAAATTTCATCATTAGCTTTTCTAATTCAGTAAAAAAAAATGATGTGGTAATTTTTATTGGAATTGCATTAAATCTGTAAATCAGTTTGGGTAGGATAAACATCTTAATGATGTTTAATCTTCCTATCAGTGAACAGGGACTATTCTTGCATTTATTTAGGTCTTCTTTGATTTCCTTTAACAGAGTTGTGTTGTATTCTGTGTACAAGTCATTTACATCTTTTGTTAAATTTATTCCTAGGTATTTGATTCTTTCAGTTGCTAATAAAAAGGGGATTTTCTTTGTTGGTTTCCTTCTCAGATGGCTTATTGTTGGTGTATAGAAATGTTACTGATTTTTACACATTAATCTTATAACCTGTCACTTTATTGAACTCATTTGTAAGCTCTAGAAGCTGTTGTATTTTTCTCAGGGCTCTCGAGATCATGTCATCTACAAAAAGTGAAATTTCTACTTCTTCCTTTCCAATTTGGATGTTTTTTTTTTCTTGCCTAAGTTCTCAAGCAAATACTTCTAACACAATGTGAAATAAGAGTGGTGAAAGTGGGCATCCATGCCTTCTTCAAGATCTTAGTTGGAAATGTTTTAAGATTTCACCATTGAATAAGATATTAGCTCTGGTGTTTTTTTGTTGTTGTTGTTGTTTTTTATATTCCCTTTATCATGTTGAGGAAGTTTCCTTCTATTCCTATCTTTTGCACTGGTTTTTCTCAGGAAATGGGGCTATATTTTGTTGAAAGTTCTTTCTGCATCTCTGGAGATTATCATGTGATTTTTTTTTCTTTTTATCAGTTTATGTTGTGTATTACATTGATTGATTTTCTTAGGTTGAACCATTCTTGCATACCAGGATGGAAGCCCACTTGGTCATGGGGTATAATTCATTTTAAGTGTTATTTAATACGATCAGCAAGTACTTTGTTGAGTATTTTAGCATAGAGGTTCATTAGAGAGATTGATCCATAGTTTTCCTTTCTTGTGGCATCTGTTTGACTTTGGTAACAGGGTGAGTTTGACAGCATAGAATAGAGAGGCAATGTTCTCTCCACCTCTCTTTTTTGGAAGAGTTTAAGCAGGATTATTGTTATTTCTTTCTTGAATGTTTGGTAGAATTCATCTGTGAAGCACTGGGTCCTGGGTCCTCCTTTCTTGGGAGGTTTTTGATGAATAATTCAATCTCATTACTTGTGACTGGTTTGTTGAGTTAATAAATTGCTTCTTTTGTCATTGTACCCTGCTTGTGTGTTTCTAGGAATTTGTCAATTTCCTCTAAATTATCCATCTTGTTAGCATACAATTTTTCAAAGTATACTCTTATGATACTTTCTATTTCAGCAGGGTCTGTTGTGATATCCCATTCTGCATTTCTTATTTTAGGTATTTGCATCTTTTCTCTTCTATTCCTTTGTTAATTTACTAAAGGATTGCCAATTTTATTTATCTTCTCAAAGAACAAGCTTTTGGTTTAGTTTATTTTTTTCTAGAGCTTTTTTAATTTTTAATTTCATTTAGTTCTGGTCTAATTTGATATTTCCTTCTTTCTTCTGCTTTTGGTATTGCTTTATTTTTCTTTTTCAAGTTCCTTCAGGTGTGCAGCTAAGTCTTTGATTTTAGCTCTTTCTTCTTTTTTAATATAGGTATTTTGGCTATAAAGTTCACTCTCAGTAAAACTTTTGCTGCATCCCATAAGTTTTGATGTGTTGTGTTGCCATTTTCATTTGTTTCAAGGTAATTACTGATTTCTTTTGTGATTTCTTCCTTGATGTCCTGTTTGTCTAAGAAAGTGTTATTTAACTTCCGTATCTTTGTGCCTAATCTGCTTCACTGCTCCTTCTTAATTTCCAACATCATTCCATTGTGGTCAGAGAAATTACTTTACATAATTTCAATCTTTCTGAATTTATTGACAGTTGTTCTGTAGCCTATCATGTGTCAATCCTAGAGAATCATCCATGTACACTCAAGAAGAATGTATATCCTGCTGTATTTGGGTATAATGATTTGTATATGTCTATTAGGTCCAGATCCTCTAATGTAGTTTTCAAAGTCTATGTTTCTTTATTGATTCTCTGTCAATATGTTCAGCTTAATAATAATAATTGCATATTAAAGTCTCCCAGTTTAATCGTAGAGACATTTATTGTTCCACTTAGATTTCCAGTGATTGTCCCATGTATTTTGAGGCACCCTGCTTAGGTGCATAAATGTTTATGATTGTTCTTTCTTCTTGATAAATTACCATTACCCCTTTTATTAATATATATTATCCTTCTTGGTCTCTTACAACAGTTTTGCATTTGAAGTCTTTTTTGCCTGATATTAGTAAAGCTACCCCTGCCCTTTTTTGTTTTGTGTGTGCGTGTAAAATAGTGTTCCAATAATTCACTTTCAGCCTTCTTGCATTCCTGGGTCTATGGTGGGTTTCTTGAAAACAGCGTATAGATGTGTCATATTTTCTTATCCATTCTGCCAATCTGTGCCTCCTGACTTGTGAGTTTAATCCACTAACATTCAATGTTATTACTGTCAAGGAATTACTTACATTAGCCATATTTTCTTTAAGTTTATTATGCCATATGTTTTTTTATTTCTCTTTTTTAGTTGTTCTTACACTCCTTCAACCCTCTCCTGTTTATCCTTTCAACTTGCAGAATTTCTTTCAGTATTTCTTGAAGGGCAGGTTTCTTATTGACATACTCTCTTACTTAATTTTCACACTTTTTAAATTAAAGTTAATAGATAACAAAGAACATTGCACTAAAAAACATTAAAAAAACAACAAACATAAGAGGTTCCCATATACCCCAATCCACACCCCCACCTCATCATTTTTTAAATTGTATTTTTGAAGATACATACATAACAAAAAAGTTACATTAAAAATAGGAGGTTCCAATATAATTTCTGTTTATCTGTGAATATTTTGAACCCTCCCTTATTTTTGAATGTCAGCTGTTATCCAGCAGACAAGTCTTAGATGGCAGTTTTTTGGTTTTTTTTTCTTCCAGCACTTTAACTTTGTCATACCACTGCCTTCTTGCCTCCATGGTTTCATATCATAAATCAGCACATAATCTTATTGAGCTTCCCTTGTATGTGATGGATCTCTTTTCTCTTGCTGTTTTCTGTATTCGTTCTTTGTCTGGAGCATTGGACAATTTGACAAATACATGTCTTGGAATAAGCCTGTTATGATTTATATTTTTGGGGGTGTGCTGTGCTTCCTCAATGTATATGTCCATCTCCATGAAGAGCGTTGGGAAGTTTTCAGCCATTATTTCCTCCCACATACCTTCTGCCCCATTTCCCTTCTATTCTCCCTCTTGGCTGCCTAATGCATACATTTATGTGTTTTGTGATGTCATTCAAATCTTTTTATCTATCTGTTTGATTTTAGGTGTGATGTCTTCCAAATAGCTGACTCTTTCCTCTGCCTTTTCAAATTTGATTTCTTGGATTATGCCATTCATCACCATCATATCCATTATGTTTTTATGTGTGTTTATGCTTTCTTCAGTATGTTCTCTCAGTGTCTTCTAAAAATCCTTAATCTCTTCTTTCAATTTATTAAGTTGACTCATGATATTCCTTTGGACATCTCTACCTTGTTCTTCCAAGTTCTGCATCTCCTTCTGGTTTTTAGTTTGTTCACTGGACTGGGCCATGTCTTCCTGTTTCTTAGTATGGCTTGTAATTTCTTGTTGTTGTCTAGGTACGTTTATCTTGATGGGTTTATTAAGCTGATTAGGTTCTCTCTCTACTCTCGGATTTTATTTTGTTGTTGTTTTTGTTTGGGTGTGATAAGGTTTCACTTTGACACTTCATTCCTCTTATTCTCTATCCTTGCTGTTGTCTGTGTTCTGTTCAAAAATAATTAAGACTAGTGAAAAGGAAAGAAATAGGAAGATAAAAATAATAACAATACTAAGAGTAAAACGAAGGAGAATGGTACGAGACCTAGGAAAATGAATAATTTACAAGAGTAAGAAGTACAGAGTAATATGATTTAAAAGTGGAATAGAAAAATTGAAAGGAAACAAAGAGTAGAGTAAAATATATGAATGAATTAAAAGGCTGGAATGATGATAAAGGGGAAAAGAAAAAAATTAAAGGGGGGAGGTAGAAAAGAAAGAAAATAGAGAAAAAAGAAGAGAGAGAAAAACAAAAACAAGAAAACTTGAAGACCAAACAAAAAGTTTTGGAATAAAAGCACAACAACAAAAAACAGAAGATAGGAAGATGAATGAGAGAAAAGAAACAGCATAAGTAGAGAAAATCAGTAAGTAAACCATAAAAAAAAGGGGGGGGGGAGACAAGGCAAACAAGAAAGCAGACAGCAGAAACTCATTTAAAAAAAGGAGAAAGGGAAAAAATACAAAAAATAATAAACACAGATAAACAGTTTTCTGTCTCATACCCCTAAGTATCTTCTCAGGCTACTGGTGTTCATCAATGAATCACCCTGTCACCTGCCCTCTGCAGGTTTTGAAACAGATTTTAGTTAATAAAATAAGGAAATAAAGAAAAGAAAAAGAAATAAGTGATCCAATAAAAGCTAATACAAAAAGAATGTCTACATGTTCTCTGTCATAAAATTTCAGCTAGATAACTGATGACCCAATGGATCACTTCTCTAAGAAGAGCTGGGAATTTTACCAGGGACCACATATCTGTAAGGTAGGAATTCTTCTACTGAGCTAACCTGTCTCCTTAGCTTAGTCTTTCAGAAAGGTATCCACACCCTTTACCCTTGGGCAGGTTAGGTTCCTTGCAGTTTGCTACAGTTCTGCAGATTAGGAGACTGTATTTCAATGCCTCCTCTCAGATCTACTTCTGCTCTTCACCTGGGCAGCTGGGTGTGACAGCTTTCCTGAGGCGATGCCACTCCCTACTGAGGTGGTGTCCTTTCTGATATTCAAGAGGAGCTCAGCTGGCTAAATTCACCAAAAAGAAATCATTCTCTAAAATCTCTGACCCCTCAACCTACCCAAGAATCTGCCCACACACTTCATTCAGAGCTGGAAGCAAGTGGCTCCACCTACACCTTTTGCCCTGAGGGCAGGATATGTTGCCCCCTTCAGGTACAGAGCCAAGCAACTCATGAATTTCCTGTGGCTACTTTAACATTCCAGTACCCTCATAGATGACTCAAACCACATTCCATTTCTATATTTATCCTAAGCAATTGGCAGAGAGGAAGACCTCTGTTCTCCTGTCAGTAAGATGTAATTCAACAGGAGTTTTACCCTCACTTCATATCTCACGGGGAGGGGAGGGGAGAACTTTCCAGTGACCAGGAGGTTTAAGAACACATTAGGGAAGCAGACTTAGCCCAGTGGATAGGGCGTCCATCTACCACATGGAAGATCTGTGGTTCAAACCCTGGGCCTCCTTGACCCATGTGGAGCTGGCCCATGTGCAGTGCTGATGCATGCAAGGAGTGCCCTGCCATGCAGGGGTGCCCCTGCATAGGGGAGCCCCATCTGCAAGGAGTGCACCCCATAAGGAGAGCTGACCAGTGCAAAAGAAAAGTGCAGCCTGCCCAAGAGTGGTGCCAAACACACAGAGAGCTGACACAACAAGATGATGCAACAACAAAAAAAAACACACAGATACCCATGCCGCTGACAACAAAAGCAGACAAAATAAGAACACACAAGAAATGAACACAGAGAACAGACAACTGGGGCAGAGCAGGGGGAAGGGGAGAGAAATAAAAAAAAAAAACACATGATTAGTTGTTTTGGCTTCTTAGTTTCTCTGTCCCTCACTTTCCTGGGTATTGTGAAGGAATGCCCTAGTCTGCTGTTCCCCAAAGCAGGTCCCCAGAGCAGGCTTTGGCTCTTTATCTAATTTTAAAAAATTTGCTTTATTTTTTAAAAAGCTTTAGGTTACATAAGTGTAACATAAATTAATATTATTATAAGGGATTCCATATGTTCCAGTCTTTTCCACTACCACACTTTCCTACATTAGCAACATTCCTTCTTTTTATTTTTTTAATTTTTTCAGTGTTTAGATGAAAATTTTAGGTCCTGTGAAATTTTTTAGCTTATTTTTTCTCTCTTTAATTTTTTAAAAAATGTTACATTCAAAAAATATAAGAGGTCCCCATATAACCCCCATTCCCCTTACCCACTTCTCCCACATCTACAAACTCTTTCATCATCATGGGACATTCATTGCATTTGGTGAATATATTTTGGAACACTTCTGCAGCACATGGTATTGGTTTACATTGTACTTTACACTCTTCCCAGTCCACCTAGTGGCCATGGCAGGACATAAAATGTCCAGCATCTGTCCCTGCAGTAGAACCCAGGACAAATCCAAGTTCTGAAAATGCCCCCTCATCATATCTCTTCTTCACTCTCCCTACACTCAGCAGTAACCATGACCACTTTCTCCACAGCAGTGCCACAGTTTCTTCCATTACTAGTCACAATAGTTCCATAGTAGAATATCAGTAAGTCCACTAGAATCCATACTCTATTCCTTCATCCAGTGGACCCTGGACCTTTTAATAGGAAATGGCTTCATGAACTTCACACCAAAAGCATGAGCAGCAAAAGAACAAATAGAAAAATGGAACTTCCTCAAAATTAAAAATTTTGCACCTCAAAGGAGTTTGCCAAGAAAATGAAAAAACAACCTACCCAATGGCAAAAAATATTTGGTAACCATATATCTGATAGGAGACTAATATCCTGCATATATAAAGAACTCTTATATCTTGATAATGAAAAAACAACCCATTTAAGAAGTGTGCAAGAGATTTAAACAGACACTTCTCCAAAGAAGAAATACAAATGACTAAAAAAAACACGTGAAAAAATGCTCACAATCACTAGCTGTTAGGAAAATGCAAATCAAAACTACAATGAGATACCGTCTCACTCCCATGAGACTGGCAGTTATCAAAAGAACAGAAGACTACAAGTGCTATACAGGATGTGGGGAACGGGAATTTGCATCCACTGCTGGTGGGAATGCAGAAAGATCCAACCATTCTGGAAGACAATTTGGTAATTTCTCAAAAAACTAGCTATTTGCCATACGACCTAGCAATTCCACTGCTGGGTATATACCCAGTAGAACAGAAAACAAGGACACAAACTGATAATTTCACACCTATGTTCATAGTAGCACTATGAACTATTGCCAAAAGTTGGAATCAACCCAAATGCCCATCAACAGATGAATGTAAAAATAAAATGTGGTGCATATACACAATGGAATACTACTCAACTATAAGAAGGAATACAGTACAAACACACATGGTAACATTAATAAGTTGTTTGTTTTTTTTTTTTAGTGTGAGTTAGGCCTGATCTGCCTGACCCAGGGGCCATGTTCCCACAATTACCAGTGTATTCTTAATATCCTTAATCTCATCTTTCAATTCATTAAGTTAATTCATGATATTTGTTTGGGTGTCTTTGATTAGTTGTTCCAAGCTCTGCATCTCCTTCTGTTTTTTTAAATTGTTAGACTGAGTCATGTCTTCTTGTTTCTTACTATGGTTTGTAATTTTTTTTAGTGTCTAGGCCTCTGTTTATCTAGATGAGTTTGCTCATTTGATCAGCTTCTCTAAGGTTTTATTTTGTTGTTTTTTGTGTGTATGTGTGTGCTGTAAGGTCTCACTTAGTCCTTCATTCCTCTTTTTCTATCTTCTTGCTATAGTCTATGTCCCCTGAGAAAAAAAATAGGACTAGCCAAAAAGAAACAGATAAGAAGGGAAAAGGAATAATAGTAATAATAATATAAAAGATAGAAGAGGGGACATACAAGACCTAGGAAAATAAATAACATGTGTAAAACATCATAAGAAGTACAGAGGAATAAGATATAAAAAGTGGAATATGGCAAATGAAAATAGGAACAAATTAGAGAAAAATATATAGAAGTAATTAAAAGCATGGAAAAATGAGAAAGGAGGAAAATAAAAAAGAAAATGAAAAAAAGAAAAATTAGAAGACTAAGGAAAGTAAATGAGGAAAAAAAGAGTGAAAGAAATAAAAATCTTAAAAATTGAAAACCAAAAATATAACAAGGAAAAATAAGGTGGAATGAATGAAAAAAAAAACCCAGAAAACAGAAGATAGAAGATGAAGGAAAGAAAAGAAATAACATTGTAGAAATGTAGAAAAAGCTGGTAAAAGAAGAAAAAGAGGGTAAGAGATAGGGGTAAGACAACAAACAAGAGGGAAAAAAAAGAAGCAACAACACCACCAAAAAAATAAAAATAAAACAAGGAAAAACAGCCTTCCCTTTAGGTCCTTAAGGAGTCCCTTAGGCTGCTGATGTTCCTCAATCAGTCACCATGCCCCCTGAACTCTGCAGGTAATGTAAGAGGATTTAGTGATTAAAACTTTAAAAGTTAAATCACAAAGGAAACTTTAAAAATAAATAAACAGATTCAACTATGGCAGGGGAGGAAAACTGGGGTGGGGTGTTATTGATCAGGGACACATAGTAGGGAGGGAGTTCCCCAGGGCATGTATATAGGGTACTTACAAATGTTCAGCTATATGTTGAGTATTTTCCTAGTAGTTACAGTTACAAATGACAACTGAGGGAGTGCTGAGTTCCTACCCAGGGGAGCTCTATAACATTCCCCAATGGAACAGCAACAATCCCCCAAGTGTAAAGGCAAAGACCAATGAAGAAGGATGGTTCAATGATGAGCCCTTGATACTGATGACTATGCTTATGAGCCTGTGGGCCTGAAATATGAACTAGACCTGGAGCTACAGGGTGCCTGAATTATCTCATGATAGCCTCCATGTTACTAAAATGTGGCCCCTCTCTATACCAAACTCAGCATGTAAATGCATTACCTTCCCCTCAGCATATGACATGACTCTTGGGGATGAGCCTCCCTGGCACTGAAGGATTACTACCAATCACTAACCGGTGCTGCAATTAGAAAGAGACCTTGAATCAAAGGGTCAACTCAGACCAGAAGAATATTTCAGTCTACATGTAGGATCATGTGTGAAAAACTGCTTTTTTGACCTTGAATAAAAGTGGGGAATGGCAAAGATGAATGAATTTACATGGCTATGAGTCTTCAAAAAAGAGTTGGGAGGTCATCAGAGGGGTCACACTTAAACACTCCTCAGCAGGACCCCAGAAAAAGCCAAAGTAGGTTCAACCCCAGTACTGGTTCTCCTGAGGATCCCAGGTTCTATGGTCATGGCAAGTGGCTCTGCAGTTCAGTACTGTGTCAGTGGGCCTAATTTTGAAATTTGTGTTCCTGAGCATGATGAAGTTTGACTCAAATGTGACCTTTCTCCATATGTCTATTCAGTCACCTTTACTGAACCTGTGGTTGGTGCTAAGGTTGGTGTATACTCAGAAGACTTGAATATCTGGAGTGCCTGTGTGCCAGCTGGGCCATGAGCCTCACCAGAGTTGCAACTCCTACCCTCTGGTTCATTGGACTTACCCAGGTCAGGTAACAGGGATGTGAAAATCATCAACCACCACACAAGAGAACTGAGAGTGCCTACAACTGCAAGCAGAAGAATTGCATTCATCATCCATATGGGATCTAAGCCTCCTCTTGATATAGAGGTAGAGGGGGCATCATCATCCCAGGATCCACAGGATGGAGGAATAAAATATTGATTAGAGTGGACTTACCAATATTCTACTATGGAACTACTGTGACTAGTAATGGAAGAAATTATAGCACTGATGTGGACAAAGTGACCCCAGTAGCTGTGGAGGTCAGGGACACGGAAGAAGGGATGTGATGTGGGGGTATTTTCTGGACTTGGAATTATCCTAAATGATATTGCAGGGACATATGTTGGACATTATATATCCTGCCATTAGCCACTGAATAGACTGGGGGAGAGTGTAAACCACAATGTAAACTATTATCCATGCGATGCAATAGTGCTCCAAAACGTATTCACCAAATGCAATGAATGTGTCCCAGTGATGAAAGAGGTTGTTGATGTGGCAGGAGTGGAGTGAGGGGGGGTTGTATGGGAACGTCTTATATTTTTTGCATGTAACATTTTTTTGTGATCTATGTATCTTCAAAAAGTACAATTAAAAAATTGATGGGGTGGGGTGGGGTGGTGGGGAGTGGAGTATATGAGAACCTCTTATGTTTTTTAATGTAATGTTTTGTGTGGTCTATTAACTTTAAAAAATGTAATTAAAAATAAAATAAATAAAATAAAATGCAATAATAATAACAAATTGGGGGAGCAGCAGATCTAAACGTTGTGGTGCCAGCACCGGGCACCCAGATGTCTCAGTGGTAGAGAGGAATAAAGTGAGAGGGGAGATGAGCCAGGTGGACCAGATCACAACCGTTCCAGGAAAAAGAAGAGACACAACCTGGCACTGAAGCAGCTCCATGGAGAGGGGAGAGGGAAGTTGCTCAGGAAGGGTCTGACACCCATCTGTCCTGGAAGAGAGAGGACTGGGTCAGTGAGGGGTGGGTTGACAGGTGCCCAAAAGGTAGAGTTAGAGGGGAGCCATGAGAGACATTTGGTGACCTGTCAGATAATCTAACCCTCCTAAGGAAAAGGGGAGCTGATAAAGGCATCCTGTAAGTTATCAGATGCCAAACAGTCCTGAGAGAAATGGGGGTGGAGAAAAGCAGTTTGTGAGTCATCAGGTAACCAACAGGTCCAAAAAAGTAGGGAGCCAGAAAGCAATCCAGTTGTTTGCCATACACGCAGCTGACTCATGGGGAAGCAGGAGCTATGGGGCAATAATCCTCATGATAGAGAACTTAGAGATTTTTTATTTTTTATTTTTTAAATTATTTATTCTTCATTTTTTCTCTACAACCGAGTAGTTCATCTGTGGAAATTGGGTCATGAGGTGACTTACTGGTGAGCACTGGCAGCCTGAAAGAGTTGCTAGTGACCTGAGCAGGAGGTCTGCTTTTTTCTGTTTATTTTTTAACCATTAGTTTCTCTTTTTTTTTTTCTTATTTTCTTTACATCTTTTCTTTATTTCAACTTGACTTCTTTCTTTCTTTTTCTTTTGTTCCACCTTCTCTTATGCCTCCTCATATTCATTCTTTTCTCCCCTTTCTGGACTTACTTTTTTCCTGCATTTGTATTTATTCCTTTTTATTTTTATTATTTTTCACTCTTAATACTTATTTTTTCCTGGCTCTTTTATGGCTCCTTTTCCATAATTTTTAAATTATTTTTCAATTCTTCCTTCTTTCCCTTTTTTGTGGTAATATTACTTTTTTCAAGGGGACATGGACAACTACAATGATATAAAAGAAATGGAACCAAGTGTTAATGAGTACTCTTAATACAAAACAAATGAAATAATACCCTAGAGTAGAAAGAGAAGCTAACCTACTAAATAAGCCCATTAAGATAAACAGATTCTTACACATAAATAAAATATTACAGATCATAATAAGAAACAGGAAGGCATGACTCAGTCTAATAAACTAAAAAGCAGAAGGAGAAGCAGAACATGGAACAATTAAATAAGGATGTCCAAACAAAAATCATGGATCAACTCAATCAAGTGAAATAAGAGATAAAGGATATTTAGAAGACACTGCGGTAACATACAGAAGATATCATAAACATACATAAATTATAAAATATCTGATGGTGATGAAAGTCATAAGGCAAGAAATTAAAAATATGCTGGAAGCACATAACAGCAGATTTGAACAGGCAGAAGAAATCATTAGTGATATTGAAGAAAGAATATCTGAAATCATACAGTAAAGCAGATAACTTAACAAATATAAATAATTTAGCAGGATCCCCAAGTACAAGGGAGTGCCTAGTGAAGGAAGACAGACTATTTTCCCAGACTCTTCTCTTAATACTGATGATTGTACTTATGAGCCTTATCTTGTGAAATTGAAACTTAGCATGGTATTATATATTGTCTAAGAGTAACCTCCTGAAAGCCTCTTCATTGCTAAAATGTGTCTTCTCTCTAATCCAAGCTGATCATATAAATGCACTACCAGCCCCCCCGCCCCCCCCCCCCCAGCATGGGACTTGGCTCCTGTGGATGAGACTCCCTGGCACGCAAGGATTATTACCAAGCAGCAACTAGAAATGCATCTGGAAAAAACCCTTGGCCAAAAGGCAGAAATATTAAATACAAATGATATTTTATACATAAGAGATCTCAAAGTGAGTCAGGAGGTCATTCCAAAGGTTATGCTTATGCGTGTCTCAGCAGGATCTTGTTAACTGCCACAGTAAACAGTGCCTCAAACAGCAGGTCTCCTAAGGGCACTAGAGACATCCAGATGCTATAAGCAGGACAGACTATCTCAGGAATTTGGCACCCTGTCAGTGGGCCTTACTCTGGAATTTATGCTCCCCAATGTAACAGACTTATATACTTGTTAAATATATGTCCCAGAAAAAAAAAAAAAAATATGTCCCAGAGACTTAAATCTTTGTCTATACTTGTGACAGTTGAGCCTCCAATCTCATTAGAGTTGCAACACCTACACTTCTGTTCATTAGATGCAACCAGGACAACTAACAAGAAGATGATGATGGGCAACACATAACTAATGTGTCAACTTGGCCAGGTAATTGTGTCCCATTGTTTGGTCAAGCAAGCAGTGGGCTAACTGTAATACAAGGCATTTATGGACTTTAGTCACCATTGAATTTACTGTGGTGGCAAATCATAGATAGTTGATTAAAATTACGTCAATCAGGGAGATTGCCATCAGCAATGAGTTATGCTTTATCCAATCAATTGAATGCCTTACAAGGGGAAGTGATTCCAGCATTGAGTGAGAATTTCTCAGCTCATATTTGGACAGTCAACATCTCCCATAACTCATCAAAAACATTAATTTGGCATTCATCAGAGCCCCTGGTTGCAGCTGACCTGCAAAACCTGGACTTGTGCAT
This sequence comes from Dasypus novemcinctus, assembly GCF_030445035.2. Taxonomy (NCBI): domain Eukaryota; kingdom Metazoa; phylum Chordata; class Mammalia; order Cingulata; family Dasypodidae; genus Dasypus; species Dasypus novemcinctus. The sequence continues at coordinate 138,887,142 of NC_080704.1, read as the reverse complement.
ACCCATGGTCATGTGAGAGACTCTTATAAAATCGTATGCTATTCACAGATTTTTCTTGTTGATTCTGTTTCCCTAGAGAACCCTTACTAATACAGCTTGGGACTAGGAGTGCAATAGTGCTTTTCCAATTACCAAAATGCTGGAATGGTTTTATAAATGGGTAAGGGCTATTTTTTGAAGGAATTGCAAAATGCTTGATGGAAAAGGCCTAGATTGCCTTGAAGAGACTGTTGATAAAAACATGAATGCTAAAGAGACTTCTTATGATGTCTTAGAAGTAAATGATGAAACAATTTTTGGAATCTGGATGAAAGTTGATCCATGTTTTAAAGATGCAGAGAACATAGGAAGATTAATTCCGGGTATATTATGGAAGGCAGAATTTGAAAATGGTTAGTTTGGGCAATTAGCTGAAAAAACTTCCAAAGTAAATCCAGAGAATGTGGCTTGGCTTCTGCTTATAGCTTATAGCAAAATGCTAGATGAGAGAGATATGCTGAGGCCTGAACTGTCAGGCACAAAGAAAATAGAAACTGATTTTGGAAACTCCAAGCTTCTGGAAATCAAGCTCCTAGATGAAATTGGAGGACTTAACTAAACTTGGAACTGGTAAATCAAGATTGAAGATGCAGTTATCTAGGAAAAACTTGTGCTGAATACGTTTTGGAGCACTCCTGCACTGCATGGATTATAGTTTACATTGTAGTTTACACTCTACCCCAGTTCATTGAGTGGGTTATGTCAGGATACATACTGTCCTGCATCTGTCCCTGCAATATCATTGACGACACCACCAAGTCCCTAAAATGCCCCCATCACATCTCTTCTTCCCTCTCCCTGCCCTCAGCAACTAATGTAGCCACGGTCTCCATATTAATGATGTAAATCTTGCTTTTAAAGTCTTTTTCATCCAATAAAAGTATAGCTATTCCAGCTGTTTTTGTTTTTTGTTTTGTTTTGTTTTGTTTATTTTGCTTGTTTGTTTGTTTGTTTGGGTTACTACATGCATGGAATATCTTTTTCCAGCTTTTCATTTTCAATCTATTTGAATCCTTGGGTCTAAAGTGAGTCTCTTATAGATAGAACATTCATGGTTTATATTTTATTAAATATTCTGCCAATCTAAGTATTTGATTGGGGAGTGTCAGTATATTCAATGTTATTACTATACTGCCATTACTTACTTCACCCATTTACATCTTTGGGTTTTAACTGTGATATCTGGTTCTCACTACTCTTTTTAAACTTCTAGCTACTTTTCCCTTGAAATCTTCATTTCCAGACACTCTTCCAAGTCTCTCCTGTCTTATCTTTTCAATCTATAGCAATCCCTTTAGTGTTTCCTATAAGGTCAGTCTATTCATTACAAACTCTCTCAATTCCTATTTATCTGTGAATATTCTAATCTCGCCCTCAGTTTTGGGGAAAAAAATCACATCATGCTGGATATAAGATTCTTGACTGGCTGTTTGTTTATTTTCCTTTTTTTAACTTCTTAACTATGTCATACCACTGCCTTCTTCCTTCGCATGGTTTCTGATAAATAATCAGCACTTAATATTATTGGACATCCCTTGTATGTGATGAATCACTTTTCCCTTTCTTCTCTCAGGATTTTCTCTTTCTCTTTGGCATTTTACATTCGATTAGTATGGGTCTTCAAGTAGGACTGTTTGAATTTATTCAGATGGGAATACATTGTGCTTCTTAGGGACAGATATCATTGTCCTTCAATAGGTTTGGCAATTTTTTGGCCATTATTTTTCAAATATTCCTTCTGCCCCTCTTCTCTTCTGTTCTCCTTCTAGGACATTCATGTGATGTATGCTTGCGTGTCCCTTGTCATCATTTATTTCCCTGAGATACTGTTCAATTTTTTTCCTTCATTATTTTACCTTTTCTTTTGTGTGTTCACTCTTAGAGGTTTTGTATTCAATTTCCCAATCCTTTCTTCTGCCTCTTCAAATCTGTTGTTATATGCCTCCAGATTATTTTTTATTTTCATTTATTGTGTCTTTCATTCCCATAAGATCTGCTATTTTTCCATGTATGTTTTCAAATTCTTCTCTCACACTGTGTCTTCTTAATGTCCTTAATCACTTTAGCCACCTCTTTGAATTTCTTAAAGTAATTTGTTTGAACATTTATAAATAGTTTTCTCAACTCCTTTATGTCATCTGGAAGCTTAGTATGTTTTATTGACTGGGCCATATCTTCCTATTTCTTGGTATGGATTGTAATTTTTGTTGGTGGCTCAGCATCTGATTTACTAGAAGATTTTATTATTGGCACCCCTTTTCTTTAGTGTAGGCCTTTCTATTTCATTGGCTTTCTGCTACAGCCCCTCTTTGATACTCAGTTTAAAATAATTTTAAACATTTTTTGGTTCATGTTTAGTCAATCTGAATTTTTGTAGATTTTTTCATCTGTTTCTTGCCCTTTCTCACTTGCTGGTTGTGGAAAGGAACCAAGAGTCAGTTGGTACTTTAAGGTGTAGTGGCTGAAGCTGTCTGCATTGCTCCAGGTACTGATGAAATTTCTCCCAACTCTCTCCCCGTCAGGGTTAGGGATAGAGCCACAGCCATATGCAGTAATCCAAGCTGTGTAGGCCAAGGCCATTTGTAGTTGTCTGGAGAGACTGATGAAGCTTCACACTCCTTCTTCCATTTCCTAGGGTGGGGATAGAGCCACAGGTATTGGCAGCAAGCTAATCCATGTAAGTGAAAACTGACCACAGTTCCCTAGGTAGACTGAAGAAAAACTATCCCCCCTCCTTCCCTGTTAGGGGTGGGAATGGACTCTACAGTGGTCTCAGCAATCTAGTCCATGCAAGCTGAAAATGATTGCAGTTGCCCTGAGAAGATGAGGGGGTACTGTCCCTCCTCTTGCTATCTGGGGCAGGGATGGAGCCAAAGATGTGTTTAACAAACAGCTTAGCGAGGTTTGAAAGCAGTTGCAGTTGCCCAGAGAAGCTGAGAAAAAACCGTCCCTTTTACCCTGTCAGGGGCAGGGATGGAAGCACAGGAGTGCCTAACACTAGTCTGTGTGAGCGGAAAGTGCCTGCAGTTGCCTGGAGAGCTTAAGGAATAACTTTTCCCCTCCTGTCCTATTTGGGGCAGAAATTTATCCACAGGCTTTTCCATTAATCTTGTCCATGAGGTCCATCAATGACTGCTGTTATCTGAGAGCATGAGAGATCACTGCCCCTCCTTCTGTTCTATCAGCGATGGGGCTGGAGCTACAGATGTGACCAATAATCTTGTTTGTTGCAGGCCAAAAGCTGCTGCAGTTGCCCAGGGAGGCTGAGGGATGCTGTTCCTTTGCCTTGTCTGGGATTAGGATAAAACCACAGGAATGCCCAACATTATAGTTCATGTGGGTCCGAAGCACCTCCAGTTGCACAAAGAAGTTGAGGGATCACCATCTCCCTCCTATCCTGGTAGGGGTCAAGATATATCCACATGATTGCCAACCAGTCCATTCCATGTGGGCCAAAAGAGACTGCAGTTGCCCAGAGAGGTTGAGGGTGCACTATCTTTCCTCCTGCTCTGTCAGGGGCAGGGATGGAGCCAAAGATGTGTCCACAAATCTGATATGTGGGGGCAGAAAGTGCCTGAAGTTACAGAGAGAGGCTGGTTCAGATCCCCCAGCTTCCTCCCTGCTGGAAGTGGGGCTGGAGCCCAGGCTAAAGTTGAAATCTGACCTGTGTAGAAAGACTCCAGTTGCTACCTTCAATGTGATATTTAATCAGCCCTAATTCCCTGCGGACTTTGGGGCAGAGTTAATATGGAAGGTACCAGCCTTGTTCAGACTTAGACAGGTTCAAACTTTAGCTATACTTAGGATTAGATTTTATGAAGTCAAATTTATTAATCAGTAGCTGAAATTGGTGCCTAACCATCTCTTCCTCTCACTTTTTTGGAAATGGGGCTTCCAACTTCAGCCTGGGAATAGCTCCCAAGGTACTTTGAGCTGGCAACAAGGATGGGCTCTGTCTTCCATGCTATGGAGAGCTCTACTCATGAATCTTCAATTCAGATGGTCAGTCTCCTCCTTCCATTCTTCCAAGATTGTTGCAGAATGTTCTTCTGGTCTCCTATTCCCCCAAAACAGGTGACTGAGATAGCACTGGCTGATTACTAACTACGCCTTCAGAAGAAATGACTCTTTGGAGTTCTTTACTCTGCCACCAACTGTCCCCTCCCTATTATTCATTTCTCTTTTGTTTGATAATTCTGTTGCTAGACCTGATTTATTTTGAATAATATTTATGTGTTTCTCTTTTCCTATCACTTTGATGATTTATTTGTTCTATTATACTTTAGGTATGACTCTTGTATGCAAAATATATCTGGATTTATTAAAATACAACCTGAATTTTTTTATCTTTCAATGAAGGACTTTAGAAAATTTGTTTTTGTTATGATTATGAAAATATTTTTATTTTTGCTGTCTTAATTATATTTTCAAGTTGAAAAATTTTTATTTTTATTCCTTTCCATTTCTATAGAAATTATGCATCTTCATTCTTTTAATCATTGCCATTAAGATTAACATGTATAATTTATATATAAAGAAAGATAAAGTTATAATGTCTTTCCTTCTCAAAACAATGTAATGAAGTTTGACGATCTAGCCCAAAACTCCTTTCACATCGTCCATGATATTATTGATTTAGAGTTTTAATTCTGTCTGGTTTTAACTCCCCAAAGCAGTTAATATTTACATTATCATAGCTTTTACACATCCAAAGTTTATTTATATTTATCTGAATATTTACCAACAATATTTTGCTCATTTTTACATTTTACATTCTACTTCTTCCTTTCGGGTTCCACTTCCTTCATGCTAAAGTATACCATCTCCATGTTTTTCAATAGCAGTCCAGAACAGAATGGTAAATTCCTTCTTTACCTGAAATGTCTTTATTTTACCCTTGTGCATGAATGAAAACTGAGAGTTGTTTTCTCAGAATTTTGAATGCATTATTTCATTTTTTCTAGCTTCTATTAATGCTAGAGATGTGTCTAATTGTTGTCAGTTTAATGCCAGGAGGCAATTTGTATTTGCTATTTCTTTTTAGGTTGTATTTAATTGTTGATTTTCCATAGGTTCACTAAATTGTGTCTGGGTGTGAATTTGTTTTTAATATCATATAACCTTAGTATAAAAATTCAGGTCTTCTTTAATTTTAGACAATTCATATCCATTATCTCTTTGAATATCTCTTCAAATCTCTATTTTCTCCCTATAAAATACCTATTCACTTATGCGAAATAGGCCTATCACAATTAGCCCTCCATATCTCTTAACCTATCAGTTAATTATTTTAAACATGCTTTTTAAAATCCCTATTGTCAACAGACTCCAGCACCTACAATCTGATTTATTGGACTTACCACACTCAGCTAAGATGGAGGTGAAGAAGGACAACCACCACACCATGGAGCCTAGAGTGATTACAACTGAAAATGGGAGGATTGCATCCAGCATCCAGGTGGAATCTGAGCCTCCTCTTGACATAAAGGTGCAATGGACACAACCAATCCAGTGTCCACATAGAAGAGGTGGCATTGGATTGGGAAAAGTGGACATAATGGACAAAGGGTATGGGGAAAGGCAGGAAGAGATGAGAGGTGGAGGCGTCTTCGGGACATGGAGCTGCCCTGGATGGTGCTTCAGAGGTAATCACCGGACATTGTAAATCCTCACAGGGCCTACATGATGGAATAGAGGAGAGTATGGGCCATGATGTGAACCAATGTATATGAGGTGCAGAGGTGCCCAAAGATGTACTTACCAAATCCAATGGATGTGTCATGATGATGGGAACGAGTGTTGTTGGGGGGGGGGGGGGAGAGGGGGGGGTGGGGGGGTGGGGTTGAATGGGACCTCACATATATATTTTTAATGTAATATTATTACAAAGTCAATAAAAAATAAAAAAATAAAAAAAAATAAAAAAAAAAATAAATAAAAAAAAAAAAATAAAATCCCTATTGTCACTTTTTCATTTCCTTTTCAGGTACTGGAGTCCAGTTCTCTATTGCAAGTTTATCTTTGTTATTGTGTGTGTGTGTGTTTCAGTGTAAATAGAATAACTTGTGTATTTCTCTCTAGAGAGCAATTTTCTATTTGAATATGACAAGTGCCCAGATATATCACCAACCTAGGATCAGATTTGAAAGTGTTATACTTCACAATAATTGTAAAGCATTTGAAAAATTCTGGGTTGGCAGTTATTTTCTTTCAGCACAATGAAGAAATTACCTATAGTCTTCTGGTCCACTGTTATTTTGAGAATCTCTTTGTAACTTTTTTTTCCTTTGAAGTTAATCTGTCTTTTATTGATGTCTGATTCCAACATTTTCTCAAGGTCTTGGTGTTCTGCAGTTTCCCTATGATGGATCTTGTTGCAGCTTTATTTTCATTCATCCTTCTTGGAATGTAAGTATGAATCTATTTATCTATCTATCTGTCATCTATCTATCCATCTATCTATTTATCTATCTATCATCTTTCTTAATTTGTCCGTGGTGTGTTTGAGTCTTAACTTAGCATCTACTATCGTTTCTAGAAAATTATTAGCCATTATCTCTCAAAATATTTCCTAAGTCCCATTTTATTCACCCATTTTATGGAAATTCAATAAAATATGTTAAACCCTCTTACTCTTCTCTCCATATTGCTTAACTTCTCTTCCATGTTCTGCAAAGTGTTGACTCTGTATTCTACATCCAGGATAATTTATTCTCATCTATACTCCAGTTACTGATTCCTTCTAATTGTGTTTAATCTGCTGCCAGTAATATACAATGAGTTTTTATTTTTTCCATTGTTTTAATTTCAAGAAATTTTATTTAGTACTCTTTTAAAATCTGAGACAAGTTTAATAGTTTCATCTTTTATACACATAAATTCAAGTTTATATTTTAATTCTTTAAACATAGTAAGCATAGCTATTTTATAATCAGTAAGTAATTCTGGTATCTGAAATCCGTGTAGTTCTTGACAGGACTAGGCCCCATACCTAGACCCTATAATAGCCATTACTTGCAGAAGCTATATGTTTATTATTAACCTACCCCATTGTGGAAGGGTGACCAGCCATTTGCTCAGAAGGAGCCATGTCCCATGACATAGAAGAGACCCCATTCCAAGCCGACATGTCTAGATAGTTCATTTCTTCACAAGAGTAGACAAAGAAGCCACACCACTCAACCAACCCCTCCCACACCCCTAGAATTCACTGCCCCTAGCCCACCTCCCCCTAGGCATCCTTATAGGCCCTTGGGTCTTACTTAAGCCCAAACCCACTCCCACTGACTAAGCACCTTCCTGCTTATAGATGTACTGTATAAATTCATAACTTCCTCCGACTGAAGCAGGCTGAAGTTTCTCTTCAGACCCCTGCCTTGCTGGTGGGGGGGCTGAAGTTTATTCTTCAGACCCCCTCCATTGGGAGAGCTTCCCAATAAATCCTTGCCTGCAATCTCTGGTCTCCACATCCGAATTGTCTCACCCCGACGTCTAACAGTTCTCTTTCTTCTGTTTCTTCTGGCTCTTGGTTTTGTTTCATAGTAACATGTTTTATTGTTTGCCTGATTATTTTTAATGTGTGTTGATCAATGACCTTGAAAATCTACTCTTGGATCCTCCCAGGCCAAGGATCCAGGTGCTTTCCTTCAAAAAGTTATTTTGTATAGTTTTCCCAAGTGCATTAGGATGATCAAGTTTTGAGAACCACTTTTATCTGTGTTCATGATTTAATATCCCCTCATTATGCATATCCATGATACAAAATCATATGAAATCAAGATTTTGTTACATATCTTGAAGGATTTTTTTTTCTTTTCCTTATTCTCTTCTTTGTTCTGTTTGAGGACAATATTCCTAGCAGTCCCTTCACCTGTGGCAGGGGTGGGTTTTCAGTTAAAACCTAGTTCACCCTTACCCTAAAAGTCTTGCCCTTTAGAGTCCAAGGTTAATATGAAAAGAAATTCCTATGAAACTCTATATATTGAGTAAGTAACAAGCCCTTACTATTGTTTTCCTCACTCTTTGAAGCATTGTCACTATTCCATGTTTGAAAGTATCAGCAAATACCTATAGTTTAAGAGCATATTGGTTCTCCTAAATTTTGCTTTCTTCTTTGGGTTTTGGTTTACCTTCAGAATTTGGCTTAACAAATGCTAAGAAGATGATCAGATATTTTATTTGTTTAAAGCAACTTTTTAAGTTTAAATTTAATAGTCACTGCCGTGGAAGCATGGGAAGAGAAGAGTAAGAGAGGCATTTTTCATTTCATCAAAATATAAGAACTGCTACTTGGCCTAAAACAAAAAAACAACCAAAGGAAACACTTCACTCTTCTAAAAAGGGCAAGGCATGTCTTCTTTAAATATAAAAAGGGAATTTCCCTCTGCTAGTGAAATGGATATAGTATACATTTATCTGGATGGATTCCCATTTATTATGCAGATTTAATTCAATTAAACATTTTATAGTTACTTAATTGGATAATTATATATGAATAGGGGCAACTGTGCTTAGTAACTATGATGTTTCCTTCAATGTCTAAATAGAAGATACTGCAGAGAACCATTTTCTGTGTTATTTTTAGCTCTTTGTACAGTGCTTATGTTAAATATTATTATTTTTTCTTGCATTTCTTCATGAACATTTTTGCAATTTTAATGAGCAGCTTATCCTGGATATACAGCTGTTTGAAGCAAAAGAGTTGGTCTAGAATAAGCTAGCCCACTATTACTAGATTCAAAACTTCTCCATGTGTTCAAGCCTTAGATGATTTTATTTAATTTTCTGAGTTTATAATTCTTGCATTGTACTATCAATATAAAATTTGGATGAAGTTCTTAAGCTTTGTGCAGCCGTAAAATTGCTTATTTTCCTCACAAGACATTCTTGTATGTTTTACTGTTGATCTTTCCATCCAGAACACAGAGCAGAAATCAAGTGTCTTTACATCTTGGTTACCCATATTTTTTCTAATATCTTCTTTGCTGACTGGATAACTCTTTAAGGGTCTTGGATTTATGTACATATTTCAATACCATCACTGATTTTTTATACGAAAATAATATATTTCCTGATTTACAGTAAGGTTGATAGTAAATGTTTGAAAAAGGATAGAGGTAATGGGAGCACATTTTGTGAGTGTAATTAACAGTGCTGAATTGTGCCTGTGACTGTGGTTTAAAAAGAGATGTTTAGGGTTATGTATGTAATTAGAAGGAAAGTTAGAGGATGAAACATGAGTCTATATAACAGTGAATCCTGTTGTGTATGATGATTTCGAAAGAATGTTCTTTTGTGAACAATAACAAATATATGTCATTATTGCAATGTGTTAATAATAGGGTGGTACTAATATGGCCTGTGCACGAATTCAAACTTATCTTATTCTATATCTGAGTATGCCTAGTTCCCAGAACGCCAATTAAGTGATATAGGCACTATAGGCTTTGGATATTCAGGGAGGATACAGACTGCATGTGTATTCGAACTTACATCCAGATGGAATGTGGGGTATATGTTAATTGAAGCTTACCTGGAATGTGGGGGATATGTTAATTCAAAACTCATCTGGTACTCAAACACTTAAAACTGTAAGAAACTAACAAAGAAAGTCATTTTTGCATAAAAGCACTTTTGACTCCCCGCTCTTACATCCTCTATATAAAAGGGACCCAAAAATCCTATTCTGGGCTCAGCTTTTTGGACAGGAGTCTGCAAGGCCCAGCTGGTCATAATAAATCTTCCTTCTCAGAGATTTCTCACATCCTGGCCTTCAATACTGCGATCACCTGTCCTCTCTCTGGTGCAATAGTATAGGAGAAAATACAACTAAAGCAAATTATCAACTCTAATTAGCAGTAAAATTGTAGTTTTTCGTCAATTGTAACAAAGTTAATTTAACAATGTTAAGAGTCAATAATGAGATATAAGAAGTAAGAAATTTTTCTTATTTTGGTTTAGTATGTATTAAGCAAGGACACTGTTCTAAAATTGATTGTGGTGATGATTGCACAAATCTGTGATTATACTCAGAGCTGTTGATTATATATTTTGGACAGATTGTATAGTGTGTGAATTAAATTGATTTAATTTTTAAAAAGAGAAAGAAGTCACCTGGTGAGTCCCAGTCTAAACAAAACCGTATCTCCCATCCAGTAAGAATTTTTAAAGCACAGGTATAAGCTCCTATGCATGACAGTTACCTTGGCAATAGTTTGCCATCCTGGGCCACCAAGTAACGGACTGGAGTTTATCTTATATTGGGGTTCCCCCCCACACACTTGGTTTTGAAACTTCCTTTTTTTTGAACTGGGATACAGCCTTTCAAAAATAATTTTGATAAATTTTTTCAATAATTCTATGCATTTGTCATAAAAAAGGGAATATGCATTAGTTCCTAATATCATGTTTTCTGAACTGCTATGCTTAGTTCTTTACCAAAGAGCATCATTCTGAAATAGTTTATAATTCATTTACATTAGGTTAATTCTTAAGGAATAATTTTAAGCTCTAATAGTAATTTCATAATGAATGGTAATAAAGTAGTTCTTAAATGGCTCTATCCAAGATCTAGACTCCCTACTTGAGCCAAAGTCACTGAAATATAAGATGTTAGAGAAGAAAAAAACCATGGAGATAGAACATCTGATCTAATATTTCATTTTAAAGATGAAGAAGTTGTGTCACAGAAAACCTAAATAAATTCTTTGCAGTTACATAGCTACTTAGTGACAGAATCAGAACTAGAATACAGGCTTTTTGTTCTCAGACCAGTAATTTTTCTTTTATACCATAACCAGTGAAACCCAATAGCTGCATTAATAATTTTATGAATATTATTTTTACTGAATTTTATTTATGTTCTTGGCTGTGCTGCAGAAATGAATTTCAAGAGCATGCAGGGTGAGGTAAGCTATTAGTTTATTCAGATAGGGAGGGAAGAGAAATGGGAGGAAATAACAGAGCAGGGGTCCCAGGTAGAGAGGAAGGGGGTGAAAAGTAATAAAGTGGGCTGATTTACAGGCTACAATTCCCCATTATAGGCTATGAATCCCCAGGTTTTTCTTGCCACATGGCAGAGGAAAAATGGCAAGAGCAATGCGCAGAGGGCAGGAATGGGTGCAGAGGCAAGAGAGCAGGGCACATGCTGGCCTGTGCTTGGCTTTTAAATTGTTAGATACTCCACCCATTTGCTAATGGCAAGGGAGGATTCCAACTGTTTGCTCTTTTGATTGATCACCCCACACATCAACTCTCCAGTGAGGACCCAGTGATAACGTACTTGGGAAATATCCAGGGCTTTTCCTTGCTCCCAGAAGAAGTCTTTGGTCTGGATAGCAGAATCTTGGGGGTGGGGGTCTTCCAGCAGCCATCTTGGGGGTTACTGATATCCACGTAGACTTTCTGCCAGGTTCCAGATCCATCTATTGATTCTTTATCTTACTAGCCTGCTTCATTATTTACAATTTTTTTTGCTCCAAAAATGATCTGGGTATTCTACATGCATTCCTCATTTTATCTTTAATATAATCATATGTTACAAATGAGGGAAACAGACTAAAATATAAACAGATATAAAGCCAGGGCCAGCATCTAAGTATGTCTGGTTCCCAAGTCATTCTTTTTTAAGTTTGTAGGGATATGATTACAATTAATAGAGACACATTTAATATTATCTTGCCACACTGAAAATTCATCATTGCCATCATTTTTCTTACTAAATCATTTATATGAAAGTGTTACTTGAAAAGAACAACAGTGAACACTTTTATAAATTCCAGTAGGTGTTTGTATAAGTGTAAACAAGTTTCTGCTTTCTCCCTAACAACTCTATCTTTACAAGAATGAGAGGGTCTATCTGAGATATGAGAAATGCACACTGTGAGCTTTGTTTGTTTTATTGTTCTCAATATTGTTTTATTTTGCATTTTTATATGAAGCGTACTAACAAGAACATTTACCATATATTCTTTTCTTTTTTAAACAAGTCAAATGAGTGTTAATTTGTCTACCTAATACTTCACTGATTTGACTAAATGTTCTCTCTGACCAGGTGCTTTGGAATTGAATAAACAAATTCTTATGTGCATAAATAAATATAAATGAATAATTGGTCAAGAGTTATTTGCCTCCAAGGAGATATATCAGTTCTAAGGGACAACAATAAAGGGGTATAAAGGTTTTGGAATTTTTCCTTTTGGAGCAATGAAAATGTCCTAAAATTGACTGAGGTGATGACAGCACAACTCTGCAATGAAAATGAGAGATGCTGAGTGTACACTTTGAAAAGATTGTACAAAGTATGGGACTGTATAATACAGGGAATTCTGTGGCGGAAGATGAACTGTGGTAAATTGAACAAATCTGAGAATACTCTCTCATGTACTATAGCAAATTATACAGGGTGTTAGTAATTGGGTTGGTTGGGTGAAAATATACAGTATGTATAATATGGGTTACAGTTAGAAGTATTATTTTGACAATATTCTTTCATAATTTCTAACAAATATTTCACAACAATGCAAGAGTTAGTGTGGGGTAATCTATGGGAACCCTGAGTGTTCACGTGATGAATGATATACTAAAGTTTTCAAAAATGAAAGAAGTATTTGCCTCCCAAGGTGACCATAACCTCATTTAAAATTTTTTAAAATACAATTTTGTTTTTAATTATAAAAATAATATGTAAACAGTATTTCAAGGGGAGTTATTATGCTGTTATCATATACTCTTATCACTACCTTTTCTGACCCTGAATTTTAAATATGGTAGACTTGTGAATATGTTGTGATTGTTTAATTACCATCTTAGTTTATGAAATTGAAGTGGGGAATTCTTACAAAGTGCTTTAATGTTCATTTTAGGGTTTAGGTACATTTTCTTCTTTGAATGATATGAATGTGATCATTAAATGTAACTTTGGCTCCTCAAATAGAAAAGTCAGTATAGAGTAAGCAAATAATTTACATTTATATGCAGATATGAGGAAAGCAAGAGAATCTGCTGTGAAAGTTGAATGTTTCAGAAATATTTAGAATACGCATATTTCAAAGTAAGGCACAGTGATAACCTGTCAGTCTTGGAACAGAGATTATCTAAAACTAAAGTGCTTCATATGAATCATGTTTTTATAGAATAAAGTATAATCATCATAGATTATTTGTACTCTTTTATAGTTTCTAGTACAAAATGTTCCACAAGAAAAATAGCAGTGATGACCAGAAAACATAATTTCATAACTGTCTTTGGCATTAATCAGTGTGCTTGAATACAAGGAGTTATTATTTTAGAAACATTTAAATCCCAATTGCATTTTTTTCAGTTTTGGCAATGCTCACAATGTGATCTGCATTAGAATTATTTTAAGCTTTCACATGCTGGCAAGACCCTTATTTGTAATTATACATTGTGAGCAGGAAATGATGTGGAAGATACCCAGATACAGAGTTCCAGGCTCCAAAATATGCCCGCATTTTGTTTTCATCTTGTTCTTTTAATGTTTCTGAAGAACTGTTTAGAATGCAACTCTCTCTGGAAGGTAGGCATATTAACTTAAGAATCTTAGAAACTTATTATTCTCAAATAAATTTAAAAATGTATATCCAGTTCCTCCAATACCTTACTTCTAGTGAGTCAATATAAATTAGATTGCATATATCCAGGTATCTTCTTTCATGTCCAAATTCTTCAGAATTACTTCAAATACTTTGTGTAGTTTGAGAAAATGTTCGAGGGCCTATTATAGTGAAGTTCTTCCTACCACCTGGATATTTGTATATCTGCTGTAGAAGCTCTTTTAATTCACTGCAGGAAGAGCCTAGAGCCCTCCTACTTGTTACCTTCCCCTTACCAGTGTGCAGTGCTAACATAATGAGCCATTTATAGCAAACTCACCAGTAGAAAAAGTGTGATTTAAGTCAAGTTTTGCATCTAGAGTTGACTTTCTTTACTTTTTTTTTTCCTACTTGTCACTCAGGGTTTGTCAATGAGTCATTCTATAGGGAATAGTGATGTGTTATGTTGAAAATAATGGACTTCTGAATCAGACTTGAGATTTAATACTAGATACCCATTTACAAGTTTATGACTTAAAGCAGTTGTTATCAACCAAGAGTAATTTTCTACCCTACCACCTCCTCCTCCCCCTTCTTCTCCCTGAATATTTGACAATGTCTGAAAACATTTTTATTGTCATCCCACAATGCACTGGACAGCCCTTGAAACAAAGAATCATTGACTTAAAATATCAAAAACGCTCAGGTGGAGAAATCCTGATCTAAGTCAAATTATTTGATCTACTTTTGCTTGCTCATTTAAAAAATGGGGAAGGTACAGTCAACATTTTATTATATAGGTCAAACTGACTATTTGGAGACTAACTTTGATTAATGCACAAAAAGGAACCCGAGATGGATACACGTGGGGTGATTTTTTCTATTGAAGGTTCAAAAGGAAGGAACTTTCTGAATTTGAAGAAAATCTCTGAATTTGAAGCACAATTTGGAGGCATAGAGCCATAACTCCTCCTTCAAGGCTTTTCCATGTTTATAAGTCCTCCGTTTAGCCCGTGCTTTATAAATCCATGTTAAAATAAGAGAAGAGGGTATTTTTTTCTAAAATTTGTGTTATTTACTGGGTCCTTGTACATCCTTGTCTTCATTGTGTATCCCATTAGTTACTCTAATACTAGAATTTCAGATCAAGTAGAAGGGAATACCATGAATGTTCATTACAAGAGACATGTTTATTCTGGTTGCAGCTTTCATTGTCCAGTACAGTATACCATGTAGGCAGTCAGCTAGCTATTCTACTAAAATAGAATTCATCCTGTAGTAAGTACATAGAATGGTTAAAATGAGTAATATTTAAATAAAACTATATGCGAGGCACTCTTCCGTATAAGTGCTTTCTACTAGTCATTTTATTTTTTAATATTGTATTTATAGAGAACAATTTTTCCTCTTTTTATTTTTTTACATGTTGCATTCAAAGAATATAAGTGATACCCATATACCTCCCACCTGTCTCACCCCACTCCTCCCATATCAACAACTTCTTTCATCATCGTGGCACATTCATGGCACTTGGTGAATACATTTTGGAGCACTGCTGCACCACATAATGGTTTACATTGTAGTTTACACTCTCCCCCAGTCCACCCAGTGGGAAATGACAGGACATACAATGTTCAGCATCTGTCCCTGCAGTACCTCCCAGGACAACTCCAAGTCCTGAAAATGCTCCCACATCATCTCTTCTTCTATCTCCCTAACCTCAGCAGCTGCTGTGGCCACTTTCTCCACATAAATGCTACAATTTCTTCCATTACTAATCACAATAGCTCCATAGTAGAACATCAGTAAGTCTACTCTAATCCATACTCTAATTCTTCGATCTTATGGATCCTGGTATGGTTATGTCCACTCCCACTCTATATCAAGAGGGGGCTTAGATTCCACATGGATGATGGATATAACTCTCCTGCTTGCTGTTGTAGACACTTTTGGCTCCCTAGTGTGGTGATTGAACTTCGTCAACTCCTTGCTAGCTGGTTGGGGTAAGTCCAATAAGCCAGAAAGTAGGAGATGCAAGTCTGCTGAGACTCAAGGCTGGCTGTCACATGGACAGTCCAGAGATCGAGGTCACCTGAGTATACACCAACCCCAGCAACAGCCACAGGCCCAGTAAAAGTGATAGAATAGGCATGTGTAGAAAGTTCACATCAGAGTCCAACTCCATAGCACTCAGGAACACAAACTCCAAGGTAGGGCCAACTGACATGGCAGTGAACCCCAGAGCCTTCTGTTATGACCATAGAACATGTGGGTCTCTAGCCCTCAGGAGAACCAGTACCTGGGGCTGTATCTACTTTGGCTGTCTCTGGGGCCCTGCTGTGGCATGCATAAGCACGACCCCTCTGAAGATCTCCTGACTCTTTTTTGGAGATGCATAGCCATATACACTTATTTGTCCTTTCTATTTCCCGCTTTTATTTAAGGTCAAAAAGCAGTTTTTAACACCTGATATTACAGGTAGGCTGAGATATTCTCCTGGTCTGAGTTGACCCTTCTTTCAAGATCTTTTTCTAGTTACATCATCAGCTGGTGCTTGATAGTAATCCTTCAGTGCCAGGGAGGCTCATCCCTGAGAGTCATGTCCCATGTTGGAGGAAAGGTAATGCATTTACATGCTGAGTTGGTTTTAGAGAGGGGCCATATTTGAGCAACATGGAGATTTTCAGGAGGTAATTCTTAGGCACCCTGCAGCTCTAGTCCTTGTTCATATTTCAGGTGCACAGGCTCATAACCATAGCCATCAGAATCAAGCGCTCATTGTTTGGAATCTACTATTCATGTTAATGCACACAAGAACCCTATGAGGTAGCTATTAATATTACCATTATACAGAAGGGAAAATTAGGCACAGAGAGTCTAAATACTTGCCTAAGTTCACAGAGCTAGCATTGTGGAAGGATCAGGATTCAAACCACGTTATCTGACTCCAGAGTATCGACTTTATGCTATTATCCACACTGCAAACCTGAGTCTCAAAGAAGGAATCGAAAAGGAAGTTGGAGAATAACAACCTGTATTCCAAAGAGGAAATCTTGATAACAGTGAAATTGGAGTTATTTATGAATTTGGGTGGAGAGATGAGTGTTGTTTAAATGCCTAAAACAAGCAAGATTTAAAGCAGAAGTTAACACATCATGGTAGAATGCACATGGGCTTTAAATTCAGGAAAAGCCTGGTCCTAAATCCATGCTTCTTGGATAATGACGTTTAATGAACTTGGACAGATTACTATAGTCTCTGATATCCAGATTGTTTTTTAAAGATCAAATTAATCATCATATGTAAAGTAACTTAAGTGCATAATAGGCACTTTAGAGTGTCCAGTTCCCACCTCACCCCCAATATGCCCAAATTTATCTTTTCCCAAAGCAGACTAGGCAAATAAATGTTCATCCTTGGCATGTCCTATTCTACAAAGAACCATATCCTAGATGATATAGAAATGGTGACCTAGACAGCATGAAAGTCTGTCAATCCTCATTATGCTTAGAGTAGGAATATATCTATGCTATATTTGAGTGTTTGTCTCCTTACCTTAAGAATAAAGATGATGTGGCAGGCAAAGCCACAGACTGTAGGTGGATCAGGAAAACAATCAACTGGTCACGAATTTTTTTAAAATTAATAAAATCCAATAAACAATTACAGAAAATCAAGCAATAAGAGTAATTATTACATTGTGAAATGTTCATTTTGGCATTTTATGCATATATATAGACATATGAGTGTATACATAAACATATATACATATACCAATATATCCTATATATATTCATAAATGTACATACATATTAACATATGCATACATATATACATACAGATATATAGATACATAAAATGATCATGATATAAAAAGCATTTTTTTTGTGGTAAAAAAATTGAAAACCACTTCCTTAGGGTTTGGTATTTGGTTTTTGAACCCATCCTAACCCACAGGTAAGATGGGTTCATTATATGCCATTTATAACCTCTCACCCTGTCAGTACCCTTGTTATGAGTAGCATGGAACTGACTAGAAAACGTTGGAATAGGGATGGGTGTCACTATTAACATACAATGAAAAAGATCATAAAGGTCATATATTTTATTTCTTGGTGCCACACATGCCTATCATGGCACTCTGAATAGAGTAGGCAGTCAATAAATAACTGTTTTTGTTTCCTTCTGTTTTGTATTTTGTGGGTTTTTTTTGTCATTTTAAAAATTTTATTGTGGTAGCATATATATAATATATATAACACAATTTCCTATTTTGAGGGTACAATTTAGCAGTATTGATTACATTCACAATGTTGTGCTACTTTTACTACCGTAGGTTACCAGAACTTTTCCATCATAAACTCTACCTATTAAGCAGTAACTTTCCATTCCCCCTCCCCCAAGTTCCTGGTATGCCATTATTTTTTCACGTCTTGTGTCTCTCCTTCAAAACTAATTTTCCTTCTTTTCTCAGGGATAACCATCTTCCTGAATTTCTTTCTTTCCCTTGCTTTTCTGTTAAGATTTACAACAGATTAGTAATGGAAGAAATTGTAGCAGTGATGTGCAGAAAGTGGCCATGGTAGCTGCTGAGGGTAGGAAGAGGGAAGAAGAGATATGATGTGGGGGCATTTTCAGGACTTGGAGTGGTCCTGGGTGGTACTGCAGGGACAGATGCTGGACATTGTATGTCCTGCTATGGACCACTGGGTGGACTAGGGGAGAGTGTAAACTACAATGTAAACAATTATCCATGTGGTGCAGCAGTGCTCCAAAAATGTATTCACCAAATGAAATGAATCCCCCACAATAATGAAAGAGGTTGTTGATGTAGGAGGAGTGGGGTGAGGGAAGTGGGGGTTATATCAGGACTTCTTATATATTTTGAAAGTAACATTTAAAAAATAGAGAAAAAAGAGAATACATGCCATATGATTCCATATATATATAAGGCTCTAAAGCACACAAAACCAAACAAATAGGCTCTCTAGATATCAGCAAACATTTGCCAGCCATTAACAGCATAAAGAAATGTGAACCAGATGATAATATACTTCAGGGAAGTTGTAATTAGTTGAATGACTAAAACAAATAATGTGATTTAATGGAATAATGTCAAGCTAAAGAGAAGTCCCCAACAACTTCCCAAAAGGCTCTTTTCTGGGCTTCTGTCTGATTAATAGTTTAGTTAGTGTATTCCTTGAAAATATGAATGGCTTACCTAGCAAATACATAGATGTCACAAAACTTGGTGAGGGAGAAATTGCTTTTGATGACAGAATTAGGATCTCAGTGTATTGTCACAGGTTGCTAAATGACAGGTAAACTCTAACAAGATAGATTTTAATAGGGATAAATGTAAGGTCCTGGATTTAGACCCAAAAAGCCATCTATACAAGTATAGCATTGGAAAGATGTGGCTTAGGAAAAGCACATATTTAAAAAAAGAGAAAGAAAGGAAAAAAAATAAAAGGAAAAGGCTTGTGTAATTTAGTTTTAAATGAATACAAAAAGCGTCAGACCACAAAGCATGAATTCCAATTTTGGTTAGATTAATACAAATGTTTTATTTTAAATAAGGGAGTTGATAATCTTGCACAGACCACACCTGAGTATGGTATTCAGTTCTGCAGGCCATAATTTAAGTTTGCTTACAGGAACTCAGTGAGACTTTTTGGGGAACTTGGAACAATTTTATATGAAGAACAGATAAAGGAATTAGAAAGGTTTAATCTTAAAAAAGAGATGCCTAGAGGATACTACATTACATCTTCTGTACATTCCCAAAAGTAGAAATTGGGGCTGATGGGTGAAAGTCACCACATGTCAGCTTTCATCTCAATACAAAGAAAATTTTGCTTCCTCCAGAGGTTATAAATTCCTAGGTGAAGTGTGTGAATGAGGGGTGTAAAATATGCACCTGGAAACCAAACTTTGCAGGAATGTTGCAAGATGATTAAAGTACAGGGAGGTTCTGAAATCCAATCACCTTTAAGGTCCTTTTCAAACTCAAAAGTAAATAATTTTAAAAATAAATGCTGTATATGTTATACATCATTCTGTGGATTTAGGATTGTCCCAAGATCAAATAAATGATAGACTATTAAAACTCCTACAGCATAGCAAATCCTTGCATTAAACAATTAATGATAAATTTTGGATAATATTGTTTTGGCATCAGACAACACCTATATTCTTGAAAGCTATAGTAATAGAAATGTATTAAAGAAATAAATATAATAAACTGTATGATAAACTTCAAGTACCTGGAAGAAAGCTAACATCATATCTCTCTGCTGCCTAACAGATTATAGGGACAAAAGTCAGTCTAAATATTTTCCAAATACCCATACATTCACTCTTATACAAATGAAAAAAATCTAAAGGTTTGGCAGATTGTTTTGTTTATCTTTTGGTGTGAGATAAATGAAACCTGAATCCCAAATTTCAGACTGATTTTCTGGGAATAAATATGAATTGGGGGCAGACATTCAGAAGATCTATTTGTCTGAGGGTAAATTACTCAGTTAGTTCAAACACTGCCCATTTGGCAGACACACACACACACACACACACATAAAATTGTTAAGAAAAACCCCCTTATGTTCCTTTCTAATAAGATAATCGTTTTTGGATGATTCAGTCATTAAAACAACAAAAATATGTAAATCACAAACAACTTGGATTACCAAATCATTGCTAAATTTTTAATATTGGGTGGTCTGTTTGGCAGGCTACTTGTCAAAACAGAGAGCATAAAAAATATCCCAAATAAAATGACTGTGTCCACTAATCATGTCAATGGTACTAATCATTGTTACATTGCTAACCACGTTTATCACTGCTTCTGAGAATATGACTATATAGTCACTTTGCAGAAATAGATCCATTCATATATCTTAAAATAATTTGGCATATCATGGCAGACCATAATATCCAATCATCAAGAAATATGTATATTTAAAATATAAGGTCATTGGAATGTAAATTTTATCCACATGAATATACTACTTTTAATAAATGGATTATGTCAACAGGTGATATGTTTACTGCAATGTAAAGTCACATCTCTAAACATTGCAAGATTACGGAAAAAGGTAGCAATTAGTAATCACAAATACCCCCAATATATTGTCCTTATCTTGGTAGTCTTATGCATGTTTATGTTTAATTTGTTTTTTCAAATAAGGGGTAAGAAAGGATAGTCCTAACCATAGGTTCAGTAAAAGTGACAGAAGAAGCATGTGTAGAGAGGTCACCTCTGAGTCCAACTCTATCGCACTCAGGAGCACAAGTTCCAAAGTAGGGCCCACTGGCAAGGGGCTGAACTCCAGAGTTATTTGTCACAGGTCTAGGACATGGGTTTCTCTGTAGCCCTCAGGAACACCACTACTGGGGCTGTATCTACTTCAGCTGTCTCTGAAATCCTGCTGAGATGTGTAAGTGCGACCCCTCTGATGACCTCCCAATATGTTTTGAAGTCTTTTAACCATATAAACTCATTTGTCTTTACAATTTCTCCCTTTTTTTCAAGGTCTTTTTCTAGTTGCATCACCAGCTGGTGCTTGGTACTAATCCCTTGGTACCAGGGATGCTCATGTCTCATGCTGGGGGATAGATAATACATTTACATGCTGAGTTAGGCTTAGAGAGTGGTTGGTACTGGGGTTGATGTATGCTCAGGAGACTTGAATCTCTGGACTGCCCAAGTGCCAGCTGGGCCCTGAGCCTCAGCAGAGTTGTAAAATTTAACCATCAGTTCATTGGACTTACCCAGTACAGCTACCAGGGAGTGGATGATCAACTTCCACATCAGGGAACCAAGAAAGTCTACAACTGAAAGCAGGAGAATCCCATCCATCAGGCATATTGAATCTAAGCCCCCACTAGAATTAGAAGTGGAGTGGACATAGCCATCCCTTGGTCCTCAGAATGGAGGAACAAAATATGTATTAGAGTGGACTTATTGGTATTCTACTATAGAAAAATTGTGTCTCTAGCAATAGAAGAAACTATATCATTGATGTGGAGACCATGGCCATGAGAGTTGCTGATGGCAGGGAGAGGAAAGAAGAGTTGTAATACAGAGGCATTTTCAGGGCTTGGAGTTGTCCTGAACGGTATTGCAGGGACTGATGCAGGACATTATATATCCTGCCATAACCCACTGAATGGACTGGGAGAGAGTGTAAACTACAATGTAAACTATAATCCATTCTGTGTAGCAGTGTTCCAAAATGTATTCATCAAATGCAGTGAATGTGCCACAGTGATGAAAGAGGTTGTTGATGTGGGAGGAGTGGGGGAGGTGAGGAGAGGGGATATATGGGAATCTCGTACATTTTTTAATGTAACATTTTATGTGATCTATGTATCTTTAAATAAATAAATAAATAAGGGAAGCAGCTGTGGTTCAATCTGTTGGGCTCCCATTCACCATATGGGAGGCCTTGGGTTCGCATCCATGGGCCTCCTTGTGAAGGCAGGCTCATCCACACACTGCAGAGAGCCACCAGCCTGCAAAACGCCATGGAGAGCCAACTCAGCAAGGTGATGCAACAAAAAGGGAAAGAGGTAAAAAAACAGAAAAGTGTGCAGTGAATGGACACAAAGAGCAAACAACAAGCAAGCTTCAGTGGGGGGAATAAAATAAAAAAATAAATACAGACACACAGAAGAATGCACAGCAAATTGACACAGAGAGCAGACAGCAAGCAAGCCGCATGGGGGGAATAATAAAAAATTTGTTATAAAAATAAAATAAAATAAAATAGATAGTCCTACAACATCATATGGTGTCTCTCATTCTATAAAAGATATTATTTTCAAATATCCCTTCAGTCAATTTCTCAATGAATGGTATTAATTTTATTTTGACCTCATAACACTTCATACAAGTGCAAGGAAAAAGGATCAAGAGAAAATGAATATTAAGAGCATTTGTAAATTTCCATAGCAGATAATGTCATTTGTTTATTTGGCCACTTCTTTCTCTGATAGGGGAAGATGGAAATTTAAGCTTCAGAGTAAAATTGGTCTTTCATTCATTTTGCACTTATGAGATCACATGCACATGCATACATACATAAACACACAAATTATTTTAATCAAACAAAGTATTCAGCCTGCAGATTCAAACTGCAGGCAAAATAAAAAGCGAGTTACTCAGTCCAGTTCAATGTAGCAAAGCACGACATCTCATTCTTTTAAAGGTGAGAAATACAACAAAGGTTGTGTTGTGAATAGTTGTATTTTCTCCAAATGATAATATGTTTGTGAAATTTTTTTTCATATAATCTTATCTCTAAACAGGTCTATAAATCACTGTTATATAAGAAATCTGTTTGCTACTGTTTTAGCAGACCCTGTAATTCACTATTGTAATGAGGAATTGCATCAATATCTTCAAAGTTGCTTTTTCAATGACAAAAGACAGTCCACAGTGAATTTCTTTCATTTTCAGTACCCCTCATGTCCAATCTTCCTACTCATGACCCATCAGGAGAAAAGTGGCTCTTCTAAGTTTTTACTTGTTTCCATGTATCTAAAGATGGAACAATCTGAGAGCAAGATAAAATCTGTAAAATTGGCTGAGGATCTTAGGTAAATATAAGGGCTTATGTATGTGGTTCTAAAAACATCAATTTATTTAACTAAAATTCTTCTCACATTTCCCTCATAAGAATTTAGGAGAGTTTTCTGTGTCTTCATAACTATTTCATTTATTCCAAGTCCTTTAATTATATTCCTGTGAAAGCCATGATCATCTTATTTTTCAATGAAAAATATTGTTGATATGCATGGTTTACTGAATACAGCATATGACTGGTATTCAACACAAATTAATTTAAAACCCCAATGACAATCGAAATTGGTGTGGGACATTATGCATGTGAAAACCTTATCCTTTCATTTTTTCAAATAAATTAAGTTTTGATTATATAAATTCATGCTCATTGCAAAATTTAAAATAGTAATAAAAATTGTAAAGAAAGTAAGCATTTCTTGAAGTAATCTCATGAGATATAACCATGCTTATTTTGTTCATTTCCTCTTCAGATTCTTATACATTCATATATGTATTTTAAAAATACATTTTAAAATAAACACCAGCATATAATAAAGATAAATTTTAAAAATAATAAGAAAAATGAACTACTTATAAATTTTCATGATTTTAAGCATGGGGAAAATACTGAGAGTATTATATCAGTATTTGTGATTGGCAGCTTTTGGCACCAATGACTCCTGCCTCCTGGAATTCACAATTTTATGTAATACCCTCTCCTTCAGTGTGGTCTGTGATTGGGTTACAAAAGACTATGACTTCCCACTGTGACAGAGTTGGACTCAGATGTGGTTTCCCTACACCCATCTCTTCTGCTCCTTCTATTTGAACATATAGTTAGTGCTAGAGTTGAATAGTATATGTCCAAGAGACTTATATCTTTGGACTGCCCATGTGCCTACCCGGCCCTGAATCTCAACAGAGTTGCAACACCTACTCTCCAGTTCATTGGACTCACCCAGGACAACTAAGAAAGAGATGATGATGGACAATGACCATCCCAAGGAATAGAGAGAGTCTGCAACTGCAAGCAAGATAGCCCCATCTATCTTCCCCATGGGATCAAAGCTCCCTCTCAATTAAAGGTGGAGTGGATATCACCATCCCAGAATCCTCAGGATTCAGGAATGAAGAATGGACTAGAGTAGACTTACTGGCATTCTAGTATAGACTTATTGTGATTCTAGCAATGGAAGAACTTTTTTAATTGCTGTGGAGGCAGTTGCCACTGGAGGTTCTGAGGGGAGGTTTAGAGGGAAAAACAGGTGAAATATGGGGACATTTTCTGGACTTGGGAATTGTCCTGAATGACATTACAATGACAAATACAGGCCATTATATATTTTGCCATAAAATTGTGCGGGAGAGTGTGTGAACTACGATGTAAACTATAATTCACACTTAGTGGCAATGCTCTAAAATGTGTTCACCAATTGTAACAAATGTACCACACTAATGAAGGATGTTGTTAATGTTGGGAAATGTGGAAGGAGTTGGGAACAGGGCATGCTTGTTATGCAACATTTATGTAATCTAAGCATCTTTAAAAAATTATATATTTTAGAAAGATGACTTCTGTCTTGCATATGTTCTCTCTCTTGCTCGCTCTCTCGCTCTCTCATTCTCTCGCTCTCTCGCTCTCTCGCGCTCTCGCTCTTCTTGAAAGTTTTCTTATGAAGTAAGCTGGAAAGGCTCAAATGTCAAAAGACTGAGGAAAACCTCCATTTTATGACCAGAGAGGAACTAATTCAATCTAGCAGCTCTGCAGGAACTAAATTGTACTGCATTTGTTTCATCTTGCTGCTCTAAAAAAAATCTCAAATTTAGTGATCTAAAACAATACAAATTTATTATCATACAATTCTGAAAGTAAGAAACTCTAAATCAGTCTCACTGTCTTGTAGCTCAAAAAAATGAGTCCTTGTCCGACAAGCACCAGAGAGTCAATTAAGTGACATCAGAATTTTGAGAATAGAAAGATTTTATTGCCAAGTGTAAAGTTACAGAGATTAGAAGGTCGGTTAGCCATAAATTTGTCTCCTTGACTTAGAAGTGCTTAGAGTTTTTATGGGATTAAACCAAAAAAGAGATGGGGTTTTGATGGCTAAGGGGAAGATAACAGTGCAATAGTGGGGAACACGGCAGGTAGGCATCGTTGCTGACTCACATGATGCATAACTATAAAGGGATATTTTGAGGGGATTGGGTTAGAGATAGTCTAATCTCTGGATACACATGGATTAATTACATGCTTACTTCTCTTGAAGTTTAAGATTTAGGCTCTTGTGCATGTTAGGTGGACCAACTGATTAGAACTGGCTAGGTTATTTCTGGGATGATTAACGTTATTTCAATAGTAAACATTCAGGGCTACCTACAGGAACATCAGACTGGACTACAGTAGACATTTTTATCGAATTATAAACTTATTATTATTCTAGCAATGAAAGAACTTGTATCATAAATATAAAGGCAGTGGCCACCAGAGTTTCTGAGGGAAGGGAGAGGGAAAAATAATTGTAACATGGGGCTATTTTCAGGACATTGAAATTGTCTTGCATCACATTGCAATGACAGACACAAGACATTATACATTATGTCAAAATCTATAAAATCATGCAGGACAGAGTGTAAACAATATTCCATGGTTAGTAACAGTGCTTCAATATGTGTTCAAATTGTAACAAATTTAGCACACTAATGAAAGATGTTGTTAATGTGGGAAAGTGTGTGAAGGGAGGGACTGGGGCATTTGGGAATCCTCTATATATTTATTTTTTTAATTTTTAACATTTAGTTTTTAATAAATCAATTTTAGTGAAACATATTAATAAAGCATACAATTCATTAAAAGTGTGCAATAGTGGTATTTGATATAATAGCATAGTTGTTCATTTATCACTTCAATCATTGGAGCATTTTCATTATTTCAATAATAATAATAATGAACACAAAAACAGACAATAAAATTCCTGTATTTTGATATAACATTTATGTAATCTAAGGCTTCAAAAATAAAAAACAAGCATTTCAAAATAGAAGAAATAGATACATAGCACAGTACTTAAAACTAAACTATTGTTTTTAATTGTACATTTCCACTTGGTTTTATTTTTACATTCATTTAATTAAAAATAAATGTACTCCATTGATTTGAAGATATAAAAATCACAGGTCACTTTTAGGTTATCCTAACTAATGTTAATGTGATTAATTATGACAGTGTTTATAGTGAAAAGCTTTAATTTGCAATATTCACACAGTAATTCTATTGCATGAATAATACAAATCACTGATTTTTTAGCTACAGACTGAGCCTATAAATATTATTTTGGTAAAGGAATATGTTCAGTCAGAAGAAAAGGCATGGTGGCCCAGCTACATCACAATACTTTTAATTATAAAGAAATTGTAATATATTCTACTGAAATTTAAGTTGTTGGAATGAAATTAATGTGTTGCTAGTTATATTTTCTCTTCTTCAGAAATTAAGGATTCCTTCTCTCCTTTGTAAAATTGGGAGAACCAAGAGATGAAATTGTAAAAAACTGAAAAGTTGACTTCTCTTTTAAGCTTTTGAGATATTCAATAGGTAATATCTGTACTTGTTGATCTGTAATTAATTCCCTCAATTGTTTAAACCATGGGGCTAATGAGTGGAGCTAATTGTCCAGCTCGACTAGAACTCAATAACTTGTTTGTTTAGCACCATGTTGCCATCAGCCAAATGAGCACTCTTTTTAGAAAATCATTATGGATATTAGCAGAAGCTTTGTCTCCCTGTTAATAATAAAATCACACTCTGCTATATACATGTATTTTATTTGGTAAGTATTCAGAGTCTGGTTTAATACCCACTGACTGAGTTTCATTGCTACTTCTGCATAATGAAAAAAGTCATGGTTTTATAAACTGAAATGGCTGCTGCTCTATGTTTTACATATGTTACTTCATTTAATCCTCACAACACCCCTATTCTGTATGTATTATTATCTCTATTTTGTAGGTGAGAAAACTAAAGTGCAGAAAGTATAAACAACATGCTTAATATCAAAGAGGTAACAATTGACAATGCTAGGATTCAAATCTATTTTATCTACCATTACTAAGCAAAAGTTTTAAGAGCTTTCATAGTCATTTTAATTGTTCCTAACTTCAGATGTCAAAGTGGGTAAAACAAAGAATATTTAAGAGTATTACTTTCTCCTAGATGGTAATTGGAAACATGGAGCCTCTTCTAAGAAGACCAAATCTGACTATCAAATACTGGATCTACATTGTTTTCCAGTAAATTTTAAGTTTAATTGCAATTGGGAGCTTCATACATTCCTTTATAGAAGCAAATGAAACAGTGGTTCAAGTAAATAAATGATTGTGCTGGTCATAAGATTAATCTGGTAAAGTACCATGAATGCTCCTGTCTCTTTACAAACAGAAACAAAGCAGGATATTATTGCTTTCAATAAAAAGATAAATGAACTTTTAGGAGATACCAAATGTAGACATAAAATACAAAAATGTTTTTTTTTCTTTTTTTCCCATTTTTGTGAACTCATTTATGTGAAACTATGCAGATTATATAAGAAATTTACCTCCTTAATTCCAATGACCTCAACTATGTTCCACTTCAACCACACAATACTGACACCTTAAACTACACCCCTATCCTGGTCTCTGTCTTCTATCAGAATTACTCTCCCTCCAAAATCATGAATTTAAACATTCTATTCTCTCACAACTGTCTGAGTATTCCATTATATTGGACATTCTCACAATCCTTTTCTCTGTCAGATCCCCTCCTGGTCTCTTCATTTTCCATTCAGACCATGGTGGATCATTTGAATTATATTATCAGCAGCAACCTTAAAATGCATGTGCTCTTATCCTTCTACTCTGTCCCGAAAAGACGAATTATAGATCATTACTATAATATACTATCAATATTCCTACCCTTAATATGGCTAAGAGGTAGAGAATAAATTCAAAGTGATGTGAAGATTGGTGGCACTACACACTTTAGTCTTCTAAATTAAACTTATAGAAGAACTACCCAGGAATATTTTTATTTGCCCTTTGAAAGCTCCTTCCCTTCGTTCACTTCAACCACTATCCAATATTTAACAACCATTCTTTTTTGACCATTACTAACTTTTGATTCTGTCATTCTCAGCCAAAGAATTGCCTCATCTTTTCAGAAAACTAATTTAGTTTAACAAGCACACTAACCTTCTAATTTGCACCTGTATTACCTAAAAACATTCTAGGCCAAATCATCCTCACCTTCTTTCAGTCTCAAAAGAAGAGATTAAACAATCCTTTCTGTTAAGGTCAGCCATTCTTCCTATTCTTTTTCTCATCGCCTCGCACTTCCTTGGAGATCTTGACTTGTCTTTGTCCTTCACTATAGAGCTCTCCCTCTAATAATCCTTCCCCTCAGCTTATAAATAAGTTCAAGTCTTTCCCACCCTTAGAGAGAACTCTCCCTGACTCCTTATTTCTCTCTATCTACAGTTAAGTCTCTCCCCTTTTCAACAAAGCCATTTGAAGAAGTAGTCTTATTTATTGTATCTAATTTCATATCCCCCATTCACTTTTTAAAAATTTATTGAAATTTATCACTCATACTTAAACACAAATAAACAATAAGTGTATAATAGTTGTGAACTTAAAAAACAAACATTATAACAACAGACATATATAACATCTCACCCTTCCACCAATAAATTGCATTGTTTTTAAAACTTTTTAATTAATAATTAAAGAGCATTGTCAAAATATTACTACAAAACAAAGTATTTTTCCCTAACCAATCTTATTATTTTTATATCATTTATATACATAACAATTAAGTGTAGTAAAAGTTGTGAACTTACAAAGCAAACATGCATAACATCATACAGGGGTCCCATACATCATCCCTGCACCAACACCTTGCATTATCATGAGATGTTTGTTACAAATTATGGAAGAATATTGTCAAAATCTTACTGTTAATCATAGTCCTTATCTTACCTTTGGTGTGTTCTTCCCCCAACCCACTCTATTATTATGTTTATATATATATCTCTTTATGACTGAAGTTGTAAACTTATAAAACAATCATGCACATGTGCAGAATTCCCAAACAACACCCCTTCATCAATACACCACAATGTGGTTTGTCATTTGCTACAGATAAAATAATATCATCTGATTGTTACCATGTCCATAGTGTACATTTGGCTCACATTTCCCATACTGCCACAGTATCAACACAGTACATCTTTCACATAGATGCAAGAATATTATAGTTTTACTACTAACCACAGTCCACAGGTGACTCCAGCAGTATTTTTCCCAAGCTTCTCCACATTGCTGACACCCTGCATTAGTGAAATACACTTGTTCTAGCTAATAAAGGACACTCTTGCATCTGTACCATCAGCCGCAAATCTCATTCACATCTTGGTTTACTGTGCTATCCACTTCCTAGATTATTCTCTAGCATTCTGTCAATTGTCATTTATATAACTAGACTGCCATTTTCAGTCATATCCCCATTTATAAACTACCTGTTACTCACTGTGTGTTACCATCCATTCTACGCATTTCCATACATTTACAGTAAAGCTAATAAAACTTCTACATAAATTAAAAATCTGTAGTCTACTCAGTCCTTCTCTTATCTCCTTTAAGAATCCACCATCTACCACCAGATCTTGAAGATATTTTCCTACAATTTCTTCTATAAGTTTTATGGTTCTTGCTTTTATTTTTAGTTTTTTGGTCCATTTTGAGTTAGTTTTTGGATAAGGTATGAGATAAGGGTCCCCATTCCTTCTTTCTTCTATGGATATACAATTCTTTTAGCACCTTTTGTTGAATGGATTATTCTGCCCAAGCTATGTGACTTTGACAGGCTAGTTAAAAATCACTTAACCATAAATGTGAAGGTCTGTTTCTGAACCATAAATTTGGTTCCATTGGTCCATTGTGTCTGTCTTTAGGGTAGTGTCATGCTGTTTTTACCACTATAAGTAGGTATTATGATTTAAAGTCTGGAGATGAGGGTTCACTTTTCCTTTTTATGATATTTCTGGCTATTCTGGCCTCCTTACCTTGTCAAATAAATTTAATGATGGTGTTTTCTATTTTTTCTTTATTGCTGTTGAATTTTTATCAGGATTGCATTAAATCTGTATATCAGTTTGAGTAGAATTGACATCTTGATGATATTTAGTCTTCCAGTCCATGAGCATGGGATGTTCTCCCAGTTATTTAAGGCTTTTTAAATTTGTTTTAACATTGAGTTGCAGTTTTCTCAATACAGGTGTTTTACATCATTGGTTAAGTTTATTCCTACCTATTTGAGTTTCATCTGTCATATTTTATTTTCACCACTCTTTTGACACTTTTAGTTATTTTATTGATATAATCTTCATTTCTAGATTCTCTTCCAGGCCCCTCTCTCCTGTCTTTTAATGCTCTAGCACACCCTTTAATATTTCCTGAAAATATTGTCTCTTGCTTAGAAATTCTCTCAGTTTCTGTTTATCTGTGAATATTCTAATTTTGCCCTCATTTTTGAAAGACAGTATTGCAGTATATAAGATTCTTGGCTGGAAGTTTTTCTCTTGTAGCTTGTTAAATATATCAGACCTCTGTCTTCTTGCCTCCATGGTTTCTGGTGAGAAATCAGCACTTAATCTTATTGGATATCCCTTATATGTTATGCATTGCTTTTCTGTTGCTGCTCTCAGAATTCCCTCTTTTTTTTTGGCCTTTGACATTCTGATGAGTATGTGTCCTGGAGTTGGTTTATTTGGATTTTTTTTCTGATGGGAGTAGGTTGTGCTTCTTGGGCAGGGATATCTATGTCCTTCAATAAGGTCAGGAAATTTTCTACCATTATTTCTTCAAATATTCCTTCTGTCCCTTTTCCCTTCTTTTCTTCTTCTGGGACACCGATGACACATATATTTGCATGCCTTTTGCCGTCATTTAGTTCCCTGTGACCTCGTTCAAAATTTTCCATTTTTTTCTTCATCTGTTCTTTTGTATGTTCACTTTCAGAGGCCATTTCTTCAAGCTCACCAATCCTTTCTTCTGCGTCCTCAAATCTATTATATGATTCCAATGTTTTTTTTTTTACTTTCATTTATTGCACCTTTCATTCCCATAAGATCTGCTATTTTTCTATGGATGCTTTCGAATTCTTCTTTATGCTCATCAAATGTTTTCTTAATATCCTTAATCTCTTTAGCCATCTCATTGAATTTATTAAGAAGATTTGTTTGAACATCTCTAATTAGTTGTCTCAGCTTCTTTATGTCATCTGGAGGTTTATCTTTTTCCTTTAACTGGGCCATAGCTTCCTGTTTCTTGGTGTGGATTGTAATTTTTTGTTGGTGTCTTCACATTTCGCTTACTAGATTATTTATTCTGGGTGCAGTTTTTCTTTTCAGTTTAGAGCTTCTTATCCTTTCTACCTTGCTGGTTGTGCAATAGGAGAAAAGCAAATAGTTGGTGCTATAGGCTGTGGAGGCTCAAGCTGCCCTCATTGCAACAGGGACCAGTAAAATTTCTTCCAATTTTCTCCTTTGCCAGGGGTATGGGCAGAGTCAAAGCTGTGTAGAATAATCCAAGTGCAGGCCTGGACTGTAATTGCCCAGAGTGACTGATGAAGCTTCACATTACTTTCTCCCCTGCCTGGGACAGGGATGGAGTTTCAGGTGTGGGCAGGAATCTAAGCAGCACAGTTCCAAGATGACCGCAGTTGCCCTGGCAGACTTCTGATTTTCAGTCTATTCCAGCCAAAGTTACCTACAGTTACCTGTGTAGGTAGGTGCAGGGCTCCTCAGGCTCCTCCCCACTAGAGGCGGGGCTGAAGCCTAGGCTAGGGCTGCATGCGGATCTGTGTCAAAGAAACTGGTTCCTGTTGACACTGAGAGTTTCAGTCAGCCGGACCTCCCCTAAGGCTGGGAATAGAATCAGAATGACCGAATCAGAATGACTGGCCTCTTTCTGACTTGGACAGGCTTAATCTTTAGCTGTTCTCAGGATTATACTGCAGCCCACAGAATTCACTCATCAGCAGCTGAAATTGGTGCCCAACCGTCTCTTCCTCCCCCATTTTGGGGAAGTGGAGCTTTCAATTCCAGCCGTGGAACAGCTCCTGAGGTGGCTTGTGCCTCCAGTGGAGAATGGGCACTGGCTTCCACAGAGTGGGAAGCTTTACTTATGAGTCTTCTCTGCAGATGGGCAGTCCTCTTGTTCCACTCCTTCAAGGACATTGCAGGAGGCTTTTCTTGTTTCCTGGAGCCCCCAAACAGGTGTTTCACCTAGCTCCAGAGAGCTCTAGGTGTTTGTTAATTGCCTTGTAGCAGGAGCTGGCTCTAGGATCTCCTCATTCTGTCACTATCTTGCTGGTTCTCCTCTCCCCCATTCACTTTTCAATGCACAGAAGTCTGGTTCCTGTATCTCTAACCTAATGAAACTTTTCTAAAAAGTCACACGTGACTTACAATATCCAGTGGACATTTTCATTTCATTATTGTGCTGAACCTCTGCTGAATTTGGCACTATCAGTCAATACCTCCTTCTTTAAATTCTCTACTCTTTTGTGCAGTTGAGAAGTAGGCACTCTCATAACCCGCAGATAGAAATAAAAATGAAAAACTGTAAACAACCCATTAATAGTGGCTTGGTTAAAAAAATAAGATGGTACATTCATATTATGGAAAAAAAAGCAACTGTTAAAAAACTTGTTCTTGAATAATATTTAAGGATATAGGCACATATTTACAATACATTAATTGAAAATGACGCTATAAAATATTATGTATAGTATGAATTTAAGGATGCAAAAAATCAATACATTTATAAATGTCTATATACATATATGAATTATATACATAAAATATAAAGAGTGGTTATTTCTGCTAGTGGGAGTATTATTGATTTTTTCATTTTTCTTTGTGTTTTCTAATTTTTTAAGTGAAATGAAGCTACATTTATAATATAAGCGGCACACAAAAATTTCATTTCCTATAAGAATATTCCAGATCCCCTTGGTTCTCTATTACATTTCTGAAACCAAAGAGGACTGACCTCATCAGATAGCAAAATATCCATTCCTCTGGCTCATGAGGGCACCCACTTCTGTCCCTGCTATTACTGTCCATGCAGTTAAAGTGTGAATTTATCCAAGAAAAACATCATATTTTGTTCTGTTTTGTTTTGTTTTGTTTTACAATTTCTTTACCATTCCTGTCACCTGGTCTTTGCCAGACACAATTCTCTCCACCCTAAAGGACCTTGAAACATGATGATCCCTTTGTTCTTGGCCCTCTTACCACTGTGACTGCTGCCTCCCATTGCTTACCAGAGGAGGTTTGCCACATCCCCCACACCTATCCAAAAAGTAGCTGCAGATGCCCTCACAGTGCTGTTATTATGCCAGGTGCTTTGTTTGATTTTGCTTTTGTTGTTGGGAGTGAAAGGGTAATGGGATTTGGTGTATTAAGAGTGGAAATAGGAATGGGATTTTGAAGACAATGCTGCTGCTGCCTAGGCTTCAGAAGAAGGTATAAATAGATGAAGACGTGGGTGAGGGGTTAGAATGGTGATGAATACCATTATTATCCTTCACTTTCTCAACCCATAATTTTACCTTCCTTTATCTGAAACCCATAGTCTCTAGCAGGACTCTTCCTGTCTCCCCTCTATCCCCATACCCAGAGAAATATCCATATTCATCCTCCATCACGACCACTTTCATAAGTGCCTGCAGAGGCAGTTGTATCAAGCCTTCTCTTATACTATTTGCAGCAACTAATGCGAGGATTGATTCTTTCCCCTCTTTCTCCATCATCATTTCTTCTCCTCATTTTCCATTGCACAAGCATTAAACTTAGGCTGAGAAAGAAAAATCTGCATATGCTCATTTTTGCAAATGTATGTATCTTCTCTCTCCTCAAGAATTATTTTCCTTAGTCTCCCCGACATGCCCCTTCTTTTCCAGTACTCTTATACCAGCTAGCCAAGGCTCTCACTGTTACTCAGAGAGATGAAACTCTTAGTATGATAGAATCGTTTCTGTTACCCATCCCCTCACCTTGCCATACACATTCAAATTTATCCAGATCTTTGTGTCTCCCATGTTTCAGAGGAGGTTTATGCTGCTGGCCTCCATGTGGTTTTCTATAATCCTGAACACCATGATGAAATTATGACAAAGGAGAGAAGAGTGCCTTAGAGGGAAGAGAGACAGGAAAGAGATCTTTGCTAATGAGCTTTCAGCATCCCTTACTTCCTAGCATTGCCCCAGAGAGGAGGCAGAGCCTCAGAAAGGAATGACTACATAATGTATAGGAAGACTGGACCCTTAGCATCAGGTCTCCCAGAGACTCCCATGCCCACCAGTGATCCTGGAGTGGCAGAAATGCTCACCTTCAAGGGACTTTGTAGACTTAGACAGTGAGAAGAGCAGGAACAAATACCAGAGCCCCTTGTAAGACTCTCTAATCTTGTGCGATGGGAAAAGGAGGAGCACCCTAAAAGTAAATGAGACTGAACTATCCTTTACCTCAATTGGATGGAGGTAAGATGCAGACTTAAGATGTCACCTCTGAGCCAACCTCCCCTTAGATATACACTGAACAGAAGACACAGCAGGTAAGTGCACAGTCTTCAAAAGTAGTTAGGGCTTTGGCCCAAACCCATTACTGGCTGCTTCTGGTGAGCTGGGTGCCTCTCATGAGGTAATTCAAGGAACCCTTTTGTCCTTACTGAGCAGACTTAACCTCCTATGACCTGGAGATCCACCCTGGTTCCTTATGCCTTGGAGCAGCAGTGTCAGGAGAACAAAACACCAGCAGAGAAAGCACCAGGTGGAAGAGAAGAATCCAGGAGCATTCTCAAGTGTGTTTACTCCAGTCCTGTTCTATTTTTAATCCAATTATTCTTTCCAGGAGAAGCACCATCTCATAGCATGGGGACCTCAATGTCTGTCCTCAGAATCCATTTTCTATTTATTCACCATTGGCTGGGAAGGGGGTTGCGGTGAGGGTAGCCCAAGTCTAAAGGTTGTCGCAAATAGCAAACACTCCTCCAAGCACTGTCCTCCTATTAAACCAAGAGTTTTTTAGCCAAGCTAGTGAACAATTAAGAAAAGAATCATCCTTCTCAAGATAGGAAATCAGCAGAATATCAGAAAAGTCCTGCCTGCACTTCAGTGAGGGTGATTTTCTGACCTTTGCCACTGCTCATTTGTCTCACCCGGGACCAACAACATTAGCAGTTCAGTCACTCAAGTTCTTTCATGAAAGTCTCATTGTCATTGCCTCAGAAGTACAAAAGTGGATCTGGACATTATTTCAATTATATTTATCCCAAGGTCACACTACTTGCAAGACAAAGAAGGTATCCCTTATCTATTTTGAATCTCAAATTAGGCTTTCTCCTGTTATCTAACCAAACTCACTAATAAGGGTTATAAAGTGCACAACAGATAATAACACATAATTCTAGTTCTTAGGAAACACTAGGCAATCAATAACTTTGTTTAATGAATTTAATGAAATTCCTTAAATTTTCTATCATCTATAGAATTTAACATTACAACTCAACCACAATTCTTCCACATTATCCCCTTGTCCCAAGAGAGAAATTAAATTCTAACAATTTAATTTTCCTCCAATATATGCCAAAGAATCTCTTCTTCCCCAAATTCTCACTTTTCTCAGCTCTAGGCACTTGGAGGCTCACTGAACTGTGGGTTGATCAGAGCCAAGGTGACATTTCTTTAGGTTCTTGGAAGATCTCATAATGGAACACGTGCAGCTTCTTCAACAACAAGCAGTTTCCATGGAGCTCAGAAACACAAAAACGGACCTCTTCAAAAACTTAAAAAACAAAAACAACAAGCAAACACTATCACTGCATTAGATTACAAAGGGACAATAGGATTTTCAAGGTAAATCAGTGTTCCTAAAATTCAGCAGTTTACAAAAACACATGACTATCATGAGCAATAAAAGAAAACACGGATAAAAGGGGCCTCCTCAAACTGAAACGCGTTTGTGATTCAAAGGACATGGAGTGAAGCTTGGTGGTTGCTGTGGGCCCCAAGGGGAGGGTGAGGGATGAGTAGAATAGACAGAACTTGGGCCATTTTGGGGACGATGCAATTGTTCTACACGATCTTGCAATGATGGACGCAGGCCATGCTAATTTCATCAAAATTTTTAAAAGTGTATGGTCCAATATGCAAGCCATAATGTAAATCATTGACCATGATCAGTAGCAATGTTTCTATATTTGTACAACAATTGTAACAAATGTACCATAGGCATGTTAAATGTTATTAATAGGAGAAAGGGGGGAAGGAGGAGGATGTTTGGTATATGGGAATCCCCAATATTCTATACATCACATTTCTGTAAACTTAAGCTTCTTTGAAGACAAAATGAAAAACAAAAACACTGGGGAAATAAACAGAAGAAAATATCACTGTACATACAAGACAACAGATCTTAAAGAGATGAAAAACATAATGTTAATTTTTAAAATTTTACAATATGTTTATTATTCCAAATTTTCTTAGATTTTTTGTATTTCATTTGTTATTTTTAAAACTATTTTTTGTATTTTTTATTTTTAAAAATATTATTTCATTTTCTTCTTAATTTTATTTGCTTATTTTGTTGGCTGCATTTTTGAGGCAATTTTGGATCACAGAAGAGTTACAACTGTGACAGGTGAGGATCATTGGTACAGGGTGTTAGTGAAGGGGGATGCATGGGAGGAGGTTTACCTGGAACATACCTAAGGGCACATAAATATGTTCATGTGCTCATAGGGCATTGTCACAGTGGGTTGAGATTCACACAATTCTCATCCTGGGGTGCTCTGCCACATTCTCTAATGGGAAAACAAGAATTCCTCAAGTACAGGGGTAGTGATTAGTGAAGGAGGATGGTCCATTGATGGACCTTTTATATGAACGACTGTACTTATGAACCTTTAGATTTGAATTGAAACTGAGTCTAGTACTATAGAGTGCCTAAGAGTTATTACCTGAGAGCCTCCTTGTTGCTCAAATGTGACCTTTCTCTATGCCAAACTCAGCATATAAATGCATTACCTTCCCCCCAGCAAACGACATGACTCCTGGGAATGAACTTCCCTGGAAACAAGGAATTACTACCAAGCACCAATTAGCAAAGTGACTGGAAAAGGACCTTGACTGAAAGGGAGAAAAGGCAAAGAAAAATGAGTTTATATGGCTAAGAGACTTCAAAGTGAACATCCAGAGGTTAAACTTATGCATGTCTCAACAAGATCTCATTGACTGCCAAAGTAATATTGCCTCAAATACTGTGGCTCCTGAGGGCACTGGAGACATCCAGACACTATCGGCAGAGCAGACAGCTCAGGAGTTTGGTGCCCCGCCAGTGAGCCCTACTTTGAAATTTATGTTTCCCAGTGTGACAACGTTGGACTCAGTTTTGTTTTCCCTACACATGGCTCTTCTGCCCCTTCTGTTTGAATCTATGGTTAGTACTAGAGTTGACAGGTGTATGTCCAAGAATATTAAATATTTGTGCTGTCCGTGTGCAAGCTAGCCCTGAATCACAACAGAGTTGCAACACCTATTCTCCATTTCATTAGACTCACCCAGGACAACTAACAAGGAACTGATGATGGACAACGACCATCCCAAAGAACAAAGAGAGTGTGCAACTGCATGCAAAATAGTCCCATCCATCTGCCCCTTGTGATTGAAGCCCCCTATCAATTTGAGGTGGAATGGGTATCATCATCCCAGAATCAACAGGATTGGGGGATGAACAATGGTCTAGAATTGACTTACAGTTATTTGCCTATAGACTTACTATGATTCTAGCAATGGAAGAAATTTTATCATTGACATGGAGGAAGTGGCCACTGAAAGTTCTGAGGAGAAGAAGGTGGATAAACAGGTGTAATATGGGAGAAATTTCAGGCTTGGGAATTGTTCTGAATATCATTGCAATTTCAGATCCAAGCCATTATATATCTTGTCATAACTTACATAATTGTGCAGAATAGAGTGGAAAATATAATGTAAACTATAATCCACTTACTGGCAATGCTCTAAAATGTGTTCATCAGTTGTAACAAATGTACCTCACTAATGAAGGATATTGTTAATGTGGGAAAATGTGGGAGGGGTAGGGAATGGGACATATGGGAATCCCCTATATTTTAATGTAATATTTATATATTCTAAATATCTTTAAAGAATTAAAATATATTTAATAAAAAGAATGTGAAAAGGCAGTCCATTCAATGAGAGAAAATGTTTGGAAACCACTCTATATAAAGAGACCATACAACTCAACAATAAAGAGCAAGCAATCCAATTTAAATATGGGCAAAAGACTTAGACATTTCTTCCAAGAGAAAATAAATACAAATCGCCAGAAATCACATGAAAATAAAGTTCAAGGCGGCAGACTTGGCCCAGGGTTTAGGGCGTCAATCTACCACATGGGAGGTCCGCGGTTCAAACCCCGGGCCTCCGTGACCCGTGTGGAGCTGGCACATGCACAGTGTTGATGCACGCAAGGAGTGCCGTGCCACGCAGATGTGTCTCCCGCCTAGGGGAGCCCCATGCGCAAGGAGTGTGCCCCGTAAGGAGAGCCGCCCAGCGCAAAAGAAAGTGCAGCCTGCTTAGGAATGGCGCCGCCCACACGGAGAAATGTCACAAGATGACGCAGCAAAAAGAAACACAGATTCCGGTGTTGCTGACAACAACAGAAGCAGACAAAGACGATGCAGCAAATAGACACAGAAAAACAGACAACCGGGGGGGGGGGGGGGGTGGCGGTAAGGGAAGGGGAGAGAAATAAATAAATCTTTAAAAAGAGTAAAGTTCAATATCTCTAGCTATTAGGGAAATGCAAATCTAAATGACAATGGCATATTATCTCACACCACATAGAATGACCATTATTTTTTAAAAAAAACAGAAAACAATAAGTGCTGGGGAGAATGTGGATAAATAGAAACACTGCTTCATTGTTGGTGAGATTGTAAACTGATATGGTCTCCATGCAAAACAGTTTGGTGGTGCCACAGGAAGCCAAATATATAACTGCCATATGATCCAGCAATTCCTCTACTAGAAATATTTCCAGAAGAACTGATAATTGTGAACCAAACAGATATCTGCAAACAGATGTTCATATTGACATTATTCACAGTTGCCAAAAGATGGAAACAATCCAAATGTTCATCAAACAGTGAATGGATAAACAAAAATGTGGCATATCCATATCACGGACTACTACGCTGCAGCAAGAATAAATGAAATTGGGACACATATGATAACATGGATGAATCTTGAAGACATTGTGCTAAGTGAAATAAGCCAGACACAAAAGGACAAATATTGCATGGGCTCACTAGTATGAACTAAATATGAAAACTATACACATAGAGTTAAAACCTAGAGTATAGGTTATTAGGAGATAAGAGGAGAGCTGTGAAGGACTATTGATACCTAACGTACGTAGAAATTTTAATTAATTTGACTGTAAATGTGTGGAAATGGATCAAGTTGATGGCAATATATTACAGTGAGTAGCAGCTGGTTTATAAATGGGATTTTGGCAATAAAGGGTAATCTAGGGATGTGCGTGTCAATTGAGAGGAAGCTAGAGAATAATTTAAGGATTGAATACTACAGTGATCCCAGAGGTGGAAAGAATTATAGTTAATAGTACAAATGCAAGAATGTCCTTCTTTGAACTAGAACGGATGTATGTCAGTATTGTAGGGAGGTGGGAATTAGAGAAGCAAGAGAAAAATACAATTAATGTAACCTATAAGGACTATAGTTAACAGCAGTATTGTAATATTCTTGCATCAAAGCCAAAGAAGTACTGTGTTAACAGTAGGGGGGTAGGGAGAAATATGCCAAATGTATGCTATGGACCATAGTTTGTGGTAATAGTCTGATGATATTTTCTCAATCTGTAACAAATGTTCCACCGTGGTGTGGTGTGTTGGTGAAGAGTTGCTGTATGAGAATTCTACATGTGTGCATGATTGTTTTGTAAGTTCACAACTTCTGTAATAAGAATATATTTTTACAAAAGCATGCCTGTTCCTACAGAAAAAGATATGGCATGTTCAGGAAGTGGAGGTTAAGAAAAGAGAAAATGTACTTTTTTAAAAAGCTTCATGACTTCAGTTTTTCAGGGTATCAACCAATCATTATGGTTAGCCAGCCATTTAGAGATAAGAATTAAACAGAAAGGATTAAAAAAGAAAGGATTCATGGCTTCAGCTTCTCCAGATATCAACCAATCAATAGCAGCCATCCAGAATCTACCATTTGTAAATGTAAATAAAATTTAGAGAAATCGCCCATTTAAAGAGTATTATACTCAAAACTAGTTCCTCTTTGTTAATATAGATGAATAAGAATATAAACTTGTATGCATTTCTGTGCCCACAATGATAAAAAGTGGCTAATTTGGTAATGAAATCATAGGTTATTTTATTTAATTTTCTATAAGTTTAGTTTCCAACTTTCTGTGAAGTAAGTTTTTTATCAGAAGGGAGTTACCTTTGGAGTGTGTTGCCTTTATTACTTACCTCACTTAAATCAGTGAACTTGTGCTGGGTCACGCCCTCCACATTCAACTGGCATAGCCTTTCTCGTACTTATAGCAGACTGTGTGCCAGGAAAAATTCACTGCCTTACACTGAACTCACCGAACTGCAGCCATAGGCAGGTTTCTCCTGTTGATGGGATTCCCAGGCTATTTTCCCCCTTTTGATTGCTTGGCCTCCTGCCCCTAAAGCTTATGTTTCTTTGGGCTTTCTCTCACAACATGGCTCCTGCTGTTCCCCAGGGGAATCATCCCCTGAGGAGTCTCTGGACCTTCTTCCTGAATGTGGCTCCAACTGTGACCCAGGTGAGCCATCCCCAGGACCACTCTGGATCTTTTCCCTGGCTGTGGTGTCTGCTG
This sequence comes from Dasypus novemcinctus, assembly GCF_030445035.2. Taxonomy (NCBI): domain Eukaryota; kingdom Metazoa; phylum Chordata; class Mammalia; order Cingulata; family Dasypodidae; genus Dasypus; species Dasypus novemcinctus. The sequence goes on along the minus strand of NC_080704.1, from coordinate 138,845,977 downwards.
TCCTTCAGAGGGTATGTCCTGGGATTTTTCAGGATCTACCACCAAGTTATAGCTTCTCTGTTTCACAGTGGGGCCATCTCCTGTGGCCCCATAATAGTCCACAAGCCAGGTGTGTAGATCCCTCCAGCAGGCATCTGGGTGGATCTGCTCTTCTGCTGCTTCTGTAGCCATGATGACTGTGGGAGGTACAGATGGTGAGTATGGGAATGCCATTGGGTATAGCAAGGGAAATGAGAATGGGAAAAGCACCAACAATGGCGAAGGTGGTTGCATGGCTTGGGCCCAGGGACTTCGGGGACCCCATAAATTAAGCCCTACTGTGGGGGTGACATCTGGGCTTCTGAATACCGCCTGCCCTGCACCCTCATAGTCCACCTCCTCGTGCTCCTCTGCATGCAGGGACCTCGCCTCTGCCTTGCGCTGTTCTGCTCTAAGTAGGAGCAAGACCGACTAGGGCAATGGATCAGCCTTGGAACAGCTGCCCTTCAGTGCAGCTGTGCAGTGGCGTCCTCCAGCTCGGTCAGCTCGGTGGCCAAGGCCTAGCAGGCAGCCTCATGCTGCTCCACTTGCTCCTGTAGCAGTTGAATGCTGTGTGCCTGATGCTCCCCCTGCCGCACAGCCACGCATAAGTTCGGGTCCAGCATACTCCAGACATAGGCCCTCTTGATGGTAGTTGGCACCTGCGGGTCGACTGCAGTGACTGGCAATCAGTCCTCCATTTCGCTCCAGGATTGCGAGCTGAAGGCCATGTAGAATTCCAGGCCACAGCCATTCATGAGAACTTACTTGTTGATGAACTTAATCACTTTTTTATAGCAGAAGCTGCTCCCGTGGTCCCTGAAGTCCACTGTCGTGACTGCTGAGACCTAGTCATCAGGACCCTTCTTACAGGAGGCTGTGGTTAAATGGCCCCTCAGCTCCTCGTTCAGTCCTAGCTCAGTTCTCGTCCAGTTTGGTCTTTCCCTCAGCCTCCTTCCTCCCTCGCGCTCTCCTCTTCACAAAGACTGAAACTATGTCCTTTACCACACCAACCGTAACATGTCAGTGGTATGGAATTTTACAGAAGCAAGCTATAGGTCATGACACAAAGTCTGCTGGACCCTCATCCTGCACAACCTGCATAAAATACTTCCTGGGTTTTTGCACCTGCCTCTGTCTGAGACCAACTTCACTTGGCAGAGTGCCCCCTGCAAGGCCGCAAGGCAGGGTGACTGCACCCACCTTTGCCTAGGAACAGCTTCTCTCTGGAGAGCACTCTGTACAAGGCTGCCAGCCTGAGCAGCTCCACTTAGTACTTCAGTGAGCCCAGGTAGGGAGGGAGAATAACACTCAGGAGATGGTATCAGACCATGGAATCCAAACACACACTCTTTACCTAAACAGTACGATTTGGTTAGGGGAGTCAGAGAATTTCTGAATGGAGGTGAGGTGGAAGAGATTGGGGTTGCAAAGCTTCCAGTTCAAGGAGATGAATCGGAGAAAGCTGGAGGTCTACCGAAACCCAGAAGATTGGGACAGGGTTGAGAACTTGAGAGAGAGAAGACTGGGCTTGCACGGCTGCCTTAGGGAAGATGATGAGGCTGCATGTTGTGGCAACAGTGACAAACACACTAAGTTGTGTATCTTATACATGAGTAAAATGAGATTCATCACTTGTGGAGGATTTCAAGGTCTAAAAATTGGGCAAGGCTGGTTAGGAACAGTAGAAAGGGCACCACTGCAATGGCTGAGTGGAAAAGGAGGAACGGACAGTCAGACTAAGAAGATATTCTGGGATGACATGGACCTGTCAAGGATTGGAGAGCACAATGAAAATGTTGGCCTGATTCAGTGAAAAGAAGGACAGGACATTTCAGCACTCAGCCTCCTGGACTGTAGAGTACTGATGATGCAACAATGTGTGTAAACATGTGTGAGAGAAGTTAATTGGAGTGAAAAGTTGAATCTCAGATGTTTCTGAGCATTTCTGGAAGGCTCCACAGCCCATATGGAGTGATTTTCCAATATAAAGTGAGGGGACAGAAGTTGCTCTTTGTTCTGTTCCATCTCCTACACTTTTCAGCCACCATACTGTCCTCATAGTATGCTTCCTGCATAGCTGCTGCCTTGGTAGCTCTAACAGGAAGAAATGTTCTTAATTTTGAAGCTAAATCCTTGACCTGTGATTTGGATCCCAACCTCTTCCATTTCCTTGGTAAGTTTAATCCATTCATTTTATCTTCAATCTCTTCTCTCCTTTAGACTATTTCTCTATACTATTTCCTACCTCATCCTGGTTTAAGCATGTTCAAGTTACTTTGATCCTCTTTGGTTTTGTCTACATTTCCTGCATTTTAACTTCCACCTATAGAATTACTAAAAACTACTCTGGAAAGGGTATCACCAGTGATTCCCCTAATAATCCAAGTTTCCTCTACCATGATCTTTTTGTAACCTGTGATTCTGATAATGACTCTCTTTTTGGAATTCTATCCTCCTTTTTCTTCTGTGACACCAAATTATCTATTAATGTTTCCTCCTGTCTCTCTGGCTGCTCCTTTTTAATTCTCTTTTGCTGCCTGTTATGCTTCCACTCACCCCTTAAATATTGATGACTTTCTGAGTTTTGTCCTCAAACTCCTTTTGTTTTCCAAGCACTCACCCTCATTCCAGATACAGTGATTTCATGTTATTCTCTTTTTCTCAAGTACCATCATTGATTGCTAAAGACTCCTGTGACAGTTTTGAAGCTGGATATACCGCACAAGATCATGTCCTCAAAGCTAATCCTCTCCTGTGCTTGTAAACCAATTGTTGGTGGGAGCTTTTGATTAAATTACTTAAGTTAAAGGCCTTTGGTTAGATTGAATGATCCAGAGTGGATCTTATTCTCTTACTGGAGTCCTTTACAAACAGGAGAATCATGCAGAGACACAGATAGAAAAGACCCAGGAGCTCAGAAAGAAGCCCACACAGAAGCTGATAGACAAAGCCACAAGAACCAAGAAGCTGAAATCAGTGGAACCCAGGAGAGAGGAATGCAGAAGTTGAAAGCAAGGGAGCCTGGAGGAGAAGGTAGAGATGCTGCCATGTGCCTCTTCAGCAACAGCTGCATCTTGGGTAGAAAGCATCTCCTGATGATGCCTTGATTTGGACACTTTCAAAACCTCAAAACTATAAGTTTATATGTTAATAAATCCCAAGTGTAAAAGCCAACGCCTTATAGTATATTGACTTGGCAGCCTTTAGCAAACTAAAATAACTTCCCAAACTTTATTTTCAGACTTGTGCTGACCCCCAAACTTCAAACTCACTTAGCCAACAATCTCCTAGAAATCTTCACCTGGATATTCCATAAACACTTTATTCTCCACAAGTCCCAAACTCATCAATACCACTTGCGACAAATGGCTTATCTAGTTTCTTAATATTTCTAAATATTCTTTTCATGAAAGAGTTGTTGTAAGGATAGAATGAGAACATACATGTAAAGTATTTGGCAGTAATTATCTTTTTTTTTCATCATCATCATCATCATGATTTGCTATGGAGAACTTGGGACTATATTTGAGGTTTGAAAAATGGGTAGAATTTATATGAGAACAGTTTGGGGGAATCAAACCTGAAATTGGCAAAAGATGTTCCCATGTCTTTTACCAATTGAATGCTTAGTAAAAATTTGTACCAGCTTATCCTGTTCTGCCATATCCAGTTGAAATATATTGCTCAATTCATAGGACAACTGCCTCTTGTGCTTTCATTCTATTATGTTTTTAGAAGCTGACATCTGATTCCCCACCTACCAGCCTTCTACATTCAGCTATTTCCGTGGATGTGCTTTGCTACATATCTGATACCACCGAGGAGGCACTATGTGTGTACTGACATTTGCAATGTTTCCAGGATCTATGTTGCCTTTTAGGTGCTAAATGCATCATCTGCTTCTGATCAGGAAAAAAACAAAACAAAACAAAACAAAACAAAAAAACATGTTCTGTATATGAAAGGTAGAAACAGTAGAGTTGTTAAAGAGGTAGAATTAGGACTACACTAGAATATATAGAAAAATAAAAAACACATAGCAAGATATAGTTATGAGGATAAACTAGTTTTATATGTAATAGTAATCATGTCTGCTTAGGTTCATGGGAAATAAAAAGAAAACAGAAAATTCTGGTATGACTCCAGCATATTAAAAAGTGAAATTCCATATATATATTTATCCCGATAGATAACTTTCTTGGCAAAGTCATTTTCATACTTGCAATCAGTTCAACTTTCTAAGTGATGGATAAATATCAGTAGCAGAACTGTTTCTTTGGAGATATTAACAAAATCATTCAGGAATAAGAGGAGCAGTTATCAATATTACCAGCTCTAATTAACTAATTGACATCAATCATTATTGCATAGTATGTGAAGGTAAAAGTAATTTGATTTAAAATGAAACTGAAGTTTTTCACTGACGATTTCAACACTAGGAAGTCTTTTGTATATTCATAGAATAAGTTGTAACAATGATTCTAATGAGAAGTATATGTTGAGATTTTTGTATAGTAGTAAATAACAGTTAACTTTTTTAGCATTTTCTATGTGCTAGGTGCTGTCCACACTTTGTGTGCATTATTTTATACAATCATCATCAAAACCATGAGAGTTAAGTAACAGTATTGACTTTATTTTTAGATGAAATAAATTGAGCCTTAAAAAGCTAAATAACTTTTTCAATAACTCACAGTTAGTATGTGGGGAAGCCAAAATAAATACCTTGATTGGTCAGAGTACAAAATCCAGGTTCTTAAATATTAAATGGTATTGCCTGCAATGACATTTCCACAGAATTCTAAGAGCCAAACTAAAAAAATCAACACATAATAGATGTTATATTACATGTGCAAATATTATACTAAAAGATAAAATGTTTTTTAGTTGAAAACCAAAAGGAACAAAGTTTGCCTATAACTTATTCGGTAAGGTAAACGTATCTGAAAAGAGGAGTCAACTGAAGAAGAGTAATCAATTTGAAACATGTGGGAGCAGGAATCAGAGAGTACAAATTGAAACTGCTATTACAAACCCATCCAATGTAGAGAGTGCTCTAATCAACGGATGGGAATATCCTGGACACCTGGCCAGATCTATGTCTATAAGTGAAAACAGAAGCATTATGCCATGAGAGTTTCATGGCAAAAATTTATGGAAATCAATCTATCCCAGTTGTTCTTGTTAAGTGCTCACCTATTGTCTCCTGATAATAATCTGACTTCCAGTGTAACTTAAAAGCATGGATAGAATTCCCTGACCTAGGCTTTGTAGTCTGTTTGAAAATTATGCTAATCATTATAAACAAACCGGCCCATGGATTTTAGGAATTGATCTCCCCCTTTTTTTGGTATCACATTTTATTCTGTCCCAATTCACCTGACAGAATGTACAATAGGTTCTCCTGGTATCTCATGTAAAACATTTGAGCCACCCTTGTTCAATTCACAGTGATAGGGAACATGAACATTAAGTGATGTATTACCAAGATAAAAATTTACATGATGTTCCTGGAAAAAAATTACATTTCCTATTTTGAATGAAAGATGATTTGGATTGTACAAGAGAATTAGGAACCTAATTAAATAATGCATACTCAAATCCAGCAAATCAAGACTTGAGGACCAACACATCCAATGCTTTTTAGAGCACACTTACTATAATTTGTCTCTTCTGTCCCTGGTACTCATGATTGCTCCCATACTTCTAATTTCCAGCAAAACTAAGACATCACTGAACCTGCCAAGGCACTGAAATTGGTTCAACAAAGTAAAAACTGCTAAGAGAAGGCAGGCAGATTTGAATTATTACAGTCATGCATTATTTTTTAATTTTTAATCTCCCCATTTCCAAATCCAAGTTAGATTTTCAAGACTCTATTTCACTCATGTAAATAACTGATGGATGCAGATGAGAGATAAGTCCATTGAGAATGTAAACATACTTTTTTATTTTTTTATTTGAGAAGTTGTGAGTCAACAAAACAATCATGCATTTCACAGAGGATTCTCATGCATGCCCCCACCACCAACACCTTACATTGTTGTGATACATTTGCTACAAATGATGAAAAAAAATCACCATAGTATTACTGCTATCTATAGTCCATAGCTTGTGTTTGGTGTATTTTTCCAACAAATTATTCTATTAATAACACCATGTATTAATGTTGAATATTTTTTATATTTCCTGGGAGGATTCTCATATTTGTTCTGTTAACAACAGTCCATTATTCACCATGGGGTTCATTGTGTTATAAGATCACCTGTCTTGTACAATCCTTTGAAAACTCGGTGGCTCTTAGCTTAAACAGAGTTGTGCTGTCATCTGCTCAGTCCATTTCGAAATGTTTCAATCCTCTAAAAGAAAAAATATAATCTCCCTTATATTACCCTATTATTGACCCTTGGCATTGATCTTCTTTTCATTTGTTGTAAAAATATTATAATTTTACTGTAAACTGTAGTCAGTATGTTATATTGGTTGTATTTTCCCATGTGTATACATATTCTTAACACCTGTAATAGAGGAACATTCTTGAACTTATAATATTAGCCATGATCATCATCCACCACTGAAATCATTATGTATACAGTCTGTAGATTACATCAATCTTTTAATTTACTTTAACCTCCCTAGATGACTGCTTTCAACCACATCACATTTATAAATCAGCAGTGTTGATTATACTTAGTATAATGTGTTCCTATCAACTCTATCCATTTACCCACATTTATAATCACTCTTATTAAACATTCTACATATATTCTGCATCAGCTCCCTCTTTTCAACCCAAATTCTATTTCCTAGAATACTATTCTCTATAGTTTAACTCCATGCTTTTACTCATCATATTTGTTTCACATAAATGAGACTAAACACTATTTGTCCTTTTGTGTCTTGCTTATTTCACTGAATATAATGTCCTCAAAGTTCATAAATATTTTCATATGCATCCCATGCTCAGCTCTTCTTACAGCTGAATATTATTTCATAATACACACACACACGCACCACATTTTTTCTGTTCATTGGTTGATGGACACTTGGGTTGTTTCTAGCTTTTAGCCATTGTGAATAACGCCGTTATTAATATCAGTGTGCAAATATCTATCTGCATCCTTGCTTTCAATTCTTCTGAAAATATTGCTAGTAGTGGGTTTGCCAGATAACATGACAGCCATATATCTAGATTCCTGAGGAACAACCATTCTATCCTTCACAAAGGCTGCACATTTTACATTCCAAACAACATAGAGCAGTGTTCCCATTTTTCCACATCCTCTCCAGTACTTGTAGTTTTCAGCGTTTTTAGTAATGGATATTCTGTAAGTCATGAACTGATATCTCATTGTAGTTTTGATCTGCCATTTCCCTAATAGCTAGTGACGTTGAGCATCTATTAATATGTTTTTTGTCCATCTATATGTTTTCTATGGAAAAAATGTCCATTCAAATATTTTGCTCATTTTTTATTTGGGTTGTTTGTTTTTTATAATTGAGTTGTATGATCTCTTTATAGATCACGGAGATCAAACATTTATCTGATATGTGGTTTCTGAAAAATTTCTCCCATCGATTAGGCTGGCTTTTCATCTTCTTAACAAAATCATTTGAAACAGAAAAATGTTTAATTTTGAGGAGGTCTCCGTTATCTATTATTTTGGTCATTACTTTTGTTTTGGGTGTAAGAGATAAGAAACCACCACCTACCACGAAATATTGAAGATGTTTCCCTACATTTTCTTCTAGGAGCTTTATGGTTCTAGCTTTTATATTTATATCTTTGATCCATTTTAAGTTAATTTTTGTATAAAATGTGAGATGGGGGTCCTCTTTCTTTCTTTTGAATATGGATATTCAGTTCTCCCAGCACCATTTGTTGAATAGACAGTTCTAATCCAGCAGGGTGAACTTGAAAGCCTTGTCAAAATCACTTGACTGTAGATGTGAGGGTATATTTCTGAATTCTCAGTTAAGGTCTGTTGGTAAATATACTTATCTTTATGCCAGTACCATGCCATGCCGTTTTTACCACTGTAGCTAATATGCTTTACAGTCAGGTAGTGAGAGTCCTCCAATTTGATCTTCTTTTTTAAAGACATTTTTTGACTATTTGGGGCTCCTTACACTCCCAAATAAATGCGATGATTGGCTTTCCCATTTCTGTGAAAACAAAGATGTTGAAATTATTATCGGGAATTAAGCTAGTGTAAGCCAGTCTCTGTGAAAATGGTAACATATGAGTACCTGCCCAAATTAATCATGTGACCTACCGAGCTGTGGAACATAACCTGAAGCGGGGTATGTGCACCAACTTGCATCCACCCTAGGTGACATCTCTGTATCATGATTCATGCAGCCCAAAGTTTCACTTATTTAACCTATGCTGATCAAGATAATCATTATGATATATGGTGTCATTTTTAATATTTCTCATTTTGTGGAAACACTATGACATATTGAAATTACAAAAAAAATCATAAAAACAAAAATTATAATCTATAGTAACTGCAAAGATTCCACTAAAGTAAAACTTCTCCATAATGTTCTAGTTCAAGAACTGACTTTCTCTAGCTAATGGGTATTAACACCTAGGTTTAGATAGCAGTAATAGAATACTATAGCTTTTTTTTCCTGAAGATTTATTTTTTATTTATTTCTCTCCCCTTCCCTGCCCCCCCCCCCCCAGTTGTCTGCTCTCTGTGTCCATCTACTGTGTGTTCTTCTGCGTCCACTTGTGTCAGCGGCACCTGGAATCTGTGTCTTCTTTTGTTGCATCATCTGGCTGCATCAGCTCTCCATGTATATGGCACCATTTCTGGGCAGGCTGCATTTCTTTTCATGCTGGGAGGCTCCGCTTATGAGGCGCACTCCTTGTGCATGGAGCTCCCCTACGTGGGGGACACCCGGGCATAGCAGGGCACTCCTTGCGTACATCAAAACTGCACATGGGCCAACTCATCACACGGGTCAGGAGGCCCTGGGTTTGAACTTTGGACCTCCCATGTGGTAGATGGACGCCCTATCCATTGGGCCAAATCCACTTCCCATACTATAGTTTTTTAAAGTAAAATTTTATTGAAGCATATCATTCATTTATGAACATACATAAACAATAAGTATATAGTAAAATTTGTGAATTTACAAAACAAACATGCATATCACCAAACAAGGCTCCCAAACAACTCACCACCAACACCTTATATTGTTGTGAAACATTTTTTACATACAATGAAAGAATATCATCAAAATATTACTACTAATTTACATTTGGTGTGTTTCCCTCCAATATACCCAAATATTAACACCCTATATTAGTATTACACATTATCATTCATGAGAAAATTGTTCTCATATTTGTCCTGTTAACCACAGTCCATCATCCACCACTGGATTCCATGACTTATACAGTCCCATGATTTATACAATCCACTCAAAGTATACACTCAATGGCTCTCATTTTCATTGCAGAGTTGTGCTGTTTCACAATTTTAGATACTGTTCATTACTCCAAAATGAAAAAAATCCCATACCCCCCATTGTTTTCCCTTGGTATTGAAATATCTTCTTGCCGTTGCTGAAAAATATTACAATATTTGTGGTAAATATCATCCATAAGTGACATTAGTTGTAATTTTCCCATGTGTCACCATATTCTAAGCATGTTGTAGAAGAAGAGCATTCTTATATTTATACTACTTACCACAACCTTAATCTGCCACTGAAATCACTGTTGTACTATTGTTTTTGAGCTGCTTGTTCCATATTTAATTGTCCAACTTTTTAGTGGCAAGCTTAATGTGTTTTATTTCCAAGCAGATTTAATTCCTACAACCCTCAAAAGTGGTCTTCCTTTTATTGGTTTCTTCTCTGTATTTGTTGTCTGAGTGCTAGAAGGGTTTGATCACCTTTTTAGATTGTGTTTTAATTTGACAGGAAAATTAAGATTAGAAATTATATCCCCATTCCTGAGCTTATAGTTATATGTCGGTAGAGAAAAAAAATCCATGAGGGGGGATAATCTACTCGGTATCAACCTAGACCACAGTACAAATTAGCCTTTTGGTAAGTGTGGTAGTTTGAGGCTTTTCTGGACCCCAGAAAAGATCATGTCCTTAGAACTAATCCATTCCTGTGGGTATAAACCTATTGTAGGTAAGAATCTTCCTTTTTGTTAAATTACTTCAGTAGGACATTACCCAGGATGGGTTTTCATCCTTTTACTAGAATTTTTCATAAATGGGATGAATACAGAGAAAGACAAAGAGAGAAACCGCCAGAATCTTGAATAGAGAAAGCCACAGGAGCAAGGAGCTGAAATCAATGGAGCCCAGGAGAGAGAAAGACACAAGAGCAGAGAGAATGCTAGAGGAATCCAGAAGCTGAAAGCAAGGAGACCTAGAGGAGATGGGAGAGACAGAAGATCTGCCATTGTGCCCTGCCATGTGACCAGCAGCTGGTCTTCAAGGAGAAAAGCATCACCTGATAAAGTCATGATTTGGACACTTTCATGGCCTTAGAATTATAGCTTATAAATTAATAAATCCTCATTGTAAAAACCAACCCATTCCTAGTATATTTCCTTGGGAGCCTTTAGCAAACTTAAACAATAAGTGTTATGATAAATAAATGAGAAATGCCTTTTCTGCTCTATACAACTCTGAAGTTAGTGATGTTCAAATCAGCAATCGTTCTTTAATTAATAAATATCATGTTGTGGGAAAATTAGAGGGTATGGGGAATGGGGCATATGGGAACCTTCTATATTTTTAATGTAATATTTTGTGTGCTCTATGTATCTTTTAAAATAAATAAAAAATAAATTTTAAAGAATCATAAAACTGCACATTACAAAATTATCTAAAAATTTTGAGCTACTTCCAATTTATTTATTTTTAAAGATTTATTTTTATTTATTTAATTCCCCTCCCCTCCCCCGGTTGGCTGTTTTCTGTGTCTTTTTGCTGCGTCTTGTTTCTTTGTACGCTTCTGTTGTCGTCAGTGGCACGGGAAGTGTGGGCAGCGCCATTCCTGGGCAGGCTGCACTTTCTTTCCCGCTGGGCAGCTCTCCTTATGGGGCGCACTCCTTGCGCGTAGCACGGGGGACACCCCAGCATGGCGCGGCACTCCTTGTGCGCATCAGCACTGCGCATGGGCCAGCTCCCCATGGGTCAAGGAGGCCCGGGCTTTGAACCGCGGACCTCCCATGTGGTAGACGGATGCCCTAACCACTGGGCCAAAGTCCGTTTCCCTACTTCCAATTTATATCTTGTCCCAGAAATTAGAAATCCCAGTGCTCTTTTATATGTTATATATAAAAGAAAGGGAGGGATCATTCTTGTTTTTCCTAAATATGACTCTCTTAGTTTCCCATTCAATCTTCAATTCCTTGAATTGTGGATCCTATACCCACTACTCTACCATAACTCAATTCATTAAGACTGGAAATGGCTTCCTAATTGTGAGGGCCAAGGGAAATTTTTCAACCCTTACCTTTCTGAATGTCTCTGACTGAATATGGTACTGACAATCACTCCCTCATTCCTGAAATTCTCCACTACTCACCTTTAGGACACCAAACTCCTCTATGAATTTTACAATTTCTCCAACCACTCTTTTTCTTTTTCTTTTGTGGCCTCCTGCTCCTGTATTTTCTCAGTCAATGATGGTGTTTCCCAATGACAGTATCTATCTACTTCTCACTTTATACCTTTCCTCAGGTTATCAAAATCATGCTTAAATTCTCAGATATTACTTACATGCTAATAAGTCTTATGTCGATATCTCTAATTTATATTTCTCATTCTGACTTAAGACTTTTACAAAAATATTTGCTTAATAGCCCCAAATGTCTAACAGAAACCTTAATGCCACAAACTAAACTCATCTCTAAGTCCCATTTCATACCCTTTCCCCTTCCTATAGTTATTTGGTGTTGAATGCCATCATCTACTCAATCATCAAAACTATATGAGGACCTCGTATTTTTTTAATGTAACATTAAAAAATAAGGACAAAAAACTTAAAAAAAATAAAAATAGAGTCACCTAAACTCTCTCTCCTTATATGCAATTAATGGCTAAGTCTTCCTTAATATTTTTTGGTTCAGTCATCATTTCAACAACCTACTATTGGTACCCAAGGTAAACATTATCATTTGTTTAGAATAATACAAAAACCTGTTTTCCCAACCCCTTATATATTCACCTTCAAATTTATTTTTTAGAAAGCTTTCAGGCTAATCTATTTTAAAATTTACATATAAACATCACACTTAAAAAATTCAATATACATATTTCCTACACACTAATGTCCAAACCCCTTAATGTGTTACAAAAGTCTTGTCATACACCTGGGGATGAGCCTCCCTGGCACCGAGGGATCACTATCAACTAACAACTGATGATGCAACTGGAGAATGACCTTGAATGGAAGGTTCAATGCGGATCAGCAGAATATCCCTGTCTACATAAAATAACATGACTTTAAAATGCTGTTTGACCTAATCTAAGGGGGAAATGGAAAGGAGAAATGAGTTTATATGGCTACGAGTCTCTAAAAAAGAGTCTGGAGGTTGTCAGAAGGATTGCCCTTATGCACAACTGAGCAGAGTCTAAGAGACAGATAAAGTAGATACAACCCCCAGGTATTGGTTCCTTTGAGGGCTAAAGAGGCCCATGGGTGCTATGGTCATGGCAGATGGGGTTCACTGCCATGTCAGATGGCCCTTCTTTGGAGCTGGTGTTTATGCGTGATGAATCTGGACTCAGATGGGACCTCTCTTCTTAAGACTTTCATGCTACTGTGCTGGAGTTGTAGTTGGTGTCGGGGTTTAAGAAATATTTAGGGGATCTGAGTCTCTGGACTGACAATGTGATAAGCAGGCCCTGAGCCTCAACAGACTCCAGCACCTACAATCTGATTTATTGGACTCACCTCACTCAGCTAAGATGGAGTTGAAGAAGGACAACCACCACAACATGGAGCCTAGAGTGCCTACAACTGAAAGCGAGAGGATTGCTTCCAGTATCGATGAGGAATCTGAGCCTTCCTCTTGATATAGAGGTGCAATGGACATAACCAATCCAATGTCCACAGAGAAAAGGTGGCATTGGAGTGGGAAAAGTGGACATGGTGGCTAATGGGTATGGGGAATGGCAGGAAGAGACGAGGCGTGAAGGCGTCTTAGGGACTTGGAGCTGCCCTGGATGGTGCTTCAGGGGCAATCACTGGACATTGTAAATCCTCACAGGGCCCACCGGATGGAATGGGGGAGAGTATAGGCCATGATGTGGACCATTGACCATGAGGTGCAGAGGTGCCCAGAGATGTACTTACCAAATGCAATGGATGTGTCATGATGATGGGAATGAGTGTTGCTGGGGGGGGAGTGGTGGGGTGGGGGTGGTGGGGTTGAAGGGGACCTCATATATTTTTTTTAATGTAATATTTTTACAAAATCAATTAAAAAAATAAAAGATAAAAAAATAAAAAAATATTTAAAATGTGGAGAACAAGAAATAAAAATGGTATCATTCTTCAAAAAAAACAAAAGTCTTGTCATAGTTTTCCTTACTGAGTTTGTCAACCTCATTTTTCCTCCACTCACCTATTAAATGCTACATTCAAGTATTGTTGAACTGCTTGTATTCCCTCACATGTGCCATCTTGCTTCTCATGTTTTTGGCTTTGTTTCTGTAATCCTTTCTGACTGGAATAACTTTCCAAATCTCTTCACTTGAATAACTTCTAGTCATCTTTTAATATTTATTTTAGGTGTCATCTTCTCCACAATATGTTTCTTGGCAACCCCACTTCACATTTTTCCCACTATTATATGAACTACTCTATCTTATACATCTTTGTATCTCCAACATTTAGCACAGTGTCTAATAAACAATGCATGACTATTGAATGAATGAATCTCAAAGAGTAACCCTTAGCTATTAAATAAGGAAATTTGATTTGCTACTCTAAACACACCCTTTTTGTGCCCTTTATAAAGTTTTTATTTTGTATAATCTTCACCTTCCAATTTATCAGATTAAAAAATCCTACTTCTGTAGACTTAGCTCCTCAATCATCTTGCTCATTTGTTACTCATACTTAGAACTTTACCAGTTCAAACACACCTTTCAGATATGTTGTTAAATTCTTACTTTTATATACAAAGTAGAATAGTGTATTTTTATGTTATATATCCACAGTGATGTTATTCATTATTTTCTGGACCTTGTGACCTCCTAAGTTGATGTTTTTAGGACATTCATGCATTCAACAAATATATAATGTGTGTCTATTATGTACTAGAAGCTGAAGATACAGTACAGTAAAAAATGACTACTAAAATCAAGGTCCTTACTCTCATGGAGCTAGCATCTTATTTGGGGGATGGGAGAGGTGAGCAACAGACAACAAGCAATTAAATAGGGAGTAAACAATAAAATATGCATCACTAGTGCAATAGAGAAAATAAAACAGGTTGATGTGATAGAGTCCTTGGGGGCCTGGAGAGACTAATTTAGACAAATATTTACATATATGTATCTAGGAACCCTATGAGTATAAGTTGGACTATTTTCCTTAAATGCATTATGTGTCCCACTCCAAATCCCAATCACAACTTTTCTGCCTACTTGCCTTTAGAAGCAAAACATAAATTTCCTAATCAGTATGGCACATATTCTAATTCATTTGAGTCAGAAAAATAATAATAATGACTCAACAGAGTCTCTGGTTGAATTTACATCTTTATCTTACAGAAAACTAGGGTAATCTCACAGAGAATGACTCTTCCTGCATTTTCCCACCTTAAATTTGGAATTTTGCCACCTAAAAATCTTGGTCTTAACTACAAACTTGGCAAATGTACTGTGGAATAACACTTTCACATAATTTTATTTAACATACATTTGGCATACATATTAAACATTTGTAAAAATTAAGATTAGATTCAACATTTATACCTCTAGGACACCTCAGTTTGCTCTTGTCTACCAAAATAAGTACATACCTAACATCAGTGCATCTTTGTAGTTGCCTCCACCTCATGTACTCAGTAACTCTTGTCAAAGTGATAAAACTTTTGTTTCATTGTGAAAAATTGCACCCAAAAGATTCAAATACTGGTGTTGGTGATGGAAGTGAACAGTAAATTGATATAGATAAGAGAGTCATGGTTCTTGGCCAGAAAAATATAGTTTTGTGTGGTAAAGTATAGTGATTTTAGTTTTTAGTTGTACTTGCAATATTTAGAATTTCTAAAAGTCTCTGAATATGTAATTCATAACTAAGCATCTACAATAGTGTTTGCTAAAGCTTTCTCATCATAAGAATTATCTTGATCACATTCTAAAAATATAGATTATCTTTGGGCTGGCCATGTGCCTCCTAGGCCTGAGCCCTAGCAGAGTTGCAAAATCTACTCTCCACTTTATTGTACTTACCCAGGAAAACTAACAAGGAGGTGAGAAAGGACAACCACAATACCAAGGAACTTACAACTGCAAGCAAGTGAGTCCCATCCATTAGCCATATGGGACTGAGGTGCCCTTTCAATTAGAGGGGGAGTGGATATCACTAACCCAGAATCCTCAGGACTGTAGAATAAATTATGGACTAGAGTGGATTTACTGGTATTCTACTATAGACTTATTGTGATTCTAGCAACGGAATAAATTATACCATTGATGTGGTGACAGTGGCCACTGTGAGGCTGAAATCAGGGAGAGGGAAAAAGAGGAGTAATATTTCAGGACTTGGAATTGTCCTGAATCACATTGTAATGACACATACAGGCTATTATGTATCCTATCATAACCTACAGAATTGAGTGGGAGAGCGTGTAAACTACAATGTAAACTATAATCCATGCTTAGTGCCAATGCTCCAAATATATTCCTCAATTACAATGAATTTACCACACTATCGAAAAAAGTTGTTAATGTGGGGAAGGGTGGGAGGTGTGGGGAGTG
This sequence comes from Dasypus novemcinctus, assembly GCF_030445035.2. Lineage (NCBI taxonomy): Eukaryota > Metazoa > Chordata > Mammalia > Cingulata > Dasypodidae > Dasypus > Dasypus novemcinctus. Next base: position 138,829,979 of record NC_080704.1, on the reverse strand, counting down.
GGGTTTATGGGAATCCTTTTTTTTTTTTTTTTTGAATATTATTTCTTTTTTTTTTTAATTTTTTTATTTTTTATTGACTTTGTAATAATATTACATTAAAAATATATATGTGAGGTCCCATTCAACCCCACCCCCCCACCCCCCCCTCTCCCCCCCCCCCCCAACAACACTCGTTCCCATCATCATGACACATCCATTGGATTTGGTAAGTACATCTTTGGGCACCTCTGCACCTCATATACATTGGTTCACATCATGGCCCATACTCTCCTCTATTCCATCAAGTGGGCCCTGTGAGGATTTACAATGTCCGGTGATTACCTCTGAAGCACCATCCAGGGCAGCTCCATGTCCCGAAGACGCCTCCACCTCTCATCTCTTCCTGCCTTTCCCCATACCCTTTGTCCATTATGTCCACTTTTCCCAATCCAATGCCACCTCTTCTATGTGGACATTGGATTGGTTGTGTCCATTGCACCTCTATGTCAAGAGGAGGGTCAGATTCCACCTGGATGCTGGATGCAATCCTCCCATTTTCAGTTGTAATCACTCTAGGCTCCATGGTGTGGTGGTTGTCCTTCTTCAACTCCATCTTAGCTGAGTGTGGTAAGTCCAATAGATCAGATTGTAGGTGCTGGAGTCTGTTGAGGCTCAGGACCTGGCTATCACATTGTCAGTCCAGAGATTCAAATCCCCTAAATATATCTTAAACCCCAACATTAACTGCACCTCCAGCACATTAGCATGAAAGTCTTATGAAGGGAGATCCCATCTGAGTCCAGATTCATCACACATAAACACCATTTTATGGGAATCCTTAATGGTTTTATGTAACATTTTGTATAATCTAAGTATCTTTTTAAAAAATAAAAAATATATTTTAAAAAAAGAGAAAAGAGTAAAGAAGAAGTCTGAACCCTCACAGACATTGCCCACCATCTTGTTTCAACACATGACAACTGATTTTGGGTGAGAAATAAACCTTGATTTGAACTCTTTAGGGCCTTGTAAGTAACTATAAGCTTTTAATGAAATAAATATTATTTATAAAAGCCAAAAAATACGTAGATTATCACACTCCTCCTCTGGTCACTATCATTTAGGGAATCTGTATATATAACAATTGTCTGTGTTAAAATGTGTTGAAATGGAGAACCTCCTTCGATTTGCAATTACATAATAGGGCCATAAAAGTAGGAAAGAAAGGGAAAAGGATGGTAATATTTATTGGGTGCCTATTATTTATGAAAACGTTTGCAACCCATTTTCATATATATTGTAGCATATGAGAAAGGTAATATAGGTCAGTGCATCCCAAAACTGTCGCGTAATCATATTCACCTGGTACAATTGTGCTTCCTATATGAACATGGCATTAAGATCTTACATATTATTGTGGTCTTCTAAAATAATTTTTCCATACAATCCCAACATTTGTACTCACTAAAATGCTATATACTCATCTGTCAAGCAACCCTTGTAGCTAAATTTTATTTCAGGTATTTTCTTTAGGATATTTATCAATGTGATTTTGCATTTATTATTTTTTCCATTTAAGTGACTTTTAAGTCTCAATATTTTTTTAATCATAGAATAATGGTGATCTTATTGAATTTGTTATACCATGGGTAGGGTAGATAATATTTTAATAGAGTTTTAATCAGTAGAATCATAGACGTGAACCTGAAACAAATTCTTAACTATCAGTCCAGCACTCTTTCCACCATACTACTCTGCATTTCATCATGCATTAATCTGAAAAACTGTACCCACTGAGGCACAGTAAACAAGTTGTTAGCTAGTACCTCTTCTAGAACATCTTTATACTGTTGAATCCATAAACATTCTACTCTTAAATTGAATAATACTTAGAGTAAATGTGAATATAATTATTTGAATTATCAAATAGAATTAGTGGCACTGTTAACTATTTCTAACCCTTTTACACTTTTGCATAGCAGATTTAGATATGTCACATTTCTTTTGACCTGAGCTTCTCAGAAACAATGCCATTAGGGAAACTTCCAGTAACACATAGATTTTTAAACGTGGTGCATGACCTAATATGACTAAGAGAAGATTATGGACTAAATCATATGTTATTGTTTCACTTTTATTCTTCTTTATATTGTTAGTTTCCTACCCATAAGTCCTGTCTTTACAAACTGGATAATAAGCTCCTAGGGAGAAGAAACTACATGCTAAATCTCTTTGGTTCTTACCCAATACCTATTAAGTTGTCATTACATGCATGCTATTTGATTGATCACCCTCTCAGAGGCACAAAGGGGCCTTATGGGAGCTTGTAATTGATTCAGACCCCTTCCTAAACTAGGTGAATGAATCAACCAGAAGTCATACAAACTGACAGCCTTCAAGCTGAATCTAGCCATCATATAATAATTTAATCGCCAGATATTAAAAAGACTATCTCAGTAATCCTGCATCCACCCTTTTCTGACATTTGTTAACATTTTTACTTTGTCTGTCATAAAGCAAGAATTAATGCCATTCTCCTCATGAAAATCTCTAGGAACTAAACCTTAAATGCATAACTCATTATCCAGAAGATCAAGAGTGTATGTTTGGTGACGATCTCAAACTTCTCTATTTTTATCATTTTCTTTCCCCTTTTCCACTTTTTGTTGGTCAGAGACTAGTCAAAACTTTTCACATTATAAACCTTATGTTGGAAGACTGTAACCAAGTCACCCATTAGCCATCTCTTCTCCAGTAGAAACAAGACTAATTCATTTCATTTGTCTCCACAAAATCTATTTTCTGTATCTTTCTTTTTATCTCCTTGTCTCCTGTATAATCCCCTCCAACTCTTTACACCATCAGAGATTTAAACCAAATATAAACATAATCATGCTATTCACCTACCTTAAATCCTTCTATACACTCCCCAATGACTACAAGATAAAATTTAAACTCATTAGCATGGCATATAAACCCTTAAAGATGTAAAACTCTACCAAATTATTTAATCTCAACTCTTGTCACTTCTTGTCTTGTACTCTATATTCTAGTAACTCTATACTTATGTTTTCCCACCATTTGCCTATATGCATTTGCTCAAGTTGCACTGCCTTCTTAGAATATGCTTCCCTAAGATGTTTTTATCATCTGACTGCTCGTCCTTTAAGACTCCAGATTTCCATTTTTATTACTATTCGCCACTGATCTCCATAGTGAGGTATACGTATTTGAGGGAGTACCTAAGATGATGTGTTGGGACATTAAAAATATAGACCTTTTATGTGTCTGTATTCTTATCACATCCTTTTAATATTGACATTTTGGTAAATATAAATATTTTAAAACTACACTTCTGTGTAGGTAAACTAACATAATGGCACATACATAAATGGTAAACATTTTTATGTACAAAATGCTTTGCCAGTAAAATTTGGATTCTACTGATTTTCTCTTTTCTTTTTTTATGATTTCTCTAAGTCCTGGGGCATGTGTTAATTCTTAGTAGAAATGACTCGCAAATCTGTATTTTCAACCCAAACAACACTCCTGACTTTCACATTTAAACTGCCCATCAGCGACTGAACATTTTGATTTATGTGTTCTGGAGTTATCTCAAAGTCAACATGCATAAATTGGAATCCATCATTTTTCCTCACTATTTCCATAATCTATATTTCTTATGTTTGTTGACCACTTAGTTTTCTAAGCTAGAAACCTAGAAACTTTCCTTTGTTCATCTTGCATTTCCTTCAAATCCATTTCCTATTCTTTATCCTTACGGGTAATTCTTTATTTCAAACTTCAGCATCTTACAATTGGATGGTTGCAAGTAAACTAAGTAATTTCCTTACCTCCAGCTTTATTTCCCTTCAATTCGTCCTTCAGTGTACTTTCAAGAGTCTCTATCTAAAATGTAAATGAGACTATGTTACTTGCCCTTCTTAAAACTATTCTTCAGTCAGCACTGATTTTAAGATGGAATGCATGATCTCTTAACATGGCCTATGAGGCATAGAAGGCCCTTGATAATGATAAGCTCTTGGATATCACTCCAGGCTCAACCTCTGACACTCACAAGATAGGTCCACAAGATGGAGGAATAGAATATGGATTAGAGTGGACTTACTGATATTCTATTCATGAACTATTGTGATCAGTAATCAAAGAAAATGTGGCATTGATGTGGAGAAAGTGGCCATGGTGGTTGCTGGGGTGGGGAATGGGAGGAAGAGATGAGATGTGGAGGCGTTTTCAGGACTTGGAGTTGTCCTGGGTGATGCTGCAGGGACAGTTACTGGACATTGTATGTCCTCCCATGGCCCACTGGATGGAACGTGGGAGAGTGTGGGCTATGATGTGGACCATTGACCATGATGTGCAGCGGTGCTCAGAGATGTATTCACCAAATGCAATGAATGTCTCATGATGATGGAGGAGATTGTTGCTATGAGGGGAGGAGTGGGGTGAGGAGGGTGGGGGTTATAAGGAGACCTCATATTTTTTTAATAGAATATTAAAAAAATAAAGACAAAAAAAAGAAACAACTCCTTGATATTTTCCATGTTCACCTTGTTTCTCGTTGCTGAATGCATTTAGTCATGCCATCTGTTTTGCCTAGAATTTCCCTTCGAGGCCTTGCAGGACTCAATTCAAATGGTACCTCTTCTAGTCAACTTTTGCTAATACCTCTGAATTCTCTAAATTCCTCTACAGACTGTGTGTGTTATCTCTCTCGCTGTTTCCTCAGCTCACAGTTCTCACTTCTATTGTGTTTATCACAATATTGTAACTGTTCATTTGCATGATTTACCCAATTGACTGTGTGTGAGTGAGAATAAAGAATATTTCTGAATGAATGAATGACCTGAAGCTGTTCTCTGAATAATCTCCAAGTTACCTATAAATCTTTTATTTATTTTTAATTTAATTTTATTTTTTAATAATCTTTTTTATAAAGTTAATGGATCACACAAAATGTTACGTTAAAAAACATAAGAGGTTTCCATATACTCCACTCTGCACCACCCGCCCCCATCATTTTTTAAAATTGTATTTCTGAAGATATATAGATCACAAAAAAGTTACATTAAAAAATATAAGATTCCCAGATACCCCCACCCCCCACCCCACTCCTCCCACATCAAAAACCTCTTTCATCATTGTGGATTATTCATTGCATTTGGTGAATACATTTTGGAGCACTGCTGCAGCACATGGATAATAGTTCACATTGTAGTTTATACTCTCTCCCAGTCCTTTCAGTGGGTTATGGTAGGATATACAATGTCCAGCATCTGTCCCTGCAATATCACTTAGGACAACTCCAAATCCCCAAAATGCCCTCACATCACATTTCTTCTTTCCTCTCCCTGCCCGCAGCAACTCCTGTGGGCACTTTCTCCACATCAATGCTACAATTTCTTCCATTATTAGTCACAATAGTTCTATAATAGAATATCAGTAAGTCCACTCTAATTCATATTTTATTCCTCCCTCCTGGGGCTCTGGGATAGTGATGTCCACTCCACCTCCATATCAAGAGGGGGCTTAGATTCCACTTGGATGTTGGATGCAATACTCCTGCTTGCAGTAGTAGGCCCTCTCGGTTCCCTGGTGTGGTGGTTGACCATCTTCACCTCCCTGTTAGTTGATCTGAGTAAGTTCAACAAACCAGAGTAGGAGCCTCAAATCTGCTGAGGCTCAGGGCACAGCTGGCACAAAGATAGTACAGAGATTCAAGCCTCATGAGTATACACCAACCCTAGCACCAACCACTGGTTCAGTAAAAGTGACAGAAAAGGCATGTGTAGAAAGGTTACATCTGAGTCAAACTTCATCACACTCGGGAACACAATTTCCAAACTGTGGTCCACTGACATGGCACTGCACTCCAGAGCCATTTGCCATGACCATAGAACCTGTGTGTCTCCATAGCCCTCAGGAACACCAGTACCTGGTGTTGTAGATACTTTGCCTGTCTGTGGGATCCTGCTGAGGCGTTCATAAGCAAGACCCCTCTGATGACCTCCTGACTCTTTTTTAAGACTCTTAGCCATATAAACTCATTTGTCTTTGCCATTTCCCACTTTTATTCAAGGTCAAAAAGCTGTTTTTAACACATAATCCTACATGCAGCCTGAGATGTTCTGCTGGTGCAAGTTGATCCTTTTATTCAAGGTCTCTTTCTAGTTGCATCACCAGTTAGTGTTTGATAGTAATCCCTTGGGACCAGGAGGCTCATCCATGGGAGTCATTCATTGTGAGGGAAGCAAGCCAGGTACTGAAGGACAAATATTACATGACCCCTCAGATATGAATTCAGCAAATTGAGGTGACACAGAGAACCAGCATCTGGAAGATAGATTTACAGGAAATTGAAAGGAAAGGAAGGTTGTGAGCCAATGCCATATGGGCAAAATCTATAAGTTGGAAGTGAGTAGTTGTGCAGTGAGGGGATATGACAGGGGTGTAGGGATGATATTGGTTTGGACAGTGCAAGCTTGACAGGGGGGTAGGTTGGGGAGGATGGGTTGGACAGTCCATGGTACTGGCTGGAGGGTCAAGGGAGGGAGCAGGTAAACACTGGGGATTGGTGGATACATGTTTGAAACTACAATGTTGAGAAAACTCGATTGGAAATATGCCAAGGAAGGATTATTGGTTTAAGATATTGGATGGAAGGGCATTTGGGAGAGGTTGCACCTGGGGCAGTCTTCTAGAGCATGTGAGTGATCATTTTGTCATGGTACGTTGATATCAGTGGGGAGAGATCCACGTAATGAGTGGAAAGGAGTTGTACTCCCATACATGGTAGGCCTGATGTGGTGTCAGAGGGGAGAGTGCCCCTCGAGAGCATGAACCATTCTTAATAGGGTTGGACAGACTATTGTGTCAAGCCCTCAACATTGTTGCAAGTATGTATGAATCTTGTCCTTCAAGGAGTGAAGCCTGGAGGTCTCCATGGGTCCTGAGAGGAGGGGGAGTGAGAAATAGAATAGGTGGAAGAGGTTTTTTTTTTTTTTTTCCCCACCCTAATTATTCAGCTTTTCTTCACAGGAGTCCTAGACCACAGCAATGTATATATATAATATACAGCACTCCCACACATCCACCAGTAAACCTTTTCCCTTCCACAGTGATACTCTTACGCCCTATTCATATCATATTTACTTAAAGTGATGTACAGAGTCTGAGACATTAGCTTTCTAACAAGGTGACATCTGTGCTTACATTATGGTGCATACTTTAGGATACACAGTTCTTTACATTTTTAGTTATCCTATGTTTTACATTATGGTTTACATTATCAGTCTGTCATCTCCTATATGTTATGGTGTAATATTACATGTTTTATATCCATCCTTGTGTACTCTTAAGAAACTCCTCTCTTACCCCCCATTTACTTTGGTTCCACACATTTAACGTCCATTTCCCCTTCCACCTTGGTGCCCACAGTGACAGCCAACCTCCGTTTCCTGAGGAGCCACTTCCAGAGATATATGGAATAGTGTTCAGGGCCTAACTTGCTCAACTGCCCCAATGCCCTGGGAGCCACCCTTTCTCTCGAGGGATACAGTTCCCTCTATTTGATGGCATTAGTGGAAGAGGGTTTTTTTAAGGAGGAATGGAAGTATTTAGCATGATCTTGCAATGATGGATACAGGTCATGTTAAATTTCCACAACAATTCAAAAAGTGAATGGTCTAAAATGTAGACCATAATGTAAACCAATGACAAGGGTTAGTAGCTATGTTTCAATATGCACCAAGTGTAAGAAATGTGCCATGCACAAGTAAAAAGGTTATTAATAGGGAAGGAGGAAAAGGGAGAAGATGTCGGGTTTATGAGAGTCCCCAAATTTCTCTATGTAACTTTACTGTGACTTTAAACTTCTTTGAAGGCAAAATGGAAGAAAAGTAAGACACTGGGGAAGAAACTGAAGAAATTGCCACTATACATAAAGGACAACAGATGTTAAACTGATGAAAGGAAAACCTTAAAAAAACCGCATTTAAAAAGAAATATTTTCATTTATTAATCCCCCAGTTTATTTATATTTTAGTTTAGTTTTTCTAAATTATTAGGTACTTTATTTCATATATTTAAATGTATCATTATTATTTCATTTTTCTATTAGTCAAATTTGGCAATATTCTTAGCTTCAATTTTGAAGAAGCTTTGGAACACAAAAGGGTTATATCTATGGCAGGGGAAGATCACTGGTGTGGGGTGTCAGTGATGGGGGATACATTGGAAGGAGTTCACCTGAGCATTAATATATAGAACATAAATATGTTCAAATGCTCATGGGGCACTGCCACAGCGGGTAGAGATTCATACAACAACTGAAAGAATATTGAATTCCCATCCTTGGGAGCATTGTCAAATTCTCTAATGAAACAGCAACATTCCCAAAAGTACAGGGTCAATGACAAAAGAAGAAGGATGTTCCATTGATGGGCCCTTGATATTGAGAACTTTGCTTATGAGTCTTTTGCTTTTGAATAAGCAACTTAACCTAGAATTGTAGGATGCCTAAGAGTTACCTCCTGAGAGCTTCCATGTTGCTCAAATGTGGCCTCTCTCTAAGCCAACCTCAGCATGTAAATGCATTACCTTCCCTCCAGCTTGGGACATGATTCCCACGGATGAGCCTCCCTGAAGTTGATGGATTCCTACCCCACACCAGGTTGTGATGCAACTGGAAAAATAGCTTGAATAAAAGGGGGAAAGGTAAAGACAAATGAATTTATATGGCTAAAAGACTTCAAAGTGGGATGGGAGGTCATGAGAAAGGTAATATTTATGCATGTTTCAGCAGGATCTCACTGACAGCCAAAGTAGATACTACCCCAAATAGTGGGGCTCCTGAGGGCTCTGGAGACACGAAGGTACTATGGTCATGGCAGATAGCTCTAGAGTTTAGTGCCTTGCCAGTGGGCCCTACTTTGGAGTTTGTGCTCCTGAGTGTGATAGAGTTGGACTGAGTTGTGACTTCTCTGCACATGCCTCTTCTGTCTCTTCTGTTTCAACCAATAGTTGGTGCTGGGATTGGTAGGCATACATCCAAGAGACTTGAATCTCTAGGCTGTCCAATGCCAGGTGGGCCCTGTGTCTGACCAGAGTTGCAGCACCTGGTTTATTGGACTCGTCCAGGGCAACCAACAAGGAAGTGAGTATGGACAACCACCACACCAAAGAACCAAGAGAATCTACAACTGCAAGCAAGAGAATCCCATCCATCAGCCATATGGGATCAAAGCCCCCTCTCAATTACAGGTGGAGTGGGCCTCACCATCCCAGAATCCTCTGGCCTGGGGAGTAAAATATGGACTAGAGTGGACTTATTGGTATTCTACTGTAGATTTATTGTGTTTCTAGCAATGGAAGAAATTACACCATTGATGTGGAGACAGTGGCCTCTGAAGGTGTTGAAATCAGGAATAGGGAAAAAGAGGTGTAATATTGCGGCATTTTCAGGACTTGGAACTTACCTTAATGACAGTACGACAGATACAGGCCGTTACATATCCTGCCATAACCTACAGAATTGAGTGGGAGAGAGTTCAAACTACAATGCATATTATAATCCATGCTTAGTGCCAGTGCTCCAAATGTGTTCCTCAATTGCATTGAATTTACCACACTAACGAAAAAAGTTATTATTAATGTGGGAAAAAGTGGGAGATGTCGGGAGTGTAGCATATGGGAATCCCATATATATTTTATGTAATCTCAGTATTTTTAAAAAAATAAATAAAAAAGATATTTAAAAAATGAAATAATAGATGGGAAAATACAACTAATGGAAATTATTGTCTATAGTTAGCAGGAATACTGTAATATTTTGTCACTAATTGCAACAAAGTGACTATAATATTTAAATATTCTTTCCTCAATTGTTACAAAATTACGACATTCATGCAAAGTTTCAACAATAGGGGGTTATAAGTCAACCTTGTATTTTTTCATGAGTTTTTTGTAATCTTATAGTTTTCTAATTTAAAAAACAAAACAGAACATGGGACTGTATAACACAGAGAACACTGTTGTGGACAATGATTCTGGTTAAAAGATCAAATATAAGAATGCTCTTTCATGAGTTAGATCCATTGAATATCATTGTTACAAGATATTAACAACAGGGTGGAATGTGAGAAAACATGATAATACTGTAATAAAAAGTAATATTTTAATATCCTTTACATCAATTATAGAATACTGAATTTACCACTCCAAAGCTAAATAATAATATATGGAGATAAGGGGTATGGTGTTTTCTTTCTGGGGTAATGGATATGTTCTGAAATAATTTGTGCTAAAGAATCTCCAGTTCTGTAATTATAATGAGAGCTATCAATTTATACTCTGCATGAATTGTTTGGTGTGTGAAAATATTTCAATAAAATTACTTAATAAAAAAGGTAGTTAGTCAAAAGTGCTTAAAAATGCTGAAAATGGATGTGGAAAAATCTTTCTTGATTTAAGTTTTACCTATACACACACTTGCACACATATACACATGAACAGCCTTGACAACATGGAGGTTCTGTCATTGCATAACTTATCACACATCCTTATTTTTCTGGAAACCTAACTTCAGGCATGTGCCCTCTATCAGAGTGTCTCATAAATATTTTAAATATGTCCCACATAGTTAACTGCCATATCAGATGGCCCTTCTTTGGAGCTGGTGTTTATGCGTGATGAATCTGGACTCAGATGTGTCTCTCTTCATAAGACTTTCATGCTACTGTGCTAGAGTTGTAGTTGGTGTTGGGTTTTAAGATATATTTAGGGGATTTGAATCTCTGGACTGACAATGTGATAGCCAGGCCCTGAGCCTCAACAGACTCCAGCACATACAATCTGATTTATTGGACTCACCTCACTCAGCTAAGATGGAGTTGAAGAAGGACAACCACCACACCATGGAGCCTAGAGTGCCTACAACTGAAAGTGGGAGGATTGCATCCAGTATCCATGTGGAATCTGAGCCTCCTCTTGACATAGAGGTGCAATGGACACAACCAATCCAATGACCACAGAGAAAAGGTGGCATTGGAGTGGGAAAAGTGGACATGGTGGCTGATGGGTATGGGGAATGGCAGGAAGAGACGAGATGTGGAGGCGTCTTTGGGACTTGGAGCTGCCCTGGAAGGTGCTTCAGGGGCAATCACCGGACATTGTAAATCCTCACAGGGCCCACTAGATGGAATGGGGGATAGTATGGGCCATGATGTGGACCATTGACCATGAGGTGCAGAGGTGCCCAGAGATGCACTTACCAAATGCAATGGATGTGTCATGATGATGGGAATGAGTGTTGCTGGGGGGGAGACGTGGGGTGGGGGGGTGGGGTTGAATGGGACCTCACATATATATTTTTAATGTAATATTATTACAAAGTCAATTAAAAAAAAAGAAAAAAAACAGATATTTGAACACTGAAAAAAAAAACCAGGTATTTAGAAAAAAAAAGCAAAAATAAATAAATAAATAAATAAATAAATATGTCCCACATAAAGAAACACATTTTATAACAGTACCCATTATGCACACAAATGCCATACTCCTGAAAGAAAAATATCATTAAATAATACTTATCCTTACTGTCTGTGATGCATTCTTTTCTAACAAATCACATTTATTGATTTTATTAACAAAGTATAAATCCACCAAAAGTTTACAATAATGATATTTGGTATAATCAAATAGTTGTGCATTTATCTCTTTAATCATTATTAGAATATTTTCATTATACCTATAGTAATACTAATAAACACAAAACAGATGAACAAACAAAAAACACATCATCTATCAAACTCCTTATACTTCCCTGTTGTATATAGCTGCTATTGTATGTTTCTAGTTTATTTGTATTTATATTTTGTAAAAACAGTCTTATATATGCAATATCACCCATATTCATATTTCACATGAGATTTCACTATGTTATGCATCTCCATGTTACTTTTTTACTTTCCTTCTAGTAGTATACCTTACCTTAGAATTTCCCTCTCAACCACTGTCATACGCATATACTGACTCTGCTAGTTACAAACACTATGATGTGCTTTCACCATTTTTATATTCATGTCCAAAGACTTACAAAACAACCATTGTACTAATTCTGAACGGATTAACTGTCAGCTTTCCATTGTCTACCCTCATTTTTTTTCTGTTTTTTTTTTCCAATGACTTTGTCAAGAAATTAAAAAGGCATCCTTCTCAAGGGGAGAAAATATTTTCTGATGACCTATACTTTCATTATTAACTCCATGTGTTTACAAAATATATTTAGTTAATAATAGCACAATCATTCAGTATTTATCCTCTTGTGTCTCGATTGGTTCACTCAACATAATGTCCTCCAGGTTCACCCATGTTGTCATATGGTTCACAACTTCATTTCTTCTCAAATTACATAATTTTCCATCATGTGTGTACATCACAATATATTTATTAATTCTTTGCTTGGTGGACACCAAGGATTTTAGATCTTTTGGCAATTGTGAATAATGCTGCTATGAGCATTAGAATGCACATATGTATTTGTGTCAATGCTCTCAGTTCTTCTGGGTATATACATAGCAATGGAATTGTTGGGTCCCATGGCAAGTCTTTATTCAAATTACTTAGGAACTGCCAAGTATCCTCCACAGTGGCTATACCATTCTACATTCCCACCAACAGTGAATAAGCATTCCTTTCTCTCCACATCCTCTCCAGCGCTTGTAGTTTTCCAACTTTCAAATAGTAGTCATTCTAATAGGTGAGAAATGATATCTTATTGTAGTTTTGATTCGTATTTCCCTAATCACTAGTGATATTGAACACTATTTATGTATATTTCTGCCATTTATATTTCTTTTTGAATAATTGTCTTTTTTAAACTTTTAAATTATTTTTTAAAGGTACATTAATCAAACCAAATGTTACCTTAAATATATTTTTCAATTCTACTATGGAACTAGTGTGACTAGTAATGGAAGAAATTGTAGCATTTACATGGAGAAAGTGGCCAAGGTAGTTGCTGAGGGCAGGGAGAGGGAAAAAGAGAAGTGATGTGGGGCATTTTCAGGACTTGGAATTGTTCTAAATGATATTGCAGGGATGGATGCTGGACATTATATAACCTGCCATAATCCACTGAATGGACTCGGGGAGACTGTAAACTGCAATGTAAACTATTATCCATGCAGTGCAGCAGTGCTCCAAAATGTATTCACCAAATGCAATAAATGTGCCATAATGATGAAAGAGGTGGTTGATGTGGGAAGAGTGGGATGAGGGGGTGAAGAGCGTGTAAGGGAATCTCTTATATTTTTTGAAGGTAACATTTTTTGTGATCCACGTATCTTCAAAAAATACAATTAAAAATTGATCGGGATGAGGGATTGGGGAGTGGGGTATATGGGAACCTCTTATGTTTTTTAATGTAAAGTTTTGTGTGATCTATTATCTTTAAAAAGATAGTGAAAAAATTATATATGTGTGTGTATATATATATATATATATATATATATATATGTTTTCCATATATGTCACTTCCCACACACCCCACTCCTCCCACATCAACAACTTCATTCATTAGTGGCACATTCATTGCATTTGATGAATACATTTTGGAGTACTGCAGCACAGCATGGATTATAGTTTATGTTGTAGTTTATGATTTCTCCCAGTCCACTCAGTGGGTTATGGCAGGATATATAAAGTCTTGCATCTGTTCCTGCAATATCATTCAGGACAACTCCAAGTACCAATAATTCCCCCATATCACACCTCTTTTTCCTTCTTCATGCTTTCAGCAACTCTCATGGCCACTGTCTCCACATCAATGATACAGTTTCTTCCATTGCTAGAGTCACAATAATTCTATAGTAGAATACCACTAAGTCTACTCTTAACCATATTTTTTTCCTCAATCCTGAGGATTCTGGGATGGTGATGCCCACTCCACATCTAAATTGAGAGGGGACTTGGAGCCTACCTGGATGATGGATGGAATTCTCTTGCTTGCAGTTGTAGGCTCTCTCAGTTCCTTGGTGTGGTGGTTGACCATCCTCACCTTCTTAACTCACCTGGGTAAGTCCAACGAACCATAGAGTAGATGTTGCAACTGTGCTGATGTTCAGGGCCTAGCTGGAAAATGGACAGTCCAGAGATTCAAGTTTCCTGGCATATACCAACTCCAACACCAATCAAAGGTTTAGTAAAAGTGAGAGAAGAGACATGTGTAGAGAGGTAAAATCTGAGTCCAACTCTATCACACTCAGTAGCAAAAATTCTCAAAGCCTAGAGGTGCGGGATGACTAAGAGTTACATTCTGAGAGCCTCCATGTTGCTCAAATGTGGGCTCTCTATAAGCCAAACTCAGCATGTAAATGCATTTCCTTCTTCCCAGAGATTCCTTGGGATGAGCCTCCCTGGTACTGAGGGATTAAAACCAAGCACTGGCTGGGGATGCAACTAGAAAAAGACCTAGAACTAAAGGGGGAAATGGTAAAGAAAAATGAATTTATATGGCTAAGAGATTTCAAAATGAATTGGGTGGTCATCATTGGGGATGCATTTAAGCAAGTCTCAGCAGGAAATCAGAGATAGCCAAAGTAGATGCAACCCCATGTAGTGGTGCTCCTGATGGCTACAGAGACACCCAGGTCCTGTAGTCATGGCAGAAGGCTTTAGAGTTCAGTGCCTTGCCAGTTGACCCTACTTTGAACAATTGTCTTCTCAAGTCTTTTGTCCATTGTTTAATTGGTTAGTTTGACTTTTTATTGTTGATTTGTAGTATCTCTTTTGATATCAAGGATATTAAATTTTATTGGATACACAATTTTCAAATATATTCTCTCATTGAGTTGGCTGCCTTTTCATCCTTTGATAAAGTCCTCTGAGGTGAAAAAGTGTTTAGTTTTGTGGAGGTCCCATTTACCTATTTTTTTTTCTTTTGTTGCTCATGCTTTGCATGTAAGTTTTAAGACACTACTTCCTACCATAAGATCTTGCAGTTTTTTTCCAAACATTTTCTTCTAGTAGTTTTATTGTTGTCAATTTATAATTAGGCTCTTCTTCCATTTTGAGTTAATTTTTGTATAAATTTTGAGATAGGGGTACAGTTTCTTTCTTTGGATGTGACTATCCAGTTCTCCCAGCATCACTTGTTGAATATACTCTTATGGCCCAGCTGGTGGGGGCTTGAAAAGCATGTCAAAAATCACTTGATCTATAGTTTACATTGTTTTTTACACATTACAACACATTTTCATAGGTTTTGACAAAATGTGTAATGGTTGCTATCTTTCACTGTAATAGTATGCAGAACAATTACAATGTTTCAAAAATGCCCCATGTTACAATCATTGTTCCCTCTCCCTCCCCTCAGAACATTTGGTGACCACTGTCTTTATATCAGTATTACAATTCCTTCCATTACGAGAATAAAAAGACGTCTACTGTAGTTCATAGTTGTATGAATCCCTTATATTTGTTCTTTCCTCTCTCTTGAGGAATTTGGGATGGTGATGCCTACTTCTGCTTCTGACTGAGGGCAGCTTAGATCCCATGAAGCATATGGATGAAACTGTCTTCTTTGCAGTTGAGGGTACTCTTTTTTTCTTGGGTTAGGCATTGTCCACCATCATCCTTTTGTGAGTTTTTCTGGATTAATAAACTAAAGCTCCTTTAAAAGTAAAGAATAATTATTAATGAAAATAACATCAGGGGAATTCATTGAAAATCACTTAACCATAGATATGAGAGTCTATTTCAGCGTTCCCAGTTCAGTTCCATTGGTCCATCTGTGTGCCTTTAAGCCAGTACCATACTTTGTTTAACTTTTAGCTAAACAATGTGCTTTAAAGTCAGGAAGTGAGAGTCCATCAACTTCATGCCTCTTTTTAAAGACATTTCTGGCTAATCTCTGCCCCTTAAATTTCCATATACATTTTATTATTTACTTCCATTTCTGTAAAAAAAAAAAAAGCCTGTTGGGAGGTTTATTGGGATTGCATTAAATATGTATATCAGTTTAGGCAGAATTGACATCTTAACTATTTAGTCTTCAAGTCCATGAACACAGAATGCCCTTCTGTTTATTTAAATCTTCAGTTTCTTTTGGAAAAATTTTGTAGGTTTCTGAATACAGTTAATTTATGTCCTTAGTTAAGATTATTCTTAAATATTTGATTCTTTCAGTCTCTATTATAAAGGGATGCTTTTTTCTGATTTCTTCTTCAGATTGCTCCTCAATAGTGTATAGAAAGGCTGTTCACTTTTGCATATTAATTTTGTATCCTGCCAATTTTCTGAACTTCTCTATTGGTTCTAGTAGCTTTCTTGTGTTTTTCTGAGGACATTTTTATGTATAAAATAGCATAATTAATGAATAGTGAAAATTTTACTTCTTTCTTTCCTATATCAGTTTCTTTTATTTTTTTTTATGTAGCCTAATGCTCCAACTAGAACTTCTAGCATAATATTGAATAACAATTGTGACAGTGGGAATCCTTGTTCTGTTCCTGATCTCAACAGGAAAGTTTTCAGCCTTTCACCATTGAATACAATGCCAGCTGTTTGTTTTAAATATATGCACTTTACTATATCGAGAAAGCTTCCTTCTATGCCTATCTTTTGCAGTTCTAGTTTTAATCAAGTAAGGGTGATGTGTTTTGTCAAATACAATTTCTGCATCAATCAAGAGAATCATGTGATTTTTCTTCTTCGATTTGTTTAGCTGATCTATTACATTACTTGATTTTCTTGTGTTAATCTACCCTTGCATATCTGAGATAAAACCCAATTAATCATAATGCACAGTTTTTTTTAACATGCTTTTGGATTGTGTTTAAAAGTTTTTTGTTGAGGATTTTTGCATCTATATTCATTAGAAATATTGGTCTGTAATTTTCTTTTTTCATAGTATCTTTATCTGGCTTTGGTATTAAGATGATGTTGACTTTATAGAATTAGTTCAGCAGCATTCTTTTCTGTTCAATTTTTTTGCAGGAGCTTCTTTAGCAAGATTTGTATTAGATCATCTTTGAAATGCTTGGTACAATTCACCTATCAAGCAATGTGGCCCTGGGCCTTTCATCTTGGGAGGTTTTCGATGACTATTTCAAACTCTTCCTTTGTTTTTTTTTTTTTATTGATTTTGTAAAAATATTACATTAAAAAAACAATATGAGGTCCCATTCAACCCCACCACCCCCACCCCACCACTCTCCCCCCCCCCCAGCAACACTCACTCCCATCATCATGATACATCCATTGCATTTGGTAAGTACATCTCTGGGCATCTCTGCATCTCATGGTCAGTGGTCCATATCATAGCCCATACTCTCCCACATTCCATCCAGTGGGCCTTCATTCCATCCAGTGGGCCTTGGGAGGATTTACAATGTCCGGTGATTGCCCCTGCAGCACCATCCAGGGCAACTCTAAGTCCCAAAGGTGCCTCCACATCTCATCTCTTCCTGCTATTCCCCATACCCATATCAGCCACCATGTCCACTTTTCCCACTCCACTCCAATGCCACCTTTTCTCTGTGGACCTTGGATTGGTTATGTCCGTGGCATCTCTATGTCAAGAGGAGGCTCAGATTCCACATGGATACTGGATGCAATCCTCCTGCTTTCACAAACTCTTCCTTTGTGATTGGTTTGTTGAAGTCTTCTATTTCTCCTAGGGTCAGTGTAGGATGTTAATTCATTCCTAGGAAACTGTCCATCTCATCTAACTTGCCCCAGTTTTTTGGCACACAGTTGTTCATAGTATACTCTTATGATCTCTCTTAATTCTGTGGGATCATGGTAAGTAAGGTTCCCCCACTCATTTTTATTTATTTGTGTACTCTCTTTATTTTTTATTATTTTAATTTATTTTTATTTTTTTCCTTCTTTCTTTTTTTAATGTTACATTCAAAAATGTAAGAGGTCCCCACATATCCCACTCCCCCATCACTCCATTCCTCCCACATCAACAACCTCTTTCATCATTGTGGGACATGCATTGCATTTGGTGAATACATTTTGGAGCACTGCTGCTCCACATGGATAGTGGTTTACATTGTAGTTTACACTCTCCCCCAGTCCACATACTGGGCCATGGCAGGACATACAATGTCCAGCATCTGTCCCTGCAGTACCACCGAGGACAATTCCAAATGCCCCCACATTATATCTCTTCTTTCCTCTCCCGACCCTCAGCAGCTACCGTGGCCACTTTCTCCACATCAATGCTACAATTTCTTCCATTACTAATCACAATAGTTCCATAGTAGAATATTAGCAAGTCCACTCTAATCCATACTCTATTCCTCCAGCCTAAGGACCCTGGGATGGTTATGTCCACTTCCACTCTATATCAAGAGGGGGCTTAGATTCCACTTGGGTGATGGATAAAATTTTCCTGCTTGCAGTTGTACGCTCTCTTTGCTCCCTTGTGTGGTCCTTGGCCTTCTTCACCTCCCTGTTAGCTGGCCAGGGTTTGTATGAGTAGCTAAAGTTTTGTGGATTTAGTTGATGTTCTTAAAGAACTAACTTTTGGTTATGTTGATTCTGTCTATTGTTTTTTATTCTTGATTTCATTTATTTCTTCCCTGATCTTTACTATATCTTTCCTTCCACTTGTTTTGAGATTAGTTTGATGCTCTTTTCCTACTTCTTCCAGGTGTTCAGTTAGACAATTTTAGCTCTTTCTTCTTTTTAAGGGTAAGCATTGAGGGCTATATATTTCAATCTCAGCACTGCCTTTGTGGTATCCCATGCGTTTTGATATGATGTATTTCCATTTTCATTTGTCTCAAGATATTTACAAAATTATCTTGCAATTTTCTATTTGACCCACTGATTATTTAAGAGTGTGTTGTTTAATCTCCATGTATTTGGATTTACCCCTTTTCTGTCCATGAATGATTTTTCATTCCATTATAAGGGAAAGAGTTTTTAAAATATATTTTATTGAAGTATATCACTCATACATGAACATACATAAACAACAAGTGTATAGTAAAAGTTGTGGACTTACATAATAAACATGGATAACATTACACAAGGGTCCCATACATCTGCCCTCCACCAACATCTTGTATTGTTGTGATACATTTGTTACAAACTATGCAAGAGCATCTTCAAAATATTACTATTAACTATAGTCCATATCTCACATTTGTTGTATTTTCTCCCAACCCACCCTAATTTCTAAAAAACAAATCAATTTTATTCTTATGTATTACAAAGCATACATGTTATCCAACGTGTACAATCCATGGTATTTGGTATAGTCACATACTTGTGCACACATCACTTCACTCATTATTAAAGCATTTTCATTATTTTGATAATAATAATTTAAAAAAAACATACAATGTCCAGCAACTGTCCCTGAAGTACCACGCAGGACAACTGCACTGGAGGGACTGGGGGAGAGTGTAAACTACAATGTAAACCACTATCCATGTGGTGCAGCAGTGATCCAAAATGTATTCACTAAATGCAATGAATGTGCCACAATGATGAAAGAGGTTGTTGATGTGGGAGGAATGGGATGAGGGGAGTGTGGGCTACATGGGGGTCTCATGATTTTTTAATGTAACATTAAAAAAATAAAGACAAAAAACAAAGCAAGAAAAACAGACAAAAAAGGAAATTCCTCCCCTCTCAATCTCTCTGTTTCCCCTGGTGTACATAGCTGTCATTTCTGGCTATTCTTGCACAATTACTTATTTGTTTACTAGCTGTTTTATTGAGATATATTCACATACCATTTTATACATCAAAAGTGTATAATCAATGGCTTTTTTTAAGCTGCTAAAAAGACGTTTATTGTAAAATTGCATAATAAAATAGAAAAATAGATAGAAAGTAATTAAAATTTTAAAAATTTTAACCTGGGCCTTACACTCCAGGTTAGATTTAATATAATCAATTTTAAGAAATAATATAGCCACAAACATTTATAATTATAAATAATAATTCTAGTATAATAGAAATTCGGTATAACATAATTCTAATTTTCATATTACAGGTATAATTATTGGACATAATAATCTTTGAGAATATAGTAAATTATCAGTTATTTAACATCAAACCCCATGGCAGCCTGGAAGGGCTCCCCACGCCCCCACCCCAAAATATTAAAGAGGGTTAAAACCCTGGCTTGCTGCAGCCAACTGAGGGGGGGACAGATCTCTTCTTTCCTATCAGTTCTTTCAAGGGAAAATCTATAGGTTTTGGGGGTGATGTTTTACAGTGAATTTGGCCAGCAGAGCCTGCTTTGAATCTCTGCTCTGGAGATTCAACACAGGAATACAGGAAAGTCAAAACTGAAATACCTAAGTGGAAAGGAGCACTTAATGCCATCTGCTGGCCTGTCGGGAAATTGTATGGGCAAAAACTACTCTCTGTATCCAACCCCTCAGAGAAAATCTGCCCAGCACTGAGGGAGTACCTGGCTCGATGTTGAAAACTTAAGCTGGGCAGTTTTAAAGACTGAATAAGTTGAACCAAATAGCAAGGTAAAGCTCTAAAAAATTTGCTAAAAAGCCAAGAGAGAGAAATTGACCATCTAAGTAAACTCACCAACATATTCAGATGCCTAGAACATCAGTAAAAAAATTACAAGCTATGCTAGGAAACAGGAAAAGATGGCACAGCCAAAAGAACAAACCAAATATCCTGAAGAGATACAGGATTTAAAACCGTCAGAGATAATCACACAACTCTCCTAAATCACTTCAAAGAATTTATAGAAATTATGACTAAGGAAAAGAGGATACTAAAAAGACACTGGGAGAGCATAAAGAAAAAAATTGGAAGCCTGAAAAGAAAAGTAACTGACATTATGGGAATGCAAGACACAATGGATGAGATTAAAAATACATTAGAGGCACATAAGAATAGAATTGAATTGCCTGAAGACAGAATTAGTGACTTTGAAGGCAGAACATTTGAACTGGAAAAGACAGGAGAACAGCAAGAGAAGAGAACAGAAAAAATAGAACAGATTGTCAGGTAATTGAATAACAATGCAAAGTGCACAAACATTAGCATTATTGGCGTTCCAGAAGGAGAAGAAAATGGAAAAAGGGCAGAAAGAATATTTGAGGAAATAATGATTGAAAACTTCCCAACCCCTATGAAGGTCATAAATATCAATATCCAAGAAGGACAATGTACTTCAAACAGAATAAATTCGAATAGACCTACCCCAAGACACCTACTATTCAGAATGACAAATATCAGAAATAAAGAAAGGATTCTGAAAGCAGCAAAAGAAAAGAAAAGCATCACATACAAGGAAAAGTAGCTAAGATTAAGTGCAGACCTAATATCAGAAACCATAGCGGTGAGAAGAAAGTGGTATCATGTATTTAATGTACTGAAAGAGAAAAACTGCCAGCCAATTATTCTGTATCTGCCAAAACTGTCCTTCAAAAATGAGGGTGAGTTCAAAATCTTCGCACACAAACAAAAACTGATATAATATGTTTAGAAAAATATCAGAATTACAAGAGATACTAAAGGTAGTGCTGCAGTCTGAAAGGAAAAAAAAAGGGTGAAAGATTTAGAGAAGAGTTTAGAAATGAAGATTATTAGGGAGAGTAAACTAAAGGATAAGAAGACAGATAATAGAATGGTATGACAATATAGAACTGAAGGACAAAATGGATGAAGTAAGCAATGCCTTTACAGTAATAACACTGAATGTTAATGGATTGAATTCCCCACTCAAAAAACATAGATTGAAAGAATGGATGAAAAAAAAAGAGCCATCTATATGTTGTCTACAAGAGACCCACCTCAGACATTAGAATGCAATCAGGTTAAAAGTGAAAGGTTGGATAAAGGTATTCCATACATACAGTAACCAAGAAAGAGTTGGAGTAGACCAGATATATGCAAAATAACAATATTTTAGTATAAGAAAATAATTTCTCAGTGCAACTGGAAAATTGTTCCTGTGATCAGTATTCCATAAATTTCTTCATACAAAATAAACATTTGCTTCTAATTAAAGAGCACTGGAGAAGAGATATATTTTTGGATACTTCATTTTTCTTTAACCCTTTCTTATGTATTCTCATTAATTAAAATAGTCCATCTGGGCCAGTAACGATTTAGTATAATTACTGTTGAAAAAGATTTTTAGTTTTTCTGCCTCATAAAATTATTAGAAAGTGTTTTGTAAAATTTCAACCTATTAAAATTTATTGAGAAACGTCTTGTGACCCATCATATGTTCTATCCTGAAGAAACATCCATGAACATTTGAAAAGAATGTATAACCTCCTGTTTTGTGGTGCAATGCTTTATAATATCTGCTAGGTCAAGGTCTTTTATCATATTATTCAATCTCTCTGTTTATTTGTTCTCTGCCAGATGTTCTATCCAACAGTGAGAGTGGTGTATTGAAAACTCCAACTATTAGCGTCTTCCTTCAATTTTGCCAGTTTGTCTTTTATGCATCTTCAGACACTCAGGTTAGTTGCATACATATTTAGTACCATTACTTTTTCTCAGTGACTTTTCCCTTTTCTTGATCTATAGTGACATTCTTCATCCCTTATAAAAGTTTCATATTTAAAAACTATTTTGTCCCATATTAATATTGCTACTTAAGCTCTTTATTGGTTATGAATTTCATGAAATATATTTTTTCAACCTTTCAGTTTAAATGTGGTGTGTCCTTACCTCTGAGGTGAGTCATTAGTAGACAGCATATAGATGGATCAATTTTTTTAATCCTTTCTATCAGTTTATATCTTTTGATTGGTGACTTTAAACCATTTATATTCAATATTATTACTATAAAGGCATTTCTTACTTCATCCATTTGGTCCTTTGAGTTTCTACTGTCATATCTTATTACTTGCCTTTTTAACCTTTATTTTATCCTTCCTTCTAATTTTCATTTCTACACTCTTCTCCAAGTATATTATTCTTTCTTTTTCCTATCATGTTACAGTACTTACTTTAGCATCTTTTTCAAATACTTTTTATAGAGTATATCATTCATACATGAACACACATAAACACTAAGTGTATAGTAAAGATCGCGAACTTACAAAATAAACATACATAATATCACACAGGGGTCTCATACATCATCCCTCCACCAACTCTGCATTGGTGTGAAACATTTGTTACAAACTATGCAAAAGCATCTTCAAAATATTTTTACCAACTATAGTCCTTATCTTACATTTGGTGTTTTTTCCCCCTAGGACACTATGTCAGGTTTGTCTGTGAAGACTTTAAACTCACCTTCAGTTTTGAAGGATAATTTTAGCAGATGTAGAACTCTTGGCTGGAAATATTGCTCTTCCAGTGTCTTAAATACCTCATACCACTTTTGTCTTGTCTCCATGATTCTGATGAGAGTTTAGCACTTAAACTTATTAATGTTCCCCTGTGTGTTATGCTTTGCTTTTCTCGTTGCTTTCAGAATCTTCTCTTTATCTCTGATATTTGTCATTCTGAATAGTAGGTGTTTTGGGGTAGGTCTATTTGGATTCATTCTGTTTGGGGCTTGCTGTTCTTTTATATACATATTTACATCTTTTGTAAATGTTGGGAAGATTTTTGTCATTTTTCCTCAAATATTCTTTCTGTGCCTTTTCCATTCTCTTCTCCTCTGGGACATCAATAACTTATATGTTTGTATGTTTTGCATTGCCATTTAATTCCTTAAGATCCTTTCCCATTTTTCCATTTTTTCTCTTTCAGATCTCCTGTCTTTTCCTGTTAGGGTGTTCCTTCCTTGAAATCACTAATTCTGTCTTTGAGCAATTCATATATCCTGTTTTATTTTCATTGTATTTTTAATCTTATTCATCAAATCTTTCATTTCCATAAGGTCTGCTACTTTTTTTTGTAGACTTTCAAATAGTTCTTTATCCTCACCCAGTATCTTCTTAATATCCTTTCTCTTTAGAATCCTTCAAGTCTTTGAATTGATTTAGGAGATTTGCATGATTGTCATGGATTAGTTGTCTTAAATCTTGTATTTCTTTGAGATATTTGGTTTGTTCCTTTGGCTGGGACATTTCTTCCCTTTCCTAATATGGCTTGTAGTATTTTGCTTATGTCTAGGCATCTGAATATGTTAATGGATTTACTGTCTGATAGTCAATTTATCTCTGTTAGTGGTTTTTTTTAAATAGCTCTTCTTTTGTTTTTGTTTCAACTTATTCTAAGTCTTTAAAATTGCCCAGCTTAAGTTATCAATATCAGGCCAAGGACTCACTAATAGGGCACAGATTTTCTCCCAGACTGCTTACATGAGACTTAAAAGCAATTTTTCTCCATGCAATTTCCTGACCAGTCAGCAGATGGCACTCCTCATTGAGCCTTTCCACAGAGGTGTTTCCTTCAACCTCCACTTCCTAGTATTTCTGGACTGGCAAGAGCTGACATTCAAAGTTGCTCTGCTGGCAGAATTCACTGAAGAGAAACCCTCAGATTCTCCCTCCCTCTTCACTTGTAACAGTTGACATGGAAGAAGACATCTGTTCCCCTCTAAGCTAGCTGAAGTGAGTCAGGGGTTTTATCCAGGCTTACTGTCTTGAGGGTGGGGAAGGGAGACTTCCTGGTCACTGCAGGGTTTGGTAACTAATATTTGTTGTTTTGGGTTCTTCGCCTCTATGTCCCTTGCCTTCCTGGATGTTCAAAATTTGCAATGTCCTGGTTCACCGACCCCCAAAACAGGTCCCTTGGACAGCTTTTGGCCATTTCTTTTGTTTTTGTGAGAGAGTTGAGCCCCATCAGCATACTCCAACACCGTCTTTCTGGAACTCTGTGATGCACTCTCTTCTTTTCAAAAACTCCTTTTGTTGACCCACTACCATAATACAATTTTTTTGAAAGATCACCATGTCATTGGTTTGTCTGCACCTTTCTTGGTTTTAGCACTCTCAGTCCTTAGCCCCAAGGATCACTTTAGTTCCAGGCAACTTAGGGCTATTGGTAACCCTACCTCTCTGTCTTCTTCTCTGCTTTTAAGTCCCCTTCCTTGACTTGCCTTTTCAAAATTAAGCTTTAAGTCTCTCCTAAGCAGTCCATCTCCTTTGTTAAATCTCATCTGACACTCCAAATCTGTGGTTAAATTCTCCTCTTCTGCAATAGAAGCCTCTGTGTATGTTTTTACAGAATTTACCACTTTGTATTGTAATTGTCTGTTTTCTTGGTCCTTTTTTCCATTAAACTAGAGATCTTTAGGGCAGGAACTGAATTTTTTTTTTCACCTGCATTTTTTTTAGTGCCTGTCACAGTACTAGATATATAATGAGTAGTCAGTGTACATTTGTTGAAAAGATGAATGAAGCACTGACTCTAAAACTGTTCTTTGGCATTTGGTATGTAAAGTGAACAAATCACCAATGATTGATAATTCTTCATTTTGTTAGGAAATCAGATTGGACAGTGTCAACTTCTTCCAGAAACTCTAGACAGATTGACTAACATTATCAATGTTGTCGATGAGAATCAATTAATTCCTTATTTAATAGATTCCTTATTTCATACTAGCTTTCTCTTGCTTAGTGAGATGTGCTTTATAAAAACTGGATACTGAAAATCCCTTGGGTTCAGCAAAAAATTACTTTCTTTTGTTTTGATAACAGGTTTCTGTATCACTGTACAAAGTTGCAGAACTATAAAGTTGCTGAATCCTCAGTACTATTATTTGCATAATACACACTTTAGACTTTTTCCTAACCATACTTATATCACTGGGAATTTAGTTTGAAGATAGACGATTCAAGTTTGGATTTTAATTCAATGAACAAAATAAGAACTGTGTATGGAAATAACCTGTCTACTGCTGACATAAGCCTGATGGATATAAACTCTTTATTTTATGTGATGAAAGTGTCTTTGTTGAAAGGCTTTGTTTTTAGTAATGAAAAAAATACATAGTGAATCTTGTGGTTTGAACCAAGAAATTCAGCTTTATGTATTGAAATGTATAATTACATAGATTATGAGTATGTTTTATATGACTGAATGTAAATAAGGATTTTAGAATTCAGCATTGTTATCATTTATAGTGTTGATAAATTAAGAATATTATATGAAGAACAATATGTACAATCCTAATGCATAATATAAATTTGCAATGGTCAACTCCTCTTAAATATTTTTAATGTTGTACTTGGAGTTCTTACTAGACTATTAAACTACAAGTTGGAAACAATTATGATTTAAGTTCACACAAGGTTAACATTCTTTATTTATGGGGTGCACATTTATTTTAAATGCTCCAAATGGAATAAACTGAGAGGACAACATTTCATCCATACACTGCTGCAAACAACACTTTAAATTATTTTCTTGAATGCAGACCAAAGAATGAGGATTTGGGTCGTCCAAAGCTTACTCTATGTTAGTATCTTTATTTTATTGGGAAACTTTTAGAACAGCAAAACAGTTTCTTGAGTGCTTGACATTGTTCCATCTGTGCGATACCAATCAAGGCCATGACATTGATATGGAATATGCAACTACTGAATTGAATGACTAGAATATTCTGCTTCTTTTTTCTTGTCTCATCTTTTCTTTTTGCGGGAGTATTCATTTATTCAATTTATTTCATAATTTAGTGGCTAAACTCAGAGGATCTGAAGCCAGACAGCCTAACTTAAAATACCTGCTCTTTCATTCACTATGTACTTGAACTTGGGCAAGTTTTTTGCCTTCTGTGTCTCAGTTTTCTAAATCTATAAAACAAGGATAATAGTAACAGTTGTCTCATAGGGTTTTAGTGAGGATCCAAAAGAAAACATGTAAAACACACAAAAATTTATCTATTTTTTCTTACATTGCTTGTGGTTTGCATGTGAAGTCCCATGAAGCTGTTTCCTAGTACAAGGTCCTGTAGATGCTTCCCCACATTATCTTCCAAGGTCTTCACAGACTTGGCTCATATTTAGGTCTTTGATCCATCTTGAGTTGATTTTTATATTGAGTTGATTTATATATATGATGGTGTTCCTCCCTCATTCTTTTGTGTATAGATATCCAGTTCTCTAAACACCATTTGTTGAACAGGCCATTCTTCCCCAGTTGAGTGGATGTGATGGCCTTGTCAAGTATAAGATTACAATATATATAAGGATCTATATCTGAACTCTCAATTCTGTTCCATTGGTCAGCATGTCTACCTTGGTACCAAAACCATGCAGTTTTTTTTCTATTTTCTTAAATGTTACATTAAAAAAATATGAGTCCCCACATATGCTCCACCCCCCTCACCCCTCTCCACCCACATCAACAATCTCTTTCATCATAGGTCATTCATTGCATTTGGTGAATACATTTTGGAGCACTGCTTCACCACATGAATAATGGTTTACATTGTAGTTTACACTCTCCCCCAGTCCACCCAGTGAGCCATGGCAGGACATACAATGTCCAGCATCTGTCCCTGCAGTAACACTCAGGACAACTCCAAATCCTGAAGTTGCCCCCACACCATATCTCTTCTTCCTTCTCCCAACCGTCAGCAGCAACCGTGGCCACTTTCTCAACATCAGTGCTAAAACTTCTTCCATTACTAAACACAATAGTTCCATAGTAGAATATCAGAAATTCCACTTTTAAAATCTGGTAATGTGATTCCTTCAATTTTGTTTTTCTTTTTCAATATGTCTTTGGCTATTTGTGGCCTCTTGCCCTTGTAGTAAATTTCATAGTTAGTTTTTCCATTTCAGTAATAAATGCTGGGTTGATTTTTATTGGGTATGCATTAAATCTGTAGATTACTTTGGGTAGGATAGATATCTTAATGAGGTTTAATCTTCCCATCCATGAACAGGGAATATTTTTCCATTTATTTAAGACTTCTTTGATTTCCTCTAACAGTATTGTGCAGTTTTCTGTGCATAAGTCATTTAAATCTTTAGTTAAATTTATTGTTATCTATTTGATTTCTTTAGGTATCATTGTAAATGGTATTTATTTCTTGATTTCCCCCTCAGATTGCTCATTATTGGTGTACAGAAATGTTACTGATTTTTGCACATTGATCTTATAACCTGTGAAGTTGCTGAACTCATTTATAAATTCTAGAAGCTTTGCTGTAGATTTCTCAGGGCTTTCAAGGTATAGGATCATGTTATCTGCAAATAGTGAAATTTTTGCTCCTTTCTTTCCAATTTGGATGCCTTTCATATGCATTTTTTCCTCAATACTCAAGAAAGTAATTCTAACACGATGTTAAATATGAACAGTAATTTTGGGCATCCTTATCTTATTCCCATTCTTAGTGGGAAAGATTTTAGGATTTCAGCATTGTAAATTATGCTACTTGGAGGGTTTTCATATATACCCTTTATTTTTTTTTTTAATTAATTTTTTTATTTTTTATTGACTTTGTAATAATATTACATTAAAAATATATATGTGAGGTCCCATTCAACCCCACCCCCCCACCCCCCCTCTCCCCCCCCCCCCAACAACACTCGTTCCCATCATCATGACACATCCATTGGATTTGGTAAGTACATCTTTGGGCACCTCTGCACCTCATATACATTGGTTCACATCATGGCCCATACTCTCCTCTATTCCATCATGTAGGCCCTGTGAGGATTTACAATGTCCGGTGATTACCTCTGAAGCACCATCCAGGGCAGCTCCATGTCCCGAAGACGCCTCCACCTCTCATCTCTTCCTGCCTTTCCCCATACCCTTTGTCCATTATGTCCACTTTTCCCAATCCAATGCCACCTCTTCTATGTGGACACTGGATTGGTTGTGTCCATTGCACCTTTATGTCAAGAGGAGGCTCAGATTCCACCTGGATGCTGGATGCAATCCTCCCATTTTCAGTTGTAATCACTCTAGGCTCCATGGTGTGGTGGTTGTCCTTCTTCACCTCCATCTTAGCTGAGTGTGTTAAGTCCAATAAATCAGATTGTAGGTGCTGGAGTCTGTTGAGGCACAGGATCTGGCTATCACATTGTCAGTCCAGAGATTCATATCCCCTAAATATATCTTAAACCCCAACATTAACTGCACCTCCAGCACATTAGCATGAAAGTCTTATGAAGGGAGATCCCATCTGAGTCCAGATTCATCACACATAAACACCATTTCCAAAGAGGGGCCATCTGCCCTGGTAGTTAACCCCATCAGCCATGACCATAACTCCCATGGGTCTCTTTAGCCCTCAAAGGAACCAATATCTGGGGGTTGTATCTGCTTTATCTGTCTCTCTGACTCTGCTCAGTTGTGCATGAGGGCAAACCTTCTGCCAGCCTCCAGACTCTTTTTTAGAAACTCGTAGCCATATAAACTCATTTCTCCTTTCCATTTCCCCCTTACTTTAGGTCAAACAGCATTTTAAAGTCATGGTATTTTATGTAGACATGGATATTCTGCTGATCCGCATTGAACCTTCCGTATAAGGTCATTTTCCAGTTGCATCATCAGTTGGTAGTTCATAGTGGTCCCTCGTTGCCAGGGAGGCTCATCCCCGGGTGTCATGTCCCACGCTGGGGGGAAGGCATTGCATTTACATGCTGAGTTTGGCTTCGAGACTGGCCACATTTGAGTAACATGAAGGCTGACAGAAGGAAATTCCCAGGCACAAAGTTGCTCTAGGCCTTGTTATTATTTTGGGTTTATCAGCTCACAAGCATAGTCATTAGTATCAGGGGCTCACTGTTGAACCATCACTCCCTCCCGGTCCCCACCACTGTACCTGGGAGACTGTCGCTGCTCCCCTAGGGACCACGACAGAGCACCACTGGCCAGGAACCCAGTACCCCCCCTACTGTGGTTTTTAATTGTTGCCACTATGAGTATATCCAAACATTACCATGCACCCTGGACATATGTTCTGTACAGCTCCCTGTCAGTCATATATCATCTGTCATTGGTATCCCATACCAGTATCCCTCCATTGCCATTGTTGAAACACTCTGTGATCCAGAACTCCCCGAAATTTGAAGCCCAATATAATGTCATGGTCCCTTACTAGGGAATGGCATATAGCGATGAGTTTAAAGGATAGATAAAGAACTTGGATAAAGTTAGATAAAGAACTTAGATAAAGAATGTTGACTTGAAAAAATTCCACATCCTATTTTTTTCTTTTTTTTTTTTTTTTTCCCCCCCCCCCCTAATTATTCAGCTTTTCTTCACAGGAGTCCTAGACCACAGCAATGTATATATATAATATACAGCACTCCCACACATCCACCAGAAAACCTTTTCCCTTCCACAGTGATACTCTTACGCCCTATTCATATCATATTTACTTAAAGTGATGTACAGAGTCTGAGACATTAGCTTTCTAACAAGGTGACATCTGTGTTTACATTATGGTGCATACTTTAGGATACACAGTTCTTTACATTTTTAGTTATCCTATGTTTTACATTATGGTTTACATTATCAGTCTGTCATCTCCTATATGTTATGGTGTAATATTACATGTTTTATATCCATCCTTGTGTACTCTCAAGAAACTCCTCTCTTACCCCCCATTTACTTTGGTTCCACACATTTAACGTCCATTTTCCCTTCCACCTTGGTGCCCTCAGTGATAGCCAACCTCCGTTTCCTGAGGAGCCACTTCCAGAGATAGATGGAATAGTGTTCAGGGCCTAACTTGCTCAACTGCCCCAATGCCCTGGGAGCCACCCTTTCTCTCGAGGGATACAGTTCCCTCTACTGGATGGCATTAGTCCTCCCCAGGATGTGGGTCCACCCCCACTCTCACTACTTGGGTTTCTACCCCATCGTGACACCCACTCTGGCAGAATGAGCATTTAGACATTCCCCAGGAGCCCGTCCTGCATCAGACCCTCCCCTCCGAGCATTCTAAACAGGTAACCCTCTTTATTATATTTTGATATGATTTTCTCGGCATTTTACTCTCCACCAACACCTGACCCTCTCCTGGTTCGTATGCTACCCCTCCCTCCCCCCACTTTTGTTCATATATACCCTTTAACATGTTCAGAAAGTTTCCTTCGATTCCTATCTTTTGCAGTGTTTTTATCAAGAAAGCATGCTCTATTTTGTGGAATGATTTTTCTGCATCTATAGAGAGGATCATGTTAATTTTTTTTCTTTCAACTTGATTATGTGGTGTATTACATTTACTGATTTTCTTCGGTTGAAACATTCTTGCATACCCTGGATGAAACGCATTTGGTCATGGTGTTTAATTCATTTGATGTGCTGTTGAATACAATTAGCAGGTATTTTTTTGAGGATTTTAGCATCTAGGCTCATTAGAGTGATTGGTCTTTTATTTTATTTCTTGTGGCATCTTTGGCTTTCGTATTAGGATAATGTTGGCATCATAGAACGAGTTATGTAATATTCCTTCTATCTCTACTACTTCTATTTTTTTTTCGAAGAGTTTAAGCAGGATTGGAGCTATTTCTTTGCAGAATGTTTGTTAAATTCACCTGTGATGTCATCTTGTCCTGGGCTCTTCTTGGTTGGGAGGTTTTTGATGACTGATTCTGTATCTTTACTTGTGATTTGTCTGTTGAGCTCATCAGTTTCTCCTTTCATCAATTTAGACTGCTTGTGTGTTTCTAGGAATTTGTCCATTTCTTCAAAATTATACTTCCTGTTGGCATATAATTTTTCAAAGTATCCTCTTATGATAGTGTTAATTTCTGTGGGGTCAGTGGTGATATCTCCTTCCTCATTTCTTATTTTGTATATTTACATCTTTCTTTTTTCTTTGTTATTCTACCTAAGGGTTTGTCAATTTTATTGATATTCTCAAAGAACCAGTTGTCAGGGTTTTTTCCCCCCTAGTGTTTTTGTATTTTCTATTTCATTTAGTTCTGTTCTAATCTTTGTTATTTCCTTCTTTCCACTTCCTTTTGAGTTAGTTTGTTGTTCTTTTTCTAAATCTTCCAGGTATACAGTTAGGTTTTCAATTTTAGCTCTTTCTCCTATTTTACATATGATTTAATGGCTATGAATTTCCCAATGAGTACAGCTTTTGCTTCATTACATAGGTTTTGATATGGTGTGCTGTCATTTTCATCCATTATAAAGTAGTTAATGATTTCTTTTGAAATTTCCTCATTGATGCACTATTTGTCTAATAATGTGTTGTTTAACTTACATATCTTTGTTCCTAATCTTGTTCTCTGGCCCTTATTGATTTCCAACTTTATTCCATTGTGAAAAGAGAGTTTACTTTGTGAAATTTCAATCTTTCTGACTTGACTGAGAATTTTTCTATGACCTTGCATGTGTTCTATCTTGGAGAATGACCCATGTGCACTCAAGAAGAATGTATTTCTTGCTGTATTTGTGTGTAATTTTCTGTATATGCCTATTAGGTCCAGATCCTCTAATATATTATTCAAGGTCTTTGTTTCTTTATTGATTCTCTGATAGATGTTCTGTATAATGATGATAATGGTGTATTAAAATCCCCCACTATAATTTTAGAGGCATCTATTTCTCCACTTAGTTTTCCAGGGTTTGCCTCATGTATTTTGAGGTGCCCTGGTTAGATGCAAAAAATGCTTATAATTGTTCTTTCTTCTTGAAAGATCATACCTTTTACTAGCATATGGTGCTCATCTTTGTCTCCTACAATAGTTTTGCATGTAAAGGCTATTTTGTCTGATATTAGTATATCTACTTCTGGCCTTTTTTGGTTATTGTTTGCTTGTAAAATTGTTTTCTAGCCATTCACTTTCAATCTCCTTTAATCCCTGGGTCTGAGGTGCATTTCTTGTAGACAGCATATAAATGGGTCATATTTCCTTATTCATTCTGCCAATCTGTGTCTCTTGACTGGTGAGTTTAATCCATTAACATTCAGTGTTGGTACTCTCAAGGAATTACTTACATTTACCATATTTTCTTTGGCCCTACGTATGTCATATGTGTTTTCATTTCTCTTTTTGTTTTTTTAGTTGTTCTTACACTCTCCACCAACTATCTCTCTCCTGTTTTTTCCTTTCATCCTGCAGAATGCCCTATAGTATTTCTTGAAGGTCATGTTTCCTGTTGGCATACTCCCTTAATTTCTGTTTATCTGTAAATATTTTGAGCTCTCCATTATTTTTTGAAACCAGCTTTGCTGGATATACTATTCTTGGCTGGAAGTTTTTTTTTTTTCTTTCAGTACCTTAGCTAGACATACCACTGCCTTCTTGCCTCCATGGCTCCAGGTGTGAAATCAGCAGTTAATCTTATCAAGCTTCCCTTGTATGTGATAGTTCTCTTTTCTCTTGCTGACTTCAGTATTTTCTCTTTGTCTTGAGCATTGGACAGTTTGACAAGTATATATATTAGAGAAGGCCTGTTGAGATTTAGACAGTTTGGGGTGCTCTGTGCTTCCTATACATGTGCATCCATTTCCTTGAATAAGGTTGGGAATTTTTCAACCATTATTTCCTCCAACAATTCTTCTGTCCCCTTTCCCTTCTCTTCTCTGGGATGCCTATAATGCATATGTTTGTGCATTTTGCATTGCTATTGAGATCCCTAATTACCTACAGAATTTTTTCTCTTTTTATCTATCTGTTCTACTATCTGTTTGATTTCAGATATACTTTCCTGCATTTCACTAATTCTTTCCTCTGCCTGTTCAAATCTGCTGTTATGGGCTTCCAGTGTCTATTTAATTTCTTTGTTTGTGCCATTCATCACTAGCATATCCATTATCTTTTTACATATGTTTATAATTTCTTCAGTACATTCTCCCAGGCTCTTCTTAATATCCTTAATCTCTTCCTTCACTTCATTAAGTTGATCCATGACATTTGTTTAGGAATCTTTGATGAGTTTTTCAATGTTCTATATTTCTTCCTGGTTTCAGTTTGTTCATTGGACTGGGACATGTCTTTTTGCTTCTTGGTATGGTTTGTAATTTTTTTGTTGTTGTCTGGTCATCTTTTAATCTTGATGGGGTTATTCAGATGATTAGCTTCTCTCTCTACTCTAAGGTGTTACTCAGCTGCTGTTTTTTCTGTGTGTGTTGCTTTCTCTTTGACATTTCTTTGCTCTTGTCCAATTCCTTTGTTGTGTTCTATTTTCCTTGAAGGAAAAAGATTAGGACCAGAGAAAGTGAAAGAGGTAAGAAAAGAAAAAGGATATTAGTAAAAATAATAGCAAAAACTAAAAGAGGATCCATATAAGATATAAGAAAATGAATATTTAACCCATGCAAGCAGTGGGGAGTAATAGGAATAAAATAAATGTAGTACCTACAATGAAATGGAAATCTGAATAGAGAAAAATATATAGAATGAATTAAAAGACCAGAATGATGAGAAGAGATAGAAGGAGAAAAAAAAATACAAAAAGAAAAAAAGTTAATGAAAGAAAAAAAGCAGAATAGATGAGATAGAAATGGAAACCAGAAAAATTGAGGGATAAACAAAGAGAGGTGGAATATAAGAACACCAGGAAGCAAAAGATAGAAAGATGAAGGAAGGAAAAGAGATTGCATAGGTAAACAAAATTGGTATACACAGAAAAGGAGAAATCAAGGAAGAGGAAATGCAGCAAACAAGAAAAAAGCCAGCAGCACCTAATAAAAAAGGTGGAGGGGGAAGAAAGAGGAAAGAAGAACAAGAAAAAAAAACACAAAAGCATGCATTCAAACAAATACTAAGGAAGAACTGCCTTCCCTTTTAGGCACCTGTGGAGGTTCTCAGACTGCCAGTGTTCATCAATTACCCTGCAGTCTTCCCTCTGCAGGTTTTGAAGCAAATTTTAGCATGTAAACTAAGATAATTTTTTAAAGTAACCTTATTTTTAAGGAAAAATGAGAGCCTTAAGAGAAACTAATATGAAAATAATGTATAGGTTTTCCCTATCTTAAAGAAGCAGCTCGATGATTGCTATTCTAGTGGATCACTACTTTAAGAGGAGCTGGGAATTGAACTAGGGACCTTGTATTTTCAATGTGGGAACTCCTCCACTGAGGAAAATTTCTTATTGGTTAAGTTAGCTCTTCATAAACATATCCAGTCACTTTCCATTGCACAGGTTTGACTTTTTGTATTTGGATAGATACCTGCTGATTAGGAGTCTGTCACTGTCCCCTTTCTATTCTTATTGCTTTCTCTCCCAGGGCATTAGGATGCAATAGCCTGTGTGAGGGGATATCCCCTCACCTCTCCAGGTCAGGTTGAGTTCCATTTTGAAATTCAAATGGAACACTGGTGACTATACTCACCACAGAAAAATGACTCTTAAACCTCTTCCAGACCACCTTCCCTGTCAGGGGAAACTAAATAGGCTCTTGGAAGCTTATCAAGTGCTTCCTACTGCCCACTCCCTTAAGTGAGTTGAGATTTTGTTAATGTTCAGAATGGGACTTGTCAATTGCCTCATTCCACCCTCTCTCAGGCCAAGTTCCTCTCTCCCAGGTCAGCTAGGTAAACCAGGCTGCCTCAGCAGATTCATCTATCCCCTCTTCCTGGTGCCATCTCAAGCCAGTTGGTATGCGCCTCAAACCTCAAACGGGGTCCATGTAACCAAACCCAAAGAAAGGAAACCCTTCTTCCCCCTTAGCCAGAACCCTCACACTCTTGGAGAACACTCCCTCCTACTTTTAACCTACCGGCGTTGGAACTCAGGGCTCACAATGGCTTTGTATTGAGGGTGGGACTTATCTGTCCCACAGTTTCCAACCTCAAGGGCAAAAAGCTCAGGGTTTTACCCTGAACAATTTATCATTTTGTCCAGCTATCTCCAGATCGATGCCCTGGAGCCTACTGTTCTGTTAGTTCCCAACACAGCTCATTCAGGCAGGATCTTGCCCCCACTCAGTCATTTTTTGTGAGAAAGATAGTGAGTACAAACTTAAACTAATTGCCCTTTTGACAAAGTCCTTTGAGGTGAAAAAGTATTGAATTTTGAGTATGTCCCATTTATCTATTTTTTTTTTTTGCTCGTGGTTTGGGTATAAAGTTTAAGAAACTACCACATACCACAAAAACTTGAAGAGGTTTTCTTACATTTTTTATCTAGGAGTTTTATGGTTGACACATTTATATCTAGGTCCTTGATCCATTTTGACTTAATTTTGCATAGGGTTCTTCTTTCCTTTCTTTGGATATGGCTATCCAGTTCTCCCAACACCATTTGTTGGACTATTCTGCCCCAGCTGGGAGGGCTTGAACACCTTGTCAAAAATCACTTGATTGTAAATGTGAAAGTCTATTTCTGAGTTCTTAATTTTATTCCATTGATCAATATGTTTGTTTTTATGCCAATATCATGCTGTTTTTACCACTGCAGCTAAGTAATGTGCTTTACAGTCTGAAATTGAGAGTCTTCCATATTTCTGCCTTTAAATTTTTTTTGTCTATTTGGGGCCCCTTACCCTTCCAAATAAATTTGATAATTGGTTTTTCCATTTTTACAAATAAGGCTATTGAGATTTTTATTGGGATTGCATTGAACCTGTAAATCAATCTGGGTATAATTAACATCTTAACAATGTTTAGTTGGTCAAGTGTTTCTGTCAAGGCCTTATACAAAAATTAACTCACAATGACTCAAGGACCTAAATATAAAAGCTACAACCATAAAACTCTTATAAGAAAATGTAGGGAAACTTCTTCAAAAGCTCATGGTAAGCAGTAGTTTCTTAAACCTTACACCAGAGCATGAGCAATGAAAGTAAAAATAGATAAATGGGACCTCCTAATAATTAAACACATTTATTCTTCAAACAACTTTGTCAAGAAAGTAAAAGGGGAAATTACACAATGGAATAAAATATTTGGAAACCACAAATTTGATAAGGGTTTGAAATATATGTTATATGAAGAAATGATACAACTCAATAATACAAGGACAAGCAACCCAATTAAAAACTAAGCAAAAAAGGACAACCAGCAAGATGACAGCAGAGTAAGGAGCTACTAGAATCAGCTCCTGCTACAGGGCAGTTAGTAATAACCCAGAGCTATCTAAAGTACCTGTTTGGGGGCTCCAGGAGACCAGAAGTTCATCTTGCAACATCCTTGCAAAAATGGAGGAAAGAGACTGCCCATATGCAGAGAAGATTCATAAGTAGAGCAGTCCACGCCCTGGAGGCTGGTGCCAGTCTTCCACTGGAGGGACAAGCCACCTCAGGAGCTATTCTGTGGCTGGAAGGGGAAATTCTACTTCCCAAAAATGGGGGAGGAAGAGACAATTGGGCATCAACTTCAGCTACAGATTAGTAAATTTGGGAGGCTGAAATATAATCCTAAGAACGGCTAAAGTTTGAACTTGTCCAAGTCAGAAAGAGACTGGTAGCTGCCATCTTAACTTCACCTGGCACGAGGGGAGGTTGGGCAGGCAGAAAATCACTGCACTGGTAGGGACCAGCTTCTTTTCATCCAGATCAGACTGCAGTTCTAGCATAAGCCCCAGCCCCACCTCTTGCAGGGAGGAAGTTGTGGGAACCTGCACCAGGCTCTCCAGGAAAATACTGGCCATGCACAGAGGCTGGTGATCACCCTACTATGGTGGTGCAAGCTGCCTCGGGTTTTATTCTGAGACTGGAGTTGTAAACTCCATTCCCAAAAACAGGGAAGGAAGAGATGGTTGGTCACTGACTTCAGTTAGTAAACTTGGCTGGCTAAATTAAAACCCTAAAAACAGCTAAAGTTTGAACCTGTCCAAGTCAGAAAGAGGCCAGTAGCTTCCATTTTGAAACCACCCCCGGCATGAGGAGAAGTCAAGATGACTGAAAACTACAGCAATGGCAGAGACTGCTTTCTTTCACCCAGATTGGCACACAGCCCTAGCCTAGGTTTCAGACCCAACTCTGGCAGGGAGTAAGCTGGCAGGTGCTGCATGAACCTATCCAGGTAACTCCAGATACATTCATCTGGCACAGACTAAATAATCAGAAGTCTACAGGGGCAACTGCCATAATCTTGGATCCTCATTGCATAGACTGTTGCCCACACTTGTAGCTCTATCTCAGTCCCAGGCAAGAGAGAAAGGGATGTGAAGCTTCATCTGTTTCTCTGGGTAACTAAAGTCTAGGCCTGCATGACTTGGATTATTCCACACAGATGTGGTGCTGTCCCTACCCCTGGCAAAGCAGAAAGTTGGTAAAAGCATCATTGGTCCCTTGGGCAATGAGGGCAGATTGAACCTCCATAGCTTATAATACCAACTATATCCTTGGCTCCTACTACACAACCAGCAACGGAGAAAGGGCAGTAAGCCTTAAACTGAAGAGAAAAACTGCACCCAGAATAAAAACTCCAGTAAGCCAGATGCCAAGACACCAACAAAAATTACAATCCACACCAAGGCACAGGAAGATATGGCCCAGTTAAAGGAAGAAAATAAGCCTCCAGATGACATAAAAGAATTGAGACAACTAATCTTAGATGCTCAAATAAATCTCTTCAATAAATTCAGTGACTTGGGTAAATAGATTAAGGATATTAAGAAGAAATTGGATGAGCACAAAGAATAATTTGAAATCATAAATAGAAAAATAGCAGATCTCATGGGAATGAAAAGCACAATAAATAAAAATTTAAAATACACTGGAAGCATATAATAGCATATTTAAGAAGGCAAAAGAAAGGACTGGTGAATTTGAAGAAATGGACTCTGAAAGAGAGCATACAAAAGAACAGATGAAGAAATGAATGGAAAAAATTTAACAAGGTCTCAGGGAACTAAATGACAGCAAGAGATGTGCAAACATATTTGTCTTGGGTGTCCCTGAAGGAGAAGAGAAGGGAAAGGGGACGGAAGGAATATTTGAAGAAATAATGGTATAAAATTTCCCAACCCTATTGAAGGACATAGATATCCATGTCCAAGAAGCACAGTGTACTCACATCTGAAAAATTTTGAATGGAACAACTCTGATCACATACTAATCATATTTTCAAATGCCAAAGACAAAGATAATTCTGTGAGCAGCAAGGTACAAGCAATGCATATCTTATAAAGGATACCCAATAAGATTAAGTGCTGATTTCTCACCAGAAACCATGGAGGCAAGAAGACACTTGTATGATATATTTTAAGATACTGCAAGAGAAATTCTTCCAACCAAGAATATTATATCTGGCAAGATTCCCTTTCAAAAATGAGGATGAGTTTAAAATGTTCACAGATAAACAGAAACTGAGCAACTTTGTAACTAAAAGACTGGGTTTGAAGGAAATACTAAAGGGCGTGCTACAGTCTGGAAAGAAAACATAGGAGAAGGAGGCCTGGAAGAGAGTCTAGAAATGAAGATTATATCAATAAATGTTAGTATCAAAAGAGTTGTGAAGGGAAACAGACTTGGCCCAGTGGTTAGGGCGTCCGTCTACCACATGGGAGGTCCACGGTTCAAACCCCGGGCCTCCTTGACCGGTGTGGAGCTGGCCCATGCGCAGTGCTAATGCGCGCAAGGAGTGCCATGCCACGCAAGGGTGTCCCCCGCATAGGGGAGCCCCACGCGCAAGGAGTGCGCCCATGATGAGAGCCGCCCAGCGTGAAAAGAAAGTGCAGCCTGCCGAGGAATGGGGCCACCCACACTTCCCATGCCACTGACGACAACAGAAGTGGACAAAGAAACAAGATGCAGCAAAAAGACACAGAAAACAGACAACTGGGGGAGGGGGGGAATTAAATAAATAAATAAATCTTTTTTTAAAAAAAGAGTTGTGAAAATAAAATATGACAGATAAAACCCAAATATTTAGGAATAAACTTAACAACAATGTAAAACATTTGTATTCAGAAAAGTACAAATCATTGTTAAAAGAAATAAAAAAGACCTAAATAATTGGAATAATATTCCATATTTATGAATTGGAAGATAAAATATCCTTAAGATGTCCATTCTACTCAAATTGCTGTACAACTTGTGGCAGTTTGATATGGTTATGAATTCCAAAAATAGATATTGGATTATTTTTGTAACATTATCTGTACCTGAGCATGATTTAATTATGACTTTGAATGGGCCATGTCATTAGGTCATTGAGTTCTCATCCCTTGGTGGGTGGGGACTTACAGATAAAAGGCATGGCAAAGGACAGTGTTGAGAATTCTTAATGTTGGAGTTTTGATGTTGGAGTTTGATGCTGAAGCTGGAGCCCCGGGAATCAAGGAACCCTGAACTCAGAGAGAAGCAAGGCCTTGGAAGGGAGGAACCCAGGAAGCCTGAAACCTGACAGACAACAGCAGCCATCTTGCTCCAACATGTGAAAATAGAATTTGATGAGGGAAGTAACTTATACTTTATGGCCTGGTATCCATAAGCTCCTACCCCAAATAAATACCCTTTATAAAAACCAAACAATTTCTGCTATTTTGCATCAGCATCCCTTTGACTGACTAATACACAACTTCTATGCAATCTTGATAAAATTCCCACTAGCATTTTTTAAGTAAATGGAAAATATGATTATCAAATGTATTTGGAAGGGTAAGGGGTCCTGAATAGCTAGAAACATCTTAAAAATGAAAAGGGAAATTAGAGGACTCTCATTTCGGGACTTTAAATAAAATTACCTAGCCACAGTGGTATAAACAGCATGGTACTGGCATAAAGACAGACATATAGACCAATGTAAAAGTGTGAAAATGTACAAAATTGATGGCAACACATTTTCTTGAGTAACAGCTGGTTTATAAATGGGGATATGACTGAAAGTGGTAGTCTAGGAATGTAAATACCAACTGACAGAATGCTAGAGAATAATCTAGGGACTGAAAATCACGGTAAATCCAGAGGTGGATAAAAATTATGTTTGATGGTAAAGATGCAAGTGTGCCCTTTGTGAGCTAGAGAAAATGTGCATTATTACTGCACATTGGCTAGAATGTGGAGGAATATAGGAAAAATACAAGTGAAGTGACCAATGGACTGTGGTTAATAGTACTCATGTAATATTCTTGCATCTATGCCAAAGATATACTGTGCTGATAATGAAGAGCATAGAAATCTGTGTCAAATGTACTTTATGGACCTCATAATAATCAGACAATATTATCTCATAATCTGTAACAAGTGTTCCACCATGGTGTGTTTTTTTTTAATAGAGAGGTGTTGTTTGGGAATTCTTCACATTTGCATAAATGTTTTGTAAGTTTACATCTTCTGTCACAAAAAATATAATTAAAAATAATAAGGTGGGTTGGGGGAAAATACACCAAATTTAATATTAAGATTATAATTAGTAGTAAGATTTTGACAATGTTCTTTCATAATTTGTAACAAACATCTCATGGCAATGCAAGGTGTTGCTGGAGGGTAGATTTATGAGACCCCTGTATAATGTTATGCATATTCACTTTGTAAGTTCACAACTTTTACTATACTATTATTGTTTACATATGTTCATGTATAAATGATATAAAGATAATAATAGAATGGGCTGGAGGAAAATACTTTGGTTAGTAGTAATATTTTGAGGATGCTCTTTAATTATTAGTTAAAAAGGTTTAACAATGATGCAAGTTATTGGAATAAGGTGACTTATGAGAGTCCTGTATGATTTTATGTATGTTTGTTATGTAAGTTCACAACTATCACTATACACTTATCATTTATGTATATGTCATGTATGAGTGATAAACCTCATTAAATTTTAAAAAACTAGGTAAAAGACTTGAATAGACATTTTTCCAAAGAGGAAATACAAATGGCCCAAAAGCACATAAAAATGTTCAATATCACTAGTTATTAGGGAAATGCCAATCAAAGCTCCAATGAGATACCACTTCACACCTTATGGAATAACCAGTAGTTAAAAAAAAAGAGAGAGAGAGAAAACTACAAGAGATGGATAGGATGTGAAGAAATAGGAACCCTCCTTCACTGTTTTTGGAAATGTAGAATGGTGCAGTTTCTATGGAAGATACTTTGGGAGTAACAGTATGCTGAATATAGAACTACTGTATAATACAGCAATCACATTACCAGGAATATATTCAGAAGACTGAAGGCCAGGAGATGACTGACATTTGCACACCAATGTTCATAGCAACATTATTCACAATTGCTAAAATATGGAAACAACTCAAGTGTCCATCAACCAATGAAAGGATAAAAACAATGTGGTATATTCATACAATGGAATACTATTCAGTCGTAAGAAGAAATCAACTTGGGGTGCTTATTTCAGCATAGATGAACCTTGAGGTACATTATGTTAAGTGAAATAAGCCAGACACAAAAGGTCAAATATTGCATGGTCTTACTAATATGAACTAAAAATGATGAGTAACCTCACAGAGGTAAACTCGAGTATAAGTTGCTAGGAGATAGAATGTGAGTTGAGAATGCGAGCTGATGCTTAATGTATGTAGACTTTTTAATAAAGTTTCTTGTAAAAGTGGGGAAATGAATAGAGTGAATGGTAATGCATTATACTGAGTATAAGTAACACTGCTGATTTATAAATATGATTATTGCTAAAGAGGTAGTCTGTGGACATAAATGTCCATTGAAAGGAAGTTAGAGAATAAGATAGGAAATGTGTAAGACAGTCATTTCAGTGGTAGATTAAGATTGTGTTTAATCGAATAAATATAAGGATATGCTTGTTTTACAAAATGTTAAGAATGTGATGATACACAGGAAAATTACAACTAAAAAATAATTTATGGACAATAGTTAACAGTAAAATTGTAATATTTTAGCAGCAAAGGCAAAGAAAATATCGCGTCAATTCTAAGGGATAACAATAGGTTTTATAAGGCCATATGAGATTTTTCCTACTGGAGTAATGAAAACTTCCTTAAATTGACTGAGGTGATGACAGCCCATATCTGTGATGAAAATGAGAGCAACTAAGTGTACAATTTGAATGGATTGCACAAAGCACAGGACTCAATAACAAATGAATTCTGTGGTGGAAGTTTGATTGTGATTAACAGAACAAATATGGGAATATCCTCTCATGAACTATAACAAATATATAACACTAATGCACGGTGCGTTGGGGAACAATACACCAAACATAAGATACAGGCTGTATTTAGCAGTAATATTTTGATGATGCTCTTTATAGTTTATAACAAATATTTCACAAAAATGCCATATGGTGGTGGTGGGGTGATGTATGGGAGACTTTTTTTTTATTATTATTGATTTTGTAAAAATATTACATTAAAAAAAATATGAGGTCCCATTCAACCCCACCACCCCCACCCCACCACTCCCCCCCCAGCAACACTCACCCCCATCATCATGACACATTCACTGCACCTGGTAAGTACATCTCTGGGCATCTCTGCACCCCATGGTCAATGGTCCACATCATGGCCCACACTCTTCCCCATTCCATCCAGTGGGCCCTGGGAGGATCCACAATGTTATGGGAGACTTTTATAAATATATGAATGGGTTTTTTTGTATGTTCACAACTTTTACTATACACTTATTGTTTATGTATGACCATATATGAATATATATTTTAATAAATTTTTTAATTGAGTAAAAAGAAGGGCAGGTGATTATAGTAAATGAAAGGTGTATACAGTGCTATGGTAGTTCACTGTCATATGTAAATAAACATATGAAATATCTAAAGATGCCCTGCCTTTCTTAGACTTCATAATCTGAAAAATAGGCTCAATATTCAATTTATAATGCCTAAGCATCATTATGACTTTGCTGCTAAATATATCATTTACACCCACTTTGTTTAAGAAAAAGATTATTCGCCATGGGCCTAATTTGTGAAATTTGCATGATTCATATGTTATCAAATTAAAAGCATTACAAAGTAAACAGTAACAAATTGTATAGTTGGTGTTGCATGGCACATCCATAACAATATCCTTTAGTTGCCCATTCACTCAAATTTTAAGAATAGCATTCTTCTAAATTTTTGAGGTGCCTAATATTATTTATGCCTAAATGTGAATTTAGAAGCAGTCAATGTACTAATTTAAGTATCTTGTCAATTTTTAGTAATTATCTTAACTTTTTTCAATTTTAATTATCAAATGATTTGGATAGCAAAGTATCATTCATTGATTAAAATTCTACATTGTCAAAGGTTATTAATATTGGATGCATAAATTTTGTGCAAAATATAGTGTCACAAAAAGACTTATTTATTTCAGTATCAGAGGATTAGATACAAAAATCAAAATGAATGTAGATTATGTACCACATTCAATCCTGTAATATTTGTGAGAGGGGGGAGGAATAAAGAGTTGTCTTCAAATGTGGCAATTTCAGTCACTCTTCATAAACACTTTGACGTGTTGCTCAGATATTTCTTTATAAATAAATATTTATTTATTTAATAAATAAATAGCAATTTATTTATTGTCACCAGCAATCATGGATACTTTGGCTTGCTAAAGTCTTTTTTATTCAAATAACATTTCCTTTGTCTAAATCAGGGGTTTGTAAACTGCAGCCCATGGACCAAGCCAGCCTGCCATCTGTTTTCGTAATTAAAGTTTTATTGTAACACAGCTTCCCATGCCCATTTGTTTATGCATTGGCTGCTTCCTTTGCACTAAAACAGGAGAGCTGAATAGTTGCTACAGTGACTACATGGCCCCTTACAGAGGATGTTTGCTGACCTCTTGTCTAAATCAGTCAGACTATTATATCATTTTATAATATTTTCATTCTCTCTCACTCTTCCACTAGAAGACTCACTAAACCCATTTGATTTAGGGACTCCTTTCAACTGCTATTAACCTACCGTTTCTTTCTTTTCTCAGTCAAATTTCCTTAGAGTTAGGATACACTCACTGGTCACATTTAACAACAATGTAC
This sequence comes from Dasypus novemcinctus, assembly GCF_030445035.2. NCBI lineage: Eukaryota > Metazoa > Chordata > Mammalia > Cingulata > Dasypodidae > Dasypus > Dasypus novemcinctus. The sequence continues at coordinate 138,785,275 of NC_080704.1, read as the reverse complement.
TTGCTCCATGTAGAACTTATTTTTTCATTATTTCTTTTTTTATAGTTTTGTACTTTATTTTTTAAATGTTACATAAAAAAATGAGGTCCCCATATATCTCCCACCTTCCTCACCCCACTCCTCCCAGACCAACTTTTTTAAAGACAAATTTAGCAGTTTCCTCTTAGTCTTCATTATTCTAACCCCCTCATGCATGACATTTATGATCACTCTACTGTCTTAGTCAGGGCTCTCCAGAGAAACAGACCCAACCAGATGTGTGCATGTGTGTGTATGTAAATATTAAGAGATTTATTATAGGAATTGGCTCATGCAACTGTGGGGATTAACAAGCTTGCGTTTCATAGGGCAGGCTATAAATTGGAAACTCTAATGAAAGGTTGAATTTATGAGTAGAAACTGGCTGGCTGAAAAAGAGGAAGGAATTATTTCTGACTTCTGAAATCCTCAGGTCTCTCCAACTGATTGGATGAGGAATCTTTCCTCATTGTTGAGGACAATCTCATTTGTTCAATGTAAATGCAAATTAGCCATTGATGCAATCAACTCTCTACAGCTGCAAATCCATCTATGAAATACCCTCACAGTAACAAGCAGGCTGGTGTTTGCTTGAACAAATAATTGTATATCATAACCTAGCCAAGTTGACACATGAAATTAACCATCACACCCACCAGGGGAGATGTCCTCTCATTCCTTGTTTCTGAGATAAGATATCTGCTATCTTTCTATAGTCCTTTTTTAGCTCATCTTCTTCCTTTCACTCTTTGTGAATATTCTCCTTGACCATATTCTAGTCTCCATACTATGTGAATTCACAGAAAACACTTTTATTATCTAGATTTAACTATCGCTGCTAATTACTCCAGAAGATTGCCAAAATAATATGTTGATCAAATAAAGTTTAATGTATGATTTATTGCAGTTAATGAAAACAACACTTTGACAAAGTCTTTGTAGTGGCTCAGAAGGGACGGTCACAAGCAGATATTTATAAACTTTGGGGATTTGATTAAAGTGAGCCTTTCGATATAGAGATCTAACTGAAATTGAGTAAAATTTGTGATATGTAGTGTTTTAAATTGGTGAATATATCAATGCAAGAGTTTTGAAGTAAGTCTTGATAAGTAATCAACCATTTCATCACCAAACCATTTGCCCATTGAATGATCTATCATCCTGAGAATGTATTTACCCTAATGAACTCTGCATATTTTGAGAAAGACAATTAGTGGAGCAGTTTATTTTTCAGAAATTTCCTAAAACAGAGTTATTTGTAACATTATTTTCCCAGGAAAGAATTTCCTGTAATAGTAAAGTAATGTTAATGCTGATGTCCTGATTCTTGAACCTATTAAGCAGTGGGACTGAATGAAATGTATTCTCACTTCTATTCTAAATAACTTCTGCACAACATCTACAAGACATAGTCTCATTACTCTGGCTGCCTACTACATCAGCTTTTATTTCAGGTTTCCATTTTGCAATAGAATATGCTTTAATGATCTCAGGCTTGAACCATTGGCACTATATCTCACTCTTCTTTCAAGATGGCTCCTAAATGTTCAAATATAGTCACCAAGTGCCACCTATCTAGTTGGTGAATCTCTTAAATTGAACCTTCCAAAGAATGATGACTTTTATAAGGAGGAAGCAGTTGAGCAGCCAGGTCTATTCCACAGGTCAACTGAGGAGAAAGGGAGCTTCTTGGATGAAAGAATAGACAGGTTAGAAAATTTTTACTCGTTACTCCTTAGCCTGAAGTCAAGAGTCATACAACTTAGAGAATTGCAATGTAAAAATAAAAGGTTAAATTTCAAGAGAAACTATGAAAGAGAGAAAGGTGAAAACCATTGGTAACAAAACTGAAGGTGGAATTTACAATGTTATGAAAAGCATTAATTAAAACTCACAACCAATTAGAAGTTAGAGGCCCATATGAAGTTGATTTGAGTGTGCAATCTGGATTGAACAATGCTTAGCACAATAATGTATTGTCCCAAGTAGGAGGGAAGAATAGGTATTGGGTGAATTGAAATGACGAATCTTCACCATCTTTGTGAAGCATTCACAAGTAAAGACAAAGTATTCTTGCTGTGTTCTAACTTCCTCAAATATTGGCTAACAGAAACCATATGCCTTTTAGCCAACTAAACTTCTCAAGAACATCAATTCCTTCCCTCCAGCATTATGATCATTGATAGTTTTGATATTTGGTGAAAAGTTCGTTCTGGTTCTCCTTTGGCAATGGAGCTCCCACTGTAGCAAGCAGGGCTAAGCGATTTTGACATTTTTGTGAATGTCAGGTTTTTCTGGTGAATATCAGTAGCATCCATTGATTAGAAAACAAATGAAAGTTTTCTATCTTCAACCTCAAAACCTTATGTCCAAGTTAATTTCTTCTGAGACCACCCCTCAAAGGTACTTGTATTTATTAGCAATTCATTTGTAGCTCTAAAAAAGGTGCCTTTCTTTGCCCTCAAGTCCTCCTTGCATGAAAGACTCACTCTGAAACAAATGCAATTACATCATTCCATCCTAAATGGCAGGATGTGTTGCAATCATTGTAGTCATATCAAGTTGTAAGATTTTCAATGAAGAGATGTGCAGGGCAAATGGGCTACAGACCTGGAACACTGCACCAGAACATTGAATTTTGGGCTTGCTGATTACTGACACCTCATTCATTCAAGGAATATGAGGGTGAGTCCACTTGCACTATTCCTAACCAGTCACCTATCTTAAACACAACTTTTCCATCAAAAAGTAGGATCTAAGCCCCCTCTTGATTTAGAGATGGAGTGGACACTGCCATGCAGGATCCACAGGATGGAGAAAAATATATGAATTAGAGTGAACTTACTAGTATTCTACTATATAACTTTTGTGACTCTAACAATGGAAGAAATTGTATCATTGATGTGGAGACAGGGGCCATGGGAGTTTCTGAGGGAAGAAAGACGGAAGAAGAGTTGTAATATGGGAGTATTTTGGGGACTTGGAGTTATCCTGAATGATATTTCAAAGACAGATGTAAGACATATATATCGTGCCATAAACCACCGAATGGACTGGGGGAGCGTATAAGCTACAATGTAAACTATAAACCATGTGGTATAGCAGTGCTCCAAATTTATTCAAGAAATGCAGTGAATGTGCCACACTGATGAAAGAGGTTGATGATATGGAAGGAGTGGGGGAATGGGGAGTGGGGTATATGGGAACATCATTTTTTAATATAATACTTTGTGTGCTCTATGTATCTTTTTTTAAAAAGACAATAAAAAATTGCTAAAAACATAGTTTTCAAATTCCTTGTGCAAACTGCTCAATCCTAAAATGATAGTTCCTTTTAGGATATTCCACATGCTAATCAGCTAGTTTATAAGTGTGTTTCAGATAAGGACATGAATAAGCTAATTAGTCACCCTTAGGATTTTAATTGAAGTGAAATTAGTTCTCTTATTCATCATACTGCTTATACAGTACTGAAGTATTTTAAAGTGAATTCTCACCCAAACAGTATAACACAGTAATGTCTGCAGATCCATGTATGAACATTGCTAAATTGCTCCCCACCCTCCATAACCTGGTTGCCAGAATGTATAAGAGCTACCTTTCATGAAATTCAGTCAGACTCCTTCCTGACACCTTTCTCTCTTTGAATGGTCAACATTTAGGTTGTCTTGACAGGCAGGGTGTCTGACCAAGGAATCCCCATATCATGTGCTCATGTTTGTACCAGGCTTGGCCAGTGGAAGGTTTCTGTCTGGGTTCCCCATCTGCATCTCTCCCTGTGCTAAGCACCACTGTAACCCAGTCAGTAGTAATACTCAGCCATATCTTTGGACTGGGCCCCTGAGAGGGTGAGAGCAGCTTTGCACCCAAGGACAGCATTGCCCCAAAGGATCAGCTTTGACTGAGCCCTGATTTGGGGTCCTTGAGGGTTTGCTGTTTGTGTTATAAGTCAACATCCTGGGGGCTTGACCAGGCTTCTGCTGGAACCAGTATGGATAGACTAGTGGCATGAACTTAGCTTGACTCTAGGCCTTTCAACTTAATACATGATTAGGTGACTATGTCTACTACACCTACTAGAATTCTAAATACAGAACCATTATCTCTTTTTCCTCTTAATTCTCACAACATATCTCTATCATTTATAAAATACAAAGAGATAGGGTCCAGGCTGTCTTGTTCACTGCTTTATCCATTACTCATACAGCAATTTCTGATGAATAAGTATGTCAATAAGAGAACACATTAGTGAATAACCTGATTGTAATCTCTCTGAGCCTCTGAAGTTTCCTTATGTATAGAACTGGAATAATAAGTGTGACAGTTAACTTCATGTGTCAACTTGGATAGGTCATGGCATCGAGTTGTTTGGTCAAGCAAACACTGACATGATTGTTATTGTGAGGGTATTTGGTGGGTTCAAATCATTAGTCAAATCAACAAATGCCATTGCTTTCAGCAATGAGAGAAGTTATAATCAATTAAGATCTTAAAGTGAAAACTGATTATTTCAGCTGTCAGAAAAAAGAATTTCTACCTCTACTTCAGAAAGTCAGTTTCTTCTGGGGAATTCACCAAAACTTTCATTTGAGATGCTAAATTGCAGCTTGCCCTATGGAATTCTGACTTGCCAATCTCCTTGGAAGTTTGATCCAATCCTAAAATAATTATCTACACAATGTTTACATATATAAGATAAATGAATGTATTATGTATATTCTTGGTTCTGTTTCTCTGCAGAATTCTAACTTAATACCATAAAAGTACTTGCTTTATACTACTAATTTGATATCCTTTACCAAAGTGCACTTTAGATAAATCTACCAGATTAATTTTCTTGGAATACTATTTTATATAATCCTGCCACTGACTGCACTTATTATATTTTGTTGCATAATTATGTTTTTTTCTCATTAGGTTATGAGTTTGTTGAAGGTTTGAAGTCTAGCACTGTGAGAGCTAGCATTGTGAGAAATACAAACGAGGCCTTGATGAATGTTTTTTGAAAAAATGTTTCTGCTTGGATCTTTGAGATGGTTAAAAAAACCTAATAATATTTATCTCCCAAGTATATGAGTATCAAACTTAATGTCATGCTTACTCTTAAAATTCATCACCTGTTTTAGTGTCCTAGGCTGCTGAAGCAAATATCATGAAATGGGTTGAGTTAAACAATGGGAATTTATTTGCTCATGGTTTTGAAGATGGGAAAATGTCCAAATCAAGGAATCATCAAAGCAACATTTTCTCCCCAAAGACTATGACATTCTGGGGCTGGCTGGCAGTGATCCTTGCTTTCTCTGTTACATAGCAAGTCACATGGTGGTATCTCCAAGGTCTTTCTTCTCTTTTGAGTTCCATTTCAGCTTCTTGCTTCCTGTGGCTTTCTCTTTCTCTGTCTGAATGCCATTCCTCTTATAAAGGACACCAGTAATAGGACAAAGACCCATCCTGATTGAGGTGGGTCACACCTAAACCTGAAGTAGCTTCATTAAAAGACCCTACTTACAATGGGTTCACACTGACAAAAATAGATTAAATTTGAGAGCATTATGTTCTAAGTGTTCATATACCTTCAAACCACCACACACACCTTGAATACATCCACTCTATTATTAAATTATATTAGCTTAAATGTAAGCATTTCATAAGAAACAAATTCCTCAGAGTAGGATAATGGAGTCAGTTGATTTGTGGCTATGCATAAAAAGGTAAATGAAATAGATAGGTGAGTTATCATTTTGTCAAATTAGTCAATATTGACAGCAACTCTGACTGTAGATTACTTTTTACCCATGTAGTGCAGATAATTGTCTAAAATCTAATAAGAGTGAATGACCCTGCATTTCTTCTACATGTGACATGAAACCGGTATGTGAGAAGTACAATTCAATTTAGAATGATTCTTTCTTAAGCTCATACAAAGAGACAAGTACAAGGAGACTAGGTCCCTTGATTTTCAGAAGGACCCAGTTATAAAGTGATTTTCCCTCACTGCATGGCATAAAACCTTAGGAAAACACAACTATGGATTCTGTAGCTTTTAAGTAAAGACCCCTATGGTTGCAACATTTTCCCATAAATATATTATTTACAATTCCACATCAACAAACAATCTTAAACAACTCTTGAAAACATTTTGTCCTGCTAGTTAAAAATTATTAAATCTATGACATTCCCAATTAATCTGAAATAATTATATAATAAAGAACTTTAAATTCCAACTTTACATTTTTATGTAAACAAAAGTATTTTAAACAAAACTTTTATTTCCATTTCCATTTCTTCAAAATGCAAATCATTATCTCTCAATTATTGCTTTTATATTATCTCAAAATATGAAAATTTCAAGAATATTATATATTTAGCTTATTTAAAATTGATTTGTATTAACTGCAAATCAATATAACCATCCACTAATATTATTTTAATTCACTTGAATATTAAAGTACACATGGCAAACAAATATCATTTGTTAGTGAAAAATGGATTTTGCTTGGAGGCTAGGGTTAATCTGATTGCATTGGAGAAAAATTACTTCTAAATTCCAAGGCTTCAAAAGTAAAATGGGGGGGAAGGGCAAGATGGCGGCTGAGTGAACATCCCTGTTAGGGTCTTCTGCAGGGAATCGGCTGGGCGGCGTTGGAGACTCTTTGGGACCGGATTGTTTCGGGATTTTTGCTGGTCCAGAGGTGTCTGGACATCGATTTGGAGGGAAGGTAACAGAGAGGATTCGTCTGTGAAAGATACACGGAGATCCCAGCTACCTGTAGAGGATTCCCTCCTTGGGTAGGCGGAAACGAGGCATCTAGCCCCGCTCGGTGGGGCTGAGCCAGGTCGGGCCGCAGCTGCGGACGCCGGAGCCGGGCCGGGCTGCGCCGGCGGCGAGCGGGGCCGGGCGGGGCCGGGCGGGGCCGAGCAGGGCCGAGCTGGGCCACGGTGGTGTGCGGGCCGGGCCGCGGCGGCAAACGGAGCTGGGAGGGGCCGGTGCAGGCCGCGGTGGCCAGAGACGGACGCCGGAGCTGGGCCGGGCCGCTGTAGCGAGCGGAGCCAGGCGGAGCCGGGTCAGGCCGCAGCGGGTATGGAGCCGGGCGGGGCCGGTCCAGGCCACGGTGGCGGGAGGTGGACGCGGGAGCCGGCTGGGCCGCTGTAGCGAGCGGAGCCGGGCGGAGCCAGGCCAGGCCGAGGCGGCGTAAGGAGCCGGGCAGAGCCGGCCCAATCCTCCGCGGCGGGCGGAGCCGGGCCTGCGGAGGGGTTTCTGTTCTTTTTTTTTTTTAATTTATTTTACTTTATTTTATTTTATTTTATTTTATTTTTTGGAGCATCTGCAGTACTGGGGAGTTCGTGGGCCCTGGGCGGCCTATTGGGGGTTTGTGGGAAGGGAGGTGCTTGCAGACCCATTTGGGCAGACAGACGGGGGTTTTAGGGCAAAGTGGGGGGAAGTTGTTGTTTTAGATAGTGTTGCAATTGTGACACGTGTATACCTGTATCTCTCTTCTCCCTATCCGTTCCCCACCGTTTGCCCATCCTCTTTTTCTTTCTTCCTTTCTTCTTGTCTTTCTTTTTTCTTTATTATAATTAGTTTTTGGGTTTTTTTTCGGTTTTCTCTTTCCATCTTGTCCCTCATCTTCCACTTATTTTTATTTTAATTCAAGTATACAATAGGTGCTACAGGGAACACCTCACATTTGCTGGGTTTTCCGATCCTCCACTGCCTCATTTCTGTGTGAACTGATTTAGGCTACCTACACTATCCCCCTTCCCCTGCATCTTGATATCCACTATCATCTACTGTCTCTCCTATATTCCACCCCCAACCTCCCGTTCTTTGATCCACAAAGTGTCTAACTCTTAATTTCTAATACCTTTGTTCTGTTTTCTGTCTATTATCCACTCTTGAAACTATTACCTCTCCTTTCTTTCTCCCTCTCTCATGAAAACAATAGCTTTGTAGTTCATACCATATTCCTCCCAAATTCAGTCATCTACTTCATAAAAGGTACTCTACCTACAGCTATAACTCTATACAATCTACATGAATCTAACCTCCATCCTTCCAGATCTCATATTCTTGCTTCGTTAACATACATCACCAATACAACTTTACACTTTTCCCTTGCTTACACAATTGCCTTTCCCCAACACTAATACTTTCCTCTAAAGTGAACTTAACCAACAACAAGTAACTAGAATAAGAAGAAAAATCTGCCAAAGAGAAGATATAACACCTATGCAAAAATAACAACTAATTAACCTCCAAGAGCAGACAAAGAAGCTAAGGAACTGATTAAATTCGTCAAAATAAAGAGATGACCAGAAAGCAACAAAAATCTACAAACCAAACCAATAATCAGGAAAACATGTCTGAATCCAATCAACAAACCAATAATCACGAAGGGGAGCAAAACGTGGCACAAGCAATGAAAGATCTCAGAACATTTATCACCGACAAATTTGATGCAGTAATGAAAGAGGTTAACAACATGAAGATATCACTTGGAGGGGAAATTGCAGACATACGCAAAAACATAACAGATATGATGGGAATGAACACCACAGTTCAAGAAATCAAAAATACACTTGCAGCAAATATCAGCAGACTAGAAGAGACAGAGCAGAGAATTAGTGATGTGGAAGACAGTACATCAGAAATCAAACAGATAGTAGAAGGGGTCAATAAGAAGATAGAAAAAATCCAATTAGGATTTAGGGACCTGAATGACAATGCAAAACGCTCAAACATACGTATTATAGGCATTCCAGAAGGTGAAGAGAAGGGAAAGGGGTCAGAAGGAGTGTTGCAGGAAATAATGGCTGAAAACTTCCCAAATATACTGAAAGAGACAGATGTACATATCCAAGAAGCACAGCGCACTCCACAAGTCATAAACCCCAACAGGCCCACCCCAAGACATATACTTGTCAAATTATCCAATGCTCAAGACAAAGAGAAAATCCTAAAAGCAGCAAGAGAAAAGAAAACCATCACATACAAGGGAAGCTCAATTAGATTAAGTGCTGATTTCTCTTCTGAAACCATGGAGGCAAGAAGACAGTGGTATGATATAGTCAAGGTACTAAAGGAAAGAAATTTCCAACCAAGAATACTTTATCCAGCTAAACTAGCATTCAAATATGATGGAGAGTTCAAAATATTCGCAGACAAACAGAAACTGAAAGAGTATACCAACAAGAAACCTCCCCTTCAAGAAATTCTAAAGGGAGTGCTGCAGGAAGAAAGGAAAAAACAGGAAAGGCAAAGTTGGAGGAGAGTATAAGACCAACAACAACAACAAAAAAGACAAAAAAAAATACAAACAAAATATGACAAACACAAATCCAATCAAAGTATGGCTATCACAAATAATTCCTTGATAGTAATAACACTGAATGTCAATGGATTAAACTCACCTATCAAAAGATTCAGACTGGGACATTGGATAAGGAAATATGACCCATCCATATACTGTCTATAAGAGACACATCTTAGACCCAGAGACGCATGGAGATTGAAAGTGAAAGGCTGGAAAACAATCATACAAGCTAACAATAACCAAAAAAAGGCAGGAGTAGCTATATTAATATCAGACAAAATAGACTTTAAATGTGAAACAATTGTGAGAGACAAAGAAGGATACTACATTTTAGTCCAAGGGAAAATCTGTCAAGAAGATCGAACAATCATAAATATCTATGCACCTAACAAGGGTGCCTCTAAATACGTCAGGCAAACGCTGGAAAAACTAAGTGAAAGAATAGATACATCTACAATTATAGTGGGGGATTTTAATAAACCACTATCAACTCTGGACAGAACATCTCAAAAGAGAATCACCAAAGAAACAAAACATCTGAATAGTATATTAGAGGAGCTCGATCTAATAGACATATATAGATCGCTACACCCAAACACAGCAGGATATACATTTTTCTCAAGCGCACATGGATCATTCTCCAAGATAGATCATATGCTAGGCCACAAAGAAAGGCTGAACGAATTCAGAAAGATTGAAATCATACAAAACATTATCTCTGACCACAGTGGAGTCAAGCTGGAGATTTGCAAGGGACAGAAGCCCAGATTTCACACCACGATTTGGAAATTAAACAGCACACTCTTAGAAAAACAGTGGGTCAAAGAGGAAATCTCAAAAGATATCAATGACTACCTTGAAACAAATGATAATGATAAAACAACATACCAAAATTTATGGGATGCAGCAAAAGCAGTACTGAGAGGGAAGTTTATAGCCATAAATTCATATATCAAAAAAGAAGAAAGAGCAAAAATTGAAGAACTAACTGCACATTTGAAGGAATTAGAAAAACAACAACAAAGCAACCCAACAGGAAGAAGAAGGAAGGAAATAACAAAGATAAGAGCAGAACTAAATGAAATAGAAAATAAGAAAGCACTTGAACAGATAAACAAGACCAAGAGATGGTTTTTTGAGAAGATTAACAAAATTGACAAACCTTTAGCAACACTAACAAAGAAAAAAAGAGAGAAGATGCAAATACACAAAATAAGAAATGAGAAAGGCGATATCACCACTGACCCCACAGAAATAAAGACTATCATAAGAGGATATTTTGAAAAACTATATTCCAACAAAAATGACAATCTAGAGGAAATGGACAAATTCCTAGAAACACATAAGCAGCCCATATTGACAAAAGAAGAAATTGATGATCTTAACAAACCAATCACAAGCAGAGAGATAGAATCAGTTATTAAAATTCTCCCAACTAAGAAGAGCCCAGGGCCAGATGGCTTCACAGGTGAATTCTACAAAACATTCCGGAAAGAACTGACACCAATCCTGCTGAAACTATTCCAAAACATCGTAACAGAAAGAACGTTACCCAACTCCTTCTATGATGCCAACATTACCCTAGTACCAAAGCCAAACAAAGACATCACAAGAAAGGAAAATTACAGACCAATTTCTCTAATGAACCTAGACGCAAAAATACTTAACAAAATACTTGCTAATCGTATTCAACAACACATTAAACGTATTATACACCACGACCAAGTGGGATTCATCCCAGGTATGCAAGGATGGTTCAACATAAGAAAATCAATCAACGTAATACACCATATAAACAGATTGAAGGAAAAAAATCACATGATTATATCTATTGATGCAGAAAAAGCATTTGACAAAATACAGCACCCTTTCTTGATAAAAACACTCCAAAAGGTTGGAATACAAGGGAATTTCTTGAACATGATAAAGAGTATATATGAAAAACCTAAAGCCAATATTGTTTACAATGGAGAAATCCTAGACTCCTTCCCTCTAAACTCAGGAACAAGACAAGGATGCCCACTGTCTCCGCTCCTATTTAACATGGTCTTAGAAGTACTTGCTCGAGCACTGAGGCAAGAACCAGAAATAAAAGGCATTCAAATTGGAAAGGAAGAAGTCAAAATTTCATTATTTGCAGATGAGATGATCCTATACATAGAAAACCCTGAGAGATCTACAACGAAGATTCTAGAACTCATAAATGGGTTTAGTAAAGTCGCAGGTTATAAGATCAATGCGCAAAAATCAGTAGCATTTCTGTACACCAATAATGAGCAAGATCAGGAGGAAATCAAGAAACAAATACCATTCACAATAGTAAATAAAAAAATCAAATACTTAGGAATAAATTTAACTAAAGAGGTAAAGAACTTATACACCGAGAACTATACAAGATTGTTCAAGGAAATCAAAGAAGACCTAAATAAATGGAAGACTATTCCTTGTTCATGGATAGGAAGACTGAACATTATTAAGTATGTCTTTCCTACCAAAACTGATCTACACATTCAATGCAATCTCAATAAAAATCAATGCAGCCTTCTTTAAGGAACTAGAAAAACTAACTATGAAATTTATTTGGAAAGGAAAGAGACCCCGAATAGCCAAAGACATACTGAAAAAGAAAAACGAAATTGGAGGAATCACACTACCTGACTTCAAAACATACTATAAAGCCACGGTGGTGAAAACAGCATGGTATTGGCATAAGGAGAGACACATAGACCAATGGAATCGAATTGAAAGCTCTGATATAGAACCTCACATATACAACCACATAATATTCGATAAAGCCACCAAACCCTCTCAACTGGGAGAGAGTGGCCTATTCAACAAATGGTGTCTGGAGAACTGGATAGCCATATGTAGAAGAATGAAAGAGGATTACCATCTCACACGCTATACAAAGATCAACTCAAGATGGATCAAAGACCTAAATATAAGAGCCAAGACCATAAAAACCTTAGAAAGCAGTGTAGGGAAACATCTACAGGACCTTGTAATAGGAAATGGATTTATGAATATCTCACCAAAAGCACGAGCAGCAAAAGAACTAATAGATAAATGGGACTTCCTCAAAATTAAAGCCTTCTGCACCTCAAAGGAGTTTGTCAAGAAAGTAAAAAGTGAGCCCACACAGTGAGAGAAAATATTTGGCAACCATATATCTGATAAGAAACTTATAACTTGCATATATAAAGAACTCCTATATCTTGAAAATAAAAAGATAAACAACCCATTTAAAAAATGGGAAAAAGACTTAAACAGACCCTTCTCCGAAGAAGAAATACAAATGGCAAGAAAGCACATAAAAAAATGTTCCAAATCTCTAGGTATCAGGGAAATGCAAATCAAAACTACAATGAGATACCATCTTACACCCATAAGATTGGCAGCTATGAAAAAAACAGAAGAATACAAGTGCTGGAGAGGATGTGAAGGAAGGGGAACACTCATCCACTGCTGGTGGGAATGCAGAAGGATCCAACCATTCTGGAGGACAGTATGGCAGTTTCTCAAAAAAACTAGCCATAGATTTGCCATATGACCCAGCAATACCACTGCTGGGTATATACCCAGCAGAACTGAAAACAAGAACACAAACCGATATATGTACACCAATGTTCATAGCAGCATTGTTCACTATTGCCAAAAGTTGGAATCAACCCAAATGCCCATCAACAGATGAGTGGATCAATAAAATGTGGTATATACACACAATGGAATACTACTCGGCTCTAAGAACAAACACACTACAAACACATGTGATAACATGGATGAATCTTGAGAACCTTATGTTGAGTGAAGCAACCCAGACATTGAAGGACAAATACTACATGACCTCAATGATATGAAATAAACAAGCTGCCCTAGATAGCAAGAGACTGAACGATAGGCTTATAGGAAATCAGAGGGTGGAGGAAGGATATGAGCCGATGTCTGCAGGGGTCGAATTTAAGACGAGATGGTGGTAAGTATGAACACAAAGAAGAGATAAAAGGGGGGCAAGGGGTTGCCTTTGCTTGGGGCTTTGCGGGTTTGAGGGTGACTGGGGAGGGAAGGATGGGTAACGTTGCCCAAAAGAGGGGGGAGGGAGGGGTAGCATACGAACCAGGAGAGGGTCAGGTGTTGGTGGAGAGTAAAATGCCGAGAAAATAATATCAAAATATAATAAAGAGGGTTACCTGTTTAGAATGCTCGGAGGGGAGGGTCTGATGCAGGACGGGCTCCTGGGGAATGTCTAAATGCTCATTCTGCCAGAGTGGGTGACACCATGGGGTAGAAACCCAAGTAGTGAGAGTGGGGGTGGACCCACATCCTGGGGAGGACTAATGCCATCAAATAGAGGGAACTGTATCCCTCGAGAGAAAGGGTGGCTCCCAGGGCATTGGGGCAGTTGAGTAAGTTAGGACCTGAACACTATTCCATCTATCTCTGGAAGTGGCTCCTCAGGAAACGGAGGTTGGCTATCACTGAGGACACCAAGGTGGAAGGGAAAATGGACGTTAAATGTGTGGAACCAAAGTAAATGGGGGGTAAGAGAGGAGTTTCTTGAGAGTACACAAGGATGGATATAAAACATGTAATATTACACTATAACATATAGGAGATGACAGACTGATAATGTAAACCATAATGTAAAACATAGGATAACTAAAAATGTAAAGAACTGTGTATCCTAAAGTATGCACCACAATGTAAGCACAGATGTCACCTTGTTAGAAAGCTAATGTCTCAGACTCTGTACATCACTTTAAGTAAATATGATATGAATAGGGCGTAAGAGTATCACTGTGGAAGGGAAAAGGTTTTCTGGTGGATGTGTGGGAGTGCTGTATATTATATATATACATTGCTGTGGTCTAGGACTCCTGTGAAGAAAAGCTGAATAATTAGGGGGGGGGGGGGGAAGAAAAAGATAGGATGTGGAATTTTTTCAAGTCAACATTCTTTATCTAAGTTCTTTATCTAACTTTATCCAAGTTCTTTATCTATCCTTTAAGCTCATCGCTATATGCCATTCCCTAGTAAGGGACCATGAAATTATATTGGGCTTCAAATTTCGGGGAGTTCTGGATCACAGAGTGTTTCAACAATGGCAATGGAGGGATACTGGTATGGGGTACCAATGACAGGTGATATATGGCTGACAGGGAGCTGTACAGAACATATGTCCAGGGTGCATGGTAATGTTTGGATATACTCATAGTGGCAACAATTAAAAACCACAGTAGGGGGGGGTACTGGGTTCCTGGCCAGTGGTGCTCTGTCGTGGTCCCTAGGGGAGCAGCGACAGTCTCCCAGGTACAGTGGCGGGGACCGGGAGGGAGTGAGGGTTCAACAGTGAGCCCCTGATGCTAATGACTATGCTTGTGAGCTGATAAACCCAAAATAAGAACAAGGCCTAGAACAACTTTGTGCCTGGGAATTTCCTCCTGTCAGCCTTCATGTTACTCAAATGTGGCCAGTCTCGAAGCCAAACTCAGCATGTAAATGCAATGCCTTCCCCCCAGTGCGGGACATGACACCCGGGGATGAGCCTCCCTGGCAATGAGGGACCACTATCAACTACCAACTGATGATGCAACTGGAAAATGACCTTATACGGAAGGTTCAATGCGGATCAGCAGAATATCCATGTCTACATAAAATACCATGACTTTAAAATGCTGTTTGACCTAAAGTAAGGGGGAAATGGAAAGGAGAAATGAGTTTATATGGCTACGAGTTTCTAAAAAAGAGTCTGGAGGCTGGCAGAAGGTTTGCCCTCATGCACAACTGAGCAGAGTCAGAGAGACAGATAAAGCAGATACAACCCCCAGATATTGGTTCCTTTGAGGGCTAAAGAGACCCACGGGAGTTATGGTCATGGCCGATGGGGTTAACTACCAGGGCAGATGGCCCCTCTTTGGAAATGGTGTTTATGTGTGATGAATCTGGACTCAGATGGGATCTCCCTTCATAAGACTTTCATGCCAATGTGCTGGAGGTGCAGTTAATGTTGGGGTTTAAGATGTATTTAGCGATTTGAATCTCTGGACTGACAATGTGATAGCCAGGTCCTGAGCCTCAACAGACTCCAGCACCTACAATCTGATTTATTGGACTTACCACACTCAGCTAAGATGGAGTTGAAGAAGGACAACCACCACACCATGGAGCCTAGAGTGATTACAACTGAAAGTGGGAGGATTGCATCCAGCATCCAGGTGGAATCTGACCCTCCTCTTGACATAGAGGTGCAATGGACACAACCAATCCAATGTCCACATAGAAGAGGTGGCATTGGAATGGGAAAAGTGGACATAGTGGATGAAGGGTATGGGGAAAGGCAGGAAGAGATGAGAGGTGGAGGCGTCTTTGGGACATGGAGCTGCCCTGGATGGTACTTCAGAGGGAATCACCGGACATTGTAAATCCTCACAGGGCCCACTGTATGGAATGGAGGAGAGTATGGACTATGATGTGAACCAATGTATATGAGGTGCAGAGGTGCTCAAAGATGTACTTACCAAATCCAATGGATGTGTCATGATGATGGGAACGAGTGTTGTTGGGGGGGGGGGGGAGAGGGCGGGTGGGGGGATGGGGTTGAATGGGACCTCACATATATATTTTTAATGTAATATTATTACAAAGTCAATAAAAATTTAAAAAATTTAAAAAAAAAGTAAAATGGGAAATATTACAGAGTTATATAGCTCCTATTGATAAAAGGAACCAAAAGTATTTGTCTACAGAGACAAAGAATATTGGCATTAAATTCTTAACTAAGGGGGGCGGGGCAAAATGGCCTCTCAGTGAGTGCACCTTACCGTCTCTCCTGTGAAAAGGTGGCCAAGGGGGATGGAGTCTTGCCAGAGTGGGCTGTTTTGGGAGCTTGCAGGGTGGAGGGTATGTGGACATTGATTTGGAGAGAGAGTGGCAGAGGTGGTGCTTGCTAAAGGTAGAATTGTTGCTTACAATCACAGAGATGGAGAGCTGTGGACTGGCAGGAACCTTCCCCCTAGGGCCGGTGGCCACAGTGTTTCCTGAGAACTGTAGGTTGTGCGGTGGCATTCCTGGGCTCCTTGGTCCCCGGGTGTGTGGTCCACAGGTCAGTGCCCCCTGAGCCCCCAAAGCCTGTGTTCTATGGACCTACGTGCCCTGGGTCTGCAGAGTCCCAGACTTCCCTTTCCCAAGTCCAGTGCTCCTGGAGGTCTGGGATTGCCATAGCCCTCCGATTTTGGACTGACTCCATGGGTGGGAGGGATTTGGTGGGGGCCTGGCTAGTGTGGGTTAAATTTTCTGATATTCCCCCACCCTCTTTTTTCTTTTCTTTATTTCTTTTTTAGTGCTTGGGGAGAGTCTGGGAAGAAAGGAGTAGCAAATCTGCTGAGTAAGCCCGATTTACCTAAATACCCAGTGATAGGAAACTTTGCCTGGGAGAAGGTGGAATCAGAAAATCAACAAGCACTCTCATAGCACACCTAAAGGAAAGGGAGTATAGGAGTTGCTTTCCAAGCCTCCAGTAGCATTATTGGGGTTCCTGGTGAGGTGTGAGTGCTCTATCTCTGGAAATTAAGAGTCATTGTTCTGTGTGTGGAGCTGATTTAACAAGGACGCACTTGAATCTCCTACCAGACCTTTCAGGCAGCTTCCCTGTCGCCTGGGAGAGAGGGAAGTGAGGAAGGGAGAAAAGGGGGAATGTCAGATCCCTAAGCATTTTATTTAACTACAAACAGGATTCCTTGCTTGAAACTTACCCTAGTATTTGGTTGGTTTTTCCTTGTTTTTCCTTCCTCTTTATCAACCCTAGGCCCCTTTTTCTTTCCTTTTTCTTTCATTCTCTTTTTCTTTTTCCTACTTACTTCCCCACTCCCTTTTGTCCTTTTTTTCTCTCTTTCTTTCTTTCTCTGCTTTCTTATTCTTCTTACATTAGGCAATGCAGGGAGAACTTCACATTTTCTGTATTTCCTCATCCTCCATTTACTCTTTTCTGTGTGTATTGATTTTGACCTCCAACACTATTCCCTTTCCTCTTCATCTTTCTATCCTCCATCATTGATTGTTTCTCTTACATTACACCTACTTTGCTTGCCCCCTAATTTTTTTTGCTTTTTATTACTAATATCTTTGTTCTGTTTTCTGCCTTATATTCACTCTTTATATTATTTCCTCTTTTTTCTCTTTCCCTCTCTTGTGAACACAGAGGCCTTTTAATTCACACTGTATTCCTCCCCATATTCAGATGTGTATGTACTCTACTTTTCTTACTTTTATAACTCTACATACCGTACATGAGTCTAATATCCATTCTCCTATATCTCACATGGTTCCTCTGTTAATATTTACTCTCAATTCTACTATTATGCATTTTCTTTTCTTACTCCTTTTGATTTGTCTGGCCCTAATATTTTCCTTCAAGTGAACTTAACCAAAAACAAGGAAATAGACTAAGAAGAACAAAGTGACAAAGAGAAGATTTAACATGCATGCAAAAACAACAAATAATAAAACACCAACCTAGACAATGAAGCTAAGCAAATGACTAAAACTGTCAAGATAAAATGATGACCAGACAACAACAACAACAACAAAAAAAAAACTACAAACCAAACCAATAATGAGAAAAAAATGCCCCAATCCAATGAACAAAGTAAAAACCAAGAAAAGGAGCAGAACATTGAACAAGTAATTAAAGATCACAAAACATATTTTAGGAACCAATTTCATGAGGTGAAGGAATAGATTAAGAATATAAAGAAAACAATTGGAGAGAATACAGAAGAAATGGCAATCATACACAAAAATATAACGGATATGATGGTGATGAACAACACAATTCAAGAAATCAAAAATACACTCTAAGCAAATAACAGCAGACTTGAAGAGGCAGAGGAGAGATTAAGTGATGTGGAAGACAGTACATATGAACTCAAACAAATAGTAAAACTAGTTGATAAAAAGATAGAAAAAATCCAGCAGGGGATTAGGGACCTGAAAGACAGTGCAAAATGCACAAACATACATATTATAGGCATCTCAGAGGAAGAAGAGAAGGGAAAGGGGACAGAAGGGGTTTTGGAGGAAATAATGCCTGAAAACTTCCAAAAACTACTGAGGGAGACGGATGTGCATATCCAGGAAGCACAAGGCACCCCAAAGAGCATAAACCCCAATATGCCTACACCAAGATATATACTTGTCAATCTATCCAATGCTCAAGACGAACAAAAAATACTAAAAGCTGCAAGAGAAAAGAGAAGCATCAAATATGAAGGAGGTTCCATAAGATTAAGTGCTGATTTCTCATCTGGAACCACGGAGGCAAGAAGAGAGTGGTATGACATAGTCAAGGTACTAAAAGAAAAATTTTCCAATGGAGAATATCCATCCAGCAAATTTAGCATTCAAAAATAATGGAAAGGTCAAAATATTCACATATAAACAGAAACTAAGAGAGTATGCCAACAAGAATCCTGTCCTTTAAGAAATACTAAAGGGAGTTCTACAGGAAGAAAGAAAAAAACAAGAGAGACAGAGGTGGAGGAGAGTGTAAGAGCAACTAAAAGACAAAAACAGAAAAAGAAAATCAAACAGAATATGACAAACACAAATCCAAAGAAAATATGGCTAATATAAGTAATTCCTTGAAAGTAATAACACTGAATGTCAATGGATTAAACTCACTAGTCAAGAGACTCAGACTGGAAGATTAGATAGGCAAATATGACCCATCCATATGCTGTCTTGTCTGCAAGAGACACATCTTAGACTCAGGGATTCAAGGAGGTTGAAAGTGAATGGCTGGAAAACAAGCTTATAAGCAAACAGTAACCAAAAAAGGGCAGGAGTAGCTATATTAATATTAGACAAAATAGACTTTAAATGCAAAACAATTGTGAGAGACAAAGATGGACATTACATATTAGTGAAAGGGATAATCTTTCAAGAAGAAAGAACAATCATAAACAGTTATACTCCTAACAAGGGTGCCTCCAAATACATGAGGCAAACACTGAAAAAACTAAGTGAAGGAATACATGCCTCTACAATTATAGTGGAGGACTTTGATACACCTCTGTCAACTTTGGACAGAACATCTCAAAAAAGAATCAATAAAGAAATAAAGATTTTGAATCATATATTGGAGGAGCTGGACCTAATAGACATATACAGAATATTACACCCAAATACAGCAAGATATGCATTCTTCCCAAATGCACATGGATTACTCTTCAAGATAGACCACATGCTAAGCCACAGAAAAAGTCTCAATGAATTCAGAAAGATAGAAATCATACAAAATAATTTCTCTGACCAGAGGGGAATGAAGTTGGAAATCTGCAAGGGTAAGAGATCCAGATTTGGCACCAATATTTGAAAGTTAAAAAAAACACTCTTAGAAAAACAGTGGGTCAAGGAAGAAATCTCAAAAGAAATTAATAACTACCTTGAAACAACTGAAAATGATAACATGACGTATCCAAACTTATGGGATGCAGCAAAAGCAGTACTGAGAGGGAAATTTATAGCCATACATTCATACATCAAAAAAGAAGAAAGAGCTAAAGTTGAGGAACTAAATGCACACTTGGAGGAATTAGTTAGAAAACAGCAAATTAACCCGAAAGGAAGAAGAAAGAAAGAAATAAAAAAGATCAGATCAGAACTAAATGAAGTAGAAAATAAGAAAGCACTTGAAAAAATAAACAGAACCAAGAGCTGGTTCTTTGAGAAAATGAATAAAATTGACAAACTCTAAGCTAGATTAACAAAGAAAAAAAGATAGATGATACAAATACACAAAATAAGAAATGAGAAAGGAGATATCTCCACTGATCCCACAGAAATAAAGACTATCATAAGAGGATATTTTGAAAAGCTATATTCCAATGAAAACAACAATTTAGAGGAAATGGACATATGCCTAGTAACACTTCAGCAGCCTACATTGACAAAAGAAGCAGTTGACAATCCCAACAAACCAATCACAAGTAAAGAGATAGAATCAGTCATTAAAAATCTCACAAATAAAAAGAGCCCTGCACCAGATGACTTCACACGTGAATTCTACAAAACATTCCGGAAATAACTAACACCAATCCTGCTGAAACTCTTCCACAAAATCGAAACAGAAGGAACACTGCCTAAAACCTTCTATGATGCCAACATTACCCTAGTACCAAAGCCAAACAAAGATACCACAAGAAAGGAAAATTACAGACCAATTTCTCTAATGAACCTAGACACAAAAATACTTAACAAAATACTTGCTAATCATATCCAACAACACATTAAACGAATTATACACCATGACCAAGTGGGATTCATTCCAGGTATGCAAGGATGGTTCAGCATAAGAAAATCAATCAGTGTAATACACCATATAAACACATTGAAGGAAAAAAATCAAATGATTATATCTATAGATGCAGAAAAAGCATTTGACAAAATAAAGCACCCTTTCTTGATAAAAACACGCCAAAAGATCGAAATACAAGGAGATTTTTTGAACATGATAAGGAATATATATGAAAAAACCACAGCCAACATCGTTTACAATGAAGAAATCCTAAAATCCTTCCTTCTAAAGTTAGGAACAAGACAAGGATGCCCACTGTCTCCCCTTCTATTTAACATTGTCTTAGAAGTACTTGCTCAAGCACTGAGGCAAGAACCAGATATAAAAGGCATTCAAATTGGAAAGGAAGAAGTCAAAATTTCATTATTTGCAGATGACATGATACCATATATAGAAAACCCTGAGGTCTACAACAAAGCTTCTAGAACTCATAAATGAGTTTAGTAAAGTCGCAGGTTATAAGATCAATGCACAAAAATCAGTAGCATTTCTGTACACCAATAATGAGCAAGATCAAGAGGAAATTAAGAAACAAATACCACTCACAATAGTAAATTAAAAAATCAAATATTTAGCAATAAATTTAACTAAAGATATAAAAAAAACTTATACACAGAGAACTATCCAAGACAGTTCAAGGAAATCAAAGAAGACCTAAAGAAATGGAAGAATATTCCCTGTTCATGGATAGGAAGACTAACTATTATTAAGATGTCTATCCTACCAAAACTGATCTACACATTCAATGCAATCCCAATAAAAATCAAAACAGCCGTCTTTAAGGAACTACAAAAACTAACTATGAAATTTATTTGGAAAGGAAAGAGGCCCCAAACAGCCAAAGGCATATTGAAAAAGAAAAACAAAATTGTAGGAATAACATTACTGGACTTCAAAACATACTACAAAGCTACAGTGGTGAAAACAGCATTGCATTGGCATAAGAAGAGACACACAGACCAATGGAATTGAATTGTAAGTTCTGATATACAACCTCATATATATAGCTATATAATATTCGATAAAGTCACCAAACCCTCTCAACTGGGAGAGAATGGCCTATTCAACAAATGGTGCCTGGAGAACTGGATATCCATATGTAGAAGAATGAAAGAGGATTACCATCTCACACCCTATACAAAGATCAACTCAAGGTGGATCAAAGACCTAAATGCAAGAGCCATGACCATAAAGACCTTGGAAAGCAGTGTAGGGAAACATCTACAAGACCTTGTAATAGGAAATGGCTTCATGAACATCACACCAAAAGCATGAGCAGCAAAAGAATAGATAAATGGGACTACCTCGAAATTTAAGCCTTCTCCACCTCAAAGTAGTTTGTCAAGAAAGTAAAAAGGGAACCTACACAATGGGAGAAAATATTTGGGAACCATATATCTGATAAGAGACTTATAACTTCCATATATAAAGAACTCCTATATCTTGAAAATAAACAGATAAACAACCCATTTAAAAAATGGGGAAAATATTTAAACAGACACTTCTCCAAAGAAGAAATAGAAATGGCTAAAAAGCACATGAAAAAATGCTCCAAATCTGTCGCTATCAGGGGAATGCAAATCAAAACTACAATGAGATACCATCTTACTCCCATAAGATTGGCAGCTATGGAAAAAAAAGAAGAATACAAATGCTGGAGAGGATGTGAAGAAACGGGAACACTCATCCACTGCTGGTGGGAATGCAGGAGGATCCAACCATTCTGGAGGACAGTTTGGCGGTTTCTCAAAAAACTATCCAAAGATTTGCCATATGACCCAGCAATATCACTGCTGGGTATATACGCAGCAGAACTGAAAACAAGGACACAGACCGATATATGCACACCAATGTTCAGAGCAGCATTGTTCACTATCGCCAAAAGTTGGAATCGACCCAAATGCCCATCAACAGATGAGTGGAGTCAGTAAAATGTGGTATATGCATACAATGGAATACTACTCGGCTTTAAGAAGAAATACACTACAAACACACGTGATAACATGGATGAATCTTGACAACCTTATGTTGAGTGAAGCAACCCAGGCATTGAAGGACAAATACTACATGACCTCAATGATATGAAATAAGCAAGCTGCCTCGGAGAGCTAGAGACTGCAAGATAGGCTTACAGGAAATCGGGGGGTAGAGGAAGGATGTAAGTTGTCATCTACATGGGTGAAATCTATGATAAGCTGGAGGTAAGTATGTGCACAAGGAAGGGATAAAATGGGGGCATAGGGTTACCTTTGGGTGGGGCTTTGTGGGTTTCAGGGGGGCTATGGATGGGCGGATGGATAATATTGCCCAAGAAATTGGAGGGACGGTGGGGCAACATATGAACAAAGGAGACTGTTGGTGTTGCTTGAGAGTATAATGCTGAGAAAAACTTTTCAAAATATAATTAGGAAAGTTACCTGTTTAAGATACTCAAAGGGGATAATGTGACGCAGGACAGACTCCTAGGGAATATCTGAATGCTCATTTTGCCAGAGTGGGTTATACCATTGGATAGAGACCCACATAATGAGAGTGAAGGTAGATCCACATCCTGCAGAGAACAAATGCCATCAAATAGAGGGAACTGTATCTCTCAAGAGAAATGGTGGCGCCCAGGGCATTAGAGCAGTTGAGTAAGTCAAGCACTCAACATTGTTGCAAGTATCTCTGAACATGGCTCCTCAAGAAATGAAGATTGACTGTCACTGTGAGCCCCAAGGGGAGGGGGAAATAGATATTGAATAGATGGAACCAAAGTAAATGTGAGAGCAAAAGAAGTGTTTCACAAGAGTACACAAGGATGGATATAAAACATGTAATATTACACCAAAAACATATAGGGGATGACAGACTAATAATTGACCCATAATGTAAAACATAGGATAACTAAAAAAATTTAGAAAACTGTATAGCCTGAAGTATAAACCACAATGTAAACACAAATGTTATCTTGTTTGAAAGCTATTGCCTCAATATCTGTACATCAGTTTCAGTAAATATGGTATGAATAAGTTTAAAGATTAACACTGTGGAAGGGAAAAGGTTTTATAATGGATATGTGGGAGTACTGTATATTGTATATATGAATTACTGTGATCTATGGCTCTTGTGAAGAGAAGCTCAATAATTAGAAAAAAAGAAAAGAAAAAGATAGGATGCAGAATTTTTCCAAATCAATATGTATTCTATATCTAGCCTTTACACTCATCGCTATATTCCATTTTACTAGTAAGGGAACCCGGCATTATTTTGAGCTTCACTTTTCAGAAAGTTTTGGATCACAGAGTGGTTCAACAGTGGCAATGGAGGAATACTGGTATGGGATGTTATAGACAGGGGACATAGGGTTGGCAGGGAGTTATACAGGGCATGTGTCCAGGGTGCATGGAAATGTTTGGATATACTCATAGTAGAAACAATTAAAAGCAACAGCTGGGGAGGTACTGGGTTCCTGGCCAGGGGGGGCTCTGTCGTGGTCCTTAGGGGAGCAGTGGCAGTCCTCTGGGTGCAACGGCAAGGACCAGGAAGAAATGAGGGACCAACAGTGAGCCCCTGATACTAATGACTATGCTTGTGAGTCTATACACCTGAAAAAAGAACAAGGCCTAGAGCAGCACTGTGCCTAGGAGTTCCGTCCTGACAGCTTCCGTGTTGCTCAAATGTGGCCAGTCTCGAAGCCAAACTCAGCATGTAAATGCAATGCCTTCCCCCCCAGTGTGGGACATGACTCCCGGGGATGAGCCTCCCTGGTGCCGAGGGATCACTACCAAGAACCAGCTGATGACATAACTAGAAATTGACCTTGAATTAAAGGTTCAACATGGACCAGCAGAATATCCCTGTCTACATATAATAACAGGAGTTAAAAATGCTGGTTGACCTAAAATAAGGGGGGAATGGAAAGGACAAATGAGTTCATATGGCTATGAGTCTCTACAAAAGAGTCTGGAGGTTGTCAGAAGGATTGCCCTTATGCACACCTGAGCAGAGTTGCAGAGACAGATAAAGTAGATACAACCCCAGGTATTGATTCTTTTGAGGGCTAAAGAGACCCACAGGTTCTATGGTCATGGCAGATGGAGTTCACTGCCATGTCAGTTGGCCCTTCTTTGGAGTTGGTGTCTCTGCGTGATGGAGCTGGACTCAGATGGGATCTCTTTTCACAAGCCTTTCATGCTACTTTACTGGAATTGTAGTTGGTGCTGGGGCTTAAGATATATCTAGGGGATTTAAATCTCTGGACTGACAATATGATAGCCAGGCCCTGAGCCTCAACAGACTTCAGCTCCTACACTCTGATTTATTGGACTTATCCCACTCAGCTAATGTGGAGTTGAAGAATGTCAACCACCACACTATGGAGCCTAAAGTGCCTACAACTGAAAGTGGGAGGATTCAATCCAGTATCCATGTGGAATCTAAGACCCCTCTTGACATAGATGTGGAATGGACACAACCAAGCCAAGTTCCACAGGAAGGAGGAATACAGTAAGGATTAGAATGGACTTAATGATATCCTATTCATGAACTATTGTGGTTAATAATCGAGAAAATGTGGCATTGGTGTGGAAAAAGTGGCCATGGTGGCTGCTGGTGGTGGGGAATGGGAGGAAGAGATGAGATGTGGAGGCAATTTCAGGACTTGGAGTTGTCCTGGGTGGTGCTGCAGGGACAATTACCGGATATTTTATGTCCTCCCATGGCCCACTGGATGGAACATGGGAGAGTGTGGTCTATGGTGTAGACCACTGGCCATGGGGTGCAGCGATGCCCAGACATGTGCCCACCAAATGCAATGGATGTGTCATGATGATGGGGGAGAGTGTTACTGTGGGGGGAGTGTTGGGTTGGGGGCGGTGGGGTGAATGGGAACCTCATATTTTTTGAATGCAATTTTTTTTAATGAATAAATAAAAGAAAATTTAAAAAAAATTAAATTAAATAAATAAATTTAAAAAATAAATTTCAGAATCAGTTATCTTCTATGGGAGTCTTTAAGGATGCAAAGGAAGCCCTACCCAGATACCTGCCATATTTCTGAGGTAAGGACAGAGTCCTGATTAGCCCCAATCCATGTCCTTGGCTCAGATGCAGCTATAATTAAGGATAAGCCATAATCTGCCTTCAAAATGTCCTCCACTTTCCATGCCTTCCTTGAACAGCCATAACTATTTTTAAAACAGTCTAATCATCAATGGCTCAAATTAGTCTTTATTCTCCTTTCTCTGATATAAAAATGTATAAATCCTTGAACTCCGCTGTCTGATTATAGAGAACCTTTTAATAATTTAGTAGTTTGAGGGATTTTAACACTCATTGCCTTTTGGGCACCTTATAATATTCTGAAATACAAACTTTGTACCATTATCTCACCTTTGATGTGGAGCATAGAGTTCTGGAGAGAAGAAATGAAATGTGACTAAAGACCAACAAACCTGTCCTGCTTGCCAGCCTCCCAGCAGGACAAGACGCTTGTCACTTCAGATCATTTCACACTGGCTTGTAACAAGAGCCCAGAGTTGGTACTGACAGCTCATTTACCATTTGCAGTGGTTTGTGGCTTTTTATTTAAATATTTCCAGTAAAGTGCCTAGACAGGCTAATTAGTAGAACCACAGAAGAATTGGACTAGACCCAATTTCACCCATGCAAGGATAGTACAGGAAAATAATTGCTTGGGTTGAGATTGACAAACTTGACCATTATGACCCCAAAACCTTAATGGTTATTCTGTACCCTTAGATTTGGCAAGTACTAGCAAAGGCAGGGCACTGCTTTTCCTTTTCTCAACATATGGCAAAAGTTCTGTGGATCTATAGAAATTTTCAAAATCCTGCCTTTCTCTTTTTTCCTCATTATTGGGTAGAACAATGATAGCATATTTCAATATGCATACCCACATAGGTACATGAACTTACGTGCATGCACATGCAGAAGCGCAGTTAGGTAACATTTATTGAATGCAGAATATTATGTGATAGGAAGTACAAGGGGAAATTTAAAAAGAAATTACATAATCTCTGCCCATATGAGAGGTACAGTCTAATGGACAATTTGCAATGCACAGGGATGAGCAAACATTATTGCTCTAGTGATTAAAAAAGAAAATCTCTCCTTGGTAAAATGTGCTTTTTCTTTTGAATATGATAGTAATGCATGTTTTTTTGTAAATCTTTGGAAAGTAATCACCAATAATGCCAATAGCCTGAAATATATGTTAACATTTTAATATATATCCTTTCAGACTTGTTTTTTCTCTGCTTATAAAAAGTGTTTTAAAAAGAAAAAAAAAGAATAAATTGCTTCCCTCACCAAAGTCTGTTGCCACATGTTGGAGAAAGATGGTTGCTGGTCTCTGAGAGGGTACAGACTTCCTCTTCCTCCTAAGGCTCTGTGGTCCCAGCTCCTTCCATTGCCAGCTGTAGGTTAGCATAAGGGTGGTCTCTCTCCCTGGGGCTCATTTGTTTTCAGACTTTCTCACATGTTCAGGGCTCTGGGTTTGTCAACTGCAAGGGTTCAGGTGAATGGCTTGGCTCTCTCCCCAGGGCTCCAGCTCTCTCCCCAGGGCTCCAGCATACAAAACTAAACTATCTGTATTGTCCTTCTCTGTGTATTTACTTCCATGTAAGTGTCTGTTTTATTCCCACCAAATGGGTGTGGAATTAACCCTACATGCCCTAAGGACATGGTCGAATAAAAGTCCCAATCTTGATTTAATAAAGTAAAAGTGAAACCTCTGAATCTAAGACAATCTGAAACACCTAAAGGAACAGACCAGTTTGCAAACACAAACCAATATCCACATTTAGAATTCATAAACAGTATCAAACTGCTACACTCCACCCTCCTAATTCCAAAAAGACATTACAATATTCAAAAAACCTTATTTCAGGGTGAGACCAATGAACAGGAGAATGGGTGTTGCAAATACTTTGAGATTCAGGGCCCAGCTATCACAAAGACAGCCCAAAGATTTAAGTCTCTTGGACATGCACATACCAACTCTAGTAGTAATTATGGGTTCATATAGAAAGACAGAAGTGCCATGTGTAGGGAAACCACAACTGAATCCAACTCTGTCACTCTGGGAACACAAATTCCAAAGTAGGACCCACTGTCAAGGCATCAAATTCCTGAAGTACTTTCCCTGACTGTAGTGTCTGGATGTCTCCAGATCCCTCAGGAGCCCAGTTATTTGGGGGTAGTATCTACTTTGGCAGTCAAAGTGATCCTACTAAGACATGCATAAGCATAACCTCTGGAATGACCTCCCAACTCACTTTGAAGTATCTTAGCCATATAAGTTCATTTGACTTTACATTTTCTTCCTTTTCTTCTAGGTTTTTTCCAGTTGCATTGCTAATTGGTGCTTATAAGGAATTCCTCAGGGCCAGGGAGGTTCATCTCTGGGAGTCACGTCCCAAATTGGGGGGAAGGTAACCATTTTATAAGCTTAGTTCAGCTTAGAGAGGCCACATTTGAGAAACAAGGAGGTTCCCAGGAGGCAACTTTTAGGCACCCTATTACACTAGGCTAAGTTTTCATTTCAAGAGCAAAGTTTCATATGCACAGTCATCAATATCAAGGGCCCATAAATGGACCTGATGGAAAACTACCATGCCAAGAAACAGAGACAATCTACAATGCAAGCAAAAGAGTTTCATCAATTGGTCTTATGGGAACACAACCCCCCCCCCCCCCCAATTAGAGGTAGAGTGGACATCACCATCCCAGAATCCTATACTTTGGGGAATGAGCTATGGACTAAAGTAGACTTATTAGCATTCTACTTTAGACTTATTGGGATTATAGCAATGGAAGAAATTATATCTTTGATGTGGAGGCAGTGGACACTGGAGATTCTGAGGGCAAGGAGTGTAAAAACAGGTGTAATACAGGGACATTTGTGGGACTTGGGAATTGCGCTGAATGATATTGCAACAGATACAGGCCATTAAAATCTCTACATAACCTACAGAATTGGATGAGAGAAAGTGTAAACTACAATATAAACTTTAATATATGCTGTGGCAATGCTCCAAAATGTATTCATCAATTGCATGGATGTACCTCACTAATGAAGGATGTTGTCAGTGTGGGAAAATATGGAAGGTGTGGGGATCAGGGCTTATGGGAATCCCCTATGTTTTTTATGAAATATTTGTATAATCTAAGAATCTTTTTAAAAAAAATAAAATGAAGTAAAATAAAATAAACATATTTCACTAGCAATAGTAAGTACAAAATCATATCACAATTACTTTACAGATATACAGTCGGTCTTGGAGCAAAGACCCATCTTGAGGATTGCATCCAGCATCCATGTGGAATTTGAGCCTCCTCTTGACATAGAGGTGCAATGGACACAACCAATCCAATGTCCACATAGAAGAGGTGGTATTGGATTGAGAAAAGTGGACATGGTGGACGATGGGTATGGGGAAAGGCAGGAAGAGATGAGAGGTGGAGGTGTCTTTGGGACATGGAGCTGCCCTGGATGGTGCTTCAGAGGCAATCACCGGACATTGTAGATCCTCACAGGGCCCACTGGATGGAATGGAGGAGAGTGTGGGCCATGATGTGGACCGTTGACTATGAGGTGCAGAGGTGCCCAAAGATGTGCTTGCCAAGTCCAATGGATGTGTCATGATGATGGGAACGAGTGTTTTGGGGGGGAGAGGGGGGGGTGGGGGAGTGGGGTTGAATGGGACCTCACATATATATTTTTGATGTTATATTATTACAAAGTCAATAAAAAAAAAGAAAAAAAAAAAAAGACCCATCTGGCTGTAGACCTTTGAAACTTACAAAACAATTTATCTACTTCCAATATACAAAGGGAAAGACAAAGGATAAACATTTGCATTACCATAAGGAGAAACTGGGAGGGAAATATGAATCATGGACCCAGAACAGTTCTGAAAACCTGCAGGGCAAACTTTATTAGATTTCAAAGTTGGTGAGTTATTCTCAAGATGATGGTTTCTGCTCACTCGGGCCTCAAAGAGATTCACCCTTTCCAAAGGTTTGCCCAATGGCCATTTTCTTTGTTCCACCTTCATCAAGCAATTTGGTGGCAACCGAACTCCAGACATCACCTTGCAAGGGTGTTGGGGTGATGGATACATTTTACCCAATCTTTGTGATAGAGTCTCAACCCCCTAAGTACAGGGAGGGAAAGGCAACATTCTCCCTAATCTCTGGCCTACAGGCCCAAACCTCTCAGATGAGTGAGTTGGTGAACTGGCCTTCCCTAATCTATGGGGAACAAGTCTACCCCTCTCACACTTGTGGGTTTTTTTTTTTTTTTTTTTGTTTTTTTTTTTTTTAAAGATTTATTTTATTTTTATTTAACTTCCCCCCCTCCCCTGGTTGTCTGTTCTTGGTGTCTATTTGCTGTGTCTTGTTTCTTTGTCCGTTTCTGTTGTCGTCAGCGGCACAGGAAGTGTGGGCGGCGCCATTCCTGGGCAGGCTGCACTTTCTTTTCACGCTGGGCGGCTTTCCTCACGGGCGCACTCCTTGCGCGTGGGGCTCCCCCACGCGGGGGACACCCTTGCATGGCACGGCACTCCTTGCGCGCATCAGCACTGCGCATGGCCAGCTCCACACGGGTCAAGGAGGCCCGGGGTTTGAACCGCGGACCTCCCATATGGTAGACGGACGCCCTAACCACTGGGCCAAAGTCCGTTTCCAACACTTGTGGGGTTTTGACCTTTCTCTCCCCAAGCCTTGGAGAATGTGCCCCACCCTCTCTGTAGCCTGAGGCAGAAAAAGTCTCCTAAACATTGGGTTGGACATCCATCCTCTTCAACTATTGGGACAAACTCAACCTCTCTGTACACATGGAAAGGGTTCCTTTCTTGGTCCAAAGAGATGTTTAATTCTGGATCTCACTTTCCATTACTTTCCTCTTGAAGCCCCTTTCCCTTCCATCTTTCCCTTCAATATCCCTTTTAATCCAGGATGACAGTGGTTTTGTTCATACAACTCTCTCAAAAAGCTTGTTGGTTTAGCAGGGGTCCAAGCCACCAGACAGCAAGATCTTCCAAATGTCTTTCCTAGATAACTGCATTTTCAATCCTGATTTACAAGTTCCATGTTTAGTCATTTCCTAAAATGGGGCACTATCATCTGGGGAATTGATTTCCAGAGGTTTGAACTTCTGGAATCATTTCCATTTTCTTTCTGCCCAACAACTCAGTTCTTAGCTTATCTCTATCATCTAGCATTTTACTATAAGCTTCAAGGAGAATACAGGCCTCATTCTCTTAGTTTACTTTGTAAAGTTATTCAACTAAACGTCCAGGCTCACTATTTTCAAATTCTGCCTTCCATCAAACATCAGGAGTTAATCTTGCTAAGTTCTATGAAACTTTAAAACATGGATTGCCTTTCCTCCAGTTTCCAAAATTAGCTTCACCCTTTTCTTCTATGGCCTCAAAAAAGTCTCTTTAGTGTCCTTATTCTATCAACAGTCTTTTCAAAGCAATCTAGTCTTTTTCCATCAAGCATCTCACAATTCCTCCAAAGAATAGTCCTTAGCCATTTATAAAACCATTCCAGTATTTTGATAATTTCAAAAGTACTTCTCCACTCTTTGGTATCATGTTCTGTATTAGTTGACAAAATGGGTACTGATGCAAAGTACAAGATATTTTTTGGCATTTATAAAAGGTATTTATTTGGGGTAGAAGCTAACAGTCACAAGACCATAAAGCATAAGTTATTTCCCTTACTAAAGTCTATTGCCTTGTGTTGGAGAATAATGACTGCCAGTCTCTGCAAGGGTTCAATCTTCCTCTTCCTCTGAAAGCTCTGTGGTCCCAGATCCTCCATTATTAACTGTAGGTTAGGATAAGACTTGTATCTCTCCTGGGGGCTCATTTATATCTCGGCTTTCTCATTTGTTCACAGTTCTGGTCTATTTAGCTGCAAACTATCAAGTGAATGGCTTGGCTCTTTCCTCAGGACTCCAGCATCAAAACTAAACTATTTCTGTTCTTCTTCTCCATTTATTTACTTCCATGTGAGAGTCAGTTTTATCCCCACCAAGGGGATAGGGACTCAAAACTGCATGCCCTGATGACTTGGTCAAATAAAACCCTAATCTTGATTTAATTAAGTAAAAGTGAAACCTCCGAATCTAATACAATCGAATACACCCAGAAGAGCAGAACAGATTACATACAAACACAATCCATATCTATTTTTGGGTTTCACAAGTCATATCTAACTACCACACATACTCTCCCAAGTTTGTCTGTGAAGACATTAAAGTCTCCCTCATTTATGAAGGACAATTTTGCTGGATACAAAATCCTTGGCTGGCAGTTTTTCTTTTTCAGTACCTTAAATACATCATACTACTTTTGTCTCACCTCCATGATTTCCGATGAGAGATCAGCATTTAATCTTATTGACATTCCCTTGTATGTGATGCTTTTCTTGTCTTTTGCTGCTTTTAGAATCCTCTTTTTAATCTCTGATACTTATCATTCTGAATAGAACTTGCCTCAGAGTACGTCTATTAAGATTTATTCTGTTTGGGGTATGTAGCAGTTTGATATTATCGATGAAATCCAAAAGGAAATATTGGATTACATTTGTAAAGAGATCTTTTCCTCTGGGCATATTATATTATGTTGGATTCAGAGGTTGAAATGATTAAGTGATCAGGTCAACCTCTTGTGCCAACAGGGCATTGAGCCCCACCCTTGGTAGGTGAGAACTCACAGATAAAAGGCATAACAAAGGACAGAGTTGGGGGGCTTGTAATGGTGGAGTTTGATGCCGAAGTCTTAAACTAGAGCCCCAGGGAGAGAGTCAGAGCCATTTGCCTTATAGTCTACAGCTGATCTTGTGGAGAAAATAGAGGAGCTTGTCCCAGAGGAACTCAGGAAGCCTGAGCCCTCACAGATATTGGCAGCCATCTTGCTCCAACACCTGAAAATAGACTTTGGTGACAAAAGTAACTTACATTTTATGACCTGGTATCTGTAATCTCCTACTCCAAATAAATACTCTTTATAAAAACAAACCAATTTCTGGTATTTTACATCAGCACCACTTTGGATGACTAATACAGGGTGTATTTTCTTTCTGGGTATTGCTATTTATGTCTTTCATAACAATTGGAAAGTTTTCAATCATTTTTTCATCAAATATTCTTTCTACCCCTTTTCCATTCTTTTCTCCTTGTGGGATATGGATGTCATGTATGATTGTACGTTTCAAATTGTCATTCAATTCCCAGAGAACATGTAACACTTTTCCCATTCTTATCTCTTTCTGTTCTGCTGTCTTTTCCAGTTTGGATATTCTGTCCTTGAAAAACTAATTATGTCTTTGAGCAAATCAAATCTGATTTTATGTACCTTTAATGAATTTTTGAAATTTTTTATTATTATTTTTAAAGCACTTTTATTTTTATTTTTATTTTTTTTAGGACCCTGGCAGTGAACGTTTATTAGCTACCATGACAAGTCTTTCATTCTTTACCTTTTTTTTTCATATTATTATTTTTTATTGACTTTGTAATAATATTACATTAAAAATATATATATATATGAGGTCCCATTCAACCCCACCACCCCACCCCCCCCTCTCCCCCCCCCAACAACACTCGTTCCCATCATCATGACACATCCATTGGATTTGGTAAGTACATCTTTGGGCACCTCTGCACCTCATAGACAATGGTCCACATCATGGCCCATACTCTCCTCCATTCCATCCAGTGGGCCCTGTGAGGATTTACAATGTCCGGTGATTACCTCTGAGGCACCATCCAGGGCAGCTCCATGTCCCAAAGACGCCTCCACCTCTCATCTCTTCCTGCCTTTCCCCATATCCATCAGGGAGACTTCTGGAAGGAGATTAGGGGAATTATTTTGCGAAGCATGGGAATTTTGCTCTTGGACTCTACTATCAGTGTTTCCGGCTGGAGCCCCGCCCTCAGGGCCTGGCTACTGATCTGCAGCGTCATTAAATCAGCTGCAGTGTAGAGACGCCCGCAGGTGGCCGTATCGGGGGCTTACAGGGTGGGAGGTGTCCTGAAGTCGAATTGGTGATACAGCCACAGAAGAGACGCAAGTGAGAGGGTGAAGTACGGGGTTCTGACACATAGGTCAGAGTTTGTGGATGTGACCTCCCCCATAGGGCAGGCACCCAGCTGCAGGGAATCCCTGAAGGCTGTGTTGCACTGTGGTGCTCCCAGGCTCCCTGTTAACCAGACTTGAGGTTGCCAGGTCTGAGTCCCCTAAACCCTGCTGGCCCACACCCCAGAGACTCACACCTCTTGAGTCTGCAATATCACAGACTGTCCATCCCTGAATCCATCATGAACTGAGGTGCATCTGAGGTCCTTGAATGCCCTAGCCTTCAACATTTGTGCTTTTTCTTTTTTTTGTTTCATTTTATTTTTATTTTATTTTTTACTTTTTATTGTCCTGATTGCTAACATTGCATTATCTCCTAGTCTTTTCTCCCATCGTATACCCCAAAGTCTTTTTTTTTATTTTCAGTTATTTAGGGGGGGGGGTTTTGTTGTTGCTGTTGTGGCTGTTCTATATCTTTTTATTCTTTTCATTACTTGTTCCCCTCACTTTACCCACCCCCTTTTTCTTTTGTTCTTCTCTTTTTTTTTTTCTTCTCTCTTGTCCCTCAATTTCTTCTTATTTTATTTTACCTTAATTATACAATAGGTGCTGCAGGGAACACCTCACATTTGCTGGGTTTCCTCATCCTCCATTATCTCATTTCTGTGTGAAATGATTTTGGCTACCTAAACTATCCCCTTTCCCCCACATCTTGATATCCTCCATCATCTACTGTCTCTCCTATATTCCACCTCCCTTTCTTTTATCCACAAAGTGTCTAACTCTTAATTTCTAATACCTTTGTTTTGTTTTCTGTCTTTTATCCACTCTTCAAACTATTGCCTTTCTTTTCTCTTTCCCTCTCTCCTGAAAACAATAGCTATTTAATTCATACCATATTCCTCCCATATTCAGTTGACTACCTCATTATAGGTACTCTACCTACTGCTATAACTCTACACAACTTACATGAATCTAAAATCCATCCTCCCAGACCTCATACTGTTGCTCTGTTAACATTTATTACCAATAGTAGTTTACACATTTTCCTTGCTTACACAGTTGAATTTCCCTGGCCATAATACTTTCCTTCAAAGTGAACTCAGCCAGCAATAATAAATTAGAATAAGAAGAAAAAAGTGACAAAGAGAAGATATAACACTTAAGCAAAAACAAAATAGTTAAGGAACTGATTAAACCTGTCAAGATACAATGATGACCAGACAGCAACAAAAATCTACAAACCAAACCAGTAATCAGGAAAACATGGCTGAATCCAATGAACAAACAAAAAGTCAGGACGGGGAGCAGAACTTTGCATGAGTAATGAAAGATCTCAGAACATTTATGACCGACAAATTTAATGAAGTAAAGGAAGAGTTTAACAATATGAAGACAACACTTGGAGGGGAAATTGCAGACATACACAAAAAGATAACAGATATGATGGGAATGAACACCACAGATCAAGAAATCAAAAATACACTCGCAGCAAATAACAGCAGATTAGAAAAGGAAGAGCAGAGATTTAGTAATGTGGAAGACAGTACATCGGAAATCAAACAGATAGTATAATTGATCGATAAAAAGATAGAAAAAAATCCAACTAGGACTTCGGGACCTGAATGACAATGGAAAATGCACAAACATACGTATTATATGCATCCCAGAAGGAGAAGAGAAGGGAAAGGGGTCAGAAGGAGTGTTGCAGGAAATAATGGCTGAAAACTTCCCAAACCTACTGAAAGAGACACATGTACACATCCAAGAAGCACAGCACACCCCAAACATCATAAACCCCAACAGGCTCACCCCAAGACATATACTTATCAAATTATCCAATGTTCAAGACAAAGAGAAAATTCTAAAAGCAGCAAGAGAAAAGAAAACCATCATATACAAGGGAAGCTCCATAAGATTAAGGGCTAATTTATCATTTGAAAACATGGAAGCAAGAAGATAGTGGTATGATATAGCCAAGGTACTAAAAGAAAAAAAATTCCAATCAAGAATACTCTATCCAGCTAAACTAGCATTCAAAAATGATGGAGGGTTCAAAATATTGACAGATAAACAGAAATTGAAAGAGTATGCCAACAAGAAACCTCCCCTTCAAGAAATTCTAAAGGGAGTTCTGCAGGAAGAAAGGAAAAAACAGGACAGGCAGAGATGGAGGAGAGTGTAAAAGCAATAAAACATACAAAAAGAGAAGAAAAAACAAACAAACAAACAAAATATGACAAACACAACTCCAATTAAAATATGGCTAACATAAATAATTCCTTGCAAGTAATAACACTGAATGTCAATGGATTAAACTCACCTATCAAAAGATTCAGACTGGGAAACTGGATAAGGAAATATGACCCATCTATATGCTGTCTACAAGAGACACACCTTAGATACAGGGACTCATGGAGGCTGAAAGTGAATGGTTGGAAAACAATCTTACAAGCAAACAATAACCAAAAAAAGACAGGAGTAGGTATATTAATATCAGACAAAATAGACTTTAAATGCGAAACAGTTGTGAGAGACAAAGAAGGATACTAAATATTAGTGAAAGGGACAATCTCTCAAGACGATCGAACAATCATAAATATTTATGCTCCTAAAAAGGGCATCTCTAAATAGATGAGGCAAATGCTGGAAAAACTAAGTGAAAGAAAAGATGCATCTACAATTATAGTGGGGGATTTTAATACACTATCAACTCTGGACAGAACATATCAAAAGAGAATCACTAAAGAAACAAAATATTTGAACAGTATATTAGAGGAGCTGGATCTAATAGACATATACAGATCATTACACCCAAACACAGCAGGATATACATTTTTCTCAAGTGCACATGGATCATTCTCCAAGATAGACCATATGCTAGGACACAAAGAAAGGCTTAATGAATTCAGAAAGATCAAAATCATACAAAATAATATCTGACGACAGTGGAGTGAAGCTGGAAATCTGCCAAGTCCAGAGGCCCAGATTTCACACCAAGATATGGAAATTAAACAGCACACTCTTAGAAAAAAGGTGGGTCAAAGAGGAAATCTCAAAAGAAATCAATAACTACCTTGAAACAAATGCTAATGATAACACAACATACCAAAATTCATGGGATGCAGCAAAAGCAGTATGAGAGGGAAATTCATAGCCATACATTCATACATCAAAAAAGAATAAAGAGCAAAAATTGAAGAACTAACTACACATTTGGAGGAATTAGGAAAAAAACACAAAGTAATCCAAAAGGAAGAAGAAGGAAGGAAATAACAAAGATGAGAGCAGAACTAAATGAAACAAATAAGAAAGCACTAGAAATGATAAACAAGACCAAGAGCTGGTTTTTTGAGAAGATCAATAAAATTGACAAACATTTGGCAAGACTAACAAAGAAAAAAGAGAGAAAATGAAAATACACAAATAAGAAATGAGAAAGGTGATATCACCACTGACCTCACAGAAATAAAGACTATCATAAGAGGATACTTTGAAAAACTATATTCCAACAAAAATGACAATTCAGAGGAAATGGGCAAATTCCTAGAAACACATAAACTGCCTATATTGACGAAAGAAGAAATTGATGATCTCAACAAACCATCACAAGTAAAGAGAGAGAATCAGTCATTAAAAACATCCCAACTAAGAAGAGCCCAGGGCCAGATGGCTTCACAGGTGAATTCTACAAAATATTCCGGAAAGAACTAACACCAATCCTGCTGAAACTCTTCCAAAAATCGAAACAGAGGAAACATTTCCTAACTCCATCTATGATGCCAATATTACACTAGTACCAAAGCCAAATAAAGACACCACAAGAAAGGAAAATTACAAACCAATTTCTCTAATGAACTTAGACACAAAAATACTTAACAAAATACTTGCTAATCGTTTCAACAACACATTAAATGAATTATACACCACGACCAACTGGGATTCATTCCAGGTATGCAAGGATGGTTCAACATAAGAAAATCAATCAATGTAATACACCATATAAACCGATAAAAGGAAAAAATCAAATGATTATATCTATAGATGCAGAAGAAGCATGTGACAAAATACAGCACCCTTTCTTGATAAAAACACTCCAAAAGAATGGAATACAGGGAAATTTTTTGAACATGATAAAGAGCATATATGAAAAACCTATATCCAACATCATTTACAGTGGAGAAATCCTAAAATCCTTCCCTCTAAAGTCAGGAACAAGACAAGGATGCCCACTGTCTCCCCTTCTATTTAACATTGTCTTAGAATTACTTGCTCAAGCACTGAGGCAAGAACCAGATATAAAAGGCATTCAAATTGGAAAGGAAGAAGTCAAAATTTCATTATTTGCAGATGACATGATACCATATATAGAAAACCCTGAGGTCTACAACAAAGCTTCTAGAACTCATAAATGAGTTTAGGAAAGTCGCAGGTTATAAGATCAATGCGCAAAAATCAGTAGCATTTCTGTACACCAATAATGAGCAAGATCAAGAGGAAATTAAGAAACAAATACCACTCACAATAGTAAATTAAAAAATCAAATATTTAGCAATAAATTTAACTAAAGATATAAAAAAACTTATACACAGAGAACTATCCAAGACAGTTCAAGGAAATCAAAGAAGACCTAAAGAAATGGAAGAATATTCCCTGTTCATGGATAGGAAGACTAACTATTATTAAGATGTCTATCTTACCAAAACTGATCTACACATTCAATGCAATCCCAATAAAAATCAACACAGCCTTCTTTAAGGAACTAGAAAAACTAACTATGAAATTTATTTGGAAAGGAAAGAGGCCCTGAACAGCCAAAGACATATTTAAAAAGAAAAACAAAAATTGGAGGAATCACACTACCTGACTTCAAAACATACTACAAAGCTATAGTAGTGAAAATAGCATGGTATTGGCATAAGGAGAGATACACAGACCAAAGGAATCGAATTGAAATTTCTGAGAACCTCATATATATAGCCATATAATATTTGATAAAGCCACCAAACCCTCTCAACTGGGAGAGAATGGCCTATTCAACAAATGGTGCCTGGAGAACTGGATATCCATATGTAGAAGAAAGAAAGAGGATTACCATCTCACACCCTATACAAAGATCAACTCAAGATGGATCAAAGACCTAAATGTAAGAGCCACGACCATAAAGACCTTGGAAAGCAGTGTAGAGAAACATCTACAAGACCTTGTAATAGGAAATGGCTTCATGAACAACACAACAAAAGCACGAGCAGCAAAAGAACAATAGATAAATGGGACTTCCTCAAAATTAAAGCCTTCTGCACCTCAACGAAGT
Organism: Dasypus novemcinctus; assembly: GCF_030445035.2. Taxonomy (NCBI): domain Eukaryota; kingdom Metazoa; phylum Chordata; class Mammalia; order Cingulata; family Dasypodidae; genus Dasypus; species Dasypus novemcinctus. The sequence continues at coordinate 138,746,182 of NC_080704.1, read as the reverse complement.
TTGTCAAGAAAGTAAAAAGGGAACCTACACAATGGGAGAAAATATTTGGCAACCATATATCCAATAAGAGACTTATAACTTGCATATATAAAGAACTCATATATCTTGATAATAAAAAGCTAAACAACCCATTTAAAAAATGGGAAAAAGATTTAAACAGACACTTCTCCAAAGAAGAAATACAAATGGTTAAAAAGCACATGAAAGAATGCTCCAAATCTCTAGCTATCAGGGAAATGGAAATCAAAACTACAATGAGATACCATCTTACTCCCATAAGATTGGCAGCTATGGAAAAAAAAGAAGAATACAAATGCTGGAGAGGATGTGAAGAAACGGGAACACTCATCCACTGCTGGTGGGAATGCAGGAGGATCCAACCATTCTGGAGGACAGTTTGGCGGTTTCTCAAAAAACTATCCAAAGATTTGCCATATGACCCAGCAATATCACTGCTGGGTATATACGCAGCAGAACTGAAAACAAGGACACAGACCGATATATGCACACCAATGTTCAGAGCAGCATTGTTCACTATCGCCAAAAGTTGGAATCGACCCAAATGCCCATCAACAGATGAGTGGAGTCAGTAAAATGTGGTATATACATACAATGGAATACTACTCAGCTTTAAGAAGAAATACACTTCAAACACATGTGATAACATGGATGAATCTTGACAACCTTATGTTGAGTGAAGCAACCCAGGCATTGAAGGACAAATACTACATGACCTCAATGATATGAAATAAGCAAGTTGCCGCAGAGAGGTAGAGAATGAATGATAGGCTTACAGGAAATCGGGGGGTAGAGGAAGGATGTAAGTTGACATCTACATGGGTGAAATCTATGATAAGCTGGAGGTAAGTATGTGCACAAGGAAGGGATAAAATGGGGGTATAGTGTTACCTTTGGGTGGAGCTTTGCAGTTTTGAGGGGGGCTAGGAATGGCCAGATGGGTAATATTGCTCAAGAAATTGGGAGGAGGGAGACGCAACATATGAACATAGGAGATTGTCAGGTGTTGGTTGAGAGTAAAATGCTGAGAAAACCTTTTGAAAATATAATTAGTAAAGTTACCTGTTTAAGATATTCAAAGGGGATAATCTGATACAGGACGGACTCCTAGGGAATATCTGAATGCTCATTTTACCAGAGTGTGTTATACCTTTTGGTAGAGACCCATATAATGAGAGTGAAGGTAGACCCACATTCTGGGGAGTACTAATGCCATCAAATAGAGGGAACTGTATCTCTCAAGAGGAAGGGTAGCTCCCAGGGCATTAGGGCAGTTGAGCAAGTCAAGCCCTCAATACTGTTGCAAGTATCTCTGAACATGCTTCCTCAAGAAATGAAGATTGACTGTCACTGTGAGCCCCAAGGGGAGGGGGAAATAGATATTGAATAGATGGAACCAAAGTAAATGTGAGAGCAAAAGAAGTGTTTCACAAGAGTACACAAGGATGGATATAAAACATGTAATATTACACCAAAAACATATAGGGGACGACAGACTAATAATGTGACCCATAATGTAAAACATAGGATAACTAAAAAAATTTAGAAAACTGTATAGCCTGAAGTATAAACCACAATGTAAACACAAATGTTATCTTGTTTGAAAGCTATTGCCTCAATATCTGTACATCAGTTTCAGTAAATATGGTATGAATAAGTTTAAAGATTAACACTGTGGAAGGGAAAAGGTTTTATAATGGATATGTGGGAGTACTGTATATTGTATATATGAATTACTGTGATCTATGGCTCTTGTGAAGAGAAGCTCAATAATGAGGAAAAAAGAAAAGAAAAGTTAGGAGGTTAATTTTTCCAAATCAATATGTATTCTATATCTAACCTTTAAACTCATCGCTATATTTCATTTTACTAGTAAGGGAACTTGACATTATATTTGGCTTCACTTTTCAGGAATTTTTGGATCACAGAGTGGTTCAACAATGGCAGCGGAGGAATACTGGTATGGGATATGATTGACATGGGACATGTGGTTGACAGGGAGTTATACAAGGCATGTGTCCAGGGTGCATGGAAATGATTGGATATACTCATAGTGGAAACAATTAAAAGCAACAGCTATGGGGGTACTGGGTTCCTGGCCAGTGGGGCCTCTGTCATGGTCCCTAGGGGAGCAGCGGCAGTCCCCCAGGTGCAACGGTAAGGACCAGGAAGGAACGAGGGTCCACCAGTGAGCCCCTGATACTAATGACAATGCTTGTGAGCCTATACACCTCAAATAAGAACAAGGCCTAGAGTAACACTGTGCCTAAGAGTTCTCTCCTGACAGCCTCCGTGTTATTCAAATGTGGCCAGGCTCGAAGCCAAACTCAGCATGTAAATGCAATGCCTTTCCCCCAGCGTGGGACATGACACCCAGGGATGAGCCTCCCTGGCACCGAGGGATCACTATCAAGTACCAGCTGATGACGTACCTAGAAAATGACCTTGAATTAAAGGTTCAACACGGACCAGCAGAATATCCCTGTCTACATATAATAACAGGAGTTAAGAATGCTGTTTGACCTAAAGTAAGGGGGAAATGGAAAGGACAAATGAGTTCATATGGCTATGAGTCTCTAAAAAAGAGTCTGGAGCTTGTCAGAAGGATTGCCCTTATGCACACCTGAGCAGAGTCTCAGAGACAGATAAAGTGGACACAACCCTAGGTATTGGTCCTTTTGAAGGCTAAAGAGCCCCACAGTTCTATGGTCATGGCAGATGGAGTTCACTGCCATGTCAGTTGGCCCTTCTTTGGAATTGGTGTCTCTGCATGCTGGAGCTGGACTCAGATGGGATCTCTTTTCACAAGCCTTTCATGCTACTTTACTGGAATTGTAGTTGGTGCTGGGGTTTAAGATATATCTAGGGGATTTGAATCTCTGGGCTGACAATATGATAGCCAGGCCCTGAGCCTCAACAGACTTCAGCTCCTACAGTCTGATTTATTGGACTTACCACACTCAGCTAACATGGAGTTGAAGAATGTCAACCACCACACCATGGAGCCTAGAGTGCCTACAACTGAAAGCAGGAGGATTGCATCCAGTATCCATATGAAATCTAAGCCCCCTCTTGACATAGATGTGGAATGGACACAACCAAGCCAAGGTCCACAGATAGGAGGAATACAGTAAGGATTAGAGTGGACTTAATGATATCCTATTCATGAACTATTGTGGTTAATAATCGAGAATAATCGGACTTAATCATATCCTATTCATGAACTATTGTGGTTAATAATCGAGAAAATGTGGCATTGGTGTGGAAAAAGTGGCCATGGTGGCTGCTGGGTGCAGGGAATGGGAGGAAGAGATGAGATGTGGAGGCATTTTTGGGACTTGGAGTTGTCCTGGGTGGTGCTCCAGGGACAATTGCTGGACATTTTATGTCCTCCCATGGCCCACTGGATGGAACGTGGGAGAGTGTGGGCTATGGTGTGGACCACAGGCCATGGGGTGCAGCGATTCCCAGAGATGTACTCACAGATGCAATAGATGTGTCATGATGATGGGGGAGACTGTTACTGTGGGGAGAGTGTTTGGGTGGGGGCGGTGGGGGTGAATGGGGACCTCATATATTTTGAATGCAATATTTTTTTAAAAAATGAATAAATTGAGCAGAATTTGAAGAAAAAATTTTGAGAGCTTGAAAAAAAAAAAGAAAATAAAGAGGATTCTCATATACCTCACCCCTTTCCCCTCCCGCACTTTTCCCTATTAACAAAATTTTACATGAGTGTTCTATATTTGTGTAATTGATGAAAAAATATTGAACCATTGTTACAAACCATGATTTCTAGCTTACATTATGGTTTACACTTTGCACGACACAGTATTTTACATCCCAATAAACTATATAATGGCCTGTATGCATTATTACAATATCATTCAGAACAGTTCCAATGTCCCAAAAACTTCCCATGTTATACATATTCTCCCCTCTCCCTCCTTTCAGAAATTCTGGTGACCATTGTCTTTGTATCAGTTTTACAAGTTCTTCCATTAGTAGCATAATAATAATAAGACTACCTTAGTCAATAGCTGCAATCCCCACTTACATTTGTTCATTCCTTAATACTGAGGATTTGGCGATGGTGATTGCCCACTACGCTTCCCCTTGAGAGAGGGCTTAGATCCTATAGGGCAATTGTGAGGAACTGTCTTGCATACAGTTTTAGATACTCTCTGTTTGGGGGGGAACTGCATTATCCATCATTGTTCTTTTGTCAGTTTTCCTGGCTAAGTCTGATAAATTGGATGGTAGGTGTTGGCTGCAACTCTACTCAGATTCAGGGCTTAACTGGTGTGTGAACAACCAGAAGATTTAAGTCTCTTGGACACATCTTTAGTGGGTTTAGTCCTAATTATAAGTTCATATAAGAGGCATAAAAACCATATGTACTGCCTTACCTTATAATATATGATAAACTATCCCCTGAGTATATCAGAGTTGGTATCAGTTATAATTTTTCTAATGTATTTTTAATCTCACCCCTTATTTCTTTCATTCATGTAAGCTCTGTTACTTTTCTTTCCAGGCTTATAAATTGTTATTCATGCTCACCCAATATTTTCATAAAATTCTTTGTCTCTTTAATAATATTTTCCTTCAATTCTTTGATTTGATTTAGGAGACTTTGTGATTATCATTGAAAAGTTGCCTGAAATCCAGTATCTTCTCAGAATATTTGTTTTGTTCTTTTGCGTGGGCCATCTCTTCCTGTTTACTAGTATGGATCATAAATTTTGGCTTATGTCTAAGCATTTGAATGTGCTGGGAAATTTGTTCTTATGGTCAATTCCCCCTTTTTTAGTGCTTTTTTCACAGCTCTTCTTTGATTTTTGGTGCAACATATTATAATTCTTTAAAATTTCTGAGATTAAGTTATTAAAATCAGTCCAGGTACTCACTCATGGGATGTGGATTATCTCCCAAGTGTGGGGTAAAGAAAGACTTGAAAGCAGTTTTTCTCCTTGCAATTTCCTGACTGGCCATCAGATAGCATTCACTGGCATAATTTCCCACAAATGTGTTTCTTTCAATCTCTGCTTTCACATGTTTCAGGTTGGGTAAGAGTTGAGATTCAGAGTGGACTCTGCTGGCTGAATTCACTAGAGAGAAACGCTCTGACTCACCCTCCCACTTCACTTGTAAGTGCTAACAGGGAGGAAGACATTTGTTCCCTTCTCAGTTGGCAGCAGTAAGCCAGGGGTTTTATCCAGTCATAATGTCTTCAGGTTGGGGTTTGGGAGACAATCCTGGCCACTGTGGAGGATTAGTAATTCACATTTATGGTTTTGGATTCTTTTTCTATCTGTGCCTCACCCTCCTGGGAATTACACAGCACTGTCCTCATCTGCTGACCCATGAAACACATGCTTCAGACAGCTTTTGGCATTTTCTCCATTGTTTTGTGGGAGAGTTGAGCCTTGCCTTCTCTGATGCCATCTTTCTAGCAAAAACAAATAAAGATGCTACAAATAAATTAAATTACAGACCAATACTTCTAATGAATATGTATGCAAAAATTCTCAACAAAACATTTGAGAACCAAATCAAAAGCCACATTAAAAGGATTATACACCATGATCAAGAGGGTTTTATCCCAGGTATACAAGGGTGGGTCATACAAGAAAATCAATTAGGGTAATAAATTCACATTAAAAATTGAAGAAAAAATCACAAGATCCTCTTAATTGATGCAGAAAGTGTATTTGACAAAATACAGCAGTCATTATTTATTTAAAACACTGTAAAAGATAAGAATAGAAAAATGTTTCTCCAATATGTTAAAGTATATATATGAAAAAGCAACAATTATCATTCTATCTAATGGTGAAAGACTTAAACCTTTCCCGCTGAGTACAAGAACAAGACAAGAAGGCTCACAGTCACTAATTTTATTCAATATTGTGATAGAAATTCTAGCTGGAACAAGTAGGCTAGATTAAAAAAATAAGAGGTTCATAAATAGCAAAGTAAAACTTTTGCTATTCACTAATATGATTATCTATCTAGAAAATTGTGAAAAATCCACAACAAATGCGCTAGAATTATTAGACAAGTTCAGCAAAGTGTCAGGATACAAGATTAATATGAAAAAATCAATAGCCTTTATGCATACTACTTATGAGCAATCTGAGGAGGAATTCATGCAAAAATTCCATGTATAGTAGAGACTAAAAGAACCAAATACTTATCCAAGGATATAAAGGACTTCTATTCAGAAAACCACAAAATATTGCTAAAAGAAACCACAGAAGACTAAATATATGGAAGGACTTTCTGTGTTCATGGACTGGAAGACTAAAAATGGTTAATATGTCAATTCTACCCAAACTAATTTACATATTCAATAAAAATCCCAACAGCTTTTTTGTTAAGAAGTGGAAAAGCCAATAATTAAAAATATTTGGAAGGTCAAGGGGTCACAATTAATAAAAAATATCTTAATAAAGAAGAATGAATTTGGAGGACTCTGACTTCCTGTCTTTAAAGGATATTACTTAAATACAGTGGTAAGAACAGCATGGTACTGGCATAGACAGACAAATGGACCAATGGAACTGAATCAAGAACTCAGAAATAGGCTCTCATACCTATTGTCATGTGATTTTTGACAAGGCTGTCAAATCCACCCAGCTGAGCCATAACACTTGTATTAGTCAGTGTTCTCTAGGGAAACAGAATTGGAAGGAGGTATCTGGAAATAGTTTGATATTTTACAGAATTCTCTCATGTGACCATGGATATCCACAAGTCCAAATTCTGCAGGCAGACTGCAAAACAGAGATTCCAATGCAGGCCCTTTTTCCCAAGAGACGTTGGCTGATTGAAGTAGAGCTGGAAATTCTCTCTGAGTGCTGAAATAACTTCCTCTTTTAATGCATTCAACTGATTGTGTAAAATGTGTCGTATTGCTGATGGCAAACTTCTTGGTTGATTGTAGATGTAATCTACCATCTATGTAATCAACTCATTGATTATTAGAAGTCCATAAATGTCCTTGTATTACAGTATAATTAGCTCATCGCTTGCTTGACCAAACAACTAGCACAATTACCTGGCCGAGTTGACACATTAGCCTAACCATCGCACTTTTTTTCTTGCCACATGTCAACATGACAGCCATACACATCATAACAAAACAAGGAAGATATATTTATAACCATTACAGTCCTAATTTCTTTAACTGGTCCTATGGTCAAAGTTCGTATTTGTCACTACCTTCTTCCACTACCCATTCCAAGTTCCCGTTACTCTCAGCAAGCATCTAAGCTGGCAGTAGTCCTTTGCCTGGTGGAGTGACTTAAACATTCATTCCTGAAGATTCAGGGCTATTGTTTAGTCCTTCTTGGATTGGGTTGTTGCAATTTTTCATTGACTTTAATCATAGGACATGGGAGTGCTAAGAGATACCCTAGAGGATTTCCTGTATTCCAGGCAAACTCTTCTTTACCCCCATAATATACTTCCTCTGGATAGTGAGGATCAATTACCTTACCCAATACAGTAATTTCCTTCTTTGTCTGTTGATTCAGAAGAACTAGGAACCCAAAATGGCCAGGTGACCGTCTTAACTTCCAGATCAATGGAATCATTGTTGCTTCTCATGTTTGAAGAACTCCTCCTCTTGGAACAAAGATCTGTAGACCAGCAAAGCTTAATTTTGCAAGGACAAGAAGTAAAAATTCTCCATAATAGTAAGTGGTGTCACACCCATTTCCACTCCTTGATTACTAAACCCTTTAATCCTTGATATGGGAAAAATTGCAATATAGAGTGAACACTGATTTAGAGCATACACATCCTAGAACATTGCCTCAGCCCTGCAAGATATTGTCACCTAGTTCACACTGTAACTGAGTCTTCAAAAGCCCATTCCACCATTCAATCAATGCATCTACTTCAGGATGATGGGGAACATGGCAAGACCAGTGAATTCCATGAGCATGGGCCCATTCACACACATCGTTTGCTGTGAAGTGGGTTTCTTGATCACAAGCAATGCTGTATAGAGTGCCATGGTGGTGGATAAGACATTCGGTGAGTCCATGGATGGTAAGTTTGGAAGTTTGGTAGTTCATAAGAAGCTTTGCATGCATGGAAGGCAACCCATATCTGGAGCATGTGTCTATTCCAGTTAAAATAAAACAATGATTCTCCCATGAGAGAAGTTGTCCAATTAATGAACCTGCCACTAGAAAGCAGGTTGATCACCTCGGGGAATAGTGCCATCTCAGGCATCTCAGGGGCTAAGTGTGGGACTTTGCTGCTGGCAGATTGAACACTCAGCAGTGGCTCTAATCAAGTTAGCCTTAGTGAGGGGAAGTCCATGTTGCAGAGTACATGTATAACCACCATCCTTATCTCCATAGTGACTTTGACCATGAGCCCATGTAGCAATGACAGGAGTGGCTGATGAAAGAGGCAGAGTGTTAGTCACAAAGAAGGTCATCTTATCCTCTTGGTTATTAAAATCTTCATCTGCTGAGATAAACCTCTTGTGAGCATTCACATGGGAGACAAATATTTTCATGTTTTTGCCCACTCAGAAAGATTTACCAATATACCTCTTCCCCAGAACTCTTTGTCACCAATTGTCCAATCATGTTCCCTCCAAGTCTCTGATGATCCAGCCAAACCATTGGCACTAGCCCATGAACCAGTATACCAATGGTCCTCTGGCCATTTGTTCTACCAATGAAAATGAACAACCCAGTGTATTGCTTGAGGTTCTGCCCACTGTGAGGATTTGTTCTCACAACTGTCCTTCGAGGATGTCCCAGAATAGGGTTGCAGTGCTACAATTGTCCACTTTCATGTGGTACCTTCCTATCATGCAGTGCTATCTGTAAACCAGGCCCAAGTTTTCTCTCCCTCAGTAAACTGATTCTAAGGAAGTCTCCAAGAGGCCAAAGCTATGGGCTGGTAAAGAGAAGGTAACATGGCAGGAATGGTGACCAAGGGCTTTTGGGCTACTTCCTCATGTAACTTACTTGTGCCTTCAGGATCCACTTGAGCCCTATCTAACATATAGCCCTATCTCATATATACCACTTCTGCTTTATTATGGAGTGAAGCTGTACATGCCAAAATTTATGGTTTTGTGGGTCAAACAATACCCAACTCATGATAGGCAACTCAGGTCTCATGGAAACTTGGTGGCCCATGATTAAGCATTCAGTCCCCACTGAAGTTGTTGCTCAAAGGGAGAATAATTATCTGCAGAGAATGGCAGGGCTTCTCTCCAAAACCCTAGAGGTCTACATTGTGATTCTCCTATAGAGACCTGCCAAAGACTCCAGAGAGCATCTCTATTTGTTACTGACATTTCTGGCACCACTGGATCTACAGGATCATATAGCCCACATGGCAGTGTGGCTTGCACAGCAACCTGGACCTGTAACAGAGTCTCCTCTTGTTCTGGTCCCCAATCAAAACTAGCAGCTTTTTCAGTCACTTGGTAAATGAGCCAGAGTATCATGCCCAAATGAGGAATGTGTTTTCTCCAAAATCTGAAGAGACCAACTAAACATTGCACCTCTTTTTTGGTCATAAGATGGGTAGAGGCAATAACTTATCTTTCACTTTAGGAGGGATATGTCAACAAGTCCCATGTCACTGGACTCCTAGATATTTCAACCTAGTTGAAGGCTCCTGTAAATTTGTTGGATTTATCTCCCATCCTCTTTCATGCAAATGCCTTACTAATAAGTCTAAAGTCTTTGCTACGTCTTGCTCTCTAAGTCCTATCAATATGATGGCATCAGTATAACAGACCAGTGTAATGTCTTGTGGGAGGGAGAGATGATCAAGATCCCTGTTGACAATATTATGGCACACGAATTGAGAGTTCATATACCCCTGAGGCAGGACAGTGAAGGCATAACTCTGACCTTGTCAACTGAGAACAAACTGTGTCTGGTGGTCCTTGCTAATGGCAATCAATAAAAACATTTGATATATCAAAAGCTGCATACCAGGTACCAGTGGATATACTGATTTGCTCAAGCAATGATACCACATCCAGGACAGCAGCTATAATCAGAGACACCAACTGGTTAAGTTAACAACAATCTACTGCCATCCTCCAAGATCCATCTGTTTCTACGTAGGTGAAATAAGAGAGTTGAGTAGGGATGTGATGGGAATCACCACTCCTGAATCCTTCAAATCTTTGATGGTGGCATTAATCTCTGCAATCCATCCAGGAATCCAGTATTGCTTTTGATTTACTATTTTGTTAAGTAGGGGCAGTTCTAGTGGCCTTCACTTGTCCTTTCCTACCATCACAGCTCTCACTCCACAGGTCAAGGATCCAATGTGGGGATTCTGCCAATTACTGAGTATGTCTATTCCAATTATGCTTTCTCGAACTGGGGAAATAACAACAGAATGGGTCCAGGGACCCACTGTATCCACTGTGAGATGGACATGAACTAAAACTCCATCAATCACCTGACCTCCATAAGCCCTTACTCTGACTTGTGGACCGCAGGGACATTTTGTTTCTCCTGGATTTAATGTCCTTCTCAGCCAGCGTCTAATATTCCTGGAAATATCTGATCATTTTCTTTTCCCCAATGAACAGTTACTCAAGTAAAAGGCCATAGGTCTCCTTGGGGAAAGCTGAAAGGAAGATTAACAGTATATATTCTGGACAGTGTAACAGGATCCTTCCCCAAGGGGACCTGGCCTTCTCATTCAAGGGACTCTGGGTCTGTAATCTGTCTCAAGTCTGAGAATTGATTAAGGGGTCATGATTCTCTGCATCTGTAATTCAAGTTAGGGTTTTGTTAACTCAATCTAAAACACTTCTGTTTATACAGATCAAGTGGGAATTTAGTAGAATGCATACGTTTTTCACTTCTAAGTATCTCATGAATTATCCAATACCATAGTTCTTTTGTTTGATGCCTTAAGCCTGCTTTTCATTGTGGTAGCCATGTCCACCCTGTTTTTGGTCATAACTGCTGATACTTGACTTTTATCTGCCTGAGATCTGATCATCCCCAAAATGTTTAAGGATTCTAGTATCATTACAGCAGTTCCTACAGTAATATCTGTACTATAGAGAAGAGCAACCACAGAACACTTCAGAAAAGATGGAGTTAATCTTAGAAATTTATTCCTCACAGTCCTGTTTAAAGGTTTGTCCTCTGAACATTCCTGGGTTGAGTGAGCAGGTCTTAAATGTAAATTCATTCTAGCATTCCAATCTCTCTAAGTCTCTGAATTCCCTCTTCTAATGTATGCCAGGGTAAATTGGGCATATCAACCTCAGACAGTCTAGGCCATATTTTGGTCCATGTTTCTGTTACCACCTGTATTTGTCATCCAAAGGTACGCTGATGCAAAATAGAAATATCTAGGTTTTTATAAAGGGTATTTATTTGGGTTAGAAGCTTACAGTTACCAGGCCATAAAGTATAAGTTACTTCCTTGACCAAAAACTATTGACATGTGTTGGAGAAAGATGGCTGTTGAAGACTGCAAGGGCTCAGCCTTCCTCTCCCTCTTATGGCTCAATGATCCAAGTTTCCAATATCAGCTGTAGACTGGGAAAAGTCTTGTCTCTCTCTTAGAGCTTGTTTCTCTCCAGGCTGTGCTGCTCTGCTCTCTCCAAAAGGTCAGCTGTAAACTGACAAACAGCTCTTCTTTCTTCCTGGAGCCTCTGCTGTATCTAATGGAAACTTCTCTCTTTCCTCACACATCTGCGTCTCTGTGTATTTACTTTCTGGGGCTCCAAGATCAAAACTCTCACTAACTCCTCTGCCTTGTCATTTTCTCTATGAGTCCCCACCCCTTTAGTCCTACTGATGTGACCCAATTAAAGCCTTAATCATAATTTAATCAACTAAGAGTAAAACTTCTGAATCCAATACAATCTTATACACCCAGAGGAACAGACCAGTTTAAAAACATAATCCATTATCTATTTTTGGAATTCATAAATAATATCAAACTGCTACACCACCCAAACAGACTGTCAGAGCACTTTTTTTTGTCTTTTTTTTATTGACTTTGTAATAATATTACATTAAAAATATATATATATATGAGGTCCCATTCAACCCCACCACCCCCCCCACCTCTCCCCCCCCCCCCCCCCAGCAACACTCATTCTCATCATCATGACACATCCATTGCATTTGGTAAGTACATCTTTGGGCACCTCTGCACCTCATGGTCAATGGTCCACATCATGGTCCATACTCTCTCCCATTCCATCCAGTGGGCCCTGTGAGGATTTACAATGTCCGGTGATTGCCCCTGAAGCACCATCCAGGGCAGCTCCATGTCTCAAAGAGCACTTTTTAATCCCTCAAACTACGGTGCTGAATTCAGAATTTCTGCTTAGTGGGTCCATATCAATAAATTCAGCCTGATCCAACTTTATATTCCTTCCATCATTATCCCACATACCTAGTATCCGTTCCCACACATATTTCCCTGATTTACTTCTATATAAGTTGGAAAACTCATGCAGTTCTTTAGAGTAAAGCATACTTCTTTATGAGTCACTCTTTGTACTTCACCTTAAGTGGCTTGTTTTGATTTTAGTTTAGTTATAGATCTTGAAAAGAAGAAGGGTGGTGGAGGTGGGTAAGGAGAAGGATTAGAAATATCTTGCAAGCTACTGAACTCAGGGAATTCCTTTGCATTTTCATTTGGTGAGACAAGATTAATCTCTTCAGGCAGGTGTTGGAATGCAGATTCCTTAGGGTAGAGTGGAATTTGGGCAGTGCTGACTGGAGTTTGACTGGTACCTGCCTCAGGGCTGGGAAGAGGTCCAGACTCCCTGGGGCAAGCTGGAGGTTGTGAGATACAAGTTTGACACTGTGTCATCTTCATAAGGTAGGCCATCAGCATTTTCTGGCAATGTCTCAGCAGAATTTAGGGTTCCAATGTGCCCACCGATATCATTATCAATCCATAAGTCTTCACGATCCTCAGTTTTTCACTCCTTTCCAATCAGTGCCTTCACTTTAACAGCAAACACTTTGTGAAGTTGAAATTTTAAGTTCCTTCATTAATGTGCTACTCATCTAAAGAGCCTCTGAGTCTGGTTTTCAGAGATCTCAAGTTGGTGGCTGCATGAATCAAGATTTTCTTTCAGAGCACACATAGACACCTTTACTTCATTAACACATCATTTAAGTCACAAATGAGAAAGCTTTATCTCACCCCTTTGTTTTATAACTATATCCAGAGTATTTAGGAAGAGCCAGTCAACATCATTGTAACTTTTGGTTCCACAAAACTCTATTAAGGTGATGAAAACACTCACACAGATCCTTTCCTCTTATAAACAAGGAAGTAGGGGAATTCAGTGGTGATATTTCCCATATCTCCATTGGCGGCTCAAATGATGGAAAGTCAGTGGTTTCTTGATAGTTGGAAAGGGAGTCATTAGTACCCTAGAGTCCAATTAGAGTAGAGAGCCAATTGCAGTACTCCCAGAAGAACTTCAGAAATCCCTTGTTTAAGATTCTGTTTCTCAAGAACCCCACTCTGGAACCAAGCTGTATTAATCAGGGTTCTTTAGGGAAACAGAATCAGCAGGAGATAACTGGAAATAGTATGAGATTTTATAAAATTCTCTCATGTGACCATGGGGATCCCTGAGTTCAAACTCTGCAGGCAGGCTGTAAACCAGGAGCTCTGATGAAGGTCCTTGAGGATTTCGCTGGAGACCTTGGCTGTCCAAAGGTGATTTGGAAATTCTCACTGCTGAAATGACATCCCTTTTTAAGGAATTCAATGATTGGATAAAACATCACTCATTGCTGACAGCAAATTCTTTGGTTGAATGTAGAAGCAATCAGCCATCTATGCAAGTGATTCACTGATGATTACGGTCCATAAGTGTCTCTGTATTACAATTAGACCAGTGCTTGCTTGATGAAACAACTGGACACAATTACCAAGCCAAGTTCACACATTAGATTAACCATCACAACAGTCTATCCAACAAATGGTGCTAGGGGAACTTGATATCTATATCCAAAAGAAAGAAAGAGGGATAGTGTCTCACACCTTACACAAAAATTAAATCAAAATAGATCAAGGACCTAAACATAAATGTGACAACCATAAAAATCCTTGAAGAAAATGCAAGAAAATATCTTGTGGTATTTAGTAGTTTCTTAAACCTTACACACAAAGCATGAACAACAACAAAAAAATAAATGGAACTTCCTCAAAATTTAACAATTTTGCACCTCAATATACTTTGTCAAAAGAGTGAAAAGGCAGCCAATTCAATAGGAGAAAATATTTTGAAATCATCTATCCAATAAGCGTTCAAATTCCATGATAAAGAGATACTGCAACTCAACAATAAAAGGACAAACTACCAGATTAAAAAGTGAGTCTATGACCTGTATAGACAATTGTCCAAAGAAGAAATATAAATGGCAAAAAAAAAAAAAACACATGAAAAAAAGGTTTACCATCTTTAGCAATTAGGGAATTGCAAATCAAAATGCTATTTTAATGTAACATTTTGTGTAATCTATGTATCTTTTAAAATAAATAAAAAATCTATTTTAAAAAACTGAAATGAGATATCATTTCGCACCTGTTAGAATGGTCACTATTCAAATGTCAGAAACTATCAGTGAAGGAGAAGATGTGAAAGATAAGAATACTTATTCACTGTTCATCTGAAAGTAGAATGGTACAGGCACTATGAAGGACTGTTTGATAGTCTCTAAGGAAATTGAATATAGACTTGTCTTGTGACCCAGCAATACAACAATGAGCATATACCTAGAAGAAATGAAAGCAGTGAGACAAACAGAAATCTTCACACCAATGTTCATAGCACCATTATTCACAATTGCCAAAGCATGGAAAAAACCAAGGTGTCCATCAACTGATGAGTGGATAAACATATTGTGGTGTACATTCATTATGGAATATTATGTAGCTGCAAGAAGAAATGAAGTCTGAATCACTTGACAGCCTGGAAGAATCTGGAGAATACAATGTTGAATGAAGCAACCAGATACAAAAGAACAAATCTTTTATGATTTCACTATTATGAATTAAAAATATTGTGTAAACTCATGGAGTTAATTAGAATATAGGTCACCAGAAAACAGAATGAGGATAGTGAATGGAAAGCTGAGGTTTAATCTACACAGAATTGGTTAAAAGTTTGTTTGCTTCCACCCAGTGATATGACAAACTGTGACAAGATGAACACATTTATATTCCATAGAAGCATGCCCCAGGTGCACACTTTCCCACATATCTCCCACCACTGCTATGCTGCACCAGCGACCCTCCCCTCTAACAGAATGACAAGAATTTCTAGAGTACATGCATAGTGTCTAGCAAAGTCAGCCAAAGGTGTGCTGATGCAAAATACCAGAAATTGGCTGGTTTTCAGAAAAGGTATTTATTTGGGATAGGAGCTTACAGATACCAGGCCATAAAGCATAAGTTACTTCCCTGGCCAAAGTCTATTTTCATATGTTGGAGCAAAATGGCTGCCAATGTCTGTGAGGGTTCAAATTTCCAGGGTTCCTCTGGGCTCAGCTCCTCATTTCTCCACAAGGTCAGGTGTAGACTATCAAGTGATGACTCTTTCTCTTTCCCTGGGACTCCAGCTTAAGACCAGCATCAAACTCCAACATCAAAACTCCAACATTAATAACCCCCAACTCTGTTCTTTGATATGCCTTTTATTTGTGAGTCCCCACCCTTTGGTGGGGACTTATGCCCTAATGGCATAAGAGGTTTACATAATTCCTTAATCAAGTAAACCTATGAATCCAAAATAATCTGATATGCCCAGAGGAGATCAGTTTACAAACATAATCCAATATTTCTTCTTGGGATTCATCAATAATATCAAACTGCTACACAAAGGATGACAGACCAGTATGCCAGGCCCTTGATATAGAGCTTGTACTTAAGAACTTCATTCTTGTGAAATTGAAACTTTTCCTAGTAATATATATTGCCTTAGAATTACTTCCTGAAAACCTTGTTGCTAAAATGTAGACTCAGTATATTATCTCACTAACTTCCCTCTTTCCATGGGTGATGACTCCCAAGGATAAGCCTCCCTGGCACTGAGGGATTTTTACCAAGCACCAGCTAGTGATGTATTTGTAAAAAGACTTAGACCAAAATGGGGGCATATTAAATATAAATTAGTTTTTATGGCTATGAGACTTTAAAGTGAGTCTGGAGGTCATTCCAGAGGTTATGCTTCTGCATGACTTAGGAGAATCTAACTGAATGCCTCTAAACAGTGCCTCAAGCAGGATGCTCCTGATGGCCCTAGAGACATCTAGACATTATAGACAGGGCATACAGCCTCAGGAAATCAGCCCACAATTGTTGGGCCTTACCCTGGAATATATGTCAACCTATGACTCCAGGGTTCCACAGTTTGACTCATTTATAGTTTTCCTACACATGGTTGTTCTGACCCTTGTATTTGAACTTATAATTAGCCCTATACCCACTAAATTTATATCACAAGACTTAAATCTTTTGGCTCTTCATATGTTGGTTGAGCCCTGAATCTCAGCAGAGTTGCAACCAATACCTACTGACCAATTCATGGGACTCATCCAGGAAAAGTAACAAAAGTGTGATGGGGGACAATATTCATCCCCAGAAAACAGAATATGTACAACTGCAAGCAAGACAGTTTCATTCACTTTCCCAATGGGATCTATACCCCCTCTCAATCAGAAGCAGAGTGGGCATCACCATCCTAATATCCTCAAATTTAAAAATGAGGTGTATGGGAATCTTCTATATATTCTCTTTTTTTCCCTTTCACTGTTTTCTATTTTTACTTTTTATTAATAAATTTTATTTTTAAAGAAGCTTTAAATTAAATAATTGTAACAAAAATATAAGAGCTTCCCATATGCTTCTTTCCCTTCTCTTCCCACACTATCTCACAGCAACAACATCCCTCATTAGTGTGGTACATTTGTTACAATTGATGAAAAATTCTGAAGCATTGCTACTAACCATGGATTACAGTTTACACTATATTTTGCACTCCGTCCTGCACAATTTTGTCGGTTATGAAAAAATACACAATGGCCTGTATCAGTCATTGCAATGTCATGCATGACAACCCCAAATGTCCCCAATATGCCCATACTACACCTATTCTTCCTTTCCCATTCCTCACTACCTCTGGTGGCCCCTGCATTTATATCAACCATAAGAGTTCTTATATCACTAGAATAATAATAAGTCCATACTAGAATAATAAGTCTACTTTAGTCCATTGTTCTTTCCTGAATCTTGAGAATTTGGGGATTGTGATGCCCATTATGCTTCTAATTGAGAGGGAGCTTAGATCCCATGTGGGAGATGGATAGAACTATCTTGCTTGCATTGCAGACACACTCTATTTCTTGGGATGGTGTTATCCATCTAAATCTGCTTGTTATTTGTCCTGAGTGAGTCCAAGGAAATGTAGTATAGGTATTGCAACTCTGTTGAAGTTCAGGGCTCAACTGGCCCATGGATGAATAAAATATTTAGGTCTCTGGAACATATATTTATCAAGTATAGTGATAACTATAAGTTCAAGTAAAAGGAGCAGAAGGGCCAGGTGCTATAAATGAGCACGTATCTGTTACACTGGGGAGCATACATTCCAAGGTAAGGCCCACAGACAGGGTGCCAAATTCCTGAGCTGTCTGCTTTGCTTGTAGTTTCTCAGTGTCTCTGGAGCCTTCAGGAGCCCCACTATTTGAGCCATTGTTTACTGTGGCAGTCAATGAGATCTTGCTGAGACTAGTATAAGCATAAACTCTGGAATGAACTCCCAACTAATTTTGAAGTCTCTTAGTCATAAAAACTCATTTGTATTTACAATTTTCCCCTTTTTGTCAAGGTCTTTTTCCAGATGCATGCTACTTGGCACTTGGTAATAATCCCTCAGTGACAGGGAGGCTCATCCCTAGAAGTCATGTCCCACTCCAGGAGGAAGATAGTGCATTTATATCTTAATTTTGGCTTAGAGAGAGGCCATATTTGAGCAACAAGTAGACTTTCATGGGTAACTCTTAGTGTATAATACTAGGCTAGGTTCCATCTTCACAAGAAAAGGTACATAAGTACTCTGTTAGCAAAAGGGGTGCTGATGCAAAATATCAGAAATCTGTTGGCTTATATAAATGGTATTTATTTGGGCTAGAAACTTACAGTTACTAGGCCATAAAGTGTAAGTTACTTCCCTCACCAAAGTCTGTTACCACATGTTGGAACAATATGGCTTCCAACATCTGCAAGGGTTTAGCCTCCCTCTTCCTCTTAAGGCTCCATGGTCCTGGTTTCTTCCAATATCAGCTATAGACTGGGATAAGTTTTGACTCTCTCTTTTGACTAGTTCATTTCTGGGCTCAGCTGCTCTGTTCTCTCCACAAGGTCAGCTGTAGACTATCAGACTCTCTCTCTTCCCAAGGCCTCTGCTTTATCTATGGAGCCATCTCTACTTCTCTGTGTTCTTCATCTGTGTGTTTACTTTCTGGGGCTCCAGCATCCAAAACTTTCTCCTCTGCCATTTTATTTTCTCTGTGAGTCCCCTCCCACCAAGGTGGTAGGTATTCAATGTCTCTCTGACATGACACAATCAAAGTCTTAATCATTATTTAATCAAGTAAAAGTGAAACCTCTGAATCAATACAATCTAATATGCCCAGATGAACAGACAGGTTTATAAACATAATAAAATATCTATTCTTATAATTCCTAAACAACAAACTGCTACAAGTACAACCATCAATATCAATGACCTGATATAATGGTCTTTCTTCCTTCTCTAGTCACTAACCTTACACTCAAGGGATTCTTGCATTCCTGTTAGAGAATGTAGCAGAACAACACAAGATGGGAATTCAATATTCTTTCAGATATTGTGTGGCTCTCCACCACTGAGACAATGGCCCATGAACACCTGAATCTATTCATATGTCTTAGAGGCATACCCCAGGTCAAATCCTTCTGATGTATTCCTCCATCACTGATACCCTGCACCAGTGATCTTCCTCTGCCACTGTTTTAACACTTCTGTGATCCAAAACTTCTCCAAAAATGAAGCTAACAAAATAACCATACAGAATTAATAAGAAAATGAAATAATAATTTTTAAAATAACTAATAAAATATTTTAAAAATTAAAAATTTGAAATAACAAATTTTTTTAAAAAATTTTTAGACATTGTGTCTTTCATCACTGTAAGCTCTGTTGTCCTGTAATACCTTGACTTTTTTTCCATATATTCCCCCCGTGTATTATATTTTCATTTTTCTCTTTAAAGAAGCTTTAGGATACAGAAAATTCACATAGACAAAATATGTGATTCATATATTCCCAACACCCTCCCTTTTCTCCTGCCCCCCTGTTTAATAACATTTTACATGTGGATAGGACATTTATTACAATTTATATACAAATATTGAAGCATTGCTACTAACCACTGCAATGGTTTACCTTATGGCTTCATTTTAGATCATACAATTTCATGGGTTTTGACAAAATTTGAAGTGGCATGTATCCATTATTGCAAGATTATGCTGAAAAATTCTAATGCCCTAAAAAATGTTGGACATTCCATCTATTCTGTTCTTCCCTCCTCCTCCCCTTGCAACCTATGTCAACAAATAAGTTTCAATTTTTTTAATTTTTTAAATTTATTTCTCTCCCCTTCCCTGCCAACCCCCTCTCCCAGTTGTCTGCTCTTCTGTGTCCATTTGTTGTGTGTTCTTCAGTGCCTGCTTGTATTCTTGTCATTGGCAGCCAGAATCTGTGTCTTGTTTTTGTTGTGTCATCTTGCCATGTCAGCTCTCTGTGTTTGTGGCACCATTCCTGGGCAGGCTGCACTTTTTTCACACTGGGCGGCTCTCCTTACGGGGCACATTCTTTGCGCGGGGGGTTCCCCTATGCTGGGAACACCCCTGAGTGGCACGGCACTACTCCTGTGCATCAGCACTGCACCTGCGCCAGCTTGTCACACAGGTCAGGAGGCCCTGGGTGGGAACCCTGGACCTCTCATGTTGTAGGCGGACACCTGATCCATTGGGCCAAATCCACTTCCCAAGTTTCAAATTTTCAAAAAAAATTATTTGCAGTAATATTGAGTGTTTGAAATATCAGTCTGTTTTCATTTTTTTTACATACTTTCCTCCAGGGAGACCTGTTACTTTTTTTAAAAGATACTTTAGAGTACATAAATTTTACATTAAAAATGTATGGAATTCCCAAATGCCCCACTCCCTGTCCCTCCCACACTTTCACACATTAACACCATCCTTAGTGTGGCACATTTCTTATAATTGATGAACTCATATTGAAGCATATCCACTAAACATGGATTATACTGTACATTATATTTTATACTTCACATTCTGTCCTGCACAATTTTGAAATTTATGGAAAAATATATACTGGTCTCTATCCAATTTTGCAACATCATGCAGGACAATACTGATGTCCCAAAAATGTCCCCGTATTACACCTATTTTTTCCTCTCCCTCCCGTCAGAACCTCCAGTGGCCACTGCCTCCACATCAATGATAAAAGTTTTTCCATTGTTAGAATACCAATAAGTCTAGAATAAAATAATAGTAGTCTATTTTAATCCATTGTCCATTCACCAATCTTGAGGATTTGGGGATGGTGATGCCCCTATATTTGAGAGGGTTCTTAGATCCCATGGGGCAGTTGGATAGGATTATCTTGTTCAAAGTTGCAGACTCTCTCTCTTCCTTCGGATGGGCATTGTCCATCATCATCTCCTTGTTAGTTGCCCTTGGTGTGTCCAATGGACTGGAGAGTAGGTGTTGAAACTCCCCTGAGATTCAGGACCTAATTGACACGTGCATGGACGAAAGATTTAAGTTTCTTGGGCATACATCTATCAAGTATAGTACTAACTATAGATTCAAATAGAAGGAGCAGAAGAGCTATGTGAAGGGAAACCACAAATGATTCCAATTCGCTCACACTGGGGATCATAAATTCCAAAGTAAAACCCATTGGTAAGGTGCCAAACTCCTGAATTATCTGACCTGCTTATAGTTTCTGGATGTCTGTAGACCCCTCAGGATCTGCTTTATATGAGGCAATACTTACTAGGACATTCAATGAGATCCAGCTGACATGTGGAAAAGAGTAACCTCAGGAATGACCTCCCAGCTCACTTTTAAATATCTTTGCCATAAAAACTCATTTGCACTTACCCTATGCCCCTTTTGTTCAAGGTCTTCTTCCAGGTGCATTACTGGTTGGTACTTGGAGTCATGTCCCATGCTGGGGGTGGGGGAAGTGAAGTGTCCTTATTTGCTACGTTTGGCTTACAAAGAAGTCACATTTGAACAACAAGGCGGCCCTCAGGAGGCAACTCTTAGGCAGCATATATTATTAGGTTAAGTTTCAATTTCAAAAGAACAGGTTCATAAGTTTAATCATCAATATCAAGTTCCTATCTCAATACTCTTTTCTCCTTCACTAGGCACCACCCATGTACTTGAGGGATTCTTGGTGTCCAATTAAAGAATGTAGTAGAGCTCCCAAGGATGGGAATTCAACATTGTTTTGTTTATTATGTGGATCTGCACTCACTGAGACAATGCCCCATGAACACTTGAACACATTCACGTGCCTTAGAGGTATGCCTCACATAAGCCCTCCCATGCATCCACCATGTCTGACACCCAACACCAAAGATCCTCCCCTGCCACAGTGTTGACACTTCTGTGATCCAAAACCTCACCAAAAAAAAAAAAGCCAAAAAAATAACAAAGTAAAATTAATAGGAAAATGAGGTAATATAGTTTTAAAAATAACAAAAAATTGTTTAGATATTGTCTTTTATTACTGTAATATCTGTTGTCTTGTATGTACAGTGACTTTTTTCCATGTATTCCCTCAGTGCCTTATTTTTCATTTTATCCTCAAAGAAACTTTAAGTTACAGAAAACTCATGTACAGAATATAGGGGATCACCAAAAACCCAAAGCCCTCCCCCTTTTCCCCTGTCCCCTATTCATAATAAAAATTTTTTAAGATTTATTTATTTATTTCTCTCCCCTTCCCCCCCACCCCTGCTCCAGTTGTCTGTTCTCTGTGTCTATTTGCTGCATTTTTCTTCTTTGTCCGCTTCTGTTGTTGTCAGCGGCAAAGGAATCTGTGTTTCTTTTTGGTGTGTCATCCTGTTGTGTCAGCTCTCCATGTGTGCAGCACCATTCTTAGGCAGGTTGCACGTTCTTTCACGCTGGGTGGATCTCCTTATGGGGCACACTCCTTGTGCCTGGGGCTCCCTTACATGGGGGACACCCCTGCATGGCACGACACTCCTTGCGCTCACCAGCACTGCGTATGGGCCAACTCCACACAGGTCAAGGAAGCCCGGGGTTTGAAACACGGACCTCCCATGTGGTAGACGGATGCCCTAACCACTGGGCCAAGTCTGACTCCCTATTCATAATATTTTACTTGCAGAGGGTATACTTGTTACAATTGATTTACAAATACTGAAGCATTGCTACAAATTATGATAAATGATTTACATTGTGATTTACATTTTGGACAGTATGCCTTTATAGATTTTTTCTTTTTTTTAATTTATTGCCTTTTTTAAAAGATACATAGATCACATGAAATGCTGCATTAAAAAAATATGAGGTTCCCATATACCCCATTTCCCATATCCCCATCTCCTCCCACATCAAGAACTTATTTCATTACTGTGGTGCACTCATTGCATTTTATGAATCCGTTTTGGAGCACTGCTATACAGCAGCACAGATTAGAATTTATGTTGTAGTTTACACTCTCTCCCACTCCATTTAGTGGGTTACAGCAGGATATATAATGTCCTGCATCTGTCCCTGCAATATAATTTGAGACAACTCCAAGTCCTGAAAATGCCCCCATATCATACTTCTTCATTCTCCTTGCCTTCAACAACTCCCATGGCCATTGTCTCCACATCAATGATATAATTTTGCCCATTGCTAGAGTCACAATAATTCTCTAGTAGAATGCAAGTAAGTCCACTATAATCCATATTTTGTTCCTCCATCCTGAGGACTCTGGGATGGTGATTCCCACTACACCTCTAAATTGAGAGGAGGCTTAGATCCCACATGGCTGATGGATGGGATTCTCTTGCATGCAATTGTAGACTCCCTCAATTCCTTGGTGTAGTAGTTGACCATCCTTACCTCCTTGTTAGCTGACCTGGGTAAGTTCAACAAATTGGAGAGTAGGTATTTCAACTCTGCTGAGGCTTAGGATTCAGATTACATATGGACAATCCTGAAATTCAAGTCTCCTGGGCATACACCAAACACAGGTTCAATGAAAGAGACAGAAGAAGCGTGTGCAGAGAAGTCACATCTGAGTCCAACTCCATCATACTCAGGAGCACAAATTCCAAAGTAGGGCCCACTGGCAAGGCACTGAACTTGCTATCTGCCATGACCGTAAGACCTACATGTCTCCATAACCCTCAGGAGGACCATTACCTGGAGTCATATCTACTTTGGCTCTCTCTGAGTTCCTGCTGAGATATGCATAAGTGTGACCTTTCTGACGACCTTCCAACTGATTTTGAAGTGTCTTAGCCATATAAACTCATTTGTCTTTACCATTATCCCCTTTTATTCAAGATCTTTTTCTAGTTGCATCACCAGCCTGTGCTTGGTTGTAATCACTCAGTGGCAAGGAGACTCATCCCTGGGAATCATGTCCCATGCTGCAGGGAAGGTAATGCATTTATAAGCTGAGTTTGGCTTAGAGAGTGGTCACATTTGAGCAACACAGAGGCTCTCAAGAGGTAAATCTTAGGCACCCTGCAGCTCTAGGCCTAGTTGAAATTTCAAGCACACAGGCTCATAAGCATAGTCATCAGTATCAAGGGCCCATCATTGGACCATCCTTCTTCACTGGCCTTTGCCCTTTCACTTGGGGGATTGTTGCTGTTCCATTGTGGAATTCAACAGTGCTTCCCAGGATGGGAACTCAGCACTCCCTCAGTTGTCATGTGAAACTCTACCCACTACACCAATACCCAATGAACATCCGAACATATCTATATACCATACATGCATGCCCCAGAAAACTCCTTACAAATATAGAATGCTTCACAAATTTG
The DNA here is from genome assembly GCF_030445035.2 of Dasypus novemcinctus. Classification (NCBI taxonomy): domain Eukaryota; kingdom Metazoa; phylum Chordata; class Mammalia; order Cingulata; family Dasypodidae; genus Dasypus; species Dasypus novemcinctus. Next base: position 138,722,009 of record NC_080704.1, on the reverse strand, counting down.
CATATTTTCCTTGCACAAGGGCCATGACAATCTTCTCTTTATTGTCCCAATTTTAATATATGTGCTGCCAAAGTAAGCACGCCTTATAGATTTTAATGAAATTTAAAATGGCATTTGTTAGAGGCTTTCCCTCACTATGTTTGCAGTAATTAGCAAGCTGTGATTCAGTCCTCCCTGATATGCATTGAGGAAAGACAAGCCCTTACCCCCATAAGCCTATGTGCCTAAAATGACAGCACTTCTCCTAAATGTTGAACAAAGAAACCACATGGAAACAGGAGTAAAGTGAGATAGAGACCTTCACTCCATCCTGATCAAAGCACCACCTGCTGCAGCAGCATTCCAAGAAAACCTAACTCCCTAACCCACTACCCTCTAGCTGTAGACAGAAAAAATGTCACCTCTAGGACTTCCTGTTGGCCTGTGCACCTCATTCAGACCCTTGATCCCCTCCCACCTAGAAAGTACTGTATAAATTCATATTCCCCCTTCTATGGGCAGGCTGAAGTCTATTCTTTAGACTCCTTCAGTTGGAAGAGCTTCTCAATAAACATCCTGCCTGCACTCTTCATCTCCATGTCCCAGTGAGCACCTTTTCTCTAACATTTGGTGCCAAAAACCTGGGACAGGGGTCATGTTGAGACTGATTGATTGGTGAGGAATCATCCCCCTGCCACAGTCATACAGCCATCCAACACTGGACATTGAATCTAGGTTGGCTGAGTTAAGGATTTCTTTGCTGGAGGATCCTGCTCTCTCTCTTTTTTTGTTATCCAGGACAACCTGCCAAAACATCCTAGATCTTAGGTCAGTGATCCTCACTGTCTCCAAGGTCGATAGTTGGCAGAAAGTCTGCATCATTGTGGGAAGAAAGCCTTTTGCTCCAGAGACATCTAGCTCCAAGTGCCATTTCTTGTTTCCTTGGAGATTTCTGACTGATTTGGGGATTTCTGTCTCAATCAAAATGTCCCCTGTCCTAGAGATCCTTCATTGATCTCACCCAAGCCTCCTAAGATGGGGAATTCAATTTCAGGTCCCCAAAACCCATACTTTTGTGTTATCTCTTCAATAACCTTAAAACTCAGTACGTAGAAGGAATCATCAGACCTAAAAAGCTCATTTTTTATTCAACCTCTGTGTTGCAATACAAATTGGACAATGAAAGTCAATGGCCAGAAAATGGTACTTTTGATTTCCAAGTTCTCTGAGACTTAAAGAACTTCCTCCAGCACAATGGCAGATGGCCAGCAATCCCTTACATTTAGGCCTTTTTCTATCTTCACAATCACCCCTCCCTCTACCGATCCTGTTCTTCCTACCAAATTCTTCTTTTACACCAGAAACCTCCTCAGAAATCTTCCTCCTCATCACTTCCACACCCTAAAACAATTTTTTTAAAATCTAAAGTAACCTATCTGAAGCTCCACCTTTCCCCCTCACATAAACATCTAACTGCAGGTCGAATCCAACTCATCAACAAATATCTGCTCCCACAGAATAAAACAATCTTCCTTTCCTTCCTAGAGCTTGTCAACTTTTTCCATGTCTCAATTCCAGACTTCAAACCTGTATCTAAGCCTCTCTACCAAGCTGTATCTGGTAAATTACAAGAGCCACTTGATTGTCCCCTGTCATTCAAACTTCCTTTCAACTGGTTTAAAGAAGCCCTATTAACTGCACCTGCTTTAGCTCTCCCCAATTCCTCTAAACCTTTCTCTCTCTATGTAAACACCCAACATGGATATGCTCTAAAAATCTTAATGCAGCCCTACAGCCCTGATAACTGAATCATTGCCTACTTCTTTAAACAGTGAGAACCCATGACTCTTGGCTGGCTTACCTGCCTCAAAGTCTTCCCTGCTGCTTCCCTCCTAGTCCAAAAAAGTTTTAAACTGTCTCCAATAAATTATCTTAAATTTCCCCTCATATTCCCTATCTCCTCTTTTGACTCACAAATCTACTATTTCTCTCTCTTCTACACATCTTCAAACCATTCTTAAAACTCTTCTACGAAATCCCAGCATCTTCTTATACCACTGTCCTCCCAATCCTGCCACACCCCTCTCCATTGATCCCAACCCATCCCTGAAAACACCTGACACAATTTACACTCATGATTGTGGTTGTTCTCCTTCCTAAACCTCTTCCAAATATTTCAGACTCAGCACCTCCACTAAACTTAATTCTACCCAGATGGGATATGCTATTGTCACCTTAACTGACACTATTGAAGAATCAGTTTCCCTCCCTCCTGGCACAAACCCACAAGCTGAGTTCATAGCCCGCACCAGAGCACCTACACTAACTCCAAATATGCATATCATCACCTACACTCTCACATACCCATCTGGTGGGAGAAAGGGTTCCTAATTTCTAGTTGATCCTCCATTGTTAACAAAAAATCTCATCCTACAATTACTCAAAGCAGCATCACTTCCAACCAAAGCTGCTATAATTCACTGCAAAAGGCATACAAAAAATCGAATTCCCCCATATCTCTTAGCAATAACCAAATCACCACTGAAAACAAAGTGCAGGCTATCCAACCATACCCAGGTTCACATTCCACTGCCACATCCATTCTCCTAGCACTTCCATATCCTGCCCCGCCCCCCATACATCTGAAAAAACTCTAAAATTTCCCCTTGTGGGAGCAAAGCAAGTCAAGGGATAGTTCATGAAAGTTGGAAAAATCTTTTTATTCAAATCGCAAAAAACATAATTAACAGAAGTAATTCACAGATTTGGCCTTCCCTCTTCCCTGCAGTCAGACAAGGAACAGCTTTTACTTCACAAATCACAGAAGGTACCTGTAGTGCCCTAGAACTAATTTAAAAGTTATAAATTCCCTACTGACCCCAATATTCCACAAAAGTTGATTGTATGAATGAAATCTTAAAACTACATTTAACCAAATTAGCTATGCATACACAAGCACTTTTGATTGAACTCCTACCCTTAGCTCTCATGAAAATCTGAACCCTTCTTCAAAAACCACATTTCCTTAGCCCCTTATAAATCATATATGGAAGTCTCTTCACTTTCACTAACATTTCTTCTCAACAATCAGATTTCAAAAATGTCCTACTTGGCTTAACTCAAATGGAGACGCGTTTCCATCACCTAACTGACTCTATGCTTCCTGCACCTAAACTCTCTTCTCCCTCACTACCTATTCACCCAGGTGACTAAATATACTTGAAGTATACCTGAAAACTTTACACCCTAAACCATTAACCCCAAAATGGATGGGTCCTTTTCTTGTTCTCCTAAACTTTCCCCCTGCAGAAATACTTTTAAATTTTCCATCATAGATATCACTTTTCTAGATTGAAACCTGCCCCACCGCCTCCTTTGAAAGGTAAAACACCAGATCCTGAAGCTACAGACAAGTACAATCCTGATACTTCAGATAAGTACACCTGAAAGCTTCTCAGAGATCTGCAATTGAAGCTCACAAAAACAGAGGTGACAGCGCCTGAAATAAGACCTCTCATAACACCAACCCACATGATACACAGAGCCAACAACTTTTGCAATATTCCTTCTGCACACTTAACTGACTTTGTCATCCCCTCTACCCTTTCAATCAAACAATATCTACACATCATTTGGAACCTGTAGTTGCAGAAAAACTTTTCCAATTTTAACCCTGAAAAAATCCTTTTCTTCTCTTTTGCTACTCTCTTCCTTTTCTTCACTGATTAAAATCACAATGACCTACCTGTATTTCACCCTTTCACTCGTCCTCATACTAATTGCCCCAGGTACTCCTTACCATCCCCTCACTGAAACTGTTCAAATCATAACAACTGCAGTCAATCACTCCAATTGCTGAATATGCCTGAAATCTATCCACTCTGAGACTTTATTCCTATTTGCCTTTCCTTTAAATCCAGAAAACCTCCTGTGTTTCCATACACAATACAATGATTTGGTAGTCATTAGCTTGCCCAAGTATGAAGATGTACTAATTTTTTGTCAATCATTAAATGAATAGAATACACTCAGCCAATAGAAAATTCAAACTACATTGGTGTAGTCACAGTCTTAATGGACAAAATCTTCCTGTGTTTAAACACCTGTCCTCACAAAATAATGCAGCCATTTTAGAGCATTTACCCACTATATCCTGCAACCATACTTTGCTCTTTGACACAACTACACTGTGATGGCAAACAAACTTGCATGTACCAAATAAACATCTCAACTCAACCCTCATTTGGAATGATTCAGGCATTAACCAAATGCCTCATACACACTTAAGTAGTAAACAACATAGTGAAAATATGTTGTGCTTTAACAGCTCTTATAAATTGAATTATTTGGCCTGGAAACACAATCAGAACAAGCACACAACTTAGCCAAACTAAAACCAAGGGAAAAAAAAAAACAAAGAACCTCTTTACATTTCTCTTTAGAAATCTTCTTTGCCAGTCATTTAACCTATGACCCTTCCAACCCTCATTACTCCCCCCTTTGCACAAATGTAGTGTGTTATGAAGTCGAGATATTTAATCTTTCTAGCCATCTGAATTCATGTGGTATGCCCTCTGAGCCCTCAACAGAACTAACACTTGCAGACACCGGTTTTTATTTTCTATGCAGTAACACCACATACCTAGTACTTCCCCACATGTGAACGGAAACATATACTCTAGTATCTACCATCCCAAATGCCACAATCCTAAAACCCCAAGAAATGAACTCTTCTGGACAGATACATAATCTTAGTTCCTTTCTTGAAATCTCACTCCAACCTCAAAATTGAAACAAATGAAAGAAAAAAAAACATTCCTTAGGAGACCAAGAGTTTAAGTATTGTGCCCATGACAATCCAATCTTAGAAAAGCTGAGTATAGGACACAATATCTTCTGCAGCCTTTTTTAGTTTGTAGGAATCCCACTATTAGAATGATCAATTTTAAACATTTAACTGCAACTACGACTATCCTGGAATGCAACCATGCAGGCCATAGACAATTAACAGTTAGAAATAAATACTTGATTTTTGTATAAGGTATGAGATGATAATCTTCTTTCATTCTTTTGCATATGGATATCCAGTTCTCCAGGCACCATTTGTTGAAGAGGCCATTCTCTCCCAGTGGAGTGGGTTTGGGGGCCTTGTTGAATATCATATGATTGTATATATGAGGATCTATATCAGAACTCTCAATTTGGCTCCATTTGTCAGTTTGTCTATCCTTGCGCCAATATCATGTAATTTTCACTATTGTATGTAGCTTTGTAGTATGTTTTGAAGTCCGGTGGTATTATTCCTCCAATTTCATTTTTCCTTTTCAATATGTCTTTGACTATTCAGGGCCTCTTTCCTTTCCAATTAAATATCATAGCTAGTTTTTCTAGTTCATTAAAAAATGCTGTGTTGATTTTTATTGAGATTTCATTGAGCCTGTAGATCAGTTTTGATAGGATAGACATCTTAATTATATTTAGTCTTCCTATCCATGAACAGGGAATATTCTTCCATTTATTTAGGTCTTCTTTGATTTTCTTGAACAGAGTTGTTTAGTTTTCTGTGTATAAGTCTTTTACATCTTTAGTTAAATTTATTCCTAGGTATTTGATTTTTTAATTTACTATTGTAAATGGCATTTGTTTCTTGGTTTCCTCTTCAGATTGCTCATTATTGGTGTACAGAAATGCTACCAATATTTAAGCATTGATCTTATAACCTGTGACTTTACTGAACTCATTTCTAAGTCCTAGAAGCTTTGTTATAGACTTCTCAGGGCTTTCTATGTATAGGACCATTTCATCTGCAAATAGTGAAATTTTGACTTCTTCCTTTCCAATTTGGATACCTTTTATGTCTCGTTCTTGCAGATACTGGACATTATATATCCTGCCATAATCCACTGAATGGACTGGGAGAGAGTGTAAACTACAATGTAAACTATTATCCATGTGGTGAAACAGTGCTCCAAAATGTATTCGCCAAATGCAGTGAATGTGCCACAACGATGAAAGAAGTTGTTGTTGTGGTAGGAGTGGGGTGAGGGGGGATGTATATGGGAACCTCTTATATTTTCTGAATGTAACATTTTTTGTAATCCATGTACCTTCAAAAAATACAATTTAAAAATTTGATGGGCTTGGGGAGTGGGGTATAAGGGAACCTCTTATGTTTTTTAATGTAATGTTCTGTGAGATCTATTAACTTTTTTAAAAAGATAATTTAAAAATAAAATAAAATATTTCAAAAAGAAATAGTCTAGCATCAGTTGTCATGCAAAATAGAAGAGCATTGGATATTCTCACAGCAGTTGCAGGAGGCACCTATGCAATCATAAATGAAATATTAGGTTTTACATTAACAGAACTGGAGAGGTAGGAGAGAATCTTAAAGTCTTGAAAGAAAATATAGAAATCATTCAAAGAGCAAGAGAAAATAACTATGGTAATCAAACATGGCTATCCTCATTCCTCTCTTATTTTTCTTCACCTTAAAATTAATTCTTTTACCAATTTTAACAACATTAATGATAGTATTTCTGCTGCTTCTTATTGGTCCTTGTCTCTTACAGCCTCTTATCTGATTCATACATTGAATCATACACTCAACAACTCAGGAATATGCAAATGGCATCTTTCTGTTGTGTGAGTGACAATATCAACCCCTGCTGGTCCTGAAACTTCAGCCCACTGGAGAAGACACAAGGGAATTGTCTCTGCTCCTTCACAGCAGGAAGTAGCCAGATTGAGCTGATGCCTTAAATCACCTCACCATCCCATCCTGCCCAGTACTGTATACCCCAATACCCAGGTCAACCAACCTAAATATAAACAGAGTTAGGAATGTTAAAGATTTCCTGTCACTAAGTTTGCAATAATTAACAAGCTATGATTCAGTTCCCCCTAACATGCTTTGAGGAAAGATAAGCCTCCTCCCCAAAAGCTTACAAGCTTAAAAACATGGCAAGTCCCCTAAAGGTTGAGTAAAGAAACCACATGGAAATGGGATTAAAGTGAAATGGAGATTTTCACCCCCACCAGATCAAAGCAACACCTGCTCCTCCAGTATTCCAAGAAAACATACCACCCTAACCCCTACCCTGTAACCATACAAGGGGAAATTTTCACCTCTAGGGCTCCCTATAGATCTCTGCACCTCTTTCAGACCTTTAACCCCCTCCAAACAACTATCATTTCCCCACCTAGAAAGGTGCTATATAAATTTATATTCCCCCTTCCAGAGGCAGGCTGAAGTTTATTCTTCAGACCCCCTCCATTGGAAGAGCTTCTCCATGCCTGCAATCATCAGTCTCCAAGTCCCAGTGAGCACCTTTTCTCTAAAAGCCTGTATCCATTATTGTAAGATGAAGCAGAACAATTTTAATCCCCTTAAAATGCCTTATGTTCCATCTATTCTATTCTTCCTCCCCCACCCCTCAAAACCTATGGTAACCATTAAGTTTCACTTTTTGAAGAAAAAGATTCATAGTTATTTGCAATAATATTGAGGGCTTGACACATTGGTCCATTTTCTTTTATTAGTCACTGCCTATGTTCTCTATAGTCTCACACTTCTCTATTTAGGAACATAGCAGGAGTCCCCAGGATGGGAATTAAATATTTTCTTGTTTGTTGTGTGGGTCTCCACTCACCCACAAGATGAACACTTACATATTCCTTAGGTGTCCCCTTTCCTGTATGTGCCCCCACATCCAAAACCCTACACCAGTAGTCCATTTCTACCATATTTGCCAAAAATCATTCCCAACATTGTAATTTTACACACAACTCTACAAATCCCCGAAGGTAACCTGCTCCTTCCTCGACCTTCCCCTTAGTTCCATGGATAGTCCAAACCAGCATCTCCACTGTAACTTCCTCACAGACCAGCAACAACGAACCCAACAGCATCACTGCACGACTACACCCATCCACATTATCATAGATTGTGTCCATTTGGGCATTGGATCACAAACCTCTACTCCTTTTCTGTCTCCTGTAAGATTAACTTCCAGGCTCTAGCTCAATTTGTTTAATTCATATCAGTGAAGTCATGTAATATTTGTCCTTCAGTGTCTGGCTTATGTCACTCAACATAAGGTCTTCAAGATTCATCCAGGCTATCCTATGTGTCAATAATGCATTCTGTCTTACAACTGAGTAATATTCCATTGTATCTATATACCACAATTTGATTATACGTTCATCTGTTGATGGGCATTTGGGTTATTCCTAACTTTTAGCAATAGTGAATAATGCCACTATGAATGTTGGTGTGCATATATCTGTTCATGTTCCTGCTTTCAATTCTGCTGGATATATTCCCAGCAGTGGGATTCCTGGATCACACGGCAGTTCTACAGTTAGCTTCTTGAGAAAATGCCAAACTGTCCACAATGACTGCATCATTCTACATTCCTACCAGCAGAGGATGAGAGTTCCCTTTCCTCCACATCCTCTCCAACACTTACGGCCTTCTGTTTTCTTAATAGTCAGCAGTCTCATGGGTGCAAGATGATATCTCAAATTGTAGTTTTGGTTTGCATTTCACTGCTTTATATTGATTGTATCTTTTTATGTGCAGTTTAGCCATTTGTATTTCTTCTTTGGAGAACTGTCTTTTGAAATCACTTGCCCATTTTTTAAATGTCTTGTTTGTCTTCATTTTCAGATGCAGCATTTCTTTAAATATGCTTGATAATAGGCCCTATAAGATAGATGGTTACCAAATATTATCATCCATTGAGTAGACTGCTATTTCACGTTCTTGACAAACTTCTCTGTGGTGCAAAATTTGCAATTTTAAGGAGGTTCCATTTATCTGTTTTTTCTTTCATTGCTCATCCATTGGGTGTAAAGTTTATAAAATGATTTCTTAATAAAAGATCTTGTAGCTGCTTCCCTACATTATATTCTAGGATCTTTATGGTCTTGGCTCTTATATTTAAATTTTTCATGCACCTTAAGTTAATTTTTGCATAAGGCATGAAATGGTGTTCCTTTCTCTTTCATTGGATGTGGATATCCAATTCTCCATGCACCATTTGTTGAAGAGGCCAATCTCCCAGTTGTGTGGACTTGGTAGCCTTGTTAAATATCAGTTGACTTTATATGCAAGGATCTATATCAGAACGCTCAGTTCTGTTTCATTGATCAGTATGTCTATCCCTGTGCTAATACAATGCAATTTTGACCACAGTAGCTTAGTAGTATGTTTTAAACTCAGGTAGTGTGATACCTCCAATTTCATTTTTCTTCTTCAATATGTCTTTGGCTATTCAGGGTCCCTTGAACTTCCAAAGAAATTTCATACTTAACTTTTCCAATTTAGTAAAAATGCTGTGGTAGTTTTTATTGGGGTTGCAGTATATCTGTGAATCTGTTTGGGTAAGATAGATATCTCTTTTTCCTTTTCTTCCTTTTTTCCCTTTTTTTCTTTCTTTCTATTAGATGCTCCAGGCAGTGTTTTTTTATTTGCTGTACTTCCTCATCCTTGATTTCCTCTTCTCTGTATGTAATGATTTAGGCTATCAATGCTATCCCCTTTCCTTTACATCATTCTATCTTCCATTACCTATTGTTCCTCCTACATTCCACTTCTCTTTGTTTAGCTCCCCAATTTTTCTGACTTTGTGTTTCCAACACTTCTATTCTTTTTTCTACCATTTATTCACTCTTTATGTTATTGTTCTTTCTTTTCTCTTTCCCTCTCTACTGACCACACTGGCATTTTAATTCATACTATATTCTTCCCCATATTCAGTTTACCATCTCATTGTAGGTACTCTACTTTCTTACTGTTATAACTCTACACAGCTTACATGAGTTTAATATCCATTCTCCAAGATCTCACATGGTTTTTCTGCTAACATTTGCTATCAATACTATTATACTTTTTCTTTTCTTACCACTTTTGCTTTCCCTGGCTCTAATATTTTCCTTCAAGGGAACTTAGACACCAACAAGGAAATAGAATAAGGAGAACAAAGTGTCAAAGAGAAGACTAAACAAGCACACAAAAACAGCACCTAAATAAACCCTGAGACTAGACGGAGAAGTTAATCAACTGAACAAATGAATCAAGATAAAATGATGGCCAGACAGCAAGAAAAAATTACAAACCATACCAATAGTCAAGAAAACATATCCAATCCAATGAACAAAATAAAAACTATGTAGAGGAGCAGAGCATTGAACAACTAATCTAAGCTCTCAAAATGTATATCATGGTCCAATTTAAAGAAGTGAAGGAAGAGATTAAGGATATTGAGAAAACACTTGGAAAGCATACACAAGAAATTGTAAATATACTCAAAAATATAATGGATATGATGGTGAAGAATGGCACAATCCAAGAAATTAAAAATACACTCTCAGCAAATAACAGCATATTTGAAGAGGCAGAGGAAAGAATTAGTGACGTGGAAGAGAGTACATCTGAAATCAAACAGATAGTAGAATTGATTGATAAAAAGTTTGAAAAAAAACTAGCATGGACTTAAGGACTTGAATGATGAGCAAAATGCACAGACATATGCATAATCGGCATCTTAGAAGGAGAGGAGAAGGGAAAGGGGACAGAAAGGGTGTTGGAGGAAATAATGGCTGTAAACTTCCCAAACCTACTGATGGAGATGGATGTCCAGGAACCAAAATGCACCCCAAACAGCATAAATCCCAACTGGCATAGAAGAAGACATATACTGATCAAATTATCCAATGCTCGAGACAAAGAGAAAATACTGAAGGCATCATAAGAAAAGAGAACCATCACATCCAAGGGAACCTCAATAAGATTAAGTGCTGATTTCTCATCTGAAACCATGGAGCCAAGAAGTCAGTGGTATGACATAGTCAAGGCACTAAAAGAAAACAATTTCCAAACAAGAATACCCTATCCAGTAAAGCTGGCATTCAGAAATGATGGAGAGTTCAAAATATTCATAGATAAACAGAAACTAAGAGAGTATGTCAACAAGAAACTTGCCCTTAAAGAAATATTAAAAGGAGTTCAGGAGGAAAGAAAAAAACAGGAGAGACAGATTTGGAAGAGAGTGTAAGAACAACTAAAAAGACAAAAAGAGGAAAAAAAACAACATATGTCATACACAAATCCAAAGAATATATGGCTAATATAAGTAATTCCTCGAGAGTAATAATACTGAATGTCAATGGATTAAACTCTCCTGTCAAGAGACACAGTCTGGAATAATGCATAGAGAAATATGAAAGATCTACATGCTGTCTACAAGAAACACATCTTAGACCCAGGGATTCAAGGAAATTGAAAGTGAATGGCTGGAAAACAATCTTACAGGCAAAGAATAACCAAAAAAGGGCAGTGTCTTAGTCAGGGGTCTCTAGGGAAACAGAATCAACAAGGAATATCTGTCAATAGTAAGAGATTTATCAGAGTCTCTCACACAGCTGTAGGGATGCACAAGTCCAGGCTCCCCAAGCAAGCTGTAAACAGGAGTTCCAATGAAAGTCCAATTAAGATTCTTGATGAATTCTGGGAATGTTGGCTGTCCAAAGATGAGCTGGGAAACTCTCTCTCAATGCTGGAATCACTTACCCTTTTAAGGCATTCAACTGATTGGGCTAAGCATCACTCACCACTGATGGCAATCTCCATGATTGATGAATTATAAGCAGCTATCTATGATTTATCACTGCAGTAGTCGATGGTGGCTAAAGTCCATAAATGCCCAGTATTACAGTTAACTCAGAGCTTGCTTGACCAAACAACTGGACACAACTACCTGGCCGAGTTGACAAAATAACCTAACCATCACAATCCACCCCTTGTCAACTTGGCAACCATATACATTAGCTTAAACCATACTTAGTATCTAAGTTAAAACAATAACAGAAAATAGCTATATTAATATTGGACAAAATAGACTTTAAATGCAAAATTATTGTGATAGACAAAGATGGACACTGCATATTAGTAAAATGAGTAATCTTTCAAGAAGAAAGAACAATCATAAACATTTATGCTCCTAACCAGGTGGCCTACAAATACATGAGGCAAACCCTGGAAAAATAAATGAAGGAATAGATGCATCTACAATTATAGTGGGGACTTTAATGCACCACTATCGCCATTGGACAGATCATTTAAACAGAGAATCAATAAAGAAACAAAGACTTTGAACAATATATTAGAGTAGTTAGACCTAATAGACATAAAGAGAACATTAAACCCAAATACAGCATGATATACATTCTTCTCAAGGGCACGTGGATCATTCTCAAAGATAGACCACAAGCTAAGCCACAGAGAAAGTCTCAACGAGTTCAGAAAGATTGAAATCATACCAAATAATTTCACTGACCGCAGTGTAATGAAGTTAGAAATCTGTAAGGGCCAGAGACCCAGTTTAGGCACCAAGTTAAGGAAGTTAAAAAACACACTCTTAGACAAACAGTGGGTAAAGAGGAAATCTCAAAAGAAATCAGTAACTACATTGAAGCTAATGAAAATGACAACACAACATATCAAAACTTATGGAATACAGCAAAAACTGTACTGAGAAGGAAATGCATAGCCAAAAATTCATACATCAAAAAGAAGAAAGAGTGAAAAAATTGAAGACTTAACTGTACACTTAAAGCAATTAGTAAAACAAAAGAAAACTAAAGTAAATAGAATATAGTAACAAAGGTCATACCAGAACTAAATGAAATACAAAATAAAAAATCACTAGAAAAAAGAAACAAAACAAAGAGCTGGTTATTTGAGAAGATCAATAAAATTAACAAACCCTTAGCTAGAATAACAAAGAAAAAAAGAGAGAAGATACAAACACACAAAATAAGTAATGAGAAAGGGGATATCACCACCAAACCCACAGAAATAAAGACTATCATAAGAGGATAATTTGAAAAGCTATATTCCAACAAGAAGGACAATTTACAGGAAATGAACAAATTCCTAGAAACACATAATCAGCTCACATTGATGAAAGAATAAATTGATGCTCTCAGCAAACCTATCACATGTAAAGATATATAATACACAGAAAACTATACATCACTGTTCAAGGAAATCAAATAAGACTTTCATAAATGGAAGAATATTCCCTGTTCATGGATAGGAAGACTAAATACCATTATGATGTCTTTCCTAAACAAAGTGATCTGCAGATTCAATGCAATCTCAATAAAATTCAACATAGCATTTTTTAATGAATGAGAAAAACTAACTATGAAATTAAGTTGGAAATGAAAGAGGCCCCAAATAGCTAAAGACATACTGAGAAAGAAAAATAAAATCGGAGGAATCACACTACCTGACTTCAAAACATACTACAAAGCTACAGTAGAGAAAGCAACATGATATTGGAACAAGGGCAGACATACTGACCAATGGAATTGAATTGGGAGTTTGATATAAATCCTCACATATACAGTCATCTGATATTTGACAAGGCCACCAAACAAACTCAACTGGGAGAGAATGGCCTCTTCAAGAGAAGATGCTCGGAGAAATGGATATCCATATGCAAAAGAACGAAAGAGGATTACCATCTCACACCATATACAAAAATCAACTCAAGTTGGATCAAAGACCTAAATATAAGAACCAAGACCATAAGACCTTGGAAAACTATGTAGGGAAACATCTATAGGACCTTGTAATAGGAAAAGGCCTCATGAACTTCACACCCAAAGCACAAGCAGCAAAAGAAAAAATAAATAAATGGGTACTCCTCAAAATCAAAGCCTTTTGCTCCTCAAAGGAGTATATCAAGAAAGTAAACAAATACAGCCTACCCAATGGGAGAAAATATTTGGTAACCATATATCTGATAGAAGACGAACATCCTGCATATATAAAGAAATCCTATATCTCAAAAATACAAGGACAAATAAACCATTTTTAAAATGGGCAAGAGATTTGAACAGATGTTTCTACAAAGAAGAAAAACAAATGGCCAAAAAGCACATGAAAAGGTGTTAAAAATCACTAGCTACTAGGGAAATGCATATTAAAACTCCACTGAGGTACCATGTTACACCCATTAGACTAGCAGCTATTAAAATAAATAAATAAATAAAACAGAAGACTACAAGTATTGGAGAGGATGTGGAGGAATGGGAACACTCATCCACTGCTGGTGGGAATGCAGAAGGATCCAGTCATTCTGGAGGACAGCCTGGAAGTTTCTCAAAACCTACCTATGGATTTTCCATATGACACAGCAATTCCACTGCTGGGTATTTACCCAGATGAACTGAAAACAAGGACACAAATCGTTATATGCACACCAATGTTCATAGCGGCATTATTCACTATTGCCAAAAGTTGGAACGAACGCAAATGCCCATCGACAGATGAATAGATAAACAAACTATGGTATATGCATTCAATCTACTACTACTCAGCTATAAGAAGCAATACAGTACAAGCACAAGGGATAACATGGATGAATCTTGAAGATCTTATGTTGATTGAAGCAAGCCAGGCATTGAAGGACAAATACTAAATGACATCCTTAATATGAAATAAGCAAACCAAACTGTCTCAGAGCGCTATAGACTGAATAATAGGAAATTGTGGGCACGAGGAAGGTTGTGGGCTGATACCTACATGGTTGAAATCTATGATAAATTGGAAGTAAGTAGTTGTATAGGGATGGGATAAGATGGGGCATAGGGACACTATTGGGTGGGGATTTGTTGACTTGAGGGGGGCTAGGGTTGGGAGGATGGGTCAGATGGCCCAAGGAATTGGGGTTGGGGAAAAATCAACATGGGAGATTGTTGGGTATGTGGTTGAAACTTTAATCATGAGAAAACTCTTTAGAAAATACAATAAGGAAGGGTTACATCTTTAAGGTGCTTAAGGGGGACATCTGGCACACTGGAAGATTTCTAGGAAGTGTATGAATGCTCATCTTGTCATATTGTGTTATATCATTGGGTGGAGACCCACACAATGAGTGGGAAGTTGTACCCACATCCTCGGGAGACCTGATATTCTCAAACATAGGAAATTGGGTCTCTTGAGAGAATTGGTGGCTCCCAATGGAGCAGGACAGTCTAGAGTATCAAGCCCTCGGCATTGCTACAAATATTTGTGAATCTGATCCTTCAAGCAGTGAAGCTTGGTTGTCATTGTGGGCTCTGAGGGGAGGGGAAGAGAGGAATAGAATAGATGGAAGCAGTGTAACTGGAGGGCAATTGAAGTGTTCCACAAGATCGTGCAATGATGGATATAGGACATGTTAAATTTCCCCAAAATATGGATAAAAGTATATAAGCTAAAATGTAAACCATAATGTAAGCCATAATGTAACTAAAAATTTAGAAAATTGTACAGTCTAAAATGTAAGCCATAATGTAAATCAAAAAGGAATCATGTTTGGTAGGTATGTTTCAATATCTGTACATCAGCTACAGCAAATTAAACATAAACATGTAAAAAGATCATTGCTGGAGAAGGGGGAAAAGAGTTTGATGTTGGATATATGAGAGTCCCCTGTATTGTATATGTGACTTTACTGTGATCTAAAACGTTTTTAAAGGCAAAATTAAATAATTTTTTTGTATTTTTTTGCCATTTATTTTTTTAATATTACATTCAAAAATATGAGGTCCCCATATACTCCCCACCACCCTCACCCCACTCCTCCCCCCATAACGACAATCTACTCCATCATCATGACACATTCATTGCATTTGGTGAATACATCTCTGAGCACTGCTGCACCTCATGGTCAATGGTCCACATCATAGCCCACACTCTCCCACAGTCCACCCAGTGAGCCATGGGATGTCCAGTAACTGTCCCTGCAGCACCACTCAGGACAACTCCAAGTCCTGAAAACACCCCCGCATCTCATCTCTTCCTCCCATTCCCTACCACCAGCAGCCACCATGGCCACTTTCTCCACACCAATGCCACATTTTCTTAGATTACTAATCACAATAGTTTATGAATAAGATGTCAGTAAGTCCACTCTAATCCATACTCTATTCCTCCATCCTGTGGACCTTAGAATGGTTGTGCTCACTCCACATCTATATCAAGAGGGGGCTTAGATTCCACATGGATACTGCATGCAATTCTCCTGTTTTCAGTTGTAGGCACTATTGGCTCCCTGGTGTGGTGGTTGACCTTCTTCACCTAAAATTAAAGAATTTTTAAAAAGTGTATAGACACTGAGGAAGGATTGAAAGAAATTGCCTTGCCACTACATATATTGGGTAACACTTATTACAGTGATGAAAGGCAAAACATCAAGCACAAACTTTTACGATACTTTTCATTTTTTATATGCCAATTTATTTTTTACTTTATTTTAATTTTTATAAATTAGCATATATTCTATTTCTAATCTTGTGTAAACCTATCATTACTATTTTATTTTCCTACTAATTAAATTTGGAAATATATTAGGTTTCATTTTTAAAGAAGTTTTGGACTCACAGAGGGGTTCAACTATGGCAGGGGAAGAATACTGGTGTGGGGTGTTATTTTAGGAGGACACATGATTGGGAGTTCTCCAGGGAATGTATCGAGGGTATATAAAAATGTTCAGATATTCATTGGGTATTTTCATAGTAGTTAGAGTTACAAATGAAAATTGTGGGAGTGCTGAGTTCCTAGCAAGGGAAGCTCTGTGACATTCCCCAGTGGAACAGCAAAAATTTCCAAGTGCAAGGGCAAACACCAGTGAAGAAAAATGTTCCAATGATGATCCCTTGATACTGATGACTCTGCTTAAGAGCCTGTGTGCCTGAAATTTCAACTAGGCCTATTAACTGCAGAGTGCCTAAGAGTTAACTCCTGAGAGCCTCCATGTTGCTCACATGTGACAAATCTCTAAGCCAAACTCAGCATATAAATACATTACCTTCCCCCCAGCATGGGGAACGACTCCTGGCGACAAGCCTCCCTGGTGCTGAGGGATTACTACCAATTACTAAATGGTGAATGCAACTAGTAAAAAAACCTTAACTATAAAAGGGAAATGGTAAAGACATATGCGTTTATATGGCTAAGAGTCTTCAAAAAAATTATTGGGAGGTCATCAGAGGGGTCGCAATTATGCATGCCTCAGCAGGATCCAAGAGACAGCCAAAATAGAAACTGCTGTTCCTGAAGGCTATGGAGACACACAGGTTCATATTAGATGGGTCTGGAGTTCGGTGCCTTGTCAGTGGGCTGTACTGTGGAATTTGTGTTCCTGAGTGTGATGCAGTTGGACTCAGATGTGACCTTTCTACACATGCCTCTTCTTTCACTTTTGCTGAACCTGTGGTTGGCACTGGTGTTTTTGTACACTCAGGAGATTTTAATCTCTGGACTGGCCATGTGCAAGCTGGGTATTGAGCCTCAGTAAAGTTGCAGCTCCTATTCTCCAGTTCATTTGACTTGCCCAGGTCAGCTAACAGGGAAGTGATGGTCAACCACCACACCAGGGAACCCAGAGTGCCTACAACTGCAAGCAGAAGAACTGCATCTATCAACCATGTGGAATCTAAGCTCCCGCTGGATATAGAGATGGAGTGGACATTACCATCCCAGGGTCCACAGGATGGAGGAATAAAATATGGATTAGAGTGGACTTACTGGTATTTTACTATAGAACTATTGTGATTAGTAATGGAAGAAATTGCAGCATTGATGTGGAGAAAGTGGTCACTGTGGTCGCTGAGGGCAGTGAGAGGGAAGAAGAGATGTGATATGGGTGCATGTTTGGTATTTGGAATTGTCTTAAATGATATTGCAAGGACAGATGCTGGACATTATATATCCTGCCATAATCCACTTAATGGACTGGGGGAAAGTGTAAACTACAATGTAAACTATTATCCATGCAGTGCAGCGATGCTCCAAAATGTACCAATGCAATGAAAGAGGTTGTTGATGTGGGAGGAGTGGGTGCAGTGGAGTGTGGGATACTTAGGAACCTCTTATATTTTTAATGTAACTTTTTTAGTGATATATGTATCTTCAAAAAATGCAATAAAAAAAAAAAACGAGTCTGGTTAGCAATAAAACCCTAGACAAGAAGAAAAATACCTTCTGAGCTAGCACATCAAGATAAGAAGACACTTAGTCAACAGCCAAAAAATTACAACACCATACTTAAAAACAGGATAATAAGGCTCAGTTAAGTGAACAAATGAAAACTTCAGAGGACACATGGAATTTTGAATAACTACATGAAGAAGTATGAACAAGTCTCCTAAATCAATTCAAGGAAGTGAAGGAAAATATTCATATAGTCCTAGAGGATATTAAAAAGATAATGTGTGAGCATAAAAGTTTAAAAAGAGACAAAATAGAAATCATGGGGCTGAAAGACACAATACAGTGTATTAAAAACACACTAGAGGTACACACAGCAGATTTGAACAGGAAAAGAGATTCAGCAAAATAGAAAGCAAGACAATCAATATCACACAATCAGAAGAACATATAGGGAAAATAATTTAAAAATTGAGCAATGCTTCAGGGATGTGAGTTCAGCATGAAGTGTCTAAAATACACACCATGGATGTCGCAGAAGTAGAAAGCAAGGTAAAAGAGGCAGAGGAAATATTAGAGGAATTAATAGCCCAAAATTTCCCAACTCTTAACAAAGACATATATATATATATATATATATATATATATATATATATATATATATATGGAACATACTCCGAACAGAATAAATCCTTATAAACCTACTCTGAGACACATACTCATCAGCATATCAAATGACATGATAAGAAAGAATTCTGAAAGTAGCATGAGAAAAGTAGTCACACGCAAGTGACCCTCACCATGGCGAACCACTGATTTCTCATTAGAAACCATGGAGATGAGACGGTACAAACATGATATAGCTAAGGTACTGAAAGAGAAAAAGTGCCAATCAAAAATTATTTATTTGGAAAAGCTATGTTTCCAAAATGAAGTAGAATTTAAAATTTTCAAAGATACACAGAAACTGAGAGGATGTTAAACAAAAAACCTCCCCAACAAGAATTACTAAAGGGAGTTCTGCAGGTTGAAAGGAAAAGACAGGAAAGTAGTGTAAAGAAATGAAGATTATTAGTAAGGGGTACTAAAGTGGTAAAAGCAAAACCCATTAGTACTGTATCCTCAATATACAAATCTACTCTTATTTCCCATAAGAGTCAAAATACAATTGAACAGGAAAATACGTATTTCTTAATAATGGACTTGTAAAATAAAAAAAGGGGTAAACTAGGACAATAACATAAAGAGGGGAAACAGAGGGATATGAGAGAAAAGAACATGTAACCTATTGAAGCTAAGTCTCTATTCAAATGACTAGATTTTTTTTTCCCATTTAGTAGGTTGCCTTTTTACTTTCTTGACAAATCTTTTGAAAAACTAAATGTTTAATTTTGAGGAGGTCCCATTGATCTTTTTTTTCTTTCATTGCTAATGTTTTACATGTAATGTTTCAGAAATTGCCACCTACCACAAGACCTTGAAGATGTTTCCCGACAATTTCTTCTATGCGTTATATGGTTGTAACTTTTATATTTAGTTAGTTCTTGTATAAGGTGTGAGAAAGGGTCCTCTTTCTTTCTTTTAGATATGGTTATCCAGTTATACCAACACCATTTGTTGAACAGATTGTTCTGGCCAAGCTGGGTGAGTTTGACCACCTTGTAAAAAATCAATTGACCATAACTATTACAGCTAAACAAACAAATGAATAATAATCAATTGACCATAGATGTGAGGGTCTATTTCTGAGTTCTCAATTCACTTCCATTGGTAGATATGTCTATCTTTATGCTGGTACCATGTTTTGTGTTATTGTTGTTATTGTTGTTTTACCACTGTACTACTCAAGTATAAGAAGGAGCACAGTACAAACACATGGAGTCACATGGATGAATCTTAAGTAATATTCTTTAAAGTCAGGAAGTGAGAGTCCTCCAATTTCATTCTTCATTTTTAAGACAGTTTTAGCTATTCAGGGTATGGTTAATTGATTTGTGACAAGGATGCCAAGATTAATAAGAAGGGAAAGATTAGACTCGTCTACAAATGTTGCTGGGTGAACTGGATATCCATATGTAAAATAATGAACGAGAACCTCTACCTCAAATTTAAAAATAATTAAACTTAAAATGGATCAAAGACCTATTTATTAGAAGTAGGACCTTAAAACTCCTAGAATTAAATGTACAGGAACATCTTCAAGATCTTGTAGTAGGCAATGATAGCTGAGACTTTACATGCAAAGCACAAACAACCAAAGAAAAAACAGATATATGGCACCTCATCAACATTAAATTATTTTGCACATCGAAGGAGTTTGTCATGAAAGTGAAAAGACAACCTAGTCAATGGCTGGAAATATATAGAAACCACTTATCTGATAATGATTTAATATACAGAATATATAATGAAATCTTACAACTCAACAATAAAAAGACAAGAAACCTAATTTAAAAATGAGAAGACTTGAACAGACATTTCTCCAAAGAGGATATACAAATGACTAAAAAGCAAATGAAAAGATCCTCAATATCGCTAGTTATTAGAGAAATGCAAATCAAAACCACAATGAGATAACATTTCACACCCAGTGGAATGGCTACTACTTTTTTTTAAAAAGATTTATTTATTTATTTATTTACCCCCCCCCCCCACTGTGGTTGTCTGTTCTCTGTGTCTATTTGCTGCATCTTTCTTCTTTGTCCACTTCTGCTGTTGTCAGCGGCACGGGAATCTGTGTTTCTTTTTGTTGCGTCATCTTGTGTCAGCTCTCCGTGTGGACGGCACCATTCTTAGGCAGGCTGCACATTCTTTCGAGCTGGGCAGCTCTCCTTATGGGGCGCACTCCTTGCGCGTGGGGCTCCCCTACGCGGGGGACACCCCTGCGTGGCAGGGCACTCCTTGCGCATCAGCACTGCACATGGACCAGCTCCACACACGGGTCAAGGAGGCCCGGGGTTTGAACCGCGGACCTCCCATGTGGTAGACGAACGCCCTAACCACTGGGCCAAGTCCGTTTCCCTTATTTTTTTAAAAAGCAGAAAACTACAGGTTTTGGAAAAATAGGAACATGAATTCACTGCTGGTGGGAATGTAAAACAGTGCAGCTGTTTTAGAATGTATTTTGGCAGTTCCTCAGTAAAGTAAGTATGGAATTTCTATATGACCTGGCAATCCTGCTGCCAGGCATATAACCAGAAGAATTAAAAGCATGGATTCAAACATATATTTACACACTAATATTCATAGCAGCATTATTCACAATTGTCAAAAGGTAGAAGCAACCTAAATGTCCATCAAAAAATTAATGAATAAACAAAATATGTTATATACATGCATTGAAATATTATTCAGTAATAAAAAGGAATGCCATCCTCATGAATGTCATAACATAGATTAAATTTGAGGAAATAAGTCTGTTTGAATATTTTATGATATCACTGCTATGGGCAAATTGTATACAAAATTCATAGATTTAGAATCTAGAATATAGGTTACCAATGGATAGACTGAGGATAGAGAATGGGGAGTTGATGCTTAAGTTGTATATAGTTTCTATTTAGGTTATTGTAAAGGTATGGAAATGGATAATAGTGATGGTAGCAGATTACTGTGAGTGTGGTTAACAGCACTGAATTATATAGTGAATATGTTTAAGAGGAGAAACTTTAGGTCATAGATATTATTAAAACAAAAATAAAAAGTTAAAACAAAGGAATGTATAACACTGTGGACCCCCCTGTAGGCAGTGGACTATAGTTAATAATACAATATAAGAATGTTATTTCATGAATTACAACAAATGTAGGACATTAATAAAAAGTGTTAATAATAGGGTGGTATCAGGGGAAAACTGTACCTGAAGTAAACTATGGACAATAGTTAATAGTACTATTTTAATATTCCTTCAATTGTAACAAAAGTGACACTGTTAAGAAAAATATTACAATAATGAAAAAGTGCTACCATCAATTTTAATAAATTTCCCACACCAATGCAAGGTGTTGGTGGTGGGGTAGAATATGAGAATCCTGCATTTTACTCACATTTGGCCTGTAAACCCATAACTTCTCCAATAATTTTTTTTTATTGTCTCATGCTCTTATCCTCTATTGTGGAAATTTGTCACTCTATCCCAACCTCTAATTCCAATAGTTTCTTAAATATGACAACAACAGCACAAAAAAAAATCAAAGAAAAATAGATAAATTAAACTTCATCAAGATTACAATTTTTTTTCTTCAAAGGAAACCTTCAAGAAAGGGATGAGACAACCCATAGAATGGGAAAAAATATTTGCAAATCATATATCCAATAAGAATCTAATATCCAGAAATCAAAGGTAAAAAGACCAAAAAATCCAACTTAAAATGGGCAAAAATTCTGAACAGAAATTTCTACAAAGAGATAAACAAATAGCCAATAGTTCATTAAAAAATGTTCAACATCACTAGTTATTTGGGAGATACAATTCAAAACCTCAATGGGATACCATTTCACACCCAGTAGGATGGCTATAAGCAAAAAGAAAGATACTAGCAAGCATTGGTGAGGATATGGAGAAATTAAAACCCTCCTGTCCTGCTGGTAATATTATAACACTGTACAGCCACTGAGGAAAACAATCTGACATTTCCTAAAATGATTAAACCGAGAGTTACCATATGATCGAGCAATTCCACTCCTACCTGAAAGAAATGAAAATACATCTGCCCAAAACTCTATATATGATGTTTTCAGCATTATTCACAATAGCCACAAACTAGAAACAACCAAACCTCCTTCAAATGATAAATAGATAAAAAATATGGTCTATTCATATGATGGACTATCACACAGCCATAAAAAGGAATGAAGTGCTGATTCATGATGCTAAAATGTGGACAAACTTTGAAAGCATTATGCTAAGTGAAAGAAGTCAGGCACAAAGGACCACCTATTATATGATTCCATTTATATTACATTTACAGAACAGACAAATAGACACATAATTTAGATTAGTGGTTGCCAGGGGCCAGGGAAAGGGGTCAAAAACAAGTGACTGCTAATGGTTATGGGACATCTTTACGGAGTGATGACAATTTTCTGGAGTTACATAGTGATGATCAATTTACAATTTTGTGAATATACTAAAAACTCCTGAATTGTACATTTAAAGTGGCAAACTTTGTGGTTGGTAGATTATACTGCTATAAAGCTGCTATTAGAAGGGAAATCCATTTAATAAGATTCTGTTATATTTGGGTATGCTGCATGAAAAATAATAAGATATTTCAAATATTAAAATGGGTATTTCAAACTATCAGGCATATATTTACAATTGTGCTTTGTAAACATATATTTTTATTAGAGAACTTGTGAGCTTACAATACAATCATGCATAACAGACAGGATTCCCATACTTCACCCCTCCACCAACACTTTGCATTGTAGAATATTTGTTATAGATTATGAAAGAACATCATCAAAATATTACTTCTAACAATGATCCATAGCTTTTATTTGATATATTTCCCCTATTATTAGCACCATTTACTATTATTGTACATTTGTTATAGTTCATAAGAGAATGCTCTTATATTTTTAGTTAACCACAGTCCATTTTCTAACACATACTTCACTGCATTATGCAGTCTTATGCCATCTACAATCCATCCAAAGTATACAAGCAGTCACTCTTACTTTCATAACATAGTTGGGCAGTCATCAGCTCAGTAAATTTTTCAATGTTTTCCTAACTGTGAAAGAAAAAAACCCATACCCCTATTATTGACCCTTAACATTGATATAGTACCTTCTTTGACATTGATGCAAGAATTTTACAATATTGCTATTAGCCATAGTCCATAAATGACATTAACTGTATTTTCCCATGCATTTCCATATTCTTACCACCTTGTAATAGAGATGTATATTCATTCTAGTTCATAGAAGAACATTCTTTTATTTGTACTTATAACCACAATCCTCATCTACACTGTGTTCATTTTTTCAGTCAGTCTCTATATTATTCTCTAGCTTTCTCTCAATTGACATTTTTGTCCCTAAATTATCCCTTTCAACTTCATACCTTTTGATCACCTCTTCATATGACAAATGATTTGGTAAATTCTGTTGTCTATAGAAACACTATAAAGATAATTTAGTCTCTCCTTCACATAGTTAATCAAAATTTATGCTCTTTCTATTATTTAAATTACTATTCATAAAGCTTGTGAATTCATACAGATGTATTTTCTGTTTAAATCACTGCTATAGATCTGTACCCTACAAACACAGGAATTTTTATAAACTCTATTGAAATTTCCACTAAAAAAGAAAAAATGTATGGTTCTATTATTAGTAATTTATCAAGTATACTTCTGACAGAAAAGAGAATCAATTTTGACTAGGTGGGAAAACTAATTATAATTTTCACATTTTTAAAAATGTGTGTTCCTATAACTACATTTCTATTGTGTCTTTTAGAATCTTGAGAGGGACCCTAATATGAGCAAAATAGCCTGAAACTTAAGTATCTTATTTTCATTATCCTTTCTGTACTTCAGAAGTTATCACATTTGTTCTATCTTGTATCATTCATGAATCATTCTATAAAATTACTAAATACCTTGAGGACAGGACTGTTTACTGAGTCTTCAACATCCACCCCCACCACTCTCTTGCCACTCTTAAGCTCCAAGATAGGACTGAAAATAGTAGGCATCTAAGAAATAACTTCTTAATTTATTCAACACGCCAACATATAATCTCTCCTTGATTTCTTATTTATTTATAAAGGAGAGCGTAAGCCATCTCATAATAGTCCCTTCACTGTGAAGTCATTATTATTGTCACTGCACAGTTTTTCATATACTTTTGTAGAAATAACTTGCCAAGGTAATTTTGTACACAAGTAAATAACATCATATCCAGAAATTACTATATATAAAATACTAAATATCAGATATCAAATAAACCAATATTAATAAATACAGATCAAGAAACTAATTTATACCTGGGAAGCATATGAGTGTGATGGAAAGGAAAGTTCAGTAAATATTCCAAAGAGTGCAGAGAATCATTAATATCATATTCGTTTAGCCTGGGGTCTACTCATTTTAAAAAGTTCTTAACAAAATTTCCCAAGAATTTTATAAGAAGTATCACCCCACTTCTTAGAATATGAATTTGAAAAGTGTTTTTATATATCCATAATTCTAGTTTCAACTTCTTAATATTTTATGGTCATGGAGAGTGTATATAAATAAAGACTGGACAAAATACCTTCATAAGTTTAAAAATTCTTGTAGAAGTAAATTGTATACATTACATTGCTTTTCTTTGAAACAGTGTAGTAACTACATGTGCCATTAAGCCATGGTAAATATAGATATATTCCTGTTTTAAAGTCCATTAAGATGTTTTAAAGTGCATTAAAAAGTGTTTTAAAGAGACCCATGGGAGTTATGGTCATGGCCGATGGGGTTAACTACCAGGTCAGATGGCCCCTCTTTGGAAATGGTGTTTATGTGTGATGAATCTGGACTCAGATAGGATCTCTCTTCATAAGACTTTCATGCTAATGTGCTGGAGGTGCAGTTAGTGTTGGGGTTTAAGATATATTTAGGGGATTTGAATCTCTGGACTGACAATGTGATAGCCAGGTCCTGAGCCTCAACAGACTCCAGCACCTACAATCTGATTCATTAGACTCACCACACTCAGCTAAGATGGAGTTGAAGAAGGACAACCACCACACCATGGAGCCTAGAGTGATTACAACTGAAAGTGGGAGGATTGTATCCAGCATCCATGTGGAATCTGAGCCTCCTCTTGACATAGAGGTGCAATGGACACAACCAATCCAATGTCCACATAGAAAAGGTGGCATTGGATTGGGAAAAGTGGACATGGTGGCTGATGGGTATGGGGAAAGGCAGGAAGAGATGAGAGGTGGAGGTGTCTTTGGGACATGGAGCTGCCCTGGATGGTGCTTGAGGGGCAATCACCAGACATTGTAAATCCTCACAGGGCCCACTGGATGGAATGGGGGAGAGTATGGGCCATGATGTGGACCATTGACCATGAGGTGCAGAGGTGCCCAAAGATGTACTTACCAAATGCAATGGATGTGTCATGATGATGGGAATGAGTGTTGCTGGGGGGGGGGGGGAGAGGTGGGGTGGGGGTGGTGGGGTTGAGTGGGACCTCATATATATATATATATTTTTTAATGTAATACTATTACAAAGTCAATAAAAAAATACATACATTTTGTGCATTTAAAAAAAATAAAGAGATTAATCACTGAAAAAAAAAGTGTTTTAAGTATTTCGGTAAATATGCTAGTAGGAAATGTGTTTTCATATTTTCATTTGTATAATTTTGTTATATTACCTAGAAAACGTACACGGAATAATAGTAAAAAAAAAATGAGAACACTAGTATTCTCTGGCCTGTTTCCATGTTAATTCTAATTGAACTTAGATACTCACAGTAATAAAATTAGTGCTCCTTGGTGTTTCTGCGTGATGAAACTGGACCCAGAGGGGATCTATTTTCATAAGACTATCATGCTACTTTACTGGAATTGTAGTTGGTATTGGGGTTTAAGATATATTTAGGGGATTGAATCTTTTTACTGACAATATGATAGCCAGGCCCTGAGCCTCAACAGACTCCAGCTCCTACAATCTGATTTATTGGACTCACTTCACTCAGCTAAGATGGAGTTGAAGAAGGACAACCACCACACCATGGAGCCTAGAGTGCCTACAACTGAAAGCAGGAGGATTGCATCCAGTATCCATGTGGAATCTGAGCCTCCTCTTGACATAGATGTGCAACGGACACAACCAATCCAAGGACCACAGAGAAAAGGTGGCATTGGAGTGGGAAAAGTGGACATGGTGGCTGATGGGTATGGGGAACGGCAGGAAGAGATGAGATGTGGAGGCGCCTTTGGGACTTGGAGTTGCCCTGGATGGTGCTTCAGGGGCAATCACCAGACATTGTAAATCCTCCCAGGGCTCACTGGATGGAATGGGGGAGAGTGTGGGCCATGATGTGGACCAATGACCATGAGGTGCAGAGATACTCAGAGATGTACTTACCAAATGCAATGGATGTGTCATGATGATGGGAGTGAGTGTTGCTGGGGGGGGGAGGGGTGCAGTGGGGGTGGTGGGGTTGAATGGGACCTCATATTTTTTTAATGTAATATTTTTAAAAAACCAATAAAAAAATAATAAAAATTCGTGCTCTTAAAATAAATAAATAAATAAAAGTATGCTAATGCCTGTATAGATGTATAAGAATTTAAAGTAACCTAAGAAATGCCCACTCATTATGTATTGTTGAAAATTGTGTCCTTTTCATTGATACATTCTTAAAATTTGTTTGATTTCTAAATGCATCGTATTCTTGAAAATTATTATTGATTTAAGTATTTTCTTGGTTAATGATTTAATAGGCTTTGCTCTCATAATTCAGTAAAAGAAATAGTCCGGGACAGAAAACACATGATTACTATATTTTAGTAGAGACTTACATGATTCTACTGATGGTTTCCTAAGATGTTTTCTAGGAAATGGAATTTAGAATATTTGGATCCAAATTTAAAATTCTGGCCTCTCAGGGAAAGCCACCGATAGAGTTTATTATGACTAAATAAATAAATAAATTCCACAACTGAGCAAGCCAATCTCTTTCTTCTGAAATTGAAATTTCATTTTTAAAAGATTCTTAGATTACATAAATGGTGCATAAATAATGTAGGGAATTCCCATATGCCCCACTCCCAAACCCTACAACACTTTCTCCCACATTAACAACATCATTCATTAGTATGGTATATTTGTTACAATTAATGAACATGTATTGGAGCATTGCCACTAAGTATGGAGTATCATTTACATTATAGCTTAAAAACTCTCCTGCACAATTTTGTAAGTCATGACAAGATATAAAATGGCCTGCATCTGTCATTGCAAAATCATTCGGAACAATTTTAATGTCCTGAAAATGCCCCATTACATCTATTTTCCCCTCTCTTTTCCCTCAGAACCTCCAGGGGCCACTGCCTTGACATCACTGATAGAAGTTCTTCCATTGCTAGAATAAATATAAGTCTATAGTAAAGTAACAGTAAGTCTACTCTAGGCCTTCATTCATTCCCCAGTCATGAGAATTCTGGGATGGTGATGTCCACTCCACCTGTAATTGAGAGAGGGTTTAAGCCCCATGGGGTAGGTGGATAGGACTATCTTACTTGCAGTTGTAGACTCAGTTTCTTGGGAAGGTCGTTGTCCATCAACATTTCCCTGCTAGTTGTCCTGGATGAGTCCAGTGAACTGGAGAGTAGGTGATGCAACTCTGTTAAGATTCAGGGCCAAACTGACACATGGAAACCCAAATATTTAAATCTCTTGAAAATACACCTGTGAACTCTAGTACTAACTACAGTTTCAAATATATGGGGCAGAAGCCTGATGTGTCGGGAAACCATGACTCAGTCAAAAACTGTCATGCTGAGAAGCATAAATTCCAAAGTAGGGTCCACTGAAAGGGTGCCAAATTCCTGAGCTGTCAGCCCTGCCTATAGTGTCTGGAAGTCTCTGGAACCCTCAGGACCCTACCATTTGAGGCAATATTTACTGTGTCCGTCAATGAAATACTGATGAGTTGTGCTTAAGTTTAACCTCAGGAATGTCCTCCCGACTCACTTTGAAGACTCTTCACCATATAAATTCATCTTTAGCCTTTCCTGCTTTTATTCAAGGTCTTTTTCAGTTGACTTATTAGTTGGTGGTTGATAGTAACCCCTCAGTACAGTAAGGCTCATCCCTGGGACTCATGTCCCAAGCTGGGAGGAAGGTAATGCATATATATGCTAAGTTTGGCTTAAAGAGAGGGCATATTTGAGCAACTAGGAGGCTCCCAAGATGCAATTCTTAGGCACCCTATAATATTAGGCTGTTTCAATTTCAAGAGAAAAGATTCATAAGCACAGCCATCAATATCAAGGGCCCTTCAGTGATCCATCCTCCTTCACAAGTCCCTGCCCCCAATAGTCATGAGATTCTTGCTGTCCCATTAGAGAATGTGGCAGAACTCCCAAGGATGGGAATTGGATATTGTTTTGCTTACTGTATGGATCCCCCTCACAATGACACTGCCCTAAGAACACTTGAGCTCATTATATGCTTTATAGGTATGCCCCAGGTGAACCTCCTCCCATGCATTCCCCATCATTGATATCATGCACCAATGATCCTCACTGGTCAAAGTTGTAACCCTTATAATCCATCTTGAGTTCATTTTTGTATAAGGTGTGAAATGGTGTTCTTCTCTCATTCCTTGGGCCATGGATATCAAGTTCTCCAAGCACCATTTGTTAAAGAGGCCATTTTCTCCCAGTTCAGTGAGCTTGGTGGCCTTGCTAAATAATAATAGACTGTATATGTGAGGATGTATATCTGAACTCCCAGCTCAGTTCCATTGGTCAGTATGTCTATCCTTGTGCCAACACCAAGCAGTTATGACCACTGTAGCTTTGTAGTATGTTTTAAATACAGGCAGTGTGGGTGGCGGACTTGGACCAGTGGTTAGGGCATCTGTCTACCACATGGGAGGTCCACGGTTCAATCCCCAGGCCTCCTTGACCTGTGTGGAGCTGGCCCATGCGCAGTGCTGATGTGCACAAGGAGTGCCATGCCACGCAGGGGTGTCCCACACGTAGGGGAGCCCCACGCGCAAGGTGTACTCTCCTTAAGGAGAGCCGCCCAGCACGAAAGAAAGTGCAACCTACCCAGGAATGGAGAAGTACACATGGAGAGCTGACACAACAAGATGATGCAACAAAAAGAAACACAGATTCCTGTGCTGCTGAGAACAACAGAAGAGGACAAAGAAGATGCAGCAAATAGACACAGAGAACAGACAACAGGGGTGGGGGGGGGGAAGGGGAGAGAAATAAATAAGTAAATAAATAAATAAATAAATAAATAAATAAATAAAGACAGCCAGCATGATTCCTCTGATTTCACTTTTCTTTTTCAATATGTCTTTGGTTATTTGGGTTCCGTTGCCCTTCCAAAGAAATTTCATAGTTAGCTTTTCCAATTCAGTAAAAACTACTGTAATAATTTTATTGAGATTGCATTAAATCTCCAGATGAATTTAGGTGAGATAAACATCTTAATGAAATTTAGTCTTCCTATCTAAGAGGGAATATTCTTCCATTTATTTAGGTATTCTCTGATTTCTTTTAACAGTGTTGTGTAGTTTTCTGTGTACTAGTCCTTTACAAACTTAATTAAATTTATTCCTAGGTATTTGTTTCTTTTAGTTGCTATTTTTTTTTTCTATTGAATTTTTTTTTTATTTTTTTACTTTTTATTTTTTATTGACTTTGTAATAATATTACATTAAAAATATATATGTGAGGTCCCATTCAACCCCACCCCCCCACCCCCCCTCTCCCCACCCCCCAACAACACTCGTTCCCATCATCCTGACACATCCATTGGATTTGGTAAGTACATCTTTGGGCACCTCTGCACCTCATATACATTGGTTCACATCATGGCCCATTCTTTTAGTTGCTATTGTAAATGGGATTTTTCTCTTTATTTCCACCTCAGATTGCTCATTATTTTTGTAGAGTTGTTACTGATTTTTGCACATTATTCTTATAATCTTCCACATTAATGAAGTTATTTATAACCTCTAGAAGCTTTGTTATAGATTTCTTAGGGCATTAAGGCATAGGATCATGTCATCTGCAAATAGTGAAAGTTTCACTTCTTCCTTTTCAATTTGGATGAATTTTATATCTGTTTCTTGCCTAAGTGCTTGAGCAAGTTCATCTAACACAATGTCAAATAAGAGCAGGGACGGTAGGCGGACTTGTCTTGTTCCAGATCTTAGAGGGAATGATTTAGGATTTCACCATCGAATGTGATGTTAACTGTAGGTTTTTCATATATATCCTTTATCATGTTGAGGAAGTTGCCTTCTATTCTTATCTTTTGAAGCATTTTTGTCAGGAAAGGATGCTGTTGTGTTGAATGCTTTTTCTGCATCTATACAGATTATCATATGATTTTTTCTTTTGATATGTTTATGTGGTGTATTACATTGATTGATTTTCTTATGTATAATCATTGTTACATACCCTGAATGAAACCCACTTGTTGATGGTGTAAAATTCGTTTAATGTGTTGTTGAATATGATTAGCAAGTATTTTGTTGAGGATATTGGCATTTAGCTTCATTAGGGAGATTGGTCTATAGTTTTCCTTTCTCATGGCATCTTTGTTTGTCTTTGGCATTAAGGTGATGTTGACTTCATAGAATCAGTCAGGCAATATTCTTTCCACTTTTATTATTTGGAAATGTTTAAGGAGGAATGTTGTTAGTACTATCCGGAATATTTGGTTGAATTCATCTATGAAGTCATCTGGTCCTGAGATCCAATTAGGTGTTAGGTTTTTTAGTGACTAATTCAATCTCCTTACTAGTGATTGGTCTGATGGGTTCATCAATTTCTTCTTTCATCATAGTAGGTTGCTCGTATGTTTCTAGAAATTTGTCCATTTCCTGTAAATTATCCATCTTGTTTGGCATGCACTCTTTCAAATTATCCTCTTATGATACTCTTTATTACTGTGGGGTCAGTGATTATATCCACTTCCTCATTTCTTATTATACATGTTTATTTTTCTCTATTTTTTTCCTTTGTTAGTGTAGCTAAGGATTTGTCAATTTCATTAATCTTCTCAAAGAACTAACTTTTGGTTTTCTTTATTTTATTTAGAGCCTTCTTATATTCAATTTCATTTAGCTCTGCTGTAATCTTTGTCATCTCCTTCTTTCTACTTTCTTTGGGGTTACTTTGTTTTTATTTTTTAATTCCACTAGGTGTGCAATTAGGGCATTGATTTTAGGTCTTTCTTCTTTTGTTTGTTTATCTCCCCCTTCCTTGTGGCTTGCTTGCTGTCTGCTAGCTGTGTTCATTCAATGTAATTTTTTCTGTATGTCTGTATTTATTTTCATTTATTTCCCCCCTTGCAGCTTGCTTGTTATCTGCTCTATATGTCCATTCACTATGTCCTCTTCTGTGTTTTTTTCACTTGTCTCCTTTTTTGTTGCAGCACTTTGCTGAGTCAGCTTTCCAAGGTGCTTGCTGGCCAGCAGCACTCTGTGGCACTTGCGTGCTAGGCGGCACTCTATGGTGCTTGTGGGCTGGGCAACACTCCCCGGCAATTGCAGGACAGCAGCTCTCCATGGCGTGTGCGTAAGCCTGCCTTCACAAGGAAGCCCCAGGACCCGAACCCAGAGCCTCCCATATGGTAGACGGGAGCCCAATTGATTGAGCCACATCTGCTTCCCTCTTCTTTTTTAATACAGGCATTTATGGCTATAAATTTCCCTTTCAGCACTGCTTTTGCTGCATCATATAGGTTTTTTTTTTTAATTTATTGAAGTATATCACTCATACTTAAACACACATAAGCAATAAGTGTATAGTAATAGTTGTGAACTTACAAAACAAACATATGCAGCATCATACAGGACTCTCATAACTCACTCTACTACCAAAATCTTGCAATGTTGTTACACATTTTAAACTAATGATTAAAGAGCATTGTCAATTCATACAAGACTGCCCTAACACATTAGGAGCCACCAATTCTCTTGGGAGACACAATTCCCTCTGTTTGAGAGCATCAGGCCTCCCCAGGATGTGGGTACAATTTCACACTCATCGTATGGGTCTCCACTCAATAACAATACACACTATGACAAGATGAGCAGTCACACACTCCATCTGTACCAGATGCCTCCTCTTAAGCACCTTAAGCAGGTAGCCATTCCTTATTACATTTTCTAAAGAGTTTTCTCAACATTATAGTTTCAACCACATACCTGACAATCTCCTATGTTCAACTGTTTCCGCCAGCCCTCTCCCCAATTACTTGGGCCATGTGAGCCATCCTCCCAACCCTAGGCCCCCTCAAGCCCACAAAACCCCACCAAAAGGTATCCCTATGCCCCCATCTTATCCATTCCCTCTACAAATACTTCCAGCTTATCATACATTTCACCCATGTAGGCATCAGCTCACAAACTTCCTCTGCACCCCCCTCCCCATTTCCTTTAAGCCTATCATCCAGTCTCTACTTATCTGAGAGAGCTCGGTTTACTTATTTCATATCAGAGAGGTAATGTAATATTTGTCCTTCAATGCCTGGCTTGCCTCACTCGACATAAGGACCTGGGCCCCAAACCTCAGCAGAGTTGCAACTCCTACTCTCTGGTTCATTGGGCTTACCCAGGTCAGCTAACAGGAAGGTGAAGATGGTCAACCACCACACCAGGGAACCTAGACTGCCTACAACTCCAAGCAGAAGAATCACATCTATCAATCATGTGGGATCTAAGTCCCCTCTCGATATAGAGGTGGAGCTGACATCACCAACCCAGGGTCTACGGAATGGAGGAATAAAATATGCATTAGAGTGGACTTACTGGTATTCTACTATAGAAATATTGTAACTAGTAATAGAAGAAAATGTAGCATTGACCACAAGAAAGTGGCTTTGGTAGTTGCTGAGGGCAGGAATAGGGAAGTAGAGACGAGATATGGTGGCATTTTTGGAACTTGGAGTTGTCCTAAATAATATTGCAGGGACAGAAGCAGGATATCTTTTTAAAGATTTATTTATTTCTTTCTTTCTTTCTCTCCCCTTCTCCTCCCCACCCCAGTTGTCTGTTCTTTGTCTCTTTGCTGCGTGTTCTTTGTCTGCTTCTGTTGTCAGTGGCACGGGAATCTGTGTTTCTTTTTGTTGCGTCAGCTTGTCATCTCAGCTCTCCGTGTGTGCGGCACCATTCTTGGGCAGGCTGAACTTTCTTTCGTGCTGGACTGCTCTCCTTACAGGGCACACTCCTTGCACGTGGGGCTCCCCTACGCGGGGGACACCCCTGCGTGGCACGGCACTCCTTGAGTGCATCAGCACTGTACATGGGCCAGCTCCACACGGGTCAAGGAAGCCCGGGGTTTGAACTGCGGACCTCCTATGTGGTAGGCAGAAGCCTTAACCACTGGGTCAAGTCTGCTTCCCAGATGCTGGATATTATATACCTGCCACAAACCACTGAATGTACTGGGGGATCCTGTAAATTACAATTAAACTATAATCCATGCAGTGCAGCAGTGCTCCAAAATGTATTCAGCAAATGTGATGAATGGGCCACAATAATGAAAGAGGTTGTTGAAGTGAGAGGAGTGTGGGTGGGTGGGAAATGGGATATATGGGAACCTCTTATATTTTTTAATGTAATAATTTTGTGATTTATATATCTCTTAAAAAAGACAATTTATTATTCAAAGTAAAGAAAGAAAGAAAGAAAAGGCCAAAAAATATATAACAAAGTAAAAATAAATGAATGCGGTTGAAAAAATAAAAAAAATAAAGAGCATTGTCAAAATATTTTTAACTTTCCCTCATTTTTGAATGCCAGTTTTGCTGGATAGAGAATACTTGGGTGGAAGTTTTGTTTTTTGTTTTGTTTTGTTTTGTTTTGTTTTTTAACAACTTATCTATGACATACCACTGCTTTCTTGCTTTCATGGTTTCCAATGAGAAATCAGCATATAATCTTATTGAGCTTCTGTTGTATGTGATGGATCTTTTTTCTCTTGCTGTTTTTAGTATTCTCTCTTCTTCTTAACATTGGATGATTTAGCAAGTATATGCCTTTGGGTAGGCTTGTTAGGATTTATAATGTTTGGGTGCACTGTGCTTCCTGGACTTGTACATCCATGTCCCTCAATAGAGTTGGAAAATTTTCAGCCATTATTTCCTCCAACAAGCTTTCTGTCCCCTCACCCTTCTCTTCTAACTCAGGGGTGCTTATACTGCATATATTTTGTGTTCTTGTTCATGTCCCTATGTCCCTGTGAGATTGTTCTATCATTTTATCTATCTGTTCCACTGTCTGTCTGATTTCAAACAGATGTGCTATCTTCCACAATGCTAATTCTTTATTCTGCTTGTTCAAATCTTCTGTTACATGCTTCCAGTGTTGTTTTATATCTTGCATTTTACCATTCATACCTGTATTAGTCAGGGTTCTCTAGGGAAACAGAACCAAAGTGAGATATCTGTCAATAGCATATGATTTTTTAAGAGTCTCTGATGTTACTGTGGGGATGAACATGTCCAGGCTCCACAGGCAGGTTGCAACCAGGGCCTCCAATGAATGTCCATTGAAGGTTCTTGATCAGTTCTGGAATATGTTGGCTGTCCAAAAACGAGCTGGGAAATTCTCACTCAATACTGGAATCACTTCTCCTTTTAAGGCATTCAACTGATTGGGTAAAGCATCACTCACTTCTAATGGCAATCTCACTGATTGATGTAACTGCAATGAGCTATCTATGATTTACCACTGTGGTAGAGTCAATAGTGAGTAAAGTCCATAAATACCCTTGTATTACAGTTAGCACAGTGCTTGATTGACCAAACGACTGGGCACAATTACCTGACTAAGTTGACACAATAGCCTAACCATCACAGTCCACCCCTTGCCAACTCAGAACCATACGCATTACCTTAAGCCATAATTGGTCTCTAAGTAAAAACAAAAACAGACACCTAACAATGTTCAACTCTCCTGCATACAACTGGAAATGCATTAATTCTATACAAAATAGGGTGCAAGTTCTTGGGTAATATTCACTCTCAAACTTGACTTCCTCAAATATTATGATTTCAAACTGATGCAACTTGTTATGTGATAAGAGAAAAGTTTTGGGAAGAGGACAAAGAATTTTGTTTGGTGTATATATGCATTCATCATCATAATGAAACAAGGAAGAAAGATTCATGACCATTATACTCCTCTTTTCTGTAACTGGTCATGTGGTCAAAGTTCATATTTATCACTACCTTATTCCACTGCCCATTCCATGCTTCCATTAACCTTAGCAAACACTTCAGCTGGCCATGGTTCTTTTACTGCTTGAGTGACAAAAACTTTCATTCCTGAAGATTCTGGGCCATTGTTAGACCTGCTTGGATTGGGTTGTTGCAATTTTCCATTGACTTTAATCATAGTACATGGTAGCACTAAGAGAAGCCCTAGAGGATCTCCTGTATTCAAAACAAACTCTTATTTACCCCCATTATGAACATGAAGTCCTATTTCCCCTTGATAGGATTAATCACCCCAGCCAGTACAGTAATTCCCTTCTTTGACTGGTGATTCAGAGGTAAGAGGAGCCCAAAGTGGCCAGGTTGCAGTATTAACTTCCAGTTCAATGGAATCATTGTTATGTTCCCTGGTGAAAGCATTCCACCTTTTGGGACTAAAACCTGTAGACCAGTCGAGGTTGAGATTGCAGGGAAAGGAAGCAAAAATTTTCCTAGTGGGTCACTAGGGGCAATAATGAGTGGTGCCTGTCCCTTTACACCCCTTGATTCTTGTACATATGGATCTTGGTTACAGAAGAAGCAGCACCAGAGAGTGGATGCTGATGTAGAGCATACACAGCCTCCTGGAGAGCATAGCCCGAGCCTTGCAAGGTATTGCCACCTAGTTGGCACCATAATTGAGTCTTAAAAAGGTCATTCCACCATTCCATCAATCCAGCTGCTTTAGGGAGATGGGGAACAGGGTAAAACCAGTGAATTACATGTGCATGTGCACATTCCTGCACTTCATTTGCTGTGAAATGTGTTCCTTGATTGGAAGCAATGCTGTTTATAATGGCATCGCAGGAGATAAGACATTTGATAAGGCCACAGATGGTAATTTTGGAAGAAGCGTTGCATGCAGGAAATGCAAACCCATATCCAGAGTATGTGTCTGTTCCAGTTATTAAACACATACTCTAGATCACTGCCCCTTCCATGGTGGAAGTGGTCCAATGTAGCCAACCTGCCACCAGGTAGCAGACTGGTCACCTCGAAGAATGGTGCCATATCAGGGGATGAGTGTGGGTCTCTGCAGGTGGCAGATTGGACACTCAAACGTGACTGTAGGGAAGTAGACTTGGCCCAATGGATAGGGCATCTGCCTACCCTATGAGAGGTCCATGGTTCAAACCCCTGGCCTCCTTGACCCGTGTGGAGCTGGCCCATGTGCAGTGCTGAGGCACACAAGGAGTGCCCTGCCATGCAGGGGTGTCCCCCAAGTAGGGGAGCCCCACATGCAAGGAGTGTGCCCTGTAAGAAGAGCCACCTGGCATGAAAGAAAGTGCAGCCTGCCCAAGAATGGCACCACACAAACAGAGAACTGACCCAACAAGATGATGCAACAAAAAGAAACAGATTCCTGGTGCTACTGATAAGGATAGAAGTGGTCACAGAAGAACACACAGCAAATGGACAAAGAGAGCAGACAACTGGGGTGGGGGGAGGGGAGAGAAATGTTTAAAAAATAAAATAAATTAAAAAAAAAAAACAGAAGCTGTAGCCTAGTCAACCTTGATAAGGGGAAGTCAATGTTGCTGAGCCCATGCATCACCTCCATCTCTACCTCCTCGCCCACTTTGCTCATAAGCACATTGGGCAATGACAAGAGTGGCTGGGGAAAGACGTTGAGCATTAGCCATAGAACAGGTCATCTTATCCACTTGTTTATTAAAATCTTCCTCTGTTGATGTCACCCTTTGATGAGCATTCACATAGGACACAAGTATTTTCATGTTTTTGCCACTTGAAAAGGTCTATCCACATACCTGTTCTCCAGACCTCTTTGTCACCAATTTTCCAATCATGTTCCTTCCAATTCCATGACCATCCATCTAAACCATTGGCAGCAGCCCGTGAATCAGGGTACAAATGCACCTCTGGCCAATTCTTCTTCCAAGCAAAATGAACAAAAAGGTGCCTTGCTCGAAGTTCTGCCCACTGTGAGGATTTGCCCATACCACTGTCCTTCAGGGATGTCCCAAAAAGGGGCTGCAATGCTACAGCTGTCTATTTTTGGGTGGTACAGGCATATCATGCAGAACCAGCTATAAACCAGGCCTGAGTTTTCTCTTCCTCAGTGAAATGATTGTAAGGGACTCCCCAAGAGCCAAAGCTTTGGGCTGGGAAAGAGAAGGTAACATGGCAGGGGTGGTGACCATGAGCATTTGGGCCACTTATCATGTAACTTACTTGTGTCTTCAGGACCTGCTCCAGCCCTGTCTTTACTTTTGAGTGTTCTTGTGCATGGCCAACTTTATGGCTTGATGGATCAGATGATACCCAGCTCAGGATAGGCAACTGAGGTCTCATGGTGCCTTGATGGCCCATGGTTAAGTGTTCAGTCTCTACTAATGTTGAGCAGCTGGCCAAAAGCAGTTTCTCAAAAGGGGAATAGTTACCTGCAGAGGATGGCAGCACTATGCTCCAAAATGCTAAGGGTCTGCATTGTGATTCTCCAACAGGGGTTTGTCAAAGGCTCAACATAACCTTTCTCTTTGCCAAAGAAACTTCCAGCACCATTGGATCTGCTGGATCATATGGCCATAGTGGTAGTGCAGCTTGCACAACAGACTGGACCTGATGCAGAACCTTTTCATGTTCTGGTCCCCAATCAAAACTAGCAGCTTTTCTGGTCACCCAGTAAATGCACCAGTAGCACACCCAAATGAGGAATATGCTCTCTCCAAAATCCAAAGAGACTAAATAAGTGTTGTGCCTCTTTTTTTGACACAGGAGGGGTGAGATGCAACAGCTTGTCCTCCCCCTTAGAAGGGATATCTCAACCTGACCCACACTACTGGACATTTAGAAATTTCACTGATGGGGAAGGACCTTGTATTTTAGTTGTATTTGCCTTCTATCCCCTCTCATGCAACTGCCTTATTAATAAGTCTAGAGTATTTGCTACTTCTTGCTCACTAGGTCCTATCAACATGATATCATCAATATAATGGACCAGTGTAATGTCTTGTGGGAGGGAGAGACAATCAAGATCTCTTTGGACATTATTATGGCATAGGGCTGGTTAGTTGATATAAACCTGAGGCAGGACAGTGAAGGTAAACTGCTGGCCTTGCCAGCTGAAAGCAAACTACTTCTAGTGGTCCTTACTAATAGAAATTGTGAAAAATGCACTCACGAAATCAGCAGTTGCCTACCAGGTACCAGGGGACTTGTTGATTTTTTCAAGCAATGATACCACATCTGGGACAACAGCTACAATTGGATTCAACACTTGGCTAAGTTTATGATAATCTACTGTCATCCTCCAAGATCCATCTGTTTTCTGTACCGGCTAAATAGGAGAGTTGAATAGGGATGTGGTGGGAATCACCACCCCGGCATCCTTCAAATCCTTGATGGTGGCATTAATTTCTAGAATCCCTCCAGGAATCTGGTATTGCCTTTGGTTTGCTATTTTGTTAGGTAGAGGCAGTTCTAGTGGCTTCCACTTGGCCCAACTTTATATTCCTTCCCACATTATTCCATATCCTTAGTAACCATTGCCACACATATTCTCCTGATTTCTGTCTATATAATTTAGAAAACGTATGCAGTTCTGAGTATACCTTACTTCCTCATGGGTTACACTTTGTGGTTCACATTTGGGGGCTTGTTGTGATTTTAGTCAAGAATAGTCTTAAAGACAAGAGAGGAGGTGGGGGTGCATAAGGAGAAGTACTCAGGATACTTGAATCTCTGGACTGGCTATATGCCAGCTGGGCCCTGAGCCTCAGCAGAGTTGCAACTCCTACTCTCTGGTTCATTGGGCTTACCCAGGTCAGCTAACAGGGAGGTGACGATGGTCAACAACCACACCAGGGAAACCAGAGTGCATACAACTCCAAGCAGGAGAATCACATCCATCAACCATGTGGGATCTAAGCCCTCTCTCAACATAGAGTTGGAGTGAACATCACCATCCCAGGGTGGAGGAATAAAATATGGATTAGAGTGGACTTACTGGTATTCTACTATAAAAATATTGTGACTATTAATGGAAGAAACTATAGAATTGACCTGGAGAAAGTGGCCATGGTAGTTGCTGAGGGCAGGGAGGGGGAAGAAGAGATGTGATATGGTGGCATTTTTGGGACTTGGAGTTGTCCTAAATGAAATTGCTGGGACAGATGCTGGACATTATATATCCTGCCATAACCCACTGAATGTCCTGGGGGAGCCTGTAAACTACAGTATAAACTGAATGTCCTGGGGAAGCCTGTAAACTACAATATAAATGCAGTGCAGCAATGCTCCAAAATGTATTCACCAAATGCAATGAATGTACCACAAGGACGAAAGAGGTTGTTGATGTGGGAGGAGTGAGGTGAGTGGGGTGTGAGGTATGTGGGAAACTCTTATATTTTTTAACATAATATTTTTTGTGGTCTATGTATCTTCAAAATACAATAAAAATAAATGGTTAAAAAAATGCCTTGCAAGCTACTGACTTCAGGGCATTCCCTTGCATTTTCTTCTGAGGTGACAGAATTAATCTCTTCAGGCAGCGTTTAGACAGTTTCCTCAGGGAAGACTGGAGGCTTGGCAGTGCATGGCTGCTATGTGTCTCATGGCAGGGAGGAAGTCCAGAGTCCCTGAGGCAGTCTGGAAGCTGAGATGGGCAGGTTTCAGTTTGGCTGGTACCCACCTCAGGGCTGGCAGGTATTTCAGACTCCCTGCTGCAGGCTGGAGGCTGGATGATGAAACAAGTTTGACAATGTGTGGTCTGGATAGGACAGGTCTTCACAGGCTTATCTGATAAAGTCTCAGCAGAATTCAGGGTTACAGTGTGTCCTCCAATGTTATCATCTTCGTGTATGTCTCCATCCCCAAAGTCTCTGGATTCCACTCTTTTCCAATCAATGCTTTCACTTTAACTGCAGAAACATTGTAGGGTTGAGATTTTAGTTTCCTTTGTAACTCCACTACTCATACAATAAGAGTCTGATTTGGATTCTCAGATATTTTGAGCCTGTGGCTACAGAAGACGAAATTTTCCTTCAGAGCACACGCAGAAACTTTTGCATCATTCATGTGACATTTAATTTTCAAATCTGAGGCCTTTAACTCCTCTTCCTTTTATAACAGTATGCAGAGTATCTTGGAGAAGCCAGCCAACAAACATCATTATACTGTTTGACTCCACAAAACTCTGTTAAGGTGTTGAAAACATT
Source organism: Dasypus novemcinctus (assembly GCF_030445035.2). NCBI lineage: Eukaryota > Metazoa > Chordata > Mammalia > Cingulata > Dasypodidae > Dasypus > Dasypus novemcinctus. The sequence continues at coordinate 138,680,901 of NC_080704.1, read as the reverse complement.
CTCACCCAGATCCTTGCTTCTTATAAGCATGGAAGTAGGGGAATTCAGTGATGATATTTTGTGTATCTCGATTGCCAACTCAAGTCATGGACTGTTAGCAGCCTCTTTGTTATTAGAAAGAGTGTCGTGGGAAACGGACTTTGGCCCAGTGGTTAGGGTGTCCGTCTACCACATGGGAGGTCCGCGGTTCAAGGCCCGGGCCTCCTTGACCCGTGTGGAGCTGGCCCATGCGCAGTGCTGATGCGCGCAAGGAGTGCTGTGCTACACAGGGGTGTCCCCCGTGTAGGGGAGCCCCACGCGCAAGGAGTGCACCCATAAGGAGAGCCGCCCAGCGCGAAGGAGGGAGCAGCCTGCTGAGGAATGGCGCCGCCCACACTTCCCATGCTGCTGACTGACAACAGAAGTGGACAGAGAAACAAGACACAGCAAAAAGACACAGAAAACAGACAACCGGGGGAGGGGAGGGAAATTAAATAAATAAAAATAAATCTTTAAAAAAAAAAAAAGAGTGTCGTCAATACCCTTGAGTCCAATTATAGTAGTGAAGCAATTGCAAAACTCCCGGGATCACCCCGAGACACCTCATAGTTAAGACTTTGCTCCTCAAGAACCACCCGTGGTACCAAGCTGTATTAGTCAGGGTTCTCTAGAGGAACAGAATCAACAAGAAATATCTGTCAATATTATGTGATTTAGTAAGAGTCTCTGATGTGACTGTGGGGATACACAATTCCAGGTTCCACAGGCAAGCTGCAACCAGGGGCTCCAATAAAAGTTCAATGAAGGTTGTTGATGAGTTCTGGAAGACATTAGTTGTCCAAAAATGAGCTTGGAAATTCTTACTCAATCCTGGAATCACTTCCCCTTTTAATGCATTTAACTGATTGAATAAAGCATCACTCATTACTGATGGTAATTTCCATGATTGATATACTTGTAATCAGCTATCTAAGATTTACCCCTGTAGTAAAGTCAATGGTGATTAAAGTACATAAATGTCCTTATATTACAGTTAACCCAGTGCTTGCTTGACCAAACAACTGGGTACAATTACCTGGCCAGGTTGGCACAATAGGTTAACAATCACAATCACCATCATACCTGTTATCTTTTTATGTATCTTTACAATTTCTTAGGTAGGATCTCCCAGTGTATTCATAATATCTTCAATGTGTTCCTTCACTTCATTGAATTGATTCATGATATTTGTTTGGACATTTCTGATTAGTTGTTCTATGTTCTGCATCTCCTCCTTTTTAGTTTGTTCATTAGATTAAGCTAAGTCTTCCTATTTCTTATTATGGCTTGTAAGTTTTTGTTGACCTCTAGACTTCCATTTACCTTGATTGGTTTATTTAGTTTGCTTAGCTTCTTTTTCTATGTAATTTTATTTTGTTGTCGTTTTTGCACATGTTGTAAGGTTTCACTTTGACCCTTTATTCCTCTTTTTGTATTTTCTCACTGTTGTCTATGTCCTCTTGAAAAAAAATTAGAACCAGAGAGAAGTAAAGAGATTAGAAGAGAAAAAGAATAATGGTAATAATAATAAAAAAAATTTTAGAAAAGAAGCCATACAAGACCTAAGATATTTAATAATTAACATGAATAAAAAATAATAAGATGTAGAGAGTAATAAGAATAAAAATGTGGAATTGAAAAAATGAAACAAGAAACAAAATAGAGTAAAATATATGGAATGAATTCAAAGTCTGGAATGATTAGAAGAGAGGAATAGAAAAGAATAGGAAAAAGAAAGAAAGTAAACAGAGAAAAAAGAATGAGAGAAAGAAATTTAAATTAAAAAATTGAAGACCAAACAAAAAGAGGTGTAATGAAAGAAAAACTACAGAAAGAAAATGAAGTAAATAAAAGAATAACGTAAGTAGAAAAAATGGTAAAAAAAAAAAAGGTGAAACAGATAAAAAGGAAACACAACAAGAAACGATATAGCAGTAACAACAACAAAAAAACAACCAAGGTAAAACATTTTTCCCTCTTAGGCCCCGTAGGAGCTTCTCAGGCTGCTGGTGTTCATTATCCAATCACCTTGCAGCCTCCCTTCCATATGTAGTGTACCATGTTTTTGAAAGTAAAATAAGGAGAAGGGAAAAAAAGGACCTTTAAAAAAATAAAGCCTAAGAATGACTACACTTTCCCTATCATAAGGTATCTGAAGGATCCCTTGATAATCTGGTGGATCACTCTTGATCACTTCTCTAAGGAGATTTGGGAATCTAAACAAGGACCTTGTTTATGCATGGTGGGAATTCCTCCACTGAGCTACATTGTCTCCTTAAGTTAATTAGATTTCAGAAATCTATCTGCCTCTTTTCCCCCAGCATTTTAAAATTCTAGTTTGCTAGAGTCTGCTGATTAGGCACCTATCTCCACCTCCTCTCTAATCTGCTTCATCTCTTTCCCCAAGTGGCTGGGCATGACAGCCTGCATGAGTAGATCCCTCCTCCCAGTTAAGTCAGGGTCCCATCTGATATCCAAAGGGGGCTAAGCTGGCCAAGCACACTGCAAATAAACAATTGTCCACCCTCTGTGAGATCCATCTTCCTCCCAGGGAATGGCCCCCCAAGTTCATTGGCAGCATCAAGTCAGGGACTCCACCAAGGCTACTTGCCCTGAAGGTGGGTTATATGTGATATTTGCAACCACAGGGGTGAACAACTCATGGTTCTCCTTTGGCTTCTTTATCTTTCCTGTACCCTCCTAGATAACTCAGAGCACCTTCCCATTCTATATGTATCCAAATTATCTCCTTTAGATAGGTCCCTGCCTTTTCTGTTAATATTGTGAGGAGGTCAGACTCTGCTTACCTACTTCAGCACCATTTTCCCAGAAGTCCTGAAACTTCATTCTAACTGCTAGACACAGACCTGGTAAAAATGTAATAGCACACCAGCATTTCTCATTCAGAATGAGTAATAAAAAATTAAACAAGCTCTCTATCTTCTAGGTATTGCAATGTAAAGAAAAATTATAACTAAGTACTAAATAATAAAGCCTGTAAACCTAATTTTTAAATTCATAAGTTAGAATGAAATGTACATTAGAGATTATTTTAGTCAATGGGAAACACAATGTTCAAGGTTTATCTATGCAAACTTTAAATTTCTTTCAGTCATGGGTCAACGTTTTGTATGTGATAAAATATCAAATTCATGTCCATCTCAACAAAATGGTTATAGTACTGTCACTTGCTAATTTAGCCAGAATTATATTATTGTTGATAGTTTCAGCTAATGACTGTCCTAAGCAAAAAATCTTGCTTCTGTTTAACCTGCTATACTAAAGGTTTAAAATGTCTTTTAAAAGGGCTTCTGCATTAATTATACCATCAGAATATAAAGGGGTAAATAATGAATGTGTTTACTGAGTCAGGATACAGGATATAAAATACTTAAATAGTGAACTGTACTTCCATAGAATCATAAAACAAACAAAATAGATGATTTTCCAATTGTTCTACCCTAATTGCAGTTGTTGCCTAAGGTTCATTAAATTTAAGAAAAGGTCTTGAATTTAGAAATAGCATATAGTTACTATAGAAAATTTAAAAACAGAAAAGTGTATGCAAGTAGATCCCACTTTGTATTTCCCCATATTGCATACTTTATGCATTTTTCTGTGTGTTTCGGAAATCTTTTTAAACCATCATTTTCAGAGTTCCCTTTTAAAGGTAACATATAATGATTGACTAAGTAAAGTGTTATACTTAGAAACATATTAGGCATACTCAAAACTAAATATACTGCATCAAGGAAGAATACCTGTAACCAGAGACTGTTATCTGTTGTTTTTTAGACAATACTGAATTTTAAAAACAAGTATCCTTTTTAGTGTTGCTCATTTATTTGAATTCTCACTCATGGAAATGAATGTGTGTTTGTAAATAAATTTTTCTGAAACATATATCTAAAGTATGTCATTAATACTTCCTCAGTAATATTTTACCTGCAGTGGCAGTGGCAGTATACTTTATTCTGGCTCTCCCCTAATTGATCATTAAACTTCAAACTAAATTTTTGTGAATATATAATAATTCAAGTACTTAGCCCCATCATTTCAAACCACTTAAACTAAGTCTTCCTAATTAAGGTCCAGTTATTTGGTTTTATTTGTGGCTGTATCTATTCTGACATATTTCCAAACCAGAACCAAGAGCGCATACAATTGCAAGCAGGAGAATTGCATCCATTATCCACGTGGGATCTAAGCCCCTTCTTGATAGAGAGGTGGAGTGGACTTCACCATACCAAGGTCCACAGGATAGAGGAATAAAATACGGATTAGAGTGGACTTACTGATATTCTACTATGGAACTACTGTGATTAATAATGGAAGAAATTGTAGCATTAATGTGGAGAAAGTGGCCATGGTAGTAGCTGGGACAGAGAGAGGGAAGAAGAGATGTGATATGAGGGCATTTTGGGGACTTGGAGTTGTCCTAAATGATATTGCAGGGACAGATTCTGGACATTATATATCCTGCCATAGCCCACTGAATGGACTGGAGGAGAGTGTAAACTACAATGTAAACCACTATCCATGTGTGTAGCAGTGCTCCAAAATGTATTCACCAAATGCAATGAGTGCCACAATGATGAAAGAGGTTGTTGATGTGGGAGGAGTGAGGGTGGGGGTTGTGGGGTTTATGGGAACCTCTTATATTTTTTAGTGTAACATTTTTTCTGATCTAAGTATCTTCAAAAAAGATAGAATTTTTAAAAATGATGGGGGTGCGGGAGTGGGGAATGCACTATATGGGAACCTCTTATGTTTTTTAATGTAACGGTTTGGGTGATCTATTAATTTTTTAAAAAGATAATCAAAAAGTAAAATTTTTTTAAAAGCTATGTGAAAGACTATAACAAATTAGTGAAATGATTCTCCATGAACCTCTACAAAGTCTTTATCAATAATTAAGAAGACTACCCTACTCTGCTCTTGATGTGATTTCCTTCGAATAGGGATTCTTAGGAATAGTCAGAATCTTGAGATTATTTTTTATCAGTCATTTCTAAATAGAGAGAAAGAACAGGTGGCTTAAAGAGAAAAAGGATTTTAATTTATGGAAGTAACTTAATCTTTCTAAATCCATAAATAATGTCTAATCTTCCAGTCGTTCAATTCTTAAAACTTAAAAATGCTTTTGTTTATAACAATATTACATCTAAGAATTTTTAAGTATGCTTCCAGTAAAGCATTTTTATTTTAAAATGTCTTAGCACTGAGAGTGTCATTGTAAATTATGAAACTTTTCTATATTTAATTTTATTTGGTGCCACAGGCTATGAGGACAAGATTTTAGTTAAATAAGGGCTAATAATAACTTCACTTTAACCTTAATTATTTTTCTTCCTTTTTTTTCTTTTTTTAAAACTGGCTAATCATACTTGAGTGCCCTTTAAATCAGGTCACCAATGACACTTTCCTTCCAATTAACAGTAAAAACCTTCTTTGATCCTTCAACATTTTTATAAGATGAATTTACATTTTACAGACTAACATACATGACAACATAATTCTCTATATCATTAATATTCAACTTTGCTGCTCGATTGAGGGGAACCAAGATAAATGTAAGGTTATCTGCTTATCTAAGGCATTAGTGATTTTGCTAATATGAAGAGACCAAAAATGTTTTTTAATTATAATAGCCAATATTAATTGAGTACTTGCCATATGCGAGATACTATCCTAAGTGCCAAATATGTAACTGTCCATTTAATCCTCACAGCAACCCTTTAAGGTTTACTATTGAATAGTAAACATAAATAAATTTGCCTAAGATTTAGGCCTTTATTTATTCCATGCTTGTATATTATCATTAAAATGGAACTAAGAAAATGTATAAAACATTTAATAACATGAAAATGTGCCTATGATTTAATGCTTTAACTCTATTTACAGTGTTATCTATCTGAAATTGGTTTTATATATATATATATATATATATACACACACACACACATATGCCTATTCATATACAAAAATAGAGAGAGAGAGAGGAGAACCCCCAAATATTCATAGTGCTCTCTCTAGATAGTGGGATTTCAGATGATTTCCATTTTTGTCTTTATACACTCTTTATGATTTGAACTCAGACAACTTAGCTTCAGCACCTGCAAAATTAACCTGACAATAGATTAGTAACAAAACTAACATTAAAGATGGGGTTGACAGAGGAATGTATGTTAGTTATTAATATTGCAAAACCGAATAAAGCCTGGTTATAAGAATTGTTGATCCAGACTTAGTTTATATTCTGTTGACCTGGGAGGTATATATGGTTTATAATGAAATGTGAGGAAGATAGTCCAAGCATTTTTCTTTTTTATAATGAACCTAAATTTCGTATATATAATCCTTTACTGATCCATCTCTTCCCCTCTAAAGTTAGGGAAAAGTTTAAAAGCAAAGCTAAGGATAAAAAAATACAATCCAATAGCACTTTTCAACTTTGTCCCATATAAATCCAAAGGCATGTTCAATTCTGATCTCTAAAGGATTCGAAAGAATTTAATGAAATTTAATGGGGTTATTAACTTTGTGACACTATGTATATTCATTATTATATTAATTTTCATATATAATCATATATAATAAAGGCACTATATTTAGATTGCTATAGAAAATTTACTACCTAAGCCAGTGTTTCTCAAAGAGTGATTCCCTAGTCCATCTGTCTCAGAATCATCTAGGATACTTGCTAAGAATGCAGGTTTTTGCGGCCCCCTAGAACTGATTCAACATCTCTGGGAGTGGGAACCATGTTATAATTTTCAGCCAGCTCCCTAAGTGATATTAAAGCCCACTGAAGTTTGAGAATCACTATCCTAGAGGTAAGATTTAGTCTCTGATAATGCGATACTGTTTAAATTCACAATGCAGAAACATAATGGACTATGCAGTTGTATTTTAAAAATTAAAATTAATTACTCAACTGTTTCTGAAGACTATAATGATGACAAACCCTTCTCATTATGAATCTCATAGTAACTTAGAATATTATATGTTGAATCTGTTTGATCCTCAGAATTTCCTAGCAATGCTTCAAAAGTAAAAATTGTCAGGTTCCACACCATGCCTACTGAATCAGAATCTTTGGAGATAAGGCTTAGAAATCTGTTTAAAATTTTAAACTTTAACTTTTCAGGTAATTTTGATAATCAGCTGTTTGGAAACTGCTGTCCTAGACTACATGGCAGTACAATGATTTCCTGTTGGACCAGTTTTCTTTTCTACATAGATGCTCATGTTTCTATTCCTGAGTCTGCCACAGAATTAAGCTGCGTGTAATGATTTGAAGCTGTATCGATCTGAGAAAAGTATATCCTTAAAACGATTCTATTCCTGTGAGTATAAACCTTTTGTTAAGTAGGACCTTTTGATTAGGTTATTTCAGTTAAGGCATAGCCCAAGGTAGGTCTTAATCCACTTCCTGTTGTCCTTTATAAGAGAATGAAATTAGACAGAAATAGAAAGCTATAGAAGCAAGAATTTGAAAGCAGCAAAACCCAGAAGGGAAAGATGAACCCAACAGATGCCACCATGTGCCCTGCAAGGTGACAGAGGAGTCCAGGATCGCCAGCAGCCAGTCTTCAGAGAAAAAATATCACCTGATAATATTTTGATTTGTACATTTTTCTCAGCCTCAAAACTGTAAGTTTTTAAACTAGTAACTTCCTATTGTTAAAAACGGACCCACAGTGTTGCAGGGTGTTAGTGGTGAGGGGATGCATGGGAAAGGGTACACCTGGAGCATGTTTCTATGGAATATTAATGTGTTCATCTTGTCATAGGGTGTTTGTTACCTCAGTGGGTGGAGACCCATTCAATAAACAATAAAATATTAAACTCCCATCCTGGGAAGCCCTGCCAAGTTCTCTAATAGAGGGACAAGAATCTCTCAAGTATTTAAGCAGTGCCTAATAAAAGAAAACAGACCGATATTTCAAGCCCTCACTATTAATGCATGTAACTATGAACCTTATTTTTTTTAAAGGTTTATTTTATTTATTTCTCTCCCCTTTCCCCCCACCCTCATACCCCACCCCGGTTGTCTTTTCTCTGTATCTATTTGTTGCGTCGTCTTCTTTGTCCGCTTCTGTTGTTGTCCAGCAGCACGGGAATCTGTGTTTCTTTTTGTTGCATCATCTTGTGTCAGCTCTCGGTGTGGGAGGCACCATTCTTAGGTAGGCTGCACGTTCTTTCGGTTTGGATGGCTCTCCTTATGGGGAGCACTCCTTGCTCGTGGGGCTCCTTGCGCATGGGCCAGCAACACACAGGTCATGGAGGCCCAGGGTTTGAACTGCAGACCTCCCATGTGGTCGACGGACACCCTAACCACTGGGCCAAGTCCGCTTCTCAACTACGAACCTTATTCTTGAAAAACTGAAGCTTAGCAGTTACCATAAGTTGCAAGGGGGGGGGCGGGGAGGAAGAATAGGTGGAACATAGGACATTTTTAGGTCATTGGCAGAGTTTCACATGAATTTGCAAGGACATATACAGGCCATTATATATTTTGTCAAACCAATAAAATTTTAGGGTACAAAGGGTAAAACATAATGTAAACTATATACCATGTTTAGTATCACTATTTCAATCATTCGTTCATCAATTGTAACAAATTCACCATACTCATGTAGATGTTATTAATAGAAGAAAATGTGAGAGGGAGAGGAGGTGGACTATATGGGAATACCCTATATTTTCTCTGTGACTTTTCTGTAATCTAAAGCTTCTTTAAAAATAGAGAAAAAGATAAGAAGACACTGGGGGAATGTAGAGAAGAAATTGTAAGCATACATAAAAGATAACAGATCTTATGTTGATGAAAGGCACAATGCACAATTATTTTGTTTTGGTTTTTTGGGAGGTTTTCAATTACAGAAAAGTTACAAGCATGGCAGAGGAGGAACACTGGTGCAGGATGTCAGTGGTGAGGGGTTGTGTGGGGAAGGATGCACCAGGAGCATGTTCTGTGTAATATAAATTTGTCCATGTGGTCATGAGGTGTTATCTCAGTGAGTGCAGATGTACACAATAACCAACAAAATTTTAAATTACCATCCTGGCTATGTTCTCAAATAGAAGGTCATGACTCTCATAAGAACATAACACCTACTGAAAGAAGATAGACCAATATACCAGGCCCTTGATATTAACTCTTGTACTTATGAACCTTATTCTTTTTTTTTTTATTGACTTTGTAATAATATTACATCAAAAATATATATGTGAGGTCCCATTCAACCCCACTCCCCCACCCCCCCCTCTCCCCCCCAAAACACTCGTTCCCATCATAATGACACAGCCATTGGATTTGGTAAGTACATCTTTGGGCACCTCTGCACCTCATAGTCAATGGTCCACATCATGGCCCATACTCTCCTCCATTCCATCCAGTGGGCCCTGTGAGGATTTACAATGTCCGGTGATTGCCTCTGAAGCACCATCCAGGGCAGCTCCATGTCCCAAAGACACCTCCACCTCTCATCTCTTCCTGCCTTTCCCCATACCCATCGTCCACCATGTCCACTTTTCTCAATCCAATACCACCTCTTCTATGTGGACATTGGATTGGTTGTGTCCATTGCACCTCTATGTCAAGAGGAGGCTCAGATTCCACATGGATGCTGGATGCAATCCTCCCATTTTCAGTTGTAATCACTCTAGGCTCCATGGTGTGGTGATTGTCCTTCTTCAACTCCATCTTAGCTGAGTGTGGTAAGTCCAATAAATCAGATTGTAGGTGCTGGAGTCTGTTGAGGCTCAGGACCTGGCTATCACATTGTCAGTCCAGAGATTCAAATCCCCTAAATATATCTTAAATCCCAACGTTAACTGCACCTCCAGCACATTAGCATGAAAGTCTTATGAAGGGAGATTCCATCTGAGTCCAGATTCATCACACATAAACACCATTTCCAATGAGGGGCCATCTGCCCTGGTAGTTAACCCCATCGGCCATGGCCATAACTCTCATGGGTCTCTTTAGCCTTCAAAGGAACCAATATCTGGGGGTTGTATCTGCTTTATCTGTCTCTCTGACTCTGCTCAGTTGTGCATGAGGGCAATCCTTCTGCCAGCCTCCAGACTCTTTTTTAGAAACTCGTAGCCATATAAACTCATTTCTCCTTTCCATTTCCCCCTTACTTTAGGTCAAACAGCATTTTAAAGTCATGTTATTTTATGTAGACATGGATATTCTGCTGATCCGCATTGAACCTTCCATATAAGGTCCTTTTCCAGTTGCATCATCAGTTAGTATTTGATAGTGGTCCCTCGTTGCCAGGGAGGCTCGTCCCCGGGTGTCATGTCCCACGCTGGAGGGAAGGCATTGCATTTACATGCTGAGTTTGGCTTCGAGACTGGCCACATTTGAGTAACATGAAGGCTGACAGGAGGAAATTCCCAGGCACAATGATGAACCTTATTCTTGCAAAACTGGAGCTTACCTTAGTAATATATGCTGCCTAATATTTACCTCCTTAAAACCTCTGTGTTACTTAAATGTGGCCTCCTTCTAAGTCAGACTCAATATATTAGCTCATTGCTTTCTCCCCAGCGTGGGACATGACTCCTGGGGACAGGCCTCCCTGGCACTGAGGGATTATTACCAAGTGCTAACTAACGATGCAGCTGGGAAAAGACCTTGACCATAAGGGGGGATAATAATGCAAAAGAGTTTTTAGGGCTAAGATTTCAAAGTGTGTGAGTATGTCATTCTAGAGGTTACTTTTATGCACATCTCAGGTGGATCTCACTGACTGCCGCAGTAAACAAAGCCTCAAGCAGGAGCATTCCCAAAGGGTCTAGAGCCATCTGGACACTATAGACAGGACACACAGTCACAGGAAATCAGCATGCCATTGGTGGGCCTTTCATTGGAAAAATGTTAACTTATTTCCCCAATGTAACAGAGTTAGACTCATTTATAATTTCCCTACATATGGTTCTTCTGGCCCTTGTATTTGAACCTATAATTAGCATTATGCTTTTTTCATATATGTCCCCAAAACTTAGATCTTCAGTCAGTTCATATACTGACTGAGTCAGAATCTCAGCAGAGTTTCAGCAAACACCTACTTTCCAGTTCAGTGGACTCACCCAGGACAACTAACAAAATGATGATGATGATGGTCAACCCTCATCCCAAAAAGCAGAGAGTATCAATAACCGTAAGAAAGAGAGTTCTATCCATCTACCCCACGGATCTAAGCTCCTATCAATCAGAAACAGAGTGAGCCTCACCATACCAAAATCCTCAAGATTAAGGAATGAACAAACATAAGGAGGGAATGCAACCATGGAGAAAAGTAGATGTATTATTAATATTATCCTAGTAATGGAAAAACTTGTAACATTGATATAAAGATAGTGATCACCAGAGGTTCTGAAGGGATAGAATATACAGCATTTTGGGGACATTGGAATTTTTCTGAATGATATTGCAATGACAGATACAGGCCATTATACATTTTGTCCAAATGTATAAAATTGTATGGTGTAAAGTATAAACCATAATGTAATCTATAGACCATGGATAGTAACAATGCTTCAATATTTGTTCATCAGTTGTAACAAATGCACCATACTAATGAAAGATGTTATTAATAGAAGAAAATATAAGAGGGGGAGAGTGTATGAAAATTCCCTACTTTTTCCATCTAACTTTTCTGTAATCTAAAACTTCTTAACAAATAAAATTTTTAAAAGCCATCCCATTTCACCATATCTGCATTTCGACCACCTGGCTGACTAGAACACAGCTATTTTTGTTTTGTTTTGCTTTGCTTTGCTGTGCTTTTTGGAAATTAACCATAATGCTGGTTGTCATGACATCTTGAAGAAATTTGTTCATTAGTGCAGCAATGTATTGACTCTGATGATTCTGATTTCTACTAACCACACTGCAAATAGACTATGGCAGATTTTTTCTACTAAGTAACAGGCAACATTAGTGGATTAGTTTTAGTATTAATACCTTATATGTGGATAAGTCCAAATAATTGATCATTTAAAATTAATTTGATTTTATTTCCTATTTAATTGAGAGGTGAGATTGAGGATCATGAGCCTTAATGATAATAAAATGTTCTGGGAGTATTTTTTTGGTAAATGCAATTATATAAAAACTAGCAGCTTTTTCAAATAAGGGAAATACAAAAATGATTATGCAAGAAACTTTTGAAATCAATATGTTTAGCCTCTGTATGGTGCTTTATAGTTTTCAAAGATCTTTTACATAAATTATCTCTTTTTTTCTTTGATACTCAGAGTAATCCTTGTGAGATAGGGATGATTAATACTGGTTTCCCATTTCGTAGATGTGAAAGTTAAGGTTTAGTTATTAAGCAATTTGTGTTTAAAGTGAGCTAGACAGAATATCCCTGTCTACATAAAATAACATGACTTTAAAATGCTGTTTGACCTAATGTAAGGGGGAAATGGAAAGGAGAAGTGAGTTTATATGGCTATGAGTCTCTAAAAAAGAGTCTGGAGGCTGTCAGAATGATTGCCCTTATGCACAACTGAGCAGAGTGTGAGAGACAGATAAAACAGATACAACCCCCAGGTATTGGTTCCTTTGAGGGCTAAAGAGACCCATGGGAGTTATGGTCATGGCCGATGGGGTTAACTACCAGGTCAGATGGCCCCTCTTTGGAAATGGTGTTTATGTGTGATGAATCTGGACTCAGAGGGGATCTCTCTTCATAAGACTTTCATGCTAATGTGCTGGAGGTGCAGTTAGTTTTGGGGTTTAAGATATATTTAGGGGATTTGAATCTCTGGACTGACAATGTGATAGCCAGGTCCTGAGCCTCAACAGACTCCAGCACCTACAATCTGATTCATTGGACTCACCACACTCAGCTAAGATGGAGTTGAAGAAGGACAACCACCACACCATGGAGCCTAGAGTGATTACAACTGAAAGTGGGAGGATTGCATCCAGCATCCATGTGGAATCTGAGCCTCCTCTTGACATAGAGGTGCAATGGACACAAACAATCCAATGTCCACATAGAAAAGGTGGCATTGGATTGGGAAAAGTGGACATGGTGGCTGATGGGTATGGGGAAAGGCAGGAAGAGATGAGAGGTGGAGGCGTCTTTGGGACATGGAGCTGCCCTGGATGGTGCTTCAGGGGCAATCACCAGACATTGTAAATCCTCACAGGACCCACTGGATGGAATGGGAGAGAGTATGGGCCATGATGTGGACCATTGACCATGAGGTGCAGAGGTGCCCACAGATGTACTTACCAAATGCAATGGATGTGTCATGATGATGGGAATGAGTGTTGCTCGGGGGGGAGGAGAGGTGGGGTGGAGGTGGTGGGGTTGAATGGGACCTCATATATATATATATATATATATATATATATATATATATATATATATATATATATATTTAATGTAATATTGTTACAAAGTCAACAAAAATAAAAAATAAAAATAAATAAAAAATTAAAAAAAGTGAGCTAGAGTTATTGTAGTCATAGAGCCTAATCCAGCAACCTACTCTTCTACTTTGTTTTGTTTTGTTTTTTTGCACTGTATGATGCTGCCTCCATTAAAATCCATTCAAGGTGACAAAAACTGGACAGGCTGATTTTTTTTCTCCTTCGGAGGATAGATAAAGGGAGGAAAACATCTTTAGAGTTCCACCCTTATTAAATGCCCTATTAGAGCAATACATTTTCAGAATAGTTTGTTTAGTTCAACCTCCTTAAAAATAACTCAGTCATCTAAGCTACAAATCAAAGTGCCCAGCAATGCCACGAGTGCATTTATAGAATAGCAAAGACAATGATCTCTATTGATATGAGTTTCAGACCACTAACATATCACTTCGTAGAACCATTTGTCAGCAGCATTACACAAAATCAAGGAGTGTTGTGCAAAATTGCTACCGATATTCCCTTTAACCTGGCAGTCAACAAAAAGAAAGCAAATTTCCATGACTGTATTAGCACATGACTATAAAGTGAAAAAATATCAGTCAGGATGGAAATGTTAAGGATAAATGAGGATTATAAAAATGCTATTGTATTAGGAATTGAAAAGTTAAATCATCCTGGCCTTATGGAATTATTATTAGGTTGCTGACAAAAAAAACAAAGAGCACTTTAAAAAAGAACCTATGTGAAAACATATCCTAGTGTTTGTAACTAGCAGAGCTATTATATGGGTATGACAGTGGTTGAATGGGTAAGTCTAAATCTAAGGTCATGTATATTACTAGAAGGAAAGCTAAAAAAATGAAACCTGGGGCTGTCTAACATAGTGAAACCTCATGTAAAATAGGCATATGGGTGATATTGCATATATAAGATTGTTTTTTACAAAATAAAAATACAAATGAACTAGAGAGACAGAAACAGAATAGCAGCTATGTATGGTATGGGAAGCATAAAAGATTGAGAATTTCATTTGTTTGTTTTTTGTTGTTTAGTGTTATTATTATTATTGGAATAATGAAAATGCTCTAAAAATTTTTGAAGTGATGAATGAACAACTGTGTGATTATATCAAATACCATGGATTGTACATTTTGGAAGGATTTAAGCTTTATTAATATGTATCAATAAAATTGATTTGTTTTTAAAAAAAGAACCTATGCCATATTAGTGACATAGAATGAAAGTAATTATTTTTATGTTGGAAGCCAACCCTTTAGTCTCTGCCCAGTTTGTGTCAGTTTTCAATGTTACCAAGAATTCAAATTCAGATCAACCTTTCCAGCTCAACAGGAAATTGACTTAGCGCAAGTGAAGTGGCATAATTGTTAGGAATTAAAGAAGTTCGTTCCATTTAAATCAAAGGCTTATATTGGGCCTTAAAAATAATTTTCAGTTGCTGAAGAACAAGTCCTTTATCTCTTTCAGTAACTGCCATTTCTTTTTTTTTTTAAATGCAAGCATAGATTTATTTATCAATAGTCACTCACCACCCATCAGCAAAGTGCAAGCTGAGTAACTGCCATTTCTAAGCTCACAATTACATAATAGAGGTTTCAAAATAGGGGAGCCAGATCTCAACAAAGAATATAACTGGTTTTTTGAATCTTATCAGCAAATCTTTTCTTGATCAAAAGTGACTTTATCCAAATCAGATTTTTGTGCAGTATTATATGTGTGCCTAGAGGATAATAAGTGCTATAAATCCAATGAATAAAATAAAATGCATTTGGCCATATTCTTTCCTATGCGTAAGTTTCTCCCTAAGAAATGAGCAAGGTGGTTAAGGAAGTGTATTCATGATTTTAGATTACTTACGGCATAACTGTAGGAAAGGGTTAGTACCTTAGTGGGTTCCATAAGCCTGTAACTTATTCCTAAAGAGAGACTTAGTAGTAATATTAACCTCCAAATTACATAAAAAGCTTGATCAAGTGTTCAAGGTACAAGGAAAGTGTTATTCTGGAATATAGAAAGTACACAGTCAGTATGATATAACTTTTAGCCTAACTGGAAAAAAAAATGCTACAGAAACTGCAGTGGGCCATGTTTGCCAGAGGAAGAAACAGGAGGTAAGCTACCTGGAAGGAGTGTTCTTATTTTCTCACACAGGAAGAATTATGCAATAACTCAGCAAAGGTTGGGTCTCCCTTGTTCTGCCACATGACATCCATCCATTTTTCCAGAACAGTATTTGTTATCTTTGTTACATATTATTTTTTCTTATGGTCTTATATATTTATAACATTACCATATAATTGTTTTTAAAATAGAGGTATTGTGTTTTCAGTGATTTCTGTTCTTGCTCTTCTCATGTGTTTTTGTATTTTTCTTCCTGAAATAGCAATGTTTTCCATTTTAAAAACAGGCAAGGAAAAAGAAAAAAATTAAAATCCAAACACCTCAACATCTAGAAATAATCACTATTAAATTTAGTGCCCTTCTATTCATATTTCAATATAGATAGAACTATTTTCTTTTAAACAATGCAATTGACGTTACTGGAGTATTTCGTACTGTCTCGGGTAATCAAATGGTTTTACAAATTTTCCCTCCCTCACAAACAAAAATCATCTTACTTCTTTGACCTACAAGGAAACCTGTTCATATATAAAAAAATATTCATTTTCTTGTTATTTGCAATGTATAGTTCGTCTGTTAATCAAAATTTTAAAGTCCTATTAATTAATAATAGATGGGTAATTTCTAAGATAGTCCCATCTCATCAGATAAACAATGGTATCTATAAGAGTGTCTTTCATAAGAGTCAGGATTCAAAGCGTTCACTTATATTGCTGCTCAAATTATAATTTTATCACGTATGTTTAAAGAATTGACTCTTTCGTTTAAGGACCAAGAGAAAGAAGGAGGAGAAGGAGGAGGCAGAAAGAGGAGGATGAGGAAGCAAATGGAAGGGAGGGGAGGGGAATTTATAATAATGTATCTGTGGCAAAATATAACCTGACTGACTTACTCTGCAAAAAGCCTACAGTAAGAACCAGGTATGGTACATCAAAGCAGTGGGGCATCTGACTAAAATTTGAAAAATATACACTTGAACGGAAATGATTTTTGAATCTTTTTAATTAAAAGTAAGAAAATGACTAGGGCATTGGTAATCAATGGAAAAATATATTTATAGCTTTGTATCCTATAAAGAGACTTTTGAATATACACCAAAATGCATACATTAATGTTCTTATTTATAAGATTAAAAAATAAATTCTATGGGACTAATGCATGAAGAAATTATATACTGATGTAAGGCGCAAATGAATCAATGAAAGAGTAAGCCACTTAACATTTTACAATTCTCTTTATTCATTCATTCCATTTTCCCAAACCTCAGAGACAGGATCTATAAAATCACAACCAACGGTAATATGCATTTTCGAAGAAAGTGCTATGTGTCAAAAATTTGTATCCAGATATGCTTGTCTCTGAGATTTTAAACATTTAAAGTGCATTATGCTTAAAAGTATCCTGTTTAAAATAGCCATCTTGAAAATATTGTTTTAAGATAATACTTGCACTGCTTTCTATATTCTTGAATTATAGGTCACAATCTTCCCCATAGTATGTTGCAGGGCTTTTACTGGCAAAGAATTTCTCACTGCCTCCATATCTCAGATATTGGTTTACAGGAAATCCATATACCCTTGAAAAGTTCTGGGAAAAGTAAGTAAACATTTGTGCAAACCTTTTTTGTGTTAAAAATGTGTGCAGAATATAGAGACATTTAATCATGTTGCATGCAAAGCACTGCTACAAGTTGCAAGGTATTTGAGGAATGTGGGCATAAGGCTAGTAAAAATATGAAGTCAAGAATGTAGGGTCAACGACTGGGATTCGATTATAGATCTTTTGTATAGCAGAGCAAATGAAAACATTTACTAAATCAATAATAAAAAATTCTAACACTACTTCATCCTGTGCCAGTAGCACAAAAAAAGAAGGTTCTTAGAAATTCCTGATAAAGGTAAAAAAAAATTAGTGACACAGATTCAGGGAATGGGAAGAGATATGAGAAGTTTACAGGGGCAAGCCTGAGGCTTCTAAAAGAAATTGTAACTGTATATATCTTCAAAAAATACAATTTACAAAAATAATGTGGTGGGGGGTGGGGAGTGGGTGATATAGGAACTTCTTATGTTTTTCGGTTTTTTTATTTTTTAATGTAACATTCTTTATGATCTATTAACTTTACTTAAAAAAACAAAAAACAAATTAACAATTTCTTCTCACAAAAATATTAAAAAAAAGAAAAGAAATCATACCTGACTCATCTGAGATGGAACTTTTGCTCCTTCACCCTTATCAGAAGTGTTAACAAACTCTTTAATTTGGAAATCGTTAATTCAAATTTCTAATAATCAAAATGGATGTGGGATCGCAGTTTGCCTTTGTAATAACTGTGAAAAAAGATTTGCTAAGTAATTTAGAGTTTGAATGAAATAGCAGAAGAAATGTTCAGTCCAATAAGCAGGCACATTTTTCAGCCAGTCTTTAAAAATCACTTTGTTTTTATTTTCCTGATCACAAAAGCCCCACAGAAAATTTAGAAAAAATACAAAAGAAAAAGAGAAAAATCAAAATCTCCAATAATCTAATAACCTAGAGATAAGCACAACTAATATTTTAGACAGGAACTGGCACGCATTTTTATGTAAAAGACCAGATAATAAATAATTTAGCCTTTGTGGGTCATATGAGTTCTCTGTCATTTATAATTTCCTTTTGTTTTATTTTGCTTTGCTTTTATCAACTCTTTTAAAATGTAAATATATATATATATATATAAAAACATTCTTAGCTCAAAGCTCATATGAAAACAAACTGGGCCAGACTTGACCCATGGATGTAGCTTGCAGACCCTTCCTAACAGTCATTTTCCAATTAAAAGTATCATTTTTAGAGATGAAATATTTTAAATATTCAAAAGTATTCTATAAACAATATTTTACATTAGTTATATTTCAATATTAAACTTTGCCATATTTAATTTTAAGATGTCCTTATAATATATGGCTAAAGTTCTTCTCTTTCTCAGCAAACCCCCTTCTAGGGATTCCATTATCCTGAAATTATGTGTATATTGTTCCTGCAAATGATTTGCATACTTTTACTATTTATGTACATACCCATAGCAATATTGTTTTGTGTCATTTTTAAATTTACATTAAGAAAATCTTGGCGGCTGACTTGGCCCTGTGGTTAGGGTGTCCGTCTACCATGTGGGAGGTCCGCAGTTCAAACCCCGGGCCTCCTTGACCCGTGTGGAGCTGGTCCATGCGCAGTGCTGATGCGCACAAGGAATGCCCTGCCACACAGGGGTGTCCCCTGCATAGGGGAGCCCCACATGCAAGGAGTACGCCCTGTAAGGAGAGCCCCTCAGGGCGAAAGAAAGTGCAGCCTGCCCAGGAATGGTGCCACACACACGGAGAGCTGACATCAACAAGATGACACAACAAAAAGAAACACAGATTCCCGTGCTGCTGACAACAGAAGCAGGCAAAGAAGATGCAGCAAATAGACACAGAGAAGAGACAACAGGGAGCGGGGGGAGGGGAGAGAATAAATAAATAAATAAATCTTTTTAAAAAAAAAGAAAATCTTATTATATATACCTCTTTGCAACTTCATTCGACTAATTTTCCAGATGTCTCTAAGTGTCTTCTCCACATCTAAGTCCCTAGGTAATGTTATTTGCATATGTATAAGGTGTTATAAGTCATTCTAATCTATTTTGGAGAGGTTGTATTTAGCAATAGTCTTAACAACTATTCTGTGTTACTGAGTGCCTTAATCTCATAATTTACATATTATAGTTTAGAGCTAAAGGGACTCAAAGACCACCTAGTCCAAATTCCTCATATCACAAATGAGAAAACAGGCCCAGAAAAACTGATATGTCTGAGATTACACCCCAAGTTAATATTATAGTTTTCATACATGCCATACTTAAAACTAATAGACCATTATCACCCATGTGATCCCAGGCCATACTAACCTTGTATTATATTTGGGGCACAGTGATATTAATGAAACAGTATTTTTATGGCCTTGCTGGCACCTGTAGAAATGCTGGAACTCCTGATCCCATCAGTTTGTTCCAATTCAGTAAGTCCCCAAAGACTATCTCACATGAACTTCAATAAGTGTATTGCTTGCTTACCACATGGTGTCAATATTCTTCCGAGAAGCACTCCAGCTTAGTCTTCTAAAGGCTAATCTTCTTGGATATGTTCTGCTATTTTCTTCCAGTGGATGGTAAAATTGATAGCTCTCTTCAGCCACTACAAATTTTCAAATAGTCGACGTCCTCTTTGTGCCATCTGTAGTCGACTCCGATTTGTTTTTCAGGCTGCTGTAAATAGTTCATATTCTTACAGTGACTACAAAAGAAGAACATATCTATCACCTTACTTGTGGTACCTAAGTCCTCTAGAGATTAAGTGAAGCAAATTTAAAATATATGAAATAAAATGTTTTATATAAACAGATGCACATAATGAAATATATATTTCAGACTATCTCCTTAGAACTCTGGCAGAAGAAAATGAGGGCTGAACACTGGGATAATGAATGTGACAAAGTATTTTTCTGTATGGCACTGACTGTTGTACCTGGACAATGCTTACTTGCCTCAGTTTTCTCTTTGCAAATAATAAGCTTCATTGCCATTTTCACTCCAGTTTGCTCCATAACCCTTCAAGAGAATTTTTTCCTTGTAGCAAATCTATTGCGTCAACCATCTAGATATGCTGAATATTGTAATTCCTATGATGATCAGAGTACATTTCTCATGCAGAAACGTCCTTACAAACTGTATTTTAAAATTCTATAGAAAATATTTTTGTTAATTTGTTCCAGCCTTTCCTACCTCCTTTTTATTCTGGTATTAAAGACTTATAGCAAAGGTAATGATGTGTGAGATTTTGGTATAAACTATTAGAATCAATGAAATTTTAACTAGCCCTTGTTGAATGTTTTGATTTTTCTTCCCCTCCTGATAATAAGTCAGAGTTAATGTGGCAGGCATAATAATTCCTCCCCTAAAATGCCCAGTTTCTAATCCCTGTAAACCATGAATATGTTACCTTACATGGCCCAAGGGACTTTGCAGAGGTAATTAAGGCTAAACACCTTGATATGGAAGAATAATGCAGATTATTCTTGTAGATTTAATCTAATCAAATGGTTTCTAAAAAAAGAGGGGAAGCTTTCTAGGTTGCAGTGAGAAGGATATGTAACTACAGAAGAATGGTCAGCTAGATGTCACAATTTTGGATTTGAATATGGAGGAAGGGGGTCACAAGCTAAGGAATGCAAAGAACCTTTAAAGGAAGGAAAAGGCAAAGAAACAGATTCTCCCCTATAACCCTGCCAGCACCTTGATTTTAGCACTATGAGAACCATGTCGTACTTTGACCTACCAATCTGTAAAATAATATTGTTGTATTATTTAAGCCACTAAACTTGTTGCAACAGCAAGAGAGTATTAATACAGTTAAAAACAATTTACAGCATAACTCTATTTGTTTATGAATAACCTGCCTTTTTTCTAAAAGGCTAGAGCAGTTATAGAGGAATTCAAAACATTATGGAAGAAATTATAAACTAAATACAGGCCTGTGACAGTTTGAATTTTGTGAATCCCAGAAAAAGATTATGTTCTTGAACTAATTCATTCCTGTGGGGCCCTTTGATGGTATTAAATTCTGTTAAGGAACTTTGATTAGATCGCTTTATTTTTATTGGACTACATCAGAGAGGCTTAATCCAAGTTAGGTCCCCATCCTCTTGTTAGGTCTTATATAAACTGAAAACACACATAGAAAAAAGAGAGAGAGGGAAAGGGAGCTCTGCCATTTTAACCGTGCCATGTGAGAGAAGAGGACTCTAGGTTCACCTGTAGCTGCAGAAAGACAGAGAAGCCCCAAGAGGCTCAAGGAGATGAGGCCCAAGGAGAGATGCATGATTGCTCACAACTGAGCTCAGGGGTAAATGTGGAGCAGCTGAGGCTGAGAAATGAGGCCCAGAAAGAGACAAGTGATATGCCTGATTGCCCACAGATGAACTCTGGAAGAATGTGAGCTTGGAGGGGAAGGAAGGGACCTTTGCAGGGCTGGGCCACATTCTTGCCTTGCCATGTGGCAGGATGCCAGTATCACCTGTAGCTCACTTTGATGAGAAAGCATCTCTGATGATGCCTTGATTTGAACATTTCACCACCTCAGAACTATAAGCTTTTACCCCAAAATTCTACTTATAAAAACCAAACCATTTCTGGTAATGTTACATTGGCAGTCCCGTGGCAAACTAAGAAGAGGCCCAAAAGTAAAAATAAAGAAAGCAGTGTATGAACATAAAATGAAACCTAAGAATGAAACTAATTCAAATATGCATGCTATAAATAGTAGAGGTGAGCTCTAAGTCTCTGGTAGCCAAAACAAAGAGGGAATGTGATCAGTTCTGTAATTCATGCTATCATATTATCCATAATATAATAATGTACCATTTACTTGAGACTCAGACCAAAGGAGAATTGCTCCTGAGAGAGTTTATAATATATTATACAAAAATAATGTCTCCAAAAAAATCCATATGGTAGACAAAATTCTGTGCTAAAGTATACCATTAGTGTGATAGTTCAAGGAACACAATTAAGTTTACAATTTGCCCAAGTCAATGTAATGTCGTTCTAAGTTAGAGATCCTCACAAATCTTCCTTCTAACACTTGGATCATTTGGGATTCTAGATCCAAAATTAGGGAATTCAGGGCTTATGTATCTTAGATTCTATCTAACTTGACTCTACAACTTTATAGAGATGAGAAAGGAAGGTCTGAGAGACATGTCCAAAATCTCATAGTATATTACTTTCAGAGGTAGAAATAGAATCCAGGTGTTTCCATGTTTGTTAGTTCTCCCAAATCCCTCTATAAATATCTTTAAAACATGAAGCATAATTCCTTTAAAATAGAGGTATAACTTCTTCATTTTGACATTTTCCTCATCATAATTCAGGAGGGAAAACTTTCTTAACTTGATTTCTTGATTTCTTCATAAATATTAACATTGGCTTTTTGTAAACTGATAAAGTTAACTGGGGAATTAATTATGTTCTTTTAGTAGACTTACAGTCCTTCCATACCAAGATTTCCTTCTCCAAGGAACAGAATTTCTTTCTTCCTGTATATATTTAAATGTAGAAAAATCAATGTAGTATATTTAGAAGATATTCTTATTAAGGTAAAACTAAAAGGTCAAGGAAGCAGACGTGGCTCAAATGATAATCCCTCTGCCTACCATATGGGCAGACCCAGGTTAAATCCCTGGGACCTCCTGGTGAAAAAGAAGAGAAAGCATGCCTGTGTGGTGAGCCAGTGCCCACTTGGTGAGCCAAGTGCCTGCATGACTGCCCATGTGGTGAGCCAAGTGCCCATGTGAGTGCCTGTGTGGTGAGCCAGTGCCCATGCAAGTGAGTCATGCAGCAAGATGATGATGCAACAAAAGAGAGATGAAGGGGAGAGTCAAAGTGAAGTACAGCAGAGACCAAGAACTGAGTTGGCACAATTGACTGGCAACCTCTCTCCACATCAGAGGTCGACAGGATCAAATCCCTCTGAATCCTAGAGGAGAAAGATGAGAAGAGAAGACAAAAATAGAAATAGATACAGAAGATCACACAGCAAATGGACACAGAGAGCAAAAACAGCACGGTGGGAGGGGGGAAGAGAAAAAAAATAAATCATAAAATAAATAAATTAAAGGACAACAAAGATGAGGTCAACACTAAAGAACCATTATAGCTATTATAATTCATTGAAGAAAATGCTTTTCAGGTTATAGAAATCATAATGTTTCTTCATTTAGTCACAATTCTGGTTCAAATCCTCCTGTTGAAATAGGAACAATCACAGTTTGCCTTCAACCAGAATTTACAAAGATCTTTTGAAACTATTTCATGCATTATATCACATCTGAATTCAGATATACTTTTAAAGACAACAACAGCTTAGTACATGGTAGAAATGACTGACAGAGCAACTGAAAATATATTTAAAGGGTTGCTATTAATTTATATTACTAGATGTCATTCCTTTGTTTTGATTATAGTGTTGGATGAAAATTCATAATTTTTATTGAAACTTTAAATTCTGGTGGTATATTGTCTATCCCAATTCTGTAAACCATTGTGATATTTCAATGCTGGAAATTTATAAATGAAAGTTAGGAATAAGTTATTATCTTCTAAAACATATAGGTACATTCTCAGGGAGTTTATATTTCCTCTAACTAAAACAGTATGTTCCACTGTTTAACATTCTAGAATCAGAAATATTGCATCAGTCATGCAGATGGAGAATGCACTAGACTTTACAATGAGATTTAAAAAGAAAAAGTAGTTACTAAAGAGCCTTAGGTATGAATACATAGTGAAGGGGTAGGCCACGCTGGATGAGAACTGACATTGTTAAGAGTAAAACTGAGCAATAGCAATAAAACAATATTCTCATTTCAATAACTGTTTCAAATCATGTTTTTATTTACAGACTCTGACATGTTTGAAATATACACTTAGTCAATTTCCAAACATGTTCCAGGTGTTACTGAATACAGAAACTCGAGTCCTACTTAGGGTGAAGCAACCTCCACTAAACAGGCCAGAGAAAACTTTGGAAAAACAGGACATTTAGTAAGGATTACAAGTATTACAGGCCCAGTGACTTTTCCAAGAGAAAAGGAAAAAGATAAAAGATCATGCAGATTATTTCCAGCTACCTGTTTCAGCTTACGTAGTTAAACTTCTGGGGATATTCTGCCTTGTTTCCTACCCAGATAACTGAAGAATTCTTCTACTGTCTTTAGTCTTCTGGCTTGGTTCTCAGTCTTAACCTGTAGGACCCTTCTCGTTTTAGTTTTTTTAATTTTTTATTTTTTTTAAAATTAAATTAAATTTAATTTTTTATTTGTTCTCTCCCCTTCCCTGACCCCCACCCCCACCCCCACCCCACCTACCCCACCTACCCCACCACCCCACCCCACCCCACCCCACCCCACCCCACCCCAGTTGTCTGTTGTCTGTTGTCTGTGTCCATTTGCTGCGTGTTTTTCTTTTGTGCACTTCTATTGTTGTCAGAGGCATGGGAATCTGTGTCTCTTTTTTTTTGTTGCATCATCTTGCTGCGTCAGCTCTCCGTGTGTGTAGTGCCATTCCTGGGCAGGCTGAACTTTCTTTCACGCTAGGCAGCTCTCCTTACAGGGTGCACTCCTTGTACGTGGGGCTCCCCTACGTGGGGGACACCCCTGCGTGGCAGGGCACTCCTTGCATGCATCAGCACTGCATGTGGGCCAGCTCCACACAGGTCAAGGAGGCCTGGGGTTTGAACCGCGGACCTCCCAGGTGGTAGACGGACGCCCTAACCACTGGGCCAAGTCCATTTCCCTCTTGATTTGTTAAGAAGCCATGAAAGGTAATATGGATGACTTCAGGGATGCAGTTTCTAAACTTCTTGAAAGTTTTAAAAACTTCACAGAGATAGACATTACTCTGGGGAAAGGATGTATAACATTTACAGATTCCAGAAGTGATTTGGGATAGGTGACCAACAAGCTTTAAATACCATTGATTAATTTAATGACCATATATATCCAGTAGCTTGTATTTGGGGACGCAAAGGCTTAGAATACTGATGATTATAATATTTACAAGAAGAGCTTACATCTCAGTTGGGAAAAAAACATACATTTCAATTATTTAATAAATATTATTTAAGCTTTTTTAACATGCGAGGTACAATTCTATTCACTTTAGATCCATCAATAAATAAAGCAAAGATCTCTGCCTTTGAAAACTTACATTCTGCCTTTAACAAATGTAAAATATGAGAAGAGTTCTGAAGCATCATGGTTTTATTCAAAGTGAATAGCAAAATACTTAAGAGGATGCAGAGTAAAGAATTTCCATTTAAAGCTCTACACACTGGCTCCTATATTCAACTACTTTTAAGGGACCAAATGTGACATTTGCCTGTCCCTAAATTATGAATTAACCTTAATAAACTTGATTATTTTTATTCATTTGAGTATGGATCATCTCACTTATGTTGATTTTTAAGAATCATCTAGTCTATTTCAACACAAAAGCCTAGAGGTAAAAGTGACAGCAATTTATTTTTTACCCCCTTCCTAGAATTATTCACAGTGGTGCAGACAGTGTAGATTACGGTCTATCCCTTCTTGCGTGGGTTTTATGACCTGTTGGCACTGTGCCTAGCATAAGTGGCAAAAAAAGCAATATCATTTTTTCTTTCCAATTAATTAAAATGTATCTATTTTTAGGAGCTTAGAAAATAGAACACACACATTAATTTAAGTTGTGAATAATCCAAGGAAAAAAGCATTAGCTGGAAAAGCCTAAGAAATTTGGCATGATGATGTATATTAAACCATGCAGAAGAAAGAAATTTTAATCAAGCATATTAATTATTCAATATAGTTTCTGTGTTCTCAAAAGGAATTCATGTCAAAGAGGGAAAGTAGATATGTAAAAATATTATAATAATGTTTAGTTATAAATACTACAGTAGTAAATATTCTTGCCAGGGTACCTACTATCTCTTAGTCAGGACTAGTTTGTCTGTATAATGCACGCTTGAGTCCAGAATTTCTAATTTGTTCTTTTTATAGGCTGTTTAGTAATCAGAGAGAAAATCTCTTTTCCTCAGTCACAGGCTACACTCCTTATCAGCCACTGTGCAAATTCATGTACTTAGGGGATAGTAGAAGGCTCAGAACAGAGTATCCCCTTGTCCAGGAGAGAAACGGCACTGCTATCCTAATAAATGTGCTAGGGATGCCACTTCATACATAAAAGACCGTATGTGTTGTCTTTTCACAATGCTCATGACCTTGAGATTGCCAGAATCCATACCACTTTTATTCTACCTGCCCCACTCACCTACACAGAGTATATATTATTTTATCCTGGAATTCCCAATTTCTTATATCACAGAAGATGTTAATATTTTTCTAAGGATCAGATTTTGGTCTGGTAATCGCAGAACTGAAGTTCTCAGAAAAATTCTGTAACTGCTATTGTAACAGAGTTTTTTATACTTTTTTATCTAAGGAAGTGTAGCACTTTGGTATTATTTATGAATTTCCAAAAAAAGAGAGATACAAATTATGTTTGTAAATTGGTCTATTCCTCTGGGCATGATGCCCTTTGACTGTATTAGGTTCAGCTGAGATGCCTTTGATTAAATTATATTAAAAATAGGGCTTTGACTCTACCACATCATTCAGAAGACTCAGTTTGAGTCCCTGCCCCTTTGTGGGCTATACAAACAGACAATCAAGGAGACACACTGAGAAGCAGCTATATAGAGAAAATACACAGAGGAAGAGAAACAGTTCTGTAGACATGGCAGAGGCCCTAGAATGAGAAATGAGCCATTCACTTGATAGTGAATAGCACACCTTGTGAAGAGAGCAGAGCAGCTGAGCCCAGGGAAAACCAAGCTCCAAGAAATTTGATGAGCCCTGTGCCAGCCAACAGCTGAGATCAGAAGAAGCTGGACCCATAGAGCCTTAACAGGGAAGAAGAAAGCATAACCCTCACATACATTTACTGCCAACTTGCTTCAACACGTGGCACAGAGTTTGGTAAGAAAGTAACCTTGAGTTGGACTCTTTAGGGCCTTGTAACTGTAAGCTTTTACCACAAATAAATACCCTTTATATAAACCAACAGATTTCTGGTATTTTGCATCAGCACCGCCTTGGCCAACTAATACAGGAAGAAAAGAATTTTTTCCCCTTTACTGATTGTCTTTCCTTCTACTTAGATTGCTAATTTCCTTTAGTAGGACTATTTTAAAACTATTATTTAGAAAATGATTTCTGTCGTTCTTAATAATAGCTAATTTTCATGGAGCTCATTATACAGGTTCTCCACTGTTGCTTTTTATCTATGTGACACACAAATAATATTTTCTCTTCTCCATTTTCACATTTTTATTATGCTTATATATATATTTTTGCTTTAAACTTCATCCCTTTACCTATTGTCACCTCTAGGTCTATCGTGAAGTCACTTTAAATTCAATAAATAAAAACTTTAAAACCTCAGAATAAGAAGAATGTTATTACTGAGTAAGTGGCTGTTAGAACCCACATAAAGCAACCTAGCAGAAATAATAAAACAGAAGAGTCAGATTATCTCTTCAAATTATCTTCAGATTTTCTCACCATAAGAATCAATTTACTCTTTGTGTCTTCTCCAGTTGCTCAGGTTTTTGGATTCTGTACCATCCTATTCTATTCCTGCATCTCTGTTCTGGTGGTTTCAGTTCTCATCCCTCCCCCTCTCCACAGTCTACCTCGACTTGTTATGCCTCTTGAATGACCTTAATAGTTTCTGACTTTTCATCCTGCGGTCTTGATATTCCTGGTTTTTAGTTCCCTTACCTCCAAGTTTCAAGTACCATTTCAGGAAATCAGATTCTGTACTTAGATTACCCAGTGGAATGCCTCTTCATCTCCTTCCTCAGGAGGGACTCTTTTTCTAGAAATAATAAAAATAATTTTGGATTTGATGGTAATGTTCTAGTTGAAGTCCCTTAATATTGGTGAAACTCACCCATCACCAAAATACCCCTCCCAATCTCCTCCCTCCCTACACACACAAAATGTCTGTTGTACTTTGTCTAGGCCATGTTCAGTACCTACATGACTAAACTCGAGTCAGCAGGCTCTACTCTGCTCTGCCTGACTTCTTTAGATCTTACATAAACCTCAAGAAAACCATATGCTCTATAATTATATTTGCTCATTTGCCAATGTGTGTCTTTTAATAATAACCAAAGTTCCACTGTCATTCAGTGGTGACCCATGAAAACTGCAATTTTAATATTTTGGGGGTGATCAAGTAAAAAAAGACCTTTTTTTACCAATGAAACTGAAGAGCTGAAGTCAGTGCCAACACTGTAGAGATTTGTTTAAATAAATTAATACTAATATATTTCATTAAATTTTAATGGTATGGTTTCTGCCCTTCCATCAATTACATTTTCTTTAAATTGAGCCATATATATCAGATGGTACATCTCCACACTGTAACCCCTTATATAACAAAATAAATATCATGATTTTATGATATAGTTTCTTCCGTGTCAGATTCTGGACTCTTTTCACATTTGAGTTTTATGAAAATTCCAGGTAAAAGGCTTAGATTTTTGCAGGATAAAGTTGGGTAAAGGAGAGAAAATATTTCCAGTGAGGAAGAGAATCCTCTGAAGAACTTTGAACACCAGTGTATCCTCTTTTTTTTTTTTGGCATGAGAAAGAAATTATTTTTATTAGTTAATTGCCATTTTCATTTTCAATCTCTAACTCACAATACTTGAACAATTATCCTGACTAATATAGTGGGGTACACAATTTAAAGCAAGAACAATAAATACAAAAGAAAACAGAGACACATGAAGTCCATCTGAACACAGTCTTAAACCTGGAACCAAGGCCAGCTGATCTGAGGCTGAGCCACTTCAGCTAACCTGAAAACCCATGATTGAATCAAAATCAGTGTTGATAGTTGGTTTGTTGTGTATCATTAATGTGATGATATTGGACTAATTGTAAAATATTTGGATGTGTATTTGAGATAACAATATAATGTAAGATTGTGTACAGACAAAATTCATTCAGAGATAAACATGTAAATATTCATATTTCCTTCTCCCTCCCTTTTCCTTTTTCCACCACAAATTCTTTCAGTACTTACATATTGTAGATATTTAATAAGCTCTTGTTAAATAGAACTGTAGTTGGAGGAAGCAATAAATAAAACTACTTACACTAAGAAGAGGATTGAAAAAAAGTATTTATTTAAGTCAAACCGCCTTTACAATATACACCAAACAAATAGATTACAGGAACTATTTTCTTCATTTCTTATTTTGATTTTTTAAAATGTTCCACTTAAAGCATTTTAGTCAAGTCCCAGATGGACATCAGAGGACAGGATTTTTGAAAGCATATCACATCTCTAGATAGAAGATCTGGAGTAGTTCTCACCCTCTGGTAGTTCCAGCCAGGAGAATGTGTTATCATGGAATCTTATTAACAATCATTCCCCTCCAAATCACATGACCTATAAACCCAAAAATACTCAAGCTCATGGGCCTGAAAATTGGTTGCACTTTGGCTGACTTAGGCTGGGATCATTTGAGCCAGTCTGGACTCCAGTCTTAAGGTCAGAGTTAGGTTTTACATTGTGGTTTTTTTCCCCCTCTCTTTATTTTTTTTTAAATGATATGTTAAAAAAAAAAAAAAAGAGGTTCCCACATACTCCCCACAACCCTCATCCTACTCCTCCCAAATCAACAACCTCTTTCATCATCATAGGACATTCATTGCATTTGGTGAATACATTTTGGAGCACTGCTACACGTCATGGATAATGGTTTACATTGTCCTGCCATGGCCTACTGGGTGGACTGGGGATGAGTGTAAACCAGTGAATCCTAAAGAGAGTTTTGAACTTTATATGTCTGGGACAAAATTCCTCATACAGCCATAGTCTAAATTCTACCACCCTAGGAAAAATCTAGCTGGTAAGAGACCATATTGCTTGAGGTTCTTCTATATTCCCAAATGTGTTTGTTAGGTTTCTATAGACTTTGTATTTTCAGTAGAAATGCTCCAGGAAGAATTGCAGTGATTTAAAAATAGATATTTGCCACACTTTTCTTTCCATATTTTAGTGGCAACTGACTACAGAATATATGAGGAATTAAAATTCTAAACTACTCTAAATAAACAAACAAGAAAACATGAGTTTTGTGTGTTCATTGATAATATACAGGTCCTGAAACTCTGAATTTCGTATGTGTATCTGTCACAAAATCCATTTTAAAAAATCAGTGCTAGATGTTTCAGTGTCTAAATAACTGCATAATGCTAAGGGATTAGTGAAATTTATCTTTCAGATTTATTATTTCTTTAATTGAAATGAATTTTGAAATAATATATAATGTTATAAGAAGATTGCTGCACTAACCCCTTTTATGGATTATCCATTTCTTTTAAAAATTTTCTCCAATTAATTATAAAAATAATACATATGTATGTTGTAAATTTTGGAAAAACACATAAGGAAAGTATAAAGGAAAAAATGGACTTTTCATAATCCTATCATTTTGAGATGATCTTTGTTAACATTTCAACAAACATCTTTCCAAATATTTCTCTAAATTTTATATACATGAAATCATATCTATATCTTTTGTACCCTTTTAACTTAAAAATATATCATGTAAACTATAATCCATGCTTAGTGGCAATGCTCCAAAATGTGTTTATCAATTGCAATGAATGTACCACACCAATTAAAGATGCTAATGTGGGAGGTGTGAGGAGTGGGTCATATGGGAATCCCCTATATATTCTCCATAATATTTATGTAATCTAAGTGTCTTTAAAAAATAAAAAATGAAAAGACAAAAAAATAAACATTTTTGTGTTAGTAAAGCATTTTTATAATATATATATTATTTATAATATTCTCTCAATTGGACACCCTTATTTTTTTAAACATTCCTCTAATATTGAGAATTAAGTTTGTTTTGATTTTTTTTTTATTAAAGAAGCTTTAGATTATATATTAGTCAGCCAAAAGCACCAGAAATCTGTTGGATTTTATAAAGGGTATTTATTTAGGGTAGAAGCTTACCATCACAAAGCCATAAAGAATAATTTAAAACCCTCACCAAAGTCTGTTGGAGCAAGATGGCTGCCAGTCTTTGTAAGAGTTCAGCCTTTCTCTTCCTTCAAAGGTTCCATGGTCGCAGCAATTTTCTGATCTCAGTTGTTGGTTGGGATAAGATTGATCTCTCTCCCCTGGTTTTGATTCTTTCAGGGCTCAGCTTCTCTGTTCTCTCTACAAAGTCAGCTATAGAATATCAGGCTTATCTCTCTTCCTGGGAACTCTGCCATTTCTATGAAACCGTCTCTATACTTCTATGTTCCTCTGTGTATTAACTTCTGTGTGAGAGTCTGTTTTAGCCCCAAGGGAGCTAGTTTCAACGTTGAGTTGAACTCTAATGACATGGTTGGAGCAGAGCCCTAATCGTAACAGAATTTAATCAGACATCTCAGCTGAATCTAATACGATCAAAGGGATATTATGGCAGAGGAACTGACTGGTTTACAAGCAATCTATATTTCTTTTTGGAATTCATAAGTAATAGTAAACTGCTACAGAGTACATAAATCTTACATTGAAAATATAGGGGATTACCATATATCCCCCGACCCCCACACACTTTTCCCTATTGACAGCATCTTTCATTAATATGAAACATTTCTTACAATTAATGAACACATATTGAAACATTGTTAATAACCATGGTCTATAGTTTACATTATATTTTACACTTCACAACATGCCATTTTATTGATTTTGACAAAGTGTATAATTGCTAATATCGATCATTGCAATATCATTCAGAACAATTCCAGTGTCCCCCAAAATGCCACATGTCACATCTATTTTTCCCTTTCCTTCTCCTCAGAGCCTCTGGTGGCCACTGCCTTTATATAAGTGTTTCAAGTTCTTCCATGTTTTGGAATAATAATAAATATTCTTTAGCCCTTGGTTGCATTCCCTACTGTACTGCAGGAAGGTTGAGCCTGGGAAGGCAGACCAAATAATTTGTTATTCCAAAGAAACCACATTAGGAGGCAAGCAGCAATCATGCCATTTATTTACTAGCATGTCCCAATGACAGTCAGTATGGTAGCAACCATATTGTACAGTGGGAAGACAAAGATTATATAGGGCTATACAGTACAAAGAGGGTGTTTAATGCATAGTTCAGCTTGAGTGTGCACATAACCTAATAAATGATGAACAGCAAGTGCATACATATGGAGGGGAATTGTGTGGCTTCCCAGAACAGCGAGGGGCAGCACATATGCAGGTTAATGATTCTTACACCTTTGGTCTTGTGTGCGTTGTAGTGGAAGCTCCCAGGATGGATTGCTG
The DNA here is from genome assembly GCF_030445035.2 of Dasypus novemcinctus. Lineage (NCBI taxonomy): Eukaryota > Metazoa > Chordata > Mammalia > Cingulata > Dasypodidae > Dasypus > Dasypus novemcinctus. The sequence goes on along the minus strand of NC_080704.1, from coordinate 138,648,361 downwards.
ATCAATTGCACCACACTCTTTCCAGCAATCTATACAAATAACTAGTGGGAAGAGGAAGTGAGCATTTCATGTCCTTGCACTCCACCCCAATGCCCCTTCCACCTTCCATTTTACATGTAAATTGTTTGAGATACCACCTGAGTAGTTAAGGCATTGGAACATTGCATCCGGATTCTACAACAGCAATAAAAAAGACAAGAGAATAATAGGGGTAACATATACATAACATTGAACATTAATGTTTGACAGTGAAATCACAGAATTTGGGGGATAACTATTTCTTATTATAGATTTCCTTTTGTTGTTTCATACAGACAGGGTCAGATTATGCCGGCCTAACAGTATACATGCAACATTTTCATTAGTAGACAACAAAGTACCAGGGAGGGGGGCTTTAGGGGGAAGTTTCTATTACCATACATTTTTCTTCTTTCAATTTTTTAAAAAATTTTCCTTTACTGACATTAAAAACCAGTTTAGGCTTAAAAAGAGTTCACATAAACACATAAAATTTCAGTGGGAATAGAGGACTATTCTCATGGGTTTATGATTTCCAACCAGCAAGGCTGCACAAGCCAGTACTATGCCCAAATGACTTCATTTTATCCAGTTTGTAAGCTTGAGGCATAGTCAACAACAAATTGCTATTTCCCCCTTTGGGCTGTAGGGCAGCTGGCATTTTACCTCATAATCTCAATGCCTGCATTGGTCAAGCCATTAGTATCTGAATTGTGATTGGGACTGTACCCCACAGCACTGAATTTAAACTTCTTTTCTATAGTACCTCCACCATTGGGCTTGCAAGTAATGGAAAGTAGACCATAAGAATCAATTTACTCTTTGTGTCTTCTCCAGTTGCTCAGGTTTTTGGATTCTGTACCATCCTATTCTATTCCTGCATCTCTGTTCTGGTGGTTTCAGTTCTCATCCCTCCCCCTCTCCACAGTCTACCTCGACTTGTTATGCCTCTTGAATGACCTTAATAGTTTCTGACTTTTCATCCTGCGGTCTTGATATTCCTGGTTTTTAGTTCCCTTACCTCCAAGTTTCAAGTACCATTTCAGGAAATCAGATTCTGTACTTAGATTACCCAGTGGAATGCCTCTTCATCTCCTTCCTCAGGAGGGACTCTTTTTCTAGAAATAATAAAAATAATTTTGGATTTGATGGTAATGTTCTAGTTGAAGTCCCTTAATATTGGTGTAACTCACCCATCACCAAAATACCCCTCCCAATCTCCTCCCTCCCTACACACACAAAATGTCTGTTGTACTTTGTCTAGGCCATGTTCAGTACCTACATGACTAAACTCGAGTCAGCAGGCTCTACTCTGCTCTGCCTGACTTCTTTAGATCTTACATAAACCTCAAGAAAACCATATGCTCTATAATTATATTTGCTCATTTGCCAATGTGTGTCTTTTAATAATAACCAAAGTTCCACTGTCATTCAGTGGTGACCCATGAAAACTGCAATTTTAATATTTTGGGGGTGATCAAGTAAAAAAAGACCTTTTTTTACCAATGAAACTGAAGAGCTGAAGTCAGTGCCAACACTGTAGAGATTTGTTTAAATAAATTAATACTAATATATTTCATTAAATTTTAATGGTATGGTTTCTGCCCTTCCATCAATTACATTTTCTTTAAATTGAGCCATATATATCAGATGGTACATCTCCACACTGTAACCCCTTATATAACAAAATAAATATCATGATTTTATGATATAGTTTCTTCCGTGTCAGATTCTGGACTCTTTTCACATTTGAGTTTTATGAAAATTCCAGGTAAAAGGCTTAGATTTTTGCAGGATAAAGTTGGGTAAAGGAGAGAAAATATTTCCAGTGAGGAAGAGAATCCTCTGAAGAACTTTGAACACCAGTGTATCCTCTTTTTTTTTTTTGGCATGAGAAAGAAATTATTTTTATTAGTTAATTGCCATTTTCATTTTCAATCTCTAACTCACAATACTTGAACAATTATCCTGACTAATATAGTGGGGTACACAATTTAAAGCAAGAACAATAAATACAAAAGAAAACAGAGACACATGAAGTCCATCTGAACACAGTCTTAAACCTGGAACCAAGGCCAGCTGATCTGAGGCTGAGCCACTTCAGCTAACCTGAAAACCCATGATTGAATCAAAATCAGTGTTGATAGTTGGTTTGTTGTGTATCATTAATGTGATGATATTGGACTAATTGTAAAATATTTGGATGTGTATTTGAGATAACAATATAATGTAAGATTGTGTACAGACAAAATTCATTCAGAGATAAACATGTAAATATTCATATTTCCTTCTCCCTCCCTTTTCCTTTTTCCACCACAAATTCTTTCAGTACTTACATATTGTAGATATTTAATAAGCTCTTGTTAAATAGAACTGTAGTTGGAGGAAGCAATAAATAAAACTACTTACACTAAGAAGAGGATTGAAAAAAAGTATTTATTTAAGTCAAACCGCCTTTACAATATACACCAAACAAATAGATTACAGGAACTATTTTCTTCATTTCTTATTTTGATTTTTTAAAATGTTCCACTTAAAGCATTTTAGTCAAGTCCCAGATGGACATCAGAGGACAGGATTTTTGAAAGCATATCACATCTCTAGATAGAAGATCTGGAGTAGTTCTCACCCTCTGGTAGTTCCAGCCAGGAGAATGTGTTATCATGGAATCTTATTAACAATCATTCCCCTCCAAATCACATGACCTATAAACCCAAAAATACTCAAGCTCATGGGCCTGAAAATTGGTTGCACTTTGGCTGACTTAGGCTGGGATCATTTGAGCCAGTCTGGACTCCAGTCTTAAGGTCAGAGTTAGGTTTTACATTGTGGTTTTTTTCCCCCTCTCTTTATTTTTTTTTAAATGATATGTTAAAAAAAAAAAAAAAGAGGTTCCCACATACTCCCCACAACCCTCATCCTACTCCTCCCAAATCAACAACCTCTTTCATCATCATAGGACATTCATTGCATTTGGTGAATACATTTTGGAGCACTGCTACACGTCATGGATAATGGTTTACATTGTCCTGCCATGGCCTACTGGGTGGACTGGGGATGAGTGTAAACCAGTGAATCCTAAAGAGAGTTTTGAACTTTATATGTCTGGGACAAAATACCTCATACAGCCATAGTCTAAATTCTACCACCCTAGGAAAAATCTAGCTGGTAAGAGACCATATTGCTTGAGGTTCTTCTATATTCCCAAATGTGTTTGTTAGGTTTCTATAGACTTTGTATTTTCAGTAGAAATGCTCCAGGAAGAATTGCAGTGATTTAAAAATAGATATTTGCCACACTTTTCTTTCCATATTTTAGTGGCAACTGACTACAGAATATATGAGGAATTAAAATTCTAAACTACTCTAAATAAACAAACAAGAAAACATGAGTTTTGTGTGTTCATTGATAATATACAGGTCCTGAAACTCTGAATTTCGTATGTGTATCTGTCACAAAATCCATTTTAAAAAATCAGTGCTAGATGTTTCAGTGTCTAAATAACTGCATAATGCTAAGGGATTAGTGAAATTTATCTTTCAGATTTATTATTTCTTTAATTGAAATGAATTTTGAAATAATATATAATGTTATAAGAAGATTGCTGCACTAACCCCTTTTATGGATTATCCATTTCTTTTAAAAATTTTCTCCAATTAATTATAAAAATAATACATATGTATGTTGTAAATTTTGGAAAAACACATAAGGAAAGTATAAAGGAAAAAATGGACTTTTCATAATCCTATCATTTTGAGATGATCTTTGTTAACATTTCAACAAACATCTTTCCAAATATTTCTCTAAATTTTATATACATGAAATCATATCTATATCTTTTGTACCCTTTTAACTTAAAAATATATCATGTAAACTATAATCCATGCTTAGTGGCAATGCTCCAAAATGTGTTTATCAATTGCAATGAATGTACCACACCAATTAAAGATGCTAATGTGGGAGGTGTGAGGAGTGGGTCATATGGGAATCCCCTATATATTCTCCATAATATTTATGTAATCTAAGTGTCTTTAAAAAATAAAAAATGAAAAGACAAAAAAATAAACATTTTTGTGTTAGTAAAGCATTTTTATAATATATATATTATTTATAATATTCTCTCAATTGGACACCCTTATTTTTTTAAACATTCCTCTAATATTGAGAATTAAGTTTGTTTTGATTTTTTTTTTATTAAAGAAGCTTTAGATTATATATTAGTCAGCCAAAAGCACCAGAAATCTGTTGGATTTTATAAAGGGTATTTATTTAGGGTAGAAGCTTACCATCACAAAGCCATAAAGAATAATTTAAAACCCTCACCAAAGTCTGTTGGAGCAAGATGGCTGCCAGTCTTTGTAAGAGTTCAGCCTTTCTCTTCCTTCAAAGGTTCCATGGTCGCAGCAATTTTCTGATCTCAGTTGTTGGTTGGGATAAGATTGATCTCTCTCCCCTGGTTTTGATTCTTTCAGGGCTCAGCTTCTCTGTTCTCTCTACAAAGTCAGCTATAGAATATCAGGCTTATCTCTCTTCCTGGGAACTCTGCCATTTCTATGAAACCGTCTCTATACTTCTATGTTCCTCTGTGTATTAACTTCTGTGTGAGAGTCTGTTTTAGCCCCAAGGGAGCTAGTTTCAACGTTGAGTTGAACTCTAATGACATGGTTGGAGCAGAGCCCTAATCGTAACAGAATTTAATCAGACATCTCAGCTGAATCTAATACGATCAAAGGGATATTATGGCAGAGGAACTGACTGGTTTACAAGCAATCTATATTTCTTTTTGGAATTCATAAGTAATAGTAAACTGCTACAGAGTACATAAATCTTACATTGAAAATATAGGGGATTACCATATATCCCCCGACCCCCACACACTTTTCCCTATTGACAGCATCTTTCATTAATATGAAACATTTCTTACAATTAATGAACACATATTGAAACATTGTTAATAACCATGGTCTATAGTTTACATTATATTTTACACTTCACAACATGCCATTTTATTGATTTTGACAAAGTGTATAATTGCTAATATCGATCATTGCAATATCATTCAGAACAATTCCAGTGTCCCCCAAAATGCCACATGTCACATCTATTTTTCCCTTTCCTTCTCCTCAGAGCCTCTGGTGGCCACTGCCTTTATATAAGTGTTTCAAGTTCTTCCATGTTTTGGAATAATAATAAATATTCTTTAGCCCTTGGTTGCATTCCCTACTGTACTGCAGGAAGGTTGAGCCTGGGAAGGCAGACCAAATAATTTGTTATTCCAAAGAAACCACATTAGGAGGCAAGCAGCAATCATGCCATTTATTTACTAGCATGTCCCAATGACAGTCAGTATGGTAGCAACCATATTGTACAGTGGGAAGACAAAGATTATATAGGGCTATACAGTACAAAGAGGGTGTTTAATGCATAGTTCAGCTTGAGTGTGCACATAACCTAATAAATGATGAACAGCAAGTGCATACATATGGAGGGGAATTGTGTGGCTTCCCAGAACAGCGAGGGGCAGCACATATGCAGGTTAATGATTCTTACACCTTTGGTCTTGTGTGCGTTGTAGTGGAAGCTCCCAGGATGGATTGCTGATCAATTGCACCACACTCTTTCCAGCAATCTATACAAATAACTAGTGGGAAGAGGAAGTGAGCATTTCATGTCCTTGCACTCCACCCCAATGCCCCTTCCACCTTCCATTTTACATGTAAATTGTTTGAGATACCACCTGAGTAGTTAAGGCATTGGAACATTGCATCCGGATTCTACAACAGCAATAAAAAAGACAAGAGAATAATAGGGGTAACATATACATAACATTGAACATTAATGTTTGACAGTGAAATCACAGAATTTGGGGGATAACTATTTCTTATTATAGATTTCCTTTTGTTGTTTCATACAGACAGGGTCAGATTATGCCGGCCTAACAGTATACATGCAACATTTTCATTAGTAGACAACAAAGTACCAGGGAGGGGGGCTTTAGGGGGAAGTTTCTATTACCATACATTTTTCTTCTTTCAATTTTTAAAAAATTTTCCTTTACTGACATTAAAAACCAGTTTAGGCTTAAAAAGAGTTCACATAAACACATAAAATTTCAGTGGGAATAGAGGACTATTCTCATGGGTTTATGATTTCCAACCAGCAAGGCTGCACAAGCCAGTACTATGCCCAAATGACTTCATTTTATCCAGTTTGTAAGCTTGAGGCATAGTCAACAACAAATTGCTATTTCCCCCTTTGGGCTGTAGGGCAGCTGGCATTTTACCTCATAATCTCAATGCCTGCATTGGTCAAGCCATTAGTATCTGAATTGTGATTGGGACTGTACCCCACAGCACTGAATTTAAACTTCTTTTCTATAGTACCTCCACCATTGGGCTTGCAAGTAATGGAAAGTAGTTGTAAAAAGTCTAAGTGATATCCTGGTCCATAGTCTTAAGACTGCATGAGGTGACTGGTAAATGGAATTCTTTGGTCACTGTCAATTTTGGCTGGCACCCCATATAGGGCACTTACATTTTCTAAGCAGGAAATAGTAGCTGGCTGGTTACAAGAGTTCTGTAGCAGTGTCTGCAGCAGTGAACGTAAACCTTACCCCTTCTGAGATTGGCTGAAGACTGATGTAATCCATTTGCCATGACCAATATGTTCTATCTGGTGAGATAATTGTTACAGTCATCAGAGTGAGCACAATGGACCCCTGATGATGTCTATAAGCTGCTAGCAAGTAACAGGCAGCTGGAACTGTTGAGGGTCTGGCAGCCAGGATGTCTGCTTTTGCTGTGGATCCACTCTGCTGCTTCTTGGGTCACAATAATATGGCTCTGGATCTTTACAAGGGCATCTGCCTCAACAGTCCCTAGAGGGATGTTAGAGGAGCAGGCAGAAACATGATAGACAACAAGTTACCTGTCACCACTGGCAGGAGTCCCATATGTCCTTCCACAGATCTCTCCCGCACAGAGTGCGGCCCATGATGGTCCATTGTTCCTGTCTTGTTTCTACTATCTGCAATCCACCTCCAGATAGGGATGGCAGTCTTCAGACTGACCAGACACCATAGGTTAAGCCCTTCACATGCAACAGGGCATTATAAGCTGCACATAGTTGCTTTTCTAAGGGACTATATAATAATTAGGCCTCCTCCCACAATTGGGACTAAAACCCAAGGGGTATTTGTTTAGAATGTTGCCTTTGCCACAAAACCCACCCAAGGTCAATATTGGCACTGGCCACATCAGATTCACAGGGTAAGTTAGGGTCCACTCCCCTTATTGCTTAAGCCTGTGCTATCGCTTTTCTTTACTTTCTTTAAGGCAGCATGCCTGCTGGGGGGCCTTCTCATTTCTATACACAATCTTTCATGATTAACATATAGAATGGTTTTAATATTTGAACTAAATGAGGGATGGAGGGACTTCAGCACTCCAACAAAAACAGAAAGGCCATTACTTGTTTTGGAGTTTTTGATGTGGGAAAATATTGTACTTTAACAACACTTAAGAGTTTGACAGGCAGCAGACTTGGCCCAGTGGTTAGGGCGTCCATCTACCACATGGGAGGTCCTCAGTTCAAACCCCAGGCCTCCTTGACCCGTGTGGAGCTGGCCCACATGCAGTGCTAATGCGTGCAAGGAGTGCCCTGCCATGCAGGGGTGTCCCCCGGGTAGGGGAAACCCACGCGCAAGGAGTGCACCCCGGAAGGAGAGCCACCCAGTGCAAAAGAAAGTGCAGCCTGCCCAGGAATGGCGCCACACACACGGAGAACTGACGCAGCAAGATGGCACAACAAAAAGAAATACAGATTGCCATGCCACTGACAACAACAGAAGCAGACAAAGAAGAAGACTCAGCAAATAGACACAGAGAACAGACAACTGGGGTGGGGGCGGGGAAGGAGAGATAAATAAATAAATAAATAAATAAATAAATAAATAAATAAATAAATCTTTAAAAAAAGAGTTTGACGGAGCAGCAAAGACCTTGCAGCTTGTCCCAATTGCTTGCCCATTCGAGGCTCTTAAGATAAGGTATCATTGTTTCTGATGCTTCTTTTAATTTTGAAAAAGAATTACTGGTTAACATAATATCATCAATATAATGACATAGGGTTACAGCCACAGGTTTCTTCCACACAGCCAGATCCTTTGCTACCAGGTCAGGACAGATGGTTGGGCAATGCACATAGCCTTTGGGAAGCACTGCAAAATCCACCATTGCCTCTGCACATGAAGATGAATGTAGGCTGACTTGATTTGCCTAAGGACATACTAAAGAAAGTCTTAGAAATATCAAAAGCAAAATGATAGTGACATAACTGGATACTAATTTCTGCAAAAAACCAGCAATATTAGGGACTGTTGCAAATAGCAGTGGTATTACTTCAAGTTACAATAATCTTCTGTAGACACCACACTGTGACAGTCCCCAATAGCGACTCTCTTTCTGCAGCCATAGAGCTGCTTCTTTAGTGGAGGTGGGGAAAATCAGATGAAGACGAGCCAAAGCATCCAAATCTTGATTTCCAGGCAAGGAGGTTTTTTTCTGTGACATCTTTAAATAATTAAAATAATGATTAGCAGCATTATACATTTCTCTAATGTTATGCAGAAATACTGTCAAATTTTAGGGAATTTTGTACAATCTTTAAGTATTCGTATGTATATTTTACCTATACAATTTTAACAGGTTAGAAAATTCCTTTTGAGGGGTGGGGCAAGATGGTCGCTGAGTGAGCATACCTGATAATTTCTCCTGCAAAGAAGTGGCTGGGCAGCATTGGAAATTCTTCAGGACCAGGATGTTTCAGGATTTTGCAGGGCAGGAGGTGTCTGGACATCGATTTGGTAGGAAGGTAACAGAGAAAATTTGTGTATAAGATAAAATTGAGGCTCTATTACACGGAGGTGGGAGCTGCGCGCGGGATGCTCCCTCCTGGGCTGGGCGGAGCTGCCGCACCAGCACTATGGCAGCGATTTCTAGAGGAATTGCAGTACTGGGGAATTCATAAGCCCTGAGCAGGCTATTGGTGGGCTAACAGGGCAAGAGGCCTTTGCAGACCAATTTGAGGAGACAAACGGGAGTTTTATTGCGAGGCGGGGAATTTTTGATTGCGGACACAAATAATAGCGCTTGCAGCTAGAGCCCCACCCGCCAAGGCTGGCTGCTGATCTGCAGCAGCCTTAAATTGTTCACATGAAAGAGACATCACCAGGACACTATTTCAAGGACTGGCCAGGTGGGAGACGTCTGGAAGCCGATTAGGGGAATATTTTGCAAAGCGTGGGAATTTCGGCTTTGGACTCTGTTATCGGCATTTCCAGCTGGAGCCCCACCCCTGGGCCTGGCTACTGATCTGCGTCATTAAATTGGCTGCAGGGTAGAGGCACCCCCAGGTGGCCGTTCCGGGGACTTACAGGGTGGGAGGTGTGCTGAAGTCGAATTGGTGATACAGCCACAGAAGAGACCTGAGTGAGTGAGTGAATTGTGGGGTTCAGACACATAGGTTAGAGTTTGTGGATGTGACCTCTCTCATAGGGCTGGCACCCAGCTGCGGGGATCCCTGAAGTTTGTGTTGCACTGTGGTGCTCCCAGGCACTCTGTTAACCAGATTTGAGGTTGTCAGGTCTGAGTCCCCTAAACCCTGGTGGCCCACACCACAGAGACTCACACCTCATGAGTCTTCAATTTCACAGACTTTCCATCCCTGAATCTATAATGCCCTGAGGTCCATCTGAGGTCCTTGAATGTCCTAGCCCTCAATGTTTGCGTTTTTTCTTTTTTGTTTTGTTTTGTTTTTATTTTATTTTATTTTTTTATTTTCTATTGTCCGATTGCTAACATTGCATTATCTCCTAGTCTTTTCTCCCAGCATATCCCCCAAAGTATTTTTTTTTCAGTTATTTAGGGTTTTTTTGTTGTTGTTGCTGTTGTGAATGTTCTATATCTTTTTTCTTTTCCCTACTTGTTCTCTGCGATGGTTTGCTTGGTCGGTAGAGGTGGGGTCTGGCTGCGGACGAGGGGTCGGTCCCGCTTGGGACGAGGGGTCAGTCCCACTTGGGACGAGGGGTCGGTCCGGCAGCAGACGAGGGATCGGTCTCACAAGGGGTTGCGCGGTTCAGCTGATGGGGTCGCCCGGAGAAGCCGGCGATGAAGGGGTCGCCCGGAGAAGCAGGCGACGAACTGGGGACAAGGGAGGCCAGGCCCTTGTCGGGGGCTCTCAGGACTGGAGGGCACACGGCAGAAGAACTATCGCGGAGACAAGGAAAACACGCAAGTCCACTTTATTGAGGGAGAGGCAACAGTTTTATAGGGGCTGGGGAAGGCTGATTGGTCGAAGCCACGCCCTGTTCTGATTGGTTGCCGGCGAAAGGTCAGTGGGCGGTACTGGACGGGGGAAGGGTGGTGGTTAGGGATTGGCTGTCGCTGTTGCTGGGGGAAGGGGCAGGGTTTAGGGATTGGTGGCTGCTGTTGCTGGGGTGGAGGGCAGACTTGAGTTTCCCACCCACGCCTGGCTGTTGCTGCTGTCGGGGGAAGGGAAAAGGGCAGACTGGATTTTTCCGCCCACGCCTGGCTGTTGCTGCTGTCGGGGGAGGGGAAAAGGGCAGACTGGAATTTTCCACCCTGTGCCTGCGCAGGGAGAAAGAAGAAGAAGGGTGCCGCCCCACAGGCATCATGTGGCGCCATCCAGGAGGAGGGGCGGCCGCGGAAGCATGGCTGCCGAGAAGGGGAGACCCAAGGGCACTCTGCGCCCATGCTGAGCTCCCTTCAGGGGTGGCGGTGAGTCCGACCAGCCACCCTATTATGGGGCAGCGGCTTGGCCTGCCATGGCTGCTCCCCCGCCAGGCCAGCAAACCACACTTCAGCCCGAGGGGTGACCGCATTTCCCCCTTCTTTTCAAATAAGGGCCAGGATGGCAGCAGCAACAAGTAGCCGAGGCCCAAGAGGCAGTAAGCAATGAGGGAAGCGGGGCTGACGAGGGAGGTGAGTATGACGGGGATACAAATGTACAATTTGGGGGGCGGTATCTTGCCGTTGCAAGCAAGGGTGGCCAATGTCCAATTCTTGTTGATCTCGGCGGCTATAAGGTCTATCTGCAGTTAAAAGTCCTGAATGACAGCGCATTACAGGTAGTTGATCTCTTCTTGGCGGCGAAGAATGGTAGAGGCAGACTGTGTGATGGTCTGGAGGATCGCAGCTGTGAGGACAAGTCGCGTCAGGGCACCAGCGGTGGTGGTGGCGGCAGCGTCGGGAGTGGTGGAGACGTAGGCGAGGGCAATAGGAAGGCCAAAGTCTCCACGGGCGCGAGAGAGACCGATGTTAACGGGGCGGGCCGACATGGGGTGGCCCAATCTGCAACGCAATGGTGGTTCAAGCAAAAAAGGAGGGGGGCGGGGGACGAGAAGGGACGCTTTGGATGGCTGAGAAGAGGAGTGAGGTCGAGACAGGAGGAAGCTCCGTAGAAGTATGGGGAGGCAAGAGTAGAAACGTTATTGGATGCTAGAAAGCAGGCCGCAGGCCGGGAAAAGCAGGTTGCGGGCCGTTTAGCGGGGCTGGAGTTTCCTGAGAGCGATGGCGGCATGGGGGGCCACGGTTACAGAAGACATGGGGCTGTTTCAAAGAGATCTTACACCGGTGAGTGTCTAGGAGACCGGCGAGGGCCCGAACTTGTGAGGCTTGCTTAGCAGATAGGATGTTACCCATTGCTAATGGCCTTTTGGAGCCGATAAGAAAAGGGGCCCTTACCTTGAGAGCACGGCGATGGGAGCTGAGGTGCGCGGTGAGACAAGGGGTTGGAGCCGATGGGACTCCGACGGTGGTCGCGGGCCAAGAGAAGGCCACGACGAGGGGAGGGCGGGACAACGAACAGTGGAGCAAGGCAAAGGGGAGCAAGCACGGAGGGGAGGAGGCAGAGGTGAAGGCAGGGGTGGAGGTGCTCAGGCACGCGCTCCTGAGAGTTTTATTGGCGCCTCTTAATCATAGCGGGTCGGTATAAGCCCCCGACATGGAAGGAGAAAGCCATCCAGCGATTCTCCCAGACTGCCATGGATCATATGAGGTCACCAAGGTTCAGGAGCAGCAATGCAGAGCGAAAAGATAGGGGTGAGAAAAGAGGAGAGTGTAGGGCTATGGTAGGGTTACTTCAGACATGCAAGCGCGCGCTCCCGAGAAATCCAAGGCTCCTCTTAATCATAGCGGGTCGGTATAAGCCCCCAACATGGAAGGAGAAAGCCATCCAGCGATTCTCCCAGACCGCCGTGGATCATATGAGGTAGCCAAGGCTCAGGTAGCAGCAATGTTGCATGAGAGAAGTCCCAAGGTGAAAAGAGAGGGGGGGGGCCGCCAGGTTATGGAGTGAGGCTGTGGTGGAGTTGCCTTGCCCCACGTTGTGCTGTGGTGGGGTTGCCTTGCCCCACGTTGGGCGCCAGCTGCGACGGTTTGCTCGGTCGGTAGAGGTGGGGTCTGGCTGCGGACGAGGGGTCGGTCCAGCTCTGGACGAGGGGTCGGTCCCGCTTGGGACGAGGGGTCGGTCCCACTTGGGACGAGGGGTCGGTCCGGCAGCAGACGAGGGATGGGTCTCACAAGGGGTTGCGCGTTTCGGCTGATGGGGTCACCCGGCGAGGCCGGCGACGAAGGGGTCGCCCGGAGAAGCCGGCAACGAAGGGGTCACCCAGAGAAGCAGGCGATGAACTGGGGACAAGGGAGGCCAGGCCCTTGTCGGGGGCTCTCAGGACTGGAGGGCGCACGGCAGAAGAACTACCGCAGAGACAAGGTAAATACGCAAGTCCACTTTATTGAGGGAGAGGCAACAGTTTTATAGGGGCTGGGGAAGGCTGATTGGTCGAAGCCACGCCCTGTTCTGATTGGTTGCTGGCAAAAGGTCAGTGGGCGGTGCTGGATGGGGGAGGGGTGGTGGTTAGGGATTGGCTGTCACTGTTGCTGGGGGAAGGGGCAGGGTTTAGGGATTGGTGGCTGCTGTTGCTGGGGTGGAGGGCAGACTTGAGTTTCCCACCCACGCCTGGCTGTTGCTGTTGTCGGGGGAAGGGAAAAGGGCAGACTGGATTTTTCCGCCCACGCCTGGCTGTTGCTGCTGTCGAGGGAGGGAAAAAGGGCAGACTGGAATTTTCCACCCTGTGCCTGTGCAGGGAGAAAGAAGAAGAAGGGTGCCGCCCCACAGGCATCGTGTGGCGCCATCCGGGAGGAGGGGCGGCCGCGGAAGCATGGCTGCCGAGAAGGGGAGACCCAAGGGCACTCTGCGCCCAAGCCGAGCTCCCTTCAGGGGTGGCGGTGAGTCCGACCAGCCACCCTATTATGGGGGCAGCGGCTTGGCCTGCCGCAGCTGCTCCCCCGCCAGGCCAGCAAACCACACTTCAGCCCGAGGGGTGACCGCAGTTCTCCTCCCATTACCCACCCCCTTTTTCTTTCTTTCTTTCTTCTCTCTTTTTTTTCCTCTCTTGTCCCTCATTTTCCTCTTATTTTATTTTATCTTAATTATACGATAGGTGCTACAGGGAACACCTCGTATTTGCTAGGTTTCCTCATCCTCTGTTGCCTCATTTCTGTGTGAATTGATTTTGGCTACCTACACTATTCCCTTTCCCCTACATCTTGATATCCTCCATCATCTACTGTCTCTCCTATATTCCACCTCCCTTTCTTTGATTCCCAAAGTGTCTAACTCTTAATTTCTAATACCTTTGTTTTGTTTTTTGTCTTTTATCCACTCTTGAAACTATTGCCTTTCTTTACTCTTTCCCTCTCTCATGAAAACACTAGCTTTTTAATTCATACAATAGTTCTCCCATATTCAGTCGACTACCTCATTAAGGGTACTCTACCAACTGAGATAACTCTACACAACTTACATGAATCTAATATCCATCCTCCCAGATCTCATACTGTGGCTCTGTTAACATTTATCGCCAATACTACTTTACACTTTTTCTTTGCTTACACAATTGTCTTTCCCTGGCTCTAATACTATCCTTTAAAGTGAACTCAACCAACAATAAGAAATTAGAATAAGAAGAACAAAGTGACAAAGAGAAGATATAACACTTATGCAAAAACAACAGCTAATTAATCCCCAAGACTAGACAAATAAGCTAAGGAACTGATTAAACATGTCAAGATGAAATGATGACCAGACAGCAACAAAAATCTATGAACCGAGTTCAAAATATTCACAGATAGACAGAAACTGAAAGAGAATGCCAACAAGAAACCTCCCCTTCAAGAAATTCTAAAGGGAGCTCTGCAGGAAGAAAGGAAAAAACAGGACAGGCAGAGTTGGAGGAGAGGGTAAGAGCAACAAAATGACAAAAAGAGAAGGGGGGGAAAATACAAACAAAATACGATAAACACAAATCCAATCAAAATATGGCTAACACAAATAATTCCTTGAAAGTAATAACACTGAATGTCAATGGATTAAACTCACCTATCAAAAGATTCAGACTGGACATTGGATAAGGAAATATGACCCATCTATATGCTGTCTAAAAGAGACACATCTTAGACCCAGAGACTCATGGAGGTTGAAAGTGAAAGGCTAGAAAACAATCATACAAGCAAACAATAACCAAAAAAAGGCAGGAGTAGCTATATTAATATCAGGCAAAATAGACTTTAAATGCAAAACAATTGTGAAAGACAAAGAAGGATACTGCATTTTAGTGAAAGGGACAATCTGTCAAGAAGATCGAACAATCATAAATATTTATGCTCTTAAAAAGGGTGCCTCTAAATACGTGAGGCAAGCGCTGGAAAAATTAAGTGAAACAATAGATGCATCTACAATTATAGTGGGGGATTTTAATACACCACTATCAACTCTGGACAGAACATCTCAAAAGAGAATCACTAAAGAAACAAAACATATGAACAGTATAATAGAGGAGTTTGGACCTAATAGACATATATAGATCAATACACCCAAACACAGCAGGATATACATTTTTCTCAAACACACATGGATCATTCTCCAAGATAGACCATATGCTAGGCCACAAAGAAAGGCTTAATGAATTCAGAAAGATCAAAATCATACAAAACAATATCTCTGACCACAGTGGAGTTATGCTGGAAATTTGCAAGGGACAGAGGCCCAGATTTCACACCACAATTTGGAAATTAAACAGCACACTCTTAGAAAAGCAGTGAGTCAAAGAGGAAATCTCAAAAGAAATCAATGACTACCTTGAAACAAATGATAATGATAACATAACATACCAAAATTTATGGAATGCAGGAAAAGAAGTACTGAGACGGAAATTTATAGCCATAATTTCAAATGGAGGTTGGCTCTCACTGTGGACCTCAAGGGGAGGGGAAAATGGATGTTAAATGTGTGGAACGAAGGTAAATGTGAGGTAAGAGAGGAGTTTTGCGAGAGTACACAAGGGTGGATATAAAACATGTAATATTGCACCATAAACATATAGGGGATGATAGACTAATAATGTAAACCATAATGTAAAACATAGGATAACGAAAAATTTAGAAAACTGTATATACTAAAGTATGGACCACAATGTAAGCACAGATGTCACCTTGTTGGAAAGCTATTGTCTCAGAGTCTATACATCAGTTTAAGTAAATATGATATGAATAAGTTATAAGAATATCGCTGTGGAAGGGAAAAGATTTTATGGTAGATATGTGGGAGTACTGTATATTGTATATATGAATTACTGTGATCTAGGACTCTTGTGAAGAGAAGCTCAATAATTAGGAAAAAAGAAAAGAAAAAGATAGGATGTAGAATTTTTCCAAATCAACACGTATTCTATATCTAACCTTTAAACTCATCGCTATATTCCATTTTACTAGTAAGGGATCCTGACATTATATTGGGCTTCTCTTTTCAGGAAGTTTTGGATCACAGAGTGGTTCAACAATGGCAGTGGAGGAATACTGGTATAGGATACTATTGACACGTGATATATGGCTGACAGGGAGCTATACAGGGCATATGTCCAGGGTGCATGGTAATGTTTGGATACACCCATAGTGGCAACAATTAAAAACTACAGCTGGGGGGGGTACTGGGTTCTGGGCCGGGGGTGCTCTGTCATGGTCCCTAGGGGAGCAGTGGCAGTTCCCCAGGAGCAACGGTAAGGACCAGGAAGGAATGAGGGTACAACAGTAAGACCATGAAACTAATGACTATGATTGTGAGCCTATATGCCTGAAATGAGAACAAGGCCTAGAGCAGGACTGTGCCTGGGAATTTCCTCCTGACAGCCTTCATGTTACTCAAATGTGCCCAGTCTCGAAGCCAAACTCAGCATGTAAATGCAATGCCTTCCCCACAGCTTGGGGCATGACACCCGGGGATGAGCCTCCCTGGCACGGAAGGATCGCTATCAAGTACCAACTGATGATACAACTAGAAAATGACCTTAAATTAAAGGTTCAATGCAGATCAGCAGAATATCCCTGTCTACATATAATAAGATGACTTTAAAATGCGGTTTGACCTAAGGTAAGGGGGAAATAGAAAGGACAATTGAGTTTATATGGCTACGAGTCTCTAAAAAAGAGTCTGGAGGTTGTCAGAAGGATTGCTCTTATGTACAACTGAGCAGAGTCTAAAAGACAGATAAAGTAGATACAACCCCAAGTAATGGTTCCTTTGAAGACTAAAGAGACCCACGGGTTCTATGGTCATGGCAGATGGGGTTCACTGCCAAGTCACATGGCCCTTCTTTGGAGCTGGTGTTTCTGCATGATGAAACTGGACTCAGACGGGATCTCTTTTCACAAGACTTTCATGCTACTTTATTGGAATTGTAGTTGGTGTTGGGGTTTAAGATATATTTAGGGGATTTGAATCTCTGGACTGACAATATGATGGCCAGGCCCTGAGCCTCAAAAGACATCAGCTCCTACACTCTGATTTATTGGACTCACCCCACTCAGCTAAGATGGAGTTGAAGAAGGACAACCACCACACCATGGGGCCTAGAGTGCCTACAACTGAAAGCAGGAGGATTGCATCCAGTATCCGTGTAGAACCTGAGCCTCCTCTTGACATGGAGGTACAACGGACACAACCAATCCAAGGTCCACATAGAAAAGGTGGCATTGGAGTGGGAAAAGTGGCCATGTTGGCTGATGGGTATGGGGAATGGCAGGAAGAGATGAGATGTGGAGGCATTTTTGGGACTTGGAGTTGCCCTGGATGGTGCTTCAGTGGCAATCGCTGGACATTGTAAATCCTCCCAGGGCCCACTGGATGGAACGTGGGAAGGTATGGGCTATGATATGGACCATTGACCATGAGGTGCAGAGATGCCCAGAGATGTACTTACCAAATGCAATGGATGTGTCATGATGATGGGAGTGAGTGTTGCTGGGGGGGGAGTGGTGGGGTGGGGGTGGTGGGGTTGAATGGGACCTCATATTTTTTGAATGTATTATTTCTAAAAAATGAGTAAAATTAAAAAAATATATATATACGAACCAAACCAGTAATCAGGAAAACATGGTGGAATCCAATGAACAAACTAAAAACCAGGAAGGGAAGCAGAACTTCGCACAAGTAATTAAAGATCTCAGAACATGTATCACCGACAAATTTAATGAAGTAAAGGAAGAGGTTAACAACATGAAGACAACACTTGGAGGGGAAATTGCAGACATACACAAAAAGATAACATATATGATGGGAATGAACACCACAGGTCAAGAAATCAAAAAGACACTCGCAGCAAATATCAGCAGACCAGAAGAGGCAGAGCAGAGAATTAGTGATGTAGAAGAGAGTACATCGGAAATCAAACAGATAGTAGAATTGATAGATAAAAAGATAGAAAAAATTCAGCTAGAACTTAGGGACTGGAATGACATTGCAAAACACTCAAACATGCGTATTATAGGCATCCCAGAAGGAGAAGAGAAGGGAAAGGGGTCAGAAGGAGTGTTGCAGGAAATAATTGCTGAGAACTTCCCAAATCTACTGAAAGAGACAGATGTACATATTCAAGAAACACAGCACACCCTAATCGTCATACACCCCAACAGGCCCACCCCAAGACATATACTTGTCAAATTATCCAATGCTCAAGACAAAGAGAAAATTCTAACAGCAGCAAGAGAAAAGAAAACCATCACATACAAGGGAAGCTCCATAACATTAAGTGCTGATTTCTCATCTGAAACCATGGAGGGAAGAAGGCAGTGGTATGATATAGTCAAGGTACTAAAAGAAAAAAATTTCCAACCAAGAATACTCTATTCAGCTAAACTAGCATTCAAAA
Organism: Dasypus novemcinctus; assembly: GCF_030445035.2. NCBI lineage: Eukaryota > Metazoa > Chordata > Mammalia > Cingulata > Dasypodidae > Dasypus > Dasypus novemcinctus. The sequence goes on along the minus strand of NC_080704.1, from coordinate 138,630,063 downwards.
ATGATGGAGAGTTCAAAATATTCACAGATAAACAGAAACTGAAAGAGTATGTCAACAAGAAACCTCCCCTTCAAGAGATTCTAAAGGGAGTTCTGCAGAAAGAAAGGAAAAAACAGGACAGGCAGAGTTGGAGGAGAGTGTAAGAGCAACAAAAAAGACAAAAGGAGAAGGGAAAAAAAAACAAACCAAATATGACAAACACAAGTCCAAACAAAATATGGCTAACATAAATAATTCCTTGAAAGTAGTAACACTGAATGTCCATGGATTAAACTCACCTATCAAAAGATTCAAACTGGGACATTGGATAAAGAAATATGACCCATCTATAAGCTGTCTACAGGAGACACATCTTAGACCCAGACACTCATGGAGGCTGAAAGTGAATGGTTGGAAAACAATCTTACAAGCAAACAATAACCAAAAAAAGGCAGTAGTAGCTATATTAATATCAGACAAAATAGACTTTAAATGTGAAACAATTGTGAGAGACAAAGAAGAATACTACATATTAGTGAAAGGGACAATCTGTCAAGAAGAACGAACAATCATAAATATTTATGCTCCTAACAAGGGCACCTCTAAATAGATGAGGCAAATGCTGGAAAAACCAAGTGAAAAAATAGATGCATCTACAATTATAGTGGGGGATTTTAATACACTATCAACTCTGGACAGAACATATCAAAAGAGAATCACTAAAGAAACAAAATATTTGAACAGAATATTAGAGGAGGTGGATCTAATAGACATATACAGATCAATACACCCAAACACAGCAGGATATACATTTTTCTCAAGCGCACATGGATCATTCTCCAGGATAGACCATATGCTAGGTCACAAAGAAAGGCTTAATGAATTCAGAAAGATCGAAATCATACAAAGTAATATCTCTGACCACAGTGGAGAGGAAGCTGGAAATTTGCCAGGGACAGAGGCCCAGATTTCACACCACGATTTGGAAATTAAACAGCACACTCTTAGAAAAACAGTGGGTCAAAGAGGAAATCTCAAAAGAAATCAATGACTACCTTGAAACAAATGATAATGATAACAAAACATACCAAAATTTATGGGATGCAGGAAAAGCAGTACTGAGAGGGAAATTTATAGCCATAAATTCATATATCAAAAAAGAAGAAAGAGCAAAAATTGAAGAACTAACTGCACATTTGGAGGAAGTAGAAAAAAAACAACAAAGTAATGCAACAGGAAGAAGAAGGAAGAAAATAACAAAGATAAGAGCAGAAATAAATGAAATAGAAAATAAGAAAGCACCTGAAAAGATAACCAAGACCAAGAGCTGGTTTTTTGAGAAGATCAATAAAATTGACAAATCTTTACTGAGACTAACAAAGAAAAAAAGTAAGAAAATGCAAATACACAAAATAAGAAAGGAGAAAGGAGATATTACCACTGACCCCACAGAAATAAAGACTATCATAAGAGGATACTTTGAAAAACTATATTCCAACAAATATGACAATTCAGAGGAAATGGACAAATTCCTAGAAAGACATAAGCAGCCCATATTGATTAAAGAAAAAACTGATGATCTCAACAAACCAATCACAAGTAAAGAGATAGAATCAGTCATTAAGAACCTCCCAACTAAGAAGAGCCCAGGGCCAGACGGCTTCACAGGTGAATTCCACAAAACATTCCAGAAAGAACAAACACCAATCCTGCAGAAACTATTCCAAAAAATCGAAACAGAAGGAACATTGCCTAACTCCTTCTATGATGCCAACATTACACCAGTACCAAAGCCAAACAAAGACACCACAAGAAAGGAAAATTACAGACCAATTTCTCTAATGAATCTAGACACAAAAAAAATTAACAAAATACTTGCTAATCTTATTCAACAACACATTAAATGAATTGTACACCACGACCAACTGGGATTCAATCCACGTATGCAAGGATGGTTCAACATAAGAAAATCAATCAATGTAATACACCATATAAACAGATTGAAGGAAAAAAATCACGTGGTTATATCTATAGATGCAGAAGAAGCATGTGACAAAATACAGCACACTTTCTTGATAATAACACTCCAAAAGAATGGAATACGAGGAAATTTTTTGAACATGATAAAGAGTATATATGAAAAACCTACATCCAACATCATTTACAGTGGAGAAATCCTAAAATCCTTCCCTCTAGAGTCAGGAACAAGACAAGGATGCCCACTGTCTCCCCTTCTATTTAACATTGTCTTAGAAGTACTTGCTCGAGCACTGGGGCAAGAATCAGATATAAAAGGCATTCAAATTGGAAAGGAAGAAGTCAAAATTTCATTACTTGCAGATGACATGATCCCTTACATAGGAAACCCTGAGAGGTCTACAACAAAGCTTCTAGAACTCATAAATGAGTTTAGTAAAGTTGCAGGTTATAAGATCAATGTGCAAAATTCAGTAGCATTTCTGTACACCAATGATTTGCAAGATCAGGAGGAAATCAAGAAACAAATACCATTCACAATAGTAAATTTAAAAAATCAAGTATTTAGGAATAAATTTAACTAAAGATGTAAAAAACTTATACACAGAGAACTATACAAGACTGTTCAAGGAAATCAAAGAAGACCTAAAGAAATGAAAGAATATTCTCTGTTCATGGATAGGAAGACTAAATATTATTAAGATGTCTATCCTACCAAAACTGATCTACACATTCAATGCAATCCCAATAAAAATCGGCACAGCCTTCTTTAAGGAACTAGAAAAACTAACTATGAAATTTATTTGGAAAGGAAAGAGGCCACGAATAGCCAAAGACATTGAAAAAGAAAAACAAAATTGGAGGAATCACACTACCTGACTTCAAAATATGCTACAAAGCTACTGTAGTGAAACAGCATGGTATTGGCATTAGGAGAGACACGCAGACCAATGGAATTGAATTGAAAGTTCTGATATAGAACCTCATATATATAGCCATATAATATTAGATAAAGCCACCAAACCCTCTCAACTGGGAGAGAATGGCCTATTCAACAAATGGTGCCTGGAGAACTGGATATCCATATGTAGAAGAATGAAAGAGGAATAACATCTCACACTTTATACAAAGATCAACTCAAGATGGATCAAAGACCTAAATATAAGAACCAAGACCATAAAGACCTTGGAAAGCAGTGTAGGGAAACATCTACAAGACCTTGTAATAGGAAATGGCTTCATGAACAACACACCAAAAGCACGAGCAGCAAAAGAACAAATAGATGAATGGGACTTCCTCAAAATTAAAACGTTATGCACCTGAAAGGATTTTGTCAAGAAAGTAAAAAGGGAACCTACACAATGGGAGAAAATATTTGGCAACCATATATCTGATAAGAGACTTAAAGCTTGCATGTATAAAGAACTCCTATATCTTGAAAATGAAAAGATAAAAAATGCATTTAAAAAATGGGAAAAAGATTTAAACAGACACTTCTCCAAAGAAGAAATACAAATGGCTAAAAAGCACAGGAAAAATTGCTCCAAATCTCTAGCTATCAGGAAAATGCAAATCAAAACTACAATGAGATACCATCTTACTCCCATAAGATTGGCAGCTATGAAAAAAACAGAATACAAATGCTGCAGAGGATGTGAAGAAAGGGGACACTCATCCACTGCTGGTGGGAATGCAGAAGGATCCAACCATTCTGGAGGACAGTTTGACGGTTTCTCAAAAAACTAACCATAGATTTGCCATACGACCCAGCAATACCACTGCTCAGTATATACCCAGCAGAACTGAAAACAAGGACACCAACTGATATATGTACACCAGTGTTTATAGCAGCATTGTTCACTATCGCCAAAAATTGAAATCAACCCAAATGCCCATCAACAGATGAGTGGATCAATAAAATGTGGTATATACACACAATGGAATACTACTCGGCTGTAAGAACAAATACACTGCAAACACACCTGATAACATGGATGAATCTTGAGAACCTTATTTTGAGTGAAGCAACCCAGGCATTGAAGGACAAATACTACATGACCTCAATGATATGAAATAAGCAAGCTTCCTGAGAGAGCTAGAGAATGGAAAATAGGCTTACAGGAAATCGGGGGGGTGGAGGAGGAAGGATGTGAGCCGACGTCTGCAGGGGTGGAATCTATGATGAGCTCATGGTAAGTATGAGCACAAAGAAGAGATAAAATGGGGACAAGGGGTTGCCTTTGGGTGGGGCTTTGCGGGTATGAGGGGGGCTGGGGATGGGTGGATGGGTAATATTGCCCACAAAATTGGGGGGACGGAGGGGCAACATACGAACATAGGAGAGGGTCAGGTGTTGGTTGAGAGTAAAATGCTGAGAAAATCGTATCAAAATATAATTAGGAGGGTTACCTGGTTAGGATGCTCGGAGGGGATGGTCTGATGCGGGATTGACTCCTGGGGAATGTCTAAATGCTCATTTTGCCAAGGTGGGTTGTACCTTTGGGTATAGACCCAAGAAGTGAGAGGTGGGGTGGACACACATCCTGGGGAGGACTAATGCCATCAAATAGAGAGAACTGTATCTCTCAAGAGAAAGTGTGGCTCCCAGGGCATTAGGGCAGTTGAGCAAGTCAGGCCCTGAACACTGTTGCAAGTATCTCTGGACGTGGCTTCTTGGGAAATGGAGGTTGGCTGTTGCTGTGCGCCCCAAGGGGAGGGGAAAATGGATGTTGAATGGATGGAACCAAGGTAAATGTGGGGGCAAGAGAGGAGTTTCACGAGAGTACACGAGGATGAATATAAAATATGTAATATTACACCAAAAACATATAGGGGACGACAGAATAATAATGTAAACCATAATGTAAAACATAGGACAACTAAAAAATTTAGAAAACTGTATATCCTAAAGTATGGACCACAATGTAAGCACAGATGTCACCTTGTTGGAAAGCTATTGTCTCAGAGTCTGTACATCAGTTTTAGTAAATGTGATATGAATAAGTTGAAAGATTATCGCTGTGGAAGGGAAAAGGCTTCATGGTGGATGTGCGCGAGTACTGTATATTGTATATATGAATTACTGTGATCTAAGGCTCTTGTGAAGAGAAGCTCAATAATTAGGAAAAAAGAAAAGAAAAAGATAGGATGTAGAATTTTTCCAAATCAATATGTATTCTAGATCTAACTTTAAACTCATCGCTATATTCCATTTTACTAGTAAGGGAACCTGACATTATATTGGGATTCACTTTACAGGATGTTTTGGATCACAGAGTGGTTCAACAGTGGCAACGGAGGAATACTGGTATGGGATGTTATTGACAGGGGATATATGGTTGACAGGGAGTTATACAGGGCATGTGTCCAGGGTGCATGGAAATGTTTGAATATACTCATAGTGGAAACAATTAAAAACAACAGCTGGGGGGGGGTACTGGGTTCCTGGCCAGCCAGGGTTCTGTAGTGGTCCCTAGGGGAGCAGCAGCAGTCCCCCAGGTGCAACGGCAAGGACCAGGAAGGAATGAGCGTCCAGCAGTGAGCCCCTGATACTAATGACTATGCTTGTGAGCCTATACACCTGAAATAAGAACAAAGCCTAGAGCAGCACTGTGCCTAAGAGTTCCCTCCTGACAGCCTCCGTGTTACTCAAATGTGGCCAGTCTCCAAGCCAAACTCAGCATGTAAATGCATTGCCTTCCCCCCAGCGTGGGACATGACACCTGGGGATGAGCCTCCCTGGCACTGAGGGATCACTACCAAGTACCAGCTGATGACATAGCTAGAAAACAACCTTAAATTAAATGTTCAATGCGGACCAGTAGAATATCCCTGTCTACATATAATAACAAGAGTTAAAAATGCTGTTTGACCTAAATTAAGGGGGAAATGGAAAGGACAAATGAGTTCATATGGCTATGAGTCTCTAAAAAAGAGTCTGGAGGTTGTCAGAAGGATTGCCCTTATGCACACCTGAGCAGAGTCTCAGAGACAGATAAAGTAGACACTTCCCCAGATATTGGTCCTTTTGAGGGCTAAAGAGACCCACAGGTTCTATGGTCATGGCAGATGGGGTTCACTGCCATGCCAGTTGGCCCTTCTTTTGAGCTGGTGTTTCTGTGTGATGGAGCTGGACTCAGATGGGATCTCTTTTCACAAGCCTTTCATGCTACTTTACTGGAATTGTAGTTGGTGCTGGGGCTTAAGATATATCTAGGAGATTTGAATCTGTGGACTGACAATATGATAGCCAGGCCCTGAGCCTCAACAGACTTCAGCTCCTACACTCTGATTTATTGGACTTACCCCACTCAGCTAACATGGAGTTAAAGAATGTCAACCAACACACCATAGAGCCTGGAGTGCCTACAACTGAAAGTGGGAGGATTGCATCCAATATGCATGTGAAATCTAAACCCCCTCTTGACATAGATGTGGAATGGACACAACCAAGCCAAGGTCCACAGAAAGGAGGAATACAGTAAGGATCAGAGTGGCCTTAATGATATCCTATTCATGAACTATTGTGGTTAATAATCGAGAAAATGTGGCATTGGTGTGGAAAAAGTGGCCATGGTGGCTGCTGGGTGCAGGGAATGGGAGGAAGAGATGAGATGTGGAGGCAATGTCGGGACTTGGAGTTGTCTTGGGTGGTGCTGCAGGGACAATTGCCGTATGTTGTATGTCCTGCCATGGCCCACTGGATAGAACATGGGAGAGTGTGCTCTATGGTGTGGAACACGGAACATGGGGTGCAGCGATGCCCGGAGATGTACTCACCAAATGCAATGGATGTGACATGATGATGGGGGAGAGTGTTACTGTGGAGGGAGTGGTGGGGTGGGGGCGGTGGTGGTGAATGGGGACCTCATATTTCTTGAATGTAATATCTTTTAAAAAATGAATAAATTGAGTATAATTTGGAAAAAAATTATCTTTATTAATCTGTAAAGAAAAAAAAGAAAATTCCTTTTAATTTTTTAACAGTTTCTAAATATTTTTATTCCACTTATAACATAGCAAATGAACTCAACCATCACATTAATTTATTTTTCACTTTTATACCTTTACCATGATTACATTAACAGGTATTTTATTTTAGCAGTACAGAAAAAGTACTTTATCCATTATTTTATTAAAACCCAAGATTCCCAGTGGAATCAAAATTATCTTCTTCCTACCACCACTTTAATATGCAGATTGAGATATTCTCTGATGGGTTTTCCTGTTATGAAGTTACTTTTTGTTATAAACATCAACTCACTTTCTATTTAGTAATGGCATCCTGGAATTAGCAATTTAAATATTACAGTTTAAACAGTGTTTTTGCAAACTTTTTATAACTATCCATAACCACATAGACTACAGTTAGTTCATCTCAAGATAAATTTCACCTTCACAAAACACATTCCCTTACTTAATGCTACTTCCTACAATACTTAATACAACTTGCCATATGATTCAAATTTTGTCCTACATACTCCCATTCTGATTTTAAGAAAACAAGTCATCTTATCTTAGGATGAAACGCACACCCTTAAACAAATTCAACAAATTTTAGTCAGCATTTCCTCGAACCTTTTACTTCTTTCTACATCTATTTAAGCCTCATGTCCCTTACTCTGTTCTGTGAAGAAAAAATAAACTATTCATTTCAAATTAGGAAAAAAACAATTTTTTAGAAAGAGGTTTGTAATATTACAATTAGATGAAACTTACAATTTAAATCATTTCAAAGATTTAACACATATAATGCTAATTTCATTTATTAGTTCCTATAGCAGTTTGGTATGTTTATGAATTCCAAAAATAGATATTGGATTATGTTTGTAATCTGGTCTGGACCTGGGCATCATTAAGTTATGATTAGGGCTTTGATTGGGCCATGTCATTAGGGCATTAAGTCCCAAACTCTTGGTGGGTAGGGACTCACAGATAAATGGCGTGGCAAAGGACATAGTTGAGGGTTTTTTATGTTGGAGTATTCATGTCAGAGTTTGAGGCTGAAGTCTTAAGCTGGAGCCCTGGAAAGTAGGCTCACAGAGGAAAGAGAAGCAAGCTCAAGGAAGAGAGGAACCCTGAACCCAGAAAGAAGCAATACCCTGGAAGGGAGGAATCCAGGAAGCCTGAACCCTCACAGTTGTTGACAACCATCTTGTTCCAACACATGGAAATAGACTTTGTTGAGGGAAACAAATTATGCTTTATGGCCTGTTATCTGTAAGCTCCTACCCCAAATAAATACAGTTTATAAAAACCAACCAATTTCTGGTATTTTGCATCAGCATGCCTTTGGCTGACTAATACAGAATTTGGTACCAAGGACTGGGGAATTTCTTCTGCAATTGCCAAAATGCTGTAACAGTCTTATATGGGTAAGGGGTATTTTTCGGAGGAATTGTGAGATGCATGGAAGAAAAGACCTACCAAGCTTTGAAGAGACTGTAGATAGCAATATGGATGCTAAAGAAAAATTTTGGTGCCTTAGAATTAAATGATAAAACTATTATTGGGAACTGGAGGAAATGCAATCCATGTTTTAAAGGTGCAGAGAACTTAGAAAGATTAACTCCTGGTGTTTTATGGAAGGCAGAATTTGAAAATGCAATCCCGCACATTTAACTGAAGAAATTTCCAAACTAAACCCAGAGAATGCAGCTTGGCTTCTGCTTGCACGTCATACAAAATGCTAGACAAGAGAGAAATACTGAGAACTGAATTGTCAGGCATAAAGTAAACAGAAATGAATTCTGGAAATTGCAAGCCACTGAAAATCAAGCTCCCAGATGAAAGTGCCCCATTGGAGGACTTAACTAAACTTGCAACTTGTATATTAGGATTGAAGATGCAGTTACCTAGGAAAAACTTGTGAAAAGTCTTACTGTCTGGTAGCTTGGACCCCTGCTTCTTACATGGTAAATCAGCAAGGTTTTTGAGAGAACTGTATGAACAAAACCACTGTCAGCTTGGACTAAAAGGGACATGGAAAGGAGAGACTGAAGGAGAAAGATCTTTAGGTGGAAAACCATGGAAAATGAGATCTGGAATCAAGATATCACCTTTGGCCAAGAGAGGAACCCCACTCATGTTTACAGAGAGGGTGAGTTTGCACCAGAGTCGAAGAGGGTGGATGTTCCTACCCAATATTCTAGGAAAATTTTGCCACCCCAGGGTGCAGAGAGGGAGGAATACATTCCTCAAGGATTAGGGCAGGTAAAGTCAGCACCCCAATCTGAGAGGGATGGACCTGTCCCCAAAGGTTAGGGAAGGTCAGGTGGTCAACTCATTGCTCTGAGAAGGTTATACCTCTATGCCAAAGGTTAGAGGGAATTTTGTCTTCACATCACTGTACTAGGGGAATTAAGACTGTCTCCCAAAGATTGAGGAAAGTGTAGTGATCACCCCAACATTCTTGGAGGGAGAAGTCTGGAGCTTGTTCAACACCCAGATGCTTGATGAGGTAGGAACCAAGAAAGTGGTCACTGATCAAGCCTGTGGAAAGGGTGGGTTCCCATAAGGTGTGAAGGAGAAGAAACCATTATCTTAAGAATGACTCACAAACTGTAATCGAATGGAAGATCTCCTGCACATTTACCGAACTGTAGAGGACCCATGACTCATGTTCGCTTTCTAATTTCTCCTTTTTGTAATGAAAATATTTATCCTTTGTCCATCCATTTATGTATTGGAAGTAGATAAGTTGCTTTGTAAGTTTCAAGTTACAGAGATCTATAGCAGGCAGTACTTTACCCCAAGACAAAGTGTATTTCTTTAATTTGATTGTGATATGATGTAGTACTTATACTGTTACTGATTTAAGATATTTTCTCAAATATTGTAATGTCTTTTTGGAATTCAGAGAGTGGAGTGTAGCAGTTTAATATGGTCATGAATTCCAAAAATAGATATTGGATTATGTTTGTAATCTGGTCTTGACCTGGGCAGGATTAATATATTATTAGGACTTTGATGGGACCACATCATTAGTGCATTAAGTCCCCATGCCTTGATGGGTGGGGACTCACAGATAAAAGGCATAGCAAAGGACAGAGTTGAGGGTATTTGATGTTGGAGTTTGAGGCTGAAGAATTAAGCTGGAGCCCTGAGAAGTAATCTCACAGAGGAAAGAGAAGCAAGCCCCAGGAAGATAGGAACCCTGAGCCCAGGAAGAATCAATCCCTTGGAAGAGAAGAACCCTGAACCCAGAGAGAAGCAATACCCTGGAAGGGAGGAACACAGGAAGCCTCAACACTCACAGGCATCAGCAGCCATCTTGTTCCAACATATGGAGCTAAACTTTGTTGAGGGAAGTAAATTATGCTTTATGGCCTGTTATCTGTAAGCTCCTACCCCAAATAAATACCCTTTATTAAAACTAACCAATTTCTGGTATTTTGCTTCAGCACCCCTTTGGCTGACTAAGATGGTATCCATACTCATTTACCAATATAAGAACTTATTTAATTTTTTGGCCATTTGAATAGAACACTTTTAATGTTTTTCATTTACCAATTAATATTACCACCCAGAGGTATCAAAATATACACTGAACAAAAAGATAAACACAGACAGTACTAAGACACACCAACAGAAACATAAAGTTCACTAATTTGAGTCATTATTCTTATTCCTTAGTTATGGCTGTTTCCAAGCTCTCTGTTGTTTCCTCCTTTAAAAATCTATTTTCCTCCTTTAAAAGTCTCTTCTCGAATCCATATTGCCTTTAATATGCAAGTTCATTCTTGGAAACACTTTTATTAGTAATCAGCAACCAGTCGAACAGTATAATTGAAGTTAAGCACTAATTTAGCAGCTTAGACTAAGATATTTAACATATATATTTTGGATTACTTCTCATTAAGAGTACACTTAGGCTCAGAGTTAAGGAGTAAGCTATTGATATGAAACTGATTTTTAACACCTTGACAAAAATTCTGATCAAAATAAAATGTGATTAAAACTTAAAACATTATCAAAGTAACATTCCATTTAAACTTTTTCACAATTTACACAAGTATTACAGGCTTTTCTTTTATATTTTAATTGCAGACACACAAAAGCTGCTGGCTTTTTTCTGTTTCTTTTTTAATAAGATTGCCCAGTTCAAAAGTTGCTAAATTTTAAAAGCACTGATTTTATTAATGTGGCTATTCAGGCCCAATTAGAATTAGCATGGAAACAAAACAGACATCATTAATGTTGCCAAGTCTTTCTACTCTTCCATCAGTTTAATTCTATCAGCTTCCATAGCCCATAGCCACACCATTAAGGTGGCAGGGAACTTGCAGAGTTCCTTCTGAAATATTTTATCTTAGCTGACTCTTTAGCAGAATGTTTTCTTACAAGCATGGTTTCACTGACAAGTGTCTTATTTAGCACTTCTGCTTGTGTGGGATGTTGTATCTGTAATGCAAGAAGATTGAGCTCATGAAGGCTAACCTAATCATTTGATATTCCAAAGAAACCACATAGGGAGGCCAGCAGGATCATAGCTTTTTTTAATGCACATATCCCAATCACATCTGATTGGGCAGGAACCATGCCATACAGTGGGAAGACAAAGATTATACAGGGCTAGACAGCACAAAGAGGGTCCTTAACTAATGCATAGAGCAGCCTGAGGGTGCATGTAGCCTAGTAAATGATTAACATTGAGTGCATACATATTGGGGGAATCATGTGGTTTCCCAGAACAGTGAGGGGCAGTATTTACATGGGTTAATGATTACTACCCCTAGGGTGTTCTGTGCTCTGTTGCAGAAAATTCCAGGATGGATTTCTGGCCAATTACACCCCGCTCTTTCTAGTAATATACACAAATAATAAGAGCTAGTGGGAAGGGGGCATTTTACATCTCTACACTCACTTATGTTTGTTCATTCCTCAATCTGAAGATTTTGGGATAATCATACCCATTCTGCTTCTGATTGAGAGAGAGCTTAAAAGCCGTAGGGGAGATGGATGAAACTGTATTGCTTGAAGTTGTAAATACTCTCTATTTTTTGAAGATCACCATTGTCAATCATCATTCTTTGGATAGTTGTCCTGGGTGAATCCAATGAATCAACTGGCTTATGAAGAGCCAGGATATTTAAGTCTCTAGATCACATAATTAAATGGGTATAGACCTAATTATAGGTTCAAATAAAATGGGCATAAGAGCCATGTGTAGGAAAATTATAAATGAGTCTAATTCCTATACTTTGGGGGAATAGATTATATATTCCAAGGTAAGGCCCACAGGCGCTGAATTCCTGGGATTGTCTACACTACCAATAGTGTCTAGATGTCCCTAGAACCCTCAGGAGCACCCCTGCTTGAGGCACTGTTTACTGTGTCAGTCAGTGAGATCCTCCTGAGACATGCATAAGTATAACCTCTGGAATAACCTCCCAATTCACTCCAAAATTTCTTATCCATAAAAATTCATTTGTATTTAATATTTCCCCATTTTTTACCAGGTTTTTCCCCAATTGCATCAATAGTTGGTGCTTGGAAATATTCCCTTGGTGCCCATGAGGTTCTTCCCTGGGAGTCATATCAAACACTAAGGGGATGTTAGTGTGTTTATATGCTGAGTTTCGCTTAGAAAGAGACCACATTTGAGCAACAAGGAGGCTTTCAGGAGGGAACTGTTAGGCTATGTAAAATACTAGGCTAAACTTCAATTTCACAAGAATAAGGTCCATAACTAAAAGTATCAATATCAAAGGCCTAGTTCATTGGTCTGTCCTCCCTCACTAGGCACTGCCTATGTACTCTAAGGATTCTTGCCACTCTATTAGCGAATGTAACAGGACTCCCGAGGATGGCAATTTAATATTCTTTCAGTTTGGGGGAGGGGGTCTCCACTCACCGAGCCAACATCCTATGGCCAATTTGAACACATTCATGTTTTTCATGGTGGCATGCCCCAGGTACACTTCTCCCCACAATTCCTCCCCCATGGACACCCCATATCAGTGATCCCTTCCAACCAGAGTTACAACACTTCTGCAATATAAAGCCTCCTAAAAAACAAATCCAAAAAATAAAAAAAGTAAAATAATAAAAATTAAAATACAAAAGAAAAATTTTTACATTGTGTCTTTACCATTCCAAAATCTGTTCTTTTATTTATAGTGACAATTCCTACTGTATATCCCACCAGTGTCTAATTTTCCTCTTTCTTGTCAAAGAATCTTTAGGTTACAGAAATGACACGTCATAAATATAGGGGATTCCCATATACCCCACCCATCCCCATCTCACATTTTCCCCATTTAATAACATCTCATATGAATATGTTTATTTGTTACAATTGATGAACAAGTATTGAAGCATTGCTACTAACCATGGTACATGATTTACATTATGGTTTACATTTTGCTATGTACATTATTATAGGTTTTGACAAGATGTTTAATGGCCTATATCTGTCATTGCAAAATCATGCAGAACTCTTCAAATGCCCTAAAAATGCTCTATGCCTATGTATTCTAACTCCACCCTTCCCTCAGGATGTGTGGTGACCACTCAGGTTCAATTTTTGAAGAATAAGGTTCATAGTTACATGCATTAATATTGAGGCTTGACATATTGGTCTGTTTTCTTTTATTCAGCATAGTTTATGTTCTCAAGACATTCTTGTCCCTCTAATAGAGAACATAGAAAGATTCCCTAAGCTGAGGAGTTTAATATTTTGTTGTTTATTGTGTGGGTCTCCTCCCACTCAGATAACATACTACAGCAAGATGAACACTTTCATATTCCATAAAAGCATGTCCCAGATGTGCCCTACCCACATATTCCCCCACTTTCACTGCCATTCACCAGTAACCTTCCCCCTGTCACATGAGCCAAAAGAACATTCACAACATTGTAGTTTTAACCACAGACCTACTAATCCTCAAAGATCACCTATTCCTTCCTCCAGCCTTCCCTCCATTTTCATTGAAAGTCCAATTCAAACTCCCCAAGTTACTCACACTCTATTCCAGCACCATCAACTCCACTCACATCCATGCACCTCTATCAACCACATCCACTGCCAAATCACCTCCTTCCCCATGATCATAGATTTTACCCATATTCAGCATTGGCTCAGCACACTCTACTTTCTTTTTGTCTCCTGGTAACCAGTCTTATAGACTCTAACTCTGTGAGTCTTCTCAATTTTCTTAGGTCATATAAGTGAGGTCATGTAATATTTGTCCTTCAGTGACCAGCTTACTTCACTCAATATAATATCTTCAAGAGACATTAATGTTGCCTGTGTGTCAATATTTAATTCCTTCTTATAGCTGAGTAACATTACATTGTATACACAACTCGCTTATCTCTTCATCTGGTGATGGACACTTGGGTTGATTCCAACTTTTGGCAATCTTGAATAATGCCGCTGTGAATGTTGGTGTGCATATGTCTGTTCATATACCTGCATTCATTTCTTCTGGATATATATCCAACAGTGAGATTGCTGGATTATATGGAAATTCTTTAACTAGCTTCCTGTGGACCTGCCATTCTGAATTTCTGGTTTCCAGATATTCTTTATTATTTCACCATTGAATATGATGTTAGCTGTGGATTTTTAATATAAATTCATTATCATGTTGAGGAAGTGTCCTTCTGTTCCTATCTTTTTGAAGTGTATTTTATTAAGAAAGAATGCAGTGTTTTGTCAAATTGTTTTTCTGCATCAATAGAGAAGATCACGTGATTTTTTTCTTTTGATCTGTTAATGTAGTGTATTACATTGATTGATTTTCTTATGTTGAATCATCCTTGCATACCAGGGATAAAACCCACTTCATCATGGTATATGATATATTGTTGAATATGACTAGTAAGTATTTTTTGAGGATTCTAGCATCCAGTTTCATTAGAGAAATTTAACTGTAGTGTTATTTTTGTGTGTGTGGTGCTATTATGTGGCTTTTAGTATTAGGGTGATGTTGGCATCAAGAAAAAGTTAGGCAACGTTGCCTCCACTTCTATTTTTTGGAGGAGTTTAAGCAGGATTGGTGTTCTTTCCAGAATGATTGGTAGAATTTGCCTGTGAAGCTATCTGGTCCTGGGCTTTTCTTAGTTGAGAGGTTTTTGGTCACTAATTCAGTCTTATTAGTTGTGATTGCACTGTTGAGTTCATCAATTTCTTTTTTGGCAATGTAGGCTGCTTTTGTTTTTCTAAAAATTTGTCCATTTCATCTAAGTCATCTATATTCATCTTACTGGCATCCAATTTCCCAAGTATCCTTTTATTATACTCTATTTCTGTGAGATTAGTGGAGATATCTCCTCTCTCATTTTTTATTTTTTTATTTGCATCTTCTCTCTTTTCTTTGGTAGTCTACCTAAGGGTTCGTCAATTTTATTTATCTTCTCAAAGAACAAGCATATTTTTTCTCAGTTTTCTAAGGTTTTTAAACTCTCAATTTCATTTAATTCTGCACTAGTCTTTGTCATGTATTTCTTTCTGCTTGCATGGCAATAGTTTGTTCATTTCTAGTTCTTCCAAGTGTGCAGTTAGGCCTTCGATTGCTGCTCTTTATTCTTTTTAAATATAAACATGTATGGCTATAAATTTCCTTCCAAGCACTGCTTTTGCTGTATCCCATAGTTTTTTTAATCATTTTATTTATTTTTGTCTTTATTTATTTTTTAATATTACATTAAAAAAATATGAGGTCCCCATGTACCCCCCACCCCTCTCACCCCACTCCTCCCCCCATAACAACATCCTCCTCCATCATCATGAGACATTCATTGCACTTGATGAATACATCTCTGAGCACGCTGCACCTCATGGTCAATGGTCCACACCATAGCCCACACTCTCCCACAGTCCACCCAGTGGGCCATAGGAGGACATACAATGTCTGGTAACTGTCTGCACAGCACCACCCAAGACAAATCCAAGTCCTGAAAATGCCCCCACATCTCATCTCTTCCTCCCATTCCCTACCCCTTACAGCCACCATGGCCACTTTCTCTAAACCAATGCCACATTTTCTTTGTTACTAATCACAATAGTTCATGAATAGAATATCAGTAAGTCCACTCTAATCCATACTCTATTCCTCCATCCTGTGGACCTTGGAATGGTTGTATCCACTCCACATCTATATCAAGAGGGGGCTTAGATTCCACATGGATGCTGCATGCAATCCTCCTGCTTTCAGTTGTGGACACTCTTGGCTTCCTGGTGTGGTGGTTGACCTTTCTCACATCCATAATAGCTGAGTGGGGTTAATCCAATAAACCAGAGTGTAGGAGTTGCAAGTCTGTTCATGCTCAGGGCCTGGCTATCACATGGTCAGTCCAGAGATTCAGGTCCCCTGGGTATACACTAAACCCCAGCACCAACTACAGAATAGTTAAAAGAAACAGGAGAGGCTTGTGGACAAAGATCACATCTGAGTCCAGCTCCATCACACAGAAACACAAACTCCAAAGTAGGGCCAACTGACATGGCCCTGAACTCCATCTGCCATGACCATAGAACCTGTGGGTCTCTGTAGCCCTCAGAATACTTGGGGTTGTATCTACTTTATGTGTCTCTGGGACTCTGCTGAGGTGTGCATAAGGGCAACCCATCTGATAACCTCTTTTTGGAAACTCATAGCCATACAAACTCATTTGTCTTTTCCATTTCCCCCTTTTATTCAGGTCAGAAAGCATTTTTAACTGCTGGTATTATATGTAGACTGAGATATTCTGCTGGTCCGAGTTGACCCTTTTATTCAAGGTCATTTTCTAGTTACATCATCAGCTGGCATTTGGTAGTAACCCCTCGGTGCCAGGGAGGCTCATCCCCGGGAGTCATGTTCCACACTGGGGGGAAGGCAACACATTTACATGCTGAGTTTGGCTTCGAGACTGGCCAAATTTGAGCAACACAGAAGCTCTCAGCAGGTAAATCTTAGGCACCCTGCAGCTCTAGGCCTTGTTCTTATTTCAGGTGCACAGGCTTACAAGCATAGTCATTAGTATCAAGGGTTCATTGTTGAACCTTCCTTCTTTTTTGGTCTTAGCCATTGCACTTGGGGGGTTGTTGCTGTTCCTTTAGGAACTGTGATATAAACTACAATGTATCCCATAGTTTTTGATATGTGTTTTTTCATTATCATTTGTTTCAAAGTATTTACTGATTTCTTTTGTTTTGTTTTTTGTGTTTTTTTTTAAGATTTATTTTATTTCTCTCCTCTTCAATTGTCTGTTCTCTGTGTCCATTTGCTGTGTGTTCTTCTTTGTCCGCTTCTGTTGTTGTCAGTGGCATGGGAATCTGTGTCTCTTTTTGTTGCATCATCTTGCTGTGTCAGTGCTCTGTGTGTGTGGCACCAATCCTGGGCAGGCTGAACTTTCTTTCGTGCCGGGCAGCTCTCTTTATAGGGCGCACTCTTTGCGCGTGGGGCTCCCCTACACGGGAGGCCCCCCTGTGTGACAGGGCACTCCTTGTGTGCATCAGCACAGTGCATGGGCCAGCTCCACATGGGTCAAGGAGGCCCAGGGTTTGAACTGTGGACCTCCCATGTAGTAGACAGATGCCCTATCCATTGGGCCAAGTCTGCTTCCCCTGATTTCTTTTGAAATATCCTCTTTGAACCACTGATAGTCTAAGAGTGTGTTGTTTAATTTCCATATCTTTGTGCCTATTCTGATTCTCTACTACTTACTAATTTCAAGCTTTATTCTTTTGTGGTCTGAGAAATTACTATGCATAATTTCAATCTTTCTAAGTTTATTGAGATTTGTTCAGTGGCATAGCACATGGTCTTTCCTAGAGAATGATCCATGTGTAATCAAGACGAATATATATCCTGCTATATTTGGGTACAACATCCTGTATATGTCTATTAGGTCTAGATCCTCTAATGTACTATCCATGTTCCTAGTTTCTTTACTTCCCCTCTCCCAAGATGTTCTGTCTAATGTTCATAATGGTGTAATAAAACCCCCCACTATATTTGTAGAGGCATCTATTTCTTGCCTTAGTTTATCCAATATTTGCCTCATATATTTTGGGGCACACTTGTTAAGTGCAAAAATGTTTATAGTTGTTCTTTCTTATTTATAGATTATTTTATTAATATGTAGTGTCTTTCTTTGTCACTTACAATAGGTTTGCATTTAAAGTCATTTTTTTCAATAAGAGTATAGCTACTTCTGCTCTTTTTTGATTATTGTTTACATGGAAAATCATTTTCCAACCATTCTCTTGCAACCTCTTTGTTCCCAGGGTATAATGTAGGTTTCTTATAGGCAGCTTATAGGTGTGTTGTGTTTCCTTATCCCTTCTGCCAACCTGTAACTTTTGATTGGAGAGTTTAATCCAATAACATTCAATATAATTACTGTCATGGTAGTATTTACATTAGCCAATTTTTCTTTAAGTTTATATAGGTCATATATTTTTCTCTTTATATTTTTTCATTGTTCTTACTAATAATAGTCCTTTTTACATTCTCCTCTAATGTTCGGTCTCTTGTTTTGTTTTGTTTTTTTCCTTCCTTTCAACCTGCAGAACTTCCTTTAATATTTCTTGAAAGGCATGTTTCTTGTTGATAATCTCTCAATTTATTTTTAATCTGTGAATATTTTGAACTATTCTTCATTTTTGAATGCCAACTTTGCTTGATACAGAATTCTTGGCTGGCTTATTTTTTCCTTTAGCACCTTAACTATCTCATACCACTGCCATCTTGCTCCCATGGATTCAGATGAGAAATCAGTGCTTAATCTTACTGAGTTTCCTTTGTATATGATAGATCTTGTTGCTTTCATTATTTTCTTCTTCTTGAGCATTTGACAATTTGGTAATTGTCTTGGGGTAGGTCAGTTAGGATTTATGCTGTTTGGAGTGCACTGCTCTTCCTGGACATTACATCAATGATCCTCAAAGAGAGTTGCAAAATTTTCAGCCATTATGTCTTCTCACACACCTTCTGCCTTTTTTTCCCTTCTTGTCTCCCTTGGGATGCAAATAATGCATATGTTTGCCTGCTTTCTGAGATCACTCAAGTCCTTGAGTCCCTGCTGAGTATTTTCTATCTTTTTACCTATCTGTTCTATCAGTTTGAGTTCAGATTTATTATTTTGACATCACTAATTCTTTCCTCTGCCTGTTCATAATCTGCTGTTATGCACTTCCAGTGTATTTTTAATTTCTTGCATTGTGTCATTCATCACCATCAACATGTTATCTTTTTACATATGCTCATGATTTATTCTGTATGTTCCCCAAGTGTTTTCTTAAAAACCTTAATCTCTTCATTCACCTCGTTAAGTTGATTCATGTTATTTGTTTGAACATTATTGATTAGTTGCTCCACATTCTTTCTGCATCTTCTCCTGTTTTTTTGTTTGTTTGTATGTTCATTAGACTGGGCAGTATCTTCCAGTTCCTTAGTATGGCTTGTAATTTTTTGCTTGTTTCAAGGCATCTGTTTATCTTGATGAGCTTATTCAGATGGTTAGCTTCTATTTCTCTACTAGGGTTTTATTTTGTATTGTTTTGCTTTGAGTTAAGGCTCTTCTTTGACACTTGGTCCCACTTAGTCCATTTTTTTGTAGCTTTCTATGTTCCCTATCCTCATTTGGCCTTTTTGTCTTTCTGTCCCACTTCCTTTTGGATGATGTGCTGCACTGTCCCGATATCCGAAGCAGCTCACTTGGATAGCTTTTTGCCCTTCCTCCACTGTTTTGCTGAAAGACTTGAGCCCTGTCTAGCTACTCCCATGCCATCTTAACTCCACATAATTTTTATTATTATGAATAAAACTTTGTTAAATATCTCCATGCTTACATTTGTGTAGAAAGTTTCATTATTCTTTAAGAGAAAATTCCTAGAAATGGAACTATTGGATTAATATTGGGTTAATAAGAAATATACATTTTTTAAAAACAATGCTAAAATTCTTAACCACATTGGATTTTCAGACCTGTTTAAGACAATGATACAAATTTTGTCCTTCCTTTAGAAAATGCTAATAATGATATTATTTCACATAAGCATAATATAAGAGTCTTGTTTTTAAAGTATGTCTCTCTCACTTATGAAATTATATCCAAATTGTTAAAATAAAACAAAAAGTTTAGAACATTTGTAGAATCATCTGCTTTCAACCTGCTCTTCCAAGCTCCCCAAAAACCTTATAATTATTTTTCCATGGCATCCATAATGGTAACTGCAGTGGCTTGAATGAAAAGATTTATATCATCTTTATAGCCCAAAATTATCAAATAAGCTAAGCTATTTTTCTGAAAGTGAGCTTGCTCTAATCTATCTTTATTTCATATGTATATGTATATATATATACTTCAGAACTTTCTAGTAATCCAACAAATATGTGTAATCTAAAATTTCAAACATTTTCCATTTCTTCACAAAACCTCTTGAAATAAAACATGATTAAAGGACCAGTCTTTAATGAAGTTGACATGTGATACGGTCTTCGTGAAAATTGGACGTATGGTAACTTCTGCCTATTTAACTTGCATGTGATAGTGTATAGAGAAAGAAGGCTCAAAACTCCTTCCATTTCCCAGGCACTACTTAGTCTCCCTAGCCACTGACATTCAAAACAATAGACAAGACACCTTCCAAATCTGTTGTCTCCCTTTGATGCTGACAACAGATATAGAAAGCTTATTTCTTCAATGGAAGGGAAAACCAGATGTGTGGCCAAATACAGCATGTACTCCAACTATATAAAAGAGTAACAATATTTTTTACCCACTGAAGTTTTGTTTGGTAAAAACAACTTTCCATTTTAGAGGTAGCAACATCTAAAATTTCCAAAAGGGAGTCACAATAATTCAAATTCTTTTATGACATTAATATGCATATAACATACAAATACTAATCACAGTTTACATTGAGAGATGTGAGAGTGTCATCCACTTCCAATTTCATTCTATAGGCAAAAATATTTACTGCCTATTCCTAAAAGTCTCATTTCAAAATATAAGAAGAAAAATCAATTATGGAGTGGATGAATTTGACATAAACACTGACTGAATTTGCTTTCTAATATTTAACGTACTTCCCAATTCAAACATTTCCAGGGAACATGGCTTCACAAAATCCTTCAAAGTATAAGTAACATCTATTGGTTGGCAATGCAGTAACTAATTTTATAGGCATTTAAACATAATTTGTTAATTCCTTGTCTTTTCAAATTGAAATATCTTTTAAAAAATAACAATAAGCATTTATACTGTTAGATTAAAGTTTTTCTTGAAAAAATATTTGCCACACAGGCAGTATTCCGGCTTTGTGGGAAATCATCTTCAGTGATGTAAGTAAAGCCAAAGTATAATTTATATTATCTTTTACTATAATTAAAGATACATAAATCACACAAAATGTTAGATTGAAAAATATTAGAGGTTCCCATATAACCCACTCTTCAACCCCCACTCCTCCCACATAAACTACCTCTTTCATCAGTGTGGCACATTCATTGCATTTGATGAATACATTTTGGACCATGGCTACACAGCATGGATCATAGTTTATATTGTATTTTATACTGTAGCCCAGCCCATTCAGTGAGTTATGTCAGGATATATAAAGTCCTGCATGTATCCCTGCAATATCATTCAGGAAAACTCCAACTCCTGAAAGTGCCCCCATATCACACCTCTTCTTGCTTCTCCCAGCCCTCACCAACTCCTGTGGCCACTGTCTCCACATCAATGATGCAGTTTCTTCCATTATGAGAGTCACAAAAATTCTATAGTGTAATACCAGTAAGTCCACACTAAACCATATTTTATTCATCCATTCTGAGGACTCTGGGATGGAGATGCCCTCTCCACATCTAAATCGAGAGGAGGCTTAGTTCCCATATAGCTGATAGATGTGATTTTTCTACTTGAATTTGTAGAATCTCTCAGTTCCCTGGTGTGGTGGTTGACCACCCTCACCTCCCTGTTAGCTGACCTGGATAAGTCCAACAAACCAGAAAGTAGCTGTTGCAACTCTGCTGAGGCTCAGGGCTTGGCTGGCACATGGACAGTCTAGAGATTCAAGTCTCCTGAGTATACACCACCACAAGAACCAACCACAGGTTCAGTAAAAGTGACAGTAGAAGCATGTGTAGAAAGGACACATCTGAGTCCAGTTCCATCACACTCAGGAGCGCAAATGCCAAAGTAGGGCCCACAGGGCAGGCACTGAACTCCAGAGCCATCTTCCATGACCATAGGACCTAGGTGTCTCCAGAGCCCTCAGGAGCACCACTACCTAAGGTTATATCTACTTTCACTGTCTCTGATATTTGTGTAAGCACAACCCCTCTGATGACCTCCCAATGCATTTTGAAGTCTATTAGCCATATAAATTTATTTGTCTTGTCCATTTTCCCCCTTTATTTGGGATCTTTTTCTAGTTGCATCACCAGCTGGTTCTTGGAACTAATTAATCCCTCAACACCAGGTAGGCTCATACCCAGAAGTCATGTCTCATGCTGGGGGAAAGGTAATGCATTTACATGCTGAGTTTGGCTTAGAGTGGCCACAATGGAGTAACATGGAGGCTCTCAGGAGGTAACTCTTAGGCACCCTGCAGCTTTAGGCCTAGTCAAAATTGCAAGCACACAGGGTCATAAGCATAGTCATCAGTATCAAGTACCCATCAATGGACCATCCTTCTACACTGGTCTTTACCCTTGCACTTTGTAGATTGTTGCTGCTCCATTGGGGAGTGTGACAGAGTTCCCAAGAATGGGAACTCAGCACCCCCTCAGTTGTTGTGAAACTCTTCCCACTTCGTCAATATGCGGTGGACATCTGACCATATCCACATACCCTATATGCATGCCGTGGAGAACTCCCTGCCACCCATGCATCCCCCATCAATGACACCCTCATCAGTACATCTCCCTTACCATAGCTGAGCCCTTCTATGATCCAAAACTTCAAAAATGAAGCCTAATATATTGCCAATTTCAATTAAAAGTAAACTGAAATAGTAATGATAGGTTTAAAGATTAGAAATAGAATACATAATAATTTAGAAAAACTAAAAAAAAGTAAAAAATAAATTGGGATATTAAAAATGAAAAATATAATAAAAATATTTTTTGACATTTTGCCTTTCATCACTGCAATAGGTGTTGCTCTGTTTGTACAGTGGGAAGACAATCTCTTCCATTTCTTCCTCAGTGTCTACATCTTCTTTTTATTATGTCTTCAAAAAGTTTCAGATCATAGTAAAATCACATATAGAAAATAGGGGACTCTCATATACCCAAGATCAAACCCTTTTCTCCCTTCCCCATCAAGGATCTTTTTACATGTGGATGTTACATTTGCTGCAGCTGATGTACAGTTATTGAAATACAGCTACCAACCATGGTTCCATTATGGTTTACATTATTGTTTTATATTTTAGACTACACACTTTTATAAATTTTTGGTGAAATTTAACATGGCTTATATCCTTCATTGCACAATCATGCAGGACATTTCCATTGCTCCCCAGTTATCCCCCTCTTCCATCTATTCTAGTCCTCTCTATCCCTCCCCTCAGGGCTCACAGTGACAAACAAGCTCCACTGCTTGAAAGACAAGATTCATAAATATACTCATGCACTACTGATGGGAATGTAGATGGATCCAGCCATTCTGGAGAACAGTTTGGCTTTTCTTCAAAAAAGCTAGCTATAGATTTGCCATATGACCCAGTAATTCCACTGTTGGCTATATACCCAGAAGCACTGAAAACACAGGCACGTACTGATATATGCACACCAATGTTCATAGACGCATTATTCACAATTGCCAAAAGTTGGAATCAACCCAAATGCCCAACAACAGATGAATGGATAAACAAAACGTGGTATATACATAGAATGGAATACTATTCAGCTGTAAGAAGGCATACTGTACTAACACATGGGATAACATGGATGAATCTTGAGGACCTTTTGTTTAGTGATGCAAGCCAGGCACTGAAGGACAAATACTACATGACCTCTCTGACATGAGTTAAGCAAATTAACTTTTCTCAGAGAGCTAGAGACTGGACGATAGGCTTACAGGTAATAGGAGAGGAAGTTTGTGAGCCAATGCCCACATGGGCAAAATCTATGATAAAATGGTAATAATTAGCTGTGCAGTGAAGGGATAAGATTGGGGCATAGGGATACTATTGAGTTGGGCTTTGTAGATTTGAGGAGGCTAGGATTGGGAGGATAGGTCAGAAGGTCCAAGGAATTGGGGGAAGTGTTGGGGGTAACCGGTCAGCATGAAAGATTGCAGAGTATGTGGTTGAAAATATATTTTTGAGAAAATTTTTTAGAAAATATAAAAGGAAGGGTTACTGGCTTAAGGTGTTTGATAGGGGTCATCTGGCAGGCTTCTAGGGAGTGTTTGTGTGCTTATCTCATCACAGTGTGTTATATCTGTGGTAGAGAACCCATACAATGAAGAGGAAGATGTTATACCGCCATCCTGGGGGGTACTGATGTTCTCAAATGAAGGGGAGGGTCTCTCTCAAAAGCACTGGTGGCCCCAATGGAGGAGGACAGACTAGTGTGTCAAGCCCTGAGCATTGTTGCAAGTATCTATGAATATTGTCCAAATTATATTTAAAGCATTATTTTATTTTGGTTTTCCAACTTAGGTATGGGGAGTTATGAACAGCAATGTGACACTTATTGTGAGCTTCAAAGCTGTTTTCTTTAATTTCAACCAATACTAAACGATATGAAAAGTCATAGCATTTCAATATAAACTGATAATCTCGTTCCATTCCAGTCTATATTTAAGAACATTACTTGAACAAAATATTTTCACACAAAAATTTTTCAAACATTGGGAAAAGCTTTGAAGATTATACATACAAAACTATATTTATACATATATACACAAGTATACACATATGTAAATGTGTGTATATATTTGCATACATATATATTGTATACCATACCACTCTTTTTTCATTTTAAAAACAATTATGCAATGAATGTGCCTTACTGATGAAAGGGGATATTGACGTAAGAGGAACAGGGGGTGGGAGTTGGGTAATGGGAAACTCTTATGTTTCTTTTACTTAAATTTTTTCACTATTTTTTTGTTTTTTATTGTCTTTTTTAAAAGAAAAATAGATCCCACAAAATGTTACATTAAAAAGAATAAGAGGTTCCCTTATACCCCACTCCCCACTCCCCAAAACTCCTCCTACATCAACATCCCCTTTCATTAGTAAGGCATATTGATTACATTTGGTGAATAAATGATGGAACATTGCCATACTGCATGAACCAGTTTACATTGCAGTTCACACTCTCCCCCAGTCCATACAGTGGATTATGGCAGGATATACAGTGTCCTGCATCTGCCCCTGCAATATCATTCAGTACAACTCCAAGTCCCTAAAATGCCCCAAATCACACCTCTTGCTCCTCTCACTGACCTCAGCAACTCCCACTGCTACCATCTCCACATCAATGATACAATTTCTTCCATTGCTAGAGTCACAATAGTTCTACAGTAGAATACCAGCATGCACACTCCAATTCATATGATATTCCTTCATCCTGTGGACACTTGGATGGTGATGTCTACTCCACCTCTGAATAGAGAGGAGGTTTAGATCCCACATGGCTGATGGATGTGATTCTCCTGCTTGCAGTTGTAGACACTTTCAGGTCCCTGGAGTGATGGTTGACCATGCTCAAATCCCTGTCACCTGACCTGTGTAACTCCAACAAGCCTGAGAGTAGATGTCGCAACTCTGTGGAGGCTCGGGGCCCAGCTAGCACATGGACAGTCCAGAGATTCAAGTCTTCTGAGCATATACAAACCACAATGCCAATCACAGGTTCAGTAAAAGTGACAGAAGAGGTATATGTAGAGAGGGCACATCTGAGTCCAACTCCATCACATTTATGAGCACAAATTCCAAAGGAGGGCCCACTGGCTAGGCAATGGACTCCAACTGTCATGACCGTAGAACCTGTCTGTCTCCATAGCCCTCAGGAGCACCAGTACCTGTGGTTGTATCTACTTTGGCTGTTTCTGGGATCCTGCTGAGATGTCTGTAAGTGCAACTACTCTGATGATCTCCCAATTCATTTTGAAGTCTCTTAGCCATATAAACTAATTTGACTTTACCATTTCCACCTTTTATTCAAGGTGTTTTTTCCAGTTGCATCACCAGCTGGTGATGGAAGTAATCCTTCTGTGCCAGGGAGGCTCATCCCTGGGTATCATGTCCCATGCTGAGGGGAAGGTAATGCATATACCTGCTGAGATTGTCTTAGAGAGTGACCACATTTGAACAACATGAAGGTTCCCAGGAGGTAACTCTCAGGCACCCTGCAGCTCTAAGCTTACTTGAAATTTCAAGCACACAGGCTCATGAGAGTAGTTATCAGTATGAAGGGCCCATCGGTGTACCATCCTTATTCACCTGTCTTTGTCCTTGCACTTAGGGGATTGTTGCTGTTACATCGGGAATGTAACAGAGCTCCCCACGATGGGAACTTAGCACTCTCTCAGTTGTCATGTGTAACTCTATCCACTATGATAATACCCAACAAACACGTGAACATATCTATATACTCTAAATGCATGCCACAGAGAACTCCCTTCAACCCATGCATCCCCCATCAATGACACCTCACATCAGTGCTCCTCCCCTGCCAAGTTGAACCACTCTGTGATCCAAAACTTCTTCAAAAATGAAGCCTAATATATTGTCAAATTCAATTAGTAGGAAAATGCAATAGTATTGACTGGTTTAAAGATTAGAAATAGAATATGTAATAATTTAAGAGTGGGATATATGGGAACCTCTTATATTTTTTAATGTGACATTTTGTGTGATCTATTTATCTTTAAAAAGAAGACAATAAAAATATTTTATTGAAGTAAATTATTCATGCATGTACATATATAAACAATAAGTGGGGCAGCAGACTTGGCCCAGTGGTTAGGGCGTCCGTCTACCACATGAGAGGTCCGCGGTTCAAACCACGGGCCTCCTTGACCAGTGTGGAGCTGGCCCACGTGCAGTGCTGATGCATGCAAGGAGTGCTGCGCCACACAGGGGTGCCCCCAGTGTAGGGGAGCCCCACGCACAAGGAGTGCGCCCCATAAGGAGAGCCGCCCAGCACAAAGGAAAGTGCAGCGTGCCCGGGAATGGTGCCGCACACATGGAGAATTGATGCAGCAAGATGATGCAACAAAAAGAAACACAGATTCCCATGCCGCTGACAACAGAAGCAAACAAAAACAAGAACAAACAGCAAATGGACACAGTGAACATACAACTGGGGTGGGGGGGGGAAGGGGAGAAAAATAAATAAAAATAAATCTTAAAAAAAAAACAATAAATGTATAATAAAAGTTCTGAACTTACAAAACCAACATGCATAACATCAAACATGGTTCCCCTTCATCAACCCACCACAAAAGCCTTGCATTGTTTTGAAACATTTGTAACAAATTATGTAAGAGCATCATCAATGTACTGCTAATAACTATAGTCCATATCTTACATTTGTGTATTTTCCCTTAACCCACCTTATTATTTTTTGTTCATAAACCATATAACTTGTCTAAAGTGTATAACCAATAGCATTTGTATACCATGCCACTCTTAATAACATTATTTGCCTGATATATTTTGAAGCATATATATCTACACACACTCATACATATATATCCTCATACTCTCATGCCTATATATATGTATATGTATGTAGATAGATAGGTAGAGATAGAATGTCACCCTGTTAACAGTTAGCAATAACTGCTCTACATCTTATTAGCTCTTGTGAGCATGACTTTATCATAAAGATCACAGAGTATGGGTTTTCATAGTAAGGACTTAAAGTTGTGTTTTGTAGATTCTATCTATAAAGGTAGTGTATGAATAATCCTTTTAGGAAATAGTTGCATCAAATATAAATTAATTCTTGAAATGTACAAATATGTTTCAGCTTCCATTGGTTTGAGCTATGTCACATTAAAAGTGTCACAGCTTTTATTTTCTCTCACATTCTGCAATGAGAGGGAAATCAATGGATATTTAGACATTGTTATGCATTCTTTCTTTTGAAGTCTTCTAGTATAAGCTAGGCTCATTTTAAACAAAATAAATCATCCTTGATTATAATAACCATATATATTTTCTCTTATAATATTTTAGATGTCATAATGTGACAGTAACATGGACCACATACTGATGGTGCTCAGCTAGCATGCCTTACCACCACAGTAGGTTAGGCTTATGTTGTAGTAACAAACAACCATACCCTGTAGCCTAACACTAGAAAAGTATATTTCTTACTCCCACAAAATCCATTCTGACCCTGGACAACACTCCAGGGCATTTTTCCTCCAAGTCATGGTAATTTAGTAGACTAGACATCTCCAATAAGTTTTCTCAATTATCTTAACAAAAGGCTCCTCAATTGCTGAGGAAAAGAAGTGAGAGTTGAAAAACTGTGAACTGAGTCTTAAGTATTTCAGCCCAGAAATAACACATGCCTTGCCTGTTCATCCCATTAACCAGAAATAGGCACATGGCCCCACAAATATTAAAGGGAGCTAGGAATTGCAGTCGTACAATTACACAGAGGAGAAAAGAACTGGATGTTAAGGAGGAGCAATAAGGTCTACTATGCCATTCTAGACTCCTTTGGAGTGAAGCAATATGTTAATAATATAATTACTGTCCCATAAAGGCAATCTTTAAAGAAGCATGATGGAAACCAAAGATGCTATGGTGCACAGAAAATTTCTTAAACCTAATACATTCCTGTGGAAGTGAACCCATTATAAATAGGACCTTTTGATGAGGCTACTTAAGTTAAGATGTGACCCACCTTAATCAGGATGGCTCTTAATCCTATTATTGGAATCCTTCATAAAAGAAATGAAATGCAGGGGAAGAGATAGAAGGCCATGGAAGCAAGAAGGTGAAATCAATGAAATCTGAGAGAGAAAGGAGAGACAAGAAAATGTTGCCCCATGTGCCTTATCAGATGGCACTGGAATGAAGGTCACTGGCAACGACTTTTTGAGAAGAAAGAACTGTCTTGTTGTGCCTTGATTTGGACATTCTCATGGCCCCAAACTGTAAACTAAAACAGATTTTGGTACCAGGAAAGTGGAGTGTTTCTAATGCAAATACAAAAAATGTGGAAATGACTTTAGAATTGCATAATGGGTAGAGGTAGGAAAAAGTGTGAGGGACTTGACAGAAAGGCCTAGGTTTTTTTAAGGAAACTGTTGGTAGAAATATTTCTTGTTATTGGTACACTTCTAATGAGGCCTTGGACTGAAATGATGAATGCATCATTGTGAACTGGAAGAACGGCAACACTTGCTTTAAAGTGGCAGAGAACTTGGCAAAGTTCTGATGTTAGATGGAAGGCAGAATTTGAGAGAAACAAGTTTGGATATTTGGCTGAGTTGATTTCCAGGTAAGTGTGGAAAGTGCAGCCCTTTCAGCTTATAATAAAATATGAAAGGAAAGGGGTAAGCTGAAAACTGAACTCCTAAGCACAAAGAAACCAGGAAGTGATGGTTTGGAAAATTCCAAGTTTCTGGAAAGAAAGTCCCCAGAGAATAGTGCTCCACATGAATGTTTAACTGAACATAAATGCATTTGGCCATTTTTTGTGCAAGTCAGGATTAGAGGTACAGTTATTCTGGAATGATTTTGGGATGGTTCTTTTGTCTGATGGTTTGGAACCCTGTGTAATCCAGGCAAAACCAGCAAGTTTTTTGTGTGTATGTGAGAGTTGCATGAATGGAAGCACTGCCAGTCTGGACTATAATGGAAAGAAAAGGGAGAGTTTAGATGAAAAATTACTTTAAAAACAGGACCACGGAACCTGAGGTATGGATCAAAGACAACTTCTTGGATTAAGAAGTTCCACACCCATATGTGTGGAAAGGTTGAGTATGCCCTGACACTTGGAGAAGGCAGGCATCCCATGCTGCTATTCTGGAAGAGTGGTGCCAACCTAGGTTTCAGAGAGGGTGGGGTTTATTCCCTGGGTACTGTGGAGTATTGGGCCATCATCCCAGTGTTCTCAGATGGTCAAACCTTCACCACAATATTCGGAGAGAGTATGGGTGCTGTACAAGCACTTGGAAGAGGTGGGGATGCCCCTCCATTAGGACTGAAATAAAAAACACCTTTCCATAAATGACTCTCAGAACTTAAAATCTAATGAAGTATGCCCTGCAAGGTTTCAGAAATGGTTAGGGACCCATGACTCCCATTTTCTTTCCAATTCCTCCCTTCTGGAATGGAAATGTTTATCCTATACCTGTCTCTTCTTTGCATATGGGAAGCAGATAACCTTTTTCCTAGGTTTCACAGGTCCACAGATGGAGGGGAATTGTGCCCTAGGACTGACCAAACCTATGACCAAATTTGATGAGACCTTTTACTTAGTAGTGCTACTGAAATGATTTAAGACTTTTTGGGATATTGTGATGGAATGAGTATATTTTGCATATAGAATAAAACAGGTATTTTTGCAGTCTGGGAGGGGGGAGTATGATGATTTGAATTTCTATGTACCCCATTAAAACATGTTCTTAAATCTAATCCATTACTATGGGTGTGGACCCATTGTAAGCAAGGCCTCCTGGTGAGGATACTTCAGTTAGAGTGTGGCTTACCTTATTCAGGATGGACCATAATCCTTTTACTGGTGACTTTAATAAATGTAATGGAGATAGAGAGAAAGTCATATCAGCAAGAACCTGAAATCAACAAAATCTGCAAAGGAAGGGAGAGATCAGCAGATGCTACCACGGGCCTTGCCATATGGTAAGAGGAACCAAGGGTTGTCAATAAGTGCTCTTCAGAGAGAAAGCAACACGTTGATAATGTCATGATACGGTCACTGTCACAGCCACAAACTATAAGTTAATAAATTCTGATTGTTTAAAGACAATCAATTTAATTTTATCTACTTTGAGCAGCCTAAGAAGCTAAAATAGAACCCACAGGGAACTTTAAACCTTTGGAAAGAACTCCTGTTCTACTTTCTAAAATTAAAAAAAATTCAATGTAAAATATTACTCTCACCCAACTGATCAAAGTAAGAATCAGTAACATTTTCTGTATTTAGCACAAATACAATTGTAATGTTAACTATACACCTTTTCTACAATAGGGTTTACTGTGTTATGCAGTCTTGCTTTACCTTTTATTTTCGTTCAAGTAAAATATGTAATCTAAGTTTTCCCCTTCTAGCCTCATTCACCTATATAATTCCGTGCTGTTAATTACACTCCCAATAATGTGCTACCATGTATGACCATCACCCAATTCCAAACTTGTAGAATCAACTTAAATAGAAATTCTGTACAAATTAAGCCCCATTCTCCATTTTCTAACTGGTAACTTGCCCTTGATAATATAGATCCTACATTCTAACTCTGTGAGTTTATTTATTTTAATTATTTCATATCAGGGAGGTAATAGAATATTTGTCCTTTTGTGTCTGGCTTATTTCATTCAGCATAACATCCTCAAGGTTCATCCATGTTGTCACATGCGTCAGAACTTCATTTATTTATATAACTGAATAATATTACATTGAATGTATATACCTCATTTTGTTTATCCATTCTTTGGTTGATGGAAACATGGGTTGCTTTCATCATTTGGCAACAGTGAAAAATGCCTCTATGAACATTGGTGTACATATATCTATTCAAGACACAAACTTCAATACTTCTGGGTATTTACCTGGTAGCAGGATTCACAGATAATATGGCAATTCTGTAATTAGCTTACTGAAGAACTGCCAAATTGTCTTCTACAGCAGCTGCACCCTTTTACATTCCTATCTGCAGGGAATGAGTGTTTGTATTTCTTGACACCCTCTCCAAAACTTGTAGCTTTCTGCTTTTTTTAGCCATTTTTATATCTTCTTTGGAAAAATGTCTATTCAAGTGTTCTGCCCAATTTGTAATTGGCTGTTTGTCTTTTTATTGTTGATTTGTAAGTTGTCTTTATATATTCTTGATATTAAACCATTATCAGATATGTGGTTTCCAAATAATTTCTACAATTGAGTAGATTGACTTTTCACTTTTGTGACAAAGTCTTTAGTTGTATAAAATTGGTAATTTTGTGGAGGTACTATTTATCTATTTTTTTTTTCTTTCATTTCTTGTGCTTGCATGGAATGTTTCAAAAATCAATGCCTAACTCAAGATACTAAAGATGCTTTCTTATAGCAGTTTTATAGTGCTGCTTTTTTATTTAGGTCTTTGATCCATTTTGAACTAAATATTTGTATGGTGCCATTTAGGGGTCCTCATTTATACATTTTCATATAGATATGCAGTTCTACCAGCATCATTTGTTGAAGAGACTATTATTTCCCAATTCAGTGGAATTGGCAGCCCTATCAAAAATCAATTGGCCATAGATGGTTTTGGAGTAAGCAGTCAGGGCTCAACAAACAATGGAACAATGGCAGAAAGCTGTCCGTGGGAGCTACTTTGGGGTCAGCAGACCAAGACAGCTCTTCACATTCTCAAGGCAGATGAGTGACAGAAAGACAAAGAATCTAAAATGAAAATTGTGAGTTAAACCTTGTGGCTGGGAATGGCACCCATCTCCATCCCCATGATGAACAGCCTGGATAAAACCCATGGCTCACTGCAGACAAGTGAGAAGAGAAAAGACTTCTTCCTCCCTGGGAAAATGGAGGGTGTGGAAAGGGAAGAGAATGTTTTCACCTCAGTGAATTTGGCCAACAGATTCTAAACTGGATATCCACTATGGACAGACCAGAAACATCAGCAAGTGAAGGTAGAAAGAAACACCTTTGTGGAAAGACTCACCGATGAGCACCATCTGATGGACATCTAGGAAAATGCAAGGAGAAAAACTGCCTTTTTTTTTTCACTTTTAAAGAAGCTTTTGATTACATAATTGAAGCTTTGATTACATAAATGCTACATAAAAAATATCGTCCCACCACCTTGCCCTCTGTATTAGTCAGGGTTCTCTAGAAAAAGAGAATCAACAAGGGATAACCATCAATAGCAAGAGATTGATCAGAGTCGCTCACACAGTTGTGGGGTTGAACAAGCCAAGGTTCCACAGGAAGGCCACAGGGAGGAGCTCCAATGAGTCCAGTGAAGATTCTTGATGAATTCTGGGAGATGCTGGCTGTCCAAAGATGAGCTGGGAAATTCTCTTTCAATGCTGGAATCACTTCCCCTTTTAACCCACTGATTGGGTTAAGTGTCACTCACTGCTGATGGTAATCTCCCTGATTGATGTAACTGTAACCAGCTATCTATGATTTACCACTGCAGTAAAGTCAATGGTTACTAAAGTCCATAAATGCCCTTGCATTACAGTTAGCCCAGTGCTTGCTTGACCAAACAGTTGGGCACAATAACCTGGCCAAGTTGGCACAATAGCCTAACCATCACATCCTCCAACACTTATCTACATTTTAAACTACATTTAAATTAGTGTGATACATGTGCTATAACTGATGAACACATTTGAACCATGTTTACTAACTGTGAACTATAGTTTACATTATTCTTTACACTCTATCCCATGAAATTTTGTAGTTTATGACAAAATATATAATGTCCTGTATCCATCATGGCAATGTCTGCAGGACAATTACAAAGTGCTGAAAATGCCACCGTATTACATCTATTCTTCCCTCTCCCTCCCCTCAGGACCTATGGTGGTCACTGCCTTTATTTATTTATTTAATTGTCTTTTTATATATATACATAGATCACAAAAAGTGTTACATTAAAAAATATGAGGTCCCCATACACCCCACACCCTAATCCTCACACATCAACAACCTTTTTCATCACTGTGGCACATTCATTGCATTTGGTGAATACATTTTGGAGCACTGCTGCACTGCATGGATAATAGTTTACACTGTAGTTTATACTCTCTCCCAGTCCATTCATAGCACGATCTATAATGTCCAGCCTCTGTCTCTGCAATATCATCTAAGACAACTCCAAGTCCCGAAAATGCCCCCACATCATATCTCTTCTTCCCTCTCCCTGCCCTCAGCAACTACTGTAACGACTCTCTCTCTACATCAATGGTAAAATTTCTTTCACTCCTAGAGTCACAATAGTTCTATACTAGAATACCAGTAAGCCCACTCTAATCCATATTTTATTCCTCCATACTATGAACACTGGGATGGTGATGTCCATTCCACCTCTAAATAGAGAGGGAGCTTAGATCCCACATGGTTCTTGGATGGGATTCTCCTGATTGGAGTTGTAGGCACTCTCTGTTCCCTGGTGTGGTGCACTGCCTTTATATCAATGATAAAAGTTCTTCCATTACAGGAATAAATTATGTCTATAGTAGAATAATAATTTTACTTTAGTCCACTGTTCATTCCCCAATCTTGAGAATTTAAGAAGGTGATGCCCAGTGTGTTTCTGTTTGAGAAGGGGCTTAGATCCCAAGGGGCAGATGGGTGGAACTATCTTGCCTGCAGTTGTAGAAATTCTCTGTTCCTTGAGATGGGCTTTGTCCATCATCGTCTCCTTGTTAGTTGTCTTGAGTGAGTCCAATGAACTGGAGAGTAGATTTTGTAATTCTGCTGAGATTCAGAGCTCAACTGGCTCATGAAAAGACCAGATTTAAACCTCTTGGACATAGATTTAACAAAAAGAGTACTAATTATAGGTTCAAATAAGAGGGGCAAAAGAGTCATGTGTAGGGAAATTATAAATTAATCTAATTCTGTTATGCTGTGGAGCATAAATTCCAAAGTAATAGTGAATAGTGAATAATGACACTACAAACATTGCTGTACATATATCTGTTCATGTCCCTGCTTTCAATTCTTCTGGGGAGCATAAATTACAGAGTAAGGCCCATTGAGATGGTGCTGAATTTCTGAGCTTGTCTGCTCTGTTTATAGGGTCTGGATGACTCCAGAGCCTTCAGGAGTCCTGCTATTTGAGGCACTGTTCACTGAGGCAGTCAATGAGATCCTGCTGAGTTGTGCATAAGCATAACCTCTGGAATGGCATCTCTTAGTCATCAAAATTCATTTATATTTAAAATTTCACTCTTTTGTTCAGGGTCTTTTTCCAGATGCACTGGTAGTTGGAGTTTGGTAATAATACATGGTGCTGGGGAGACTCATGCTTTGGAGTCTTGTCCCACATGCTGAATCCTTGACAAGGAGTAGGTGAGGGGATGGGTGGACTATCCATGGAACTAGGGAAAGTTTGGTGGAAGGGGCAAGTGAACTCTTGGAACTTGCAGATTTGTTGTTAAAACTATAATATTGAGAAAGTTCTTTTAGCAAATATGTCAGGGGAAGGTTACTGATTTAGGGTGTTGGGTGTGGGAGAATATGGGACAGGGTGAATCTGTGGCAGTCTTCTATGGAATATGTAAATTTTCATTTTGTCATCGTGTCTCATATCAGGAGGTGGAGACTCCCACAATAAACAAGAAAATATTAAACTCCCATCTTCAGGAGCCCCATTATGTTCTCAAGTAGAGAGACAAGAATCCCTCAAGAACATAGGCAATGACTAAAAAAGAGGAGACTAATATGTCAAGACCTCAATATTATTGCAAGTAACTATTAATCTTATTCATCTAAAACAAAAACATAGTGGTTAATAAAAGTTCCAAGGGGAAGGGGAGGGAAAAAAAGAATAAACAGAACATAGGGCATTATTAGCACATTAGAATTGTCCTGCATTAACTTGCAAAAATGGATACAAGCCATTTTAAATTTTGTCTAAACATATGAAAGTGAATATTCCAAAATGTGGACCATAATATAAAACATTGACCATGGTTAGTAGCAGTGCTTCAATATTTGTACATCACTTTTAACAAATGTACCATCCTCATGTAAAATGTTATTAATGAGGGAGAGTGGAAAAGGATGAGGACAATGAGTACATGGTTATACCCTATATTTTCTATGTGGTTTATCTGTAACCTAAAGCTTCTTTGAAGATAAATGAAAGAACAACTCTTTTAGGAGTCTCTCAACCCAGTCCCCTAGTAGCTGTCTACACACAATTAGTGGGTACCTGGCCCTACTTTGAAAACTTAAGGTGGGAATTTTGAAAATATATTTTTATTGAAGTATATCATTCATATATGAATATACATAAAAAATAAGTGTATATGGAAGCGGACTTGGCCCAGTGGTTAGGGCATCCATCTACCACACGGGAGGTCTGCGATTCAAACCCCGGGCCTCCTTGACCCATGTGCAGCTGGCCCACGCACAGTGCTGATGTGCACAAGGAGTGCCGTGCTATGCAGGGATGTCCCCACATAAGGGAGCCCTGTGCTCAAGGAGTGCACCCTGTAAGGAGAGCCTCCCAGCATGCAAGCAAGTTCAGCCTGCCCAAGAATGGTGCCACACACACAAAGGGCTGACACAACAAGATGACGCAACAAAAAAAGAAACACAGATTCCCATGCCACTGACAACAGAAGCAGACAAAGAAGAACACGCAGCGAATAGACACAGAGAAGAGACAACTGGGGCAGGGGAGAAGGGGATAGAAATTAATTAATTAATTAATTAATTTAAAAAAGAAAATAAACCTTGCATTAAAAAAAAGTGTATAGTAAAAGTTCTGAACTTACAAAATAAACATGCATAACATCATACGAGTCCCATACATCACCCCTCTACCAACACCTTGTATTGTTGTGAAATATTTGTTACAAATGATGCAAGAGCACCATCAAAATATGACTTAAAACTATAGTCCACATCTTACATTTGGCTTATTTTTGCTCCAACCCACTTGTGGCAGTTTGATATAACTGATAGAATTCCAAAAAGAAATATTGGATTATGCTTGTAATCTGATCTGTACTTGGGCATGACTGAGTTATGCCTAGGGCATTAATTAACCCCACCCTTGGAGGGTGGGGAATCACATATAAAAGGCATGGCAAAGAACAGAGTTCTTAATGTTGGGATTTTCTCATGTTGGTGTTTGATGCTGAAGACTTAAGCTGGAGCCCCGGGAAGTCAGCATGAAGAGGAAAGAGAAGCCAGCACCAGGAAGGAAGGAACCTTGAACCTAGAGAAATGCAAGCCCCAGGAACATAGGAACCCAGGAAGCCTGAACCCTCACATATGTCGGCAGCTATCTTGCTCCAAATAGACTTTGCTGAGGGAAGTAACTTATGCTTTATTGCCTGATATCTGTAAGCTCCTACCCCAAATAAATACCCTTTATAAAAACCAACCAATTTCTGGTATTTTGCATCAGCACTCCTTTAGCTGACTAATACAATGCTATTAATTTTTAAATATATTTTTATTACATAGATTCATTGTGAACTTACAAAATAATCATGCACATGTGTAGAATTCCCATACAACACCTCCTCACCAACACACCACACTAGGGTGGAATATTTTTTACAGATTATGAGATCATATCATCAGACTATCACTACCAACTGTGGTTTATAGCACACATACGGCACAGTTTTTCCAAAACCCTGATTACAACTTTGGCATTGATGCAAAAATATTGCAATATTGCTGTTAACCAAAGTCTATAGGTAACACAAATTAGATTTTTCCCATGCTTCTCCACATTTGTTCCACACTACAATAGTGATATATGTCTGCTCTAGCTCAAAAAGCACACTCTTACATCTGTACCATTAATCACAATTCTTATCAACATCTGGGTTCATTGTTTTATTCAGTTCCTACATTATTCTCTAGTTAAGCTGAGACATTTTAAAGGCTTAGAATAAGCTTAGCCAAAAAGCAGGAATACATGTTCCAGTAAAAAAAAAAAAAAGTCTGCTGATACACAGAAATTATGACAACTAATGAATGATAATCATACAAATCTACTGAATCAATTCAAGGACATTTTGACTAAAGAAATAAAGAATATCTATATGGCACAGAGTGAAGATAAAGAACAATTTGAAAAAAAAGAACAATTTGAAAGCCTGCAAAGAAAAGTAACAGAGCTTATGAGAATTAAAGACAAAATGGGTGAGATTAAAAATACACTAGAGGTATACTCATGCATATTTGAATTAGTGGAGAATAGATGAATGAGTTGAAGAAACAAGCATCTGAACTTGAAAAGACAGGAGAACAGAAAGAGAAAAGAATGGGGAAAAAATGGATACTGGTCTCAGGCAATGAATGACAACATCAAATGCACAAATATGTATTATCAGTGTCCCAGAAGGAGAGGAGAACAGAAAAAGGTCAGAAAGAATATTTGAGGTAATAATGACCAAAAAAGTCCCATTATAAAAGACACAAATTTCAATAAACAATAAGGACAAGTGCGACGGCTTGCTCGGTCGGTAGAGGTGGGGTCTGGCTGCGGACGAGGGGTCGGTCCAGCTCTGGACGAGGGGTTGGTCCCGCTCGGGACGAGGGGTCGGTCCGGCAGCAGACGAGGGATCGGTCTCACAGGGGTTGCGCGGTTCGGCTGACGGGGTCGCCCGGCGAAGCCGGCGACGAAGGGGTCGCCCGGAGAAGCAGGCAACGAACTGGGGACAAGGGAGGCCAGGCCCTTGTCGGGGGCTCTCAGGACTGGAGGGCGCACGGCAGAAGAACTACCGCGGAGACAAGGTAAACACGCAAGTCCACTTTATTGAGGGAGAGGCAATAGTTTTATAGGGGCTGGGGAAGGCTGATTGGTTGAAGCCACGCCCTGTTCTGATTGGTTGCCGGCAAAAGGTCAGTGGGCGGTACTGGATGGGGGAGGGGTGGTGGTTAGGGATTGGCTGTCGCTGTTGCTGGGGGAAGGGGCAGGGTTTAGGGATTGGTGGCTGCTGTTGCTGGGGTGGAGGGCAGACTTGAGTTTCCCGCCCACGCCTGGCTGTTGCTGCTGTCGGGGGAGGGGAAAAGGGCAGACTGGATTTCTCCACCCACGCCTGGCTGTTGCTGCTGTCGGGGAGGGGAAAAGGGCAGACTGGATTTCTCCACCCACGCCTGGCTGTTGCTGCTGTCGGGGGAGGGGAAAAGGGCAGACTGGAATTTTCCACCCTGCACCTGCGCAGGGAGAAAGAAGAAGAAGGGTGCCGCCCCACAGGCATCGTGTGGCGCCATCCGGGAGGAGGGGCGGCCGCGGAAGCATGGCTGCCGAGAAGGGGGAGACCCGAGGGCACTCTGCGCCCATGCTGAGCTTCCTTCAGGGGTGGCCGTGAGTCCGACCAGCCACCCTATTATGGGGGCAGCAGCTTGGCCTACCGCGGCCGCTCCCCCGCCAGGCCAGCAAACCACGCTTCAGCCCGAGGGGTGACCGCATTTCCCCCTTCTTTTCAAATAAGGACCAGGATGGCAGCAGCAACAAGTAGCTGAGGCCCAAGAGGCAGTAAGCAATGAGGGAAGCGGGGCTGAAGAGGGAGGTGAGTATGACGGGGATATAAATGTATAATTTAGGGGGTGGTATCTTGCCGTTGCAAGCAAGGGTGGCCAATGTCCAATTCTTGTTGATCTCGGCGGCTATAAGATCCATCTGTTGTTAAAAGTCCAGGATGACAGTGCGTTGCAGGTAGTTGATCTCTCCTTGGCAGCGAAGACATTGTAGGAGAGGATTACTTCTTCCTGCCAGAGGCTTACTATCCAATTAAAAGGCTGATGGCTGGGGTTGGTGAGTGCAATGGGGAGTGTGAGGAAAAGAAGGGTGATGTTTTTGGACAAGAGGAGGCTTGGTGAAGTCATTATGGGAGGAAGATAAGGAGTAAAGCATAAAAGAGGATAATAAACAGAAAGGCGATGGAGAGTAGAATTCGTTGGCCGAGGTTCCAATCTTCTGGTGCGGTAGCGGCTAGACAGATGGCGGAAAATATTATCAAGAAAGCAAAGGTTATGAGGAAGAAATAAAGTATTAAAGGCTGTGGGGGAAGTGAGAAGATCATTTAGAGGATAGGGTTGAGAATGGTATGTTTAAGACAGAAGCTTTGTGGTTTGTAGGAGACTGCTTTATAAACGAAGGAGAATGAGGGCAGTAAATATAGTAACAATAGATAGGAAGATGACAGTGAGGAGGAGTCTTTGTTTAAGGTTCCAATCGTCCGGCGCAACAGTGGCTAGGCCGATAGCGAGGGGTGTTGCTAAATAGACAATGGCTGCAAAGACAAAATCATCTTCTGTTTCCTTAAGAATAACTTTTCTTTAAATACTTAGTAGCATGCAATATTAGAAACCGTTTCCTAAAAGCAAGTTGGCAGGGGAGCTTGGTTGCTGTTAATCTTTCCTGTTATAAAATTACCTTTTATTATTATTATCATCAATTTAGTTTTATATATATATATTTAAGAATGACCTTTTGGAATTAGCCATTTAATACCTTAATGTAAACTATTGAAGATAAATTTTATCTTTACAGAACACATTCCCCCACGTAAAGTTATCACAATACCTTTTACACTTGCCGCATGCAAATTAAGTTTCAAGAGTTTATGAAAAATTAGCCATCTTACTTTAGGACAAAATCCGTCTTTTTGCAAAACTTATTACATTTCCGTTAGCATTTTTACAAACTTTTAACCTTTTTAATATTCATATAAGTTTTACATTCTTTATATTATCCTGTGAAGAAAAATAAGTTATTCATTTTAATCTAGGCAAGAACAACTTTTTATGAAGACGTACAGTTAATTTTGTTAATTAAGACTTACAATTTTTTTTTAAATTGTAGATATCTTATTAACATTTAAACTTATGTATTAATATAATAAACTTAAGTATTAATATAAGCACTTATTTAATTTTTGGCCATTTGAATAGAGCTCTTTTAAAGATTTCTAGTAATTTATATTTACCATCCGGAGGTATCACAATATACGTTGACATTGAACGAACAGACAGACAAACACAGAACAATTACAACACATTAACAGAAATATATAATTTATTTACAGTTGGCTCATAATTCTTACTTTCTTGGTATAGCTGCTTTTAAATCCTTTTTTTTATATAGCATATCATAGATTATACCCTTCAAGATTTCTTGTGGACTTCATGTTGCCTGTAATAAGCCAGGAGGGAATCTTTTACCTTCCTGCTCCACAGCAAAAGTGACCCTATCTATAAGGCGAGTATAGGTGTCCGGGTCCCAAAGCTGACACGTGGTAAGCCACGGATTAAAGGGGAGAAGAAGGTCCCAATATACTTGAAGCTGTTTGAAAGAGATCTTACACCGGTGAGTGTCTAGGAGGCCGGTGAGAGCCCGAACTTGCGGGGCTTGCTTAGCAGATAGGATGTTACCCATTGCTAATGGCCTTTTGCAGCCGATAAGAAAAGGGGCCCTTACCTTGAGAGCGCGGCGATGGGAGCCAAGGTGCGTGGTGAGACGAGGGGTCGGAGCCGATGGGACTCCGACGGTGGTCGCGGGCCAAGAGAAGGCCCCGGCGAGGGGAGGGCGGGACGACGAGCAGTGGAGCAAGGCAAAGGGGAGCAAGTACGGAGGGGAGAAGGCAGAGGTGAAGGCAGGGGTGGAGGTGTTCAGGCACGCGCTCCTGAGAGTTTTATTGGCGCCTCTTAATCATAGCGGGTCGGTATAAGCCCCCGACATGGAAGGAGAAAGCCATCCAGCGATTCTCCCAGACCGCCGTGGATCGTATGAGGTCACCAAGGTTCAGGAGCAGCAATGCAGAGCGAAAAGATAGGGGTGAGAAGAGAGGAGAGCGTAGGGCTATGGTAGGGTTACTTCAGACGTGCAAGCGCGTGCTCCCAAGAAATCCAAGGCTCCTCTTAATCATAGCGGGTCGGTATAAGCCCCCGACGTGGAAGGAGAAAGCCATCCAGCGATTCTCCCAGACCGCCGTGGATCGTATGAGGTAGCCAAGGCTCAGGTAGCAGCAATGTTGCACGAGAGAAGTCTCAAGGTGAGAAGAGAGGAGGGCATAGGGCTGTGGTAGGATTACTTCAGACATGCAAGCGCGCGCTCCGGAGAAATCCAAGGCTCCTCTTAATCATAGCAGGACGGTATAAGCCCCCGACATGGAAGGAGAAAGCCATCCAGCGATTCTCCCAGACCGCCGTGGATTGTATGAGGTAGCCAAGGCTCAGGTAGCAGCAATGTTGCACGAGAGAAGTCCCACGGTGAGAAGAGAGGGGGGAGGGGCGCCAGGTTATGGAGTGAGGCTGTGGTGGGGTTGCCTTGCCCCACGTTGTGCTGTGGTGGGGTTGCTTTGCCCCACGTTGGGCGCCAGCTGCGACGGCTTGCTCAGTCGGTAGAGGTGGGGTCTGGCTGCGGACGAGGGGTCGGTCCAGCTCTGGACGAGGGGTCGGTCCCGCTCGGGACGAGGGGTCGGTCTGGCAGCAGACGAGGGATCGGTCTCACAGGGGTTGCGCGGTTCGGCTGACGGGGTTGCCCGGCGAAGCCGGCGACGAAGGGGTCGCCCGGAGAAGCAGGCAACGAACTGGGGACAAGGGAGGCCA
Source organism: Dasypus novemcinctus (assembly GCF_030445035.2). Lineage (NCBI taxonomy): Eukaryota > Metazoa > Chordata > Mammalia > Cingulata > Dasypodidae > Dasypus > Dasypus novemcinctus. Next base: position 138,587,689 of record NC_080704.1, on the reverse strand, counting down.
GGCCCTTGTCGGGGGCTCTCAGGACTGGAGGGCGCACGGCAGAAGAACTACCGCGGAGACAAGGTAAACACGCAAGTCCACTTTATTGAGGGAGAGGCAACAGTTTTATAGGGGCTGGGGAAGGCTGATTGGTCGAAGCCACGCCCTGTTCTGATTGGTTGCCAGCGAAAGGTCAGTGAACGGTACTGGATGGGGGAGGGGTGGTGGTTAGGGATTGGCTGTCGCTGTTGCTGAGGGAAGGGGCAGGGTTTAGGGATTGGTGGCTGCTGTTGCTGGGGTGGAGGGCAGACTTGAGTTTCCCGCCCACGCCTGGCTGTTGCTGCTGTCGGGGGAAGGGAAAAGGGCGGGCTGGATTTTTCCGCCCACACCTGGCTGTTGCTGCTGTCGGGGGAGGGGAAAAGGGCAGACTGGATTTCTCCACCCACGCCTGGCTGTTGCTGCTGTCGGGGGAGGGGAAAAGGGCAGACTGGAATTTTCCACCCTGCACCTGCGCAGGGAGAAAGAAGAAGAAGGGTGCCGCCCCACAGGCATCATGTGACGCCATCCGGGAGGAGGGGCGGCCGCGGAAGAATTGCTGCCGAGAAGGGGGAGACCCGAGGGCACTCTGCGCCCATGCCGAGCTTCCTTCAGGGGTGGCGGTGAGTCCGACCAGCCACCCTATTATGGGGGCAGCGGCTTGGCCTACCGCGGCCGCTCCCCCACCAGGCCAGCAAACCACGCTTCAGCCTGAGGGGTGACCGCAGACAAGGTCCATTGTTTTAGTCTGAAAAGGCTATCAGTACAAAATAACATTTATGGGTTGGCTTTTATAAAGGAGATTTATTTGGGCTAAAATCTTACAGTTCTGTGATGGTTAGGCTAATGTGTAAACTCGGCCAGACAATTGTGCCCAGTTGTTTGGTCAAGCAAGCATTGGGCTAATTGTAATACTAGGACATTTATGGACTTTAGTAACCATTGACTTTACTGCGGTGGTTAATCATAGATAGTTGATTACAATTACATCAGTCAGGTGCAACGTAGGAAAGTGTGGGCTATGGTGTGGAACACGGGACATGGGGTGCAGCGATGCCCGGAAATGTACTCACCAGATGCAATGGATGTGACATGATGATGGGGGAGAGTGTTATTGTGGGGGGAGTGGTGGGGTGGGGATGGTGGGGGCGAATGGGGACCTCATATTTTTTAATGTAATATCTTTTTAAAAAATGAATAAATTGAGTAGAATTTGAAAAAAAAAAAAAAAACAATTACATCAGTCAGGGAGATTGCCATCAGCAATGAGTGACACTTTAGCAGATCAGTTGAATGCCATAAAAGAAAAAGCGATTCCAGCATTGAATGAGAATTTCCCAGTTCATCTTTAGACAGCCAATGTCTCCCAAAACTTGTCAATAAACTTCATTGGACTATCATAGGAGCCCCTGGTTTCAATCTGCCTGTGGAACCTGAGCATGTGCATCCCCACGGTCATGTGAGAGGCTCTTATAAAATTGCATACTATTGACAGATATCTCTTGTTGATTCTGTTTCCCTAGAGAACCCTGACTAATACAGCTTGATACAAGGAGTGGTTCTTGAGGAACAGAGTTTTTTTTTTTTTATTGACTTTGTAATAATATTACATTAAAAATATATATGTGAGGTCCCATTCAACCCCACCCCCCCACCCCCCCTCTCCCCCCCCCCAACAACACTCGTTCCCATCATCATGACACATCCATTGGATTTGGTAAGTACATCTTTGGGCACCTCTGCACCTCATATACATTGGTTCACATCATGTCCCATACTCTCCTCTATTCCATCATGTAGGCCCTGTGAGGATTTACAATGTCCGGTGATTACCTCTGAAGCACCATCCAGGGCAGCTCCATGTCCCGAAGATGCCTCCACCTCTCATCTCTTCCTGCCTTTCCCCATACCCTTTGTCCATTATGTCCACTTTTCCCAATCCAATGCCACCTCTTCTATGTGGACACTGGATTGGTTGTGTCCATTGCACCTTTATGTCAAGAGGAGGCTCAGATTCCACCTGGATGCTGGATGCAATCCTCCCATTTTCAGTTGTAATCACTCTAGGCTCCATGGTGTGGTGGTTGTCCTTCTTCACCTCCATCTTAGCTGAGTGTGGTAAGTCCAATAAATCAGATTGTAGGTGCTGGAGTCTGTTGAGGCTCAGGATCTGGCTATCACATTGTCAGTCCAGAGATTCAAATCCCCTAAATATATCTTAAACCCCAACATTAACTGCACCTCCAGCACATTAGCATGAAAGTCTTATGAAGGGAGATCCCATCTGAGTCCAGATTCATCACACATAAACACCATTTCCAAAGAGGGGCCATCTGCCCTGGTAGTTAACCCCATCAGCCATGACCATAACTCCCATGGGTCTCTTTAGCCCTCAAAGGAACCAATATCTGGGGGTTGTATCTGCTTTATCTGTCTCTCTGACTCTGCTCAGTTGTGCATGAGGGCAAACCTTCTGCCAGCCTCCAGACTCTTTTTTAGAAACTCGTAGCCATATAAACTCATTTCTCCTTTCCATTTCCCCCTTACTTTAGGTCAAACAGCATTTTAAAGTCATGGTATTTTATGTAGACATGGATATTCTGCTGATCCGCATTGAACCTTCCGTATAAGGTCATTTTCCAGTTGCATCATCAGTTGGTAGTTGATAGTGGTCCCTCGTTGCCAGGGAGGCTCATCCCCGGGTGTCATGTCCCACGCTGGGGGGAAGGCATTGCATTTACATGCTGAGTTTGGCTTCGAGACTGGCCACATTTGAGTAACATGAAGGCTGACAGAAGGAAATTCCCAGGCACAAAGTTGCTCTAGGCCTTGTTATTATTTTGGGTTTATCAGCTCACAAGCATAGTCATTAGTATCAGGGGCTCACTGTTGAACCCTCACTCCCTCCCGGTCCCCACCACTGTATCTGGGAGACTGTCGCTGCTCCCCTAGGGACCACGACAGAGCACCACTGGCCAGGAACCCAGTACCCCCCCTACTGTGGTTTTTAATTGTTGCCACTATGAGTATATCCAAACATTACCATGCACCCTGGACATATGTTCTGTACAGCTCCCTGTCAGTCATATATCACCTGTCATTGGTATCCCATACCAGTAGAGGAACAGAGTTTTAAACATGGGGTGTCTGAGTTGGTTTTTGGAGTTTTGCAATTGGCTCCCTACTCTAATTGGACTCAAGGGTACTGACAACTCCCTTTCCAAAAATGAAGAGGTGGCTAACAGTCCATGGAATGAGTTGTCAATCGAGATACACAAAATATCATCACTGGATTCCCCTACTTCCACACTTGTAAGAAGCAAGGATCTGGATTAGAGTGTTTTCAACACCGTAACAGTTTTGTGGAGTCAAAAGGTATAATGATGTTGGCTGGCTCTTCTGAGACACTCTGGATACTGTTACAAAAGAAAGAGATAAGTTAAAGGTTTCAGTTTTTAAACTTAAATGCCACATGAATGATGGAAAAGTTTCTATGTGTGCTCTGAAAGAAAATCTTGTCTCCTGTAGCCACAAGCTAGAAATAACTGAGAACCAAACTCAGACTCTCATTGTATGAGTAGCAGAGTTACAAAGGAAACTAAAATCTCAACAGGGTTTCTGCAGTTAAAGTGAAGGCATTGATTGGAAAAGAGTGGAATCAGAGAACTGGGCTGGAGATATATAGGATAATGATAATATTGGTGGAGATATTGGAACCATGATTTCTGCTGAGACTTTACCAGCTAAGCCTGCATAGCCTGTTCTGTCCAGACCACAACTTGTCAACCTTGTATCATCCAGCCTCCAGCCTGTCCCAGGGAGTCTGAAACAACTGCCAGCACTGATGTGGGTGCCAGCCAAACTAAAGCTTGCCCTGCCCAGCCTCCAGCCTGCCCTAGTGAGACTGGACCTCCTTTCAGCCCTGACACTTGTACCAGTGAAACTTCAGCATGCACTGCCTAGCCTCCGTCTGCCCTGAGGAAACTGCCCTTCCACCCCTCCCTGAAGAGATTAATTCTGACTCACCAGAAGAAAATGCAAGGGAATGCCCTGAGGTCAGTAACTTTCAAGGCATTTCTAATCCTTCTTCTTACCCATTCTTACCAACTTTTTTGTCTCTGAGACCTATTACTAGACTGAAACTACACACAGCAAGCCCACAAAGGTGAAATACAATGTGTAACCCATGAGGAAGTAAGGTATACTCAGAAAGAACTGCATGAGTTTTCCAACTTAGGTAGACAGAAATCAGGGGAATATGCCTGGGAAGGGATACAAAGGGAATTGGATAATGCTGGAATTAAAGTTTCATCAGGTTGAATTTATTGATATGGGCCCACTAAGCAGAAATTCTGGATTCAACGCTGTAGCTCAAGGGGTTAGAAAGTGCTCTAACAGTTTGTTTGGATGGCTGACTGAAACATAGACTAAAAGGTCTAGCCTGTCTGAGGTTGAGATGCCCAAATCTCCCTGGTATACAGTAGAAAAGAGAATGCAAAGGTTTAGGGATATTGGAATATTAGAATTGATTTACAATTTGAGAGCTGCCCACCCACTCCAGGAATGTCCAGAGGACACACCTTTAGCCAGGACTGTGAGGAATAAATTTGTAAGAATAACTCCATTATCCCTGAAGAGCTCTGTGGTTGCTCTTCTCTGAAGTCTAGATATTACTGAAGGACAGGCTGTGATGGAATTAGAATTCTAAAACATTATGGGATTGATCAGATGTCCAGCTGGCAAAAGTCAAATATAGGCAGTTAATTGCCAAATTCAAGGTGGGCGTGGCTACTGCAATGAAAGCCTGATTCAAAAAAGCACTCAAAACAGTTGTGTTGCATAGAGTTTTGGTGTTGGCTAATACATCATAGGATACCTAGCGGTGAAATAGATTGTCAGCCTACTAAATTTCATCTGGATCTGTATAAACAAAAGTGTTCTAGGTGGAGTAAACAAACTCCGAACTCAAATTACAGAAGCAGAGAATCACATCCCCTTAATCAATTCCCAGACTTGAGACAGTTTACAGACCCAGAGCCCCTTGAATGAGGAGAAGGCTATGTCTCCTTAGGGAAGGAAACTTTAACACTGTCCAAAATTTATACTGTTAATCTTCCTCCCACCTTTTCCCAAGGAGATCTAGGGCCTTTTACAAGTGTTAACTGTTCACTGGTGAAAGGGAATGATCAGACATTTTGGGGATTATTAGACACTGGATCAGAAGTGACATTAATTCCAGAAGACCAAAAATGTCACTGTGGTCCACCAGTCAGAGTTGGGGCTTATGGAGGTCAGGTGATTAATGGAGTTTTAGCTCAGGTCCATTTCACAGTTGGCCCAGTGGGTCCCCGGACCCATTCTGTAGTTATTTTCCCAGTTCCAGAATGCATAATTGGAATAGGTATACTTAGTAACTGGCAGAAACCCCACATTGGATCCCTGACTTGTGGAGTGAAGCTATTAGGGTTGGAAAGACCAAGCAGAAGCCACTAGAATTGCCCTTGCCTAGAAAATTAATAAACCAAAAGCAATACTGGGTTCCTGGAGGGATTACAGAGATTAGTACCAACATGAAGGGTTTGAAGGATGTGTATGGGAGGTGATTCCCACCACATCTGCATTCATCTCTCTTGTTTGGCCTGTACAGAAACAGATTGATCTTGGAGGATGACAGTAGATTATCATAAACTTAACCAGGTGGTGACTCCAATTGTAGTTGCTGTCCCAGATGTAGTATCCTTGCTTGAGCAAATCAACATGTCCCCTGGTACCTGGCATGCAGCTGTTGATTTGGCAAATGCTTTTTTCTCAATTGCTATTAGTAAGGACCACCAGAAACAGTTTGCTTTCAGCTGGCAAAGCCAGCAGTATACCTTTACTGTCTTGCCTCAGAGGTATATCAACTCTCCAGCCCTATGTCTTAATATTGTCTTGGGGATCTTGATCATCTTTCTCTCCCACAAGACATCACATTTGCCCATTATATTGATGATATCATGTTGATCACACCTAATGACCAAGAAGTAGCAAAGACTCTAGACTTATTAGTAAGGCATTTGTGTGAGAGAGGATGGGAGATAAATTCAACTAAAACACAAGGTCTTTTCACCTCAGTGAAATTTCTAGGTGTCCAGTGGTGTGGGACATGTCTATATATCCCTTCTAAAGTGAAGGATAAGCTGTTGAACCTGGCCACTCCTATGACCAAAAAGGAGGCACAATACTTAGTTCGCCTAGTTGGATCTTGGAGACAACACAGTCCTCATTTGGGTGTGCTATTCTTGCCTATTCACTGGGTGACCAGAATGGCTGCTAGTTTGAATTGGGTACTGGAAGAAGAAGAGGCTCTGCATCAGGTTCAGTCTGCTGTGCAAGCTGCACTATCACGTGGGCCATATGATCCAGCAGATTGAATGGTGCTGGAAGTTTCAGTGGCAAATAGAGATGCTGTCTGGAGCCTTTGGCAGGCCTGTACAGGAGAATCACAATGCAGACCCTTAGGATATCAGAGCAAAGCCCTGCCATCCTCTGCAGATAACTACTTCCCTTTTGAGAAACAGATTTTGGCCTGTTACTGAGCCTTAGTGAAGACTAAATGCTTAACCATGGGCCATCAAGTTACCATGAGACTTATCATGAGCTGAGTATTATCTTACCAACCAAACCATCAAGGTCAATGTGCACAGGAGCACTCCATAATAAAGTGGAAGTGGTATATACAATAAAGGGTTTGAGAGGGTCCTGAAGGCAAAAGTAAGTTACATGAGGATGTAACCCACAAGCACATGGTCACCACCCCTGCCATGTTACCTTCGCATTCCCAGCCCACAGCTTTGGCTTCTTGGGGAGTCCCTTAAAATCTGTTGACTGAGGAAGAGAAAACTTGGGCCCAGTTTAAAGATGGTTCTGCAGACTATGCAGTTAGTGCACCCGAAAGTGCACAGCTGCAGCACTGCAGCCCCTTTCTGGAACAACCCTGAAGGACAGTGGTGAGGGAAAATCCTCCCAGTGGGCAGAATTTTGAGCAATGCACCTGGTAGTTCATTTTGCCTAGAAGAAGAAATCACCAGTGTAGTGTTCATACTCTGATTTAGGGGCAGTTGTAAATGGTTTGGCTGGTTCATCGGGTATTAGAAGGAACACTATAGGAAAATTGGTGACAAAGAGGTCTGGCTAAGATGTATGTGGATAGATATTTTTGAGTGGACAAAAAACACGAAAATTTTTGTGTCCCATGTGAATGCTCACCAGAGGGTGACTTCAACAGAGGAAGATTTTAATAATCATGTGGCTAAGATGACCCACTCTGGGGCTAATGCTCAGCCTCTCTCCCCAGCCACTCTTGTCATTGCCAAATGGGTTTACAAACAAAGTGGTCATGGAGGTAGGGATGGAGGTTATGCATGGACTCAGCAACATGAACTTCCCCTTACCAAGGCTGACTTAGCTACAGCCACTGCTGAGTGCCCAATCTGCCAGCAGCAGAGACCTATACTCAGCCCCCAATATGGTACCATTATTTGAGATTACCAACCTGCTACCTGATGGCAGGTTGGCTACATTGGACCACCTCCACCATGGAAGGGGCAGTGATTTGTTTTACATGGAATAGACACATACTCTGGATATGGGTTTGCATTTCCTGCATGCAACGTTTCTACCAAAACTACCATCCATGGAATTACCGAATGTCTTATCTACTGCTATGGTGTTCCACATAACATTGCTTCCAATCAAGGAACCCATTTCACAGCAAATGATGTGTGGAAATGGGCACATACCCATGGAATTCACTGGTTTTACCATGATCCCCATCACCCTGAAGTAGCAGGATTGATAGAACAGTGGAATGACCTTTTGAAGACTCAATTACAATACCAACTAGGTGCCAACACCTTGCAGGGCTGGGGCAATGTTCTCCAGGAGGCTGTGTATGCCCTAAATCAGCATCCACTCTATGGTGCTTTTTCTCCCATTACCAGGATCCATGGGTCCCAGAATCAAGGGGTGAAAATGGGAGTGGCACCACTCACTATTACCTCTAGTGACCCACTAGCAAAATTTTTGCTTCCTTTCCATGCAACCTCAAACTCTGCTGGTCTACAGGTTTTAGTCCCAAAAAGAGGAACGCTGTCACCACGAAACACAACAATGATTCCTTTGAACTGGAAGTTGAAACTGCCACCTGGCCATTTTATGCTCCTTTTACCACTGAATCAACAGTCAAAGAAGGGAAGAAAGTGGACTTGGCCCAATGGATAGGGTGTCCACCTACCACATAGGAGTTCCACAGTTCAAACCCTGGGCCTCCTAGACCTGTGTGCAGCCGGCCCACGTGCAGTGCTGATGCACGCAAGGAGTGCCCTGCCACACAGGCTTGTCCCCTGCATAGGGGAGCCACACGTGCAAGGAGTGCACCCCATAAGAAGAACCACCCAGCACAAAAGAAAGTGCAGCCTGCCCAGGAATGGTGCCACACACATGGAGAGCTGACATAACAAGATGACGCAACAAAAAAAAACACAGATTCTCATGCTGCTGACAACAACAGAAGTGGACAAAGAACATGCAGGAAATAGACACAGAGAACAGACAACTGGGATGGGGGGGAGAAGGGGAGAGAAATAAATAAATAAATAAATCTTTTAAAAAAAGAAGAAAGAACTAAAATCAAAGACCTAGTTGCACACCTGGAGGATTGAGAAAAAGAACAACAAACTAACCCCAAAGGAAATAGAAAGAAGGAAATAACAAAGATTAGGCAGAACTAAATGAAATTGAAAATAAAAACTAGAAAAAATAAACACAACAAAAATCTGGTTCTTTAAAAAGATTAATAAAATTGACAAACCTGTAGGTAGACTAAAAAAGAAAAAGAGAGAGAAGATGCATATACGTAAAATAAGAAACAAGGAAGGGGATATCACCACTGATCCCACTGAAATAAAAAGTATTATAAGAGGATAATTTGAAAAATTGTATACCAGCAAGATGGATCATTTACAGAAAAGGACAAATTCTTACAAACACACAAGCAACCTACACTGATGAAAGAAGAAATTGATGAACTCAACAAAACAAACACAAGTAATGAGATAAAATTAGTAATCAAAAATCTCCCAACTAAGAAGAGCCCAGGAGGAGATGGTTTCATAGGTGAATTGTACCAAACACTCCAGAAAGAACTAACATCAATACTGCTTAAACTCTTTAAAAAAAAAAATAGAAATAGAGGGAACATTGCCTGATTCATTTTTTTAAATTTTATTATCTTTTTAAAGATTCATAAATCACACAAAATATGATGCAAATTCACCCTAATACTAAAGCCAAAAAAAGATGCCACGTGAAAGGAAAACTATAGAACAATATGTCCAGTGAACCTAGATACTAAAATCCTCAAAAAAAAAAAAAAAACTTACTAATCATGTTCAACAACACATCAAATGAATCACACACCATGATCAAGTTGGCTTCAACCCTGGAAAACAAGGATGGTTCAACATAAGAAATTCAAACACTGTAATACACTGCATCATCAGGCCAAAAGAAAAAAAAAAGCATATGATAAGTTCTATACATGGCAGAAAAAGTGTTCGACAATATATAGCACTCTTTCCTGGTAAAAACATAGCAAAAGATAGAAATAGAAGGAAACTTCCTCAACACGGTAAGGGTATATATGAATAACCTACAGTTAACATCATATTCAATAATGAAATCCTACAAGCTTTCCCTCTAAGATCATGAGCAAGACAAGGATGCCTGCAGTCATTGCTCTTATTTAATACTGTTTTAAAAGTGCTTGTTCGAGCACTTAAGAAAGAAAAAGATATAAAAGGCATCGAAATTGAAAAGGAAGAAGTAAAAATTTCACAATTTGCAAATGGCATGATCCTATACATAACAAGCCCTGAGAAAACTACAGGAAAGCTTCTAGAGCTAAAAAAATGAGTTCACTAAGGGGCAGGTTATAAGATTAATGTGCAAAAATCAGGAGCATTAATGTACACCAATAATCAGCAATCTGAGGAGGAAGTCAAGAAAAATCTGACTTACAATAGCAACTAAAATAATCAAAACCTAAGAATAAATTTAACTAAAAATGTAAATGACTTGTACACAGAAAACTATACAACACTGCTAAAGGAAATCAGGAACACCTAAATAAATTGAAGACTATTCCTTGTTCATGAATAGGAAGACCAATCAGCTTTACTATGTCTATCCTACCCAAACAGATGTACAGATTAAATGCAATCCCAATTAAAATCAATGCAACAGTTTTTTACTGAATTGAAAATGCTGACTAAGAATTTTATTTGGAAGGGAAAGAGACCCCAAAGAGCCAAAGACATATTGATAAAGAAAAATGAAATCAGAGGACACACACTATCTGACTCTAAAATATATTACAATGCTAGAGGGGCCAAAGCTGCATGGTATTTCCACAAAGATAGGCATACTGTCTAATGGAAATGAATTGAGAATTCTGATATAGATCCTCACATGTAGAGTCAACTGATTCTCAACAAGGCCACCAACTCCATTCAACTTGGAGAAAATGGCCTCTTCAAGAAATGGTGCTTGGAGAACTGGATATCCACATCCAAAAGAATGAGAGAGGAACACATTCTTACCAAGATCATAAAGATCTTGGAAGATAATGTAGAAAAGCATCTACAATATCTTGTATTAGGAAATGGTTTCATGAAGTTTACACAAAAAACATGAACAACAAAAGAAAATTAGATAAATGGGAGCTCCTCAAAATTAAAAAAAAAAAATTGTATGTCTAAGGAGATTGTTGACTGGTATTCCACTATAGAACTATTGTGTCTCTAGCAATTGAAGAAATTATACCATTGATGTGGAGAAAGTGGCCACAGTAGTTGCTGAGGGCAGGGAGAGGGAAGAAGAAATGTGATGTGGGGGCATTTTTGGGTCTTGGAGTTGTCCTAAATGATATTGCAGGGACCAATGCTGGACATTATATATCCTGCCATAATGGACTGGGGGAGAGTGTAATCTACAATGTAAACTATAATCCATGCGGTGCAACAGTGCTCCAAAATGCATTCACCAGATGCCATAAATGTGCCACAATGATGAAAGAAGTTGTTGATATGGAAGGAGTGGGGGGTGTGGGGGGTGAGGTATATGGGAACCTCTTATATTTTTAATGTAATATTTTTTGTGATCTATGTAACTTTCTAAAAAAGGCAATTAAGTAAAATATTGTTTTTTAAGTGAAAAGGCAGTCTACTCAATGTGAAAAATATTTCGCAACCATATATCTACTTTTGGACTAATATCCAGTATATATAAGTAAATCCTACACCTCAAAAATAAAATGACAAACAACCCATTTTAAAAATGAGCAAGTGAATTGAATAGACACTTCTCCAAAAAAGAAATACAAATGGCTAAAAAGGACATGAAAAGATGCTCGACATTACTAGCTATTTGGGAAATGCCCCTCAAAACTACAGAGTGATATCATATTACATTTAATTGACTGGCAGCTATTAAAAAAAGAGGACTATAAATTTTGGAAAGTATATGGAGGAATGTGGACACTAATGTACTGCTGGTGGGAATGTAGAATGATGCAACCACTGTTGAGGACAATTTCGCTATTGCTCAGGAAGTTAATTTTAGAACTGCCATATGATCTAGCAATCCCACTGCTGGGTATATACCCAGAAGAATTGAAAGCAGTGACAAGAACAGATATATCAACAACAACGTTAATGGCAACATTATTCACTATTGCCAGAATTTGGAAACAACCTAAATGTTCAACAACAGATGAATGGATAAATAAATTGTGTTATATACATACAATGGAATATTACTCAGCTGTAAGAAGGAATACAGTACTGACACACAGAATAACATGGATGAATCTTGAAGACCTTATGTCGAGTGAAGCAAGCCAAGCACTGAAGGACAAATATTATATGACTGCACTGATATGAATTAAGGAAATTGAGTAGACTCACAGCGCTAGACTCTGGAAGATAGGTTTACAGAAGATGGTTGTGAGCCAACACTCATATGGGCAACATCTATGACAAGGTGGAAGTGTGTATTTGCACAGTGGATGGTCATGACAGTGGTGCAGTTATACTATTGGGTTGGGTGGTGCTGGTTTGTGAAGGGGATAGGTTGGGGAGCATGGATTGGGTTGTCCATGGAACTGGGGAGAGGGCTGAGGGAGGGATCAGGTTAACACTGGGGATTTGCATGTATGTGGTTGAAAGTGCAATTCTTGGAATGTTCTTTGGTAAATATGGCAGGGGAAGTTGACTGATTTAGTTTGCTGGATGAGGGAGGCATTTGGGACAGGGTGAGTGTTCATCTTGTCATAGTATGCTGTTTCAGTGGGTGGAGACCCACATATTGAGCAGGAAGGAGTTGGACTCCCATCATGGTGAGTCCTGCTATGTTCTCAAATAGAGGAGTGGGAGTCTTTAGAGAGCATATGCAGTGCCTAAGAGGGGAACAGAGGCCAGTATGACAAACCCTCAGGGTTGTTGCAAGTAACTATGAATCTTGTTCTTCAAGGAGCAAAGTTTGGTATTTGCCATCAGTTCCAAGGTCAGGAGAGCAGAGGAATAGAGTAGATGAAACATGAGGCATTTTGGGGGAGATGGAACTCTTCTACATGATCATTCTTTTTATTTTATTTTATTTTATTTTATTTATTCATTTTTAAAAAAATATTACATTAAAAAAATATGAGGTCCCCATTCACCCCCACCCCACCACTCCCCCCACAGTAACACTCTCCCCCATCATCATGACACATCCATTGCATTTGGTGAGTACATCTCTGGGCATCGCTGCACCCCATGGCCAGTGGTCCACTCCATAACCCACACTCTCCCACGTTCCATCCAGTGGGCCATGGGAGGACATACAATGTCTAGTAATTGTTCCTGCAGCACCACCCAGGACTCAGTTGTATTTTCCTTACACGTGACTCTTCTGCCCCTTCTATTTTAACTTAAACTTAGTGCCAGAGTTGGAAGATGTATGTCCAAGAGATTTAAATCTTTTGGCTGTCCATGTGCCAGCTGGGCCGTGAATCTCAACAGAGTTGCAACACCTACTCTCCAGCTCATTGGACTCACCCAGGACAGCTAACAATAAGATGATGATGGACAATGACCATCCCAGGGAATAGAGTCTTCAACTGCAAGCAAAAAAGCCCCATCCATCTGCACCATGAGATCTAAGTACCCTCTCAATTTAATCTGGAATAGATGTCACCATCGCAAAATTCTCAGGATGGGGGAATGAGCGATGAACAAGAGTAGATTTACTGGTATTCTAGTATAGACTTATTGTGATTATAGCAATGGAGGCACTTTTATCAGTGATGTGGAGGCAGTGGCCACTGGAGGTTCTGAGAGGACAGAGAGGGAAAAACAGGGGTAATATGGGGACATTTTCAGGACTCAGAATTGTCCTGAGTGACATTGCAATGACAGATACAAGGCTTTATATATCTTGTCATGACTTACAAAAATGTGTGGGAGTGAGTGTAAACTACAATGTAAATTATAATCCATGCTTAGTGGCAATTCTCCAAAATGTGTTTATCAATTGCAAATATGTACCACACTAATGAAGGAGGTTGTTAATGTGGGAAATTTTGAGAGGGACTAAGAGTGGGACATATGGAAATCCTCTATATTTTTATTTAATTTTTTTGTAATCTAAGTATCTTTTTAAAAATTTAAAAAGTATATTTAAAGAAAGATGCATTAAAAGGTGCTTCCTCACCAATGTCAGCTGTCATGTGGTGAAAAATATAGCCGTCTATCTCTTGCAATGTTTTAGCCTTCCCCTCCAAGTTCACCATTTCACAGAGCCCAGCTTCTGGAGCTCAGCTGTGAGCAACCAGTAACACTGTTTATCTCTCTCCAGACCTCTTCTCTCAGTTTAGCTGCTTCACATTCTTCTTGAGTTCAGCTGCAAGCTATCAGGCATAACCAAATTTCTCCCTGGGCCTCAGCTATTTGATCCTCTCAGGGACTTCTCTTCTTGCAGCTCAATTCTGGGAAAAAATGAGTCCTTTCTCTCACATGGCAGAATCACATATGGTGGCTCCCTTTTCCTGTGTCTCCATTTTTATCAGGCCCAGAAAGAGGGTGGGCAACCTGAGTCATTCCTCACTGATACATTCCAGTTGAAAGGGTCTCTCACTGACAGGAATGGATTTATTCTCAAACATAATCTTCTCTTTTTGGGATTCATAAAATAATTTCAAACTGACACCCTCAGAATCCCTAAAAGACATGTTCCTTCCATATGCAAAATGTATTCATTACATGACAATACTTCAAAAGCCTTAAATCATTTCAGTAGAAATGCTAAGTAAAATATGTAGTTTATCTTGGCACAAGAGTTCGCTTTGGCTCTTTAGAACTGTGAAACTTACAACACAACTTCTCTACTAATATACAAAAGTGGGACAGATATAGGAAAAACATTTGCATTACAATAATGAGAAACTGAAAGGAAATCAGGAGTCATGGGTAACAGACAGTTCTGAAAACCTGCAGGGCATGCTCTGTTAGATTTTACAGACTGAGAGTAATGTACATAACAATGACTTCTTCTTGGGGCTTCATGTGGACCCACACTTTCCATAGGGCTTGCCCAATATCCATTTTCTCAGTTCCACACTCATCAATTATCTGGGTGGTGGTCAAGCTGCATTCCTCACCTTCCAAGAATATTGAGGTGATGACCACAATTTCTCCACTCTCTGGAGGAAAGTCTCAACCCCAATAATACAGTGTGTTGTAGAAATAGTCTCCCTAATCTCTGGCATACAGGCCAAGCCCCCTCAGAACAGAGCGGTAGCTGCCTGACTCTCCTTAATCTATGGGAAACAGGCCCAATCCCATATGAACAGAAAGATATTGAACTAACTCTCTTGAACCTATGGGGAATAAGTCCAACCACCTCAGAGCAATGAGGTGGTGACCTAACTCTCCTAACCACTGGGGAAATGGTTCCACCCTCTCTGTACCCTTGATGGCCAAACTCTCTGAACAACAGGCTGGAAGATCCACCCTCCCTAAATGCTGGAGGAAACTCATTCCCTACACACACTTGGGTAGGGTCCGTCTCTTAGCCCAATAAATGTCTTAATTCCAGACCTGAGCTTCCATGGTTTTCCTCTTGAAACTGTTCTTCCTTCAGTTTCTCCTCTTGCTGTCCCTTTTAGTCCAGGCTGACAGTAGTTTCATTCATGCAGCTCTTACAAAAATTTGTTGGTTTTAATGTGCTGTAAACAGGCGTCTAAGCTGTCAGACAGTAGGACTTTCTACAAGTCCTTCCTAAATAACTGCATTTCCAAACCTGACATATAAGTTCCTAGTTTAGATAAATCCTCACATGGGGCACTGTTCTCTGGGGGCCTATTCTCCAGAAGCTTTTAGTTTACCAAATCATCAGTCCCTGTTTTATTTTTGCCCAGTAATTTAGTTCTTCGATGATCTCATTCCTCTCACATTTGCTATGAGATGCAAGAAATCCAGCTGCATTTTTGACATATTTACTGTGTAAATCTACTCAGCTAAATGTACAAGCTCAATATTTTCAAGTTATTCCTTCCAACTAATATTAAGTCAATTTTGTGAAATTTTCTGCTACTTTATTACAAGAATCACCTTTCCTCCATTTTAAAATAATATTTTCATCATTAACTTCTGAAACTTCATTGGAAATAAGTTTAGTATACATATTCCTACAAACACTTTCTTCAAAGTAATCTAGGTGTTTTGTTTGTTTGTTTGTTTGTTTTATCAAGCATCTCACAATTCCTCTTAAAAAATTACCCCTCCTTACTCATTCATAAAATTGTTCCAACTTTTTTGGTAATTGCAGCAGCCTGAATCCCTCTGTCCTGGTACAAAATGCTGTTTTAGTTTGCCAAAGGGCTACCAATGCAAAGTGCCAGAAATGGTTTGGTTTTTATAGTGGGAATTTATTTGGGTAAAAGCTTATAATTCCAAGGACATGAAAAGTCCAATACAAGACAATGTAAGAGGAGCTTACTAACGAATGTCAGCTGCCAAGTGTTGAAGCAATATGGTCACCAATCTCTTCCAAGTCTCTGCCTTTCCTCCAGGCTCACCATCTCTCAGTGCCCAGCTGTGAACAACCAGGCATGGGGCTTGTTTCATTCTGGGCCTCCTCTATCAGTATTGGCTGCTCCACATTCTTATCAAGTTTAGCTGCAAGCTATCTGGCAACATGGCTCATCTCCTCATGGGCCTCAGCTCTTTAAGCCTCTCAGGGGCTTCTCTCTTTTCAACTCAGCTCTGAGATGAAATGAGTTCTTTTTCTCATATGGCAAGATCAAATATGGGGGTTCCTTTTTCTGCATCTCTGCTTTTATGACACCCAACAAAAGAGCAGAAACTCAAAATCAGACATGGGTCTCTAGCATAGTCTAATTGAAAGTGTCTCATACACACAGCAATGGAGTAGTTCACAAATACTATCTTTCTCTTTTAGGGAATCATTAAATAATTTCAAACTGTCACATACCCAAACAGAATACATCCAAATAGGCTTACTCTGGGACACCTACTATACAGAATAACAAATACCAGAGACTTAGAGAAGATTGTAAAAGAAGTAAAGGAAAAGCAATGCACCACATACAAGGGAACCTAACTAAGAATATTTGGTGATCTCACATCAGAAACAAGAAGCAGGTGATATGACACATTTAAGGTACTGAAAGAGAAAACTGCCAGCCAAGAATTCTTTATCTGACAAAACCTCAGAAATGAGGTTGAGTTTAAAACCTTCAAAGACAAACAAAAACTCAGAGGGTATGTTTCCAAAAGTCCAGATTTAGGAAAGATACTAAAGGGAGTACTACAGCCTGAAATGAAAAAAAAAACACACACACACAAGGAAGAGACACTTGGAGAAGAGAATAAAATTGAGCATGTCACAAATGGTAATGTACAGGATAAAAAAACAGATAATAGTATGATATGACAAAGAAAGCCAAAAGATAAAATGGACTAAGTAATGCCTTTATGCTAATAACATTGAATGTTAATGAATTGAATCCCCCAATTAAAAGACCTAGACTGACAGTATGGATAAACAAATATAAGTCATCTATATGCTGTCTACAAGAGACTTAAGTGAAATATAAGGAAACAATCAGGTTGAAAGTGAAGGAATGCAAAAAGGTCTTCTATGGAACTATTAAATATAAATATCTGGAGTACTGATACTAATATTGGACAAAATATATTTTAAAAGTAAAACTATTATGAGATGAAGAAGGTCATTAAAAATTAATAAAAGGGGCAGTTCACCAAGAAGAAAAAAGTGTAATAAATATTTATGCACCTAATTTGTTTGCCCCAAGGTATATGTGGCACACACTGGCAAAACTGAAGGGAGAAATGGATGTCTCTACAATGATAGTTGGAGACTTCAATAAAACAGACTCAGCATTATATAGAACATTGCCCACTGTCAGCAATGTTATTTGACATTGTGCTAAAAGTTTTAATAAGAGAAGTTAGTAAATAAAAAGAAATATAATACACCCAAATAGGAAAGGAAGAAGCAAAACTTTTGCTATTCACTGATCATAGCAGTTTGATGTTATTGATGAATTACAAAAAGAAATATTGGATTATGTTTGTAAACTGGTCTTTTCCTCTGGGCATATTAGATTACATTTGATTACTTAATCAAGTAAACCTCTTGTGCCAATTGGGTATTGAGTCCCCATCCACCAAGGGAACATGGTAAAGGAAAGAGAAACAAGCCATGGGAGGGGAGGAACACTGAGCTTAAAGAGAAGCAAGACCTGGGAAGAAAGGAACCCAGGAAACCTGAACCCTCACAGATGTTGGCAGCCATCTTGCTCCAACATGTGAAAATAGACTTTGATGAGAGGAGTAGCTTATGCTTTATGACCTGGTATCTGTAAACTCCTATCCCTTTATAAAAACCAACCAATTTCTGGTATTTTGTATCAGCACCCCTTTGACTGACTAATACATTTATGCTATGATCCTATATCTAGAAAACCCTGAAAAAAACACAAAAACCTGCTAGAACAAATAGACAACTTCAGCAAAGTGGTGGGACACAAGATTGGTATGCAAAAATCAGTTGCCTTCCTATACATGACTGGTGAGCAGTATGAGAAGGAAGTCAGAAAAAAAATTCCATTTCTAATAGTAACTAAAAGAATCAAATATTTAGGAATAAACTTAACCAAAAGCTTTAAGAACAGGTATTCACAAAACCATAAATCATTGCTAAAAGAAACAAAAGAAGACCTAAATAAATGGAAGGATATTCTGTGCTGATGGATTGGAAAACTAAATATTGTTAAGATGTCGATTCTACTCAACTGATTTACAAATTCAACTCAATCTAAATCAAAATCCCCACAGCCCTTTTCACAGAAATGGGGGGAAAGCCAATTATTAATTTCATTTAGAAGAATAAGGGGGTCTAAATAGTAAAAAATGTCTAAAAGGAAACAAAATTGGAGGGCTCTCACTTCCTGATTTTAAAGCATATTACTTAGCTACAATGGTAAAAACAGCTTGTAACTGGCACATAGAAAGACACATTCACCAGTGGAACTCAACTAAGAATTTAGAATTAGACTCTCCTATCTATGGTCAAGTGATTTTTGACAAGGCTGTGAAGTCCACCCAGCTGTGTCAGAACAGCCTACTCAAAAAATGGTGCTGGGAGAACTGGTTATCCATGTCCAAAAGTAAGAAAGAGAACCCCTATCTACACCTTATACAAAAAAAAACCCAAAACTCAAAATGGCTCAAGGACCTAAATTTAAAAGCTACAACCATAAACGTCCTAGATAAAATGTAGGGAAACATCTTTAAGACCTTGTGGTAGAAGGTAGTTTCTTAAACCTTACACCGAAATCAAAAGTCACAAAAGAAAAAAATAGATAAATTGACCTCCTCAAAATTAAACATTTTTGGTCTTCAACAGACTTTGTCAATAAAGTTAAAAGGCAGCCTACTCGATGGGAAAAAAATATTTGAAAATCACACATCTGATAAGGATTTGGCATCCGTGTTATATAAAGAAATGATATAACTCAATAATACAAAAACAAGCAACCCAATTTTTAAAAAAGGCAAAAGATTTGAATCGACATTTTTCCAAAGGGAAATACAATGGCCAAAAACACATGAAAAATTGTTCAACATCACTAGGTATTTGGGAATTACACATCAAAATTACAATGAAATACCTTTAACAATGTATAGAATGGCCATTATTAAAAAAAAAGAAAACACCCAGAAATGTACAAGCATTGGAGAGGCTGTGGAGAAATTAGAACACCCCTTCACTGTTAGTGGGAATGTAATATAGTTAAACCTCTATGGAAGACAATCTGGCAGTACCTCAAGAAGCTGAATATAGAAGGGCCTTGTGAGCCAGCAATCCCATTACTAGGAATATAATCTGAAGAACTGAAAGCAAGAACAGGAACTGACATTTTCCCACCAATGTTCATAGCAGCATTATTCACAATTGCTAAAATATGGAACCAGCCCAAAAATCAATGTGTCCAAGGACCAATGAGGGAATAATCAAAATGTGATATATACCTACAATGGAATACTACTCAGCTGTAAGAAGAAATGAATTCAATATTCATATGACAACAGGAATGAACGTTGAGGATATTATGTTGAGTGAAATAAACCAAACACAAAAGGACAAATATTGTATGGTTTCACTAATATGAACTAAATACAATTAGTATATGGATGGAGATAAACTCTAGAGTATACCTTACTAGGAGAAAGAATGTGGGTTGAGATGGGGAGCTGATGCTTAATATATGTAGAATTTTTTAAAAAGTTTATTGTAAAAGTGTGGAAATGAAGGTTTTGATGTTAACACATTTTAGTGAGTATAACACTGCTGATTTATAAATGTGATTGTGGCTGAAAGGATTAATCTGTTGACTTAAATGTCAATTGAATGGAAACTAAAGACTGATCTAAGAAATGTCTAACAGTGATTACCGTGGTGGATGAAGATTGTGGTAAAAAATATAAGCATAAGAATATTTTTCTTTTACAAAATGTTAAGAATATGGTGATGCATAGGAAAATTTCAACTAATGTAAATTATGGATAATTAGCAATATTATTGTATTATTTTTGCAGCAGTGGAAAAGAAGCTATTATATGAATTCTAGGGGATATCAATTGAGGGTATATGGGATAATGGGATTTTTCCTTTTAGAGTAATGAAAACATTCTAAATTTTACTGAATTGATGACAGCACAACTGTGTGAAGAAAATGAGAGTCACTGAGTATACATATTGAATGGATTGTACAAAGCATGGGACTGTGTAACACAGGGAATAGCATGGTGGAGGATGGACTTTGATTAACAGAACAAATAGGATAGTGTCCTCTCATGAACTATAAGAAATGTATAATACTAATATAGGGTGCTAATAATCTTATGAATTGAGGAAAATACATCAAATGTAATATATGGGTTATAGATAGTAGTAATATTTTGAAGATGTTCTTTGATAGTTTGCAACAAATGTTTCACAACAAAGCAAGGTGATGGTGGCAGGATGATCTGTGGGATCCCTGTGTGATGATATATATATGTTTTGTAAGTTCAGAACTTTTACTATACATTTATTGTGTATGTTCATGTATGAATGATATACTTCAATAAATGTTTTAATCATCTGGCCATAGATGTGAAGGTCTGTTTTTGAATACTCCATTCAATTCCATTGGTATATACACAACATTGTGCCATTATTCTGCTATGATGAGCATTGAAATAAGCTATGTGAGACCTCCAAATTCTTTATTCCTTTTAAAGATGGCTTTGGTGATTCAGAACCCGTTAACCTTCTAAATACATTTGATAAGTGGCTTTTCCATTTCTGAAAAGTAGGCTGCTGAAATTTTTATTGGGATTTCATTGTATCTGTAATTATTTTTGGTAGAATTGACACCTTAACATTTAGTCTTCCAATCCATATACATGGGATACCCTTGCATTTATTTATTTTTTTCTTTTTTAATATTTAATTGCCTTTTTTTAAAGATACATAGATCATAAAAAAGTTACATTAAAAAATATAAGAGGTTCCTACATATCCCACAGCCCACCCCACCCCACTCCTCCAACATCAACAACCTCTTTCATCATTGTGCCATATTCATTGCATTTGGTGAACACGTTTTGGAATACAGCTGCACTGCATGGATTATAGTTTATATAGTAGTTGACACTCTCCCCCAGTACATTCAGTGGGTTATGGCAGTATATATGGCCCTTACATTTATCTAGGTTTACTTTGATTTTTTATAGCAATGGCTTGCAGTTTTCTGTGTACAGTTCTTATACATCCTTGTTTAAATTTATTCCCACATATTTGATTCTTTTAGTTGCTATTGTACATGCATTTTTTTTCTTGATTTCCTCCTAAGTTTGCTCATTGTGACCTCATTGAAATACTACTGATTTTTTGGTTGTTGATCTCATACCCTGACTCTCTGCAGAATTTGTTTATTAACCTTAGAACCATTGTGGTAGATTTTTCAGGACTTTCTATGTTATCATTAAATAATGAAAATTTCAATTCTTAATTTCTGATTTTGATGAGTTAATTCTTTTTCTTGCCAAACTGCTCTGATAGAACTTCCATCACAATGTTGAATAACAATGGTTACAGTGGGTATCCTTGTCTTGTTCCATATCTTTGAGGGAAAGCATGCAGTCTTTCACCATCGATTATGATTTCACCTGTGCTTTTCATATTTACCCTTTATCATGTTGAGAAAGTTTCCTACTAATCCTAATTGTTGAAGATTTTTTTTTAGTCAAGAAAGAATGCTGGATTTTGTCAAATGCCTTTTCTGCATAAATAAAGATGATGTGCATTTTTCTTCCACTTACTTTTGTTAATGTGGTATATTACATTAATTGATTTTCTTATGTTGAACCACCTTTGCATACCAGGTATAAGATCCATTTGATTATGGTGTAAAATTCTTTCAGTGTGCTGTTGGATTCAGTTTGCAAATTTGTAGTTGTGGGTTTTTGCATCAATATCTATAAAAGAAAATTAGTCTGTAATTTTGTTTTCCAGTAGTATGTTTTCTGGCTTTGGTATTATGGTTATGTTGGCCTTAAAATGAATTACTTGCTGATATTCTATTCATGAACAATTGTGATTAGTAATCAAAGAAAATATGGCATTGGTGTGGAGAAAGTGGCCATGGTGGCTGCTGGGGGTAGGGAGTGGGAAGAAGAGATGTATGTGGGGGCATTTTCGGGACTTGGAATTGTCCCGGGTGGTGCTGCAGGGACAGTTACCAGACATTGTATGTCCTCCCATGGCCCACTCAGTGGACTGTGTGGGCTGTGATGTGGACCATTGACCATGAGATGTAGTGGTGGTGCTCAGAGATGTATTCACCAAGTGCAATGAATATCTTATGATGATGGAGAAGGTTGTTGTTATGGGGGGAGGAGTGGGGTGAGGGGGGTGGAGGGTATAAGGGGACCTCATATTTAATGTAACATTAAAAAATAAAGACAAAAAATGAGTTAAGTAGTGCTCCCTCTTCTTCAGTCTTTCGGAAAACCTTGAGGACTGGTATTAATTCTTCTTGGAATGATTGATAGAATTCACCCATTAACTTTCTGTAACTGGGTTTTTCTTTGTTGGGATGTTTTTTTATGATGGATTCAATCTCTTTATATGTAATAAGATTTTCACAGCTCTTTTTAACTTGATTCTTTTTTTTAAAAAAAGATTTATTTATTTATTTATTTCTCTCCCCTTCCCCCCCCCCCCAGGTTGTCTGTTCTCTGTGTCTATTTGCTGCATCTTCTTTGTCTGCTTCTGTTGTTGTCAGTGGCACGGGAATCTGTGTTTCTTTTTTGTTGTTGTGTCATCTTGTTGTGTCAGCTCTCCGTGTGTGCGGCACCATTCCTGGGCAGGCTGCACTTTCTTTGGCACTGGGCGGCTCTCCTTACAGGGCACACTCCTTGTGCGTGGGGTTCCCCTACACGGGGGACACCCCTGCGTGGCATGGCACTCCTTGAACGCAACAGCACTGCACGTGGGCCAGCTCCACATGGGTCAAGGAGGCCCGGAGTTTGAACTGCGGACTTCCCATGTGGTAGACGGATGCCCTAACCACTAGACCAAGTCTGCCACCTTAATTTGATTCTTGAATTGGGTAAGTGGCATAATTTTAAAGATCGCAGTTTTTGTGTAATTGTTTCACTTCCAGGAGAAAGCTTCCTTTCCTGTGTTCCTTCACTGGGAATCTTAATCTGTTCTGTATATTTTTGTTTTAAATTTTCTCCCCAGTTCCTATAATTTGTTTAAGTTCTCTCCTCATCTAAATGCCTTGTTTTCCTTATAGTTTTTTGTTCAGGGACCCTTCTGTCTTAGAGCAATTCAGTTTAGATAACCCCATTTTATCTCTGTGAGGATTTTCTACCTCCAACTTCTTCCCTGTTATGGTTTCCCTGGGGGCCAGATGGAGCCAATCTAGAAAGGTAGGTCACTCCGGAAAAATCTGTTTTGCATTTAGGTGTTCCAGCTTACTGTAACTGGATTCAGTATGTGTGCCACTTGGCAGCCACCATTCTTTTCTTTTATTTCCCTCCTAGGGGTCCTTTTGTATGCAGCACTCCTCAGGGAGTTGTGTTTATCCCTGGGCATTGGTGATTTGGGTCGCTGTGCATGGATATGCATAGGGATATAACTCACTTCTGTGAGTGTCATTATTATCTGTGTCTCTGGTCGGATGTGGAAAGGATCTAGGTTACTGCCTCTGAGCAGCTTCCTCGCTGAGCTGGACTGAGTGAGGGGGAAGGAAGAGGACCAGCAAGGCTGGAACAGAAGTTTACTTCCTGATAGGTTTCTCTTTCTTTGGGCCTTTGTGAAGTCCTTCTCCAGTTTCTACCATACTCCAGAGTTCTAAGAAAGTGGGGTATGCCCTTTTAGTCACTGAATTTCTGGGGAGGTTTTTTCAGGGGATATAGTATGTTTCCATATGAATGATATCACTCCTAAGTTTCTCTTTTTGAGTTACTCGGTTGCTTCTTAATAAATAATAGTTCACTTTTCTATCTCCTCTTCTGTATCACTTTCTCAATATTAGTTTTTACCAGAGCAAAGAAAGAGTATTTCATGTTAAAGAGCCTGGACTCTGGAAATACAAGGTTTTTGTCTTAGATTTGTCCCTCACTAGTATGTAATTTTGGGAGAATTACTTAATTTCTCAATTAAGTTCAATGTTCTTTTCTGTAAAATTGTAGTCAATATAGCACCTGTCTCATAAGATGTTGATGAGGATTAAATTTTATACTGTAGACTTATGGTGATTTTAGCAATGGAGGAGTTTATATCATTGATGTGGAGGCAGTGGCCTCTGGAGGTTCTGAGGTCAGGGAGAGAGAAAACAGGTGTAATATGGGAGCATTTCTGGGACTTGGGAATTGTCCTCAATGACACTGCAACAACAGATACAGGCTATTATATATCTTGCCATAACCTACAGAATTGTATGGGAGAGAGCATAAACTACAATGTAAACTATAATCCATGCTTAGTGGCAGTGCTCCAAAACATGTTAATCAATTACAATGAATGTGCCACACTAATGAAGGATGTTGTTAATGTGGGTAAATGTGGGTGGTGTGGGTAGGAGACATATGGGAATCCCCTATATTTTTATGTAACATTTATTAATCTAAATATCTTTTTAAAAATTAAAAATTAAAAAAATAATTATATAATGTATAGAATATTTAACAGATTGCTTCATAAATATTAGCAATTATTATTATCATCATTATCATTATTCACATTGTAACATGTTCACATTTTCATGTCAGATGTCTGGACTACTTAAACCAAGATTTGGAGAATAACTACTGTATTATTCAATATATAATCCATGAATGAGCAGGATCATCATTTTTTATGAGCTTGTTAGAAACACAGATTCTCCAAACCTGCTCCAGGCCTATTAAATGAAAATCTGTGTTTTTAAAAGATTCCTAGGTGACTCCTATACACAATGAAGTTTGAGAAGCACTGCACTATTATATGCTACGGTTGAGTGTTTTCATATTCTGTGCATATAATCAGATTCCTGGCAAATAGGATGCTCAAGGAGATAGCATAGTATGATGAAAAGGGCACTGAGTTGGGGAGTCAGAAAATCAGTGTTTAAATTCTTACTCTTACACTGACAAGCTGATTGAGTTTATATGCATCATTTAATTCATTTTAGCTTCTTTATTTTTTTACAAAGTAGAAGAGTTAAGCTCTACGTATGGGTCTTAACCAGGAATGCACATCAAAATTACTTGGGAGAACTACTTCAAAACACCTGACAAGCCTGGACTCTTACCAATGAAGATTCTGAGTCATTAGGTCTATCAATGGAAATCTCAACAGGCATGAAGAATAAAAACCTAAAGAAGGGACACCTGTAAAATTGCCTCTGAAAAGAGCAGCTAGAGCAGGGGTTTGTAACAAGGGGTCTATGAAATAGAATCAAAATTTTTAAAAAAAGAAACATTATTCTTGTAGGGACAGGTTGGTGTGGGTGTGATTTATTTATTAAATGATGCACAGTATAGTGTGGACTTAGCAAGGGGTCTGTGGTTTTCACCTTACTGACAAAGGGGTCCACTGAAAAAAAAAAAAGATTAAGAACTCCTGAGATAGAGGGAAACTGGAAGCCAAAATGCAACATACAACAGACAGCAATGAATGTTATGATGCAAGAACAAAATCCAGTCCCATGGCTTGGGCAGAGAAGACAGTTACTATAATTAGTGTTATTTGGTAATTAAAAGAAATTATGTGGGGAAAGTGATTCATAGAGCCTGGCACAGAACAGACTTTCAAACACACTTTGTCCTTTTTCCATTCCCTTTCATAAGGTAGGTCTCAATTGATTTCAGAAGCATTTAACTGATTTCAAAATTACATGCCTCATTCCAACTCTTGTAAGGTGTGACAGAGTGTTCTTAAAAGCAAACAAAAAATCTAATAAGTAAACTTGGCAAATAAACCAGAACAATATACACAGTTTTTCAGTTTTTTAAGCAATAGAGTTTGATGTTGCAATATTAAGACTCAAGACTGTCTCCATAATTTGTGACATCCAGTGCAAAATGAAAATGCAGGCCTCCTTTATCAAAATTTATTAAAAAATTCAAGACACAGAAGGCATTAAACCAACAGTGTAGCCCTTCTGAGTGCTTTGTGATAGCACAGATCATATGTCTGCTGAAATGAAAAGAACCATGGACTTGAGGTATGAAAGCTTGGAAAATATGCCAGCTTGACAACTTAGAAGATCTGGGGCCAATCACTTTATTTCTCTGCACCCTGGTTTTCACATTTTTAAAAGAGCTCTACTGTTTTATGTCTCTATGAAACACTTTGCAGTTTCTCAGAAAATACATTACTAATTTTTCATCCATTGAATAAATTGTTTATTGACACCAAGCCCACAAAACTTAAATTCATCCAGGAATTTGTTACCCTCCTGACCTCTTTTATGTCATGTTTGCTACTCACTGTAGATGCAAGACAAGGCAATACAGGGCTAATGTTGCTAATAAAAATAAAAGGTTTTTTTTTCAATATTTGATTGTGACATAGCTAGATTTTCAGTTACTTGGGTTTAGTGGGAGTAGTCATACAAGTAATCACACTTTCCAGCATTCCTTTGGGAGAAGGATGTAGATTTCCATGGAAAAAGAGTAGAGAGAAATGTCAAGGTCTGATAATAATATGTGTGTGTTATTTGGACTCCTCTCAATTATCTGAAATGTTAAGTTTTATTAATAACTTTGCTCCCATTATTTTCATTTTGCTATAAAAGGAAACATTTACTGCCTTAAAGATGCAAGGTATGTGGACATTTATTGTCCTCCTCATTATCAAAGATTTTACTCCGTAGACTAATCAAAGAGGAGAAATTTGGAAAAGGTGAGTGAGACACAGGTTTAGTGTATGTGACCAAGTGTAACTCAAAATTAATAAAAGGAAAACAAGATAGATGTAAACTAATCCATTCCCCCTACAAGGGATTTTAAAAATGAGCAAAAAAAACTTGATTAAAAAATCTTCAAGTCAAAAAGACTATTTGAACAAGAGCAGTACTTGAACAAGATGGAAGAGAATACCCTAAGCTTACTAGAAATGGTGTCCATCAGAAAGGTGACATTCCCCAAAGAAGAAAATTCTCCAGAAATTCAGAAATAAGATAAAGGCATAAAGAGTCAAAGTCCACATTAAGAATATTAGATTCTACTAAGTGAATGAAGTGTCTGATTCATAAGCTAGCACAGTAAGGAAGCTCTCTTTCAAGTAGCATGTTCTGCCTGAAAACATAAGCAGTGAGTACATTAAAAAAAGTATGCATGACTAACCAGAAATCAGCACCATTCTGTGATACATTCTTTTTTTTTATATTTTTATTTAATTCCTTTTTTTAAAAGATACATAGATCACAAAAAATGTTACATTAAAAAATATAAGAAGTTTCCATATAACCCACACCCCAACCCACTCCTCCCACATTGACAACCTCTTTCATCATTGTGGCACATTCATTGAATTTGGTGGATACATTTTGGAGTGCTACTGCACCACATGGATAATGGTTTACATTGTAGTTTACACTGTCCCCCAGTACATTCAGTGGGTTATGGCAGGATATATAATGGCCAGTATCTGTCTCTGCAATATTGGGTTTATGGCATGAGACCATAGTTTAAATGAAATTTCCTTAAAGTAGGTTATTCTGATACTCTCAGAAATAACATTCCCTGCTCCCTTCTGGACATTAGGACACATCCAGGTGAGCTAACTTAAGCTGCTTTGAAAGGTTTTAAAAAGATTTAGTGAGTATCATTAATTTTATGTTTGCTTCACTTTAACAATCATTTATCAAGCACCTAGTATCTACCAGGAATGGAATATATAAATAAGGCATGACCCCTATATTAAAGGTCCTTAAAATACAGGGAGGAGACTGTATAGGAAAACTGATTATATTAAAACATAATACCAGTGAAAGTTCTAAACTAGAGGTATAACACCAATGACAGACGTATAAAGCATGGCCATCATATACCTCATATAAGTTTGTTGTGAGCTCCCTTATTCTTTGTTTACAGTTTACAAGCCTTTTGGCCACTTATCCCATAGTACCACTTCCTTTTTTAATTTTTAATATTTTAAAAGATACTTAGATTAAACAAATTTTGCATAAAAAATGTAGAGGATTC
Organism: Dasypus novemcinctus; assembly: GCF_030445035.2. NCBI lineage: Eukaryota > Metazoa > Chordata > Mammalia > Cingulata > Dasypodidae > Dasypus > Dasypus novemcinctus. The sequence continues at coordinate 138,559,295 of NC_080704.1, read as the reverse complement.
CCATATGCCCCACTCCTTACCACTGCCACACTTTCCCAAATTCACAAAATCCTTCATTAGTGTGGTACATTTGTTATAATTGATGAAAACATATTGGAGCATTGCCACTAAGTGTGGATTATACTTTACATTATAGTTTAAACTCTCTCCCACACAATTTTGTAAGTTATGACAAGATATATAATGGCCTATATCTCTCATTGCAACTTCATTCAACATACCCAAAACACCTCCATATTATATTTATTTTTACCCTCTCCCTCCCCTCAGGAACCCCAGTTGCCTCTGCCTCTACATCAATGATAAAGGTTCTTCCATTGCTAGAATAACAGTAAGCCTACTCTAGTCCATTGTTCATTCCCCAGTCCTGAGGATTCAGGGATGGTGATGCCTCTAATTGAGAGGGGGCTTAGATCCCATAGGGTAGATGGATGGGACTATCTTACTTGCAGTTGTTTTTTTTTAATTAAAAAAATTTTTAAATGATATTTCCCATATTAACCCCCCTCCCCCTTTTCCTTTCTTTTGCCCATAGCGTCACTTTTAATGAGCAAAGACAGGGCCTTCTTGAGCAGGATATTAAAACAAAACTAACTTCTACAAAACAAGTGACAACTCAGAAAACAAAAGAAATCTAATCACCCTTGATTAATGGCCATCAATTGTCAGGAGAGACCTGACATAACTTTGCTAAAGCAATGAAGTTTTATTTGGTTCATTCTTGCTCTTCATTTCAGACTATAGTGCCATCTTGTGCTTCTTCAGAACCCAGAATACCTCCATAAGAGCAGCCTTTTCTTCCTTTCTGGTCCCTTTCAAAACTGAACCTTGTTGGATTTCTTGTTGTAATAACAATTTAGCCTACTATTTATTGGTCACTAAGTTTTAATCTCCATGCTAAACATTTTACATCTATCATTTAAAGTTCATGACAACCCTGGAAAAAGTATATATCTTTTCTCTATTCTACAGAGAGGGTAATTGAGTCTCAGGGAGATTAATTCACCTAATATACCATAGCTCCTAAGTGGAAGAACAAGATTCCAAACAGGTTCTAACTTCAAAGCCCTTTCCTTAATCCCAAGTGATGATGACTATAAACAAATACAGGCCACTATGCTGATGGTTAAGCATTAAGGTAAGTGGTATCTTCCACCAGGGGTGTTTGAATTTCAAAAGGCAACTCTGGAGAGTGCAAACTTTCACAGAAAGAATGAGTCTTTAATGATGGGATTTCGAGCAACAAAAGGGAGTGGATAGGCAATAATTTTAGGCACATAGGACTTTTCACTGTACTTTTAAAATCACCCTGCATACGTAGGCAATTTCTCTGTTTAGAGGCTGATCTAAAGTTCTTTATGAGCTTTGTATTTTCAGTAAAACATCCACAGCTTCCAGAATAGTGTAGTAGTTGTTTAATTTATTCATTCAGTTATTTATTCATCTATTCATGCATTCAAGAAATATTTATTGATGACTATTAAGAGCCAGACACTCTGCTAAGCACTGGAAATGTAATGGTGAACAAGACTGACATTGTCTTTGCCCTCAGGGTTATATAATAATTACAGATGATAAATTTCTACATCTAAAATATTATTAGAACATTAAGCAATGACTATTTCTGTATGCATATATATTATGGCAAAAGTATTCTTATAGTCTGGCTGTGAAATAATTTTAATCATACTGGAGATATGCTCATTTTTCATGTGAAGAGGAGAAAACTGATGGAAAAAATCTATAAGGGAGGACTGTGCTTTGAAATGATTTCTCTGCAATGAATTACCTTATGATAGAGCAACTTTGGACAACAGTCACATCAATATGGTTGTGATAGTTTGAGATTATTTTATGAATCTCAAAAAGAGAAAGTTTGTGTTTGTAAACTAATCTATTCCTCTGAGAGTGGTAACACTCTGATTAACTTTACTTGATAAAATGAAATTGGGGCTTCTGATTGGGCTATGTAAGTGAGGTTAAGTCCCCACCCCTTGGTGGACTTATATAAATGGACACTTACTCAAGAAAACACACAAGAAGAGGAGAGAATTTTGTCATTCTGTTATTACCAAGTGACAGAAAATGCTCAAACAGCTAAGTCCCCAGGGAGACATGAGTCATTTGTCTGCTAGCTTACAGTTGACCTTGGAAAGAGAGCAAAGACTGATAGAGAAATCCCAGAAAGAAATGAGCCCTATGTCAGGAGAGAGAGGAAGCCCTGAGAGACAAGCCTTATGCCAGCCTGCAGCTGAGAGCTTCCTCTGAAGCCCAGAGTCGAGACATTAGAAACGATCTTGCTTGAACACATGGCAACTGATTTTGGTAAGAAAGCAACCTTGAGGTGAACTCTTCAGGGTCTTGTAACTGTAAGCTTTTGCCTTAAATAAATATCCTTTATAAAAGCCAACAGATTTCTGGTACTTTGGATCATCACCCCTTTAGCAGACTAATATAATGGTTCATTGGGTTCTGTGATTAAGAAAGAAAAACCGACAAGATTGTCAGAAAAATAAGGTCACCACCTCCCCAGTATTATTTTTTATTTAAAAAATTTATTGAAGTGTATCATCCATACCTGAACATACATAAACAATAAGTCTATAGAAAAAGTTTTGAACTGAACGTACAAGACAAACATGCATATCATCATGGAAGCCTACCATAAATCACCACACCATCAACCCCTTGCATTGGTGGGAAACATTTGTTACAAACTATGAAAGAACATTTTCAAAATATTACTACTAACTATAGCTTATATCTTATATTTGGTGTATTTTCCCCAAACCCACCCAATTACTAACATCCTGTATTAATATGCTATATTTGTTTTAGTTAAAGGGAATGCTCTCATATTTGTTCTCTTAATCACAGTCCACCTTCAACCACAGGACTTGCAGAGTTATACACTCCCATACTATATATAATCCATTCAAAGCGTGCACTCAGTGGCTTCCTTTTTCACACAGTTGTGCTGTAATCACCTCAGTCAATTTTAGAATGCTTTAATTATTCCAAAAGGAAAAATCCCATCTCCCCAAATAAGCCTTTATTGTTGTCTCTTAGAAATGATATAATATCTTCTTTGTCATTCTTACAAAAATATTACAATATTACTGTTAACTGTCATCTATAAGTTACAGTAGTTGTAAATTTCCCTTGTATGATATATTCTTAACATTTTGTAAAAGAACATTCTTATATTTTAACTATTAATTGCAATTTTCATCCACTACCAAAATCACTGTTATACAGTCCTAGATTATTTTCTACCTTCCTTTATTTTTTCAATTAAAAATTTTATTGAAATATATCATTCATACATGAACATACATAAGCATGATATGTAGCATAAAAGTTGTGAACTTACAAAACAAACATGCATATCATCATACAGAGCTCCACGTATCATCCAACAAACACCTTGCATTTTTTTCTCTCTCTTTATTTTTTTAAATGCTACATTTAAAAAATATAAGAGGTCCCCACATACCCCCACCCCCCTCACCTCTCTCTTCCCAAATCAAAAACCTCTTTCAGCCTCAGCAGACTTTCAACTCCTACCCTCTGGTTTATTGAACTTACCCCGGCCAGCGAACAGGGAGGTGAAGAAGGTCAACCACCACACTAGGGAGCCAAGAGTGCCTACAACTGCAAGTTGGAGAATTGCATCCATCATCTTTGTGGGATCTAAGCCCTCTCTCAATATAGAGGTGGAGTGGACACCTTGCATTTTTGAGAAACATTTCTTTCAAACTGTGAAAGTGCATTGTCAAAATAATACTATTAACTATAGCCCACATTTTACATTTGGTATATTTTCACCCAATCCACACAATTATTTATATCCTGTAATAGTAGTACATATATACTTTATAAGAGAATGATCTCATATCTGTTCTCTTAACCATAGGCCATCTTCCACCTTAGGATTCCCTGTGTTATAGTCACATGCCTGGTCAATCCATTTAAAGTATACCCTCAGTGGCTCTCATTTTCATCACAGAATTGTGTTGTCATCACCTCAGTCGAAGTTAGACTGTTTTCATTACTCAAAAAGGAAAAATACCATTACACCTGTATTAGTCAGCCAAAGTTGTGCTGATACCAGAATTTAGTTGGCTTTTATAAAGGCAGTTTATTTGGAATAGGAGCTTACAGATCCAGGCCATAAAGCGTAAGTTACTTCCCTCATCAAAGTCTATTTTCACGTGTTGGAGCAAGATGACTGCCTGTATCTGTGATGGTTCAGGCTTCCCGGGTTCTTCCTTTCTAGGGTCTTCTCTTTCCTGGGCTCAGGGTTTCTCTTTTCTTGGGGCTTGTTTCTGTTTACTATGCTCCAGCTTAAGGCTTCAGCATCAAACTCCAACATCAAAACTCCAGCATAAAAAACCCTCCATCTCTGTCCTTTGCCATGTCTTTTTCCCAAGGGATGGGGACCCAATGCCCTACTGACACAAGAGATTTACCTGATTGCTTGATCAAATAAATCTCTGAATCAAATATAATCTAATATGCCCAGAGGAAAAGACCAGTTTACAAACATAATCCAATATTTCTTTTGGAATTTATCAATAATATCAAACTGCTACACTTCACTCTCTGAATTCCAAAAAGACATTACAATAATTTTTTAAAAAAACTTAAATCACTTACAGTGCAAGTACTAATTCATATTGAAGCAGCCTAGTGAGATAGGGAGTTAATAGACAGATCGGAACCTGGCAGAGAGTCTGTGTGGACATCAATAACCCCAAAGATGCCTGCTGGAAGAACCCCATCCCCAAGATTCTGCTATCCAGAACAAAGACTTCTTCTGGAAGCAAGGAAACACCCCCAATATTCTCCAAGGATTTTATCATTGGGTCCTCACTGGGGGATTGATGGGTCAGGTAATCAATCCAAACTGCCAACAACTGTAACCACTCCCCTACCATTAATAAAAGGGTGGAATAATTAACAGTTTAAAAGCCAGGCACAGGCCTGAGCACATGCTCATGCTTCACTTTCTTATCTCTAGACCCGTTCCTGTCCTCTGCATACTGCTCTCATGATTTTTACTCTGCCATGTGGCCACACAAGTAAACCTGGGGAATACGATCTATAACGGGGAACTGTAATCAGTAAATCAGCCCTCTTTATCAATTTTCAGCCCTTTCTTCTCTACCTGGGACCCCTGATCTGTTATTTTCATCCATTTATCTTCTCTCCCTATCTGAATAAATTACTGAGCTAACTCACCTGATGTGCTCTTGAAATTCATTTCTCCAGCATAGTCAAAGAACCTAAATGAAATCCAGTAACATATTTGGTGAGACAGTCCAGGAGTTTATTGGTGAGTGAAACTGTGGCCTACAGCGTGTTTAATGTCTTCCTTTGGTTCACTATTTTAAATGAGTTTACCCATGAGCCCCCAAAGGTCGTAATCCTGGGAAGGAAGTGTCTAGGGCTTGAGAATTCTTTGTGTCTGTGCCACATGCCCAGGTTTGTAAAATCTGACCCCAGCCAGGATGACTGGGCCATAGGGCAGTTGCTTAAATCATGGCTATGCCAAGACAGGTTTCCCGGGAGAGCACTAGGCCCTGCGAAGCTTTTTCAAACCATTTTAGCAGCTAGATTCTTTGTCCTTGGGCTTGCCTGCCATTGCCTTCTTATACCCTCTCCCCTAGAGGGTGCATGGCAATGGCAGAAAGCCAAGGGCTTACACCTTCCACCAGGTCCATGCCTTTGCAAACAGCTTTCCTATCTAACTACACCCATCTACCTGGGGGATGAAGCAGGAAGTCAAAGAGCAGAGCCAAAATGGATGCTGTGGGAGTTTCCTTTCCCAGCGGTGTCACAGGCCAGAATAGCTTTGCATAATTTACCTTTACCCATGTTTTAGCTTTCTACTTCTTGCTACTGAGTTTCTCTTTGCAAGTTTGTGTCAGAATGCTTTGGAATGTTTTAAAAACTGTGAAACTGGGAAAGTGCCTTTGTCTAGCAAGGAAGCTATTGCTGCAGGACCCCAAAGCCTGTTAGCTAGAACAATTAACCTCTAATCACTTAATGGCCTTTTTATGACTGGTTTAACTGGGAAACTATCAGACATTAAAGTCATAGAACTAAGAATGAGTCTAAAACTTCTGGAGGGATAGGAGGAAGAAGCCCAATTCAGCTTGGCATTTTCAGGTTGAAATCTATTCAGCCTGTCTCCCAAGTCCAGGACTGCCCCAGGAATGTCCAGCAGCAGGGGCTTTATGATTACCTGGGGTGGCAGGAATCAGAGAGCAGCCAAACATTACCTGAGATTTAACTCAGGTTCTTCTGTTTGGGTCAGTCTGTCTCAGACACTGGAAAGTAGGGATGCTAAGAACCAGGGCAGGAAACTGAATGGCCCCCATCACTTGGGCCCATTCATTTAGAGAGCAGCAAAATATTGCCTGGGACAGATGTCTCAAGTGCTTTGATTTAGGGCCACTGTTCAGGCCTCCCACCAATTCAGCTTAGGCTCATTGCTCTGATATCTGGAATCAGATACCCCTAAGACCTACCCACAAGGATGCTTGTGGGCCAGTTAATCTCCAAAAATTGAAAATCTCAGGATACTGAGACAGGGATTCAGCTCCAAATTATGTGGAGCAATGAACTTTAGTCAGACTAGGACTCTCGGACACCAGAACTGCTGACTAAAGGGTGCTTCTTCATTCTTCCTAGAATAATGGATCCAGTCTCTAGCCTACCAGGAAACTCCCCATAAGAGTCTCTTAGGAATAAGGAAATTTTGGTCCACACGACTACAGTGTACCCAAGAGCAGTCTCTCTGCAGAGCCCTGAAATTCCAGTTAAGAAAAGAGAAAAGATAATCTTAGGTCTAAAAACCTCATGTCATGTCTCCTTAAGGAACTAAGGAAATAAACCTCAAACTTCTCAGTTTAAACTCAGTTGTGCCTATAAAATGTATGAATAGTGATCAAGATAAAGAAACCTCATGTCCCATCAATTAAGATAAAAGAACTCCTTGAAATGTTAAAGATACAAAATTATCTCTTCTGTTTTAATTTGTGCATAACCTTGTGTTCAACTTTGAAATCAGTTTAACTTTTTCAGTTTGCTTATGCCTAGGAAATCAGATTTGGGGTTCAGATGTTATAAATTGGATAATGGTGAAAGGTAACCTAAAAATGAATCTGTAAATGTCAATACTCTCTTGCTAGTAGAATTAATGCATAAATCACAAGTCAAATTAATTCAATTGCTAGAAAAGCAGAGAAACTTCACAAAGTTGTTACTGATAAAATTCTTGTGGCTTAGTTAATAAGGTACCCAATTCACCTTAAGTTTAAAACTTACTAGAAATTGTAACTCAGAGTTAAGATTCTTTATAAATGCCTTTATATTTAAAAAAAAAAAAACCCAAAAGGATAAAACTGAGTTATACCTGGGTATATTTAGCCTGAACCTATTATTGAAGTGTAAATTCTAAACTGACCTTACCTTCATTGATGGTCACTTCAAGCCTAGCCTCACCCCTTGCCTTTGCTTAAGGTTATTTCATAACAGCTTCTGTACCTATGTCTCAGGGGAAAGCAAACTTGAAACATTCCTATCTACTTTCCTACTGGTATTAGTAACCCTGCTTGCTCTCATGGCTCCAAGTGTGGACTAAATTGCTGCCTGGTGGAATTCTTGCCCCTCAGGGTTGAACACCCACTCTCCCAGTCCAGTGACCACCAGAGTCCTTTAATCTTTGAGGACTGGGAGGTGAAGGAGGCCTCCTGCCTTGACCGTTAGGGTTCCTAAAAGCAGTAGTTCATGAGAGACAAGTTTCCCTGAGGCTTCAATAGCTTCAGTGAATATACATAGAATTAGTATTGCTTATCCAAAGTCTGCTAAAATCAAGTAAAATATAAAATTTTTAAGCAAAAGAAAATTGTATTAAAGCATTGGGGACATTTTGGTTATAAGCCATTAATTACAGTTAAACTTGTTTTGTAAAAAAATGAAAGTTTTAAGTAACTAAGTTGTGTTTCCATGTCAAACTATTCATGTCTGTCTATTTGCTCAGTGTGTAACTTATCATACATCAGGATGATAATATCAAATTAACAAATTATGAAAATTTTAAATTTATATCTAATAAAATTAAGTTAAAGAAATGTAGGGCTGCCCTCTCTTAAATGCATAAAGTAAATTCCATTGTTTGCTAATTGTAATCTAAGGTAAATTAACCAGTCTATGTGATTGTGGTCAATTATAAAGAGTTTATGAAAGCATCTTCGAAACTGAAGCATTTAAATGGCTCTAGTTCTAAGAAACCATTATTGAGTAGAAACCTAAATTGATATTAATGGCAAAAAATAACTTCATAGCAATGAAACCTGTCTGAAAGTCACTTCAATGTGCATATTCAAGTGGTGGTAATGAAAAGTTACCTTGATTCCATTGGAAATCTTCAGTTTTCATTTTAAAAATGGAAAAAGTAATTTTTCTTCTACCGCTAAAATAAAATACCTGCTAATTAACATCTTCATGGTAAAAGTGTAGAAGTAAAAAGCAAAATACTAAAAAGCTAAGTTCATTTGATATGTAACACATTGCATTGGAAATGTTTAAAAGGTATATAAAAATCAAGAAATAGACTTCAGCATTCTCAAACTCTCTTGTGCGTTCAATGCAGACCTTGAATACACTGTAGGTTGCCTTTCCATATACATTATTGGCTAGGTTGGTCACTGACCCCTAAAACAACAAAGGGTATCTACTACACCTCTGGTTGTGCTCCTGAAGTTGATGGAAACTATGTTGTAGTTTCAAGCCCCTGCAGCAGTCAATGGTGGCTTGATATAGCCAAATATACAAAGGATATTGCCTCCAGACTGGCACTGTTTCACAGTGCCTAAGAGCACTATGCACAAGACTGGTGGAATACTGGAAACTACTTTCCTAGCCTCTCTCTAGGATCAGCAGTACTGCTGCTTACTCACTGTGTAAAAGACATACCAATTGGAGCCATAATCACCAGAGTACTGTGAGTAGAAATTAAACACAATTGGCATTATGGTCTGCTACCATGGAGAGATAACACATAAGGTATTGTAAACCTGAAAATTAAATCTATTAATTACAGTTCAAAGAAAAACTTAGGCATTGAGTAGTACATTGGTTAGTATTAAGTACTGTATCTATATCCTATTCTATATATATGTCTGATGATTATGGTGATATTTATATTAGATCATAGATAGAAGAACATTGAACATGTTAGCAATCCTGGTAAACTTCATTTTCTGAGTAGTGAATGAACGTATCTGTAAAATAAGGAATGGCCACCTTGCCTGAGAGCAGTGAAACAAACAGCCCTTTTAATTGAAAAAGCCACCAAATTAATTTAGGGGCAACCTCTCACAGACTTCACCCCACACCAGGGAAAGGACATGCTTGAGGCCAGGGGCCTCCAGTGGCTTAAAGGTAGCTGGTTAATTAAATATCAGGCTCAATTGCTAGAAACCCTTGAAGTGCAGATACGGGTGTGTCAGACTCTCAATCCAGCAACCCTAGTACTGGTAGAGGGCCCAAAGTCAGATCCTGAGGGGCCCCTTCTCCACTTCTGCCTTGAAACTCTTAACCAAAACTACTCAAGCAGGCCAGATTTAAAAGATGAGTCTCTTGTGAACACAGACATTGAATGGTTCACAGATAGAAGCTGCTTTATTAAGAAAGGAATTAAAAAGGCAGGCTATGCAGTGACTTCTCAATTTAAAACCATAGAGGCAAAGGTTCTTCCCCCTGGCACTTCAAACCAAAAAGCAGAGTTAATTTCCCTTACCTGAAGTTTAAACCTAGCAGCTGGGAAATGGGCTATTTACAGGGACCCTAAGTATGCTTTCTTTGTCCTTCATGCTCACTCTGCTGTGTGGCAAGAATGAAGCTTGCTTACTAACAGCAGGTTACCTAGTAAGCACAGGCAAGGAATCCTAGATTTACTAGAAGATGTACTGTTACCTCAAGGGGTAGCAGTTATGCACTGTCCAGGACGTCAGAAAACAAATACTGCTAGAGCAAAGGGAAATGCTCAAGCTAATGCAGCTGCTAGAATGGCAGCACAAATCCAGGTTTCCTTCCTACCCCTATTCCAGCACCTGTACCAGTACTTGAAGTTCCAAGGTATATCCAGGATAAATAAACCAGGGTAGCTAGCCTGAGGTTCACCCTGGAAGCTGATGGATGGCTTGTTAAGGATACTCAAATCTACCTGCCAGAAACAGTGCAGTAGAAAGTCCTTCATGGAGTTCACCATGCCACTCATCTGGGGAGGAATGCCCGAACTAGCTTAGTCAAATGGGCTTTCAAAGCCTGGTTAACACAGTCAAAAAATTACCAAAAGTTGCTCAATTAAAGCCAAAATGTAAGGAATTTCACTCTGTAGTTCTGATCACTCCCACCGCTATTAAAGTTAAAGGAATTTCAAGCTTGGCACACTAATCCTGCATGAAGCCAGCTGCCCCAAAAAAGTGCCAGCTCATCAGAAGCACCTGATCAGATGTACAAATTCTAGTCATTGGATGGCCTGAAAACCCTCTGCAAGAGAGAAAGCTAAGTAGCGTCTGTGTCAAAATCAGCTGTTCCATCTAACTCTAACCCAAATGCCTATTGCTAGGGGAAGGGCAAACCAGACACCCCTTTAAGAAACTTTGCCTGTTTTCATCTCCTTTAACTTAACTAAAGGACAATGCCTCTTCCCATTCTTCTCTCCTACCACAGGGACTAAAAGTAGCAATTTATACCTAACCCCAATGTCCTTTGCAATTTATCTCTAGAGTTAACCAACAGCATAAAATAACTCAGGGAAGAATACTGTTTCCCACCTACTTTGGGAAAATGTAGGCTTTACCGGCACCTGCCCTTTTCTACTTCTGTAGTCCAGTGTCCTCTTAGTGGGACCATGTAATCTCAAAATTCTAATTAAGTTTATTTCTTCCAGGATCAACATCTTGTTAACAATATGGGGACTTCCTCCAGCATCAAACAGGATGCCAGATCTGTCTTCCTCCAATTGAGAAAGAATAGCAGGGTTTTCACACCTTGTCAGATAAGGCATATAGCCCCTAACCAACAGGAAGTAGCTACAGAAGAAAGATCATCTCCCTTCAGCACGCCTTTAAGATTAAAGAGGTAAACTAAGTGGGGAATGAAGCAGCCTAGTAAGATAAGAAATTAATAGACATATCTGGAACCTGGCAGAGAGTCCATGTGGACATAAATAACCCCCAAGATGGCTGCTGGAAGACCCCCACCCACAAGATTCTGCTATCCAGAACAAAGACTTCTTCTGGAAGCAAGGAAATGCCCCCAATATTCTCCAAGGACTTTATCATTGGGTCCTTACTGGGGGATTGATGAGTCGGGTAATCAATTAAAACAGCAAACAACTGGAAACACTCCCCTGCCATTAGCAAAGGGGTGGAATAATTAACAGTTTAAAAGCCAGACACAGGCCTGAGTGCATCCTCACACTCTGCTTTCTTGCCTCTGAACTGGTTCCTGCTCTCTGGATGCCTCTCTCACCATGTTTACTCTGCCATGTGGCCATTCAAATAAACCTGGGGATTTATAACCTCTAATGGGGAATTGTAGTCAGTAAATCAGCCCTCTTTATTGCTTTTCAGCCTTTTCCTCTCTACCTGGGCCCCCTGATCTGTTATTTTCTTCCATTTCTCTTCCCTCCCTACCTAAATAAATTACTGGCCTAACTCGCCCAATGTGCTCTTGAAATTCATTTTTATGGCATAGTCAAAGAACCTAAGTGAAATCTGGTAACAATATCACAATCAATTTAAAGAAATACAGTTTGTCTTGGGGCAAAGTCTTGTCTCCTATAGACCTCTGAAACTTACAAAACAGTTCATCTACTTCCAATACACAAATGTACAGGCAATGGATAAACATTTTCATTACAATACAGAGAAATTGGGAGAGAAACATGAGTCACAGTTTCTCTACAGTCCAGTAGACATGCAGGGAATCCTCTGTTCGATTTCAAAGTCTGAGAATCATTCTTATGAAGATGGTTTCTTCTCCTTGGGGCTATATGGGGACCCACTCTTTCCACTGGCTAACCCAATGGCCATTTTCTTGGTTCTACCCTAATCAAGTATCTGGGTGTCAACCAAGCTCCAGACCTCTCCTTCCATGAGTGTTGGGGTGATTGCCACACCTTACCCAATATTTGGGTTAGAGCCTTAGCCCACATAGTATGGTGATGTGAAGACAACATTCCCCTAAACTTTGGCACACAGGCTCAACCCTCTCAGAGCAAGAAGTTAACAACCTGGTCTTCCCTAAGCTTTGCGGAACAAATCCACCCCTCTTAGGCCTGTGTGGTGCTAACCTTAACTGCCCTAATACTTGGGGAAAGTGTTCCACCCTCTCTGTACCCTGGGGCAGAAAAAAACTTTCCCAGGACATCGGACAGAAACATTCACCCTCTTCATGTGCTGGGAAAAACTCATCCTCTCTGTACACATGGGTGGGATTCCTCTCTTGGCCCAAGGTGATGCCTTAGCTCCATATCCCAACTGCTATAGTTTTCCTCATAAAGCTGTTTCTCCTTCAATCTCCTTCCCATGTCCCTTTTATTCCAGGCTGGCAGTGCATTTGTTCACACAACTCTCTCAAAAAGTATGTTGAGTTAGCATGCAGGAAACAGGGATCCAAGCCATCAGACAGTAAGACTTTCCACAAATCTTCCCAACATAACTGCATCTTCAATCTTGATTTACAAGTTCCAAGTTTAGTTAAGTCTCCAATGGGGCACTTTGATCTGGGAGCTTGATTTCCAGAGGCTTGGAATTTCCAGAATCAGTTTCTATTTTCTTTGTGCCCAACAGTTCAGTCCTCAGCATATCTCTCTCATCTAGGATTTTGCTATAAGCTGCAAGCAGAACCCGAACCACATTCCCTGGGTTTACTTTGGAAATTTCTTCAACTAAATGCCCAAGCTTGCCATTGTCCTTTGCCATGTCTTTTATCTGTGAGACCCCATCTACCAAGGGGTGGAGACTCAATGCCCTACTGACACAAGAGGTTTACCTGATTGTTTAATCGAGTAAACCTCTGAATCCAATATAATCTAATATGCCCAGAGGAACAGATCAGTTTACAAACATAATCCAACATTTCTTTTTGGAATTCATCAATAATATCAAACTGCTACAAAACCACATTATTGATGCTTAGCATGATATAATACCTTCTTTGCTATTGTTGCAAAAACAGTACAAAGTTACTGTAAACTAACATCCAAAACTTACAGTAGTTTAGATATTTTTGTGTATCACCATATTCTTAACACTTTATAAAGGAACTTTCATATATTTACACTATTAACCACAATCTTCACCACCTCTGAAATTTCTATGCTGTTCTGTCCCAAGATTGCTCTCTACCCTCCTTTTAACATTACAACAGATTACCCCTTTCAATCACAATCACATTTTTAAATCAACAGTGTTAGTTACACTTACTATGTTATTATAAATCCTATTCAGTTCCACACTTTTACAAGAAGTCTTTATGAAAATTCTATATACATTAAGTATCAGCTCCTATTCTCAACCCACGTTCTATCTCCTAGCAAACTTTACTAGAGGGGCAGTGGACTTGGCCCAGTGATTAGGGCATCCGTCTACCATGTGGGAGGTCCGCGGTTCAAACCCCAGGCCTCCTTGACCCCTGTGGAGTTGGCCCATGCACAGTGCTGATGTGCGCAAGGAGTGCCATGCCATGCAGGGATGTCCCCTGCGTAGGGGTGTCTCCTGCGTAGGGGAGCCCCACGCGCAAGGAGAGCCATCCAACATGAAAGAAAGTGCAACCTGTCCAGGAATGGTGCTGCACACACGGAGAGCTGACACAACAAGATGATGCAACAAAAAGAAACATAGATTCCCATGCCGCTGACAACAGAAGCGGACAAAGAACATGCAGCAAATAGACACAGAGAACAGACAACCAGGGTGGGGGGGAAAGGGGAGAGAAATAATTAAACCTTAAAAAAAAATGGAATGCAGGTGGGCACAGAAGAACTTGCAGTGAATGGACACAGAGAGCAGACAACAGGGGAAGGGGAGGAAATAAATTTAAAACAAAAAAACTTTACTAGAGAGTTTACCTCTAATAGTTAATTCAGCATATTTATTTCATATTACTGAGACTATACAATATTTGTTCTTTTGTATCTGGCTTATTTTACTCAACATAATATCTTCATTCATTGATACTCTCATATGTATATCAATTTCATTTCTTCTTACAGCTGAATATTATTTCATTGTATGTGCATATCATATTTTGTTTATCCATTCTTCAGTTGTTGGACACTTTGGCTGCTTCCATAATTTAGCAATTGTGAATAATGCTGCTATCAACATCAGTGTGCAAATGTCAGTTCACAACCTTGCTTTCAGTTCTTCTGAATATATCCCTAGTAACTGGATTGATGGATGATATGGAAGTTCTAAATTTTTATATTAAGTTTCTTGAGGTACTGCAAATCTGTCTTCCCCAGAAGCCGCACCATTATACTATCCAGCAACCAGGAAGGTCTGGTCCTATTTCTCCACATCCTCTCCAGTACATGAAGTTCTGTTTTGTTTTGTTTTGTTTTATAATGCCCATTCTGTAAGTGGTGAAATGATAAATTATTGTAGATTTGATCAGCATATCCCTAATAGCTAATGATGTTGAACACTTTTTCATTTGTATTTCCTCTTTGGAAAAATGTCTTTTCAAATCTATTGACCATTTTTAATTTGGGTTGCTTGCTTTTTATAATTGAATTGTATAGTATTTTATATAAAATTGATATCAAATACTTATCAGATATATGGTTTGCAAATATTTTCTCCCATTGAGTAGGCTGTCTTTTTACATTTTTGAAAAATCTTTTGAAAAAACAGAAGTGTTTAATTTTGTGGGGGCCACATTTATCTATTTTTTTTCCTTTTGTTGCTCTTGCTAAGGATAAAAGGTTTAAGAAATTAGCACTTACTAAGAGGTCTGGAAAATGTTTCCCTACATTTTCTTCCAGAATTTTTATGATTATATCTTTTATATTTAAGTTTTTGATCCATTTTGAATTAATAAATGTGAGTTAGGGGTATTTTTTCTTTCTTTTGGATATGGATATCCAGTTCTCCTAGCACCATTTGTTGAATAGATTGCTCTGGCCCAGCTGGGAGGGTTTGACCACCTTATCAAAAATCATGTGACCACAGATATGAAGGTCCATTTCTGAGTTCTCATTTCAGTTCCATTGACCAATGAGTCTATCTTTTTGGCAGCACTATATTTTTATTTTTTATTTTTTTAAAGATTTATTTAGTTATTTATTTCTCTCCCCTCCCCCCCCCCCCCCGGTGGTCTGTTCTCTGTTTCCACTTGCTGCATTTTCTGCTTTGTCTGCTTCTGTTGTTGTTAGTGGCACGGGAATCTGTGTTTCTTTTTGTTGCATCATCTTGTGTCAGCTCTCTGTGTGTGTATGTGTAGTGGCTCCCCTATGGGGGGACACCCCTGTGTGGCACCGCACTCCTTAAGCATATCAGCACTATGCATGGGCCAGCTCCACATGGGTCAAGGAGGCCGGGGTTTGAACTGCAAACCTCCCATGTGGTAGGCAGATGCCCTAACCACTGGGCCAAGTCCGCCACCAGCACTATGATATTTTTACTACTCTATCTAAGTAATATGATTTTAAAGTCAGGAAAAGAGTCCTCTTTTTTAGAACATCTTTTAAAACATTTTTAGCTTTTCAGGACCCATTTCCCTTCCAAAAGATTTGATAATTGGTTTTTCCAATTCTGCAAAATAAAGTTGATGGGATTTTTATTAGGATTGAATTGAATTAGTAAATCAATTTAGGTAGAATAGTTATATTAACAATATTTAATCTTCCAACGCATAAACATGGAATGTTTAGGTCAAATTTGATTTCCTTTATTAATGTTTTTTAATTTTCCAAATATAGGCCCTTTATATCCATGGTTAAATTTTTTAAAAATATTTGATTCCTTTAGATGCTATTATAAATGGAATTATTCCTGACTTCCTCCTCAGATTGCTCATTAGTAGTGTATAGAAATGCTACTTATTGTTGCATATTAATCTGTATCCCACCACTTTGCTGACCTCATGTGTTAGTTCTACTAGCATTGCTGTGGATTTAACATGATTTTCTAAATATTGGAACATATCAACAGTGAATAGCAAAAGCTTAACATCTTCCTTTTCTATTTAGGTTCCTTTTGTTTCTTTCTCTTGCCTAATTACTCTAGATATTTTGTCTTGCACAATATTGAATAATAGTGGTGACAGTGGGCATCCTTGTCTTTTTACCAATCATAAGGGGAGTTTCCAGTCTTTCACCATTGAATACAATGTTAGCTGTATGTTTTTTGTATATGCATTTCATCATGTGGAGAAAGCTTCCTTCTATTCTTATCTTTAGTAATTGTGTTATCAAGAAAGGATGCTATATTTTGTCAAATGCCTTTTCTGCATCAATTGAGAGAAATCATGTGCTTTTTCTTCTTCATTTTATTAATGGAACTTATTACAGTTTCATTTTCTTGTGTTGAACAACCCTTGCATACTTGGGATAAAACTCACTTCATCGTGATATATAATTCTTTTAATGTACTGCTTTTAAATATCGTTTGTAATTATTTTGTTGATGATTTTTTTATAGATATTAGGGTAATTTGTCCGTAATTTCCTTTTTTTGTAGTATACTTATCTAGTTTTGGCATTAGGGTATGTTGGCTTCATTGAATGTCTTTGGCTGCATTCCTTCCTTTTCAACTTTTTGGAAAAGCTTGAGTAAGATTGGCTCTGGATCATCTTAGATTGGTAAAATTTACCTGTGAAGCCGTCTGTTCCTTGGCTTTTCATTTTGGGGATGATTTTGTTGACTGTTTCAATTTCTTTCCTAATGATTTGTTTGGTAAGATCTTCTCTTTCTTCTAGGATCAGTGTAGTTCATTTGTGTGTTTCTAGAAATTTGTCTATTTCATCTTCATTGTCTAGTTTCTTGGCATACAGTTGTTCACAGTATCCACTTATGATGTCTCTTATTTCTTTGGGGTCACTGGTAATGGCCCCCTCTCATTTCTGATTTTATTTATTTTCATCTCTATTTTATTCTTTTTAAGTCCAGCTAATTTTGGTAAATTTTGTTCATCTTCTTAAAGAAACAACTTTTTGGTGTGGTTGACTGAAGGAAGTAATGACTTGTTGGCTGAAGAAAATAAAACGTGATGTTACCTAGGAAACAGAACAAGAAAAGAATGTTCTTTGTTGAGACTCCCTTAGTCAACAGGACAGGAATGTCTCTGGTTAAGATTTACTAGGTCAACAGGCCATTTAGTAGAAGGAACAAAGTCACTTTGAAAAGTTAAAAGATAAATGGCCTCTCCCTGTTTCTAATGATAAGATAACAACAATAAATCTGTATGTGCTTGTTAGCATGTAAGCTTTCTCTATAAGTATGTAGCTGAACAGAAATAAATTTGTCTGTAGGCATTGACTTGCAAATCCCCTGATCCCTTCTTTCTTGTCCTTCATTCCTGATACCCTTTGGGCTGGCAGTAGCAGTTGACTCTCTCTACTGATTTTTGTTCTCTATTTCATTTCTTTCTGCTCTGATCTTTTTTATCCATCAGCTTGGTTTGGAATGAGTTTGCTGTTCTTTTTCTGATTCCTTCTAGTATGCAATTTGTTCTTAGATTTTAACTCTTTCTTCCTTTTTAATGTAAGTATTGAGGGCTATAAATTTCCCTCTCAGCACTGCTTTAGTTGTATATCATACAATTTGATATGTTGTGTTCTCATTTTCATTCATCTTGAGATATTTACTGATTTTTCTTGCAACTTCTTCTTTGACCCACTAATTATATGAGTGTTTTTTCATCTCCATATATTTGTGAATTTTCACTTTCAATCCATAATTGATATTTAGTTTCATTCCATTATAATCAGAGAGTGTGTTTTGTATAATTTCAATCTTTTTAAATTTATTGAGACTTGTGTTGTGACCCAGCATATTGTCGATCCTGGGGAAGGATCCATGAACATTTGAAAATATTGTATATCATGATATTTTGGTGTGTAACATTCAATAAATGTCTGTTAGGTCTAGTTCATTTATCAAATTATTCAAGCTTTCTGTTTCCTTATTTATCCCCTGACCCAATGTTCTATCCAATGCTGACTGTGTTGTATTGAAGTTTCCAATATTATTGTAGAGATGTTTATTTCTCCCTTCACATTTCTAGTGTGTGCCTTATACATCTTTGTGTAGGCAGTTTAGATGGATACATATTTTTATAATTATTTCTTCTTGGTGAAATATCCCATTTATTAACATAAAATGACCTTCTTAATCTCTTTAAATAGATTTCCATTTAAAATCTATTTATTTGAACTTAGTATTGCTACTCCAGTTCTTCTTGGTTACTATGCATGGAATAACTTCTTCCATCCTTTCATTTGCAATCTGATTGTGTCCTTACATCTGAGGAAAGTCTCTTATAGACAGCATAGAAATGGCACATATTTATTTATCTTTTCTCTTTTTCCAATTCTTTTGATTGGGGAGTTCAATCCATTAATATTCAATGTTTTTACTGTAAATGTAGTAATTACTTTTCCATTTTTTCCTTTGACTGTCCATTCTGATACCTCACTACTGCCTGTCCTTTTACCCTTTAATTTATCTTTTCTAATTATCTTCAATTCTACTCTTCTACATTTCTACATTTCTACACTTCTCCAAGTCTCTTATTGTTGTCTTTCCCTTTCAGGCAGTAGCCCTCCCTTTAGTATCTCTTTAAATCCAGTATTTTGGTAACATACTTTCTCAGATTTTGTTTGTGTGAAGACATTAAAGTCATCCTCATTTTTGAAGAACAGTTTTGCCCAATAAAGAATACTTGTCTGGCATTTTTTCTTGCTCAGTACCTTAAATGCATCATACCACTTTCTTCTCACCTCCATGGTGACACTCTGTCTTATTGAGCTTTCTTTATATGTGATGCATTGCTTTACTTTTGCCACTTTCAGAATCCTCTTTTTATTTCCAGTATTTGTCATTCTGTTTAGTAAGTGTCTTAGAATAGGTCTATTTTGATTTTTCTGTTTAAGGTTAGTTGTCCTTCTTGGATATTGATATTGATATGTCTCATAAGGGTTGGGAAATTTTCAGTCATTATTTCCTCAAATATTCTTTCTGACACTTTTCCATTATCTTCTCCTTCTGGAACACTGAAAATGCATATGTTTATGTGTTTTGCTCTCTCATTTAATCTCCTGAAACACTGTTCCACATTTTTTCCATTCTTTTATCTTTCTGTTCTCCTGTCTTTCCAGTTCAGATACTCAGTCTTTCAAGTTCACCATTTTTGTCCCTCACCAATTCTAATTTCCTATTATATAACTCTAATGTATTTTTAATACCATACATTATGTCTTTCATTCCCATAAGCTCTTTACTTTTCTTTTCAGCTTTCAATTATTTTTTTAATCCTCACCCAGTGGTTTATTAATATCCTTGATCTCCCTAGTCGTATTTTCCTTTAACTCCTTGAATTGATCTAGATTTTGCATGGTAATCATTTATTTGTTGTCTTAAGTTCTGTGTCTCATCTGGATTTTTGGTTTGGTACTTTGGCTGGCCCATCTACTCCTCTTTCTTAATATGGCTTGTAATTTTTTGCTGATGTTTAGCATCTGATTATGTTGGTGGATTTACTCTGGCAGTTTATTTCTCTCTGTTTCTTATTTGTTTTGTTTCATGGATTTTTAAAAATTTTTCATTCAATCTATTGTCATTAATATTTCCCAGCTTAAATTATTAAAATAAGATGATTGACTCACTAATGGTATACAGATCCAGTTCAAGTCAGTTGGTATGCATGTCTTCAAAAATCGTTTTCTCATTGTGGTTTCCTGGCTGACCAGCAGATGGTACTCATCAGTGAATCTTTCCACAGATGAGACTCTTTGAACCTCCATTTCCCCATGATTCTCTTCTGGCCAGAGTTGAGATTCAAATGGGCTCTGCTAGCCAAATTCTCTGAAAAGAAACCTCTCTTCCCTCTGCCACAAACTCCCTCTTCCCAGGGAGGAATATGTCTGTTCCCCTGTCACTTGGCTGCAGTGACCCATGGGTTTTATCTAGACAGTTCACTTTGAGGGTGAGGGATGGGTGCCACTCCTGACTGCAGGTGATAGTACTCATGTATTTTGTTTCAGCTTCTTCCTGTTTATGAATCCCAAAATCCTGGAGACTGGGCAGTTCTCCCCTATTTCTTCTTGGTGCATTACCCCACAGAACCTCCATTCAACAGCTTTTGTCCTCTGTACATTGTTTTTGTGAGAGATTTGAGCACTGCCTACCTATTCTGATGCCATCTTCCCTGAAGGCCCCCACCTCTTGATAAACTGCTGTACACAAAACTTTCTTTAGAGATGAGATAAGGGACAGGTACTTTCCAAGTCCATCTAACTTTAAACAGGTCACTCTCACTAAAAAACTTAAGATTCAAAGATATTAAATGCTTAAGGAAGGATATTGTTGAATGCAGAACTTACATTAAGAAATCAATATAAACACTTCTTTGATATATCATACTAAGACTACTTCTTTGATATATCATTTTTAGTAGATGTCCTTTCCAGGAGACCACTTAACATTGCCCATTTAACAATCATTTTCTTGCCTTTGCTTTTGAAAAAAAATTGGCATTTGCACTTCTTATTTCTGTAGCAGTGTCATAAAGTTTAATTTTGATCACAAGTTCTAGTAACTCAGAAAATTTTTAACCTTCTGTTGCAGATCAAAATTATTTATGAATTTTAAAAAGAGATTATGTTTATAAACTGGTATGTTTCTCTGGGCATGACACATTTGGAATGTATTAGATTCAGCTGAGATGACTTTGACTAAATTATTTTAAAATTAGGTCTTGGATTAGACCACATCAGTAGAGTTTAACTCAGGTTATGTCCCTGCCGCCTTGGTGGGTTCTATAAATGAACACTTACTCAAGAAGACATACACTTAACTCAAGAAGACATGCAGGCAGTGGATTTGGCCCAGTGGTTAGGGCGTCCGTCTACCACGTGGGAGGTCCACGGTTCAAACCCCAGTGTCTTTGACCCATGAGGAGCTCGCTCATGCACAGTGCTGATGCGCACAAGGAGTGCTGTGCCACGCAGAGGTGTCCCCCACATAGGGGAGCCCCACTCACAAGGAGTGCACCCATAAGGAGAGCCAACCAGTGCAAACGAAAGTGCAGCCTTCCCAAGAATGGTGCCACACACATGGAGAGCTGACACAAGATGATGCAAGAAAAAGAAACAGAGATTCCCGTGCCACTGACAACAACAAAAGCAGACAAAGAAGACGACGCAGCAAACAGACACAGAGAACAGACAACCAGGGTGGGGGGGGGGGGAGGGGAGAGAAATAAATCTTTTTTTAAAAAAAGAAAACATGCAGAAGAAGGCACAGGAAGAAAGAGAGCATTATAGACACAGAATATGAAAGAACTTGGTCACTTTAGTTCTGCCATGTGACAGAAAGGGGAGGTCGCTAATAGCTAAAGGGAGATCTGAGCCATTAGCCTGAGAGTTTGCAGCTGAAGAGACCAGAGCACTGAGCAGCTAAGAAGGCCCAGAAAGAAACAAGCCCTATGCCAGTCTACATCTGAAAATGGAAGAAATGGAGTTCATGGAGCCCTAAGGGGAAGAGGAAGGCTGAACCCTCACAGAGATCAGCAACCATCCTGCTTCTACACTTGGCAACAGACTTGGATGAGAAAGTAACTCTTATGGTATCCTTGAGTTGGACATTTTAGGGCCTCATAACTGTAAGCTATTATCCCAAATAACTACCCTTTATTAAAAAATCAACAGATTTCTGGTACTTTGCATCAGTACCTCTTTGGGTGACTAATACCCTTTCCATTCCTGTTGTGATAAACATACATAAATATTTTATTTTTCTAACAGGAAAAAAGTAATCAGGTAAAGATTTAGTGTCCACGTTTATAGGAGATTTCTGAGGTTAATCATCTTAACTATTTAATTTTAGATAAAGGTAATATTAGATAATTGGCATTAACAAAATATGAATACCATTAATCTAACTATAATACATATGTGGGTCAAATACTCATACCAAGAACAATTTGACAATTTTTGCTTTCTTCAAATATTGTAAGTAGATCATTCCTTAATGAGTGCTCATTATCTTACATATGATTTATTTTTTTCTTAAGTATATAAAGGATAAAATACATTTAAGGAATGAATAAATTAACATTGAAGTTATGTATCATCTGTATTAGTTTCCTGTGACTGCTATAACAAATAACCACAAACTGAGTAGTCTAAAACAAAATGTTCTTTTTCTCTTAAAATACTGGAAGGCAGAATTCTGAAATTATTTTTATTATGCTGAAATCAAGATGTTAGGAAGTCAGTGCTCCTTCCAGAGTCTCTGTATGAGAATTCATTCCATGCCTCTACTTCTTTTTTTATTTAATTTTATTTTTCAGTTATCTTTTTAAAAAGTTAATAGATCATACAAAACATTACATTAAAAAACATAAGAGGTTCCCATATACCCCCCACACCCCCCACACCCTGCTCCTCCCACATCAACAACCTCTTTCATCACTGTGGCACATCCACTGCATTTGGTGAATACATTTTGGAGCACTGCTGCACCACATGGATAATAGTTTATATTGTAGTTTACACTCTCCCCAAGTCCATTCAGTGGGTGATGGCAGGATATATAATGTCCAGCATCTGTCCCTGCAATATCATTTAGGACAACTCTAAGTCCCAAAAATGCCCCCACATCACATCTCTTCTTCCCTTTCACTGCTCTCAGCAACTACCATGGCCACTTTCTCCACATCAATGCTGCAATTTCTTCCATTACTAGTCAGAATAGTTCTATAGTAGAATACCAGTATTCTACTGATACTCTGATATTCTAATAGCTTCTTGTTGCCATTTTCATTCCTTGATTTGTGGCCACATAATTCCAATCTCTGTCTTCAAGGTCACCCATTGCCTTTTCTGCTTCTGTTTGTCATACCTTCTTTTGCCTCCTGCTTATGTGGATATATGTGATGGTATTTAACACCCACCTGGACAATGGAGGATAGTCTTCCACCTCAAGGTCCTTAACTTAGTCAGTTATACAAAGTCCCTTTTTGATATATATACTAACACTAACAGATTCCGGGGATTATGATATGGGTATCTTCAGGTGGAAGAGTGATTAAGTCTACCACGCCCTCCTAGAGTATATATAAGACCATATTATGACTTTCATGGACCATAGACACTTTTGTCTTTGTAACACTTGACTCCATAAAAAATATTTAAAATTATATTTTATGACCATATTGGTATATAAATTCATGTATTCTTGTCTGGACATTTTAGTATAAATTTATTTTTTTTTCATTCATTTCTTCTGATTTAAAAGAAATTAAAATTAAAACTTTTTTGTCAGTCCCTGTATTAGTCAGCCAAAGGGGTCCTCATGCAAAATACCAGAAATAGGTTGTTTTGGGGTTTTTTTAGATTTTATTATCTTTCTTAAAGATACATAGATCACAGAAAATGTTACATTAAAAAAATAAGAAGTTCCCGTATACCCTACTTTTCACCCCAAACACACACTCCTCCCACACCACCACCATCTTTCATCAGTGTGGCACATTCACTGAATTTGATGAATACATCCTGGAGCACTGCTACAGACCAGGGATTAGAGTTTACATATTCTTCCAATCTATTCAGTGGATTATGCAGGATATATAATGTCCTGCATCTGTCCCTGCAATATCATTCAGAACAACTCCATGTCCTGAAAATACCCCAATATCACACCTCTTCTTGCCTATCCCTGCTCTCAGCAACTTCCATAGCCACTCTCTCCACATTAGTGATACAGTTTCTTCCATTGCTAGAGGCACAATAATTCTATCATAGAATACTGGTAAGTCCACTCTAATCCATATTTTGTTCCTCCATCTTGAAGGCCCTGGGATGGTGATGTCCACTCCACCTCTAAATTGAAAGGGGGCTTGGATTTCACATGGCTGATGGATGGGATTCTCCTGCTTGCAGTTATAGATGCTGAATTCCCTGGGGTGGTGGTTGACCATCCACACCTCCTTGTTAGCTGACCTGGGTAAGTCCAACAAACTGGAGAGTAGGTGTTGCAATTCTGCTGAAGCTCAAGGTTCAGCTGGCACATGGATAGTCCAGTGATTCAAGTCCCTTGGGCACACACCAACCCCAGCATCAACCATAGGTTCAGTAAAAGTAATGGAAGATGCATGTGTAGAGAGGTCCAACCCCATCACACTCAGGAGCACAAATGTCAAAGTAGGGCCCACTGGCAAGACACAGAACTCCAGAGATATCTGCCATGACTGGACCTTGGAGTCTCTGTAGCCGTCAGGAGCACCACTACCTGGGGTTGTATTTACCTTGGTTGGCTTGAAGCTTCTGCTGAGACATGCATAAGTGCAATCCCTCCAATGACATCCCAACTCATTTTGAAGTCTCTTAGTCATATAAACTCATTTGTCTTTGCCATTTCCCCTCTTTTATTCAAGGTCTTTTTCTAGTTGCATCAGCAGCTAGTGCTTGGTAACAATCCTTTGGCACCAAGGAGGCTCACCCCTGGGGTCATCTCCCATGCTGGGGGAAGGTAATGTATTTACATTCTGAGTTTGGCTTAGAGATTGGCCACATTTTAGCAACATGGAGGTTCTCAGGAGGTAACTCAAAGTCACCCTGCAGTTCTAGGCTGAGTTGAAATTTCAAGCAGTCAGGCTCATAAGCACAGTCATCAGTATCAAGTGCCCATCATTGGACCATCCTTCTTTGCTCGTCTTTACCTTTGCACTTGGGGGATTGTTGCTGCTCCATTGGAAATTGCAACAGAGTACCCTGAGATGGTAACTCAGCACTCCCTCTTTGTGTGAAACTTTGCCCACTATGTCAATACCCAATGACTATCCACACATATCCATATACCCAATATGCAGGCCCTGGAGAACTCCCTCCCACCCATGCATCCCCCATCAAAGACACCCGACATTAGTCCTCTTCCCCTGCCATTGTTGAACTCCTCTGGATCTGAAACTTCTTGAAAAATGAAGCCTAATATATAGCCAAATTCCATTTATAAGAAAATGGAAGAATAATGATAGGCTTAAATATTAGAAACAGAATACATAATAATTTAGAAAAAACTAACAGTAAAAAATAAATTGGTGTATTAAAAAATGAAAAATATCATCAAAAATTTTTTGACCTTTTGTTTTACATCACTGTAATAGGTGTTTTTTCAAGGATATTTATCAGGGGAAGAAGCTCACAGTTACCAGGCCTTAAAGTGTAAGCTACTGCTCATACCTGTCTTTTGCCGTGTGTTGGAGCAAGATGGCTGCCTACATCTGCCAGGTTTCAGGTTTCCTGGGTTCTCTTCTTCCTGGTGTTCATTTTTCTCTGGACTAGCTCCTCTGTTTTCTCCATAATTTTAGCTGTAGATTATGTGGCTCCCTAGTTTTTTCCTCTTTCCACAAGGCCAGCTGTAGACTATTAGGTGACTGGTTCTGTCTCTTTACCAGGGGTTTGATTATCTCTCTTCAGGACTAAGTTCCTCTGTGTGCTTGCTTCCCAAGGGTCCAGCTCAAAAACTCCAGTATCAAAACTCTATTTTTTTTTGCTTCTGCCATGTGGTTTTATCTGTGAGTTCTCACCCCACAACGGGGCAGGGATTCAACATCTTACTGATGTGGCCCCATCAAAGCCCTAATCATAATTTAATCATGCCCAGATGCAGACCAGTTTACAAACATAATCCAATATCTATTTTTGAAGTTCATAAAACATATCAAACTGCTACAACACCTTCTGAATTACAAAAAGTTCATTACAATATTTTTTTAAAAAACCTTAAATCTGTAGCAATCTTAAGTATGGAATCACATTACAATCAATTTAAATACACATGGTTTGTCTTGGGACAAAATCTCATCTGCTGTAGACCTCTGAAACTTACAAAACTATTTATCTGCCTCTAATACACAAATGAACAAAGGATAAACATTTTTATTACCATAAGGAGAATTTGGGAGGGAAACATGAGTCAAGGGTCTTCTACAGTTCAGTAGACCTGCGGGACATCCTCATCAATTTCCAATGTCTGAGAATCATTTTTAAGATAACGATTTCTTATCCCTGGGGCCACATGGGAATCCACACTTTCCACCAGCTTGCCCAATGGCCATTTTCTTGGTTCAACTTTCATCAAGCTTCTGGGTGGCAACCAAGCTGCAGACCTCTCCCTCAAAGAGCATTGGGGTGATTAGCACACGTTAACCAAATTTTGGATTAGAGAATTAATTTCTTCAGTACAGTGAGATGAAGGTGACATCTTCCCTAACCTTTGGCACACATGCTCAATCATCTCAGAGCAAAATGTTGATCACCTGACATTGCCTAATCAATGGGGGACAAGTACATCCTTCTCAGACTTATGGGGTACTGACCATATTAGCCCTAATCCTTGAGAAATGTGATCCACCCTCTATGTACCCTGGGGTGGCAAAACTGACCCCAAACCTTGGGTGGGAACATCCACCCTCTTCAACTGCTGGGGCAAACTCATTCTCACTGTAAACATGGGTGGGGTTCCTCTCTTGGTCCAAGGCAATGTCTTAATTCCAGATCTTAGCTTCTATGCTTTTCTTTTTAACACTGTTTCCCCTTCCATGTCTCCCATTGATGTCTTTTTTTTTTTTGTCCAAGCTGACAATGGTTTGTTCATACAGCTCTCTCAAAATGTTTGTTGGTTTAGCTTGCAGAAAACAGGGGTTCAAGCCATCAATCAGTAAAACTTTCCACAAGTCTTTCCTAGATAACTGTATTTCCAACCTGATTTCCAAGTTCAAAGTTTCAGTAAGTCTTCAAATTGGGCATTTATTTCTGGAAGCTTGATTTCCAGAAGCTTGGAATTTACAGAATCAATGTATGGTTTCTTTATGCCTAACAATTCAGTTCTCTGCTTATCTCACTCATCTAGCATTTTGCTTTAAGCTTCAAGGAGAAGCCAAGCCACATTCAACATAGCCCTTGAAAGTATAATGGACCTTAGGTGATATGCCTAATAGAAAACTCAGCCCTGAATACAGAAAACACATAAAGTCACTGAATCTCTGCCACTGATAGAATTTAATGTTACACAAACTCAAGAAAATTCTAATATATCCACAGGTTTTCTAATTATATTTGGTTTCCAAAATTCCCAGGATTTCTATTGCAGTTTAGATAAATGTTCTGTTTTCCAAGTGCTATCATTTAGTTATCATGTAATATTATAAAAGTGAAATACAACATCTTTAAAGATACATTTCTACTAGACCTCACTGATGTAAAAATAATGTGAAAAATGTTTTTTCTCTCTTTATTTTATTTTTTAATGTTGCATTCAAAAAATATAAGAGCTCCCCATATACCCCCAATTCCTCACCCCACTCCTCCCACATCAACAACTTTTATTTTTTTTTAAGGTTTAATTGTTTTTTTAAAATATTTATTTATTATTATTATTTTTTTAATTACATTAAAAAAATATGAGGTCACATCAACAACTTTTAAAATGTGATAAAAACCATTTCATTCTATGTCACCCCACTGTAGATTCTGTGTGTAACAAGACATAGTATATTATTAATGGTTTCTTTTTTTTAAAGATTGGAGTAAGAGAAGTAACACTATTAACATTGAACTAAATCACACAGTTTCAAACTGTCTTGATTGGACATGACATAACTTACTATTTGTCAAAGTTAAACTTCTAAACAATAATGTTGTTCCACTGTCAAATGGTTAATAATTGTTAACACAATTCATGCATGGTTTGTAGAATTACATTTCCTTTGGTAATATAAGGAGAGTGGGAAATCATACAAATTTTTATTTTCAGTGTGTTATGAATGATTAGGTTAATCAAAAAAATCTCAGCTAAGGTAGGTAACAGCAAATCAAAATTTGTTTTTTTCCTTTAGTAGAAAAATGCTATGATTATTGTGTATTGCTTTTTATCTAGGAAATCAATCATGCATTTTCTAACATGAACATTTTGTTTCATGAACTCATTCATTAGATTTAATAGACTCTTTATGATTTAGACCATGCAACAGATGATATTTTCTATTACATTTTATTATCTCTAGGAAAGTTTTAACTATACGTGGACCTAAATATGTCATTGCTGCATCTATTCATTGTTTTTTATGGGAGAAAAGAATTACTAATTATATTTGAAATAAGATAAATAAACATCTTTAAAATATGCTTATTAATGACTATGTTTATGCTTATTTTCAAGCTGAATTAAGCATTTCATGCTACTGCATAGCATATACCATTTTCAATTTTAGATAGGAAATTCAATAATAATAATAATAGTTAAAAGTTTGGCTTTACATGTATTATCTCATACAGGTGCTTTATAATCCCTATTTATAGATGAGAAGACTGAGCCACAAGGCAGTTAAATAATTTACCCAAGATTACAGAGCTAGTAAATATTGAAGCTGAGATTTAAATTGTAGCCACAGCTATCTGACTTGAGTCTATGTATTTAAACACCATCTTATACTGCCTATACCACATTCGTCTATCTGACCATATTTTCATATTACTTTTGTGGAAAATGCAATGTCCCCAAATTTTTTTGATGAGTGCTAAGTATTAAATAAATTCAATTAATGATACACATATATGCCATGAATCAAATACAGAGAATACTCAGAAAATAAACTGGAGTCTGCAGTGGATAGTGTTTGCCCAGTTTAATTGAGTGGAGAACGGGATTAAAAATGTCAAAGATTTTATAACCTTGGGGAAAGGTGGTTAATTTTATTTTGGTACAAAGCTAGAGGCTAGACAAGTAACCCCAGTCAGCTTTACAAATATCTGTAGGTCACAGAGAGGATTTAAACAGAAAAAATTAACAACTCGTAAGAAATCTATTGTTTCTACTAAAAAGGATACCAGTCAAAGATAATGCCCCACTAGGGTGGGGACAATAGTGCTTCCTTATATTCAAAGGATAAGGTAAAAGAGTTGTGGCTTTTAATTGAAAGCATCACTGTTTAAAACACAGAGGTACCTCTATTGATAGAAGAAATAATAATAATAATAATAATAGTAAATGTGTAATGTTTACAAAATGCCAGACCACATCTTGGCTTAATTTCTCTGCCAATCCTACCTAAATTCACAAGTCATTTTTTCATTTAAAAAATCACCAAGTGGGAAGTGTCTGTGGCTCAATAAGTTGAGCTCCTATCTACCACCTGGGTTCGTGTCCCAGGGTCTCCTTGAGAAGGCAGGCTCACCTGCATGGCCTGGAGAGCCTCCAGCCCACAAGCACTACGAAGTGCCACCTGGCTCGCAAGTGCCACGAAGTGCCGCCCAGCCTGGCCCACAAGCATCACCAAGAGCTGCCTCAGAAAGGTGATGCAAAAAAAGGGGAGAGACAAGTAGAAAACACAGAAGAGTGAGCAGCGAATGGACACAGAGAGCAAAACAACAAGCAAGCTGCAGGGGCAGGGAAATAAATAAAATAAATACAGACACACAGGAGAACACACAGCAAATGGACACAGAGAGTAGATAGCAAGCAAGATGCAAGGGGGAAATAAACAAAATCACTGTTATAATTCTCATACATGAACAAATATAAAAAGTAGTGTACATTAAAAGTTGTGAGCAGGAGGTGGAGTAAGATGGTGTTGGACAAAGTGCACTCACATCATCTCTCCTACAAAAAAATGGCTGAGTGGGGACAAAATCCTGCCTGAGCCAGCTGTTTTGGGGCCTCACAAAGCAGGAGGCTTCTGGACATTGATCTGGAGAGAGTGCAACTAAAAGAGTGATTGCTCAAGGTAAAACCGTGGGTTTCTGACACTTGTTCCTAAAGCGTGGGAAGGCTTACCCCTTCCATTAGGGCAGGAAGCTGTGGCATTCCCCAAACCCTGCTGGCCACACAGTGGCATTCCCTGAACCTTGCATTCCCTGAACAAGCAATCCCTGAATCCACGTTGCCCAAACTCCACCTTCCTCAAACCCACAATCCCTGAACCCATGTTTCCCAAATCCAGCACTCCCTGAACACTGAACGCTGGCATTCCCCAAGCCCACTGGTCTCAGACAAGCTCTGAGAATGGGAGGATTCTTGGGAAGAGTGCCGAGGGGTTTGAGGAGTGCAGGTTCAATTGTCTGGACCCCACTTTTTGAACTTTGAGGAGCATGCCAACTGAACAGAGGAGAAACTAGGAAGAAGTGAGAGGCAATTATGCTGAGAAAGCCTGATTTACCTAAATGCCCTGGGACAGGGAAAATTGATCTGGGAGAAGATGGAGTCAGGCAATTAACTAGTCCTGGACAACACACTTAAGGGAGGGAGACAGTAGAAAGTGCTTGATAGGCTTCCAATAGCATATTCAGGGTTCCCAGCAAGGTATGGGTATCTCTCTCAAAGAGACTGAGCGTCACTATTTTCTGTGGTAATTTGGTTGACCAGTGTCCCATTTGAATCTCAGAGGGGAACTCTCACATCAGCTTCCTGGTGCCCTGGGAGAGAGGGAAGTGAGGAAAGGAAAAAGGGTGAAGGACAGATTCCTAATCAGTTTATTCAATTGCAAAGAGGACTACTTGCTTGAGGGCTTGTCTGTTTTATTTCTTTTTTTTTTTCTTGTCTTTCCTTACTATTTACCTCTTCATCATTTTTGTTGTTGTTGTTGTTGTTTTCTTCTATTAGGTGCTGCTGGTGGTGCTTCCTCATCCTTGACTTCTTCTTTTCTATGTGTACTGATTTTGGCTACCAACACATTCTCCTTTCCTTCCTACATTTTTCTATCTTCCACCTACTTTCTGTTGTTGCTCTTATACTCCACCTTTCTTTGTCTGGCCCCCAATTTTTCTGGCTTTTTATTTTTAACACTTCTATTCTATTTTCTATCTTTTATTAAGTCTTTATGTCATTGTCCTTTCTTTTCTCTTTCCCTCTCTCCTGATCTTGATGACCTTTTAATTTACACTATATTCTTCTTCATCCTCCCATTTCCCATATCATTGTAGGTACTACTTTTTTTATTCCTATAATTCTACACAGGTTACATGAGTTTAAATTCATTTTTCTAGGTCTTATATGTTTCATATGCTAACATTTACTGCCAATACTATTATACACATTCTTTTCTTACCTCTTTGTTTTACCTGGCCCTAATATTTTTCTTTCATGGGAACTTAGACAACAACAAGGAAATAGAATAAGAAGAACAAAGTGTCAGAGAGAAAACTTAACACACACACAAAAACAGCATGTAAATGTAACTTTTGACTAGATGGAGAAGCTAATCAACTGAACAAACTCATCATGATAAAATGATAATCAGAGAGCAACAAAAAATTACAAACTAAATCAGGAAGACATGGTCCAGTCCAATGAACAAACAAATCCAGGCAGTGGAGAAAACATCAAACAACTAATCAAAGCTCTCAAAACAAATATCGTGGGCCAATTTAATGAAGTGAGGAAAAGATTAAGGATATTAAGAAAACATTTGGAGGGCATACTAAAGAAATTGTAAACATATGCAGATAATGGATATGATGGTGAGAATGGCACAATCCAAGAAATCAAACATACACTCTCAGCAAATAACAGCAGATATGAGGAGGCAGAGGGAAGAATTACTGATGTGGATGACAGTACATCTGAAATCAAACAGATAGTAAAATTGATTGATAAAAAGATAGAGAAACTCCAGCAGGGACTTATGCAAAATGCACAAACATACTCAATATAGGCATCCCAGAAGCAGAAGAGAAGGGAAAGGGGACAAAATGGGCCTTGGAGGAAATAATGGCTGAAAACTTCCCAAGCTTATTGAGGGAGACAAATATACATGTCCAGGAAGTGTGATGTACCCAAACAGTATAAATCCCAACAGGCCTGCCCCAAGACATATACTTGCAAAATTATCCAATGTTGAAGACAAAGAGAAAATACTGAAGGCAGCAAGAGAAAATAGAACCATCATATACAAGGGAAGCTCCATAAGATTAAGTGGGGAATTCTCATCTGAAACCATGGAGGGAAGAAGGCATTGGTATGACATAGTCAAGGCACTGAAAGAAAAAATTACAGCCAAGAATATTCTGTCCAGCAAAGCTGGCATTCAAAAAATGATAGAGAGTTAAAAATATTCACAGATAAACAGAATCTAAGAGAGTATGCCAATAAGATATCTGCCCTTCAAGAAATACTAAAAGGAGTTCTACAGCAGGAATGAAAAAAAAAACAAAACAAAACAGGAGAGATAGAGTTGGCAGAGAGTGTAAGAACAATAAAAAGACAAAAAGGTAGTAAAAAATAACATATGACATACACCAATCCATACATATGGCTAATGTAAGTAACTCCTTGAGAGTAATGACACTGAATGTTAATGGCTTAAAGTCACCTGTCAAGAGACCCAGATTGACAGAATGGATAAGGAAATATGACCCCACTATACGCTGTCTACAAGAACACACTTTAGACAAAGGGAATCAAGGAGGTTGAAAGTGAATGGAAAAAAATCTTACAAGCAAACAATAACAAAAAAGGGCAGGAGTAGATATACTAATATGGGACAAAATAGACTTTATATGCAAAACTATTGTGAGAGACAAAAATGGACACTACATATTAGTAAAAGGGGTAATCTTTCAAGAAAAAAGAACAGTCATAAACATTTATGTCCCTAACAGGGCACCTCAAAATGTATGAGGCAAACACTGGAAAAACTAACTGTAGGAAGAGATGCCTCTACAATTATAGTTGGGGATGCTAATACACAATTATCAACATTAGACAGAACATCTCAACAGAAAAATCAATAAAGAAACAAAGACTTTGAGTAATATATTAAAGAATCTGGATCTAATAGACATATATAGAACATTACAAGCAAATACAGCAGGATATAGATTCTTTGCAAGCACACAGGGATTGTTCTCCAAGATAAACCACATGCTAGGCCACAGAGAAAAACTCAATGAATTCAGAAAGATTGAAATCATAAAAAATAATTTCTCTGATGACAGTAGAATGAAGCTGGAAATCTGCAAGGGCCAGAGAACAAAATTAGGCACGAAGATATAGAAGTAAAGCAACACACTCTTAGACAAACAATGGGTCAAGGAGGATATCTCAAAAGAAATCAGAAACTACCTTGAAACCAATGAAAATGACAATACAACATATCAAAACTTGTGGGATGCAGCAAAATCTGTAATGAGAGGAAATTCATAACATTTTATTCATACATCAAAAAAGAAGAAAGAGCTAAAATCAAAGACCTAACTGCACACTTGGAGGAATTATTAAAAACAACAACAACAACAAACTAATCTGAAAAAGAAAGAAAGAAATAGCAAAGATCAGAGCAGAACTAAATGAAATAGAAAATAGAAAATAGAAAACACTAGACAAAATAAAACAAAGAGCTGGTTCTTTGAGAAGATCAATAAAACTGACAAACCCTTAGCTAGACTAACAAAGAAAAAAAGAAAATATGTAAATACACAAAATAAGAAATGAGAAAGGGGATATCACCACTGACCCCGCAGAAATAAAGGTTATTTAAAAGGATACTTTGAAAAACTATATTCCAACAAGTAGGAAAATTTAGAGGAAACGGACAAATTCCTAGAAACACATAACCAAGCTACATTGAAAAAAGAAGAAATTGATGATCTCAACAAATCAGTCACAAATTCAGAGATAGAATCGGACCTTAAAAACCTCCCAACTAAGAAGAGCTCCAGGCCAGACAGCTACACAGGTGAATTCTACCAAATTTACTGTAAAGGACTAACACCAATTGTAGTAGTTTGATAAGGTTTTGAATTTCAAATATAGATATTGAATTATGTTTGTAATCTGATCTGTCCCTGGACCTGATTGTGCTATGATTAGGGCTTTCATTGGGCCAGGTCATTAGCGCATTGTGGTCCCGCCCCTTGGTGGGTGGGGATTCACAGATAAAAGGCATGGTAAAGGACAGAGTCATGGGTTTCTGATGTTGGAGTTTTGATGTTGGAGTTTGATGCTGAAGTCTTAAGCTGGAACCCTGCAGAAAGAGACAAAGCCATTCACCTGATAGTCTACAGCTGACCTTGTGGAGGAAACAGAGGAGCTGAGCCCAGAGGAACCCAGAAAGCCTGAACCTTCAAAGAAGTCAGCAGCCATCTTGCTCCAACATGTGGAAATATGCTTCAGTGATGGAAATAATTTATGCTTTGTGGCCTGGTAACTGTAAGCTCCTAGCCCAAATAAATACCCTTTATAACACACAGATTTCTGGTGTTTTGCATCAGCACCCCTTTGACTGACTAATACAGAAATCTTCCTTAAACTCTTGCAAATATCAAAAAAAGGAAGATTACCTAACTCATTCTATGATGCCAACATTACCTTAATACCAAAGCAAAACAAAGACACTATAAGAAAGGAAAATCACAGACCAATCTCTCTAATGAACCTAGATGCAAAAATCCTCAAAAAAATACTTGCTAATTGTATTCAACAACACATCAAATGAATTATACACCATGATCAAGTGAATATGATCCCTGTTATGCAAGGATGGCTCAACAAAAGAAAATCAATGAATGTAATACACCACATAAACAGATAAAAGGAAAAAAATCAAATGATAATATCTACAGATGCAGTAAAAGCATTTGACAAAAAACAGCATCCTTTCTTGATAAAAACACTGCAAGATAGGAATAGAAGGAAACTTTCTGAGCATGATAAAGGGTATATATGAAATATCCACAGCTAACATCATTTAAATGGTGTAATTCTAAAATCTTTCCCTCTAAGATCAGGAACAATACAAGGATGCACACTAACACCCATCCTTTTTAACATTGTCTTAGAAGTACTTGCTTGAGCACTGAGGCAACAAAGTGATATGAAAGACATCCAAATTGGAAAGGAGGAAGCCAAAATTTCACTATTTGTAGATGACATGATCCTATACATAGAAAGTCCTATACATGCATGGTCCTATACAATTAAGCTTCTAGAACTTATAAACGAGTTCAGTAAAGTCACAGATTATAAGACTAATGCACAAAAATCAGTAGCATTTCTGTACACCAATAATGAATAATCTGAGGAGGAAATCAATAAACAAAAAATGCAATTTACAATATTAAATAAAAAATCAAACACCTAAGAGTAAATTTAGCTAAAGATACAAAAACCTTATACACAGAAAAGTACACAACTCTGTTAAAGGGAATCAAACAAGACTTAAATAAATGGAGGAATATTCCCTGTTCATGGATAGAAGGACTAAATATCATCAAGATGTCTATACAATCCAAACTGATCACCAGATTTAGTGCAATCCCAATAAAAATCAATACAGCATTTTTTACTAAACTAGAAAAACTAACTATGAAATTTATTTGGAAGTGAAAGAGGACCTGAATAGCCAAAGACATATTGAAAAAGAAAAAGGAAATCAGAAGAATCACATTACCTGACTTTAAAACATACTACAAAGCTATCGTGATTAAAACAGCATGGTATTGGTGCAAGGATAGACAAAATGACCAATGGAACTGAATTAAGAGTTCTGATATATCCCATGTGGAGCTGGCCCATGCTCAGTGCTGATGCACGCAAGGAGTCCCTGCCACACAGGGGTGTCCCCCACATAGGGGAGCCCCACACGCAAGGAGTGCACCCCATAAAGAGAGCCACCCAGTGTGAAAGAAAGTACAGCCTGCCCAGGAATGGTGCTGCACACACGGAGAACTGACACACAAGATGATGCAACAAAAAAGAAACAGATTCCTGTGCCACCGACAACAACAGAAGCGGGAAAGAAGATGCAGCAAATAGACACAGAGAACAGACAACTGGGGTGAGGGGGGAAGGGGAGAGAAATAAATAAATCAATCTTAAAAAGAAAAAGAGTTCTGACATAGATCCTCACGTATACAATCATCTCATACTTGACAAGGCCACCAAGGCCACTCAACTGGGAGAGAATGGCCTCTTCAACACATGGTGCTTGGAGAATTCGATAGCCATATGCAAAAGAATGACAGAGGATTACCATCTCACACCTTATACAAAAATCAAATCAAGATAGACCTAAGATCTAAATATAAGAGTCAAGACTATAAAGACTTTGAAATACACTGTAGGGAGGCATCTACAGGACCTTGTAATAGGAAATGGGGTCATGAATTTCACACTCAAAGCACGAATAGTGAAAGAAAAAAATAGATAAATGGGACCTCCTCAAAATTAAAGCCTTTTGCTCCTTAAAGGAGTTTATCAAGAAAGTGAAAAGACAGCCTACCCAATGGGAGAAAATATTTGGTAACCATGTATCTCATAGGAGACTAATATCCAACATATATAAAGAATCCTATATCTTGAAAATAAAAAGGGAAACAACACATTCAAAAAATGGGCAAGAGATTTAAACAGATGCTTCTCCAGAAAGAAATACAAATGACTAAAAAGCACATGAAAAGATGCTCAGTATCACTACCTATTAGGGAAATGCACATCAAAACTACAGTGACATACCATCTTATGCCCATTAGACTGGTGGTTATTAAAAAATCAGGACTACATGTATTGGAGAAGATGTGGAAGAATGGGAAAACTCATCCACCAGTGGTGGGAATGTACAAGGCTCCAACCATTCTGGAGGACAGTTTGGCAGTTCCTCAAAATCTAGCTGCAGATTTTCCATATGACCCAGCAATTCCACTGCTGGGTATATACCCAAAAGAAATGAAACCAAGGACGTTAACCAATATATGCCCACCAATGTTCATAGCAGCATTATTCACTATTGCCAAAAGTTAGAATCAACCCAAATGCCAATCAACAGAAGAATGGTAAGCAAAATGTGGGATATACATACAATGGAATACTACTCAGCTGTGAGAAGGTATACAGTACTAACACATGGGTTAACATGGATGAATACTGATGACCTTATGCTGAGTGAAGCAAGCCAAGCACTGAAGGAGTACTACATAACCTCTCTGGTATGAATTAAGCAAATCAAGCAGTCACAGAGAGCTAGAGACTGGAAGATAGGTTTATAAGAAATAGGGAGGGAGAAGAAGGTTGAGTCAATGCCCACACAGCAAAATCTATGATAAAGTGAAGGTAAATAGTTGTGCAGTGAAGGCATAAGACAGAGACTTAGGGATACTATTGGTTTGGGCTTTGCAGGGTTGAGGAAGGGTCAGATGGTACAAGGAATGGGGGGAGGGTTGGCGTGGAGCAAGTGAACATAGGATATTGTTGGGTATGTGGTCGAAACTATAATGTTGAGAAAACTTTTTAGAAAATATAATAAAGAATGGTTACTGGTTTAAACTGTTTGACAGGGGGTATCTGAAACAGGGTTCACCTGGGGAAAACTTCTAGAGAGTGTGTGAGTGCTCATCATTTCATAGTGTGTTATATCAATGGGTGGAGACCCACCCAATGAGTTGGAAGGTGTTATGCCCCCATCCTGGAGAGGCCTGATGTTCTCAGAGGGGTGGATATCTCTCAAGAGCGTGGTTGGTTCCCAATGGGGGATGACAGACTAGTGTGTCAAGCCCTCAGCATTATTGCAATTATCTATGAATCTTGTCCTTCAAGCAGTGAAGCATGATTGTTACTGTGGGCCCTAAGGGGAAGGGGAGAGAGCAATATTATAGTTCAAAGAGGGGGTAACTGGGGGGCAATGGAACTGTTCTGCACAATCCTGCAATGATGGATACAGGCCATTTTAAACATCACCAAAATTTATAAAGGTGACTAGTCTAAATGATAAATCATAATGTAGCCAACAATTTATAAAAGTGTAGTCTATAATGTAAACCATAATGTAAATCATAATGGAACCATATGTAGTAGCTATGTTTCAATATCTGTACATCAGTTGCAGCAAGTGTAACAGACACATGTAAAAAGATCATTGCTGGGGAAAGGGGAAAAGGGTTTGATGTTCAGTATATGAGAGTTCCCTACATTCTATATGTGACTTTACTGTGACTTAAAACTTTTTTGAAGACATAATAAAAAAGAAAGGTTGTAGACACCCAAAAAGAAATGGAAGAGATTGTCTTGCCACTTTGCATACATGGCAACACCTATTACAGTGATGAACATCAAAACAGCAAAAAAAAATTTTTATATTTTTCATTTTTTCATGCCCCAGTTAATTTTTTCTTTATTTTAGTTTCTCTAAATTATAATGTATTCTATTTCTAATCTTTAAACCAATCATTACTATTTCATTTTCCTTTTAAGTGAATTTGCCAATATAGTAGACTTCATTTTTGAAGAAGTTTTGTATCACAGAGGAGGCGGGGAGGAGGACTGATATGGGGTGTTATTGATAGGAGAGCGTGGGTGGGAGTGAGTTCTCCAGGGCAAGCATATAGGTTATATAGATATGCTCGGATGTTTGTTGGGTATTAACATAGAGGGTAGAGTATCAAAAACCAACTGAGGGAGTGCTGAGTTTCCATTCTGGGGAACTCTGTCACACTCCCCAATGGAGTAATAACAACCTCCCAAGTACAAGGGCAAAGACCAGAGAAGAAAGACAGCCCAATGATGTTCCCTTTATACTGTTAACTATGCTTATGACCCTGTATGCTTGAAATTTCAACACATCCTAAAGCTGCAGAGTGCTTAGGAGTTACCTTCTGAGAACCTCCATGTTGCTCAAATATGGCCACTCTCTAAGTTCAGCTCAGCATGTAAATGCAATACCTTCCCCACAGCATGCAACCTGACTCCCAGGGATGACCCTTCCTGGCACCAAAGGATTATTGCTGAGCACCAGCTGGTGATGCAATTAGAAAAAGACCTTGAATACAAGGGGGAAATGGTAAAGGCAAATGAGTTTATGTGGCTAAGACTTCAAAATGAGTCTGGAGGCCATCAGAGGTGTCATGCTTATGCACGTCTCAGCAGTATCACAGAG
Organism: Dasypus novemcinctus; assembly: GCF_030445035.2. Classification (NCBI taxonomy): domain Eukaryota; kingdom Metazoa; phylum Chordata; class Mammalia; order Cingulata; family Dasypodidae; genus Dasypus; species Dasypus novemcinctus. The sequence continues at coordinate 138,520,122 of NC_080704.1, read as the reverse complement.
ACAGCCAAAGTATTTACAACCCCAGATAGTGGTTCTCCTGAGAGATGCAGAGACACCCAGGCCCTAAGGTCATGACAGATTTCTCTGGAGTTTGGTGCCTTGCCAGTGGCCCTACTTTGGAATTTGTGCTCCTGAGCATGAAGGGGTTGGACTCAGTTGTGACCTTTCTACACATGCCTCTTCTTCCACTTTTACTGAACCTGTCATTGGCACTGTGTTTGGTGTATGCTAAGGAGACTTGAATCTCTGTACTCTCTATGTTCCAGTTGGGTCCTGAGCCTCAGCATAGTTGCAACATTTACTCTCTGGTTTGTTGGACTTACCCAGGTCAGATAACAGGGAGGAAATGATGGTTAACTACCACACCAGGGAACCTAGAGAGTCTACAGCTGCAGGCAAGAGAATTCCATCCATCAGCTATTGTTGGATTTATTCCCCCTCTTGATTTATTTTTTTTCAGGTTTAATAATTGTTTTAATTGCAAATGTCCCACCAATCCTTACCAGTCATATCATTCTGGATATTACAGATGGATTATATAACAGTATTATTTTATATTTCCCCCTCTTGATTTAGATGTGAAGTGGAAATCACCATACCCAGGGTCCTCAGGATGGAGGAATTAAATATGGATTGGAGTGGACTTATTGGTGTTCTACTATAGTATTATTGTGACTCTAGCAATGGAAGAAATTGTATCACTGATGTGGAGATAGTGGCTGTGGGAGTTGCTTAAGACTGGGAGAGGGGAAAAGGTGTAATATTGGGGCATTTTGGGGACTTGGCATTGTCCTGAATGATATTGCAGGGACAGGTGCAGGACATTATATATATATCCTGCCATAGCCCAGTGGAAGAGAGGGTAAACTGCAACATAAACTATAGCTCATGCTTTGTAGCAATTGTCCAAAATGTACTCATCAAATTCAATGAACTTACCTCATTGATGAAAGAATTTGTCAATGTGGGAGGAGTGGGGGTTGTGGGGAGTGGGATATATGGTAACCTCTTATATTTTTTATTGTAACATTTTGTGTGATTTATGTACCTTTTAAAAAAGCTAATAATTTTTAAAATTGTAAACATACAAAACAAACATGCATATCATCATACAGGACTCCCAAACATCACTCCATCACAAATATCTTGAATTGTTTTGAAATATTTGTAACAAATTTTGAAAGATCATAGTCCATGTCTTACTCAAACAATGGAATGCCCATGCAAAATACCAGATATCTATTGGCTTTTATAAAGGATATCTACTTGGGGAAAAAGTTTACTGTTACAAGTCCCTAAAGAGTCCAACTAAAGACTGCTTTCCCACCAAAGTCTGTTGCAACCTATTGAAGTATGATGACCAGCGCTCTCTGCTAGGTCTCTTCTTCCTTCTTCCTCTTAAGGTTCCATGTGCTCAGCTTCATCTGATCTCAGGTGTAGGCTGGCACAGTGCTTATCTCTCTTCCTAGGGCATTAGATTTTTGAGTCCTTTCCTTTCTGTCACATGGAAGGATTGAAATGACCAAGTTCTCTCCTCTTCTGTGTCTATGGAGCTCTCTCACCTCCTGTGTCTTCTTGAGTGAGTGCCCATTTATATCAGACCACCAAGGGAACAAGGACTCACTGACTTGGTTGAGTCAAAGCCCTAATCTTAGATAATTTAATCAAGATATATCAGTTGAATCTAATGCATCAAAGGGTACCACACCCAGAGGAACAGAGCAGTTTACAAACATAATCTTTCTCTTTTTTGAGGATTCATAAATAATATCAAACTTCCACAGTCCATATCTTATATTTGGTACATATTCCCCCAACCCACTCTATTTTTTTGTTCATAAACCATAAAATTTATCTAAAGTGTACAAGCAATGGCATATGGTATAACGACAGAGTTGAGCATTCATAGCTTCAATCAGTATTAGAGCATTTTCATTACACCAAAAGAAAGGAAAAAACAACAAAAAACAAACCACTAACATACCCATTTTAGTGCTACTAATTACAAACCTTATAATGTATTTTCACCATTTCTTTTTTTTTTTTAAGATTTATTTAGTTATTTCTCTCCCCTTCCTGCCCCCACCCCGGTTGTCTGTTCTCTGTGTCTATTTGCTGCATCTTCTTTGTCTGTTGTTGTCAGTGGCACGGGAATCTGTGTTTCTTTCTGTTGCATCATCTTGCTGTGTCATCTCTCCATGCGTGTGGCACCATTCCTGGGCAGGCTGCACTTCCTTTCGTGCTGGGCGGTTCTCCTTCCAGGGCGCACTCCTTGCACGTGGGGCGCACTCCTTGCATGTGAGGCTCCCCTACGTGGGAGACACCCCTGCGTGGCAGGGCACTCCTTGCGCGCATCAGCACTGCACATGGGCCAGCTCCACACGGGTCGAGGAGGTCCGGGGTTTGAACCTCGGACCTCCCATGTGGTGGACGGTCACCCTAACCACTGGGCCAAGTCCGCCGCCTCACCATTTCTAATCACTTACATTTACAGCAATTTTTACCAATTCTGTATAGATTAAACTTCAGCTTTCCATTCTCAGTCTATTCTCTAGTGATTTATATTCTAGCTATTAACTCCATGAATTTTCTCATTATGTTCACAATAGTGAAATAATACAATATTTGTCCTTTTGTTCCTGCCTGGCTTCACTCAACAAACTGTCCTCCAGATTCATCCATATTGTCATAAGCTTCATGGCTTTATTTCTTCTTGGAGCTGAATAATATTCCATTCTGTATATATACCACAGTTTGTTTATCTTTTGGTCAGTTGATGGACACCTGGATTGTTCTATCCTTTGGCAATTTTGAATAATGTCACTAGGAACATTGGTGTGCAACTGTCTGTTCATGTCACTGCTCTCAGGTTTTCTGGGTATATACTTAGCAGAGATATTGCTGGGTCACATGGTAGAACCATGTCCAACTTCCTTAGGAAAACCAAACAGACTCCCACAGTGTGTAACCAACAATGTATAAGTATCCCTATCTCCCCACTTCTTCTTATAGTTTTCTCTTTTGTTAATAATGGTCAATCTAGTAAGTGTGAAATGATATCTCATTGCAGTTTTTATTAACATTTCCCAAATAACCAGTGATACTGAATGCTTTTTATATGTGGTGTGTTTTGGTTATTTTTTGCCATTTGTTTTACTTCTTTAGAAAAATGTCTATTCAGGTCTTTTGTCTATTTTTAATCATATCATTTCTCTTTTTATTGTTAAGTTGTAGGATCTCATTTATCATTGATACTAGACCCTCGTCTGGTGTGAGACTTCCATATGTATTTTCCCACTGATTTGGCTGTCTGTTTATCTTCACAAAGTACTTTGAGGTGCAAGTGTTTAATTTTGAGGAGGTGCATTTATCTTTTTTATTTCTTTTTGTTGCTCACGATTTCAGTGTGAGGTTTAAGGGACACCTGTCTACTATAAGATCTTGTAGACGTTTCTCTACATTATCTTCTAGGAATTTATGGCCCTGACTTTCAGGTTTAAAAGATCCATTTTAATTAGATTCCTGTATAGGGAGTGAGATAGTGGTCCTCTTTCATTCTTTTGGTTATTGATATCCAGTTCGCCCAGTACCATTTGTTGAAGAAACCGTTCTGTCCCAGAAAAGTGGGCTTTGCAGGCTTATCAAAAATCAGTTGATCATAGAAGTGAGGGTCTATTTATGAACTCTCAATTCAGTTCCATTAATCAGTGTGTCTACTTTTATGCCAACATCATGTTGATTTGATCACTGTAGTTTTATAGTATACTTCAAGGTCAGGAAGCATGAATCCTCAGATGTTGGTCTTTTTTATGACATTTTTGACTATTTGCGATGTCTTTCCTATCTAAATAAATTTGGTAGTTAACTTTTCTATTTCTGTAAAGTAAGCTTTGCAATTTTTATTGGTATTGCATTGTATCTATAAAGCAGTTTGGGTAAAATTGACATCTTCATGGTGTTTATTCTTCTAACCCATGAACACAAATTGACCTTCCATTTGTTTAGGTCTTTGATTTCTTTAAGCAGTATTTTGTAGTTTTCTGAATACAGATCCTTTACTTTTTTAGTTAAATTAATTCCTAGATATTTGAGTTCTGTAGCTATTGTAAATGTAAGTTTTTCCTTGACTTCTTCCTCAGCTTGCTCATTACTAGTGTATAGAAACGCTACTGATTTTGGCCTATCGATCTTGTATCCTGCCAATTTGCTGAACACATTTATTAGCTCTAATAGCTTTGTTGTAGATATTTCAGAATTTTTGAAATATAGAATCATGTCATTTGTAACTAGTGAGAGTTTTACTTTCTCTTTTCCAATTTGGATGCCATTTATTCCTTTTTCTTCCTTAATTTCTCTAGCAATGACTAACAAAATCTTGAATAAAAATGGTGACAATGGGCATTCTTGTCTTGTTTCTGATCTTAGAGGGAAAGCTTTCAACCTCTCCCTATTGAGAACAATGTTGGCTGTGGGATTTTCATATATGACTATCATTAGGTTGAGGAATTTTCCTTATATACATATCTTTCAAAGTGCTTTTGTCAAAAAAGGATGATGGATTTTGTCAAATGTGTTTTCTGCCTCAATTGAGAGGATCATGAGGTTTTTATCTTTAGATTTGTTAAAATGGTATATGACATACATTCATTTTCTTATGTTGAACTACCCTTGCATACCAGAAATAAAACTCACTTGATTGTGCTGCATAATTCTTTTAATATGCTGTTGGATGAAATTTGCAAGTATTTTGTTAAGAATTTTTGCCTCTATGTTCATTAGAGAGATTGGTCTATAATTTTCTTTTCTTGTAAATTTCTTTGTCTGTCTTTGGTATTAAGGTGATGTTGGCTTCATAAAATTTGTTGGGTAATTTTCCCTGCTTTTCAATGTTTTGGAAGTGTTCAAACTGAATTGGTATTATTTCTTCTTGAAATGTTTGGTAGAATTCACTTCTGAATCCAACTGGTCTTGGACTTTTTTGGGGGGGGATGATTTTTGATGACTGATTTAATCTCTTTACTTTTGATTGGTTTGTTGAGTTCCTATATTTCTTGTACAGGCAGCGTAGGCTGTTTGTTCTTTTCCAGGAATTTTCAATTTCATTTTAGGTAGTCTAATTTGTTGGCATACAGTTTCTCATAATATCCTCTTGTGATACTTTTTTTAAATCTGTGTGATCAGTTGTAATGTGCCCCCTCATTCTTGATTTTTAAAATTTATATCCTCTCTCTTTTTTCTTTGTTAGTCTAGTAATGGTTTATCAATTTCATTGATCTTCTCAAAGAATTAGCTTTTGATTTGTTGATTTTCTCTATGATTATTTTTGCTCTCAATTTCATTTATTTCCTTTCTAATGTTTCTTATTTCTTTCTTTCTGTGTGCTTTGGAATTGGTTTGCTGTTCTTTTGATAGTTTTGTCCAGGTGTGCATTTAGGTCTTTGATTTTAGCTCTTTCTTCTTTTTTAATATAGGCATTTGGGGCTATAAATTTCCCTTTCAGCACTGTCTTCACTTATATCCCAACTTTTGATAAGTTGCATTCTCATTTTCCTTTGTCTTGAAATATCTACTAATTTCTCATGAAATTTCTTCTTTACCCACTGATTGTTTAGGATTTTGTAGTTTCGCCTCCATATATTTGTGAATTCCCCCCCCCTTCCAGCCAATTATTGATTTCCTTCTTCATTCTATTTTGATCATAAAAGGTTCTTTGAATAATTTGAACTTCCTAAATTTATTGAAAGCTATTTTTTGGCCCAACATGGGGTCTATCCTTGAGAAGAATCTGTAAGCACTTGAGAAGTATGTATAACCTGCTGATTTGGGGTGGAATGTTCTATATATCTCTGTCAGATCCAGCCCTTTTATCATATTGTTCATGTTCTCTGTTTCATTGTTGATCTTCTATCTAGTTGTTCTGTCTATTAATGTGAATGGCATGTTGAAATCTCCAACTATTATGGTAGAGACATCTATTACTCCTTTCAGTTTTGCCAGAAGTTGCCTAATGTATTTTGGTGCATCTTGGTTAGGTCTACAGACATTTATAGCTACTACTCTTGCCTGGTGGATTTTTCTTTTATTATTATATAAAGGCCTTCTGCATCTCATCACTTTTTTGTATTTAAAGTCTGTTTTGTCTGAAACCAGTATGACTACTCCTGCTCTTTTTTGATTGCTGTCTGTTTGAAATATCTTTTTCCAACCTTTCACTTTCAGCCTGTTTGAATCCCTTGAGTCTAAGGTTAGTCTACTACATAAAGCATATGGATGGCTCATGTTCTTTTTCATCTATTCTGACAGCCTGTATCTTTTGATTTGTGAGTTTAAGCCATTAACATTAAATCTTATTGTAAATGCATTACTTACTTCAATCATTTTATCCTTTGGTTTTCATATGTCATATCCTATTTTTTCAGTCTTTTTACACTTTTAGTTACCCTTTCTTATAGCCTCGATTTCTAAACTCTCCTTTAAGCCTCCTTGTCTTGTCTTTCCTTTCTGACTGCAGAACTCCCTTTAGAGTTTCCTCCAAAACTGGATTATTGTTTACAAACTCCTTTAGTTTCTGTTTATCTGTGAATATTTTAAAACTCATCTTTGAAGGACAGTTTTGCTGGATAAGGAATTATTTTCTGACAGGTTTTCTTTTTCAGTACCTTAATTATGTCATACCACTTCTTGTCTAAATGGTTTTTGAAGAGAAAACTCCAGTAAATCTTACTGGAGTTCCCTTATATGTCAAGTTGTGCTTCTCCCTTACTGCTTTCAGAATTTTCTCTTTATCTTTGATATTTGCCATTCTCACTATTATTTGTCCTGTGGTAGTAATGTGGGTTATGGGTGGGAGGCTCTTTGTCTCTTCAGAGATAATCTAAGCTGTTTGTCCTGACCTGTGGGTGTGGGATAATGAGAGGCTGCAGTCCTGCCCTTGGTGACCATGGCAATGACTCTAGTCCCAGGAGGCAAATTAGCAATGCAATCTATATACATACCAGTCAGTCCAGGGAAACTCTGATGGTGGTGATGCTGAAGCTTAAGGGAACTTGGACTTGGCCTCGAATGGGAAATATAATATAGCCTGTGCATAAATTCAAAATCATCTAATTCTGTATCCAAGTATGCCTAGTCTCTAGAAATCCAGTTAAGTGATATGGACTTTGAATGTTCAGAAAGGATGTAAGACTGAATGTGTATTCAAGGTTGCATCCAGACAGAATGTGGCAAGATGCTAATTCAAGCTCACCAGAAATGTGGGTGATTCCTTAATTCAAAACCTACCTGGTACTCAGGCAAAGACTAAACTAACAAAGAAAGTAATTTTCTTTGATAAAAGCACCATTCCTCTCCCCACCCTTTATAAAAGGATCTTGAAAATCTTGTTGGTGGCTCAGGTTTGCAACAGAAAGCTCCCGAGTCCGGCCGGCCATCAATAAACCGTTTTCCCTTCTCAAAATCATTCCTGAGCCTGGCCTTTCTATACGCAAATAATTGAACCTCTCTCAACTTCTACAACAGTAGGTTTGTTTGGATTTATTGTAATTGGAGTATGCTGTGCTTCCTGGACACATATGTTTATGTTTTTCAGCCATTATTTCCTTAATTACTCTTTCTGCCCCCTTTCCCTTCTCTTGTCCTTCTTGAACTCCCATAACACTTATGTTGGTGTGCTTTGTACTATCATTCATCTGAGCCCCTGCTCAATTTTTTCCCATTCTTTTCTCTCTCTGTTCTTTCTTTTAAATTTCATGGGTTCTTCTGGAAAGATGGAAAATTAGAGAGATAGAAAGATCACTTTTTCCAATAAACATAGCTGGAGGACAGGTGGAGACTGTCTATAAGACTGTTCTGGGACTTAGGACAACCAGGAAAAGCTAAACACCACCTAGAAATAAGAGGGGTGAAGGAAAGGAATCTTGACTGGATGGAAAAAATCCCATGAATAATGTTGCAGCAGCAGCTATTGACACCTAACCCCCTACCCTCAGAGAAAGAAGCAAGGGAGCCTCAGGTCCTTGGCAGCTGATTGCAAGCAGAAGAATCCTACTGGGGTCCTCTTCCCTAAGACAGGGGAAAGTAAGGGAAACAGCCTACGGTAAATTCTGATTTTAGCCAGCAAAATTAGTCTGCTGCATTGGAGGTGTCAGCATTTCTAGGCCAGGTGGGGTCATTACATTATTTTCTCTGAGAGCCTGCAGGAAGCTAAAGATAATTTGCTTTCTCTAACACCCTCCCTACTGTCCTGGGATGGTCACTGAGGACACAGAGGGAAGGAGGGTGCAACTGACCAAAGAGAACAGCTACTGAGAAAGTTTGTTTGGGAGACTTGACCCACCCTGAGGACATTGCTTCTGCACCACCCACCAGTGAAGTTACAGTGAATGTATCCCCCCCACCCAGCATCTGGGGTCTGAGTTGTGAGATCTGCTAACAATTGCCATATGTTAGCAGACCAGAAAAGTGAATGAAAAGAGAGGAAAAAATAATAAGTAATTCATAAAATGGCAATCAGGTGCCTTTACTGAATTCTTATCCAAAGCCATTGGCCTGCACCCCATTACTGGGTCCTTAACCCTAATTTGATCAGTTAAATTTCAAGAACAAGATGAACCAAGAATCAAAGAACAATGGTAGCATACAGCTGCTTAATAGTAAATCCCTAGGCAAGGGAGAGAAACAGTATCAGAATAAACTCAGCATAATAATCAGATGCCTAGACATCAGCAAAAAATTACAAGCAATACTAAGGAAAAGGAAAATATGTTCAAGCAAAGGAACAAATCAAAGCTCCAGATAAGACACAGGACTTGAAACAACTAATCAATGAGGGTCATACAAATCCCCTAAATCAAAACATTAAATTGAATGACAACATGGCTAAAGAAATTAAAGACATTAAGAAGATACTGGGCTAGCCCAAAGACAAATTTGAAATATTGGATAGAAAAATAACAACTTATGGGAATGAAGGACACAAGTCATTTTGATACCTCAGAATCTAGAAGTTGTAAGGAATTATAAAAGTTGCCAAGCATAGCTTTTGAACAGTGTTTTTTCCCTTTATACCATGCCTAGCAGGTAGACATCCAACCTATGCTTAATCCTGCTACTGATGAGAAGCCCACAAATCAGCATAAAATATAGCTCATTCAATTATTATACATGACAATTGTTTCTTATTTTGTCCTACCAGACTGTATTTCCATTTATTAGGTGTCATTTGATTCTTGATAAGGACAGAAATATCTTTCATCTCTTCTCCTTGTGATAGTATTTTAAGAGAGCATTTATGTTTTTTTTTCTTCCTTTGGTTAATCACTACAGGTTCTGATAACCATTCTTCATATGGAATGTTTTAATAGTTTAATAGTTTAATAATTCATATGGAATGTTTTAATAGTAAGACCATGTCACTTGTTTTTTAAATTATTTTTTTTATTTTTAAAGAAACTTTAGGTTACATAAATGCTACATAAAAAATATAAGGGATTCCCATATGCCCACTCCCACCCCCTCCCACACTTTCCCACATTAACAACATCCTTCATTATTGTGGTACATTTGTTACAATTGATGAAACTATATTGAAGAATTGTTATTAATACTAACTAATACTAACCATTAATAATACTATTAATGAAACTACTACAGTTTACATTATAGTTTACACTCTGTCCCACACAATTTTGTAAGTTATGACAAAATATACAATGACCTGTATGCCTTACTCCAATGCCATGGAGAAAAAATCCAATGTCCCAATAACACCCCATATTACATCTATTCTTCCCTCTCCCATCCAAATATCTCAAGATGAGCTTTGTAAGTAAGAAGTGGGAAAAGAGTCACTTGTATGATCACCACAGCTTTCCATCAATTATATTCCCCTCTGGAGTCAAATCTTATGAGAAAGCACTTCCTTCCACATGTCACCATGCCCATTCTTAAGCAATCTGAAAAGATAATGCCTTTCCAAAATTGTTGCTTGATTCATATGCATTTAAATTGATTGTATCTGATTAGGTATCCATGCATTTAAAAGGTTTTCCACCTCAAGAATCAACCTAGAACATTTTCTTTTGACTGTTGATTAAATAGGTTTTGTGTGTAGACTATCAGTTTTACCCAGGTACCGACATGAGTCACAGTGCTTAGGAAGTCATAAATATGAGTTTTTGTTTTCATTGTGTGAGCCTTATCAATAAAAGGTGGAGAAAAGGCTTGAAAAGACAAAATTCAAAAGATAAGGATATCCCATCATCCCTCATTCTCATACATGCGTTAATGCTGAAACAACCTGACACCAATATTCTATTTAGAAATCTGAAACCAAATAATCATAACTTGCTCCTATCCTTTCTTTGCTTATGCTTTCCCAATCTCCCAATTCTCTATGGCTTGGGTTTCCTCATTCCACTAATCTTTCCAATTGGGATAAGTTTCCCCTTTTCCATCCTTCCAACATTTGCTTCTTTTACATTACTTTCCACAATGGGAATCTGTTCCATGATAAACAACTTACATCATCAATTACTTTATGAATCATTCCATCTACCTCCTTGACTTAATTTAAGCCATTGCTTTCTCCCAAGGACATGTCTCCCCAGAAGCTCCCTTGAGGGAAAGCTACTCATAATTATGCCTTGGGGCAAGGGATGGACTTCCTGGGAATCAGTATTTTCTAGCTCTCCTTTACCTTTTTCAAACCAAGATTTCTCCATGCCCACAACATCACAATCCCCAGAATCTGGAGCCACAGAAACTGTGAGATAATAATATGTGATTTTTTTAAGCCATGAAGATTGCGATAATTTGCCATAGCAATAACAGGAAACTAATAAAAAGTCTGTGGTGTTTTGAAGCTGTATATACCTCAGAAAAAAACACATACTTAAATCTAATCCATTTCTGTGACTGTGAACCAATTTTAAGTAAAATCTTTTGATGAAGTTACTTCATTTAAGGTGTGGCCCACTTCAATCAGAATGGGTCTTAATCCTATTACTGGAGTCCTTTGTAAGAGAATGAACCTCAAACAGAGAGAAAGCCACAGTGAGAGCAGTCAGAAGCTTAAACTAACAGAAGAGAAAGGAGAGACCAGGTGATGCCACCATGTGCCTTCCCATGTGACAGAGGAACCAGGAATCACAGGCAGTCAGCTCCAGAATGTCTTCAGGAAGAAAGCATTGCCTTGATGTTTCTTTGATTTGGACTTTCTTTTATCCTCAAAACCTTAAGCCAATGAATTCCTATTTCTTAAACTGACCCATTTCATGATATTTGCTTCTAGGAAACTAAAACATCTATTACTAGACATTTACTTGTATTAAATGATAGGTTTACTGCTTATATACAATATTCATTATACTATAGATATCTGAGGCCAATGTTTTTGGATGAGAGATTACTAGATACTTCCTCCAAAATTCATCTGCTTCCTGATACATAAATATTGTCCACATAGTATCCAATTTTGCAGTTTTCTCTGGGCATTTTTTAAAACAAATTAATTTTATTGATACATAATAATAAAGTATACAATTTATCCAAAGTGTACAACCAATGGTATTTGGTATAATCACATAGTTGTACATTCATCACTTCAATCATTATTAAAGTGTTTTCTTTATTTCAGTAATAATAATAAACAAAAAGCAGACAAAGTAGACATACAAATGAACAAGAAATTTTCTCACCTCTCAATCTCTCTGTTTCCCCTGCTTTACATAGTTTCTATTTCTGGATACTCTTGCACAATTAGTTAATTTTTATAAAGCAGTTTTATTGAGATACACTCACATACCATACTATCTAACCAATGTGTAAACTCAATAGCTTTTTCTTTAGCTGTTAAAAGTCCTGTATTGTACTATTGTAAAATAAAAGGAAAAATCGATTGAAAGAAAACACAAATTTTAAAAGAGATTGAAGGTCAGGTTAGGTTTAATATAATCCATTATAAAAAATAGATAACATAGAAACACATTTATAAATGTAAATAATAATTGAAATATAATAGAAATTAATTACAATGTAATTCTAATTTTTATATTACACCTCCAACTCTTAGACATAATAATCACTAAGAATGAAATAAATTATTGGTTTAGTTATTTAATTTCCATTTAGGTCATAAATCTTTCTAGATAATCAAATCCCTATTTGTATTTTAGATGTAATTCACATATTATAATGAATTACAGCAAGTAACAATTTGCCAACTTTTAATATTTTGATGCAGAAAACTGAAAATCTTGTTCAACAATAGTCATGCTAAATCATTATTTTTTATGTTTTCATATTTTTAATTTTTTAATTTTTAATTTTTAAACTACAAAAATGTTCCTTAAAAACTATAAGGGAATCCCATATGCCCCACTCCCCCTCCCATAATTTCCCACATCAACAACATCCCTCATTAGTTTGGTACATTTGTTAAAATTGATGAACACATATTGAAGCAATGCTACTAGCTATGAATTATAGTTTATATTATAGTTTACCTTATGTCCTACACAATTTTGTAGGTTATGACAAAATATACAATGGCCTGTATCTATCACTGCAATGTCATACAGGACAACTCCAATGTCCTGAAAATGTCCACATATTACACTTATTCTTCCCTCTCCCATCCTTCAGAACCTCTGGTGGGCACTTCCTTTATATCAATGATAAGAGTTCTTTCATTACTAGAATAATAATAAGTCTATACAAGAATAATAATAAGCATACTTTAGTCCATTGTTCATTCCCAAATTCTCAGGATTTGGGGATGGTGATGCCCACTCTGTTTCTAATTAAGAGAGGACCTAGGTCCCATGGTACAGATGGATGGAACTATCTTGCTTGCAGTTGCAAACACCCTCTGTTCTTTAGGAAGGGCATTTCCCATCATCATTTCCTTGTTAGTTGTCTTGACCTGAATCCAATGACCTTGGATGTAGGTGTTGCAACTCTGCTGAGATTCAGGACTCAACTGGCACATGAACAAGCTAAAGATTTAAGTTTCTGGGATATATATTTAACAAGTATAATGTTAATTACAGGTCCAAATAAAAGAGGCAGGGGAGCTATGTGTAGGGAACCTATAAATGAGTCTAAGTCTGTTACACTGGGGGGCATAAATTACATAGTAAAGCTTACTGACAGTGTGCTGAATTCCTGAGCTTGTCTGTCCTGTTAATATTGTCTGGATGTCTCTAATGCTTTTAGGAGCCCCACAGTTTGAGGCCCTGCTTACTGTGGTAGTCAATGAGATCCTGTGGAGACATGCATAAGCATAAACATAACCTCTGCAATGACCTCTTGACTCACTTTAAAATCTCTTAACCATAGAAACTCATTTGTATTTAATATTTCCCCCTTTTGGTTAAGGTATTTTTCCAGATGCATTGCTAGTTGGCACTTGGTAATAATCCCTCAGTGCCAGAGAAGCTCATTCCTGGGAGTAATTTCCCATGCCAGGGCAAAGGTAGTACATTTGTATGCTCAGTTTGGCTTAGAGGCCACATTCGAGCAACAAGCAATACTTTGCTTTTCTGGAGGTAACTCTTAGGCAATATATAATATTAGGCTAAATTTCAATTTTACAAGAAAATGTTAATAAGTATAAAAATCAGTATCAACAGCCTGGTGTAATGGTCTGTCTTCCTTCCCTAGGCACTACCATTGCATTCAGAGGACTCTTGTTGTCCTATTAGAGAATATAGCAGAACTGCCCAGAATGGGAATTCAATATTCTTTCAGTTATTGTGTGGATCTTTACCATTGAAACAATGCCCCACTAACCCTTGAACATATTCCTATTCCTTAGAGGCATGCTCCCTATGAACACCTTGCCATGCATCCCCATCACTGACATCCTACAGCTATGATCTTCCCCTGTCACTGTTGTGACCCTTCTGTGATCCAAAACCTCTCCAAAAATGAAGCCAAGAAAATTACTAAGGAAATGAATTAATAATTTTTAAATAATTAATAAAATACAAAAAAACTAAAATTTTGAAATAAAAGACAAATTTTTACTTTGTTTTTTCTTCACTGTAAGATCCATTGTCCTGTATATAGAGTGACATTTTCTTCCAAATATCCCCCCAGTGTCATATTTTTTATATTTTCTCTTCAAAGAAGTTTTAGCATACAGAAAAGTCTTATAGAGAATATAGGGGATTCACATATACACAATGCTTTCCCCCTTTTCCCCTCTCTGTTTTTAATAAAATTTTATTTGTGGATGGTACATTTGTTATAATTGATATAAATATATGGAAGCATTGCTGCTAATGAACGTCAATGTTTTACATTATGGTTTACATTTTGGATCAAACTCTTTCATAGGTTTTGATAAAACTTGAAGTGACCTGTATCCATTGTTGCAAGACCATGCTGAACAATTACAATGCCCTAAAAATGCCCTATGTTCCATCTATTCTATCCTTTCCTCTCCCTCCCCTCAGAATCTACAATACCCTTTAAGTTTCAATTTGTGAAGAATAAGATTCATAGTTTACTTGCAGTAATATTGAGGGCTTGACATATTGCTCTGTTTTCTTTTATCTGGTACTGCCTATGTTCTCGAGGGATTATTTTTCTCTAATTGAGAAGAGAGCAGGGCTCCCCGGGATGGGAATTTGATATTTTCTTGTTTATTGAGTGGGCCTCCTCCACCCAATGATATAACTCTGTGACAAGATGAACACTTAAAAATTCCATAGAAGACTGCCTCAGGTGTGCCCAGTTCCACCTATCCCCCAAACATGCAACACCCTACATCAGTAATACTTCCCTGTCATATTTGCCAAAATAACACTCTCAACATTGTAGTTTTAACCAAAGAGCTGCAAATACCCAGAGTTCTCCTGCTTCTTCTCCCAATTCCCCCCTAGTTCCATGGGTAGTACAACACAACACCCCCACCCTACTCTTCCACAGAGACCAGAACTACCAAAACCAATCACATCACTGCCCCACTGTCATGCTTACCCACTGTACCCTACATCCTTCCAACTTATTGTCGATTTTGCCCATATGGGAATCAGCTCACCACCCTCTACTCTCTTGCTGTCTCTTATAAACCTATCTTCCAGCCTCTAGTTCTGTGAGTTTGCTCAATTTGCTTAATTCATATTACTGAGGTCATGTGATATTTGGCTTTCAGTGCCTGGCATACTTCACACAACATAAGGTCTTCATGATTCATCCATGTTATCCTGAGTGTTAATAATGCATTCCTTCTTGCAGCTGAGTAATTTTTCATTGTATATGTGGCAGTTTGATATCGAATTCCAATCTATTTATTGAATTATATTTGTAAATGGGTCTGTATCTGGGCATGATTAAATTATGATTAATACTTTGATTGGGCCATATCAGTAGGGTGTTGAGTCTCCACCCTTTGGTGGGTGGGGACTCACCGATAAAAGACATGGCAATGACAGGGTTGGAGTTTTTGATGCTGGAGTCTTGAGCTGGAGCCCCAGGAAGTAAACAAACAGAGGAATTTGGTTGTGAGGAAAGAGAAGCAAGCCCTGGGAAATGAGGAACAGTGAGCCTAGAGAGAATCAAGCCCCAGAAAGAGAGGAACTCAGGAAGCCTGAACACTGGCAGCCATCGGCAGCCATCTTCCTCCAACATGTGGCAAAATCTTTGGTGAGGGAAGTAACTTAAGCTTTATGATGCGGTAACTGTAAGCTCATATCCCAAATAAATACCCTTTATAAAAGCCAACAGGTTTCTGGTATTTTACACAAGCACCCTTTGGGCTGACAAATACAGTATGTATATACCATAGATTGCCTATCCATTCATCTGTTGATGGACATTTGGGTTGCTTCTAACTTTTAGCAATAGTGAATAATACTGCCAAGAACAGTGTTGGGCATATATCTATTCATGTCACTGTTTTCAATTATGGCAAGTCTATATTTAGTTTCCTGTGGAACAGCCAAAGTGTCCTCCACAATCACTGCACATTTCTATATTCCCACCAGCAGTGGATATGTGTTCCCTTTCCTCCACATCCTCTCCAACACTTGTAGTTCTCCATATTTTTTTATAGCTGCCAGTCTATTGTGTGTAAGATGATAGCTCATTGTAGTTTTGATTTGCATTTCACTAATAACTAGTGATGTTGAACATCTTTTCATGTACTTTTTAGCCATTTGTATTTTTTTCTTTGTAGAAATGTTAAATCACTTGCCCATTTTTAAAAATGGGTTGTTTGTCTTTTAATTTTCAAGACATAGAGTTTCTTTATATATGCTGGATATTAGGTCCCTATTAGATATAAGGATCCCAAATATTTTCTCCCAATAAGTAGGCTGCCTTTTTACTTTCTTGACAAGCACCTTCTAAGCACAATATTTTTAATTTTTAGTATGTCCCACTTATTTGTTTTTATAACTTCTAACCTGGTTGTTTCCTTATATCTGATGTGGGTCTCTAATAGACAACATGTTGATGGCTCATATTTTTTAACCCATTCTATCCATCTATGTATTTTGATTGAGGAGTTCAATCCATTAACATTCAGTGTTATTGTTGTAAAGGCATTACTTTCTTCATCCATTTTGTCCTTTGGCTCTCTGTTGTCTGTTGTCATATCATTCCATTGACTGTCTTCTTATCCTTTAGTTTACCCTTTCTAATATTCTTTATTTCCAAACTGTTCTCCAAATCTCTCACCATTATTATTATTATTATTTTCCTTTCAGGTTGCAGGACCCCCTTTATTATCTCTTGAAAATCAGATTTTTTTTAAAGATTTATTTATTTATTTATTTCTCTCCCCTCCCTCCCACCCCGGCTGTCTGTTTTCTGTGTCTATTTACTGTGTCTTCTTTGTTCACTTCTGTTGTTGTCAATGTCACAGGAATCTGTGTTTTTGTTGCATTAGCTTGTTGTGTCAGCTTTCCATGTGTGCAGCACCATTCCTGGGCAGACTGCACTTTCTTACATGCTGGATGGCTCTCCTTACGGGGCACACTCCTTGCACATGGGGCTCCCCTACACAGGGGACACCCCTGCATGGCACGGCACTCCTTGCGCGCATCAGCACTGTGCATGGGCCAGCTCCACACAGGTCAAGGAGGCCCAGGGTTTGAACCTCGGACCTCTCATGTGGTAGACAGATGCCCTAACCACTGGGTCAAGTCTGCCACCCTCCATGGTTTCTAGTGAGAGGTTGGCACTTAATCCTTTTGTGTTTGCTATGTTTGAAATACTTTGCTTTTCTCTTGCTGCTTTGAGAGCTCTCTCTTTATCTCTGATATTTGTCTTTCTGAATAGTAGGTGTCTTAAGATAAGTCTATATGGATTTTTCATGTTTGGGGTGTGTTGTCCTTCTTGGATATTGATACGTATATCCTTCCTAAGTGTTGGGAAGTTTTCAGTCATTAGTTCCTCAAATACTCTTTCTGTCCCTTTTCCATTCCCTTCTCCTTTTGGACACCAATAATGCAAATATTTGTGCATTTCAGATTGTCATTCAATTCCCTGAGACTCTGTACCATTTTTTCCATTCTACTCTCCTGACTCTTCCAGTTCAGATGTTCTGTATTCAAAATCACTAATTCTATCTTCAACCAATTCAAATCCACTCTTATATACCTTTCATGTATTTTTAATCTCATCCATTATGTCTTACATTCCCATAAGGTCTGTTTCAATGCTTTGTAGGCTTTGAAATTGTTCTTTATGTTCTCCCAATGTCTTCTTAATAGTCCTTATTTTTTAAATCATATTTTCCTTAAATTCTTTGAAGTGTTTCAGGAGAGTTGTTTGATTATCACTGATTAATTTTCTTAAATCCTGAATCTCTTTGGGATATTTTGCTTGTTCTTTTGACTTGACCATCTGTTCCTGCATGGTTTGTTATTTTTTGCTCATGTCTAAGCATCTGAATGTGTTGGTGAATTTACTCTAATTTATCTGTCTTGCTTGTTGTTTTTTTAATTATTTCACAGCGCTTCTTTGATTTAGGTTCAACTTATTTTCAATTATTTAAAATTTCCCAGGTTAAGTTTACAAAATCAGGCCCAGGACTCTCAAATGGGGCACAGATTTTCTCCCAGGGGTTGGTTGGACACAGAGAGCATGGTTTTGTCCATCCAATTATCAGACTGGCCAGCAGATGGTGCTAGTCAGTGCACATTTCCACAGAAGTGTTGCCATCTCAGTTTTCCTATGTTGATGTGTTGAATCTCCAGATCAGAGATTTAAAGTGGACTCTGCTATCTGAATTCACTGAAGAAAAGCACCCCAACCTCATCTCCATTTTCCCTTTAAACTGCTGACAGGGAGGAAAATGCCTGTTCCCCTCTCAGTTGGCTGCAGCAAACTAAGTGTTTTACCTCAGCTTAATATCTTGGGAGCAGAAGGGGGGGGGGCATTTCTGGCCACAATGGGGACTTGGCTTGGTAACTCACATTTATTATTTTGACTTCTTCATCTCTCTGTCCCTCATCATCCTGGGATGCTGACCACAAAGCAGTTCCCTCAGAAAGCTTTTGACTCTTCTCCACGGTTTTTGTGAGAGCATTCAGCTCTGCCTGTTAGTGTGTCACCATCTTCCCACAATCCCCTTCTCTGGGCATTTTGCCCCTGTCCTTCATGTTTAAAGTTGCCACCTGCATGATAAGATCAATGAGGTCCTTGACCAACATATTTCATTCCAGTCCTTGGGAAAGTAACTTCTGCCACATTCCTGAGGCTACCACTCCTATATTTGACAGAGTTTCCCAAATTTCCTTAATGATAAGAATCACCTGGATGCTTGATGAAAGCAAACCCAAATGCATTCCAAGACCACAACCCAACTCCCTTAAATAAGAATTTTCAGGTGAAGACTCTTGCATATATGTTTTATCAATAAACATTTACAGTGAATCTTATTTGGAAAATTGGGGAAATGGTGATTTATACCATGGTTCAGAGAAAAAGATCATGTTATTTAATGTTGGCTATTGAAAGAGCTGAAAAATAACAATATACTTTTATCTTTTCCAAAATCATGATATTCAACTGAAAAAAAAAAGAATATCCCACCTATGTATCAACTCCCTCCATTTCCTCCTGAGAATTTCAAAATTAGATGTATTCTTCTTTAGTTCTGTCAATAAAATGTACTTTCCAGTGCATCATTAGAAGTGGCTAGTGATCACTAAGCTTAAATGAACAGTGGCAGGTAGGACCCAGGAGCTTCAGCATATCCTAAATGCTTATACTTGAATAATAGCCCATGTTCCCACTTAACCATGCTGAATAAGTAAAACTTTAATGTACATTTGCATGTTATCATTTCATATTTACAATATTTAAAGCAATAAAAAATCAGGTTCCTGGGTTCCCATATGAACATACATCATGCATTTATATCTTCGTGTGATGTCAAAATTACAAAATTATTTTAATGGAAGAGATCGTTTAAATTATGTTATCTTGAAATTAGTTTAAGTCTGCTTTAAAAGTGACTCCTTTCAATTTTGCTTAAAATCTCTTTTAGAATGGAAACACTGAGAAGTCTATAATGCTTTGAATCAAGTTTGTGAGTCCCTATTATACTAAGAATTTGTTAAAGGATGCATTTGTTTAAATAAACTTAGTATGGTTCCAGCTTCAGAAACAAGAGCAGAAAACTACTAAGGCAGATGTTTCATTCTTCCAAAAATAAACTGGACAATTCTTTCCATATGAAACTTATCTACATAGTCATCTTTTTTTTTTTTTTTTTTACTATCTATATCTCTTGGAAAACTGTTTTCAGTTCTCATAAATATATATATATGCCTTTTCCTTTCCACCAATTGTGTCCCACCAGGTGATACTGCTCCCTAGCAGAGGTTTTGGGTTTATGTTTTTTGTTTTGTTTTGTTTTGTTTTGGCAAATAATCAGTGCGATAGCCTTGAGTATGGCAATGTATGTGATTGGAAGCAGAATTGTAAATAATTACTGTCCAATAATAATTCCTTACTATTTACTCTCCTTCTCTTCCTCTTCCTTCCTTTCCCCCTTCCTTCTTTCTACCCTATCAGTGTTACAACTAATTGAAATGTAAAAAATGAATTTCAGCTGCATATTTTGAAAGAGTGCAGTAAGAGAAATGATTCTTTAAGCCAACATTCACATGGCTCATCAATGCAAAATATTATAAGCTAGGAATCTTAGAGTTGTAAAACATCACTGGAAGGGACATAATTCTAGGAGAATATTCAGGGTGATTTGGGAAATAATTTAATCAAAATAATTATTAAGGATTTCTAAATAGGGTTAAATTAAAGTGTTATTTCTAATAAGATTTCCTTGAAATGTGTTCAGGGATTTTCTTACTAAAAAGATTCCTTCATAAGGATAAATTTTAAATGTTATAATTTTAAAGTATGTCCACACAAAGCTATTATTAAAAAAAGTTTTTAAAAAGTTATATCTGTATGGGTGTCAGGAGAAACCATTATTGTTTGGACTTTGTATTCCTATTCATAATACCTTAATCACCTGAGAATAGTGTTTCATATTTGCAGGAAAAGTAACTAAATGAAAGAATCTTAACTCTAGAGGGCTGAACTGCAAAATTTCAAGTTATACACTAATTGCAAACATCATGTATGTCAATATAACTGTTGCAAGTGTGAAAGATAGTCTAGTTAAATCATAATTAATAAGAGATAAGCAAAATAGTTCAGAAATGATATGTGTCCATCTTAAAGATGTTAAAACTCATTGCCAATATTAGCTTCATGTTTGTAAAAATTTCTAGACATTGGACTTAGGATCAATGTAATGCCAAAAATAAAAATTGAGAGTACATATTTAACTATCATAACCACTGAGCAATTATGCTTATTTGCTATATTTTCATTCAATAATTCTGTGATCTAGGATCTTCTGTGTAGATTGAGATTCTTATGGCAGTTATAGCATTAATGAAATTGAATTTTAAATTTCTCTAGGCTCAAGATAGACATTAAGAATATAAAAGTAAATTAATAGAGAACTTGCAGCCATGAATATTAACACTTAAATCACATTCATTTAAATTTTATACAGACTTAGGAAACCAGATTCTTCCCCTTTTCTTCAAAGAAATTATATTATATTAATAATTTCAGCAGTCTTCCTATGAAGGAACAATGTTCACCATCTTTGCTTAGAAAAGAGGAATATTAAAAACTAACTCTTAACAGATAAAGTTGGCTTTGCTTTCAGGACAATTTTAGAGACTGGACCTAAATAGCGTAGTCTCTGCACTTATGGTGATTTTAAAGTTTAAAAGTTTGAGTTGAGGGTTAGGGGCATGCTGGTGGCTGAGTAAGAGCTCCAAGAGTTAGCTCATCTTATAGAGAACTTAGTAATCATCTGATGCTATTTAAAGCACCTGTTTGGTGGTCCCAGGAGACAAGCAGAGCATCCTACCAGATGCTTGAAAAAGCAGGAGGAGATTGCCTTTCTTATTTAAAGACATTTGAATAGAGTACTTCATGCTGGAAAGACCAGTGCCTATCTTCCATGGGCAGGACAGATGCCTTGGGAGCTAGTCTGTGACTGGAGTTGAAAGATCCATTTCCCAAAAATGGGGAAGAAAGAGACAGTCAGGCACAGATGCTAGCTACTGGTCAGTAAATTCAGCTGACTAAAGTATAATCTTAAGAATAGCTAAGATTTGAATCTGTCCAGGTCAGAAAGAGGTTGGTAGCTGCCATTTTAACTGCCCCCAGTGGGGCTGATTGAAAATCACAGTGAGAGTAGCGACTGGCTTCTTTCCATCCCAATCAGACTGCAGCCTTAGCTTAGGACCCAGGCCCAAGTCTGGTAAGGAGAAAATTGGTGAGGTCTGCACCAGCCTTTCTGACAACTGCAGGTGTTTTGGGCCAGCAAAGACCTGATAGCTGCACATCAGGAAACCCTTCCTCATGACCCAAGAGGGTTAGACGGGACAGTGTTTCCCCAGCTTCTCTGGGTGACTGTAGGTACTTTCAGCACACTTGGACTGCTCTGGTGCGTGCCTTCGATTCCATCCCCACCCCTGCCCATGGGATAGGGGACTGGTGTTTCTTCAGCCTCTCTGGGCAACTGCAGATGATTTCAGCCTGCACAGACTGGATACTCCAATACTTGTAGCTCCATCCCTGCCACTTCAATAGGATAGGAGGGAAGCTGTTTCCTCAGCCTATATGGGAAACTGCAGGTACTTATGTCCTACAAATACTAGTTTGTTTGGCGCCTGGGATTCCATTCTCACTTCTCAAATGGCAGAAGGGACCGTAATCTCTCATCCTCTCAGGGCAACTTCAGGCACTTTTGGCCAACACAGATTAGATTGTGTGGCACACCAGGCAGTCCATCCCCATCCTTGTCAAGGAAAGAGAGGCAGGGATGGAAAGGACATGAACCTCCATCAGTCTCTCTGAGAAATATAGATGGTTTGGGCCTGCATTGTTTGCTTTACTACACACAACTGCAGCTCCAACCATACCCATGGTGGAGGAAAAGCATTGGAGAAGCTTCACTAGTTCCTGGGCCTATGCAGCAACTTAAGACTTTACAGCTTACAGAACCAACTATATCCTTGAATCCTTCTACACAACCAGCAAGGGAGAAAGGGCAAGAAAATCCTAAACAAAAGGGAGAAAGTGTGCCCAGAATAAATACATGTAGTAAGCCAAATTCCAATACACCAAGAAAAATTACAATTGATATCAAGAAACATTTGAGCAAGATAAGCCTCCAGATGACATAAAGGAGTTGAGATGACTAACCATAGATATTCAAACAAATCTCATTAATAAATGTAATGATATGGCTAAAGAGATTACAGATATTAAGGAGACACTGGATGCCACCAAGAATTTGAAAGCATACTTAGAAAAGTAGTAGATCATATGGAAATGAAAGGCACAAAAATGAAATTAAATATACATGGGAGTCATATAAGCATAGACTTGAGGAGGCAGAAGAAAGGATCACTCAGCTTGAAGACATGGCCTCTGAAAGTGAACATACAAAAGACCAGATAAAGAAAAGAATGGAAAAAATTGAACAGAGTCTCAGGGAACTAAATAATGGCAAGAGATGTATGAACACACATGTCATGGGTTTCCTAGAAGGAAAAGAGAAGG
The DNA here is from genome assembly GCF_030445035.2 of Dasypus novemcinctus. Classification (NCBI taxonomy): domain Eukaryota; kingdom Metazoa; phylum Chordata; class Mammalia; order Cingulata; family Dasypodidae; genus Dasypus; species Dasypus novemcinctus. Next base: position 138,497,007 of record NC_080704.1, on the reverse strand, counting down.
GGAAAGGGACAGAAGGAATATATGAAGAAATAATGTTAGAAAATTTCAAAGACCTAATGAAAGACATAGATATCTGTGTCCAAGAAGCACAGTGTGCTCCTTTCTAAATATATTTGAATGGACCTACTCTGAGACACATATTAGTCAGAATGTCAAGTGCCAAAGATCAAGAGAGAATTCTGAGAATATCATAAGAAAAGAGATGCATCATATAGAAGGGAAACCCAATAAGATCAAGGAAGTGATGATTTCTTATCAGAAACTATGGGGGCAAGAAGGCAGTGGTAAGATATATTTAAAATATTGCAAGAGGAAAACTGCCAGCCAAGAATTATATGCAGCAAAATGGTCTTTGAAAAATAGGGGTGAGTTTAGAATACCCACAGAAAACAGAAACTAGGAGAGTTTGTAACCAAGAGATCTGCTTCGCAGGAAATACTAATGGGAGTGCTGCAATGTGAAAAGAAAAGACAATACAGAGGCTTGGAAGAGAGTTCAGAAATGAAGATCATATCATAAAAGTAATGAAAGTATAAAATGAGTGTTGAAAATAAAATTTGACAGGAAAAACCACAAAGGTCAAACTGGGTGAAAAAAAGAAAAAAATAACACACTTAAATACTTGGTGGGTCAAAGAAGAAATTTTAAAAGAAATCAGTAATTATCTTGAGATGAATGAAAATAAGAACACAATATAACAGAACTTATGGAATGAAGTGAAGGCAGTGGTGAGAGGGAAATTTAGAGCCATCAATGTTAACATTAAAAAAGAAGAGTGTCTTGTTTAACTTCCATATCTTTGCGTCTAATCTATTTCTCTGCCACTTACTGATTTCCAGTTTCATTCCATTGTGGTCAGAGAAATTACTTTGTAGAATTTAAATCTTTCTGAATACATTGAGAGTTGTTCTATGGACTAGCATGCGGTCTTTTCTGAAGAATGAAGTATGTGCACTTGAGAAGGAAGTATATCTCCCTGTATTTAGGTGTAGATTTCTTTATATGTCTATCAGGTGCAGATCCTCTAATATATTATCCAAGGTCTTTGTTTCTTTATTGATCTTCTGTCAAGATGTTCTTTCTAAGGGTGATAAAGGTATATTAAAGCCCCTCACTAATTGTAGAGGCATCTATTTCTCCACTTAGTTTTTCCAGCATTTGCCTCATATATTTTGAGGCACACTGGTTAGATGAATAAATGTTTATGATTGCTCTTTCTTCTTTATAGATTATCCCTTTTAATAATATATAGTGGCCTTCTTTGTCATTTACAAGGGTTCTGCACTTAAAGTCTATATTGTTTGATATTAGTGTAGCTAATGCTGCCAATTTTTGGTTATTATTTGCATGTAAATTTTCCCCCAACCATTCCATTTCAGCCTCCTTGAGTCCATGGGGGTAAGGTGAGTTTCTTGTAAACAACACATAGATGGGTCATATTTCCTTATCCATTCTGCCAATCTGTGTCACTTGACTGGAGAGTTTAATCCATTAATATTCAATGTAATTACTGTCAAGGAATTACTTGCATTAATCATATTTTCTTTATGTTTATGCATGCCATATGTTGTTTTGTATATATCTTTTAATCTTTTTTAATTTTTCTTACACTCTCCTCAAACTCTCTCTCTCCTGTAATATTCCTATTGACATGCAGAGCTCCCCTTAGCATTTCTTGAAGGGCACAAAGATATGAAAGTTAAACAGTACATACATAGACAATCAGTGGGTCAAGAAGGAAATCACAAAAGAAATCAGTAACTACTTTGAAATGAATGATAAAGACAACATAACATATCAAAACCCATGGGGTGCAGCAAAAGCTGTACTGAGGGTGAAATTCATAGCCATAAATGCCTACATTAAAAAAAGAAGGAAGAGGTAAAGCCAAAGAACTCACAAGTAACCTGGAGAAATTAGAAGAAGAACAAAAACATAAACACAAAGAAAGTAGAAAGTGGTGGCGGACTTGGCCCAGTGGTTAGGGTGTCTGTCTACCACATGGGAGGTCTGTGGTTCAAACCCCGGGCCTCTTTGACCCATGTGGAGCTGGCCCATGCGCAGTGCTGATGCGTGCAAGGAGTGCCATGCAATGCAGGGGTGTCCCCCATATAGGGGAGCCCCACATGCAAGGAGTGCACCCCATAAGAAAAGCCATCCAGTGTGAAAGAAAGTGCAACCTGCCCAAGAATGGCACCACCCACATGGAGAAGTGACACAAGATGATGCAACAAAAAGAAACACAGATTCCCATGCTGCTGACAACAACAGAAGTAGACAAAGAAGACACAGCAAATAGACAAAGAGAACAGACAACCAGGGTGGGGGAAGAGGGGAGAGAAATAAATAAATAAATTTATCTTTTTAAAAAAGAAAGTAGAAAGAGGGAAATAACAAATAATAGAACAGAGGCAAGTGACATAGAAAATAAGAAAGCACTAGAAAAAAATAAACAAAATCAAAAGCTGGTTCTTTGAGAAGATGAATAAAATTCTTATACTAACAAAGAAATTTGCTATACTAACAAAGAAAAAGAGAGAGAAGATGCAAATATATAAAATAAGAAATGAGGAAGGGATATTACCAATGACCCCACTGAAATAAAGAATAATCTAAATTTCAAACAGTACATTAGAGGAGCTAGACCTAATAGACATATACAGGACATTACACGCACATAGAGCAGGATATACATTCTTCTCAAGTGCACATGGATCACTCTCCAAGACAGACCACATGCTAGGCCACAGGAAAAAGAACAATGAATTCAGGAAGATTGAAATCATAAAAAATAATTTATCTGATAAAAGTGGAATGAAGCTGGAAATCTGCAAGGGCCAGAGACCTAGATTTGGCAACAAGATATGGAATTAAACAACACACTCTTAGAAAAACAATGGTTCTACACCATAACATATAGGAGATGACAGACTGATAATGTAAACCATAATGTAAAACATAGGATAACTAAAAATGTAAAGAACTGTGTATCCTAAAGTATGCACCATAATGTAAACACAGATGTCACCTTGTTAGAAAGCTAATGTCTCAGACTCTGTACATCACTTTAAGTAAATATGATATGAATAGGGCGTAAGAGTATCACTGTGGAAGGGAAAAGGTTTTCTGGTGGATGTGTGGGAGTGCTGTATATTATATATATACATTGCTGTGGTCTAGGACTCCTGTGAAGAAAAGCTGAATAATTAGGGGGGGGGAAAAAAAAAAAAAAAAAAAAAAAAAGAAAAAAATAGGATGTGGAATTTTTTCAAGTCAACATTCTTTATCTAAGTTCTTTATCTAACTTTATCCAAGTTCTTTATCTATCCTTTAAACTCATCGCTATATGCCATTCCCTAGTAAGGGACCATGACATTATATTGGGCTTCAAATTTCGGGGAGTTCTGGATCACAGAGTGTTTCAACAATGGCAATGGAGGGATACTGGTATGGGATACCAATGACAGATGATATATGACTGACAGGGAGCTGTACAGAACATATGTCCAGGGTGCATGGTAATGTTTGGATATACTCATAGTGGCAACAATTAAAAACCACAGTAGGGGGGGTACTGGGTTCCTGGCCAGTGGTGCTCTGTCGTGGTGCCTAGGGGAGCAGCGACAGTCTCCCAGGTACAGTGGTGGGGACCGGGAGGGAGTGAGGGTTCAACAGTGAGCCCCTGATACTAATGACTATGCTTGTGAGCTGATAAACCCAAAATAATAACAAGGCCTAGAGCAACTTTGTGCCTGGGAATTTCCTTCTGTCAGCCTTCATGTTACTCAAATGTGGCCAGTCTCGAAGCCAAACTCAGCATGTAAATGCAATGCCTTCCCTCCAGCGTGGGACATGACACCCGGGGATGAGCCTCCCTGGCAACGAGGGACCACTATCAACTACCAACTGATGATGCAACTGGAAAATGATCTTATACGGAAGGTTCAATGCGGATCAGCAGAATATCCATGTCTACATAAAATACCATGACTTTAAAATGCTGTTTGACCTAAAGTAAGGGGGAAATGGAAAGGAGAAATGAGTTTATATGGCTACGAGTTTCTAAAAAAGAGTCTGGAGGCTGGCAGAAGGTTTGCCCTCATGCACAACTGAGCAGAGTCAGAGAGACAGATAAAGTAGATACAACCCCCAGATATTGGTTCCTTTGAGGGCTAAAGAGACCCATGGGAGTTATGGTCATGGCCGATGGGGTTAACCACCAGGGCAGATGGCCCCTCTTTGGAAATGGTGTTTATGTGTGATGAATCTGGACTCAGATGGGATCTCCCTTCATAAGACTTTCATGCTAATGTGCTGGAGGTGCAGTTAATGTTGGGGTTTAAGATATATTTAGGGGATTTGAATCTCTGGACTGACAATGTGATAGCCAGATCCTGAGCCTCAACAGACTCCAGCACCTACAATCTGATTTATTGGACTTACCACACTCAGCTAAGATGGAGGTGAAGAAGGACAACCACCACACCATGGAGCCTAGAGTGATTACAACTGAAAATGGGAGGATTGCATCCAGCATCCAGGTGGAATCTGAGCCTCCTCTTGACATAAAGGTGCAATGGACACAACCAATCCAGTGTCCACATAGAAGAGGTGGCATTGGATTGGGAAAAGTGGACATAATGGACAAAGGGTATGGGGAAAGGCAGGAAGAGATGAGAGGTGGAGGCGTCTTCGGGACATGGAGTTGCCCTGGATGGTGCTTCAGAGGTAATCACCGGGCATTGTAAATCCTCACAGGGCCTACATGATGGAATAGAGGAGAGTATGGGCCATGATGTGAACCAATGTATATGAGGTGCAGAGGTGCCCAAAGATGTACTTACCAAATCCAATGGATGTGTCATGATGATGGGAACGAGTGTTGTTGGGGGGGGGGGAGAGGGGGGGTGGGGGGGTGGGGTTGAATGGGACCTCACATATATATTTTTAATGTAATATTATTACAAAGTCAATAAAAAATAAAAAAATTAAAAAAAAAAAAAGAAAAACAATGGTTCAAGGAAGAAGTCACAAAAGATATCAATAACTACCTTGAAACTAATGAAAATGATAATAAACATATCAAAACTTATGGGATGCAGCAAAAGCAGTACTGAGAGGGAAATTTATAGCCATAAACTCATACAACAAAAAAGAAGAAAGAGCTAAAATTGAAGAACTAACTGCACACTTGGAAGAATTAGTAAAAAAAAATACAAAGTAACCCCAAAGGAAGAGAAAGAAAGAACAAAGATAAGAGCAGAACAACTGAAATAGAAAATAAGAAAGCACTTGAGAAAATAAACAAAACCAAGAGCTGGTTCTTTGAGCAGATCAATAAATCGACAAACCCTTAGCTAGACTAACAAAGAAAAAAAGAGAGAAGACGCAAGTACACAAAATAAGAAATGAGAAAGGCAATATCACTACTGAAAACACAGAAACAAAGATTATTATAAGAGGATAGTTTGAAAAACTATATTCCAACAAGAAGGACAATTTAGAGGAAATGGACAAATCCCTAAAAACACATAAGCAGCCCACATTGACAAAAGAAGAAACTGATTATCTCAAAAACCAATCACAAGTAAAGAGATAGAATTGGTCATTAAAACCTCCCAACTGAGAAGAACCCTGGTCCAGATGGCTTCACAGGTGAATTCTACAAAGTATTCAGGAAAGAACTAACACCAATCTTGCTGAAACTCTTTGAAAAAATGGAAACAGAGGAAATATTGCCTAACTCATTCTATGATGCCAACATTACCCTAGCACCAAAGCCAAACAAAGACACCAGAAGAAAGGAAAATTACACATCATTCTCTCTAATGAACCTAGACATGAAAATCCTAAACAAAATACTTGCTAATCATATTCAACAGCACATTAAATAAATTATACACTTTGACCAAGTGGGATTCATTCCCAGTATGCAAGGATGGTTCAACGTAAGAAAATCAATTAATGTAATACACCATATAAATAGATTGAAGGAAAAAAATCACATGATCATATCTATAGATGCAGAAAAAGCATTTGACAAAATACAGCACCCTTTCTTGATAAAAACACTCCAAAAGATCAGAATACAAAGAAATTTTTTGAACATGATAAAGAGTATATATGAAAAACCCACAGTCAACATTGTTTACAATGGAGAATTCCTAAATTCCTTCCCTCTATAGTCAGGAACAAGACAAGGATGCCCACTCTCTCCCCTTCTATTTAACATTGTCTTAGAAGTACTTGCTCGAGCACTGAGGCAAGAATCAGATATAAAAGGCATCCAAATTGGAAAGGAAGAAGTCAAAATTTCATTATTTGCAGATGACATGATCCTATACATAGAAAACCCTGAGAAGTATGCAAGAAAGCTTCTAGAACTTATAAATGAGTTCAGTAAAGTCACAGGTTATAAGATCAATGCGCAAAAATCAGTAGCATTTCTGTGCACCAATAATGAGCAATCTGAGTAGGAAATCAAGAAACAAAAACCATTTACAATAGTAAATTAAAAAAATCAAACACCTAGGAATAAATTTAACTAAAGATGTAAAAATCTTATACACAGAAAACTACACAACACTGTTCAAAGAAATCAAAGAAGACCTCAATAAATGGAAGAATATTCCCTGTTCATGGATAGGAAGACTAAATATTATTAAGGTGTCTATCCTACCAAAACTGATCTACACGTTCAATGCAATGCCAATAAAAAACAACACAGTAGTCTTTAATGAGCTAGAAAAACTCACTATGAAATTTATCTGTAAAGGAAAGAGGCCTCGAAAAGCCAAAGACATATTGAAGAAGAAAAATGAAATTGGAAGAATCATACTACCTGATTTCAAAACATACTACAAAGCAACAATAGTGAAAACAGCATGGTATTGGAACAAGGATAGACACATTGACCAGTGGAACCAAATTTAGAGTTCTGATACAGATCCTCATATACACAGTCATATAATATTTGACAAGGCCACCAAACCCACTCAACTGGGAGAGAATGGCCTCTTCAACAAATGGTGCCTGGAGAACTGAATATTCATATGTAAAATAATGGAGGATTACCAACTCACACCTTATACAAAAATCAACTCAAGATGGATCAAAGACCTAAATATAAGAGCTAAGATCATTGACACTTTGACAAGCAATATAGGGAAGCATCTAGAGGACCTTGTAATAGGAAATGGCTTCATGAACTTCACACCCAAAGCACAAGCAGCAAAAGAACAAATAGGTAAATGGGATTTCCTTAAAATTAAAGCCTTCTGCACCTCAAAGGAGTTTGTCAAGAAAGTGAAGAGAGAGCCTACACAATGGGAGAAAATTTTTGGTAACCTTATATCTGATAGGAGACTTATATCCTGCATATAAAAAGGCTCCTATATCTCGAAAATAAAAAGACAAACAACTCATTTTAATGATGGGGAAAAGATTTGAACAGATACTTCTCCAAAGGAGAAATACAAATGGCTAAAAAGCACATGAAAAAAATGCTCAAAATCACTAGTTGTTAGGGAAATGCATATCAAAACTACAATGAGATACCATCTTACTCCCATAAGATTGGCAGCTATGAAAAAAAACACAACAACTACAAGTGCTGGAGAGGATGTGGAGGAATGGGAATACTCATCCCCTGCTGGTGGGAATGCAGAAGGATTGAGCCATTCTGGAGGACAGTTTGACAATTTCTCAAAAAAATAGGTACAGATTTGCCATGTGACCCAGCAATTCCACTGCTGAGTATATACCCAGTAGAACTGAAAAAAAGGACACAAACTGGTATATGCACACCAATGTTCATAGCAGCACTATTCAATATTGCCAAAAGTTGGAATCAACCCAAATGCCCATCAACACATGAATGGATAAATAAAATGTGGTATATACATTCAATGGAATACTACTCAGCTGTAAGAAGGAATACAGTACAAACACATGTGATAACATGGATGAATCTTGAGACCCTTATGTTGAGTGAATCAACCCAGGCACTGAAGGACAAATACTACATGACCTCACTGATATGAAATAAATAAACCAAGCTGCCTCAGCGATGTAGAGACTGTATGATTGGCTTAAAGGAAAATGGGGGGTAGAGGAAGGGTGTAGGCTGACACCTACCTGGGTGAAATCTACGATAAGCTGGAGGTAAGTCTTTGTACAGGGAAAGGATAAAATGGGGGTATAGGGATACCTTTCAGTGGGGCTTTGAAGGCCTGAGGGGGGTCTAGGGATGGGATGATGGTTAAGATGGCCCAAGAAATTGGGGGTGGGGTGGAGGGAACATTTGAACATAGGGGATTGTCAGATATGTGGTTGAAAGTATAATGTTGAGAAAACTTTTTTGAAAATATAATAAGGAAGGTTACCTCTTTAAGATGCTTAAAGTGGAGAATCTGACACATGGTAGGCTTCTAGGGAGTTTATGAGTGCTCATTTTGTCATAGTGGGTTATATCATTGATGGAGACCCGTACGATGAGAATGAAGGTATACCCACATCCTGGGGAGGACTGATGTTCTCAAATAGAGGGAATTGTATCTCTTGAGAGAATTGGTGGCTCCTAATGGGTTATGGCAGTCAAACATGCCAATGCCCCAACATTGTGGCAAGTATCTCTGAATATGTTCCTTTAAGTAAGGAAGATTGATTGTCAATGTGGGCTCTGAGCAGAGGGGGAAAGAGGTATTGAATAGATGGACTCAGTGTCATTGTGGGACAATGGAACTGTTCCACAAGTTTATGCAAAGATGGATATAGGACATGTTAAATTGCATAAGAAATGAATAAAAGCCTATAGGTTAAAATGTATACAATAATGTAAAACATAAGATAACTAAAAATTTAGAAAATTGTATATTCTAAAATATAAACCATAATGTAAACCTAAGTGTAACCATGTTTGAAAGCTATTGTCTCAATATCTGTACATCAGTTGCAACAAAAACAATATGAACATGTAAAAAGTTCATTGCTGGGGAAGGGGCAAATTGTTTGATGTTGGCTATGTGGGAGTATTGTATATTGTATATATGAATTACTGAGATCTAAAACTTTTGTGAAGACCAACTTAGTAATTAGAAAAAAGAGAAAAAGAAAAAGAAAGGATGTAGACACTGAGGAAGAAATGAAAGAAATTGCCTTGCTACTGTACATACAGGGCCACACTTACTGCAGTGATAGTAGGCAAAACATCAAAAACAAAGTGTTTTCATGTTTTAGATTTTTGATACCTCAATTTATTTTTACTTTAATTTTTCTAAATTAGAATGTATTCTACACTAACCTTTAAACCCATCACTATATTCCATTTTACTATTAATGGTACCTGGCAATATATTAAGCTTCATTTTTGAAGAAATTTTAGACCACAGAGAGGTTCAATTATGGCAGGTGAGGAATACTGGTGTGGGGTGTTATTGCTAGGGGGCATATGGTTGGGAGGGTGTTCTCCAAGGCATGTATACAGGGCACATAAAAATGTTTGGATATTTTCACAATGGTTACAGTTAAAAATGCAACTGAGGGAGTGCTGTGTTCCTAGCCATAGAAGCTCTATCACATTCCCCAATGGAACAGCAACAATCACCCAAGGGCAATGACTAAGACCAATAAAGAAGGATGGTCCAATGATGAGCCCTTGATACTAATGACTATGCTTGTGAGCCTGTGCATATGAAATAAGAACTAGGCCTAGAGCTGCAGGGTGCCTAAGAGTTATCTACTGAGAGCCTCCATGTTGCTCAAATGTGGCCAGTCTCTAATCCAAACTCAGCATGTAAATGAATTACCTCCCCCATCCCAGCATGGGGCATGACTTCAGGGGTAAGCCTCCCTCCACTGAGGGATTACTACCAAGTACCAGTTGATAATGTAACTAGAAAATGACCTTAAATAATAGGATCAACTCAGACCAGCAGAATATCTCAGTCTACATGTAATATCAGGTGTTAAAAATGCTGTTTGACCTTGAATAAAAGGGGGAAGTGGAAAGGACAAATGAGTTTATGTGGCTATGAGTCTCCAAAAGCAGAGTCAGGAGGTCATCAGAGAAGTCGCCTTTACACATGCCTCAGCAGGGTCCCAAAGACAGCCAAAATAGATACAAGCCCAGGTATTGGTACCTCTGAGGACTACAGAGACCCACAGGTTCTATAGTCATGGCAGATGGAGTTCAGTGCCATGTCAGTTGGCCCTACTTTGGAGTTTGTGTTCCTGAGTGTGATGGAGTTAGACTGAGATGTGATCTCTGTTCACAAGCCTCTCCTGTTACTTTTACCAGACCTTTGGTTGGTGCTGGGTTTTGGTGTATACTCAGGGGTCCTGAATCTCTAGACTGTCCATATGATAGCCAGGCCCTGAGCCTCAATAGACTTGTAACTCCTACCCTCTGGTTTATTGGACTTACCCCAGTCAGCTAACAGGGAGATGAGGAAGGTCAACCACCACACCAGGGAATCACGAGTGCCTACAACTGCAAGCAGGAGAATTGCATCCATCATCCATGTGGAATCTAAGTCCCCTCTTGATGTAGAGGTGGAGTGGACATAACCATCCTAGGGTCCACAGGATGGAGGAATAGAGTATGGATTAGAGTGGACTTACTGATATTCTATTCCGGAACTATTATGATCAGTAATGGAAGAAAATGTAACATTGATGTGAAGAAAGTGACCATTGTACCTGCTGAGGGTATGGAGAGGGAAGAAGAGATATGATGTGGGGGCATTTTCAGGACTTGGAATTGTCCTGGGTTGTACTGCTGGGACAGTTTCTGGGCATTGTATGTCCTGCCATGGTCCGCCATGTGGACTGGGGAAGTGTAAACTATAATGTAAACCATTATCCATGTGGTGCAGCAGTGCTAAAAAATATATTTACCAAAAGCAATGAATGTCCCATGATGATGAAACAGGTTGTTGATGTGGGAGGTATGGGGTGAGGGGGGTGTGGGGTATATGAGGACTTCATATTTTCTTAATGTAACATTAAAAAATAAAGAAAGAAAAAAAGAGTAATCTAAGAGGATACTTTGATAAATTTTATGCCAGCAATGTGGAAAATTTAAAGGAAATGGACAAATTCCTAGAAACACACAAACAGCCTACATTGACAAAAGAAGAAAGTGATGAACTCAACAGAGCAATCACAAGTAAAAAGATTGAATTAGTCACCAAAATCCTCCCAACTAGCGAAGTGGATATGGCTCAACAGATAGAGCTTCTGATTACCAGATAGGAGTTCCATGGTTTGAAATCATATAGGAGGTCCATGGTTCGATACCCTTGGTCTCCTGGCCCAAGTGGGAAGTTGACACACATGGAGTGCTGCCATGTGCAAGGACTGTCACCTCACACAGGGATTCCCCACACACAAGGAGTGGCCACTGTGCAAGGAGTGCAGCCCCATGCAGACCACTCAGGAGTGGAGCTGCCTACATGGAGAGCAGATGCAGCAAGATGACACAACAAAATGAGACACAGAGAAGAGATAATATGATATGCAGTGAAATAGGGATCTGAGGTGGATCAAGAGAGTGATCACCTCTTTCCCACTCTGGAAGGTCCCAGGATGGGTTCCCTGAGCCCCCTAATGAGAATATCTCAGACACAGAAGACCATACAACAAATGGACACGGAGAGCTTACAATGGGGGGGGGGGCGCTGGCAGGGGGGAGAAATAAGGAAATTTTAAAAAAATAAAAATAAATTTAAAAACCTCTCAACTAAAAAACCCAGGACCAAATGACTTCACAGGTGAATTCTAACAAACATTCTAGAAAGAATTAACATCAATCCTGCTTAAACTCTTCCAAAAAATAGAAGGTGAGGGAAAATTGCCTGACACATTCTATGTTGCAAACATCACCTAATCCCAAAGCCAAAGACACTATGAGAAGGGAAAAACCTAGGGAAGCAGAATTGGCCCAGTGGGTAAGGCATCTGTCTACCACATGGGAGGTCTGTGGTTCAAACTCCGGGCCTCCTTGACCCGTGTGCAGCTGGCCCGTGCGCAGTGCTGACGAGCCCAAGGAGGGCCCTGCCACGCAGCAGTGTCCCCGCATAGGGGAGCCCCATGTGCAAGGAGTGCACCCCGTAAGAAGAGCCACCCAGCATGAAAGAAAGTGCAGCCTACCCAGGAATGGCTCTGCACACAAGGAGAGTTCATGCAGCAAGATGATGCAACAAAAAGAAACACCGATTCCCATGCTACTGACAACAACAGAAGCAGACAAAAACAAGAACATGCAGCAAATGGACACAGAGAACAGAACTGGGGAAGGGGGAGAAGGGGAGAGAAATAAATAAAATAAATCTTAAAAAAAGAAAGGGAAAAATCTAGAAAATGTGCAAGGGGTAAGAAGCGGGGCATATGGGACCCCCCCTCCATTTTCTATGTAACATTTGCATAATCTCAGTATCTTTTTTTTAAAAAAAATACTAAAATATCCTACCCACCAAAGAAAAGAATGATTACTAAATTTTTCTAATATTCTGTGATCCTAAAAAAATAAAAAAGAAGAAAGAGCTAAAATCAGTGACCTTCCTTCATAGATGGAGGAACTAGGAAAAGAACAGCCAACTGTTCAAAAAGCAAGTAGAAAAAATGAAATTTTAAAAAAGATCATAGCAAAAATAAATGAAATTGCGAACCAAAATAGAGTATTAAAAAATCAAAATTTGTTTCTTCAAGATTAACAAAATCAACAAACGCTTAGATTGACATAACACATAAAAGTGAAAATGGGAACATTACTACAGACCCGACAGAAATAAAAGAGATCATAAGAACATACTATGAACAACTGTAACACAACAAACTAGACAATGTAAATGAAATGGAAAACTTCCTAGGAATGTGCAAATATTCTATACTGACCCTAGAGGAAATAGAAGACCCCAACAAACCCGATTCAAGTAAAGAGCTTGATGGAGTCATCAAACAACTCCCTAAAATGAAAAGCCTAGGAAAAAATGGCTTCACTGGTGAGTTCTGCCAAACGTTAAAGCAGTGTTCCAAAATTTATTTTTGAATGACAGCTTTGCTGTTTATAGAATTATTGCCTAACAGAATTTTTTTGTGAACACCTTCACTATGTCATACAACTGACTTATAGCCTCCAGGGTTTCAGATGAGAAATTAAACTTAATCTTATTGCGCTTCCCTTGTATGTGATGGATCTCTTTTCTCTTGCTGCTTTCAGTATTCTCTGTTTGTCCTGAGCACTTCCTCAAAAAGTACATCTATGTCCCTCAAAAAGTTGGCAAATTTTCAGCCATTATTTCCTTCAATACTCCTTCTGACTCCTTTTCCTTCTCTTTTCCTTATGGGATTCCTATAATATACATGTTTGCACATTTCTTATTATCATTCAATTCCCTGTGTCCCAGATGAATTTTTCTATCTTTTTATCTGTTCTACGATCTGTGTGATTCCAGATGTACTATCTTCAATATCATTCATTTTTTCTTCTGCCTATTCAAATCTGCTGTTATGTGCTTCCAGCATTTTTAAAATTTCTTGCATTGTATCATTCATCACCATCAGATCTGTTATCTTTTTATGCGCACTTATGGTTTCTTCTCTACATTCCCCCAGTGTCTTCTTAATATCCTTTATATCTTTCTTCACTTCATTAAGTTGATTCATGATATTTGTTTGGACATCCTTGATTAGTTGTTCCACATTTTGCATCTCCTCCTGTTTTTAACTTTGTTCCTTAGACTGGGTCATGTCTTCCTGTTTCTTAGTATGTAATTTTTTGCTGGTTTCTAGGCATCTGTTTATCTTGATTGGCTTATTCTCATGGTTAGTTTCTCTTTTAACTCTTGGGTTTTATTTTATTTTGTTTTGTGTTAAGGTTCTTTTTGACACTTGGTTTCACTTATTCTATATCCTTGTAGTTGCCCGTGTTCCTCTGAAAAAATATTAATACCATAGAAAAGGAAAGAAAGGAGAAGAGAAATTTAATTTTAAGAAGAGATGGAAAGGAACTTTAAAGAACCAGGAATAAAAGAAAAAATAAATAGGGTGAAAAATCATGAATAATAAAAAGTTTTAGGACTAAAAAATGTGGAATAAAAAAAGAAACAGAAAAAAATGATAGAATAAAAAAAAAGGCCAGAAAGATGAGAGGAGAAGAAAGAAAATGAGGACCTAACTAGAGATGTTGCAATGAGAGACACAAAATGGAAGAGGAGAAAAAAAGGAGTGGACAAAAAAAGCAACAACGACAAATATGAGAAAAAGAAAAACCAAAAAGAAAAAAACAACCCAAAAAACAGGTTTCTCTCAGGCCAGTAGCAAACCATCTCAGGCTGCCAGTGCTCCCCAATCAATCTCCTTGCAAGCCTGGACTCCCCGGGTAAGGTACCCAGGGATAGAGAAAAGAATAAGGAACAAAAGTTAAAGAAAATGATAAATCATATAAACTAAAAATATGTATCTAGGTCTAAATTCCCTGTCATGACGCTACTTTGTCCTTCAACTCCTGCTCCCTGCAGCTCCTGGGCTCCCCTTCCCCACCCCTTTATCACTTGGGCCAGATAATCTTTGGGCTTTGTTTTCATTTATGTTTGTTTGTTTGTTTGTTTTAGGAGATACCATGTGTTAAACATGGGAGCTTCTGTATGTGAAGCAAGATTTTAACCACTGAGCTTCACCCACTCTACCAGTTTGGTTAGGCTTCTGAAGACTTCTGAAGGCTTGTTTCTGCCCATCCTCTATTAACTGAGGCTTGTTAGGCTTCTAATGTTTTGGTGTTTGCCTCCCCAGGCTTCCAACTCTCTGGGGCCATTAAGCCCCCTTATGTACCCATTTTGTCTCTGCCCCAGGGTGGGTGAGTGTGGCAGCCTGCCTGATCAGTTCTAGCCTCCCCTCTCCCTGTAGCAGTTTCAGTACTGACTGTTTTTTCTTTTCTTTTTTCTTGGCCCACCGAACCTATCTCCCTTCTTCCTAAACTTCTCTCCCCCTGAGTTGGCTGGTTGCAGTACCTCCACAATTGTTTTCCTCACAGCTCCTCTGGCTCAAAAGCCTGCTGGGCTCCTGGTCACTCAGGGCTGAGAGGATTTATCTCACTCTAGAAGCCAACTGAGAGCTGGTCCTCCAGTCAGTTCACTTCCCTGGCTTCACTTGCCTCTGAGCTGGCTTGAGTGTCCTATCTCCTATTTTATCCCTTCTCTCCTGGCCAAATTAGCTTCCCCTCTCTAGCTACAACCTCCAATTGCCCCTGCTGAACCACTGCTTCACTTCTGCCAGGTAAAACTTCCTACCTTCCCATAGTTTCTGGAGGAGGAGTGCATCCTTCCATTCTTGCCATCTTTGAGCTCGCAATCTTGTTTTTAATGTGAGCCCATTTCTGTGCCTGTAATCTCATTTTGATGAGATTTTTTGATTAGAGTCAATTAATTGCCATTTTATTAGATCACTTTTGGTTATATTACTTAAGGGCCTTTGATTAGATTGTGGGACCCAGGGTGAGTCTTAATCCTCTTACTGGAGCCCTTTATAAACTAGGAGGACTAAAAAGTCACAGACAGGGGGAAAGAACCACAGTGACAGAAAGAAGTCTGCAGAAATCAATGGACCTGGAAGAAAGAAAAGCCACAGACAAAGAAGGCCAAAACAGAAGTAGCAACAAGGCCTGGAGGAGATGGGAGAGATGAGAGAGAAGAGGACATCATGTGCATGATCAACCACAGCTGAGCTCTGGGAGAAAGTGAGCCTGGAGTAGCATTCTGTGGAATTAAAGGACAGGGAATTAGACAATAGATTGAAGCAACATGAAGAAGTAAGGATCTCCAGTAACAGTGACAACCTGAGTAAATTTAAATGTCAGTACTATTGTATATTTGGTTTGTAACTATACATTTTACTTCGAACAGGATCTAAAAAGGCAAAAGCATCAAATGTAGGGATAAATCAATGGTTTTGGACTCACAGTGTATATACATGCAATTTGTGGCAAGAAGTATGTAAAGTGGGGAGAAGGAGGGTATGGGAATAAAATTTGTGTATACCATTGAACTTAAATTGATATCTAAGAAAATGAGAGTGTTGTAGATTTAGGATGTTAAACTTAAGCCCTATGGTAACTACAAAGATAACATTGGAGAGTATGAAAGTTTATAGAGGCAGAAATTAGTGTAAAGGTTGTTGGCAGCAGAGGTCAGGGAGAATGGGGGAATTAATGTATAAGGAGCGTATGGTTTCTATTTGAGGAGATGGGAAAGTTTTAGTAATGCAAGGTGGTAGGGGTACAGCAGTATTGTAAATATCAGAAACTCAGCTGAATAGTATATTTGGGAGTGGAAAAGTTTATGCTGTATATATGTTACCACAATTTTAAAAAAGAATGAGCTACTAAAGAGACAATGACAACTAAATGTAACATATTATCCTGGACCAGATCTATCAAAGGAGGAGAAAATATTCAAAAGTAGTGTTTTAGTTTGCTTGGCTGCCAAAATGCAATATACCAGAAATAGGTTGATTTTTACTAGCTAAAAAGCTTACAGTTATGAGGAAATGAAAATGTCCAAATCAAGGCATCATCAGGCAGCACTTTCTCCCTCAATACAAGCTGCCACCGATCCTGGGCCCCTCTGTCATATGGCAAAGTACGTGGAAGCATCCCGCTGGTCTCTCCCTTCTCCTCTGGATCTTGCTGCTTTCAGCTTCCTGCTTCCCTGGCTTTCTCTCTTTTCCTCTGAGGTTATCCTGATAATAAAGGACCCCAATAAGATGATTAAAACCTACCTTGGGCCATTAACTGAGGTAACCCAATCAAAAGGTCACAGCACAAATGGTCCACACCCACAGGAATGAACTAACTGTAAGAAAATAACTTCTGAGGTCCATCCAGCTTCAAACTGTCACAATTACATTACTGAGGCATATGAAAAAAATAGAACACTGACTGTAAGCTTTATATCAATGTTAATTTTCTTGAACTTAATATCTGCACTTAAGATGATTAGATAAGTGAATAGCATTGTTCTTAGGAAATATACATGGCAGTATTACGTGTTCAAGGAGAATATTGTATACAGCCTACGCTCAAGTGTTCAGAAAATAGGTTGATTAATAGATAGGTAGATAAATAAATGGATAGCTAGATGGATTAATAGACTAATGGATAGTTAGAATGACACAGTAAATGTGGCAAAATGCTAAAAATTGGTGGATCTGGGTATTTGGCGGAATAGGGGTTTGTTAGAGTTCTGTGTAATGGGGTTTGTCTTATTTTTGTAACTGGCCTGTAAATTTGAAAGTAATTCAAAATAAGTTTAAAAAGCAAAAAAAAAAAATAGAGAAAATGAGTCAGAAATGCTTATAGATACAAAATGAAGGGAAAAAGAATATAACAAAGCCATAAATCAGTAGAATGTGGAATTCATAATAATACATATCTATTTATATATCTACCTTAAATTATAACTCTGATAGAAAGAAAAACATGGCCCCACTATTTTTGCAGATTCTCTTATCAAGAGATAAAGCCTATTTCTCTACCCTTTGAATCAAGGTTAGTCTTGTGACATTCTTTGACCAATAGAATATGGCAAAAGTGACAATATGTTTGTTCTGGAATCTAAGCCTTTCAAGGCCTCACAGCTTTTGCTTTTGACATCTTGGGATGTTGCCCTGACACTATCATGTAAGGCAGCTGATGTAACCTATCAGAAAATGAGAGACTATGTGGAGGTGTACTGAGATGCGGCGGCTTGCTCGGTCGGTAGAGGTGGGGTCTGGCTGCGGACGAGGGGTTGGTCCAGCTTTGGACGAGGGGTCGGTCCCGCTTGGGACGAGGGGTCGGTCTGGCAGCAGACGAGGGGTCGGTCTCACAGGGGTTGCGCGGTTCGGCTGACGGGGTTGCCCGGCGAAGCCGGCGACGAAGGGGTCGCCTGGAGAAGCAGGCGACGAACTGGGGACAAGGGAGGCCAGGCCCTTGTCGGGGGCTCTCAGGACTGGAGGGCGCATGGCAGAAGAACTACCGCGGAGACAAGGTAAACATGCAAGTCCACTTTATTGAGGGAGAGGCAACAGTTTTATAGGGGCTGGGGAAGGCTGATTGGTCGAAGCCACGCCCTGTTCTGATTGGTTGCCAGCGAAAGGTCAGTGGGCAGTGCTGGATGGGGGAGGGGTGGTGGTTAGGGATTGGCTGTCGCTGTTGCTGGGGGAAGGGGCAGGGTTTAGGGATTGGTGGCTGCTGTTGCTGGGGTGGAGGGCAGACTTGAGTTTCCCGCCCACGCCTGGCTGTTGCTGCTGTCGGGGGAGGGGAAAAGGGCAGACTGGAATTTTCCGCCCTGCGCCTGCGCAGGGAGAAAGAAGAAGAAGGCTGCCGCCCCACAGGCATCGTGTGGCGCCATCCGGGAGGAGGGGCAGCCGCGGAAGCATGGCTGCCGAGAAGGGGAGACCCGAGGGCACTCTGCGCCCATGCCGAGCTTCCTTCAGGGGTGGCGGTGAGTCCGACCAGCCACCCTATTATGGGGGCAGCGGCTTGGCCTGCCGCGGCTGCTCCCCTGCCAGGCCAGCAAACCACACTTCAGCCCGAGGGGTGACCGCACTGAGAACTGGGGCATCCTAACAACACCCAGCACCTACTCCTAGTCATGGGAGTGGGTCATGTTTTACCTTTCCTTCCAGCCAACCTACCAGCTGAATGAAGCTGCACAAAAGTGTCGATGCAAAATCAGTAGAAGTACCATGCATTTAACTCAAAGAATCATGAGAAATAATAAATTGCTGTTGTTTTAGGTCAGTTGGCTTTAGAATATTTTATTATGCAATAAAAGTTGACTGACACAGAAGATAAGGGATCTATGGAGAAAGATCATAGGAATAGGGGGGTCCGGCAGATGTGAATGATGCCATGTGTCACAAACTGAGCCCCAGGTGACTTGTAAACTGAAGCCAGCTGCATGAGTGAGCCAAGGCAAGAAGAAAAGGAAAAAATGCCCATTGTCCCCATTGTGACAGTTTGAATTTGATGAATCCCCCCTAAAAATAATGTTTTTGAACTAATCCATTCCTGTGGGTGTGAGACCCATTATTGCATTAGAGAAGGGACTTTGATTAAATCACTTATTAGATTGCTTTTGATTGGACTATGTCAGTGAGGTATGACTCAGGTTGGGTCTTCACCAATGTAGCAGTTTGGTATTGCTTATGAATTGCAAAAATAGATAATGGATTATGTTTGTAAATTGGTCTGTTTCTCTGGGCATATTAGATTGGATTGGATTCAGAGGTTTCACATTTACTTGATTAAATAATGATTAAGGCTTTGATTGGGCCACATCAGTCTGACCCCCAAGGGGGTGGGGACTCACAGAGAAAAAGACATAGCAGAAGAGGATACTGGTGTTTTGAGCTGGAGTCCTGGGAAGTAAGCACACAGGAGAAGAACACAGAGGGATAGCGATGGCTCCATAGACATGGCAGAGGCCCTGGGAAGAGAGATAAGCTGTTAACCTCATAGTTTACATAGTTTACAGCTGGCCTTGTGGAACAAGCAGCTGTGCCAGGAGAGAAATGAGCCCCTGGAGAGAGATGAAAGTTATCCCAGCCTACAGCAGATATTGGGAGAAGGTGGGACCATGGATCCTTGAGAGGAAGAGGAAGACTGAACTGTTGCAGACATCGCTCACCATCTTGTATCAACACGCGGCAACAGACTTTGTGAGGGAAGTAAATTATGCTTTATGGCCTGGTAACTGAAAGCTTTACCCCAAATAAATACCCTTTATAAAAACCAACAGATTTCTGGTACTTTGCATCATCACCCCTTTGGCAGGCTAACACAACCCTCTTACTGGTACCTTATATAAATCGAGACACAGAGAGAAAGAAGACACAGAGGAAAGGGAGCTCAGCCATTTTGACCCAGCCATGAGACAGGACTCATAGATCACTAGCAGCCATGGCTGAGGCACTACACCCCCAAAAACCTGGGCCCACAAAGCAGCTCAAGACTGAAGAAAGAAACCATAAGTGTGATTGATTACAGTAGGACAGAGAGAAAAAAATGGAGCAGCTGTAGCTGAGAGAGGACGTTTTTGACATTGGCAAGAAAGCATCTCTAATGGTGTCTTGATTTGGGCATTTTTGCAGACTCAGAATTGTAAGCTTTTACCCCTAATAAATTTCCCATTATAAAAACCAACCCATTTCTGGTACTTTGCATTGGCATCCTTTGGCAAACTAAGACACCCATTTAAGCTGCACAACTGTGAGAAATGATAAATTGTGTTAGTTACTAATTTTTGTGGTGGTTTCTTATGCAGCAATATACTATTCATACTATATCCAAGAACCTAAGTTACCAGATAAATAGAAATAATTTTTTTATACCCAATTTTACCTCTTAGACTTTCTCATGGTATGGACTAAGGATGGTGTTAGAACAGGCATCAGAACTTTAAGAAAATTTCTTATATGGACCAGAAAATTTGATAATTCTAATTATTTAGCATTGATAGTTCTAATGGAATATATTATATATTTTCATTAATTTTTCTCATTATTATTTTAATATGCTTTAGTCAGAGAAACAGAAAAAACAGTATACACATGTATTTATGCAAATATTAAGAGATTTATTATAGGAATTGGCTCATGTGACCATGATGATTGAAAAGTTTGGGAAACGGACTTGGCCCAGTGGTTAGGGCATCCGTCTACCACATGGGAAGTCCGCGGTTCAAACCCCAGGCTTCCTTGACCCGTGTGGAGCGGGCCCATGCAAGGAGTGCCCTGCCACGCAGGGGTGTCCCCCGCGTAGGGGAGCCCCACGCGCAAGGAGTGGACCCCGTAAGGAGAGCCTGCCCAGGAATGGCGCCGCCCACACTTCCCGTGCCGCTGACGACAACAGAAGGGGACAAAGAAACAAGACGCAGCAAATAGACACAGAGAACAGACAACCGGGGGAGGGGGGGAATTAAATAAATAAATAAATCTTTAAAAAAAAAAGTCTGAATTCTGTAGGCTGGGAACTCTGATGAAAGTAACAATGAATTCTCAAAGAGAAGGTAGCTGACTGAAGCAGAAATAGAAATTCTTCTTTCTGAATTCTAAAATAAGCTCTCTCTTTAGGACTATCAACAAATTGGATGGGACTTCTGTCATTGCTGATGGCTATCATCATTGTTGCTTGTAGATATAATCAGCCATAGATGCAGTCAACTGACTAATGATTTAAATTCACAGAATAAACTCACAGTAACAAACAGCCCAGTATTTGTTTGACCAAACAACTGGATACCACCACCTAGCCTAGCTGATACATGAACTTGCCCATCACACTTTGTTTTAGAAATAAAGTTGTTAAATTCAAAAATTGCCTCACATTATCACTAGTGGACCTACTATGGATAATCAATATACATGGAAGGACAGGCCCCTGTTCTCAAAGAAATAAAAGCTCAATTGGAGAAATAAACCTCTAAATAAATAACCATAACACAAAGGAGAATGTGTTAAGAGTTGAGAAAGAAAATTCATGAGTAGTTCAGAGAAAAGATATCATTTCGTGATGGAAGTTAAGGAAGGGCTTCCTGGAAAACATGGCAATGGATACTAGTGTGACAAATATACACAAACAGTTAGAAATAGAAAAGGGTGGGCATTCCGGGCAGATGGAAGACTGTTCTAAACTACTGATCTTTTAAGCTTTATTCACAATAGTATTTTAAGAAAAGGATAGGCTGGTCGACTATAACCTAGCATCCATCTGATAGCCTATAAAGTGTTCTTCCCACAATTTCAAGACAGAGAAAGCAGCAGTAGCCTGCAGCATCTAGAACTTCAACCAAAGCATCAGGTATCCTAGAAAGTTGATGAAATTACTTTGCCATGGTAGGTTACTCCTGCCTATGCCCATCCTATGACTGGAGTTCATTTAGTGGCAAAACAATGTGGTCCTGTAAGAGTCTGCATTATTCAATTGATATTATTGAAAAGTTGGGTTTACAGAAAATTTGAGATAAATAGAATCATATATTTAAAATGAAAGGCAGAGATAGATGTAGGAGTTGTGGAGATTAGTTTTGTTTTTATTTTTTAGTACCTGATTACATAAGCAACATAAAATTGTTATAAAAATAAATTATAGAAATATAAAAAAGAAAATTAAAGTACCTAACAATCCCATGCATAATTATTAATATTATGATTTATTTCCCAGTCTTCTTTCCATGCATCTATTTATAAATATTTTAGTTTTAGTTTATTTGTACAAAGCTAGGATTATACACTTTTGCAATTTCCCTTTTTTCATTTGAAAAACATATTGTGATAAACTCAGTATTTAACAAGTTTAGTTTAAAGTAGCTATGAAAAATTATGGAGGATATGTCCAGCCCGGTTGTTAGAGATGGATCCTAGGAGGAATGCTGTGGCAGAGGATATGGTCTGGAAGATGTCAATGTCAATGTAGAAGTAATTACTGAAAACTGGAAATGGGAAGAGAACATTTATGCTCTTTCAAAGTGTGGATTACTGGGTTAAGAAAACAATTTATTCTGTTGGAATAGAGTAGTTAATTTCAGAATGCATTGCACATAGTAGTTGTAAGTAATCATATGGATTGCCATGTAAAAATCAATTTCTTTTTGTAGGTCTAAGGACTGAAACTTTAAGAACGGTAAAATACACTGATATGAGGAAAACCACAGTCTCCAGGTCAATGTTCTGCATTGGTCTCTGGACACTTTTATACTTGTAAAAAACGGTTGAGGGAAGCGGACTTGGCCCAGTGGTTAGGGCGTCTGTCTACCACATGGGAGGTCCATCGTTCAAACCACGGCCTCCTTGACCCATGTGGAGCTGGCCCATGTGCAGTGCTGATGTGTGCAAGGAGTGCCGTGCCACGCAGGGGTGTCCCGCGTGTAGGGGTGTCCCCTGTGTAAGGGAGCCCCACCCACAAGGAGTGCGCCCCATAAGGAGAGCCGCCCAGGGCGAAAGAAAGTGCAGCCTGGCTAAGAATGGCGCCGCACACACGGAGAGCTGACACAACAAGATGACGCAGCAGAAAGAAACGTAGATTCCCAAGCCGCTGACAACAACGAAAATGGACAAAGATGGAAACACAGGAAATAGACCCAGAGAACAGACAACTGGGGCGGGGTTGGGAGTAAGGGGAGAGAAATAAATAAATAAATAAATCTTAAAGGAAAAAAAACACAAAAAAAACGGTTGAATATTCCAGAGTGTTTTTGTCTTTGTGAATTATATCTACTGATATTTAATGTATTAGAAGTTAAAACAGACAAGATTAAATACTTATTAATACACTTAAAATAATAATAATAAATTCATTACATCCTAACATAAATAACATTTTCATGAAAAATTTCTATAGTTTCCAAAAAATTTTGAGATAGCATAATTTTATATTTTTGCAAATATCTTTAATGTCTTGCTTAATAGAAGACAGTTGAATTCTCGTATTGGTTTCTACAATAAATTCATTAATGTACACTTGTAAGAGAATGTGAATGAAAAAGGCAAATAATAGTACTTTTATGAAAATAATTTTAACTATACAGACACTGTAAAAGAGACTAAGGATATCCTAGTGTTCTCTAGAAAACACTCTGATAACAGCTCGCATATCATAGGGCGAGGTCAGGAAGAATAAAGATAGAAAAGTTTTATTTGATACTCAGCAAATATAAGGATTAGATTAACACAGGTAATGATCTTTTGAACTGTAAATCAGATCATATCCCATTTTCCCTGGATTCCCACTGTCCTTAGGGAAAAATCCAAAGTCCATATCAAGGTCCCAAGACCTTGTCAGATTTGATTGCTTTCTGTCTCTCTGGTCTCATTTTGTTTCATTCCCTCCCTGACACTACTTATGCTCACTATACTCCAGATACACAGGTAGTCCTTGTATTCCTTGACACCGGGAAGATCTTTCTCAAGTGAAAGACCATGTAGATTCCATTCTTTCTGCCTGGAAGGCCAACTACTACACATTCTCTAGGCCTCAGGTAATAGCCACTGCCATATGGAAGCCTACTTAACTACCCCTATACCAATCTAAATTGAGTCACCTCTGTTACACATTTGCCAATGCCTTTTTCTTTTCCTTCAGAGCATTCATCAGTTTAGAACTATTTATTTTATAATTCTAGTAACTGTATTCTCTATAATGGCAAGGAAGAGATGTTCCGTTTACCTCTGTCTTTCCAGTAAAAAAACAACAACTATGAAGAGGCCCATAGAATATGTTTTATAAGTCAATGAAAGTAAGAATGAGAAAATGAAGATGCATATTGGGATACTGTTTCCTTAGTCTGAGGAGGAATTATTCATGTATAGATAATGATATCTCAGTTCCCAATTTTCATATAAAATACATTTTAAAATCTGTTTATGATAAACTATTCTAATTATTGTTAGCATCTAATGGCAATTGTTCATGTATGTGGCTACAAAAGTCTTTTTTATGGCTATTATTAAGCATGTGCTTTAAAAGCACTAAATACATTAGTTACTTCAGTATAAATTAATAGTTGCCTGTAAGTCAATCATAATAATAATTCACTTAAAAGTTTATGTTGATGAGGTTACAAAGTTTGAGAGAAGTTCAAGTGTATTTCAAATGCCAACAGAATAATCCTAATTGTTCTATACTCTTTTCCAATTCTCATTCTAGAGTGTAATTTCATCTCTCAAACAGAAATCATGGTGTATTTTGAAATCAATTGTCCCCCTTTTCAACAACTGTGATAGTTTAAAAGTATCAAAAAGGAATACTCTTCAAAGTATTTCCAATAAAAAGACAAACACTAGCAAGGGAAGGCACTATGTTATTTTTATGAGGTTTTATGAGGTTACAAATTATTGTTATTGCCATATTAGTTTATGTGTGTTCATATAAAATAAAAGTGAAATTTATACAAATTAAAGACCAAGGTGCCATTCTTTTAACTCTCTATAATTTTTAATGTAGGCAGTTATTTGAATCCATTTTAGCAATAACATAAATGAACTGCCACCGCACCCTATTTTGCTTCTCCTTGGAACTCTAGACAGAAGTGGATCCATGGGGTCCATTTGAATTCTAAATATAAATAGGTAATAAGAAGACTTTCATTGGCAGTTTTCTTCTGAGTCTTACTTGAGTATATGAAAAATAACTTTTCTGACTCTGTTAGGAACAGATGGATGCAGAATCCTGGCTACTAACTGTTCACATCTAAGCTCAAGTGAGCTTCCTCCAATGTGGCTGCTTTCCTATTAGGAGCCCACAGCTGACCTGAAATGGGCACTCTCTAGCAGCAAACTGGCAATTGCAATTTTTCAACCCTGTTTATGAAAGCTCTTTGGGTAGAAAATCATTACCCTACCTTTCCTGTTTCCAATCATTGTAGCTGAAAGTTAAGATGCCAGCACCAGTCTCTGGTAGCTGATCCTAGGATGGCATTATTATTAATTGAAGTAGGAAATAATGGTTTGCCACAAGGTCATATTGAAAGTGTGCTTTTGAAAACATATCATTCGACAAACAACCAAACAAAAATCCTTCGATTCAGATGGTGCACATTGGCTTACTTTAAGAAATTATTATTGAATTTAGTTTTCTAATATTATTGCACTTGCATTCTTAATTATGATAGTACTTAGAATCAAGACTGAAATAAGTTAAATTTTACACTATGCATTCTTCACAGAGAATGCTACCTATGGATTAAGCAAATACATTTTAGAAAAATCAAGGACAAAAATATCTACATATTGTTCTCTAGAACTGAATTGTTCTAGGCACATGATAATAGCCAGTCAATATGTGCTTGTTGATGAGTAAATAATTCACAAGTTTTTGAACATCATTTTGCTTATTTAAATCTCAATTTCTTTACCTATTCCCAGTGCTGGAACACAGTACATGCTCTATAATCACTTGCTGAATTAAATTTATGTAATTACATTAACTCCAGAAATAAAGGTATAAGGGTGTATGAGTGTGTGTGCATGTCTTTGTTAACAAAAAGGCATCTCTTCAAAAATTCCTAGCAAATTATCAGAAAAAAATTAACCAGGCAACTGGATAACTGCCCTGTAGAGATTGGATGTTCCATTACAATTGGTTATATTGACTTTTCAATTGGCCATTCTGAAACTAGCAAAACTGGTGTGTTATCTTCCTGATATTCACATTCAAAATAGAATTTCTTGATCTCATAAGCAAAAACACTTGAAAATTCTACAATTTCCTGTGGCTTAAATGTGTCTGGGGATCTCTAAAGATGAAACAGTGCTTTAGCAAATCCACATACACTATCAGGATATTGACCTCTAGAAGTAGTAAATCGGTTAAGGAAAGGAGAAATGTGTAAGAGCGTTTTGCATTTTGGAATTAGAAAAGGAAAAATATTTTGGAGGGACCCAAAGGGAGACAGGGGCAGACCAAATGAAATAAGGACACCAGGGAACTGTGGAAGATGGGTAAGGAAAGTGAGAGAAAATATAAAGAGAAGGTGGTAGAGGAGAGAATTTAAAAAAAAAAAGAAAAAAAAAAAAAAGGTTACGCGGACTGCCCAGTTTGGGAGCTAACCAAGCAGTGTCCTTTCACAAAATCCCTATATATCACCTCCTCCTTCATCCCAGTGTCTTCAAAAGAGAGTAACAATGAGAGTTGAGAAGGAGACGATCATTGTTTTAAATCCTATATTGCATCTCCATGGCTGTTGGTTTGTCCACGTTCCATTCTACCACAATTCCCTTTTTTCAGTAATGAGGTTTTTCCTTAATAATTGGCCACAGAATTTCCTTAGGCTCAGAGTGTTTTCAGTCACTGGAGAAATGACTCACCAGATGTTTCTTTTTCCTCCTTCCAGAACTCTTAGGTGAGGATTGAGGAGGTATCCTAAAAGTCTTTTCTCGCTGCAATTCCATAGTTCCGGGTTTGGGCAGATCTTAATATGGAATATTTCATTTATTTAGTAAACAGATTTAAAAAAAACAAATTATGGGAGTGAATTTTAGGAAGGTTTTAGGGAGGTTTACAGATTGGTGGCAAGAAATAGCTTTTATAGCCATCTCTTCCGCAGTTGTTTTTTTTTTTTTTTTCTATAAAGCCCAACAGAGGAACGGTACTGGAAGCAGTTTCTATGCCCCTCCTGAGTCCGGTAGTCATCTTTTGTTTCTTTGTTGGCAGGTCGCTGGGGAGCGGGGCGGGAAGGGAAGGATCCAAATGATACTCATCTGAAGCTGAAAGCGGTGTTAAAAAAGGAAAGAAGGGAATAAACGTATTCTTGATTCCACTCTCCTTCCCCCAAAAGTGTGCAGCTAGGAATATTTCCTCCCCCTTGGTAGTGTGAGGAGATTGCAGTGCTCCCCATCTTGGCAAATACTTGTGTCAAAAGCCGGGAATATGCGAACACAATGTTCCAAGATCTCCCCCGGCGTCACCTTATACTACCTGTCTTCGGCAGACTGAATCTGGTCCCCCTGCTCAGGAGTGCAGAGAACATCCATCCCGGAAGCCGTCCTCTGGCAGCTGCCGCCACCCAGGGAGGGAAACAGCTGGAAGCTTTGGTGCGCGCGGTTTGCGTGGGGAGCAGTTCTTCCCGGTAATTAGCACCAGTCAAGGTTCCAAACATGCGTTATTGCAACCCCTAGCGGGCTTCCAGCTGCAAGAGCTTCTCGGTTTCCTGTTCCTGCTCTAGCAGAGGAAAATTACAAGCGTGCGTGCACACACGCATTCACAAATGCTTTTCCTTCTTCACTCAAGTAAACCATCAGCAAACGTCCTTCGTTCAAAGAAGGCTCGACTCTGCTAGATCTCCTCTATTTACATAGAGGTTAGGCATCCCTTGGAATATACCAGGAATAGCTCGGTGCTCTGCGTGCCCCCTACTAGCCTATGGAGGAGGTGGCGCAGGGGGAAAGGGGGCCGAGAGTTCGCCAGACTCCGGTTTCTCTAGTTTGTGCGACTCCCCTGACTCCGCACTTGGTATGTTCCATGGTCTTGCTCACTTCTGGAAGCCACGAAGGGGAAGGCTGCTGTGGGCGTCGCCACCGACATTCCGGAACCGGACCTGCTCCAAGCGAGAGCCAATACCTACCATATTTGACTCACACCTGGCCTAGCCGTGCAGATATTGGCAGCTGGAGAATGCCTTCAGGCGAGGCGCCCCAAGTCCCGAGCCTAAGGCTCGCGAAACGAGTTTCTAGTTTTGCAGATTCCGCTTATCCGCTTTTTCGAGGAAGCTGAGAAGAGTGGGAAGGGAAGGATGGGGGTTTGGGGCAGTGAGCTTGATTCGTCTGTTATACGCCCTAGACCCTGGCAGGATAAGGGGCGGGGCCGGTTGAGGAGCCTCTGGGCCAAGGCGGCCAGAGAAGGCCTGAAGGCGAGCTCTGGGCCACGCTCCAGTAGGAACATGTCTGTGCCAATTTGATGAGCCCGGAAGGCTGCTTGTGGCCCGCCCTGCTTCTCTGGGTCACACTGTCTAAGGCAGGTGGTCGGCGGTGCTCTCACACAAACAGAAGCTTGCGGGTCACTTTCACACAACACTCCGGGATTCTAGGCAGAGTTGGCTCCTCAGGAAGGCGGGGAAGAGGGAAAAAGGAGGGATTCAAACAATTTCAATCCTCCCCTCTCTTTCCCTTTCTCTCGCTCTTTTTTATTTTATTTTTTTGCCAAAGTTGTAATGGCAAGAGTTCGAATTCTTTCTTGGTCCTGAGGCTTTACACATCGCAGCAGTGATAGCACTCCTTTGTGTGTATGTGTATGCTTGCGCTTACCTTTTTGTGAGTCATGACTAATAAGCACTATCCCGGGTTGATGCTGAGGTTGTCAAACACTTCCCTAAACCCCCACCCCACCTAACCCTTGGGAGAAAATAATTAAAGCAGGGCCCACGAGTCCCCTGCACAGGAATCTACCAATGGTGGTACAAAATCTAAATTTTGTAGGTACATATTTCCTTCCTCTGCTCCCATCTCCAGCTCTTTCTCCCCTCGTTCTAACATCCTGATTTCTTATCTGGATTTCCCTTTCTATGCCTGCTACTTGTTCCCTCAATCCTCCTCTTTCTCCTGCTCCTCCCCCCCCCCCCCCCCCCCCGCCCCCAGACTCATCTCAGTTGCAGCTAAAACCTGGAGGCTTGAGGAAAAGGGAGGAAAAAAAAAACACAAAACACCTCGGCTGTTGAGCTGTCAAACCGGGCATGCTCAGTAGACAGGGCAGGTTTTTGGTTTCGAGTAGCAGAGAAACATTTTTTGCACCACCGCCACCAGCCTTAGAGCGCGGCGTCGGCGGCCACCGCAACATCAGCACAGCCGTCAACTGTGCAGACTCCCCACACCCAAGAGCGCGGCGGGTCCGGCTCAGCCTGGAGTTCACCTCCGAGTGCTTCGGCATCTGAGCTCGCCCCTTCTGCTTGCACATACGCGCGCATACATACACACTCTCTCAAAGGCACACGCGCGCACTCACACGCACTCTCGCGCACACATACGACCACAGGCGCAAGCATCCTCCAGGCAGCGATCTTCCCTTGGCTCCATAGTAGCCAGGTTCGGTTCCTGTCGTCTGCGGCCGCAGGCTGAGAACACCACCGCTGCTAGCCAGAGGAGAGCGATGCTGGGGCCGGAGCCACAGCTCGAATAGTAATGTGGATTTACAGTCGCTTCCAGCAGGAGCCGGCCGAGGGGCCCGAAGCCCCGGGCACCAGCAGCGCCCAGCTGGGCTGAGCACCTGGCGAGGGGGCGGGGGTACCGCACCTGGAGACACCCTCCGAAACTTGCGCCTGGACTAGGTAGGTGCATTTCCTGCTGGCTCCCTCCCCCTCCCCCCTCTCTACTTCCCACCCCGAGGACTCCAAACTTCGCCCCAAGGCTGTAGGCAGCGGATGGCGGCTTCCGGTCGTGAGCGGACTGACTGCAAGGGCTCTGGGGTTTTGCCTGAGGTGGCAGAGCTTCTGCCTCCTTCTTGTGTCCGACGGCCCCGGGGTTCTGGACTACCTGGGGGAGATGTGAGGTCTGCCTCGGCCGCAGTTCAGGCTTCCAGCGGGCCCTGGAGGTGTTGTCTTTTAGGGGCTCGCTGCGCTTCTGGATTGGCACTTTAGCCAACCAACTATGCGTGTTCTGAGAGGGGGCCCCGGCCTCGGCTCTCGCGTGGAGCCCGGGCGCTCTAACAAGTGCACTGGTACACTCGTGGGGTGGGGCTGGGTTGGTGGGGAGAGGGGGCTAGGTGGTAGGACAGAGAAGAATCTCCTCCATCATCGCTCCCTCTGGGAGCATCCGCCCGGGGCTTGACCGCTGGGGTTCAGTTCACTGTCTCTCCCTGAACGAAGATGCTCAGGGGCTAGGACACACTTTCGTACCTGTTTGCTTCTGAATTCTTCTGTAACCTCACTAGGGGAACCCAGGTTCTGGTGGGAACTCCAGGACCTTCTTATAACCTATGCCGTCAGAAGCCCCACCCGATGCGTCCTTCTTCTATCCCAATATTTGCAAGAGACAGACACTAAGTGGGAGTCGGTGCCCCAGGAGCCGTCGGTGTTGCCTTTAACCACTAGCTCAGATGCGCGGTTTTGTATATTTCGCGTTTCACCCTGAGATATCGTCCAGTAGCAGCTAGCACGTCTCCCGAGCGCCAAGCACCCACTGGGCATGCCTAGATAAATGTAACCTCACTTTCTTCCACTCCACAACGGGCAGATTGCCAATTCAATTTTAAGATGTTCCTAGAGGTGGAGAAAGAGATGTTGTTAGTGCGACTTGGTGAGAGGATGTGTTTGCAGTCAAGAGTACATTTAAACATTTCAGCTAACCCATTTGAAGCCTGTTGTTTACAATTGCGTGGACAGACGATCTCACTCCACTAGTAAACGTCGTCTCAATGTATATTTCGCCACTGGAAGAGTACGGGCGGAGGCGGGGTATGGTGTGTAGCTCACACTCGCCTGTGGCTTGGGATTTAGCAAATCTGCACCTCTGCTACAGGCAGTATGCTAATATGGGTAGAAAAAAACTCTCATCTTTGTGGAGCAGTTGTTCTGGAGACACCCAGAACTTTCCCGTTTTTTGTCCTGGGTTGCTAAAAGTGATATGTATTTGAGGTGGCCTGAAGAAATACAAAGAGAAGTTCCTGGTCCTATAGAATGGAGATTAGTGACCATTCAGTTTTATAAACCAGAAGGAAATGAAACACCCCAGGGGACTGTTAGGTTAACATTTAATTGATGTGGTTGGTGGTAACAAAGGGTAATAGACAGGTTCTTTGAATTTTAGATCACTGTTCTTTGGTTAAAATTAACAGCCAGGTACACAGAGAAAATAAATCACTACTCTTAACCTATTTGGGAAAGACATTACAAATGTCTGCTGTATTATCCTTGGATGAAATATGCCGGTCCATTCTTCCAGTCAAGTCTTCTGATCTGGAGCATTGAAAACTTCAGTGCTCACAGAAAAGAGTATAGTATAAGAGGGAAAGACTTTTTTTTTTTTTAACGAAAAAGCAACCCACAGCTTTAACTTCTGCTTCATGATTACTCATTTTTTATGTGCTTGCGTCCCTCTCCCTTGCTCTTCATATGTGCCATGTGGGGAAAAATGAATTTTCATAGGGCATAGAGACCCTGAAATAAAATAATTAGAAAAGCAGAATCTAGGTTTTGTCATTTTTTACCAAGTTCATAACTTTGTGTTGTGTGTGGTATGTTAAATAATTGATAATTGCAAAGTTATTTTTTTTTCCCCTTAAGTGTAGTTAAAAAAAATTCAGATATGCTAAAGTAATGTTGGAACATTTTAATAAAAGAAGAAAGGCACAAGATGCATTAAAAAAGGGTGTATGTAATTTCTAAAATTTCTAAAATTAATCCATGCTCTAAATGTTATTTAAAAGTTTTCAGGTTATTCTCCAGAATGGTTTTGAAAAACAGGTATTTCTGGAAAACAAATTCATGAAACATTGTTAACATTTGCATAATCAAACTAATAATCCAGAACCTCAAACAATGACTCACACATAGTAGAAATGAATAAATATTTTTTGAATACATGAATTAGTATTTGTCTTTTGTTCTAGGTCCCAATTATGAATTAGGAGCAGTCATGTCATTTGGCAAGTATACAGTGGGATGAAGGAAATAATGCTTTATAGATCCATGGAATCTGTAAGGGTGGCAAACTGAGATTCTAAATATTCAAACATACAAGTGTGTTAAAAGTTAAAATCAGATTATATGTGATTATCATCTCACCCAAAGGCCTAATTTGAAATCTGAATACCTTAAATTTCTCAGTGTTTCAATTTAACTATAATATGTGTAAATAACACTGACATAATAATGATTTCCCTCATAGTTATTATAACTTTCTGATGCCTTTAATACAAAGATCCTTGCTGGAGCAGAACAGTCCAGCATTCAAATTTATTCTGTACACTATTACTTTAAATTGTCAAACTGCAAACTATTATTTTGATATGTTGCTTCTGAAAACAGAAGGCTTAGTGTAACATTATTTTCTGTGATAGTCTTA
Source organism: Dasypus novemcinctus (assembly GCF_030445035.2). Lineage (NCBI taxonomy): Eukaryota > Metazoa > Chordata > Mammalia > Cingulata > Dasypodidae > Dasypus > Dasypus novemcinctus. The sequence continues at coordinate 138,464,481 of NC_080704.1, read as the reverse complement.
ACTTGGAAGCGGTAAAAAGCTGCAGTGTTAATTAACATATTTTTTCCTATACTGTTAGAGGTTGGCAATTAGAATTTATGTAATTTTGCTTGAAGCTTTCTTTATTAGCAAGTCCATCAGTTTCAAATTTAAGTATAGTTATCAAGTGCTTGGTAAACATGATTAATTTATTCTCTTTTAAGTTTCCCCAACCAAATTAGTTTATTCATATGTGTATATATTTACTTACTTACTTACTTATTGAATGACTTGAGGTCAAAAGAACACCAGTAAAAATACCTGACTCAGTGGTTAATATTTTAGTGAAAATGTTTTTTATAGTATTCATTTATATATGTTCTCACATATATCCACATACGAATACACACACACTTAGAAGCAATATCGTGAATACCAAGAATTGGATAATTTTGTTAAAATTGTATATATTTATTTAAATTCCTGTCAATTTTAACCTCAACAGTAACAACCCATGCATACTAAAAAAAATAGCTTCTTTCATTTACCTTTTGGAGGAAAGAGTTCAACTGGATTCTTACCACAATGACATGATGAAAAAATATTGTAAGAGATAGAATTTAGCAATTTTGATCAACAGCATATATCCATATCTGGAAATGTAGTTACTAATTATAAAAATTAAAAAGAACCAGATTTCAGAACAATTCCCATATAAAATAACTGCTTTAAATCATTTGCAGATTCTGAGCATTAGATTAGATACCTGATTTGAATAGAGATTAATAGTATTTTTCCTTCTCTTAAAAGGTAAAACATTTTTCTGAATCCTGGATTAATATATTATTTTTGTTACTTTCTGTTTTCCATTGATTTTTAGAAATGAGGAAAGTAAATATCAAATAGAACCAGCTAGAACCATGCTTAGTTGATCAGGTGAATGCTATTAAAGGCTTCACATAGCTTTTGATTATTCCTAACCACCTTTATGGTCCAACCAGAAGTCTATTTTCAGTATGTGGTACTTGGTTAAGATAATTTATATAATGTACAGAGATTTTGTAGTTTGCTGGATGTGCAGTGGTATAATTTAGAAAGACCAACAAATTACTTATATTTGGAAGTCATGAAAAATAGGACTGCAGGAACTGGAAGAAATATGATGGCATAAACTGAAAATTATTGTATAACAATATTTATATCAATTGTACTGGTAATATTTCTGTACCTAATCCAACCAAAGTAGTTTTAATTTGAAACAGTAAATAATTTTACAGATGACGTCGGATTCCTAGTATTTAAAAATTGCAATGTAGAGTCCAATAAATAAGGCCTGTTAAATTCTTACGTAACTTTAGGATTCATTTCCAGACCTGGGAGTATAATCTTGGATAATTTACAATTTAAAAAAAATTCTAAATTCTACTTCCTGTCCAAGTTTCCACTTTAGGTAAACAATAGCATATGGTGAAACATGTTTATATGCCAACTAACCACTATCTCTTGGATGATGTTTTTAATGTGATGTAATTGTTCTGAAATATTGGGTTCTCCATCCTTGTCCCATTCTCTCTCTTGTGAGTGGATAAGTTAATTGGAAAATGAACCCATGAAAATGTGTTAAATAATTTCTTCATATCAGTGGATCATCCCTGTGGAGCTCTTACTCAGAGCCTTCATATCTGTGTTTATGGCAGGTATGTGCCAAGGTGAATATTTTTTTCAGGTACCCATGACAGGTCTCTATGTCTGTATATAAGTGACACCCAGATATGTGAGTGAAAATTTCCATCAATCATTCAGCTGTTTGGGGTGATGCAAACAAACATCTGGTTGGTTGAGAGAATTTTTCACTTAGTGTCAGGTTTAAAAACTTTGACTACTTTTCAATCCCTGTCCCTTCCAGGGTACTGATTTATCCATTCAAAGAAACCTACTTAAAACAGTTTGATATATTGGCTTCTTAAGGTACAATTTCCTGTACCTTAATTTCCACGAAATCTTCTACTGCCATGGAAACTAGATAGGACAGACAGCTGGGAGTCACTAATTCAGAATGAGAACTTGCTTGTTATTTTCATTTCATACCAGTCTGCTGGTCCCTGAAAGTAACTGTAAAAGGTTGGGGAATAGAATTTGCAAGAAATAAATGATTAAGCAGAACAAAAATCAGTGCCATCTCTGTCATTTTCCTAAGATCTTACTGCAACCCTCTTTGTTCCTACTCAAGCAGTTCTTTTTAAATAGTCACAGAGATAAAGGTTTGTGCATTCCTATTAGTGTTTATGTATGCTATAGAATATTTTTGTTCTGTGACGATATCCACAGCAATAACATAGTTTTATAATAGCTATTACATTGAAAAAGTATACTTTCAAATTTTGATTTTGCAGGCACTGAGGAAACCTAGTTAGCAATCACAGCAACATTAAATATAAATGATGTTTGAATTTTCTGGTAGAATTAGTTATTTTCCCTTTTCAAGTATAAAAACAATTTTATTAAAATATGTATGTATCACTTTTTATTACAGAGACCCAAATGCGTTTGAACACATTTATTTGAAATCTAAAAAACAGCCTTTTTAGCATTCACCATAAAGCGTACTGATTGTTTTAATTTTAATTGACTTAGTTGTCATTTGATAAGTAGTCAACAATGAGGAAATTGCCTTTTAATGATTCTCATATTCTGTTGTAACATTTTTGTGATTGACTATGACTTATGAAATTGAATTTTGGAATCACAAACTCTAACATGAGCTGAATTACTGTCCATGTTAAGCTTTTTGCAATAGCAGTTATAGGTTCTGAGAAATTAATTTTTCCCCCTGTATTCTTATAGTATGGCTAAGAAAGAAAGATTCCCAAAAAGGATTTTGGTAATGAAAAAAGAATGGATGCACACACACACACACACACACACACACACACATACAATTTAAATGAAAAAGTTACTAAGTGTTTTTTTCTGGTTTTAAGATGACTAGAATTTCAAAATATAAATTTCCCGAAGAGAACTATTTATGATAAAATGAGGTAATTACTATAAAATTTTGGATATCTAATGTTTAAATTTTAGAGAAATTGGAAATATCAAATTCCAGCGGAAGAATTTTATCACTGATATAAAGGCAGTGGCCACCAGAAGTTCTGAGGGGAGGGAGAGGGAAGAATAGGTGTAATACGGGGACATTTTCAGACATTGGAATTGTCCTACATGACATTGCAGTGATGGGATACAGGCCACTGTATATTTTGTCATAACCTACAAAATTGTGCAGGACAAAGTAAAACTGTAGTCCATGGTTAGTAGCAGCACTTCAATATGTGCTCATCAATTTTAACAAATGTACCACACTAATGAAGGATGTTGTTCATGTGGGAAAGTGGGGTATATGGGAATCCCCTAAATTTTTTATGTAGCCTAAACCTTCTTTAAAAAAATAAAAATAATTAAAAATTCAATTGTTGGGTGTTGGAATTGCATATGCTTTGTTGATTTTTTGCTATTTGAGCTTTTTCTGTATAGTACCAAAATATCTGAGTAAGGCATGAAAATGTTAGTCAATTATTACTGTTGAACTTGTGGATTTCCTAATATCTTTATCTTCTGTGTAATATTGATTTATTCTAGCTTTTCAGCAGATGCTTGGATTTGGTTAAGCAATGGAAAAAAAAAACAGTCACTGCTAATATGTGTGGATTATAGTTTACATTATAGTTTAAACTCTCTCTTGCACAATTTTGTAAGTTATGACAAGATATATAATGGTCTGTATCTGCCATTGCAACGTCATTCACGACAGTTCCATTGTCCTGAAAATGCCCCCAGATTGCACCTATTCTTCCCTCTCCCTCCCCTCAGAACCTGTGATAGCCACTGCCTTTATATCAATGATAAAAGCTCTTCTATTGCTAAAATAGCAATGTTCCAATATGAGTTCATTAATTGTAACAAATGTACCACAATAATGAAGGATGTTGTTAATGTGGGAAAATGTGGGAGGGTTAGGGAGTGTTCCTTATGAGAATCCTCTACATTTTCAGTGTAACATTTATGTAATCTAAGTATATTTAAAAAATATATATTTTAAAAATCAGGGTGATTGATGGGATATTGCTTCTTGAAGTTTAAAGAGAATAAATTTCTGCATTTTAAAGAGTCAAACATCTGGATAATTCCAAATATATGGTGATTGAATTTTCATAGTTCATCCAATGCTTAATTTTTATGAAGTTATAGCCTCAGTTTCCCTTTTGGAAATACCATATATTTACTTTTCAATTGCCTTTCTATTTAGATGAAAAGTACTGCAGTATGCAAGATGCTAATACAAATACATATTTGTAACTTCCTGTTAGAAATTTCTATATAGTTATATTAAATAAATCCATTTTACTTTTTTGAAATAAGTTTCACGTTTTTAGCTACCTTTATGGATAAGGGTTTTTAAAGCAGCCAAAATGTGTAGTGCATGTGTATTAGTTTGCATACGTCATCGAAAATCTGATCACTGGGCAAGGTCAAGAAAAAAAATAATTTCCCAGTCGTATGGTTTTCCATAATTGGTGGATTATAAGTGTATTTATTACCTCTAATGCCACTATCTGGTTTAGATACCTGCCAAAGAGATGGTGTAAGATTGAATGGACAATTGTTTATTATATATTGCAATCTTTGTGTCCCAGCCAGCTGCATCCAGATATTTTAAGAAAACTCTTCAGGTAGTCAGAGAAATTAGAAATAGATAATGCAGATGGCCTATCTCAATAATCCATATTTTCTCAGATACATTTAAAATTAAATGTCCTAAGAGATGATTCATTCAGGAATGTTATTGACAATGAACTCATCTTATGCTACACATCCCATGATGATGCTTTATTAAAGGTGTCTCAATCTTGCTAATTACCACCTGTGTTTAAATATAGAGGTGTATAAATACACTACAAGCCCATAGTGGCTCCAAGCCTTTTTTAAACCTGAAATGTTGGCTGTTCTTAGCTAACTAAATTCCTATAAACAAAATGTTTCTGATCAACATTTTGAATTTGTATTCTGCAGCTTAACCCCTTCCCCTTTAACATTAAATATTTCTTTTTAAAACCTGCTGTTTAATTGCTAGCCTTTGAGAGATATGTAAATTCTTGCTCTATTAACTAGCTTAAAAATGTGATTGTATTTATGTGTGTGGGGATGGAATTTCTTCTAAAGGAGTGTTTATTAAAAGGTATATTTCCATTTTTTGGCATGGATTTTGCAAGCATTATTTTATAGAAACATAAAGTATGCCATGTGCTTACTCTATACTTCAAATGAATATATTTTTGTGACTATGACTCATTGTATGTTTAGAAACTTAAGTATTATATGGAAGCATTGACAAAATTGCTAAACAAGTCAAATAAAGGAATTCCTTTTGGGACATTTATTAACTTCTCTAATGAGATCCAGTAACCCCTAAGGGAGAAGGCTGTATAGCTGGTTGACCAATTGATACCTATTGCTTAGACTTGAGAAAGCTCTCTCTTCATTCTCTCTTTCTCTCTCTCCTCCCCTTTCTCCTCTCTATTTTACTTTCTTACTTTCATACATTTCCAAGGATTACAGTATGCAGGTTTATGAGAAAGGAAATAAGTTCTGGGACAGTCACTAAAACATTAAGAGTGATTTTTCTTTTTATTCTTTTTCTAAATTTGACCAAATCTTTGTCTTTTCTAGAGAATTATAAGCTTAATATGAAATATTATTATTTGTATTATTTTTAGCTCATACATTCTTTAAATTATCTTGGGTAGGATCTAAAATGACACCAATTCCTGGATTGATATTTTTATTACAATTTTAGTTTTTGCTTGTATTCATATGTTGTTAGTGCATTTGTGATTTATCTTTCATGTTTATTCTAATAAAATGTCAGCACTTAGGTGTGACACCATTTATTTTTGGTTTGGGATTCATGAAGTGTTAACACAAGGGTGATATATTTTTTTCATTGTTTTGTTCTTTTCCCCAATTTGAGATACTACCTTGATGAAACATTGAGCAACTTGTGAAAGTGAGGTAATTTTCTTGGAAACAATTATAATTCAGTGCAAAGGAAATATTTTAAAGTTAATTTAACACAGAAGGGTGAAATTTTTAACAGTATATTTCTGTAAAACATGAAATAAAACATGCTTAAGAAAATGTATAAAAATATATAAACAAAGTGAGAGAATATTGGTCCCGGACATTTTAGCAAAATACTTGGGAATACTGTGTTATTGAAAGGGATAAAAGAAGTCAATGTTTACAGAGTTCGAGTATAATGGATCTTGATGTCTCAAGTATTTTCCATAAAAACTCTCTAGGTCTTGTGTACTGGCCTCTTCTTTTGCTGAAGATTTCCATATTACACTGATTCGGTTATACATCACAGAGCAGTTTTCATGGAAAATCTTTATATGTTCATTCTTTCATTCATTCATTCATTCATTCATTTACTCACTCATTCATTAGTTGACCAAATCTTTTTAAATATCTTTTATCCCCTGATACAAAGATACTCAAAAAGTTCCTCATCTAGTGGAGGAGACAGACATATAAGCACATTCTGATCATGTAACACATATTCTAGTAGAGGAATATTTGAATGCTCTGGAAGCCCAAAGGTAGATAGAGTGTCTTAAAGAATATGCCACTTGAATTGGTTCTGAAAGAATAACTAGGTTTTTAATATGGAGAACCGCGTTCCACCTGGTGAAAGGATTTTGAAAGGGCACGAGATTAAATTAGCTGTTATGAATACCAACCAGAATAATAGAGTACCACTTTAGTTCCTATCCAGATCGAATGACTAGGATCATATCTTCTTTTATTTCCTTCTATATGCCTGGCCCACAAAAGTGCTTGGTACATATTTGCTGAATGAGTGAGTGAACGAATGAATGCATGAATGTGTTAGAATTTTCCTGCATGGAGAGTTATACAGGGAATGGTGGTTTTTCCGACTGTTTATCCAAAACATTACAATATATTATGTTGTAGCAGAGTCAACTGCATTAGACAAGTACAGCTCATGGATGGTCTTTCTGAACAATAGTCTTAGACCACTGCCTATTAACATTATGAAAATCATGGTTTACTTTTTCCTATCAAACGTCAAAATTTGTTCCCATTCAATGAGCCAAAGGAAGTGAGAGATGGATTGAAGCAAGAGTCTGAATTGTTTTGTTCATCATAATAAGAAATTCATTTTGAAGGCTTTGGAGAGCCATCAAAGTGCTTTAAAGTGGAGAGGGACCCCAACATTGAGTTTTAGAAAGATGACATCAGTGTGGTGTATGGACTGAAGTGGATCACGAGTACTAGCAGTGAGACCAATTAAAAAATGTTCTAAGAGCAATTTTGAGGGTATGGACTAGGGAATTGACCATAATGATGGAGAAGAGGGGACAAACTTGAGACCCACTTATGATATCGATGGGGTTTGGAAATCGATTACATTTAGTGGGTGAGGGAGGGGTAGGAGGGACTCTGAGGCTTTTGGCTTGGGAAACTAGTTAACGCCTTTAAGCAGTATAGGGAAAACTGTTGTAGAATTTGAGAGAGGTTCAATTATTTGCGTATAGAGAGGCCAGGACTCAGGAATGATTTTGAGAAGGAAAAATGGTTTATTGACAGCGGGCTGGACTCGGGAGCTTTCGGTTTCAATCCCAAGCCAGAACAAGATTTTTGAGTCCCTTTTATACAGAGAGGAAAAGCCAAATGGTCCTTTGTTTCAGTTCTCAATAGGCTTGAATTAGCATATATCTTCCACATCCTAGGTAGCTTTTAGCATGGACTTCATACATTCTAGATAAGCTTTTAGCACATTTGGTTTGCATTTTCCCTGAATATTTAAAGTTTATAGACTTTGCGTTGTTAAACTGTTTCCTGGGACTGGAGTCATTGCCATGGTCACCAAGAGCAGGACTGCAGCGTCTTACCATTCCACACCCACAAGTTAGGACAGACAGTTTAACCAGGTTATCTCTGAAGAGACAAAGAGCCTCCCACCCATAGCCCACATCAAAACAAGAAAAAGTCAGTTTGGTGGGATAATGAGGACACCTTTGGACTTATTTAATGTGAGGCACCATCCAGACATCCATATGGAGATGAAATTATAGATCTAGAGAAAAGTTCTGGAAGTAAAGATTTGGGTGTTATCAGCCAAAGCAATAGTGGAAATCATAGGTATAGGTAGATGAGCTCACATGGAAGTATATGTAGAGAAAGCAAGGATGAAATCTTGAGAAACACTGAAATTAAGAAGTTGGTGAAATATGGAGAAACATCCAGAGAGAGAAAGTCGCTATAATGCCAGAGAAGTAGGAGAGAAACCAAGAATTAATTAAATAGAAGCTAAGGGAGGAAAAGCTTTTATAAATACCATCCTGGGCAGAGGTATGAAAAGGTATTCCTCAAAAGAGGAATAACTAATAAATGTGAAAAAAAATTCAGTCTTCATTAATCAAAATAAATGTAAACTAGAAAATACATACAAGAAGTGTTTTTAATAAGATAATGTTCAGTGCAGTTGTACAAATCCCAAAACTTAGAGTCATTCTTGATTTTTTCTTACCTGATCGACCAATTAGCAAATGTCGTTTACACTACCTTCAAACTATATCCTCTCTTTGAATAGTTTTCCTCTCATTCATCATTAACACCATATACCAAACCATATCATCTCTTACCTGGACTATTGTAATTGTCCTAATTGATGTTATTGCATCCATTTTTGCATTGGTATAGTTTTCCACACAGCAACCAGGGTGATCCTATTTAAAATTAAGTAAGATCTTATAATTTGCCTGCTCTTAACCCACCAGTGGCTTGCTCATCATCACACTTAAAATAAAAATAAAATAAAAATCTTTACCATGGCCTACAAGGTCCTACATTATCTGGTCCCTAAATGTTTCTTGGACCTTTCCATTTTGTCCCCTGCCTCCATGCTCCTGCCCTTGCTCATGATGTTCTAGCCACACTGCCCTCCATTTTCTTCCTTAAACATGTCCGAGCACATTTCTCTCTCAGGACCTTTGCACTGGCTATTTTCTATGCCTGAAATGATTTTTCTCTCAGATGTCTTCCGGCTTATTTTCTCACTACTTCCAGATCCTTGATCAAATACCCGCTAATCAGAGAATTCTTCCCTAACAATCTTAGTCCTATCCTGCTTCTTCATTTGATTTCTCTTCTATTTTTCTACATAGTGCCAACAATACCTGGTGTTACGCTGTATTTTTGTTTATTTATAATGTATCCACCCCACTAGAATATTTCCTGCATGAGGCATAGACTTTGGGCTTGTTTTGTTTGCCTCTAAATTTACATCACCTAGGATAGTGCCTGGCACATTGTGGGTGCTTGATATACATTTATTGAATAAATGAATGAAAAGAGAGGGCATGATAAAGTGTTAGTTGGTATAGATTTGGCAGTTTCATCAAAAGCCTTAAAATGCTCATTGATTTGATCAAATAATTCTACCACTGGGAGTTTGTCCTAAGGAAATAATGTGTAATGCAGAAAATCTTAATTTGCAAAGATTTTTCACTAAGCATTTTTGTAAAAGTAGAAAAAAATTAAGGACCATAAATGTTCAACAAGAGGATTGCTAAGTGATTTATGATATATCTAGACAATAGGATCTCTTATGGCCATTAAAGATGATAGTTAAAATACTTTATGATAAAAGAAAAAGAAAAATGTTTGTGATACTATCAAGTAATGAAGCAGGATATAAAAAATATATATATACAGTACATAGGAAAGAAACAAAGATTAGAAATGATACACAAAAAGCTTAAAATTATTATTTCTGAAGGGAGGTGGGGTGAATTAGTCAGGGTTCTCCAGAGAAGCAGAACAGATATATATATATATCCCAGTTTCTAAAGCAACAGACATTATAATTTTAAATAAATATATGTAAGTATGAATGAGATTTATGGGAATTGACTCACATGACCATGGGGATTGGAAAGTCTGAAATTCATAGGACAGGTCACAAACTGGGAACTCCAATGAAGAAGAGGATGCATTCTCCAGGATAAGCTGGCTGACTGAAGTCGAAATAGAAATTCTTTTTTCTAACAGCTGAAATAATCAATTCTCCCCTTAAGGTCTTCAGCTAATTGGATGAAACTTTTCTCATTGCTGAAGGCAGTCTCCTTTGTTGCTTGTAGGTATAACCAGCCATAGACGTAATCAGATGATAATGATTTAAATCTATAAAACAACCTCACAATAACAATCAGACTAAGGCTTGCTTGACCAAATAACTGGATGCTATAATCTAGCCAAGATGACGTGAAATTAACCATCACAGTGGGAAACAGGTGACTATTTTCCTTTATAATTTCTGTACTTTCTCTATTTTCTAGAACAAATCTGTATAAATTTCATTATTATCAGAAAAAATATGTTTTAAAAAGTGAAGAAGAATAAGAAACAACAAAGAAGTATTTCCATCCTAAAAGTGAGGTTTAGGTAATATATAACAAGGACAATAAACCCATTATCCTTGAGAGATGTCCCTGGAGGGAGAAGAATATGCCTGTTGTAACTGGGATCAACTGCTTTTTGACCACTTCATTCTGAAGGGGTCTACAGTCAGGGAAAATGAATGAGATCCACAGATCTAGTCTAGTCTTCACTCACTGGCAATCCAATGAAGGCTGGGTTTATCCTGTCAGGACTTAAACAGGATATTCAAGGAAAATGAAGTCAAGGTAAGCATTTGTCATATTGCTGCTGAAAGTACTAGCAGTTTGCCTCATGTATAACAGAAATGATTACTCACTATATGTTTTCACATCATGTAGCAAAAACAACTAAGGGAAGTTAGGCTTTACATTACCTGACTATTCAGCCACAGTCACTTCTAATGCAAAAGAAGAAAAATGGCTATTGACAAGTTTTGGCAAGTTTCATCATTAGAAATGCTCGTATTCAGAGTGGGCATTACCATCCCAGAATCCTTAGGATTGGTGAGTGAAGGATGGACTAAAATAGACTAATAGACTTACAGTTATTCTACTAAAGACTTATTGTTATTCTAGCAATGGAGGAACATTTATTATCGATGTGGAGGCAGTGGAGGCTCTGAGGGAAAGGAGAGTGAAAAACAGGTGTAATATGGGGGCATTTTCAGAACAGTGGAATTGTCTTGAATGATTTTGCAATAATGGATACAGGCCATTATGTATTTTGTCATAACTTCCAAAATTTTGTGGGACAGAGTATAAACCATAATGTAAACTATAATCCATGCTTAGTGGCAATGGCACAATATGTGTTCATCGATTGTAACAAATATACCACACTAATGAAGGATGTTGTTAATTTGGGAAAGTGTGGCAGTGGTAGGGAGTGGGGCATATGGGAATCCCTTATTTTTTTATGTAACATTTATGTAATCTAAAGTATTTTTTAAAAAGTTAAACTATTAAAATAAAAAAAACCTGTCTGTATTGCCAGAAATAAAAAACTGCAGCCAATAATGTAAACCTAGAAGTTTTCTAGGGCCTTAGGAAGAAAGAGGTAATACAGAGTATTGTAGTGTTAATTTTCTGAGAGCACCAGTCATCATAAAGGGGAAACTGTCTTTGTTATCAAGACAATTATTCTTTACAATGTCTTTGAATAATCATCCTCTTAGAAAAGTAGCACTAGGGATTTCAAAGCATATGTGGCAATATGGAAAGATATAATCATTAGTAAAATGAAGGGTGACTTATATGAAGTCCAGGGTCCCTTGAAAATAGAAATAGTTTTAATATAGGTGCTATAATTAGTATAAAATTGAGTAATTACTGAAAATAATTAGTAAATTTTTTACCATTTCCTAAATCTACAGAAAGTTTACTATTTTAATCTGTTGGAGAAAGATGATCTATCTATCTATCTATCTATCTATCTATCGATCTATCTATCTATCTATCTATCTATCTATCTATCTATCTATCTATCTTAACTGGAACATTTTAAAGGCCGTTTGCTTCCCAGACTTCTCTGTATATTGCCAAAGCAAAATCCTGCATATAGGGCAATTTATTTTTTAAAGCATTTCTTGTTAGTTTCATTGCAGAATCAGCCTGATGGGTATGAAGCCAAATTCTATAGACTTGCTCTGATATAGGTGGCAGAAGAGCCAGAAATATTTTCTTTTTTTGTAGTCTGGATCTAAGTACTTTCTGGAATGTCTTCCCTTGAAAGATTCTAATTTAACAGTACTATGGAGCCACATGAACACTTGAAGAGAGCTATGTCATTTTTTGAGCCGCATTAACAGTGATGAAAAATGCACATCGAACAATTAGATTGCAACTAATGAAGAGCACCGCTTCAGTCTATTAGGAATGATTTATATATGCATTGATGCGTTAGTAATAATGTGATTTTCTATTATAATTACAAGGTCACCCTGGTGATCTTTTCCAAAGGTAATCATGATGTTATTGACCTATTTTTAAAAATTGCATTTAGGTATTATCTTCTGTCTTGATATACTGTGAAGAAATTTTAAATTGTTTACTCTTACTATTGTGATTTTGCCTCATATATACAAAATTATTGGTGTGGGGCTACTTGATTGATAAATTGGGGCTATAAAGTCAATTAAGTACCAAATATAAAATACTGGAATGTTGAAGAGTACTTTAAACTCTTTTCCTTTTTATTTTGCTTTAATTCACCACAATGAATTATCTAAAATTGATTTTTGAAGTATTTCAAATATATAACATTTTTATATATGAGCAAAATAAGTTAGAAAGTACAGATACCCAGAGAGAAGAAAATTTAAAAAAGAGAAAGAAAAATTATACTCACCAGATGGCCAATGTTATCAATATTTTAAGTCTATTTAACATACATATATATATATCTTTTTCTAAGCTGAACTTATTGTAATTACTTTATAATATGTTTTTTTCATTTATCTATATATTGTGAACATTGAACATCTTTCTATATCAAATATATGATACATTATTTTGAAAAATATATTAGATACATATAGAGAGGTAAAGAGACATAAAGGTGAAAAACAACCAATAATGTATAAAGAAAAATTTTATAATCCTCCTCTCCCTTATCTCTTCTAGAGTTTAATTTACATTGAATTAAAGCCAGAAATAAAAATTATGTAACATGATAAATAAAAGTATAACGGTTTGCCTGTAATATGTAATTGTTTTTTAGTAATCATTGCCTGGCTGTCCCCTGATTTATTTAAACAAGCTCAAACCGTTGGACATTTAGACAATTTCCAATATTTACTATTGTAAAAAAATCATGAAAGAAATTCTTATGCATTCCTCTTTGTATGTATCTTGATAATTTCTCTATAAATATATAAATATGGAATAACTGGCCCAAAGAGAGTGCATATTATTAAGAGTTTTGAACCTATTGGAAAACTGTCATCTATAAAGATGGGGCCAGTATACATTTCTGGTGAGGGATTTAAAAAATTCATATGTGTCCCTGTGACTTCATATTAGTCACTGTACAAATCAAAGGGAGAAGTATGTATTCTAAAATGCAATAAATGAGTGGGGATCATCACATAGTTACACAGCTCTTGTTTTTGTATCCAATTCCAATCCTGGCATGTATGATTTATAGTCAGTTTAACAACTATTTGTTGAATAATGAAGTTGTTTGGGATATTGGAAAAAAGAGTGAACCACAAATGAGGGACATAGATTCTAGTCCTGCCTCTACTGATGTGGGCAATGGGTGGGAGGCTCTTTATCTCTTCAGAGATAACCTTTAGCTAAACTGTCTGTCCTGACTTGTGGGGGTGGAACAGTAAGAGGCTGCAATCCTGCTCTTGGTGACCATGGCAACGACTCCAGTCCCAGGAGGCAATTTAGCAATGCAAACTCTATATACATACCAGTAAGTCAAGGGAAACTCTGATGGTGGTGAAGCCAAAACTTAAGGGAACTTGGACTTGGCCTTGAATGGGAAATATAATATAGCCTGTGCATAAATTCAAAATCATCTAATTCTATATCCAAGTGTGCCTAGTCTCTAGAAATCCAGTTAAGTGATATGGGCTTTGAATGTTCAGAAGGGATGTAATACTGAATGTGTATTCAAGGTTGCATCCAGACAGAATGTGGCAAGATGCTAATTCGAGCTCACCTGAGGTGAGGGCAATATGTTAATTCAAAACCTACCTGGTACTCAAGGCAAAGACTTAACTAACAAAGAAAGCAGTTTTCTTTGATACAAGCACCATTTGACTCCCCACCCTGTATAAAAGGAACTTGAAAATCTCGTTTGGGCTCCGGTTTGCAACAGAAAGCTCCCCAGTCCGGCCGGCCATCAATAAACCATTTTTCCTTCTCAAAATCATTCCTGAGTCCTGGCCTTTCTATACGCAAATAATTGAACCTCTCTCAAATTCTACAACACTACCACTAATCAGGTATGTGACTTTGTGCAAGCCATTTAACCTCTCTGGGCCTGAATCCTAATTTCATAACAGGGTTGTTTTGAAGAGTAAATGAAATGTGTGTAGGAAAGCTCTCTGTAAGCAGTAAAAGACTATCTTAAAGTTGAAAATTACAGTTGGTATAAATTATTTATGGTGGTGAAAATGTGTTGAAATTGTGGGTATCTCATCTCAAAATGAGTTGTATGTTGAGGAAAAATTGAATAGTACTGTTTGGATAGTCTTTTTGGAGTGGGTGGAAATTCCACAGTCTCCTAGGTATACTCTTCTGCAATTAAGAGGTTTTCTGTTAGTAGCATAGTTAATGTAATTGTTTGAGGTTTCAAGTAGACCTTTAAAAAGAAAACTAAGCCCTTTTGTGAACTGCAGAATGAACTGTTTTATATTCACAAGTCCCACCCCCATTCCCACATCCACCTGATATGTATCTCCTCCCTTTCCCTCTTATAAGGATTGCTTTGGACCTGTTTGTACATATGGTTGAAAGATAATTTGGCCTAATTTATTTACAGGAATTTACAAGGGTGACTTTTATATTCATCTGTCTCTTTTTTGATTCCCATGACTTCTGGATTTGTCAAGGTATGTGCATTCCAAACAGAAATTTACTTTCGAAAAAGAACACAAAACTGTAGTGTGAAAAGCATGCATTCATATTTATCGAGTTCCATTTAAATGTAATGAATTGTTTTAAAATTTTTAACACTTAATTGGGCATTATATAGATAAATTCCAGTGTGTATCCCATAATCATTAGAGTCTTTGCAAAACCAAACATGTAGTCTGAATAATTCTATGAACTTTTCCCATACAGTTACTAAATCTATGAGTCTCCCTGGCCAGTGGGAACTTCTGTAGAGTATGTGGAAACAGCATGGCCAGTGGGGATATTTGCAGACTCATTTAGTAGTTCTCACTGATTACAAATAAACATGAAATTTTTCTCTATCAATGGAACAAATATTTCCATTCAGAAAATATAACTGACTAAAGAAATATTTGCCTCTTTTTAAAAAATTTATTTATATTTGCCTCTTGAAATATATGTTTTGATTTTTAGGATAGTCTCAAGTAAAGTATTTAATTGACATTGGTATTCCATTCAATTTTTTACCCTTCCAGCCTCCCTTCCTTTCATCTATCGATCTTTTGAAACATACGTCCAAAATATATTTATCAATTAACTACTTGGTGTAGGTCATTGTGCCATTTCTTCTGGTACATTTCTTCTGGTAAATTTGCCAACATAGACACAGTTCAACTGGAGTATTGAGAAAGTGTTTGCTATTAGATTCAGTTGTTAGGTGGGATATGTAAGGCAAGATTGGGGAGACTTGCAGAGTAGTTGCATTCTTCAGATACTTGAAGGACCTCCCTCTTTGGTTTACACTTTTTATTAAAATGTATTCACCAAATGCAATGTCACAATGATGAAAGAACTTGTTGATGTTGGAGGAGTGTGGGGGTGGGGGGTGGGGTATGTGGGAACCTTTTATATTTTTTAATGTAACATTTTTTGTGATCTATGTATCTTCAAAAAATACAATATAAATGCTCAAAAAATATTCATTAATGATCAGTCATTAGTAAATGGGGAAGAGAATTCTGTATTAGTCAGCCAAAGGGGTGCTGATGCAAAGTACCAGAAATCTGTTGGTTTTTATAAAGGACATTTATTTGGGGCAAAAACTTACACTTACAAGGCCCTAAAGAATCTGACTCAAGGTACCATAAGAGGTATTTTTTAACCCAAAGTCTGTTACCACATGTTGATGCAAGATGATGGGCTGTATCTGTGAGGGTTCAGCCTTCCTCCTTCCTCTTTTGACTCCATGGGCCTATCTTCTTCCAATTGCAGCTGTAGGCTGATGTTGGACTCAGCTGCTCTGTTCTCAACTGCAAACTATGAGGCTAATCTCTCTTCCCAGGACCACAAGATCCTTTTCTGTGTCTATGGAGCTCCCTTCCTCTTTTCTCCCATATCTTCTTCTGTCTCTTTGATTGTGCATTTATATCATGCACCAAGGGGGAAGGGACTCACCACTGCATACCCTAATGGCCTGGTAGAATCACAGCCCTAATCTTAGCATAATCAAGTAAACATAAAACCTTTGAATTTAATACAATCAAAGGGTATTACACCCAGAGGAACAGACCAGTGAACAAAAATAATCCATATCTCTTTTGGAATTCATAAATAATATCAAACTGCCACACTCCACCCTCTGAATTCCAAAAAAGAAATTACACTATTAAAAAGAAACACCTGATGATGGGAGAGAGTGTTGCTGTGGGGGGAGTGGGGGGTGGGGGCGGTGGGGTTGAATGGGACCTCATATTTTTCATAATGTAATTTTTAAAAAAAATAATAAATAAATAAAAAAAGAAAAAGAAAAAAAAAGAAACACCTTAAATTAGTAACAATGTTAATTACAAAATCACATCACAATCAGTTTAAAGAAGCACAATTTGTCTTGGGGAAAATTCCCATCTCACTGTAAACCTCTGAAACTTACAAAATAATTTATCTGCTTCAAGTATACAGAGGAACAGACAAAGGATAAACATTTGTATTACCATATGGAGAATTTGGGAGGGAAACATGTGTCACTGGTCCCCAACAATTTAAAAAACTTGCAGGGCATACTCCATTAAATTTTAAAGTCTAAGAGTCATTCTGAAGATGATGGTTTCTTCTTGTCCTTGGGGCCTCATGGGGGCTCACCCTTTCCATGGCCTTGCTCAATTGCCTTTTTCTTGGTTCTGCTCTCATTAAGCATCTGGGTGGTGACCGAGCTGTAGACCTCACCTTCCAAGGATGTTGGGGTGATGGCCACACTTTACCCAATCTCTGGGGTTGAGTCTCATACCCCTCAGTAAAGTCAGGTGGAGGCAACATTCTTCCTAATCTCTGGCATACAAGCCCAGACCTCTCGGAGCAATGAGTTGGCAACCTGGTCTTTCCTTATCTATGGGGGACAAGTCCACCCCTCTCAGAGATATGGAGTGTTGACCTCACTCTCCCCAACCCTTGGGGAATGTGCTACACCCTCTCTGTAGCCTGGGGCAGTAAAACTCTCCTGGAACAGTAGGCTAGAACATCCACGCTCTTCAGCTGCCAGGGAAAACCCACCCTTTCTGTACACATGGATGGTGTTCCTCTCTGGGACCAAGAAGATGTCTTAATTCCAGATCTCAGCTTCCATGGTTTTCCTCTTGAAGCCTCTTTCCCTTTTATCTGTCCCCTCCATTTTCCTATTAGTTCAGGATGGCAGTGGTTTTGTTCATACAGCACTGTCAAAAAGCTTGTTGGTTTATCATGCAGGAAGCAGGGGTCCAAGCCATCAGCCAGTAAGACTTTCCACAAATACTTCCTGGGTAACTGCATTTTCAATCCTGACTTACAAGTCCCAAGTTTAGCTAATTCCTTAAATGGTACACTACCATTTGGAGGCTTGGTTTCCAAAGGCTTGGAATTTCTGGAATCAGTTTGTTTACTTTGTGCCTAAAAATTCAGGTGTCAGCTTACCCCTTTCCTCTAACATTTTGCTGTAAGATACAAAAAGAAGCTAGGTTGCATTTTCCATATTTAGTTTGGAAATCTCCTTTGATAAATGTCTAAACTCATAGTTTTCAAATTCTCCCTTCCATAAAACACCAGGAGTCAATTTTGCTAAATTCTCTGTGATTTTAAAATGCAGATTGCCTTTCCTCCAGTTTCCCATAATGGCTTCATCATTTACTTCTAAGGTTTCATCAAAAATCTCCTTTGTGTCCAAATTCCTACCAACAGTCTCTTCAAAGCAATCTAGGTCTTTTTTATCAAGCGTCTCATGGTTCCTCCACAGAATACCCCATACCCATTTATAAAACTGTTTGAACATTTTGATAACTGCAAAAGCACCACCTTGCTTCTCGCTTCCCAATTCTGTATTAGTCAGCCAATGGAGTACTGATGCAAAGTGCCAGGAATCTGTTGGCTTTTATAAAGGATATTTATTTGGGGTAAAATCTTACAGTTACAAGGCCCTAAAGACTCCAACTCAAGGTACCATAAGAGGTATTTTCTCACCCAAAGTCTGTTGCCACTTGTTGATACAAGATGGTGGAAAATATCTATGAAGTTGCAGCTTTCCTCTTCTTAAGGCTCCATGGGCCCAGCTTTTTCTTATCTCAGCTCTAGGCTGGAGGGCTTGTTTCTTTCAGGGCTTAGCTGCTCTATTCTTTTCACAAGGTCAGCTGTAAACTATCAGGCAAATGGCTCAAATCTCTTCCTGAGGCTGCACGATTAAAGCTGACAAGTTCTCTCCTCTTCAGTGTCTATGGAGCTCTCTCTATTCATTTATGTATGTGCTTCTGTGTAACTACACTGTGTGTTTCTTTGAGTATGCATTTATAAAGCCCACAAAGTGGTTGGGGACTCAAACTGAGTCACCCTAATGATGTAGTCAAACCAAAGCCCCAGTCTTCACGTAATTTAACCAAAGCCATCTTAGCTGAATCTAAAATTCAAAGGGTATCATGCCCAGAGGAATAGACCTGTTCACAAACATAATCAAAAAGCCTTTTTTTGGAATTCATAAATAATATCAAACAACCACAGGGCTAAGCTGCTCTGTTCTCTTCAGGAGCAAACTGTCAGGCGAATGGCACATTTCTCTTCCTTAGACCACAGGATCCTCTTCTGTGTCTAAGGAGCTCCCTTCCTCTTTTCTCACATATCTTCTGTTTCCTTCATTGAATGTCTGTTTATATAGCCCACCAAGGGGCAGGAACCCAACCCTGCTTGCCCTAATGACGTGGTCAAATCAAAGCCCTAATCATAACATTATCAAGTAAACATAAAACCTTAGAATTTGATACAATCAAAGGGTATCTTGCCTAAAGGAACAGACCAGTTTACAAACATAATTTATATCATTTTTTTGAATTCATAAATATCAAACTATCACAAACATTGATCTTTTTTTTCCTTTGGTAACTATATCTAACAATGATATGCATCATTATTCAAATATGAATACTCATTCTGATTTTAAAAAGGTTAAATGGATGATCTGAGTTCGTGGTATGGCTTATATCACTTAATAATTTCTTTAAAGAACATGAAAAATGAAAGTAGATAAAAACATAATCCAAAAATTTTGGCATTTTGATCAATCGTTCAAAATACAACTTAAATATCTCATTGGGATCTTAATAAATTGGGTTCCAATTACTTGAGATTAGCCTTTAAAATGGATTTGACAGTTTTGACTACATGTATCCTATTTGTGTTTTCTAGAGGTACTGCCTTTTGTTTCAGTGCCGTTCAGTGGCTCTGCTCCCGAAGAGGTAAGGACGAACAGAGCAAGACAACACACAGTAACCACTGTGGAGACGCAGGCTGGTGGCGCAGGTCTGATTTATTGAGGAAGTGTAGTAGCTTTTATAGACTGTGAGGCAACATGCAAGCAGCTTACTGGCTATGCTAATTTAGTGAGGCTGATTGGTTCATGCACTCTAGTTGCTGGGGGGAAGGCAGATTTCTGAGGGACATGCCTCGACGCCATCTTTTGGGTGGAACCCCAAGGGCCTTATAGTTAGAGAGGTTTTCCTACATCTAACAAGGCATTGGCAGCTTGCCCACAATCCCCCCTTTTTTCTTTTATTAGAGGCAAGTTGAAGCGCTGGTGTTGTTTTGTGCCAAGGTGACTGTGCCTGTCTTAGGTTGTCCTCCTCTGAGGATCTTACCCATCATTGGCCATTATCAGTCTTTATGGTCCATAGCATGCCCATTTGGTTGAAGGCTTGAAGGCAAGCAGTAATGACATGTCTTGAAGTTTCTCCTATGAGAGCAGTGGCAAAAGTGTATTTGGAAAAGGTGTCTACTATGACATGTAGAAATTTAGTTTTTCCAAAAATAGGTATGTGTGTGACATCCATTTGCCAAATGGCATTCAGACGGAGGCCACGAGGATTTATTCCCTGAGGTTGAAGGGGGGGGACTAATGGAAGGAGAGGGCCACATTGTTTACATGCACGAATGAGGTGTTTGTATTGCTGCTGTGTTAAGGAGGGGAAGAGATGATGGAGAGAAAGAGCAGACATGTGAAACTTTGCATGAAGGAGTCTTGCCTGATCTAGGTCTGCGGTTAATAATTTTACTGTGAGCGAGGAATCGGCTAAGGCATTGACGCTGGCAAGAGTTCCTGGAAGTCCAGTGTGGGAACGAATATGTTGGATGAACCAGGGATGTTTGTGATTTTCAAGGATAGATTTCAAAAAAAGCAACATATTATCTTGAATGGTCATTTTGTTTTTAAGGACTGCATGTGGCAGCGCACAGATAGTATTAGCCGCATATGCACTGTCAGTGAAGATATTGAAAGGGATGGATTGGTGATGAAGGAAAACTTGGAGGAGAGCACATAGTTCTCCTTGTTGAGCAGAGCCAGTATGTTGCTCGACGTGGATGGAATCTGAGGCACCGAGGGATTTTACTACTATAGAAAAGTGAGTTTTGTTATCGTTGGTAAAGATTGTAGCAGTGTGAGGGATAGGAGAAGTTGTAGGAAAGGAGTGAGAAGAGAGAACAAATGGAAGAAGAATCATGGCAGTAATGAGTTTGTCTTTTGGCAAATGGTTATCAAGTTGACCTGTGAATCCTGATAGGAGAGTTTGCATGTTCAAATCAGTTTGGGAAAGATGTTGTATTTGTTCTTGAGTGAATGGTAGTACTAAGGTGTCAGGTTCGATGCCATACAAGAAAACAGCTGTTTTTCTGAGTTTTCTCCCAAGGATACATATGGCATCACAATAAGAGGTAATTTTACCTAAATGACTAAAAGATAAGTGTACCCAAAAGAAGGGGGAATCCTGATATAGAAGACCGGTGGGCTTCCCAAGGGATTTGATGACTAGAGCAGAAAGAGGGAGTTTTGGTTGAAAGTGGACTAGGTGAAGATTTTTAATTCTGTCATTTATGAGGCTCAGGCAGGCTCTTTTGGCATTGCCCACCAAACGACAGCTGGAAGGGTCAGGGTCACCCTCCAGGAGGTCAAAAAGAGGTTTTAGCTCATGAGTGGTTACACTCAGATGAGGACGCAACCAATTGATATCACCACAGAGGCGCTGAAGCACATTAAGAGTACATTTATGGGGCAAAACAATAGTGGGGATGGCAGGACTGATAGAGCTCATGATGGTATAGCCTAAGAAGGTGTAAGGCAGGTAGTTTTGTACTTTTTCAGGTGACATGGTGAGGCCCAGTTGCATAAGGCTATGTAGAAGAGATTTCAAGCAGAATTGTAGGTGAATTGGGTCTGGGTGAGCAATGAGGATGTCATCCATATAATGAACGATTTGACAAAATTGAGAAAGGGGACGGGTGGCTTCACTAACCAATATTTGGCACATAGCTGGACTGTTTTTCATTCCTTGTGGGAGTACCTTCCACTGATAATGTTGTAGGGGGACTGAATTATTTGTGGTGGTTACAGAAAAGGCAAAGTATTGACGGTCATCCTCATGAAGAGGAATGGAAAAGAAACAATCTTTGAGGTCTATTGCAGTAATGTGGTAATCACATGGGATGGCTGAAGGATGAGGATGGCCTGGTTGTGGGAAGCCAATCTTTGTCATATGAGCATTAATATTTCTGAGGTCATGGAGTAACCTCCATTTACCGGATTTTTTTTAATCACAAAGATAGGAGAATTACGAGGACTAGTAGAGGGTTCTATGTGCTGCAAGTTCAATTGTTCTTGCACAAGGAGTTTTAGTTGTTCTAATTTTACTCAAGGCAGTGGCCACTGGTCCGTCCAAATAGAGTTTTGCATTTTCCATGTTAATCTTATAGGTTTTGGTCTGGATAAAGTAAATAATGGTGGACGGCCAGTGGCCTTTATGCTTGGGGGTAATTTGTAGGATTAGTAGTGAGGATGGCTCCCACTTTGGGGGGAATGTCATGCCCCCAAAGGGTATGCATAAGGTTGGATAACACAAGGGGACAGAAGGTGCCTCTTCTGCCATCCGGGTCTGTCCAAGTCATTGTTGATGTAAGCTGGTGTGAGGGTCTTAGGCCTCCCACACCTTGAAATAGAGGACCTAGTTTTAGCGGCCATGAAGGGTCTGTGTCAGAAGAGTGGAGGACAGATAAGTCAGCTCTGGTGCTTACTTGCCCAGTAATGGACTTGCCCTGCACTATGAGAGTGAGAAATGCTTTACCTTGGGCAATGGGGATAGTCCACAAAATGTCGGGTGGGGAGCCTTCTCAGAGGAGGAAATATTACCCATTCCGAGGGTCACTTACTGACTGCAACGCCGAGCTGCACTTGATAGCTCACTGATATTGTCTCCGGGGTTTTCAGGTCCCTGATCGGGCGCCAGATGTTATGGTGCCATCTAGCAGCTCCACTCCCGAGGAGGTAAGGACAAACAGAGCAAGACAATGCACAGTAACTGCTCTGGAGACGCAGGCTGGTGGCGCAGGTCTGATTTATTGAGGAAGTGTAGTGGCTTTTATAGACTGTGAAGCAACGTGCAAGCAGCTTACTGGCTATGCTAATTTAGTGAGGCTGATTGGTTCATGCACTCTAGTTGCTAGGGGGAAGGCAGATTTCCGCATGCCTTGGTGCCATCTTTTGGGTGGAACCCCAAAGGCCTTATCGTTAGAGAGGTTTTCCTACATCTAACAAGGCATCGGTGGCTTGCCCACAGCCCTTAAAGTAATACTGTTGCCCAAAAGTTCAGATGATGGTAGGAAAAATCTTTAAGATCAGAAAATAAAGTGATACTTAGAAAAAACCTTACATGGGAAGTAAATCAAGATTTTAATATGTTGCATCATTTGTAAAAAGGATTTACTTAGTTTGAGAATTGTGAGTCTTCCAGTTGTATAATATTAACTGAAATGTATTTTTCATACTAAGAAAGTTTAAATGTGTGAAAAATGTTAGACTTACTAACCTGATGTGAATGAATAGATTGGAATGTAGGGAAAATGTCTCCCAGGTTAAAAGAATGCACATGAAAGTAACTGGCATTAAATATTTAAAAGGTTGAAAGAGCAGGTGGTTTCCTCTCCTTGGGGAGGCAACATGGTAAAGTAGCAAAAGCCCTTGCCTGTCAATCAGTAAACCTGGAATCTGCTCCCAGTATTAAACTAGTAATAGCCTCCTCAGTATTAAACTGGTAATAGCTTCCTCAGGTCACTTTTGCACATTGAGCTTTTCTCACATCTACAATAAAAAGTTTGGTCATAGCAGATGGCTCTGGAATTCAGGGCCATGTCAGTTGGCCCTACTTTGGAGTTAGTGTTCCTGAGTGTGATAGAGTTGGACTCAGATATGACCTTTGTACACATGCCTCTTCTGTTACTTTTACCAGACCTGTGGTTGGCGTTTGGGTTGGTGTATACTCAGGAGACCTGAGTCTCTGGACTGTCTATGTGACAGCCAGGCCCTGGGCCTCAGCAGGCTTGCAGCTCCTACCCTCTGGTTTGTTGGACTTACCCTGGCCAGCTGACAGGGAGGTGAAGAGGGTCAACCACCACACCAGGGAGCCAACAGTGCCTACAGTCAGCTGCCAGCAGGAGAATTGCATCCATCATCCATGTGGAATCTAAGGCCCCTCTTGATGTAGAGGGGGACTGGACATAAACATCCCAGGGTCCACAGGATGGAGGAATAGAGTATGGATTAGAGCGGACTTATTGGTGTTCTGCTGGGGAACTATTGTGATTAGTAAGGGAAGAAATTGTAATAGTGATGTGGAGAGGGTGGCTACGGTGGCTGCTGATGGTAGGGAGATGGAAGAAGAGGTATGGTGTGGGGGCATTTTCAGGATTTGGAGTTGCCCTGGGTGATGCTGCAGGGACAGATCCTGGACACTGTGTATCCTGCCATGGCCTACTGGGTGGACTGGGGGAGAGTGGACTACAGTCTGGACCACTGTCCATGTGGTGTAGTGGTGCTCCAGAATGTATTCGCAAGGTGTAGTGGATGTGCCGTGATGATGGAAGAGGTTGTTGATGTGGGTGCGTTGGGGGTTTTATGGGGACCTCATATTTTTTTAATGTAACATTTAAAAGAAAATAAGAAAAAAACATTTGGGCTGGATAACTCCAACTGTCTTTCTCTTTAGCATTCATAGAAATTTAAGGACTCTTCTCAAATATCTTGATTCCAATATGGAATTAAGATTGGCAGTTAAATTAAAATACACACTGATGTTAAAAATTTGCTGCTACTCTAAGTGTTTTAGTGAGTTGGTAATAAGACATATTTTTTAGAAGGTACTGGGGAATGAACCCAGGACCTCATACAGAGTGAGCAGATGCTCAACCACTGAGCTACATCTGCTCCCCAGTGAGACTTCTTTTTTAAACTTATAAGCATTGTGTATCCTAATACCACCCCCTCTGCACATATACCAGTATTAGCATTATATTAAATGGATTCTAACAGAGGTTTAGTTAGTAGTCTCAAATTTTCCTTCTTCATAAAAATGATTAACTTTGAGATGCTGCTATGCTAATCTGCTATTAGTCTCTTGAAGTTCAACAAAATGCCTATTTTCTCTTTATTGCAAGGTGGTCGTTCACATATCTCACTACAGCCTGCAACCAGTGAAGTGCATACTCTGAAGACTTCAGGCTTCAGTGTCTTCAATCTTGCACCCTTCATGAGCATTGAATTCATATTGAAACATTTAAAATTTATTTTCCTTCATCCACATTCCACAACAAAACATATAATAGTGCCAAGAAGCAAATAACCACTTGAAGTTAATGATCTGACACTAGTCAGTCCTGTGTCCCTATAAAATGTCCTATTCCTGAGGTACCAAGCTTTTAATAATTTTCCTGTTTCACATCAGATTAACTATGTATTAACAACATTTAATCCATTAATAATGAGATGTGGTAATGCAATAAAATATCAACAATTCTAGTTCTATAAAAAGATGACTATTTTGATCAAACAAAAGAACAATCAGTAAATGAAGGTCACAAATCATAATATAGAAGTGACTTTTACCTCATTGTTTTGAAATGAAATAAAAGTAAGAATTCATATGGTTTAGGAGAACAGTCTTCTTTCTTGCTCCTTATTTCACTGATGAATGATCCAATAAAGAAATAATAAAAAAGTCTCTGACATTTCTTTTAAATGGATTTTAAAAATAGTGTACATTCAGCTTTTTGCCCCTTCTTTTAGCACTAGATTCATTTTTCAGAATATGTACAGCTCTGAACTAAGCTACAAATACAACTGTTCGAATGTTCTTTTCTAGAAGAATTTATTTATTTATTTATTTGTTACTTTGACAATTATTTAGTAAGTTTCCACACTATACCAGGCACTCTGCTAGGTGCTTGGGAAACAAAAATAAATATGGGACTTGATCCTGATTCAAAAGCTTATGGTACAAATGTTTAGAATGACCTATACAGAGAAAAATAATCAAGTGTCATAGGTGTTTAGTATATATGGATTTATTTGCTCATGGAATTCCTATTATTTTTCTAAATTACAAAGGGCACATATTGGAACCTAATTGCTAAGGTACTAGCATATGTAAAGTCAAATAGCGCCCACCCTGCCCCGCCCCCCCCCCCCCCCCGGCCAAATCTACAGGACTCACTGGACATGATAGACAGAATGTCTCCCACATTCAAATTCCAGGAACTTGGAAATACATTATTTTACATGGCAAAGAGTAGGTATGGTTGAAGATAGAATTAAAGTTGCCAATCATCTGACTTTAAGATAGGGAGATTGGGAAACGGACTTGGCCCTGTGGTTAGGGCATCTGTCTATCACATGGGAGGTCCGTGGTTCAAACCTGGGGCCTCCTTGACCCGTGTGGAGCTGGCCCATGCACAGTGCTAATGCGTGCAAGGAGTGCCTTGCTATGCAGGGGTGTCCCCCGTGTAGGGGAGCCCCATGCACAAGGACTGTACCCCGTAAGGAGAGCTGCCCAGCGTGAAAGAAAGTGCAGCCTGCCCAGGAATGGTGCTGCACACACAGAGAGCTGACACAACAAGATGACGCAACAAAAAGAAACACAGATTCCCGTGCCACTGACAACAACAGAAGTGGATAAAGAAACAAGATGCAGCAAAATAGACACAGAGAACAGACAACTCTGGTGGGGGGAGGGGAGAGAAATAAATAATAAATAAATAAATCTTAAAAAAAAAAGATAGGGAGATTATCCTGGTTATCCAGTTAGGCCCAATGTAATCACAACGATCCTTTACAATGGAAGAGGGAGGCATGTGAGAGAGAACCAGAGAGATGGCAACATGAGAAGGACACACACCAATATTTCTAGTTTTGAAGTCAAAAGGACTGGACTATGAGCCAAGGAATTGGGGTGGCCTCTAGAAGCTAGAGAGGGCAAAGAAATGGATTCTCCCTTAAAGACTCTAATAAAGAACATAGTTCTGTTACACTTTGATTTTAGCACATCCAGAGCCATTTCGGACTTCTGACCTCCAGAACTATAGTTTTCATTGTGAGCTATTTTTTTTCCCCACTTTTGAATTTTTTAAAAAGATACTCCAATTACATAAATGTTGCAAAGGCTATATAGGGGATTCCCATATGCCCCGCTCCCCACACCTGCCACATTAGCAATATTTTTCATCAGTGTGGTACATTCACTGCAATTAATAAACACATTTTGGAGCACTGCCAATAAACATGGATTATAGTTTACATTGAGTTTACACTCTCTCCCATTCAACTCTGTAGGTTATGGCTGGATATATAATGGCCTGTATCTGTCATTGTAATGTCATTCAGATGATTCCCCAGTCCCGAAAATGAACCCCTATTACACCTGTTTTTCCTCTCCCTAAACCCCGAACATCCATGGATCATTCCCTCCACAATAATGGTATTTCTTCCATTGCTAGAATCACAAGTAGTCTATTATAGAATACTAGTGAGTTTATTTTAGTCCATAGTCCATTTCTCAATCCTGAGAACACTGGTATGGTGATATCTACTCCACCATTAATTGAGGGGGCCTTCAATCCCATACATATGATAGATGGGACTTTTCGGCACACTCAGTTCCTTGGTATGTTGTTTGTCCATTATCTCCACCCCATTAGTTGATCTGGGTGAGTCCATTGAACTGGAGAGTAGGTGTTGCAACTCCATTGAGAATCAGGGCTCAGTTGGCACATAGACAGCCCAAAGATTTAAGTCTCTTCAATGTATGACTACCAACTCTTGTACTAATTATAGGTTTGGATAGAAAGACAGAAGAGTCATGCATAGGGAAACCACTACTGAGTCTAACTCAGTCACCCTGGGGAGCATAAATACTAGATCAGGGCCCACTAGCAAGGGTCCAAATTCCTGAGCTGTCTGTCCTGATGATAGTGTCTGGATGTCTCCATATCCCTGAGGAATTTTGCTATTTGTGGTCATATCTACTTTGGCTGTCAGTGAAATCCTGTTGAGATATGCATAATTGCTACCTCTGGGATGGCTTCCCTACTCACTTTGAATTCTCTTAGCCATACAAACTCATTTGTCTTTGTCTTTTCCCCCTTTTGGTCAAGGTTTATTTTTTTTTTTCCAGATACATTACTTGTTGGTGCTTGGTAGTAATCCCTCAGTGCTGGGGAGGCTCATCCCTGGGAGTCATGTCCCATGTTGGGGGGAAGTTATTGCTTTTATATGCTGAGTTCAGCTTAGAGAGAGGCCACATTTGAGTAATAAGGAGGCTCCCTGTAAGTAACTCTTAGGCACCCTATGTCACTAGACTAAGTTTCACTTTCAAGAGCAAAGGCTTATAAGCATAGTCATCAATATCAAGAGTCATTAAATGGACTATGCTCCTTCACAAGTCATTATCTCTGTACTTGGGGCACTCTTGTTCCATTAGAGAATGTGGCAGAACTCCCTTAGATGGGAATTTGATATTTTTTGGTTATTGTGTCAATCTCCACCTACTGTGACAATGCTACATGAATATTTGAACACATTTCTATGCCTTATATGTATACCCAGGTGAACTTCCTCCCATGTGTTCCTCCTCTCTGACACCCTGCACCAATGATCCTCCTGTCACTGTTGTAACTCTTCTGTGATCTAAAACTTCCTAAAAAATGAAGCCAATAAAATAGCCACATACAATTAATAAGATAATGATATAGTAATGATAGTTTTATATATTAGAAATAAAATTCAGAAAAGTAAATAAAAAGTAAAAGTAGAATAACATTTTAAAAAATTGGAATATTAAAAAATAATGAAAAAATATTTGAAGAAAAAACCTTTTTTTTTTTTACATTTTGCTTTTCATAACTTTAACACTGTTGTCCTGTATGTGCAGTGACATTTTTTTCCATTTATTTCCTGTGTCTTTTTTTTTCTTTTCATTTTTTCTTCAAAGAAATTTTAGGTCACAGTAGAGTCATATACAGAATATAGGGGATTCCCATATACTCAACATCCTCCCCTTTTCCCCCTTTCTTCCATCAATAACCTTTTATATGTGAATGGTATATTTCTTAAAATTTATGCATAGATATTGAAACATAGCTACTAACCATTGTCAATGGTTCACATAATGGTTTACATTTTGGACCATATACTTTTATAAGATCTGATAAGTTTAACATGGCCTGTATTCATTTTTGCAAGATCATGCAGAAAACTTACATCACCCCAAGTTGCCTCTGTTCCATTTATTTCATACTTCCTGCCCCTTCCCCTTTGGGCCCATGGAGACCACCAGGCTTTACTTCTTGAAGGACAAGATTCATAGTTACTTGCATCTGTGCTGGGGGCTTAACTCACTGTTCTGTCCTCCCCTATTAGGTACCACCATTGCTCTCAAGTGACTCCTGTCCCTCTGTTTGAGAACATAGGGGGTCTCCCTCGGATGGGAGTCTAACAGCTTCCCACTCATTTTGTGGGTCTCTACCCACTGATGCAAGAAACTATGCCAAAATGATCAATCACACACTCCATAGAAGCCTGCCCCAGGTGTGCCCTGGCCTGAATACCCCCCATCCAACACCCTAAACCAGTAACCCTTCCTTGTCATATTCTCAAATGTGCATTCCCATTATTGTAATTTCAACCACGTACCCACTAGTCCCCAGTGTTCACCTTCTCCCTCCCCCAACGCGCCCCCCTGTTCCATGAACCATGCAACCCACCCTTCACACCCTTCACACCCTGCCCCCCTGTCAAGCCTGCACCATCCAGCCCATATGATCACGATACTCCTGTCATGTCCCTTCACTGCACAGCAACATGCTTCCACCTTGTCATAGATTTCGTCCATATGGGCATTGGTTCACAAACTTCTGTTCCCTTTCTATTTCTTGTAAACTTATCTTCCAGACTCTAACTCTGTGAGTCTGCTCAATTTGCTTAAATTATATTAGTGAAGTCATACAATATTTGTCCTTCAGTACCTGGCCTGCTTCACTCAACATAAGGTCCTCACGGTTCATCCATATTGTCCCCATGTGTTAGTATTGTATTCCTTCTCACAGCTGAGTAATATTCCATTGTGTGTATATACCACATTTTGTTTATCCATTCATCATTTTATGGGCATTTGAGTTGATTCCAGCTTTTGGAAATAGTGAATAATGCTGCTATCAACATTGGTGTGCATATATCTGTTCGAATCCTTGCTTTCAGTTCTTCGGGGTATATACCCAGCAGTAGAATTGCTGGGTCATATGGCATATCTATAGTTAGTTTTTTGAGGAACTGCCAAACTGTCCTCCATAATGGCCCACAATGGCTGCACCATTCTACATCCCCATCAGCACTGGATGAGGGTTCCTGTTCCTCTGCATCCTCTCCAAAGCATATAGTCCATATAGTCCTCTGTTTTTTTAATAGCCAGTAATCTAATGGGTATAAGATGGTATCTCATTGTAGTTTTGATTTGCATTTCCCTATATCTAGCGATGTTGAGAATCTTTTCATGTGCATGCTATCCATTTGTATTTCTTCTTCTTTATTTTCTTTTAAATGTTACATTAAAAAATATGAGGTCCCCATATACCCTCCACCCCCCTACCCCACTCCTCTCACATCAACAACCTCTTCCATCATCCTGGCACATTCACTGCCCCTGGTGAATTCATTTTGGAGCACTGCTGCACCGCATGGACAGTGGTCTCCATTGTAGTCTACACTCTTCCCCCATTCCACCCAGTGGGCCATGGCAGGAAGTGTGTACCATTGTGTGGACTATTTTATTCACTTTTTTGACAAACTCCTTTGAAGTACAAAAGTTTTGAATTTTGAAGTGGTCCCATTTGTCTATTTTTTTTTCTTTCATTGCTTTTGCTTTGGCTGTGAAGTTCATGAAATCTTTTCCAATTACAAGGTCCTGTAGATGCTCCCCTACATTATATGCTAAGGTCTTTGTGTTTTTGACTCTTCTATTTAAATCTTTGATCCATATTGAGTTAATTTTTTATAAGGTGTGAGATGGTGTTCCTCTCTCATTCTTTTGGATGTGGATATCCATTTCTCCAAGAACCGTTTGTTGAATAGACCATTTTCTCCCAGTTGAGTGGGCTTGGAGGCCTTGTCAAATATCAGATGACTGTATATGGAAGGATCTATATCAGAATTCTAGATTCAGTTCCATTGATCAGTATGTCTGTCCTTGAGCCAATATCATGCAGTTTTGACCACTGTAACTTTGTAGTATGATTTAAAGTTATGTAGTATGATTCTTCCAATTTATTTTTCTTTTTCAGTATGTCTTTGGCTGTTCAGTTCCTCTTGCCTTTCCAAATAAATTGCATAGTTAGTTTTCCAATTCAGTAAAAAGTGGTGTGTGGATTTTTATTGAGATTATGATAAATCTCTATAACATTTTGGTTAGGATAGACATCTTAATGATGTTTTGTCCCCCAATCCATGAACAGTTAATATTGTTCCACTTTACATCTTTAGTTAAATTTATTCCTAGGTAGCTGATTATTTTATTAACAGTTACTCTTTTAAATCACAGTTTTTCCTGATTTCCTCCTCAGATTGCTCATTATTGGTGTACAGCAATGCCTATGATTTTTGCACATAGATCGTATAACCTGCAACTTTACTGAACTCATTTATATGCTCTAGAAGCATTGTTATAGATTTCTAGGTGCTTTTTATGTATAGGTTTATGTCCTCTGCAAATAGTGAAGTTTTTCATTCTTCCTTTCCAATTTGGATGCCTTTTATATCATTTTCTTGCCTAAGTGCTCCTATATAACACTATGTTATATAGGAACAGTGAGAGTGGACACCCTTGTCTAGTTCCTGATCTTGCAGGGAAAGGTTTTAGGATTTCACCATTGAATATGTTAGCTATAGGTTTTTCATATATATCCTTTATCATGTTGATGGATTTTCCTTCTATCCTTATCTTCTGTAATGTTTTTATCAGGAAACAGTGTTGTATTTTGTTGAATGATTTCTCTGCATCTATAAAAATGATTATGTGATTTTTTTCTGTTAATGTGGTGTATAATAGTGATGCTTTTCTTATATTGAAACATCATTGCCTCCCTGGGATGAAACCCATTTCATCATGGAGTATAATTCGTTTGATGTTTTGTTGAATACGATTAGTTAGTATTTTGTTGAGGATTTTAGCATCTAGATTCATTAGGGAGATTGGTCTATAGTTTTCCTTTTATGTGGTTTCTTTGTTTGGCTTTGGTATTAGGGTGATGTTGGCACCACAGAATGAGTTAAGCAATGTTCCTTCCACTTCTATTTTTTGGAAGAGTTTAAGCAGGATTGGTGTTAGTTCTTTCTGGAATGTTGGGTAGAATTCACCAATGAAGCCATCTGGTCCTGGGTTCTTCTTAGTTGGGAGGTTTTTGATGACTGATTCTATCTTACTACTTGTGTTTGGTCTGTTGAGCTCATAAATTTTTTCTTTCATCAATGCAGACTTGTGTATTTCTAGGAATTTGTCCATTTCTTCTATATTGTCCATCTTGTTGGCATATAGTTTTTTTCAAAATACCCTCTTATGATACTCTTTATTTCAGTGGGGTTAGTGGTGATATTCCCTTCCTCATTTCTTATTTTGTGTATTTGCATCTTCTCTCTTTTTCTGTTAGCATAGCTAGTGGCTTGTCAATGTTATTGCTCTTCTCAAAGAACCAGCTTTTGGTTTTGTTTACTTTTTCTAGTGCTTTGATATTTTCTATTTCATTTAGTTCTGCTCTAATCTTTGTTATTTCCATTTTTCTACTTCCTTTGGGGTTAGTTTTTTTTTTTTTCCCCTAATTCCTCCAGGTGTGAAGTTAGGTCTTTGATTTTTGCTCTTTTTCTTTTTTGCTATATACATTTATGGCTGAGAATTTACCACTCATTACCACTTTTGCTGTGTCCCATAATTTTTGATGTGTTGTAATTTTCATTCATTTCAAGGTAGTTACTGATTTCTTTTGCAGTTTCCTCCTTGACCCACTATTTGTCTAAGAGTGTGTTGTTTAGCTTCCATATCTTTTTGCCTCATCTGGTTTTGGGGCCCTTTCTTATTTCCAGATTCATTCCATTGTGATCAGATAAATTAGTTTATATAATTTCAGTCTTTCTAAATTCATTGAGAGTTGTTCTATGGCCTAGCATGTAGTCTATCTTGTAAAATCATCCTTGTTCACTTGAGAAGAACCTGTATTCCTGCTCTGTTTGAGTGTAGTGTTCTGTATATGTCTATTATGTCCAGATTCTCTAATGTATTATTCAAAGTCTTTGTTTCTTTATTGATTCTCTGTTGAGATGTTCTGTTTAATGGTGATAATGGTATATTAAAGTTCCCCATTATAATTGTTGAAGCATCTATTTCTCCACTTAGTTTTTCCTGTTTTTGCTACATGTATTTAGAGGTGTCCTGGTTAGGTGCATAATGTTTATGATTGTTCTTTTTCTTGAAAGATTACCCCTTTTTTTTCATATATAGTATCTGTGTTTCTCTTTTACAACAGTTTTGCATTTAAAGTCTATTTTGTCCAGTATTAATATAGCCACTTCTGCCCCTTTTTGGTTATTGTTTGCTTATAAAATTGTTTTCCAACCATTCACTTTCAGCCCTCTTCAGTCCCTGGGTCTAAGGTTGGTTTCTTGTAGACAGGGTATAGGTGGGTCATATTTCCTTATCCATTCCTCTAGTCTGTGTCTCTTGACTGGTGAGTTTATTCTGTTAACATTCAATGTTATTTTCATGGAATTATTTAGATTATCCATATTTTCTTTGGGATTATGTATGTCATATATTGTTTTAATTACTTTTTGTCTTTTTAGTTTTTCTTGCACTCGCCTCCAACTCTCTCTCCTGTTTTTTTCCTTTCAACTGGCAGAACTCCCTATAGTATTTCTTGAAGTGCAGGTTTCTTAGTAACATACTCTCTCAGATTCTGTTTGTCTGTGAATATTTTGAACTCTCCCTCATTTTTGAATGGCATTTTTGCTGGATAGAGAATTCTTGGCTGGGAATTGTTCCTTTAGTACTTTAACCATGTCATACCACTGCCTTCTTGCCTCCATTGTTACAGAAAAGAAATAAACACTTAATCTTATTGAGCTTCCCTTTATGTGATGGTTCTCTTTTCTCTTGCTGCTTTCAGTATTCTCTCTTTTTCTTTGAACATTGGATAATTTGACAAATATATGTCTTAGAGTAGACCTGTCGGAATTTATACTGTCTGGGGTGTGCTGTAAATCTTGAATATGTACATCCCTCTCTTTCAGTAGCGTTGGGAAGGTTTCAGTCATTATTTCCTCCAACACTCCTGCTGTCCCCTTTCCATGCTCTTCTCCTTCTGGGATGCCTATAATGCACATGGTTGTGTGTTTCATGTTGTCTTTCAAGTTCCTGAGACCTTGCTTGAATTTTTATATTTTTGTCTATCTGTTCTATTATCTATTTGATTTCAGATGTACTGTCTTCCACATTGCCAATTCTTTCCTCTACATGTTCAAATCTTCTGTTGTTTGCTTAGATTGTATTTTGATTTCTTGAACTGTGGCATTCATCACCATCATATCTGTTATATTTTTATATATGTTTACAATTTCTTCTGTATGTTCTCCCAATATCTTCCTAATATCCTTAATCTCTTCCTTTACTTTATTAAGTTGATTCATGATATTTGTTTGGACAGCTCTGATTAGTTGTTCCATTTTATGCATCTCCTCTTGGCTTTTTGTTTGTACATTGGAGTGGGTCATGTCTTCCTGTTTCTTAGTGTGGCTTGTATCTTTTTGATGGTATCCAGTCTTCTGTTTATCTTAGTGTTTTTATTCACTTTATTGTCTTCTTTCTCTGCTCTATGGTTTAATTTTATTATTTCTGAGTGTTGTAAGGTTTCACTTTGACACTTCATTCTTCTTATTCTATTTCCTTGTAGTGTCTGTGTTCCCTTGAAAAAAATATTAGTAGTAGAGAAATAGGAAGAGATAAGAAGAGAGAGTGAGTAATAGTAGAGTAGTGATAATAGTAAAAGTTAGGAGAGGTACCGTACAAGATGTAGACAATTAAATAATTGTCCTGAGTAAGAAGTCCAGAAGAATAAGGTTAGAAAAGTGGAATAGAAACAATGAAACATGATACAGAATTGAGAAAAATATGATGAGAAGAGGGGAAAAGAAAAAGTAGAAGAGAGAAGAAAGGGAAAAATTAAAAAAAATAAAAATTAGGACATGGAAAAAGTAGGAGAGAGGTAGAGATGAGTACAAGAAAAATTGCGGACCATGCCCAAAGAGGTGGAATGAAAGAACAGAAAATATAAAATAGAAAATATAAAAGGAGAGAAAAGATAACAGTGTATGTAGAGAATATTGACAAACAAAAGAAGGAAAAAAATCTAGAAGACAAAGAGAGGAAAAAAGGAGGGGGAAATACAAAATAAGAAATAAAGATAGCAGCTTCTCATAATTTTTTTGTTTTTTTAAAGCAAAAGAATGAGGGAAGAATGCAGGAAAAAGATCAAAATACCAATATAAACATGGAAAAACAGCCTTTCCTCTTGGACCCCTAGTGATCTTTTTAGGCTGTTGCTATTCAACAATCACCCTGCAGCTTGTCCTCTGCAGGTTTTAAGCCAGGTTTTAGTGGGTAAAATAAAGAAAGTAAAGAGAAGGAACCCCTTAAAAATAAAAGATCCAATAAAAGCTAATACAAAGAGGATGCCAATATGTTCCCTGGCATAAAGTTTCACTGTTTGCTTGATAACCTTGTATCACTTCTCAGAGAGGACCCAGTGATCAAACCAGGGACCTTGTATATGCTAGGTATGAGCTGTTAAACTGATCAAATGTGCCTACTTAGATGAGCAAGACTTTTTAGATACCTATCAGCCCCTGTTCCTTCCTGTTATCTCTACCTCCGTTCTGATGTAAATTCGCTCTTTGCCTAGGCTGCTGAGCCTGGTAGCCTGCCTGAGGAGATCCCTGTCTCCTATCCCTGTAGTGTCAGGGTCCCTTCTGACACCCAGTTGGGGATTAGCTGGCAAAAATAACCACAAAGAGATCGCTCTGCATCCTCTCAGACCCCTCCTTCTCCCAGGGAGGTTGCTGCCACAGTCCTTTTGGAGGAGGAAGCTATGGGCTCCACTTAGGCTGTTTGTCCTGAGGGTGGGATAGAAGAACCACTTCCAGCCACAGGAGGGAGAAACTCAAGATTTTTTGCTGGCTTCCTTTTCTTTCTAGCAGCCTCCTAGATGACCCAGAGCACCCCCTCACTCTATATGTATCTAAAGGTGGTGGCAAGGAGGAAGAGGTCTGTTTTTCTCTTAGTCAGATATTATTTGCCAGGACTCAGGGATGGGGGAGGGGAGCCCTTCCTCACAGCTGGGAGGATCACTAACTCACAGTTTGGTGTCTTGGCTTTCTCCTCTCTGTCCCTGACTCTTCTGTTAGTTGTGAAATAATGTCCTGGTCTGCTCTACCCCTAAGCAGCTTACCAAGGCAGCCTTAGACTATCTCTCTGTTTTAGTAAGAGCTAAGCTTTATCTGTCTGAACTGTTGGCCATATTCCCTCAATTCTATCATGAGCTATTTTTTTTAAAGGAGGTACCTGGGATTCAACCCAGGACCTCATACTTTGGGAAGCAGGTGCGCAACCACTAAGCTACATTCACTCCTCTCCAGGACTATAAGTTAATAATTTGTGTTGTTTTTAGCCAACAGGTCTCTGGTAATTTGTTAGTGACAATAGGAAACTAATACATTAAGGCACATCCATTGCAGAACATTTGGAGTGAAGTCTCTAGTTGAAGGCCAGTCAGAGTTGCTGAAAGGTGTGGTTCCTGCTAATCTTGAATGTCTAGTAACCATTACTCCTGGATATCCATATCAAGCCCTTCCATTCTCAAGTACAGTCATTTGTGAGGTCACTAAAAAAGCTGACAACTTTCAGTCTCTCTCACCCATAGTCTCAGGGAGCATTCAGTCCTCTTTGCCCCTCCTTTTATGGATAACTTGTCCCTCTTTCTCCCATCCCTTTGTATCCTTCCCCCACCTTGGGGACCAGGATACAATATTTATTTGCAGGAGAGAAGGAGAAAGTCATCTTTCTTCTTTCATGAGGAACTTTTAGCAGCAAGAATGATACAGGCTACTACCTTAATTAATTATCTTGTTATGGGTTTTAGGAGTAGTATAACGTTGGGAATTTAGTATAGTTGTGAAACAGGTGTCTTAGGCTAGTGGCCTACTCCTCAGGTCAAGTCCTCTGAGTGTTTTGTTTGCAAACTAAATTTTTTCTTTTTTCTTTTTTCCTTCTTTTTCCTTTTCCCTTTCCTCTTCCCTTCCTTTCTCTTCCTCGCTCACTTTTTCCTTCCTCCCTTCCTTTTTTTTTTTCTCTATAGAGGGAGAAAGTAGATTAGTCGATGCCCTGGGCTAGGGCAGGGTGGTCATAGTGTGCTAAGGGGCATGTAGTCCTATTTTGAGGTTATGAAATTTTCTTAAATTAGATTGTGGTATGGCCACAACCACTTTTAATGGAAGAATTCTGTTATACAAATTATATCTCAATAAAGCTGTTAAAAAAATCCCTGCTAATTCCAGCCACTCAACACTAAATCCTACTACTTTTTCTTATTTGTTTACTTCCTTCAGAGTTATTTTGGTCAAGTCATTCAATCTTATGGGCTCTCATCTTCCTCAGGTAAAAATGTCAGTTGTTGTGGTTTAGAATGCAAGGATGCTCAAAGTTTCTGCAATTATAAATGTTCACATTTATTTAAAAGATATACTGAAGTCCACATATCCTGAAGAAAGTTTGAGGGCGCTACCATGGTGCTTTCAATTCAGAGGAATACTTTATAATTATAAAGTGCCTTTTAAAGGCAGGTCATAGTTCTCAACTCCTAATAACTCCTAAATCCTTATGAAGTTCATAAAATATGAGAATGCAGTTAATTATCAAGCTATAATAATTGTAACAATAATTTCTGTATTTATAGCACCTGTCTTCCAAAGGCTCCAAAATAGGCATAGAGATGATCATTAATTATTGATATTTAATCATCATACCACCATTATGAAGAGCAGGTGGTTTGACATAGAGGTAATATGAAAAGTGAATGGCACTTTGGAGGCTAATGTGGTTGGAACCTGGCCACAGATGGGTGAGTTTAGCTTGAAGAATTTTTGAAACAAAATGGGGCTTTTTTATCCTAGTATAGTTCCCTCCATTCTGTTTTTGTACTATCATTTTTACTCTCAATATTGTAATCCAAAGGCTCCAAAACAGAGCTGATTTTCAATTTTTCAGCATCCTCTAGGATGTCCTCAAATTATATTCATTCTCTGAGAGGTAGCTTTGAACTTAGCTGTCCTCCAGGCATGGGACTTCATCTTTAAGATTCCTGGTGTGTCAGAGAGCAGCAGCAGAAATCTGTTATGTAGTTCTAGAATCAGAAGTCATTGATTACAGTTTCATAACAAGAAAGTTGCCAAGAGGGACATAAATATGTCCTATTCTTCTACGTCTTAATCCAGCATCGTTGGCAATACAGCTTCATGTAAAACCTTGGAAGCTAACCTACATGGATTCCAATTCCCCAGGCTACTTTGGCTTCTCCGAATCTCAAAAAATTAAAAAGAAAAAGATGGGGCTAAGTGATTCCTCGGCTTCTCTGAAAACTTTCTACAGTACTATCTTGGTATTAAATTGGCTTGAAGAGGTCTGGCATAATATAAATAGAAATGCATGAGCTTTTTGTGGAAAGGGATTCAATTTCCTTTATTATGTTTTTATTAGAGAAGTTGTGGGTTTACACAACAATCAGATTGCATACAATACAGGATTTCCATATACCATCCTATTATTAATACCTTGCATTTGTTAAGAACATTAGTTAAAATTGATACAACCTAAAATTTCCCCTTTCAACCACATTCAAAAATAATTCATTGCTCTTAATTATGTTCACAATGTTGTGCTACCATCACTGTCATCCATTACCAAAACTTTTCCATCTTGACAAATAGAAAATCTGTATATTTTAAGCCTTAACTCCTGTTTTAGTTTCCTATGGTGCTCAAAGCAGATACCATGAAATGGGCTGCCTTAAACAATGGGAAAGTATTAGCTTACAGTTTGAGGCTGAGAAAATGTACAAAGAAAGGTATTATCAAGGTGACGCTTTCTTCCCAAAGAGTGGTTGCCTGCGATTCTGCCATCCTGGGTTCCTTTCTTACCTGGCACTGCACATGGAGGTGTCTGTTGGTCTCTCCTTTCTCTTCTGGATTTTGTTGCTTTCAGCTTCTGGCTCCTGTGCCTGCCTCTCTCTCCCTCTCTCTCTCTCCCTTTCTCCCCAGTAACAGGATTAAGGACTCCAGTAATAGGATTAAGTCTCATTCTGAATGAGGTGGGTCACACTGTAACTGAAGTAACCTCATCAAATGGTCCTGCTTAAAAGGGTATATACAACTACAAGAATGGAGTAGATTTAAGAAAATTTTTTCCCCTGGGGTAATACAGCTTCATACCACCACATTTCCCTATTCTCCTTCTTTAATGCTTGTAGCTTAAGCAAGACGTCTTCAGTTCCATAGTGTCTACCATCCCCTCTTGTCTTATTGTCTTCTTTCTTTCTTACCTGACTCATGTTTTAACAGCCTGATCCCTGTGATGTAGAGATTAAGTGCATACACTGGAGTTTTAGTATTTGAGATGTTCCAATTCTGACACATATTGGCTATACAACTTAAGCAAATGGATTGAGTATAATCTGTCTATGCCTCAGTCTCCTCAGCTCTAAAACACGGATAATTATTGTGCTTGCCTAATACAGTTGTTTTAAGGTATAAAATGGCATACACATGACACATAAAGTACTTTGCTCAATGTCTGATATATAATACAGTAAATGTTCAATAAATATTAAGTTCTACTTCCATTGCTAGTATTGCCACAATAAGGATACAAAGTGAGTGTGGCAGTTTGTAATTATTCTATGAATCCCAAAATGGGAAAGATTTTTAAATTTATTTCCCATCCCCCATTTGTTGTCTGTTCTCTGTGTCCATTTGCTGTACACTCTTCTGTATCTTCTTGTCTTCTCTTTGGGTAGCACTGGGAATCGATCCTGGGACCTTTGGAGTGGGAGAGAGGTGCTCAAACTCTTGCGACACCTCATTCTGTTGTGTATCTTATTGTCGCTCCTCTGTGTCTCTTTTTGTTTTGTCAGCTTGCTGTACCAGCTCTCTCCTCTGGCCAGCTTGCTGCATGGGCCAGCACTCTTGCAAGGGCCAGCACTCTGCTTGGGCCAGCTTGCCACACAGGCCAGCTTGCCTTCACCAGGAAGCCCTGGAAATCGAACCCTGGACCTCCTGTATGGTAGACAGGAGCCCAATCGCTTGAGCCACATCTGCTTCCTGAAAGATTTTAGTTTTAAACTAATCTATTCATGTGGGTGTGATACCCTTTGCATTAAATTCAGTGGTTGAGGTTGTTTGACTAGATTGCTTGATAAGATCATTTTAGGGATTTTGATTGGCCTACATCAGTGGAGCATAATTCAATTTGAACCTCCACCCCCTTGCTGGGTCTGATATAAATGGAAACACAGACAGACAGATACAGGAAAAGGAAGTGGCAGTGTTTGATCCTACCATGTAAGAGAGAGGACTAGAAGATCACTTAAGCATGAAGCCCCAAGAAGCTGGGCCCACGGAGCAGCACAAGAGGGGAGAAGCCCTGAAATATGCCAGATAGCTTACAGCTGAACTAAGGAAGAAAGTGGAACATCCAAGACTGACATAGGAGACCCAGAAGGTGAGAAGTCCTATGTCTAGTCACCCTCAGCTGAGCTCAAACCTCAGCAGAGGTGGCCATTTTGCTTCAACACATGGCAGCTGACTTTGGTGAGAAAGCACCTCCAATGGTTCCTGAATTTGAATATTTCATAGCCTCATAAGTGTAAGCTTTTATCCCAAATAAATCCTCTTTATAAAAACTAAAACAGTGGGGAACAATCAGTTCCACCTGGTAGGAGGCTGAGTAGAAAGGCTTCATGAAGGATGTAGTGCTGGTAATGATGGAGCCAGGTCTAAAATTACAGAGTGGTAGGGAGTGGGAAATGGCAATTTGATGTTATCAAGTTGAAAAATAGTACGAATGGGGAGATGTCCTAAACAAAAAAAACAACAGCAAAAAGCAAGGCAGTGAAACAGAGTCATCAAATAGCCTTGTTTCTTGGAGTAACTGTAATTGTTCTGTACTGCTGGAATGTGATATGGAAAGTGGGTATGAGAAGAGATAAGGCTGTACATTTAGACTGCGGATAGTTGAAGAGATACTTCAGTGGTCCGTGTCCTGCTATGGACCATCTCCTTTTTTCCTGTAGACCTGTGCAGGTAGTTTGCTAATGCTGTTCATGAAATTTAAAGTCTGGAGTACTATCCACTGAGTCTCTTCCTTGCCTGAGGGCTACCCCTGAAAAAACTGTGCCTAGGGACACAGTTCAAAAGTCACTGCTGTAGGCAAGGTAGAACTATGGTATGCTATGGTATGGTAGAACATTTGTGATTTAAGAGGGTTCACAGAGGTGAGAGTGGAGGGCAAGACTGAAGGCCCATAATCCAGAAAGGAGGCTATTGCTATAGGCCAGATCAGAGATGACAAGGACCAGATAGCAATCAACAATGGGCATAACCATGAAAGGATAGGTTTAAATAGTGTTTCTCTACTTGAGCTTGTACCAGAATCACTTCTAGGGCTTGTTAAACACAAATTGCTGGACCCTATCCATGATTTTCTGTTTTAGTAGGTCAGGCGTGGAGCCCAAGAATTTGTCTTCTAATGAGTTCCTAGGGATTGCTGATACCACTGGTCATGGGACTACACTTTGAGAACTATGGGATTTAAGATATGTTAATTTTATAAAATTGAGAAGCAGCATGGAACACTCATTAGTTATGAGCAGTAGTGGAAAGGAGTGATTCCTAGACTTCTGGCTTAGGAAACTGGATAGATGGTGATAACATTAACATTTACTGAGAGAAAATTTAAGCTGAGATGAAAAAATTCTACAAGGGCAGATCAGCTAAAAATATTATGAATTTGTGTTCAGGCCCTGTGTAGTCTTATGGACAGATCAATCCAGTACTTTTGTATGAGCTTCTCCCAACCCCATTAGTCTCTGTTGTTGCCATTCATGTTCAGAAGGTGAAAATATAGTTGTGTATGTTTTTATAGGGGAGAGGATAATGGATTCCATTTTATGCTTGTTGAGTTCGAGGACACTAGAATACCTGAATGAGAGAACCTGAAAAAAAAACAAAACAATTTAGGCTTTAGTTTTTCTTTGTTGTTTTTAGTTTAAAATAAGCTCATCTTCTTATTTCAATTTGGTCATTATCTCCTCTTTAAGCAAACTCTAAGTAGTCAGGGTATTTGTCCAAATGTTGTTAATCTAAGCTTTAATCTAGTGGTTTTTTGTATGTTTGCAGATAGTACTGTAAGGATTTATTCGAGTAAAATTTGCTCATAACTGACAACCTGACTTTTTTAGAGTACAGATCAGTGAATCCAAAACATATTCCTATTTATATTTCCCTTGAAAACTCCTGTGACCTAGCTTTCTCTATGTTACCTCTTCTCCAAAAAGAAAAATCAAAATATGGCAGAATATGCATGCTGTTAAATAAGGGAGAGTAAGACAACCACGTAGGTTGCTCATTATTTTTTCTTCTTTTCTTTTCTGTTCTTTCTGTTTTTATCTATTTCAGTAATGGTCAGATTTTTCACCTAAGATAAATTATCTAAGGTTCAGTGTAGGTAAAGAAAAGATCTTACAACAGAAAGTATCTACATGCAAATGGAGAGACGAAGAATAAAATATGGCCCATTACACCTGAGAGGAGTAGTAGAAGTGAATATTAAGTAATATTTAAGGATATTAAGTTACACTGCAGCCTTGATTTTATTGTATTAGTGGAGTCATTCTTGTCTGGCATATGGTATATCCTTACAGACTAGATATGCTGAAATACATATATTAAAATGTTAAAATTCTCAATTCATTTGTCAGCATAGAATTTTATGAATCTAAAGAATCATCTTAGAATGTGGGGAAAGAAAGTGATAAGAGGGCCAATTACAGCTATTCGTTGTCAAAAGCTTCCTTTAAAAGTTACATTTAATTCTGCCATTCATTCTCCTTTGGACTCTTCTCATCTTAGTGATTGATTACTTACCTGCAATTTGTGGATAGGACAGCCACTGATACACTGGTGTTTGTAGGGCTCACAATGAATCTCAACTTTAGTTTCATTTCAGTTTCCTATAACGTTTAATGCTGATCTTTCGAGGAAAATAGAACCATTGCTTGGCTGGTACCTGCTTCTATGCCCCAGAAAAAACACAGTGAGAAACAACTACAAATCTGAAAAGAAAGCCTTGGGCTTTTGCTAAGTTATTTATATATAAGCCACGATCTCTAATTCTTCCATGTTTATTAACAAGAAAGCCGACTTTGGATGCATAAAAAATATGATCAGAGTTAATAGCAATGGCTCTTGCAGTTTCTAGAAAATTTCTCTGGTTGAAGATCTTCCTTAGGAGTCTTATTTCAGCCCCATGACATTGCTAACCCGACAACTGAATGCAGCATCCGAATGCTCACTTTTTGTGAGGCAAAGTCTAGCTTTTTTACAGACTTTCATCTCACATCAATAAATTTAAAATCATGATTTCTTCAGCCTAGCACACTTCCAGAGTATAGTG
The DNA here is from genome assembly GCF_030445035.2 of Dasypus novemcinctus. Taxonomy (NCBI): domain Eukaryota; kingdom Metazoa; phylum Chordata; class Mammalia; order Cingulata; family Dasypodidae; genus Dasypus; species Dasypus novemcinctus. Next base: position 138,420,791 of record NC_080704.1, on the reverse strand, counting down.
AGAATCACTATATATTGTTTTTTTTTTCAATAGGAAAAGGAAAAAAAATCCAATGGCAAAAATCTGAAATAAGTACAAAGGAGAAATGTAATATCATGCAGTTTGGCACTCTATCTGAAGTAGCTAGGGTCTTTTCTATAGAGTAAATTTTGAATTGGCAACATTCAAATATTGCCCTATTTTTGCTAGTTGGCTGACAAGTATCAGGTAAAACTATTTCACTTTTATGACTTGAAATGACCATTTTTGCAGAACGTGTCACTTAACTATTTGTCGCAAACTCATCTGTACTACTGCAAGTGAACTTTAATTTTAAAAGATACATTTTAAGTGACATGGCTGACTATCACTGTTTAATAACTGACTGGTTATGTTCTCAATGCAAAATGTCCCCCTAGTTGAGTGGGATGACTGTAATATAGAGTGTATGATGTTAAGCTTTAATGATTAGTTAATATAAATAATACTATTTAAATGTCCATTTTAATTTACCTTTACACTCGCTTTGTTAAAAAATGCCTTGATTGATACATTCATTTGTGTGTCTCTGTTTACAGTGTATGTATACAAATGAAAGATAAACTTATGTACATGCCTCCAAACTTACAACTACACAGTACATTTGGGTCACATGTCATGTTACCACTCTTCTTGATATGAGTGCCACCTATGAGTACTGATTTGCATCAAACTTATCATAAGAGAGCACATGAAGATACAACTGATTTTATTTTTATTTTTTTTAATAAGATTTATTTATTTATTTAATTTCCCTCTTCCCCTCCCACCCATCTTGCTGGTTTTGCTGTCTGTATCCATTTGCTGTGTGATTTTCTGTATCTGTTTCTCTTTTTGGTCTTCTCATTTTTTCTACTTTAGGGTTCACTGGCTTCAATCCTGGGGACTTCTGATGTGGAGAGAGGTTCCCTGTTAGCTGTGCCACATCAGTTCCTGGTTTCTGCTGTACTTCACCTTGACTCTCCCCTTTGTCTTTCTTTTGTTGCATCATCATCTTGCTGTGTGACTCACTTGCATGGGCATTGACTCACTGTGTGGGCACTTTTGCCACATGGGCACTCAGCTCCCTTCATCTTGCTGTGTGACTCACTTGCATAGGCATTGACTCACTGTGTGGGCACTTTTTCCACATGGGCACTCAGCTCCATTCATGGGCACTGGCTTACCATGTGGGCACTAGCTCACCATGCAGGCATGCTTTATCTTCTTTTTCACTGGGAGGCCCCAGGGATGGAACCCAGGTCTTCCCATATGGTAGGCGGAAGCCCTATTGATGACAGTACTTTGAGGAAGCAGGAAAAGGATCAGGATCATTGTATGTCCTGCCATGGCCCACTTGGTGGACTGGGGGAGAGTGTAAACTACAGCGTAAACCATTATCCATGTAGTGCAGCGGTGCTCCAAAACGTATTCCCCAAATGCAGTGAATGTCCCATGATGATGAAAGAGGTTGTTGATGTGGAAGGAGTGGGGTGAGGGGGTTGGAGGATATGAGGACCTCTTATATTTTTTGAATGTAACATTTAAAAAAAATAAAGGGAGGAAAAAAGAATCTTTAGCAATTCTAAGACAGACTGCTTTTCAGTCAAGTATATTTTTGTAGTCATTTGTCATTTCGTAAACACACAATGATTATACCTTGAGACAGATGAAATATTCATTTGAAGGAGAAGTGAAGAAATCATAGTACTATTAAAGCATAGCAAGAGAGTTGGAAGCCTGTCAAGAATAACCTGACCCCAAGAAAAATAAATCAGAATTGGCAAACAAACTTTTTAAAAGGTTATTTCTATAACATTTGAGGAAATCTTGGCCTCCATTAAGATTTTTGTCCCTGAGAGCCTAAACTGTAAGTATGGTATCTGCTTTGTCTGCAGAATAAAAAAGGAGATCTTCTCTTAATCCTTATCCTGGGAACTGAACAAACTGCTACATTTGAATAAAAATGCTTACTTCATTATTGATGGAAACACATAGTTCGGTGCACAAAATGATTTACAGTAGGACAGGACTACCTTATAAATGAACAGGCTTTTTAAAGAATGATGATAGTTGTTAATGTCTTCAGTATCAAATAAAATACATAATACTTATAAAATTCTAAGAAATCTACCAAATGAGTGTTGTATGTTGGAAAAAGGTCCTATTATATCATTAAGTAAAATGGAAAATAAAATTCTGACCTGTCAAGGATTCCATCTGTTGTGTTGTTTTTTTTTTCTGCTAGTCTCTTAAAATGATGGAAAATATAGAACAATAAACAACCAAGCTGCAGAGCACCTTGAAAAATCATTAATTCCAGGCGTCTGCTTTCAAGCACATAAATGCCTGTACAAAGAGTAATCAAGTCATGTCATCACCATTTTTATTTAAAAAAATATATATATATGCATATATGTATATAGTGTTTAACTATGTCAAGCACTGTTCTAAGCACCTTACAAGTATTAACTGGGCACATTTGTCATGGCATTGCTTTTCCTCTCCCTCTACCCTTCCTTTCTCCTTTCCCATATGATTTCTCTACACATCTTTTCCTGTTTCTTATTTCTGCTACTGTTTCTTAGCAATTTTCCAGGTATGTTGGGGTTCTTCAGTATAATGAGTTTATTTAACTCTCATGTAAGACTTTTTTTCTCACTGCTTTTGAGAATGTCATGGACTTCAAGTTAAATTTCTTGGAGAAATCAAAGTAGATTATTTTACCATTTCTCCTTCACCTCTATGATAGTCATTTTATCTTAGAAATAAAATTGCCCTGAAATAATTTGCTATTCACATGGCCTTTATGTTACTTCCAGTGTCTTAAGAGGACTTATTTATTGATGATACATTTGAATAACATGTGATTCTATATGCAGTAAAATATAAAATATTCCTTAAATCATGATTTCCTATTTTAAATTACCTGGTTGGCAAAATATATGAGAATCTCCTCTTTGTTCTCATTCATGACCTTTGGCAAAAGATAGTGAATATGCTTTCCTCATTTATACTTTCTCTTCTCATTTTTAAGTTTTTAAGAAAATAAATTTAATAGGTCTTTAGAAATGACCACCCATCTGTCTCTTATCACTTTTCTCTCTCTGACATAGGTAATACAATGTGAAAGACATACTTGTATTTTAAATGTTGGTTTCAAATTCAGTTTTCAATCCATGTTTCATTACTTTTTTCCTTGTCATTGAGTGGAAATGTGTAGCTTGGTGATAGGAAGTGTTGCCTCCTGGAATGTCACTAAATGGCGATCAGAAATCTTTTAAATAATCTTTAGATAAATACTATGTGAGCCTTTTCTTAAGCTTATTATCTCCAATATCTGCAAACACTCTGAAATTGTATGCAAAATTTAATGTACATGTATAAAAGCATGTTGTTTTCAGAGAGAATTCATTGTTTTTATTGTTTTCTCTGAATGATCCCTAAGAAGTGAAAAATTTAAGAGCTACTGGTCGTAAGAGTCTGGGCTGGGTGAGTTGATCCCTGACATATGCTGGAGGTTGTTTTCATGTGACCAAACACTTAACAAAGTATTTACTTATCATTTCTCTTTCTTTCAGTGTAAAATTGGGGTCAGTATTATAAAAAAACATAAATCATTTCTGGTATTTCCCTATCTGGACTGTGGGTAAACATGAACTTTACTGCTTTATAATATTGGACTAAACTTTGGACCATGGCAATTTATGGTTAAAGATGTTATACATCTCTGACAGGTACATTTATTTTTTTTATTTTTGTTGTTTTTGTTAGAGAAGTTTTGAATTTACAAAACATTCATGAATTCCTTACAGGATTTCCATACATTGCCCCAACACATATAACTTGTATTGTTGTGGAATATTTCTTAGAAATTGTGAAAGAAGTCCCCAAAATATTATTGCTAACTATAGTTTATATCTTAGATTTGATATATTTTCCCACAAACCATTCTATTATTAACACTCTGTATTAATATTGCCGTATTTGTTATAGTTCATGAGAAAATGTTCTCATATTTGTACTGTTAACCACAGTGCATCATCCACCACAGGGTTCCTGTGTTATGGAGTCCCATGCCTTGACAGCCCATCTGAAATGTACACTCAGTGGCTCTCACTTTTATCGCAGAATTGTGCTGTCTTCAACTCAGTCAATTTTAGAATATTGTCATTACTCCAAAAGTATACCCCATTATGGTCCCTCTCTTTGACACTTAGCAATGATATAGTATCTTCTTTGCCATTGCTGCAAAAATATTACAATATTACTGTTAAGTATAGTACATAAGTTACATCAATTGTATTTTTGCTGTGTATCACCATTTTCTTGCTACCTTGTAATAGAAGAAGAAAATTGTATTTGTTCTAGTAACCACAATCTTTATCTGCTACCAAAATCATTGTTATATAGTCACTAGATTATCCTTTAGCTTCCTTTCAATTGACATTTATGTCCCTAGAATATCCCTTTCAACCTCATCATATTTATAAATCAGCAGTGTTAGTTAAACTCACTATAATGTGTTACCAACTCTATCCATTTCCAAACAAATCAACTTTATTAAAAATTCTACGTACATTAAGCATCAGCTCACCCTTCTCATTCTCTCTCTTAGTAACCTATATTCTAGAGTTTTCCTCCATGAGTTTACTCATTGTATTTAATTGATTTTAGTGAGACCATACAATACTTGTCCTTTTGTGTCTGGTTTATTTCACTCAACATAATCTCCTCAAGGTTCATCCATGTTGTCATATGCAGCCCAGCTTCATTTCTTCTTACAGCTGAATAGAATTCCGTCTTATGTATGTACCACATTTTCTTTACTCATTCATCAGTTGATGGACAGTTGGTCTCTTTCCATCTTTTGGCAACTGTGAATAATTCCACTATGATCATTGGTGGGCAAATGTCTTTTCACCTTCCTGCTTTCAGTTTTTGGAATATATTCCTAGTAGCAGGATTGCTCAATGATACGGTAGATCTCTCTTTAGCTCCCTGAGGAACTGCCAACCCTTCTTCCACAGTGGCTGCACCATTATAAAGGACAGCAACAGGGAAGAAGTGTTCCTGTTTCTCTACATCCTATCTAGCACTCGTAGTTTTCTTTCTTTCTTTCTTTTTTTAATAATAGCCATTCTATAAGATGAGATATACTATCTCATTGTAGTTTTGATTTACATATCCCCATAATAGCTAGTGATTTTGAGCATCTTTTCATGTGCTTTTTTGGTCATTTCTATCTCTTCTTGCTCATTAGTATTGTGTAGAAACACTACTGATTTTTGCATATTAATCTGGTATCCTGCTACATTTCTGAACTCATCTATTAGTTCTAGTAGATTTGATAGGCATTTTTCTGAGTTTTCTAAATATAAGATCTTATCAGTGAATAGCAAAAATTTTACTTCTTCCTTTCTTATTTGGGTTCCTCTAGAACTTCCAGAAAAATAGTGAATAACAGTGGTGACAGTGGGCATCTTTGTCCTGTGCCCTGTCTCAGTGGGATCGCTTTCAGTATTTCACCATGAAGTAAAATGTTAGCTGAGTGTTTTTCATACATGAATCTTATCTTGTTGAGAAGTTTTCCTCTATTCTTATTTTTCAGAGTGTTTTTAGTCAAGAAAATATGCTACATTTTCTCAAATGCCTTTTCTACATCAATTGTGATGTTCATGTGATTTTTCTTTGATTTATCAATAGGGTGTATTTTCATTTGTCTTAAGATATTTACTGATTTCTCTTGCAAATTCATCTTTGACCCACTGATTATTTAAGTTTGTGCTGTTTAATATCCATGTATTTGTGAATTTTCCCTTTTCCCCCCTGATATTTATCAGAGAAAGTACTTTGTGTAATTTCAATCTTTTTAAATTTATTGAGGTCAGTCTTGTGACCCAAGATATAGTGTATCCTGGAGAATGGTATAGGATTACTTGAGAAGAATGTAAATCCTGCTGTTTTTGGAGTACAATGTTCTATATATATCTGTTATTTCTATTTCATTTATAGTGTTCCTTAAGCTTTCTGTTTCTTTATTGATCCTCTGTCCAGATATTCTACCCAATGATGATAGCAGCGTGTTGAAGTCTCTCAATATTATTGTGCAAATGTAAAGATGCCCATTTCTTCCTTCAGTTTTGCAAGTCTTTGCCTCATATCTTTTAGCATGCTCAGGCTAGTTGCATAAAACTTTATTATTGTTATTTCTTCTTGGTGAATTGCCCCTTTTATTAATATATAATGACCTTCTTCATCTCTTATAATGGTTTTGCTTTAAAATCTATATTGTCTGATATTAATGTAGCTACTCCAGCTCTTTTCTGTTACAATTTGGGTGGAATATATTTTTCCAACCTTTCATGTTCAGACTGCTTGTGTCCTTATATCTAAGGTGAGTATCACATAGACAGTATAGATGTCTCTTTTTTTTTTTCCATTCTGCCAATCCGTGTCTTTTGATTGGGGAGTTAAAGTCATTAGCATTCAGTGTTATTACTGTAAAGGCATTACTTACTTTGTCCATTTTATCCTTTGGCTTTCAGTTTTCATATCTTACTATTGTCTGCTTTTTTAAACTTTTAGTTACTCTTTTTTAATAATATGTCTACACTCGTCTCCACACCTCTCCCTCTTGTCTTTTCCTTTCAGTCTGAAACACTCCCTTTTGTGTCTCTTCTAAATCCAGTCACTTGGTGATATATTTTCTCATTTTTTGTTTATATTTGAAGAATTTGAACTCACCCTCATTTTTGAAGGACAGTTTTGCTGGATAAAGAATTATCGGCTGGCAGTTTTTCTCTTTCAGAACCTTTAATGTATCATAACACTGGCTTCTTTTCTCCATGGTTTCTGATGAGAAATAGGCACTTAGTCTTATTGAATGTCCTTCATATGTGATGAATTGCTTTTTTCTTTCTGCTTTCAGAATCCTTTCTTTATCTCTGGAGTTTGACATTTTGAGTAGTAAGTATCTCAGAGTATGTCTGTTTAGATTTATTCTGTTTGGCATGCATTGTCTTTACTTGATATTGATATTTATGTCTTTCATAAGTGTTTGGAATTTTTCAGCCATTAATTTCTCAGATATTCTTTCTGCCCCCTTTCCATTCTCTTCTCCTTCCAGGACACCCATAATGCATATATTTATGCATTTCATGCTGTGTTCAATTCCCTGAGGCTCTGTTCAAATTTTTCCACTCTTGTCTCCTTCTGTTCTAATGTCTTTTCAAGTCCAAATACTCTGTGTTCCAATTTGCTTATTCATTCTTCGACCAATTCAGCTTTGCTTCTATATACCTCTAATGGATTTTTAATCTCATCCATTGTGACTTTCATTCCCCTAAGCTCTGTTACTTTTCTTTGAAAGCTTTTAAATTCTTCTTTATGCTCAGCAAGTGTCTTCTTAATATCCATTATCTTGTTAGCCATTTTTTCCTTCAAAACCTTGATTTGAATTAGGAGATTTGTGTGAAAATATTTGAGGACTACTTGTTTTAAATCCTATGTTTCATTGGGACTTTTAATTTGTTTCTTTGGTTGGGCCATACCTTCTTGTTTTTTTTTGTTTTTTTTTTTTTAAAGATTTATTTATTCGTTTAATTCCCCCCTCCCCCGGTTGTCTGTTCTCTGTGTCTATTTGCTACATCCTGTTTCTCTGTCCGCTTCTCTTTGTCGTCAGCGGCACGGGAAGTGTGGGCGGCGCCATTCCTGGGCAGGCTGCACTTTTCTTTAGCGCTGGGCGGCTCTCCTTACGGGGTGCACCCCTTGCCAGTGGGGCTCCCCTACGCGGGGGACACCGCTGCATGGCGCGGCACTCCTTGCGCGCATCAGCACTGCGCATGGGCCAGCTCCGCACGGGTCAAGGAGGCCCGGGGTTTGAACCGGGACCTCCCATGTGGTAGGCTGCCGCCCTAACCACTGGGCCAAGTCCGTTTCCCAACCTTCTTGTTATTTAGTATGACTTGTAATTTTTTGCTGATGTCTAAGTATCTGATTATGTTAGTATACTGATTTACTCTGATGGTCAATTTCTCTCTTATGTCTTGTGGTTTTGTTTCATGGCCCTTCTTTGATTTTTGGTTCAGCTTATTATAAAACTTTAAAATTCTCTTATTTATGTTATTAAAACTGGCCAAGGACCTGCTACTGGGTGTAGAATAGATCCAAGGGGGCCCTGAGATAGTGACGAGAGATGACAAAAAGGCTTGTTTTCCTTCACTTTACTGGCCTTCCAGCAGATGGCGAGCTTGGAGAACCTTCCACAGAGATGATTCAACCTTTCCTGGTTTGAGTTTCTGAGAGCAAGTAGAGCCACAATTCAAATCAAGGCCCAGCTTTTTGTACTTACCAAGGAAGTATGTTTTGAATCAGGTAGTGTGAATCCTCCAATTTCATTTTTCTTTTTCAATATGTCTTTGGTTATTTGATGCCTCTTTCTCCTTTCCAAATAAATTTCATAACTAGTTTTTCTAGTTCATTAAAAAATGCTGTGTTGATTTTTATTGAGATTGCATTGAATGTGTAGATCAGTTTTGGTAGGATAGACGTCTTAATAATATTTAGTCTTCCTATCCATGAACAGGGAATATTCTTCCATTTATTTAGGTCTCTTTGATTTCCTTGAACAGTGTTGTTTATTTTTCTGTGTATGAGTCTTTTACATCTTTAGTTAAATTTATTCCTAGGTATTTGATTTTTTATTTACTATGGTAAATGGTATTTGTTTCTTGATTTCCTCCTCAGATTACTCATTATTGGTGTACAGAAATGCTACTAATTTTTGTACATTGATCTTACAATCTATGACTTTACTGAACTTGTTTATAAGTTCTAGAAGCTTGGTTTTATACTTCTCAGAGCTTTCTATATATAGGATCATGTCATGTGCAAATAGTGAAATTTTGACTTGTTCCTTTCCAATTTGGATGCCTTTTATATCTGGTTCTTGCCTCAGTGCTTGAGCAAGCACTCCTAACACAATGTTAAATAGAAGGAGTGATAGTGGGCATCCTCATCTTTTACCTGATATTAGAGGGAAAGATTTTAGGATTTCAGCATTGCAAATGATGTTAGCTTTGGGTTTTCATATATACCCTTATTATGTTCAGAAAGTTTACTTCTATTCCAACCTTTTGCAGAGTTTTTATCAGAAAAGGGTCCTGTATTTTGTCAAATGCTTTTTCTGCATCACAGATATGATCATATGATTTTTTTCCTTCAACCTGTTTATGTGGTGTATTACATTAATTGATTTTTCTTATGTTGAACCATCCTTGCATACAAAAAATGAAACCCACCAGGTCATGATGTATAATTCATTTAATGTGTTGTTGAATATGAATAGCAAGTATTTTGTTGAGGATTTTCGCGTCTAGGTTCATTAGAGAGATTGGTGTGTAATTTTCCTTTCTTATGGTGTCTTAGTTTGGCTTTGGTACTAGGGTAATGTTGGCATCACAGAAGGAGTTAGGCAATGTTCCTTCTCTTTCGATTTTTTGGAATAGTTTCAGCAGTATTGGTATTAGTTCTTTCCGGAATGTTTTGTAGAATTTACCTGTGAAGCCATCTGGCCCAAGCCTTTTCTTATTTGGGAGATTTTAATGACTAATTTTATTTCTTTACTTGTGATTGGTTTTTGAGATCATCAATTTCTTCTTTTGTCAGTATGGGCTGCTTATGTGTTTCTAGGAATTTGTCCATTTCCTCTAAATTTTCCTTCTTGTTGGAATATAGCTTTTCAAAGTATCCTCTTAAGATAGTCTTTATTTCTGTGGGGTCAGTGGTGATATCCCCTTTCTCATTTCTTATTTTGTGTATTTGCATCTTTTCTCTTTTTTTCTTTGTTAGTCTAGCTAAGGGTTTGTCAATTTTATTGATCTTCTTGAAGAAGCAGCTCTTGGTTTTGTGTTTTTTTTTGAGTGCTTTCTTATTTTCTATTTCATTTAGTTCTGCTGTGATCTTTGTTCTTTCTTTCTTTCTTCTTCCTTTGGGTTTAGTTTGTTGTTTTTTAACTAATTCCTCCAAGTGCGCAGTTAGTTTTTCAATTTTAGCCCTTTTTTAAAAAAATGTCTCTCCCCTTCCTCTCCCCGCCCCCCCAGTTGTCTGCTCTCTGTGTCCATCTGATGTGCATTCTTCTGTGACTGCTCCTATCCTTATTAGTGGCACCAGGAATCTGTGTTTCTTTTTGTTGCATCATCTTGCTGTGTCAGCTCTCCACATGTGCGGCACCATTCTTGGGCAGGCCGCACTTTCTTTCATGCTGGGCGTCTCTCCTTACAGGGCACACTCTTTGCGCGTGAGGTTCCCCTACATGGGAGACACCCCTGCGTGGCACAGCACTCCTTGCGCACATCAGCCCTGCACATGGGCCAGCTCCACATGGTTCAAGGAGGCCCAGGGTTTGAACCACGGACCTCCCATGTGGTAGGCAGACACCCTATCCATTGGGCCAAGTCTACTTCCCTAGCCCTTCTTTTTTGATGTATGAATTTATGGCTATGAATTTCCCTCTCAATACAACTTTTGCTGCATCCCATAATTTTTGATATGTTTTGTTATCATTTTCATTTGTTTCAAGGTAGTTATTGATATCATTTAAGATTTCCTCCTTGACCCACTGTTTTTGTAAGAGAAATCATATTCATTTCTCTGCTTCACCAGTCCTTTTCCTGGAGAGGATTATATCTGTTTCCCTCCCAGTTGGCCTATGTTAGCTCCTGGATTTACCAAAGCTGTCTCCCTCAAGGGTGGGGGATGCTGCCACTCCCAGCCATGGTGGTGAGTTGTTCATGGTTTCTATTTGGCTTCTTAGTCTCTCTGACACCAATCCTTCCTGGGTGAACGCACATGATAGTCTCCTGGTTTGCAGATCTACAAAGTAGCCCCTTTGGGCAGTTTCTGCCACACCTCTGCTGTTTCTGAAGGAGAGCAGAGCCCTGCCTCCTTATTCTGATGCTATCTTCACAGAAACTCTCATTGTTTTTTAAAAAAAAATTTTTTTTAAATTTTTAAAGAAGCTTTAGATTACACAAATGTTTCATAAAAAATATAGGGGATTCCTATATGCCTCCCTCCACACGCTTTCCCACATTACCAACCTCTTTCATTAGTGTGGGTATTTGTTACAATTGATAAACACATATTGAAGCATTGCTACTAATTCTGGATTACAGTTTACATTACCATTTACACTCTGTCCCACACATTTTGTAGGATATGACAAAATATATAATGGCCTATATCATATCATTGTAATTTCATGCAGTACAATTTGAATATCCTGAAAATGCCCCCATATTATACGTATTCTTTCTTCTCCCCATAAGTTTACACATTAACAGACATCCTTTCTCTGTGTGTATGATTTTGCAAGTTATGAGCAATTAATGTGTGCCAAATACTATGTTATGCATTTTACATGTGCTGTTTCACTTAATCCCCACAATAATTTTATGAGGTCTCTATTATTATCATCTCCAGTTTTAAAGATTAGAGGACTGACGCCAAGAGGGGTTAATAAATTTGAGCTAATATCACACAGCAAATAAATGGTATGGCCAATATTCAAGCAATGTTTCCAGCCATTATTCTGTATAGTCTCCATTTTTTATTAAATCCATTAAATAAAAGGTTCTTTTTTTTTTTTTTTTTTTAATCTGATTTGTTTTTCTTGCTTGGCTGCCCAAATTTAGGGATTCCTAAATTAAGGAATCAGAATCTTGGACTAGTCCTCTAGATAATTGCAGCTGAATTTCAGGCATCTGCACAAAGAGTGTTCTAATTTTAGAAAATCTTCAATGCAGAATCTTAATGTGACCTCTCTAAAGTATGATTCTGGTAGATATATTCTGAAATGTATTCTTTAAAATGCTTGCAGTAGCAAAGGACACAATAAAATGAATCAGAATAACCTGAATTTTTGGCATCCCCTGTTATTTTTCCTTCCCACGTCAACCATTCTGAGATGAATCTTTTACTGTTGCTCATTTCCCATGACACTTCCTTGAATAAAGAGAATGGAGATTTCCTTCTGGCTTATTTTCTGTTTCTTATGCTCAAATTGTGCACGCACATAGATTCAGCCTTTGTTTTTCTCCATTTTTTTTCACCTCAGGGAATTTATTTACTTTTATGACTCTAACTCTTGTATCTTATATAAATAATTTTAAAAACCTATGTTTTGTGCTATAGTCGTTTTTCTTCAATTTCCTGCCACACATGTACACTTGGATATTCTGCTGATATCTGAAACTCATGTTTCTAAAGGTGAGCACATCATCCTTCCAAGTTCAGAACTGTTGTCTACTTTCCCAGTTTTTGTCAGTGATAACATCATTCTTCGAGCTACCCAGGCTTAAAACATTGAAGTATTCTTTGCCTCCCTTCTGTGTTTTACTCTACTTAACATCACTCATTATGTCCTACCAGTGTTTCATAATGTCTTTCACTTCCCTTCTTTGTTTTTTTACCACTTCTATGAACTTGCCTCTAGTTGGAAAATTTATCAACTTGCTCATCAGTCCCTTACCAAACCAAGGATATTGCCTTGCCAATAGCAGAGACTTGGTGTATTTTAGTTTTGTGATTGATTGAGATACAGGTTACCTCCTGCCTCCAGCAACACTGAACAAGATACTTTTGCAACCAGACATTTTGGAGTTCATCTTTTCCTTCTTGTGTGTACTCTCTCTTTGGGAGCCAATTGTATATTATCAGGGTCATTGTCATATATCTGTCTTTCGTGAACTACTAGAGGGAAGGGGGCTTAAATTGATCCTGAATTCATTAGCTCCAATTCTTATGACAATCAGGATATTTTACCCTGTGAAGGTGAACTTCTAAGCTCCATGAAGTTGTAGACTGTACAAGCTATATTCACTGTTGGATCCTGAGTACCTGGCACTGTACCTATCCTCTAGTATGTATTTAACAAATATGTGTAAAATGAATCAATCAGTAAATGCCATTGATCGTGAGAACTGTGCTGTTCTGAAAGCAGAGAACAAAAATCAAATGGTTTGTCACAGTCACTCTAATATATAAGACTTAAGGGATTGGTCCTAACATATTGAGAATTTCCATATAGTCACATGTTTAAGGTAATAATTGAATTGTTATTTGTAAAGGAAAGTTTATGTCCATGTTAAATTATGCTTCTTGTTGGATATCATGGCATGATTCTCTACTTGGGCACTACAAACTATATTGAAGGGGTGAAATTTGTTTTCATGTCTGTGAATGTGGAATATCATTGCATTATTTTAAGTGTAATATTTGAGAGGAGCTTAGGGTGTTTTCTTTGGGTTTGACACATCATTTTGTCATTTTGTCCTTAGAGATGTTGAAAACTAAATGGGGGGTACTTAAATAATTTAATTTATATGCTTGCTTACAGCTATGTGGTTTACTAAACCAGATGTTGGTAGCCTCAGTTTCTTACAACTCATTTGATGCCAGAACATAAATTAAAATAGGTTTTTCAAGTCAAGGAAAGCAGTTTAAAATGGAAGAAAATTTATTTTAGATAGTCTATATCAGAGATGCCTCTGTTGGGGATTGCCAATTTTTAAAATATTTCTTAAATTGTGGTAAAGTATACATACAAAACACTTACTATTTAAACCTCTTTTAAGTATACAATTCAGTGGCATTACATACATTCATAATGTTGTGTAACCTTTACCAGTATCTATTTCAAGAACTTTTTCATCATCCCAAACAGAAACTCTGTATCCATTAAGCAATTGCTCCTCATTTGCCCTTCCACCCAGCATCTAACAAACTTTATACTACTTTCTGTCTCTATGAATTTGTCTATTCTAGATACCACATATAAGTAGAATTACACAGTATTTGTCCTTTTGCGTCTGACTTTTTTCATTTAGCTTAATGTTTTCAAGGTTCATCCATGTTGTAACATGCATCAGAACTTGATTATTTTTGAGGATGGATAATGTTCCATTGTAGGTGTTTACCATATTTTGTTTGTCCATTCGTCTCTTGATGGGGTTCTGGGCTGTTTCTGCCTTTTGGCTATTGTGAATAATGCTGCTATGATCACTGCATATTATCAAATATATACAAGTATCTACTTGAGTTCCTGGGTAATATGGCAGTTCTATGTTTAACTTTTTAAGGAAATGCATTATTTTTAACCATGGCTAATTTTGAAAAAAATAAAAAAAAACAAGTATAATTTTTTATTTATAAAATGAGTTCAATTATATTTTAGGTAGAATTCTCCTCCTTGTATTATGAGATATCACACATCTCTATAAGACACATTCTTTAACATTTATGTTATTTTCATGACCTCCCCCCTAGTAGTCATTTTATGTGTTTTTTATACAAGTGCAATAGATTTGCTCATTTGTATGATTATAAGTTAATATTTCTAGTTTCTCTTTTTAAAAATTTTTAAGTGAGGTTTTATCATTCATACATGAACATCCATGAACAGTAAGTACATAAGTTTTTTTTTTTACAAATTGGTGCAGACAAGATTTAACAAGTTGTTTTTACTAGTTAGAAAGTATGCACCTGAACTCATCTTCCTCTACGTAAATAGCGACCAAACAACAGCCTCTATGGAATTTAAGTGAGGTTGTAGGAGACGACTGGAGATGGTAGAACAACCCTTGAAACAAGGAGTGAGTCAGGATATCTCCCAGCTCTGCAGAAATCCACAGTGGGACCTTGGATAACTGGGCTTATTTATTTTCATGTAAAGTGAGTGGTTTATGTTGAATCATCTCTAAGTTTCCTGGAGTGCTCTAGGAGTCTTTGAAATGCTTTAAAATGTCTTAGGTAGCCTTTTGTTCAACTCTTTACATTGCTAAATTCTTTCAATCCTTTAAGGCTAATGAACTATTCCAAGCTGCTGGACTCCGCCTTGATTCCCCTTTAGAAATTCCTACAGCATTTATATAATCAGAATGCAGAATTTCACATATTTATGTAGTCATGTTTTGTTATATAATTCTTTTTGTTCATTAAAATTTTCTCCCTGACCACATGGCATTGATGTGGGCTATGGGTGGGAGGTTCTTTGTCTCTTCGGAGATAACCTTAACCTAGGCTGTCTGTCCTGACTTGTGGGTGTGGGATTGTGAGAGGCTGCAGCCCTGCCCTTGGTAACCATGGCAATGACTCCAGTCCCAGGAAATAGTTAGTCAATGCAAACCAAATGTGCTAAAAGCTTATCTAGAATGTATGAAATCCATGCTAAAAGCTTACGTAGGATGTGGAAGATATATGCTAATTCAAGCCTATTGGGAACTGAAACAAAAAAACAATTTGACCCTTCCTCTCTGTATAAAAGGAACTCAAAATTCTTGTTCAGGGCTCGGGTTTGAAACAGAAAGCTCCCGAGTCCGTCGGCCTTAAATAAACCATTTTTCCTTCCCAAAATCATTCCTGAGTCCTGGCCTTTCTATAAGCAAAAAATTGGACCTCTCTCAACTTCTACAACAGCATGAGTCCTGAATACAGGAACTATGTCTTATACCTTTCCTATTATTTTCATTGAATCTGTTACATTGCAGAGTACATAAAATTGTTGATTGATTTGTTTTAGAAGCTAATCCTTTATTGTCTCCATTGAAATAACTTGGAGTATGAACAAATGTAGCTTCTTTTCATAGGAGGCCTGGTTATTTGGTAACTAAAAAAGAATATAAGACCATCATCTGAACTTACTGCTTTAGAGCCCCAAAATTGATTGAATATTATAATCAAAAAGGATTTTTTCATGAGTCTTTTGATCTCGGGATGTCATTTTTAAGAAGCAAGGCCTTATTTGGCAGGAAAGAGATACTTTGGTCATTTTTCTTTACTGGACATCTATTATCAACTTCCTAATCCAATTCAGCTAATGTGAATTGAGTAAAAATTGTATGTCAGGCACTGTGATAGACACTGGTAGATTGGAAGGAGCTTGGGGTATTAAAGATAGATAGGATATAATTCTTTCCCTCAAGGGGTTCACAGTGTAGAAGTTGGGGTGTAATTGACAGAAAAACAAACAGCCCCTACAATATAATATAATAAGAACAGTAATATAGGTATATATGAAGTGGTTTGGAGTCACAGGCAAGGAAGCTTCTAGTTGTATGTCTGGGAATATACAACAGAAAGATAACATTTCTTTGGACTTTGGAAAATGTCTAGAAACTTGATTCTCAGAAAATGTTGGAAAGTGCATCCCAAGTGGATATATTAGAAGGAGTGAAAGCACAAAAGTATACAATCTATGGTATAACTGAGTGACCATTTGGAATGGTTATGTTATAATATGCTTAGGAAAAGTGTTTCAGAAATGGAGTGTCAGACCAGCTTCCTAGCTAAAATTATCACTGACCTTCCACATCCTTTAATTACCTAGAGGGTATATACCCTTGAGCATTTTCTAAAAGTAATGAAGGCCTGCTGGGTGGGAGACATGGTCTACAAGAGAAACTTGTGTGGAATGCCCTTTTCATAATCAACTTCCTCAACCCTACTATACATTTAAGATAGTCATTTTTGTCCTTCCATATTGTATATGTATATTAGTAATGATGACATTGTCTTAGTTCATTTTACATCTAATTAAAATAGAAAAAAAAGCCTTAGTATACATCTGAATCCAAAATCTTATACTTACAGCAGTAGGCAGGAAAACAGACGATTGTCACTATATTGTATCCAGGCTACCCCATAGCATGTTTAGAATGTGGAAATATCTTTCCTGTGCCCTTTTTCAAGTCTCACTGGTAGAAGTTACCTATTTCCCATAGGAACACAGGGACTATATTTTTATTCCCTTTTCCTTTGTGTCTTCCTTTCCCTTCCCCCTGAAAAACATGAACATTATTCTCAGAAAAGGAGCTGACAAAGATAGTTATTTGGAACCATAAGTGACTCTTAGGGCTCAATGAGATGGTCTTCTGGTGCCATTTGCATTAACAAAGAGTAAAAGGCTTTACTTAAATAATAGACTGAAGATTAACTTTAGAATTCAGGCACCACCTAGTTCACTGGGGGAGGCATTTGGTCTCTAATTTTAGTGGTAGCTACTGTCACAACATCTCAACATCAAGAGCAAGTTACTGATAGCACCTCATGTACTTTTATCTTGTATAAGAATATTTGAAGTGTGACATTTCTTGCAACTGAAATCAGATAACATACCTAAATTTTATAATAAAAACAGCATTGTGGAAGGGTTTGAATCTCCATGCTATTTCCCACACTTAACGGCTTAACTTTATAGTAAAGAACAAATGATACTTTACAGAGAAAAAGAGAGAATGAAAACAATAAAGAATGAATGAAGACATGGCTTTCTGTGTCTTTGTTTCCCCCCCTCCCCATCGGGAGCTTAATTTTGGCTTCTCTTATGTATTGTTGACTGTAGGAAACTGACTTTTCATTGGCAAAGCGATTGGTACAGTTTTGCATTGAAGCTTAGCTATTGAAAAGACTATCGTAGGTAAGCAAATTAAGTTGAGCACATGGTGTTTAGTGCTGACATAGAACTAAAACTATTAAAAATATCTGAGGATGAGATGTTAAACAGATATCTCAGGTCTTTAAAAGTCATAGCCTGGCTGAGGAGCAAATTAAGAAAGAAGACAATAACTCTGACTTATACCAGTCATATGTGGCCACCACAGCCAATTTGCTAGTCAGCTCATTGTAATTGGATTTCTGAATTATTTTTTTCATTCTACATTATTGCCATCTTTAAAAGGAATGTGGTCATTCTTCAGTTTCATGCATTGTTAAGTAGGTACACAACTCCCACTGTTTTTCATGTGTGTCTAATTTTTGCCACTGTGTTGAAAAATACATG
This sequence comes from Dasypus novemcinctus, assembly GCF_030445035.2. Lineage (NCBI taxonomy): Eukaryota > Metazoa > Chordata > Mammalia > Cingulata > Dasypodidae > Dasypus > Dasypus novemcinctus. The sequence goes on along the minus strand of NC_080704.1, from coordinate 138,402,955 downwards.
ACAAAACAGAAGTCAGATTATGACTTTTTACTTAGTAAATCAGCTTCAGCAACTGAGCAGCTACATTACCTAATGCTCACAAGTAGAAACAATATATTTCAACCTGCAAGCACTGGCGTTCCAATGGTGTACTTGGCTGGGAACTAGTCAACGAGAGAGGCAAAGGAGAAGACGTGGTTTCTTTCCTCAAAGTACTTAAAATCTAGAATGAGAAATATTATCTGAACACACATACACAGAGTGTCAGTATTCTCTTGCTGTGTAACAAAATACCACAAACTTAGCGGCTTAAAACAACATCAACTTATTATCTCAATATCTGTAAGTCAGAAGTTGGAATATGACTTCAAAGTCTGGGCTTAGAAGCTTACAAGACTGCTGTTGAGTCTCCTAGAATGTGTTCTGATCTGAAGGCTCAAATGGGGAAGAATACACTTCTAAGCTCCCTCAGTTTGGTAGAATACATATCCATGTGGCTGTAGAGTTTATGGCTCTTCAAATCTAGCAGTGTAAAGAGTTTCTGCTGCTTCAAGTGTCTAATCTTAGGCATGGCCCTGATTGCCCCTCTTTTAAAAGGCTTTCCTGATTAGGTCAGGCACACCCAGGAAAATCTAGCTTTTGATTAAGCCAACATCCACGGATTAGGGACCAAATTATACCTGAAAAATCTTTGCATTTACCATACTCTATTGGCTAGAAGCAAATCACAGGTTATGTCCACATTCAAGGAGAGAGTATTGAAAAATAGTATGACTTATTGGATAAACAAACAGTACATACACGAAATAACATTACAAGTTCTTTAGTATGGACAACATACCTGAGTGGACAGTGACTTAGGACTGAGGGAACACAGCAAAAGAGTGGTCCCTGCATGGGATGGCCTATTCATTTGCTCAAATTTAGCTGTGTACTTACCATCTACCAGGCACTGTGCTAAGTACTGGGGTTGCAGGAAATGCTGAATGGCATATTTCTTAAGGAATGCATTGTGATCTTTCTTGTAGGACTGAACTGAGAAATAAGAAGTTTATTAAAGACATTTAGTATCATGTATAGCAGCTATTCATTTTATATTTTACCTATGCTTTCTCTCCTTGTTTTCCCTTATCTGTTCTCCTTTTGATTTCTACTTATCCCTGATTTTTCTTCTTATATTTACTTTCTCCATTCTTTTACTTTCAGCATATATTTAGGGACTTTTGTCTTTATTTTTATTTTATTTTTTTTAAAGATTTATTTATTTATTTAATTCCCCCCCCCCTCCCCTGGTTGTCTGTTCTTGGTGTCTATTTGCTGCGTCTTGTTTCTTTGTCCGCTTCTGTTGTCGTCAGCGGCACGGGAAGTGTGGGCGGCGCCATTCCTGGGCAGGCTGCTCTTTCTTTTCACACTGGGCGGCTTTCCTCACGGGCGCACTCCTTGCGCGTGGGGCTTCCCCACGCGGGGGACACCCTTGCGTGGCACGGCACTCCTTGCGCGCATCAGCACTGCGCATGGCCAGCTCCACACGGGTCAAGGAGGCCCGGGGTTTGAACCGCGGACCTCCCATATGGTAGACGGACGCCCTAACCACTGGGCCAAAGTCCGTTTCCCACTTTTGTCTTTAAAAACATGGGCAGTTCTTCATGTTTGAATCAGGTAACTCAATAGTAGACTTTCTGGGTTGAGCTACATTTTATATCGAGAAAGAAAAAGACCTTTAAAAGTTAAAATTGTAAAAAAATTCTTTCAGTAAATATCAGTCTCTTGAAGATATATAATATTCAATTCCAGTATACTTAGGAGCCCTATTAGATGTTATTATCTCAAAAAGAAATACCAAATAAATAGATGATAATGAATATGGATACTTACAGTCATAAGTTATTTATACATGTATTTGTATATACTTTGTTTTTTGCAAATTTTTTATTTGAGACGTTGTGAGTTTATAAAACAATCAAACATAACATACAGGGTTCTCATACCTTGCCCCACTACCAACACCTTACATGTGTTGTGACACATGTTATAATTTAAGAAAGAACATCATCAAAATATTACTGCTATCTGTAGCCCATAGCTTATATCTGATGTATTATTCCCACAAACCAGCCTATTATTAACATGATATGTTACTGTGTTTATTATAGTTCATGAGAGAACATTCTCATACTTGTATGTTAACCACAGTCCATATCATTCACCATATGTGAATATGATCCCCTGCCTTATACAATCCAACTAAAATGTACCCTCAGTGGCTCTCAGATTCATCACAGAGATGTTCTGTCGTCAGCTTAGTACATTTTCAGAACCTTTTCATTTCTCCAAAACAAAAAAATCCCATACCCCCTTTTACACCCCCTTTATTGACCCTTAGCATTAATATAGTAGCTTCTTTGCCATTACCATAAAAATATTACAGTGTTACTGTAAATGATACATATAATATTATTTGTATTTTTCCATTTATCCACATTCTTAACACCTTGTAACAGGAACATTATTGTGTCTGTAAAATTAACTACAGTCACCATCCACCACAGAAATCACTATGTTATGAAGTCCCTTGATTATCCTCTAACTTTCTTTGAATTGATATTAACCTCCCTAGACTACCCTATTATACTCACTATAATGTGTTATGATCAACTCTATCCATTTCCTCAAATTTACAATCCACTATATTAAACATTCTGCAGACAGTCAGCATTGGCTCCCCCTTCTCAACCCACATTCTATTTCCTAGTGTATTAGTTCAGGATTCTCTAGGGAAACAGAATCAACAAGGGATATCTGTCGATAGTAAGAGATTTATCAGAGTCTTTCATGCAGCCGTAGGGATGCACAAGTCCAGGTTCGGCAGGCAGGCTGCAACCAGGAGCTCCAATGAAAGTCCAATGAAGGTTCTTGACGAGTTCTGGGAGATGCTCACTGTCCAAAGACGGACTGGAAAATTCTCTCTCAATGCTGGAATTACTTTTCCTTTTAAGGCATTCAACTGATTGCAACGCGTCACTCATTGCTGATGCCAAACTCCCTGATTGATGTAATTATAACCTGCTATCTATGATTTACTACTGCAGTAAAGTTAGTGGTGACTAAAGTCAATAAATGCCCTTATATTACAGTTAGCCCAGTGCTTGCTTGCTTGACCAAACAACAAGGCACAATTACCTGACCTAGTTGACACAATAGCATAACCATCACACCTAGTAACCCATACTCTAGAGTTTAACTCCATGAGTTAGTGTTTAATTTATATTAGTGAGACCATGGAATATTTGTCCTTTTTTGACTACTTTATATCACTCAAGGTTTGACCTCAAGGTTTGTCCATGTTGGCATATGCATCCCGATTTTGTCCATGTTGGCATATGCATCCTGATTTCATTTCTTCTTACAGCCAAATAATATTCCATCATATGGGTATACCACATTTTCTTTATCTGTTCATTGGCTGATGAATGCTTGGGCTGGTTCCATATTTTAGCCATTGTGAATAATGCTGCTATGAACATCAGTGTCCAAATGTCTGTTCACATCCTTGCTTTCACTTCTTTTGTGTACATTCCTAATAGCAGGATTGTCAGATCATGTGGCAGTTTTATACTTAGCTTCCAGAGAAACTGCCAAACTCTCCTCCACAGAGGCTGAAAGATTTTGCATTCCCACAAACAGTGAAGGAGTGTTCCAATTACTCCACATTCTCTCCAGTACTTGTAGTTTTCTGTTGTTTTCTAAATAATGTCCATTCTTTAAGGTGTGAAATGATATTTCATTGTAGTTTTGATCTGGATTTCCCTAATGCTAGTGATGTTGAGTATCTTTTCATGTGCTTTTTGGCCATTTGTATGTCTTCTTTGAACAAATCTCTGTTCAAGTTTTTGCCCATTTTTTATTGGGTTGCTTGTATTTTTTTCATTGAATTGTATGATCTCATTATATAACATGGTGATCAAATCCTTATCAGATATGTGGTTTCCGAAAATATTCTCTCATTGAATAAGCTGCATTTTCACCTTCTTAACAATGTCATTTGCAGTCCAAAAATGTGTTTAATTTTAAGGAGGTCCCTTTTATTTATTTATTTAATTTTGTTGCTTGCGTTTTGGGTGTGATGTTTAATAAGCCACCATCTACCACGGGAACTTAAAGATGTTTCCTTACATTTTAGGGTTGTACTTTTTACTTTATGTTCTTCATCCATTTTGACTTAATTTTTATATAAGATGTGAGAACAGGGTCCTTTCTTTCTTTTGGGTAGGGGTATCTAGTTTTCCCAGCACCATGTGTCAAATAGACTGTACTACCCCAGCTGGGTGGGTTTGACCACCTTTTCAAAAATTACTTGACTATGTATATATGGGCTTATTTCCAAATTCTCAGTTAGATTCCATTGGTCAATATGTCTATCTTTATGCCAGTACCATGTTGTTTTTACCTCTGTAAAACATTGGAACTTGGAAAGCCCATTAACCTTCTAAATAAATTTGATATTTGGCTTTTACATTTCTGCCAAGAAACATTGTTAGATTTTCATTGGTATTGCATTGAATATGAAAATAAATTTTGGTAGAATTGACATTTTAACATATTTAGTTGTCCAATCCATGGCCATGGAATGTACTTCCTTTTATTTAGGTGTTCTTTGGTTTCTTTTTGCAATGTTTCATAATTTTCTTAATACAGACCTTTATGTCCTTGCTTAGGTTTATTCTTAAATATTTGACTCTTTTAGTTGCTTTTATAAATGGAATTTTTTTCTGACATCTTCCTGAGATTGTTCATTAGTAAATTATAGGAACACTGCTAATTTTTGCATATTAATCTTGTATCCTGCCACTTTGCTGAACTCATTTAGCAGCTTTGATGATCATTTTTACATTGGATCTAATCATCAATGAATAGCAAAAGTTTTACTTCTTCCTTCCCATTTGTGTTGTTTTTCTTTTTCTTGCCTAATTTATTACCTAGAATGTCTACCACAATTTTGGATAACATTGGTTACAGTGTCATCCTTTTCTTTTCCCAGTAACAGTGGGAAAACTTTCCGTCTTTCACCATTGAATACAAAGTTAAATGTGGGTTTTTATAAATGCACTTTAGCATGTTCAGAAAGCATCCTTCTCTTCGTATCTTTAGTAGTGTTTTTATCAAGAAAGACTGGTGGATTTTGTCAAATGCCTTTTCTACACCAATCTAGGTGATTCTGTGATATTTCTTCAATTTATTAAACTAATTGATTTTCTTGTGTTGAACCACCCTTGCATACCTAGGGTAAAACCCACTTGATTGTAGTGTATAATTCTTTTAATGTGCTTTTGCATATGATTTGTAAATATTTTGTTGAGGATTTTTGCATCCATATTATTTAGAGATATTGGTCTGTAATTTTCTTTTTTCATAGTATCTTTATTTGGCTTTGGTATTAGGGAGATGTTGGCTTCATAGAATGAGTGTGGTAGCATTTGTTCCTGTTGAATTGTTTTAAAGAGCTTGAGCAAGATTGATATTAGATTGTCTTCTATGATTGGTAGAATTCACCTGTGAAACTAACTGTTCCTGGACTCCATTTTTGGTAGGTTTTTGTTTTGATGATGTTTTAGTCAGGGTTCTTTAAGGAAACTGAATCATCAGGAGATATCTGTAAATAGTATGAAATTTTATAAAATTCTCTCATGAGACCATGGGATGCAAAAGTCCAGAATCCGCAGGTAGGTTGCAAACCAGGGGCTCCAAAGAAGCTCCTTTATTAGTTCCTGGGAGATGTTGGCTGTCTAAAAATGAGCTGAGAAATTCTCTCTGAATGCTAAAATCATTTCCCCTTTTAAGGCATTCAACTGATTGGATAAAGTGTCACCCATTAGTGATGGCAATCTCCATGGTTGATCTTAGATTTAATCAGACATCTATGCAGTGAAGTCACTGATGACTAAAGTCCATAAATGTCCTTATATTACTATTAGCCCAGTGCTTGCTTGACTAAAACCTGGGCACAATTAACTGGCCGAGTTGACACATTAGTCTAAACATCACAGATGACTGTTTTAATCACTTTAATTGTGATTGGTTTGTCTAGGTCTTCTATTTATTCTAGAGTCAGTGTAGGCTGTTTGTGTGTAGGAATTTGTTCATCTCATAACACCTTTTCTAGTTTGATGGCATTGAGTTGTTCATGGTATCCTCTTATGATCTCTCTTATTTCTACAGAGTCAGTGGTAATTCTGCCCTCACAGTTATGTTATTCACTTTCACCTTCTCTTTTTTCTTTGTCAGTTTAGCTAACTAAGGGTTTGTCAATTTTACTGATGTCGAAGAACCAACTTTTGGTTTTGTTAATGCTCTTTTTTTGGTCAATTTCATGTATTTCTGCTCTGATCTTTATTATTTCTTTCCTTCAGCTTGGTTTGGGGTTAGTTTGCTGTTTTTTTTTTTTCTAGTTTTTCTAGGGATGCAGTTAGGTTTTTGAGTTTACCTCTTTCTTCTTTTTTAATGTAAGCATTGAGGATTATAAATTTCCTTATTAGCACTGCCCTTGTTATATTACATAGGTTCTAATATGCTGTGTTCTCATTTATATTCTTCTTGAAATATTAAGAATTTCTTTTGAATTTTCTTCTTTGACCCACTGATTAATTAAGCATGTGTTATTTAATCTCCATATATTTGAGAATTTTCCCTTTTTGCTTACATCAATAGATTTCCAGCTTTATTCCATTATGATCAGAGAAAATGCTTCATAGAATTTCAGACTTTTTAAATTTATTGAGGTCTGTCTTGTGACCCAACTTATGTTGGGTCCTGGAGAAAGATCCAATGGTACTTGAGCTGTTTTCCTGCTGTTTTGTATATCCTGTTTTGTATATCCTGCTGTTTTGGAGTATAATGCTCTATAAAGGTCCGTTAAGTCTAGTTCATTTATCTTCTTATTTAAGCTCTCTGTTTACTTAGTTATCCTCTGTCCAGATGGTCAATCCAATGCTGAAAGTGATGTATTGAACTCTCTAAATATTATTGTAGAGATGTCTATTCGTGTCTTCAGTTTTCCCAGTGTGTGCCTCATGTACCTTGGGGAACCCAGGATAGATGCACAAGTATTTATTATACTTATTACTTCTTGGTGAATTACTCCCTTTTAATATATAATAACCTTCTTAATCTCTTATAACAGTTTTGCATTTAAAATTAATTTGGTTTGATATTAGTATCACTACTCCACATCTTTTTTTCTTACTGTTTGTGTGGAATATCTTTTTACAACTTTGACTTTCAACTTGATTTTGTCCTTACATCTGAGGTGTATCTCTTGTAGACAGCATATAGATGGCTCATATTTATTTATCTATTCTGTCAGTCTATATCTTTTGATTGGAGAGCTCAGTTCATTAATATTAAAAATTATTATGCTACAGGCATTACTTCCTACTTTTTGTCCTTTGGCTTTCCATTGTCATATCTTACTATTGTTGGTCTTTTTACCCTTTAAATTACCCTTAATAATAATCTTCATTTCTACACTCTTCCCCAAGTCTCTTGCCCATGACTTTTCCTTTCAGGATGCAGCACTCCCTTTAATAACTCTCGTAAATATGTCCTTTTCGTAATATATCCTGTCAATTTTCTTTGTCTGTGAAGACTTTAAACTCGCCATCATCTTTGAAGGACAGTTTTGCTGGATAAAGAATCTTTGGCAAACAGTTTTCTTCTCTTTCTTTTCTTGCCTCTATGGTTTCAGATGAGAGATTGCCATTTAGTCTTATTGCACTTTCCTTGTATGTGATGCATTGCTTTCCTCTGGCTGCTTTCAGACTCCTCTCTTTATCTCTGGTATTTGTCATTCTGAATAATGGATGTGTTGCTGTATATCTATTTGGTTTTATTTGGTTCGGTGTGTGTTGTCCTTTTTGGATATTGATGTTTATGTTTTTCATAAGAGTTGGGAAATTTCAGTCATTATTCCCTCAGATATTCTTTCTGCTCTTTTTCTATTCTCTTCTTCTGGAACACATATAACACAGATGTTCACGCATTTTGTGTTTTTATTCAATTCCCTGAAATTGTTTAATTTTTCCAATTTTTTTTTCTGTGTATTCTCCTGTCTTTTCTAGTTCAGATGTTTTGTCCTTGATTTCACTTATTCATTCCTCTGCCAATTTAAATCTGTGATTATATGCCTCTAATGTATTTTAATCTCATCCATTGTGTTTTTCATTCCCATATTCTGTTGCTTTCTTTTCAAACTTACAAATTTTTCTTTATATTCAACCATTGTCTTCTTAATACGCTTTATCTCTTTATTCATATTTTCCTCATCTCCTTGAATTGATTTAGGAGATTTGTGTGATTATAATTGATTAGTTGTCTTACATTCTTTGTCTTGTCAGGATTTTGGTTTTTTCCTTTGCCTGGGCCATCTCTTCCTATTTCTTTTTATGGCTTTTGATCTTTTTGCTGATATCTAAGCATGTGAATATATTGGTGAATTTACTCTGATGGTCAATTTCTCTCTCTTGCTTAGTGTTTTATTTCACAGCTCTTCTTTAATGTTTGGTCCAACTTTTTCTAAATCTTTAACATTTCCCAGCTTAAGTTATCAAAATAGGTTCAGCAACCACTTAATGGGGCACAGATCAGATCCAAGGTTTCTGCGATGAGAGATTCAAAAAAGTGTTTTTTCCTCTTGCAGTTTCATTGCCTGCCAAGGATGATGCTCTTCAGGTAATCTTACCACAGAGGTTTCTCTTTCAACCTCCACTTACTTTTGATTCTGGTCTGGCCAGAACTGAGATTCCAAGCTGGCTCTGCTTGCCAACCTCCCTGAAAGGACACAACTCTCCATCCTCTGCCACACACTCCTTCTTAGGGAGGAAGAAGTCTGTTCCCGTCTTAGTTGGCTGCAGTGAACCATGGATTTTATCCAGGCTCTTCTCCTTGAGGATGGGAGATGGATGCTGTTCCCAGCCATAGTGGCTAGTAACTCATGGTTTTTGTTTTGACTTCTTTGTCTCTCTGACCCTTGCCCTTATGAGGCATGTACAACACTCTCCTGATCTGCAGATCCCCAAAGCAGCTCCCTCGGACATCTTTTTGCCCTTCCTCCATTGTTTCTGTAAGATAGTTGAGCCTTGTCTGCATTTACCTACTCTGATGTTATCTTCCCCAAATTCCTGATTTCCTTATATTTTATTGTGGAGGTACAACACAGACCAAACACACATGCATGCACAGAAACATGTCTACAAAACAAAATAAGTGGTTTTGACTAGATGATAACAATCTACAAAGATATCCCTGAACACACAATTACTTTTCCTTTATTCTGGCTTCTTTTTTCACTTTATGACAAAGGTTGAGAACTGCAGTGATGAAGACCAGGTTTGGAGCCCTCACTGAGTTCATTCAGGTAATACATGTGGTGAGCAAAGCAGCTTCTCAGCTAAGAGCATTTGCATATCATTTAAAGTTTGCTTGAATCTCTTTTCTATTTATTAGCTTATTGTATCTAGACAACATCCCTATCACATACACAGGGCAAAGATTGCCACTCCTAATTTGGCAATAAATTCCTTGTCCATATTTAGATAAGTGGAATAGTGGGAAACCAGGGGTAAAACCTAGGTCTCCTCACATCAAATACAGAGTTTTCTGTACCACACATAAGATTTAAAAATAAGGAGGTTGTATGGGAGAAAAATAATTTGGAAAAGGAGAGTATTCAGCTTCATAATATCTACCATGTAACATAAGATTCCCTCTCTCAGTGCTTGATCTGTGGTTTCTCTTTTGCCTTGTTTATTTCTAAACTCCAGATTATAGAGGTTGCATTTCTTTATGAAGCTAGAGTATTTATACTCAAGAGTTTATGAAAATAAAAGTTATTGTCTTTAAAATGTGACCTTGGACTCATCTACAGGGACTACTTCCTAGGAATACATTCTCTGTGCCCCATTAATTTCTTGATCTCTCTTTTGAGAGCACAAACAAGCTTCCTGTTTTCACAATAATTGTAAAGATGTGAACATCTGCCCATTGGGAATGACACTGAAAATATCAAATTCTTTCTCGTAGGCTATTGCACACCTGACAGTTATGATAATAAATTTCAGGATGCTGCTGGCTGCTTTTTCACGTTCACTTTGGGATGTTTTCAGTTCATCTACTTTTGCCCAGATTTTATGTTCTTTCTATTATTCAGACTACATTAAATGAAGTGCTCAGTCAGTTTTTCATTTTGTAGTATTAACAGTCTGCATCCAGGCTTTATATAGTATAGTAGGAGACTGATTGACCACCTAAAGCTGCCAAATTTGGTCAATGAGAGAGGGTGTTGGGAAGTAAATCTTGACAGGAAAGGTGTTTACTTCATTTAGGTATTGCACATGATAATTGCAAAGACTGTCTCAGGAGTCTACTGCAATGTTTGTTTACTGGAAGTGAAACTTCAAGAAAAAATAACAGTGTTATATGTGGCTGAAGCTAACAGCCCTCAAACCAAACCATATGTGGAGATTTGATTATGGAAAATAAAATTTATGATCCCATAGACATTTAGTTACCACCTAAAATATATGTTTATCTAGCTTCAATTATTCATAACTCATTTCATAGATATATTGAAGATAAACCAGTGTTCACATCCAAACATTTTGGTCTCCTTTTTTCCCCAAATATTCTTTTAAAGATTAAATACATTTTACTTGTATCTCAGTATTTAATGTATCATAATATAAATGTAGTGAGTCTTTAGTTTTGCACGATGTGTGCATTAGAATAATGTGGTTACTTACATTTTAGTTGCTGACTTTATTATTAACTAATTGGATGATATTGAGAAAGTCACATAACCTCTTTAAGTTTGACTTTTCACATTTATTTCCTAGGGCTCTTTGATGAAAAATAAAGGTAGTATATATAGAAATACTTCATAGAAAATGGAGTTCAATGGACAGAGTAGCTATTACTAATAATAATAAATGTTGGCAACTTGAATGGCATTTTCTTTTAAATTAATCTTAAGGTAAAACTTTTGTAAATTATCACTCCCTAGTCTGAATATGGACATTCTTAAATTAGGACTGTTTCAATTGAATTTAAGTTGTTTTATAATGAGGCTATAATGTTTTACAATTATCACGTGTAAATTAAAAGGACAAAGTTTTTCTAAGATTCATACAGGTATGTTTTTTACATATGGTACCTGATGTAATTAGGTTCTAATCCCTAAGTAGGGTACAAAATGAGAAAAAATATATTGGTTTGTTTTATTTGTAATGCCACTATGCAACCATGCACATTTTCAAAACATGCTCTATCTATCTATCTATCTATCTATCTATCTATCTATCTATCTATCTAGGCAAAACTGAAGTGGCATTAGGACTAATCCATTTGAGTTATTGTTTACTAATTTTACTCTCTCTCTCTCATGACAAGAATTGTGGCACTTGAAGCACCCAGAAAGTAATTTAGGCCAACCATGATGACTTAAAAATGTGACTCCTTTATTAGTTATGGTAGTAACAAAATATATAGTGAATGTAGAGAAGACAAAATATCTTCCAAAAGAAATGTCTGTGTAATTCCGAGGTCTCTGTTTAAGCAAGGTTAGGTCGTTAAGCATACTGTTCTTCCTGAACTGTGGGCCACCATCGTACAGCTTTCAAAAGTTGAGCTGAAAAGCAACTTTTGTCTTCCTACTGCCATTAAAAGCTTTACCGCTTCTATTACCCCTACCTATATCCATGAGAATCCCAGTATATCAACGAAGAATACCTGTCGTCATCATGCATTTATGTGTCTAAGCTTTTCTTTTTCCATGGAGTGTAGTAGAATAAACTTAGAATCCTATGGAGAGGGCATCTTATTCATAAAATAATGTCTTATGTCTGTATATACATTTCTCTGTGTTAGTATCTAATATTTGTTTTTAATCATGGGAATATTGGCTATTAGTAGAGCCAGAAAAAATGGCAAAAACCCACATTCTTCCATATTTTTGTTTTATTTGCAAACCCAGTCCTCCATTCTGTTCTTTCCAGCAATCTCCTGTGTCTCGTCCATCCTCATAATGGTATTAAGAATCAATATACTTTCATTAACAATGGGTTATTCATATTAATAGAGTTCCTTTCTTTTTTAAAAATGATTAATTTCTTTTTAATTATGGTACATGCCAAAAATAATTTTAACTATTTTAAGTGGACAATTGTTTGACATTAAGCACATTGGCAATACTTTGTAACTTTCACCACTATACATTTCCAGACTTTTTCATGATCCCAAACCAAAACTCAACCTCATTTACAATAATTATCTATTCTCTACTCTTTCTATCTTCATGCGTTTGCTTATTCTAATTATTTCATATATAAGAAATCATATATTATTTGACCTTCTGTATCTGGATCATTTCACTCAACATGTTTTCAAAACCCATCCATACTGTAGCATAGACCAGCACTTCCCTTCTTTTTATTGCTGAAAAATATTCCATTCTATGGATACACCACATTTCATTTATCCATTAAACTGTAGATGGACACTTGGGTTGCTATTGTAAATAATTCTGTGTGAATGAATGTCTATCCACATCCCTGTTTTCAGTGCTTCTCGATATATACCTAGGAGTGAAAATGCCGGGTCATATGGTAATTCTATGCTTAGTTTTCTGAGCAACCATCAAACTATTTTCTACAGTGACTACACCATTTTACATTCCCACCAACAATGAATGAGGGTTCTGTTTGATGGCCTAGATAATGTGAATGAGAATCACTTTCTCGTTGTAAATTAATCCGCAATGAAAGATAGTGTCATTTTTGTCACTGACGCAGATTTTTATGCCAGATTTTTTGCCTTGTTAATATTGAGTTTGGATTTTGTTTTCCAGTTATGAATATAAAATTCAATAAAGAAGATCATTTTGGTAGAAAGTTGAATGGAGAAAATTATTGGTATCAGAAATAAAGCAGAGCTACCTGTGGTGGGTTGAGTTTTATCTTCCTAAAAAATATGTTCAAGTCCTAACCCCTGGTATCTGTGAATATGATCTTATTTGGAAATAGGATTTTTGTAGATGTAATCAAGTTAAGAAGAGTTAATACTGGATTAAGATAGACCGTAAATATAATTACTGCTATCTTTATAAGAGAAAAGAGGGAGATATTTGGATAAAGGGTTGCATAGAGACACAATGAAGAAGACCACAGTGATGACAGAGATAGACTGAGATTGGAATTATGCTTCCACAAGTCAAGAAAAACCAGCAGTCACCATAAACTGGAAGATGCAAGGATGGATTCTTTCTTAGAGCCTTCAGAAGGAGTATGGCCCTGCTGAAACCTTGATTTTAGAACACTAGCCACCATAAGTGTGAGAAAATAAATTTTGATTTTTGTCAACCATCATGTTTGTGATAATTTGTTATGGCAGGCCTTGGAAAACAATACACACTTTTCAGTAACTGCCAGTACTCGAGCCCGATGCAGATTGCCTCCATTCTGTGCTTTTATTTGCCAAAGGGCTGATGATGCAAAGTACCAGTAATGTGTTGCCTTTTATAAGGGCTATTTATTTGGGGTAAAATCTTACAGTTCAAAGGCCATGAAAACTTCAACTGAAGGCATCATAAGAGGTGCTTTCTCACTGAAGTCAGCTGCCACGTGTTGAAGCAAGATCGTGGGCAATCACTGCCTGGTCCCTGCCTTCCCATCTGGGTTTTCTCTATTAGTCTCAGCTGTTCTGCTTTCTGATTTCAACTGCAAGCTGGCATAGGTCTTGTCTTTCAGGGCTTCTGTCCTTGCAGCTAAGCTTAGGGCAAAACTGGAATCTTTTCTGTAACATGGCAGAATCAAACACTGCAGTTCCTTTTTTTCCTATGTCTGTCCCTGTGAGTCCATTTATATAAGACCCAGCAAGGGGGCCAAGACTTAACCTGAGTCATGCCTCACAGACTTTGGACCAATAAAAATCCCTAACTCGATCATATTACACACAGAGGAACTGATTAGTTACAAACATAACACTTCTCTTTTTATAATTCATAAAATGATTTCAAACTGTCACACTCTGGTACAACTTCAGTGACAGAACAGTGCCTGCAACTTTGACATACTTGCACAGGTTAAGAATGATTCAGTGGAGAATTAAAGGTACTTAGAAAAGAGTTTTTCTGGTTATTTACTCAACAAAGTATAATTTAGAAGGCTCTGTTACACATTAGTCGTATTCTTAATACAGTGGGAGAAATCAATGAGCCAAGTTTACGTGTGTTCATAAAGTTGTTAGTTATGTGCTAGATACTTGTTTAGATGCGCTGCAAGGAACAAAGCAAGCTTTTGACATTTCGAGTTCCAATTAATGTGCTTTAGAGTTTATGTACAATACTAATTCAGAGAAGAGAAACCATGCACACTGCAGTATTTATCGATGACTTTGTAGAGTTGAGATTCTGGGGTTTGAAGATAATCTACAATTTGGAGAGATTGAGAAGAGGAGTGATAATATCCCACTCAGAGAGAATGACACAGTGAAAGGCTCAGAATTTATTTTATAGGCAAGAGTACATTATGTGAGGATTTTAATCAGATATGTGGCATGATTAAAGGACATTACAAGAGCGATTTGAAGAGTCTAAAGAGCGTGGGATTTATCATGTAGAAAAGCGTTCAGTCTTAGTGTACATGCATGACTGAAATAAAAAAAAACTGGTTATTTTGAAATTGTGTCTTGAAACCTATAAAAACAACCAGTTTGATTGAATTCATTTGTTCTCCAAATCAGATCATTATTATGTGCTAATTACACTCAGAAAAGGATCACTTAAGCTTGTTTCATGGCTTACAAGCAAACCAGTTTGTAGATTAACCTAAATATTTGGATTTTCAACTAGAGTTTCTGTGCTGTGTCGATCCAGTTTTTTAAAAGTTGCATAGATATTGGCAGACAGTACTAAGATATGTTAGAATTATGATGTGTTGGGAATGATATTTAAGTTACCATCCATAACAAAATAAATCTATGAGCAAAGAAGTGACAAAAGCCCATTTGGTATGATTATTAAGTTATTTACAGGTGTTTGGAATTTACTAACTTATAAATTAAATATTAAAGAATGGAGAATGGATGAGAAGGAAAAAGTGACAAAAGGGTACTTTGTATATGCCATGTTTAAGATAATCTATATTGAAGAACATGGTGATTATTAAGAAGTAGGTTTTTCTGAAAATAAGGAGTGCATTAGTCAAAATTATATTCCAAAGGGCTAGTACAAAGCTAAACCTTAAGCAGAGGTCCTGAATAATTATTAAGCATTTATTTTTCAAGATCTGAATGTCGTTTCAAACTTACTTTTCCTGAAGAAACACCAACCACTCTATCTTTCCTTGTATCCTAGGGCATCTTTACTTTTACTCCTCATAGGCTACTTACATACAATAGTCATACATTCTTTCTTCACTGTTAGTTATTGATGCTTTCTAAATAGCTATTATGGTAACATTGGCAAAGTTAGGTCATTGATTGTGGGAAGGGTTCCTCACTGGCTAATGACACCCACCTCAAGGTGAATGAGGCAACAGGAAGCAAGAAAGTTCCTTTGAGAAAGGAAGCACTTCTCTATGGCAGTTCATGCCCAACAGGCATGCACTACCATTATTGATTTCTCTACATATTCCAGTTGATAAATATTTCAGTATGTAGCATCCAGGCAGAATAGAGTAAGGGATACCATTTAAGGGGCCATTGAAACAGTCTAGGAAAGTAGTTGATGGTGGCCCAGATTAAAGTAGTGAGAATGGGAGTAATGAGACCGGATATATGGTAGAGACATTGTGAAAGTTGAATTTTCAAGCTCCTTGAAGTATAGAAAGATGTAGTGGCAAGAGTGAGAGGGAGGGTAAGAATGATTCCAAGGTTTCAAACTTGGGTCACTGTGAGTATGGGTGCTGAAAAATGAAATGGGAGATTCAAGAGCAGGAGCATGAGGAGGAGATTTGTGTAGGGAAAGATGAGTTCCATTATAGACATACATCTTTGAGTTATCCATGAGATATCCAAGGTGGATGATAGTCAACTGTTGGGATTGTGAGATTGAGGCTGAGATATTAGATTTGGTCTGGAGATGTATATGTGGGAGTCATTGATATCTCCAGAATTTAGGTGGTAATCGAGGCTGTGATAACAGATATAATAGTCCATGGAGAGAGTATGGAGAACAAACAAAACAAAACAAAATTGGCTGAGGAGAAGACTTCAGATTATGTCCGTATTTGGAGAGGAGCGAGTGTTGACGAAGAAAGAGTAGCCAATGAAAGAGTTAGTGAAGGGGAAGTCAAAGAGATAGAATGAGAAGCAAGATAATATAATGTTTTCTAATCTAAAGGAAGAAGGAGAATCAAGAGCTGTGAGCGTAGTTGGCACAATCAAATATTGCAGAAAAGTTGAAGAAGCTGAAGACTGATAAAGTTGGCTTTGGCACTTTGGTCATCTTTATTTAATGGGCAATTTCAGTGGAGTAGAAAGAGCAAATATCGATTTCAATGAATTACTGAAGAAGTAGAAGCGGGAAATATATTCTGTGTCACATATCATCCATGCTAGGAACTTTAGTGAAAAAGTGAAAAGAAGTACAAAATTGTCTTAAGTTTATGGATTTTAATTCTGAAAATGCTTCATTAGGTGGTATCCCCAATCCATATGCATATGTCCCATGAATCCTGTGCAACAAACACTTTGAAATTTTGTCAGCAAACATTAAAATCTTCACAGATGTAATAGGGAGCAATAGAGATGAAGTAAAGGAACACATTCCTTACTGAGTACTTTTCTGTGTTTGGCACATAGTAGGCACTAAATGACAGTTAAATTGAATCAAAATCCTTCAAAACTTCTACTTTAAGACAGTGATTGCCTTAGGAAAACATAACCAAATTAATGCTTTACCATTGGCCAGGGCCTACATATACTACATATTCTTTAGTGCCAATGTTTGGTACTAAGTTTGTGGTAAATGCCCCCATTTTCTTCATTTGTCTTCAAAAGCTATTTTAATTATGGAAATCTTCATATATTAGCAAATAGTCTTAAAAGAAACTGCCTTACATGCATATATGCATTGCCTTAAAGTCTACTGTTAAATGACTGATTATCTGTTAGGAACTGAGAATGTTTGGAACTTTTTCATCATTGACCATTTGTTGGGATTTCCCAGAGAAAATACTGCTGACATGATTTCATCTGAATGGTTTATCTTCCAGACTTATGCATCTCCATCAAATCTAGTTAACCCGGTTATTATTAGAATTACTTGGTAACTTACAATTTCTACACATATATATTGTGTAAACCTCATACTGCTAATATTTTAAGCAGTGTTATTGAGATATATTCACATACTATACAGTCCATGCAAGGTGTATAATCAATTACTTTTTTATAATCACAGAACTTCGTAGTCATCACCTAAATTGGTTTTAAAACATTTTCATTACCGTAAAGCGAAAAACCCTATACCATTCAGCAGTCTCCTCTCAATCAGCCCTACATAACCACTAATCTAATTCTTTCTCTAGAGACTTATTTATATTTACACTTTATACAAATAGAATCATATCATATGTAGTACTTTGTGTCTGGTTTCTTTCACTTAGCAAAATGTGTTTTTTAATTAATTGTTGAAATATTTTTTAAATTAAGAGAAGTTGTAGGTTTACACAGACGTCACTGTAGACACTTTGCATTGGTGTGGTGCCTTTGTTTCACTTGGTGAGAGAATATTAAAATATTACTGTTAGCTATAATCCATAGTTTGCATTAGCTATATTTTCCCTTATTCCAACTTATTATTAACATCTTGAAATAGTGTTGTACACTTGCTATGCTTCATGAAAGAACATTCTTATGTTTGTAATATTCACCAGTCATTGTCTGTGACAGGGTTCTCTATGTTATAAAGTCCCATATTTTATCCTCTAGCTTTCTGTCTAGTAACATACACAACCTAAAACATTTTTTTCAGTCATGTTCACACCTATAATTCAGCACTGTTAATTATACTCAACATTATGTGCTACAAACCCTTTTATCCATTCACAAATATTTATAATCAACCTAAATAGAAATTCTGCACAAATTAACCCCCAGCTCCACACTCTCTATGGCCATTCCATCTCCTGGTAACTTATATTCTAGATTGTAACACTATGATTTTGCTTATTATACCTAGTTCGTATTAGTGAGATCATACAATATTTGTCTTTTTTGTCCAGATTATTTCACTCAACATAATGTCCTCCAGGTTCATCCATGTTTTTGCATGCATCAAGACTTCATTGTGGGAGGCAGACTTGGCCCAATGGATAGGGCATTCATCTACCACATGGGAGATCTGCGGTTCCAACCCCGGGCCTCCTTCACCCGTGTGGAGCTGGCCCACATGCAGTGCTGATGTGCACAAGGAGTGCCATGCCATGCAGGGGTGTCCCCCACATAGGGAAGCCCCACGCACAAGGAGTACGCCCCATAAGGAGAGCCGCCCAGTGTGAAAGGAGTGCCGTGCCATGCAGAGGTGTCCCCCGCATAGGGGAGCCCCATGCACAAGGAGTGCGCCCCGTAAGGAGAGCCGCCCAACGCGAAAGAAAGTTCAGTCTGCCCAGGAATGGTGCCGCATACATGGAGAGCTGAGGCAGCAAGATGATGCAATGGGGAAGTGGACTTGGCCCAGTGGATAGGGCGTCCATCTACCACATGGGAGGTCCACGGTTCAAACCCCAGGCCTCCTTGACCCGTGTGGAGTTGGCCCATGCACAGTGCTGATGTGCACAAGGAGTGCCCTGCCACGCAGGGGTGTCCCCTGCATAGGGGAGCCCCACGCACAGGGAGTGCACCCCATAGGGTGAGCCGTGCAGTGGGACAGAAAGTGCAGCCTCCCTAGGAATGGCACCGGCCACACGGAGAGCTGACACAACAAAATGATGCAACAAAAGGAAACACAGATTCCCATGCTGCTGACAACAACAGAATTGGACAAAGAAAAAGACTGCAGCAAATAGACACAGAGAATAGACAACCAGGGAGGGAAGGGGAGAGAAATAAATAAATAAATAAATCTTAAAAAAAAAAAAAAGATGATGCAACGAAAAGAGACACAGATTCCCAGGCCGCTGTCCACAACAGAAGCAGACAAAATGACGCAGCGAATGAACACAGAGAACAGACAACTGCGGCTGGGGGGAAGGGAAGAGAAATAAATAAAAATAAATCTCTAAAAAAAAGACTTCTTTCGGTCTTACAGCTGAGTAGTATTCCATCTTACATATATACCACATTTTGTTTAGCCCATTTTTAAATTGGGTTGTCTTTTTATTATTGAGTAGTAGGATATTTTCATATATTCTGGATATTAAACCCTTATCAAATAAGCAGTTCCCAAGTATTTTCTCCCATTGCATAAGCTGTCTTTTCACTTTCTTGACATCATCCTTTAAAGCACAGAAGTTTTTAATTTTGAGGAGTTCCCATATATAGATATTTTTTCATTTTTCTTCATTGCTTATGGTTGATAAATAAAGTCTAAAAAGCCATTAGCCTACCCCCAAGATCTTGAAGATACTTCCCTAGGATTTCTTCTAGTACTTCTATGGTCCTGGCTCTTATATTTAGGTCGTTGATCCATTTTGAGTTAATTTTTGTATAAGGTATGAGGTAGAGGTCTTCTTTCATTCTTTTGAATATGATATCCAGTTCTCCCAGCACCAGTTGAGGAACAGACTGTTTGGTTCCAGTTGGGTGGACTTGATAGCCTGGTCAAATAGCAATTGGCCATAAATATGAGGATCTATTTCTGAACTCTCAATTTGATTCCATTGGTCAATATATATCTCTTTATGTCAGTGCCGTGCTATTTTGAATATGATTTAAAGTCAGGAAGTATGAGTTCTCTAACCTCATCCTTCTTTTTCAAGATGTTTTTGACTATTCAGTGCCCCTTACACTTCCAAATAAATTTCATAATTGTCTTTCCATTTCTTCAAAGTAGGTTCATCCATGTTGTTGCATGCATCAGTAATTCATTATTCTTTACACTCGAATAATATTCCATTGTATTTATATACCACATTTTGTTTATCTAGTTATCTCTTGATGGACACTTGGGTCACTTCCATCTTTTGGCAATTGTGAATAATGCCACTTTGAACATCAGTGTGCATATAACTGATTGTGACCTTGCTTTCAATTCTTCTGGGTATATATACCTAGTAGTAGGATCTTTTGTCAATTCTATACTTAGCTTCCTGAGGAACCACCAAACCCTTCTCCACAGAGGATACAACATTCTATATACCCACCAGCAGCGAATGAATGTTTCAATTTCTAGCACCCTTTCCAATGCTGGTAATTTTTCATTTTGTTAATAGCAGCCAATCTAGTAGCTATAAAATGATATCTCATTGTAGTTTTGAATTGCCTTTCACTAATATCTAGTGATGTTAGCATCTTTTCGTATGCTCTTTAGCCATTTATATTTCCTCTTAGTAAATGTGTCTGTTCAAGTCTCTTGCCTATGTTTTGAATGGGTTGTTTATATTATTGAATGGCAGGATTTCTTTATATGTTGAATATTAGATCCTTATCAATTAAGTGGTCTCCAAATACTTTCTCCCATTGATTAAGCTGACTTTTCACTTTCTTGACAAAATACTCTGAGGCACAGAGAGTTTTAATTTTGAGAAGATCCCATTTATCTATTTTTTCTTTCATTGCTTGTACTTTGGGTATAAAGTTTAGGAAACCACTTCTTACCACAGGTTCTCATAGATGATTTTCTACATTATTTTCTAGGAGCTTTGTGGTCTTAGTGCTTATATTTTGGTCTTTGATCCATCTTGAGTTAATTTTTTAATAGTGTGTGAGATAGGGATCCTTTTTCATTCTTTTGCATATTGATAGCCAGTTCTATGAGCACCATTTGTTGAATAGAATATTCTGTCTCTGTTGAGTGGGCTTGGCAGCCTAGTCAAGTATCAGTTATCTTTAGATGCCAGAATCTATATCTGAACTCTGAATTTGATTCTTTTGGCCAATATATTTATCTCTGTGCCAATAGCAGGCAGTTCTTACCACTGTAGCTTTGTAGTATGATTTAAAGTCAGGTATCATGATCTTCCAACTTTGTCTTAATTTTTCAAGATGTTTCTGGGTATTCAGGGCTCCCTATCTTTCTAAATACATTGGATAATAGGCTTTTCCATTTCTGTAAAAATGTTGGAATATTTATTAAGATTGTGGTGATTCTGTAAATCAGTTTGGGCAGAATTGATGTCTTAATGATATTTAGTCTTCCAATCTATTAACACGGAATATTCTTCCATTTATTAGGTTTTAGTTTATTTATTTAAGCAGTGTTGTGTAGTTTTTGTGTAAAAGTTCTTTACATCCTTAGTTAAGTTTATTCCTATATATATGATCCCTATATGATTTTTGCATGTTGATATTATATTCCACCTCTTTACTGAGCTTGTTTATCAGCTCTAGTAGCTTTGTTGTAGATTTTTCAGGACTTTCTACATGTAGGATCGTATCATCTGTAAATTACATCTTTGTTTCAATTTTGAATGCCTTTTATTTCTTTTTCTTCATTTACTGGCAAGAACTTTTAACACAGTGTTCAATAAGAGTGGTGACTGTGAGAATCCTTCTATTCCTCCATATCCTAGAGGGATAGCCTTTAGCCTTTTGCCATTGAGTATGATGATAGTTGTGGGATTTTCCAAAATACCCTTTATCATGTTGAGGAAATTTCCTTCTTTTACTAGCTTTCAAAGTGTTTGCATAAAGAAAGCATGCTATATTTTATTGAATGTCTTTTCTGCACCAGCAGAGATGATCATTTAATTGTTTTCCTTTGATCTGTTATTGTAATGTTTTACATTGATTGATTTTCTTATAATAAACTATACCTGGGATAAAACTCACCTGATCATGGTTTATAATTCATTTAATGTGTTGTTGAATTCAGTTTGCAAGGATCTTGTTCAGGATATTTGTGTCTAAGTTCATTAGAAGGTATAGTAGTTTGAGATTGTTGTATGAATCCCCAAGAGAAAGATTATGTTTATTAATACCACATCTTCTGTATGTGATACTCTTCAATTACATTACATTCAGTGAGGGGCTTTGATTAAGTTTAATTGATAAAATCAATTTTGGACTTTGTCAGTAAGATGTACCTCAGTTTAAGTCCTGTCCCACTTGGGGAGGCTGATATAAATGGACACTCACTCAAGAAAGCACACAGGAAGAGGAGAGAACTTTTGTCAGTGTAGCTTGCTCATATTTTTCTAGAACTTTGTTCATTTCAGCTAAATTGTTGGCTTACAATTTTTCAAAGTATGTACTTTTTTGTTTCTGTGGGGTCAGTGGTGATATCCCCTTTCTTATTTCTGATTTTATTGATAGCATTTTTTTTCCTTTTTCTTTGTTTTTCTAACTGTTTGCCAATTTTATTAATCTTCTCAAAAAACAAACTTTTGGTTTTGTTAACTCTATTATTTTTATCATTCTTATTTTCATTAAATTCTGCTCTAATCTTTATTTCTTTCCTTTTGTTTGCTTTGGCATTAGTTTCTTTTTCTTTTTCTTTTTATTCTTTCTCCAGGTGTGCAGTACGGTCTTTGATTTTAGCTCTTTATTCTTTTCTAATGTAAGTCTTTTGGTTTATAGACTTCCCTCTCAGCACTGCTTTCACTGCATCCCATATTCTTTGATATGTTTTCTCTTTTTCATTCACTCTGATTTACTTAATGATTTCTATTGCAATTTGTCCCTTGACTCATTGAATGATTATGTTGTTTAGCCTCTCTATGTTTGTTACTATTCCTGTTTTCTGCCTATTTTTGATTTCCAGCTTCATTCTTTTCTGGTCAGAGAAATTGTTTTCTATACTTTCAATCTTTCTAAATTTGTTAAAACTTCTTCTGTGATGTAGCATGTGGTCTATCCTGGAGAATGATCCATGAGCACACAAGAAGAAGCATATCCTGCTGTTCTATTTTTTCCAATTTTTCCAATTTTTATCTATTTTTCTACTATCTGTGAATTCAGATATCTTATCTTCGAATCTGTTAATTCTTTCCTCTGCCTGTTCGAATCTGCTGCTTTGTGACTCCAGTGTCTTTTTTATTTCTTCTCTTGTGCTTTCCTTACCTTAAGATCTGTTATTTTTTATATATGTTTTTTACAGTGTCTTCTTTTTCCTCACACAGTGTCTTAATATCCTTTATCTCTTATCTCATTGAGTTGATTAAGGATATTTGTTTGGGCATCCTTGAGTAGTTAGTTATTCCTCATTCTACATCTACTGCTTTTTAGTTTGTTCATTAGGCTGGGCCGTGAATTCCTGTTTTTCACTATGGCTTGTAAATGATGATGTCTAGATATGTTTATCTTGATGGGTGTGTTCTGTTGGTTTGTTTCTCTCTCTTGTCTAGGGTTTAATTTTTGTTTGCCTTAGTGTTAAGGGTCGTCTTTGACACTTGGTTTCACATAGTCTATATCTTTGTAGTTGCCTATGCTCAAATGAACAAAAAATAGAGAAAAGAAGAAATGAAAGAAAAAAATGGAAAGAATGAAAAATAACAAGAAAAGAGAGAAAAATAATAAAATATAAAAACTTTCTGCAGTTTCTGGAGGGAGGTATACAGCCAATCAGACCCCATTCTTCCATCTAGGATCACTCTCTTTATTCCTTTTTAATGTATGCATTTAGTACTATAAACTTATCTTTCTGCACTGCCTTCACTGTATCCCATAAGTTTTTATATGTTGCATTCTTGCTTTTATATTTCTTATGATATTTACAGATGTATTTTGCAATGTCTTTTGACCCACTGACTATTTAACAATGTGTTGTTTAAGTTCCACGTATTTGCAAATTTTCCACTTTTCTACCACTTATTGATTTCCAGCTTCATTACATTATGATCAAAGAAAGTGGTGTGTAAAATTCCAGTCTTTTAAAATTTATTGTGACTTTTTCTTTGACCCAATATATTGTCTATCCTGGAGAGTAATCCATGTGCACATGAAAAGAATATATATCTTGCTGTTTTGGTTTGCAGTGTTCTATATATGTCTGCTAGGTCTTTTTCATTTATCATATATTGTTCAAGTTCTCTGTTTCCCTATTGATCCTCTGTTTAAATGTTTTATCTATTGATGAAGGTGGTGTATTGACGTTTCCCACCATTATTGTAGAGGTGTCTTTCTTCTCTTAGTTTTGTCCGTGTTTGTCTCATGTATTTTGGGGCACTCTGATTAGGTTAATAAATATTTTGGTGGTACATTTTTCTTGGTGGATTGCCTTTTTAAAGATATAGTTTCTTTCTTTGTTTTTTACATCAGTTTTAGATTTAAAGTGTATTTTTTCCATATTAGTTTAGCTACCCCAACTCTTTAGGTTCCTGTTTGCATGGAATACCTTTTATCAAACTTTCACTTCAATCGGTTTGTGTCTTAGTGCTAAGATGAGTTTCTTGGAGTCAGCATATTTTTTTTTTTTAATTTTTTTATTTTTTATTGACTTTGTAATAATATTACATTAAAAATATATATGTGAGGTCCCATTCAACCCCACCCCCCCACCCCCCCTCTCCGCCCCCCCAACAACACTCGTTCCCATCATCATGACACATCCATTGGATTTGGTAAGTACATCTTTGGGCACCTCTGCACCTCATATACATTGGTTCACATCATGGCCCATACTCTCCTCTATTCCATCATGTAGGCCCTGTGAGGATTTACAATGTCCGGTGATTACCTCTGAAGCACCATCCAGGGCAGCTCCATGTCCCGAAGACGCATGGAGTCAGCATATTGATAGATGATATTTTTTCATCTGTTATGTCTGTGTGTTTTAATTGGGGAGTTCAATCCATTAAAATGTTATTACTGTAAAGACAGTATTTTCTTCAACCATTGTACCCTTTGGTTTTTATATGTCATAACTTATTTTTGTCTATCTTTTACACTTTTAGTTACCCTTACCGATAATCTTAATTTCTGTACTCTTCTGCCAGCCTCTGTCTCCTCTCTTTTCCTTTCAACCAGGAAAACTCCCTTTGGTATTTTTTGAAGGTCAGGACTCTTATTGATGAACTCTATTTTTGTTTATCTGTGAGTTTTTTAAACTGTCACTCATTTTTTAAGGGCAACATATTCAAATAAAGTATTTTTGATTGTCAGTTCTTCCCTTTCAGTACTTTAAATATATCATACCACTGATTTGTCATCTCCATGGTTTCTGAAGAAAAATCAACACTCAATATTACTGCTTTTCCCTTGTCTATGACATGTCAATTTTCTCTTACTGCATTCAGGATTCTTTCTTTATCTTTGGCATTTGACTTTCTGATTACTATGTGCCTCAGAGTAGGTCTTTTGTGATTTACTCTGTTTGGAGTGTGTTGTAATACTTGGACATGAATATTTATATCTTTCATAAGAGTTGGGAAATTTTTGGCCATTATCTCCTGAATTATTACTTCTGCCCCTCTTCCCTTCCTTCTCCTTCCTTTTTTAAAAAAAAAGATTTATTTATTTATTTCTCTTCTCCCCACCCCATTTGTCTGTTCTCTGTGTCTACTTGCTGCATCTTCTTTGTCCGCTTCTGTTGTTGTCAGTGGCACGGGAATCTGTGTTTCTTTCTGTTGCGTCATCTTATTGTGTCAGCTCTCCGTATGTGTGGCACCATTCCTGGGCTGGCTGCACTTTCTTTCATGCTGGGCAGCTGTCCTTACGGGGTGCACTCCTTGCACGGGGGGCTCCCCTACGAGGGGGACACCCCTGTGTGGCATGGCACTCCTTGTGCGCATCAGTGCTGCACATGGGCCAGCTCCACACGGGTCAAGGAGGCCCCGGATTTGAACTGAGGACCTCCCATGTGGTAGACGGATGCCCTAACCACTGGGCCAAGTCCGCCGCCCCCTTCTCCTTCCTGTACACATATGGCATGTATATTTTTACACTTTGTACTGTCATTCAATTCCCTGAGACCCTACTCAATTTTTTCCAATCTTTTCTGTGTCTCTTCTTTTGTGTGTAAGACTTTGAATGTCCTATCTTCTAGTTCAGTGATACTTTCTTCTTCCTGTTAAAATCTGCTGTTTGGAGTATTGCATCCAGCATCCATGTGGAATCTAAGCCCCCTCTTGATATAGACAACCATTCTAAGGTCCTCAGGATGGAGGAATAGAGAATGGATTAGAGTGGATTTACTGATATTCTATTCATGAACTATTGTGATTAGTAATCAAAGAAAATGTGGCATTGGTGTGGAGAAAGTGGCCATGGTAGCTGCTGGGAGTAGGGAGTGGGAGGAAGAGATGTGATATGGGGGCATTTTCGGGGGTTGGAGTTGTCCTGGGTGGTATTGCAGGGACAGTTACTGGACATTGTATATCCTCCCATGGCCCACTGGATGGACTGTGGGAGAGTGTGGGCTATGGTGTGGACCATTGACCATGAAGTGCAGTGGTGCTCAGAGATGTATTCACCAAGTGCAATGAATGTCTCATGATGATGGAGGAGGTTATTGTTATGGGGGGAGGAGTGGGGTGAAGGGGGTGGGGGGGTATATGGGGACCTCATATTTTTTTAATGTAACATTAAAAAAAAGACAAGAAAATCAATCAGTAAAAAAATAAAAAAAATAAAATCTGCTGTTTCATGCCTCTAGTATATTATTATTCTCTTCTATTGTGTCTTTCATGCCAATAAATTTTGTCATTTTTCTTTACATGCTTTCGAATGCTTCTTTATTCTCATTCAGGGTCTTCTTATTTTCCTTTATCTCTCTAGCCATATTTTCCTTCATATCCTTGGAGTGATTTAAAAGATTCTTTTTGAACATCATTGATTGGTTGTTCACAATTCTGTATATTTTCCAATTTTTTAATTTGTTCTTTTGACTGGGCCATATATTCCTGTTTCTTAGTATGGCTTGCAATTTTTTGCTGATGTCCAGGCATCTGCTTATCATGGTGAATTTACTCTAATGATCAGATTCTCTCTTTTGCTTAGTGTTTTATTGTTGATTGACTTTTTTTAAGGCTTTTTTTTCAACACTTGGTTCAGCTTATTCTAGTTCTTTAGAATTGACTATATTTAACTGCTCAAATCAGGGCCAAGATCCTTGAAGAGGGTGCAGTCATGTTCCAAAGGTCCCAAGGAAGGGGGTTAGGAAAGATGCCAAAAAGCCCTTTTGTCAGTTCCCTAAAGCTGTGCATTTTAGCCTGTACCCTCCAATTGGGCCTGACACTCAGAACACTAATGCCTGTTAGTATTTGTGATGGCTAGGCTAATCTGTCAACTCAGCCAAGTAATTGTTCCCAGTTGTTTGGTCAAGCAAGCACTGGGCTAATTGTAATACAAGAGCATTTATGGGCTTCAGTCATCAGGGAGTTTACTGCATAGATGGCTGCTTATATTTACATCAACCAAGGAGATTACCATCAGCAATGAGTGATGCTTTATCCAATCAGTTGAATGCCTTAAAAAGGGAAATGATTTCAGCATACAGAGAAAATTTCCTAGATTGTCTTTGGACAGCCAGCATCTATCAAAACTCATTAAGGATCTTCATTGGGCTTTCTTCAGAGCTCCTGTTTTGGAGCTTGCCTGCACAACCTGGACTTGTACATCCCCATTCTAACATGAGCGACTCTTATAAAACCTTATATTATTTACAGATATCTCCTCTTGATTGTTTCCCTAGAGAATGTTGACTAATACAGTATTCATGCCCACAAACATACAGAGTGTTCCCTGACACTGGTTTGTACATCAGTGTGAGTGATTTACCTACTCACAGCATATGAGTCCTTTTTCCCTCTTAGGAACCTCTTAAATCAGAATCTCTAGGGATTCCACCAAGCATTGGTACTTAGAAAAAATTTCCAAGAGTGATTATAATGTGCATCCAGTTTTGACTGCTCCTGGGCTTGTCTAACTTCCCCACAAATTGCTTTGATAAGCCTGTGTATTAATGCCATAAAGAAGTGTGCTTGGATATAACCCTAATTTTTCTTGATGGCATCATGTAGAGACAGCTACGACCCTCCATTTCTGCTCCTTCCTTGATAACTCTATCAAGTCCATCATAACTGGGAAGAACTATGACTGACCAATTTTGGTATTTTGCATGCTTTTCTGTTTACATATTTCTTCTATATGTCAGGTTATATAAAAATATTCTTTCCCTCCATATAGTTGATGTTCCTATTTTTGTTTTATGGATGTGTGCCTTAGAAAATTAAAATTCTTCACATTGTAGCAATATATACATTTCGTTTAAAAATGACTTTTAGGAATAATAAAGAAGATGGAATATTCTTCCCTTTCGCCTTTTATCTACTAGTGAATTTGTTCAAATGATGTCACTTTCCTCCTGGTTTTAGTGAGATCATTGCTTGGATATGTGTTGAAGTGTTTCAGGAGCATATTTCCAGAGTTTCTTCAGTGAGTTTTACCATAATTAATCTTTTAATAACATATGATTGTGTTTTTCTACAATAGTTTTGGAGTCCTTTCACCCTAGGAATGCATTCCAAACATGACCATCATTGTTGAATTCATAATGCAAAGTTATTTGGAAGTTGCAGCATATTAGTTGGTTCCTACCAAGTAAACTTGTTGGTTAGTCAGCCATTCTTGGAAACTGCTCCCAAGGAAATCAATAATCATCCCATTTTATTATTTGTGCATGGTATAAAGTGCTCCAAATGTATAACAAGAACAAAAACATGCTATTAGTCAATGGAAACAAAAGCCTATGTAATGCATAAGTGTCTATCTGCGTGTAGAAGATGCTGAACACTTGGATTGGGACATGGTGCTGACATTTTTATTTTCAAGCTGTATTGCATGTCAGTGTGATTGGGATAATAATCAAGTTAAACAGAAACAGAAAAATGTCCCAGAAATTCAAATATAAAGAAACATCCTATGTCTACATTTATGATTATAGAACCATTTTCTAAGTGATTAAAATGATCAGCTAGACCAGTGGTTTTCAACTCTGACTGCATAAGAGGATATTCTGGGGTGACTTTTAAAATATGATGATATCCATTCTCTACTAGCTCACAGAATTTGATTTAATTGTTCTGGCCTGGGGCCCAGGTATCAGTAATTAAAAAAAAAAATATCCAGGTGATTCTAATGTGCAACTGGAGTTGATTAATACTGATCTTTACTATATGCCTTATGAGAATAGGCACCATTTTTTGTCTTGTTTACTACCTAGACACTCCCAGCTCCTACGAGTTCAGTAACTACTTTTTGCATGCAAAGTTACCAGCAATGGAGTGGCAGAGAAATGAGGATATAGACTCAGGTGTTCTGGCATTCAAATATCAACATTTACTAAATATTTAGTATAGTAAGCGAACTTTGGATAATTTTAAAGAATATGATATCAATAAAACCCTCATTAAGGAATGCTTCTTAACTAATTGTAGATTATGCCCATATTTTGCTTAAAATGCAAAAAATTCAGAAAGAAAAATATGCAGGGTCTGACCTCAAGGTGTTTGTTGTGGTTTGAATTATATCCCACAAAAAGACATGTTAAGTTCTAAACCCTGGTCCTGTGAATATGACCTGATTTGGAAATAGAACCTTTGAAGATAATATTAGTTAAGATGATGCCAAACTGATAAAGGTGACCTAATAAGAAGGGAAAATTGGACATAGACAGACAGACATAGGGGAGAACCCTATGGATTGTTGGTAAGCCCACTGCCAGAAGCCAGGGTAGATGTATGGAACAGATCTTCCCTATAGGCTTGGAAGGAAGCATGGCTCTAATGATATTGATTTTTGGAATTCCTGCTCTCAGATCTGTGAGACAATCAATTCCTGTTGTTTTAAGCCACCTAGTACTATGTTATAGCAGCCCTAGGAAACTAGTACACTGTTTGTAATCTACATAAACTCTGTCATTGAGTGACAAAACGTAAATTCCCTTTTTCACAGTATAACACAGGTAGAGTACTAGGCTATGTTGGGATATAATAGTCAATCAAAATTAGTTCATGACTTTCAGGAATTTATAATGTATTAATCAAAGATAAGACACATACGTAAATAAATATAAGACAAAAGCTCAAAAATAAGGAACATAAGAAAGACAGATGTAACATTATGTTAGATCAAAGGAAAGAGAGTAGTATGTTCTGGGTAAATTAGGAAATTAGGAAAAGTTTTTTGATCTTGCATTATGGAGAGGATTGAACACGAAGACATAAAGAGCTTTTTAGGCAAACATTCCTAACCAAACAGGGGGATGCTTTGGAGTAGTCGCCTGAGATTTGTATTTACTTTTCAGGTACATTAATGAAAGGAATGAGAAGTACACTTGGATAACTATACAAGGTTGCAGAACATCTACCACGAAAGTGGTATAAGGAGTGGAGAAGTGAAAAGAAGGAGAAAGCACTTCCAAACAGAATGATCTGGAAAAGAATGATACAGGAGCTGGAGTTTGGACTAGGCCTTGAATAATGATTAGGTTTTTTAAAGAAATGGTGGAAACAGGGTGAAAAAACTAAAGTGAAGAAGTAAGAAGACATGGAACAGGTCTACAAAATAATGACTAATGTTATTTGGCCAGGACATGGAGGGATAAAGTATAGTAATGTGAGATTAGATTGAAGAGAAAGTTTTAGGCTAGATTGACGAGTGCAATAAATCCCTAAAGACAAAATTTGAACTTTCTGGTAAGCAATAGAAGCCACTGAATTGTTTGGAGTGAATATTCACCAAAATATCTCTTCTAGGAAGATAATCTGATAACTCCTGGCAGAAAAGATTGGGCTAGGAAAGAATGAGAGCTTGGAAGCCAGTCAGGATGCCATTTAAAAACATCAATGGATAAAGTAATAAGAGCCTAAGTAAGAGTGATAACAATGATATAATGAAAGGAGGGATACAAGGAATCTATAAATGTTGAGTGTTATAATGAGGGAAAATGTTGCAGTGAGGAAAAGTCCAAAGTCAGGGGGAATGGTTGTCTCATTATCATAAGATGAAAAACAGTAATTGGAATTGAACTATTAGATAAGTTAGAGAGAATAAAGTACAAGGTATATTCAAATACCCTGCATGATAAATAAGAAGGTAAGCTTTGTGAGGTTAATTAGAGAAGACTTCTTGGAAATTCTTGATACATATAAATTTGTGAAGAGCAGTAAATTACATTTTAACAATTATTTTCCATTTTTAATTAAATCAACATTTGTAATTGTGGTCATAAGTGGTATAATGGCTCCAGCGTCATTCTGATACTATCTCTTGGCTATAACTGAGCCTATGTTTGCAATCACACAAATCACTACATTCCTCCTCCCCCTCCCCACCAAAAAGTAGCATTGTGATCATTCTAATAACAGAGAGAGATATGTTGCAGATAAGAAATATGTGTTTGTGTGTTGAGGAATGATTTACAGATATAAAAGATCTTCTTTTTCCTAGAATAGAAATGCTAAGATTAATTTCTTCCTCAGTTTTGCTTCTGCTTTTTTTTTTAAACAAGTCTTTTACCTTTGTGTAAATAGCCTACTAATTTACAGTGGTCTCCTTTTTATGTGATCTCCTTCCTGCTCTTAAATCTATTAAGAAATATAGAGGGAAGCGGACTTGGCCCTGTGGTTAGGGCATCCATCTACCACGTGGGAGGTCCGCGGTTCAACCCAGGCCTCCTTGATCCGTGTGGAGCTGGCCCACGCACAGTGCTGATGTGTGCAAGGAGTGCTGTGCCACCTAGGGGTTTCCCCCTCATAAGGGAACCCCACATACAAGGAGTGCACCCCGTAAGGAGAGCCGCCCAGTGTGAAAGAAAGTTCAGCCTGCCCAGGAATGGCACCACACACACGGAGAGCTGACACAACAAGATGATGCAACAAAAAGAAACACAGATTCCTGTGCCGCTGACAACAGAAGTGGACAAAGAAGAAGACACAGCAAATAGACACAGAGAACAGACAACTGGGGTGGGGAGAAGGGGGGAGAAATAAAATAAAATAAATAAATCTTAAAAAAAATATATAGAGAGAAATATTACTCCAAGTGGTTCTGATTTTTCTTTTCCTAACAATATGAAGGTAAGGAAGGCAGAAATTCTCTGAGTGAACAGAGTATCGAACTGAGTAATAGCAAGAGACCTCTATGGAATTTCCAATGGAATTTCCAAGTCTGTTAGCACAGTAAGGTCTCTGGGTTATATTCCTGCTGTAGCTCCCTACTTTCAATTCTAGCTTACATTTTATTACATCTCAGAAACTTTACCAAATAGAACACTTTCAAACTAATTTCTATTTCTTATTCTTTGTTATGACTTAATGATTTTAGAGTCTTATCCCAAATCCCATGGTTATGATTCCAATTTAAATTCATAAATTTAAGAAATTTAGTGCCCTGTGTTCTTTCTTTTTAGCATAGATTGTCTCTAAACGCTGGTATAGTTTGTGAATCAGATGACATTTAACTAATTGATTTTATTTTCTTTTTATTAAATCCATGTTTACAATTGAGTTATGTATGAAGCAGTAAAAACATCTTGCTCCTCTTTGAAGAGACAGTGGTGACTTAAGAATGGGCTGTGGTGTGAACCATTGTCCATGAGGTGCAGTGGTGCTCAGAGATGTATTCACCAAGTGCAATGAATGTCCCATGATGATGGAGGAGGTGGTTGTTATGGGGGGAGGACTGGGCTGAGGGGGGGTGGGGGTATATGTAACATTAAAAAATAAATAAAGACAAAAAAAAGAATGATAAATGATTCCCTTTTTCACAGTATAACACACGTAGAGTACTAGGCTATGTTGGGATGAATAAATGTTTAAGGAGATGACTTGAGGATTAAAATTCGGCTTCAGCTTATAGAAGAAATACCTCTATAAGAAATAGTTGATATAACATAGATGTAGTGAAAATGACAATCAATTGATCTATTAAGTGAGGAGACAGATGTCCTTTGCAAGAGATTTCTGTGTCATTGCTGGGGACCTTGTGTGTGCATTATTCATCTCTACTTAGGCACTACGTTTAAATCCATTCCAAGTGTTCTCTTTTGAAATACTTTCATGTTGAATCGCTGCCTGTGAGTTTGCAACTTCCATTTAACATACAGTTTTACTCTCCTCAGAATCACAGTAGCAAAATAGGGTGAAACTAAGGGTGAGAAAGTGGCTTAATCTGAAAATCCCAGCTATATGTTAATAAAATTGGTATAAGAGGACTCCGGTGAGATAGTGCTTTGTGAAAATGAAAGCTCTACAAATATGAGATGGGATTATTGTTATTCAAGTATGTTTGGCATTTACAACACTCTCTGTTTTTGCTGATTAATAAACTTTAATTATCTATCACGTAAAAGAAAAAAAAAAACAACTAAGTTTCAATTCTGCCTTCATAGTCTCACCTGAGACATTGAAGCCAGTTAGGCTTTTTTTTTTTTTTTTTCCTTTTAACTCACGATATTCAGTTTACATCTATAAGAGGAAAACTTTTTTTTTTTCTTTAAAGTCTGAGCTAATGTAGAAAGGCCTATAATTAATGCAAGTAATTGAATCTGGAAATTGTATTGAAAAGGTTCTGCCCCTCTCTCCATTCTCACTAGCCATACACTGCAAGGGTGTTCCAGTGGTTGAAGCTGAATGAGTAAATTCTGCTTGTGTTACCTTTTCTATGCTAAAAGAGAATACTTGGTGGCAGTGCTCCTTAACTACAAACTCCTTGATTTAGTTCTTTTTTTTGTAGGAAACAAAAAAGTTTTCCTCAAGCTTCTCTTCTGCTCCTGACAGATTCCATTCTCCTTTGAGCAGTAACTGAATTATTAAGACATTTCTCCCAGTGAGGAAAGAGCAGTTGGGGGTAATTATAGTATTATGATTCCTTTTTCATTTGAGATTCAGTTTGCTTAAGGATTTGTTTGTTTGGGGTTTAAAGACACACCTCCATTTTTTTTGCACTATCATTCATTTAATTGTCTCTTTTTTTAAGAAATCAATTTTCTTGATATATATTAGTAAAACATAAATACATCCAAAGTGTACAATCAGTAGTATAGAGTATCATCACATGGTTGTGCATTCACCACTTCAATCATTTTAGAGCATTTTCATTATTCCAATAATAATAATACTAAAAATACAAAATCAAAACAAACAAAAGTCATCACCTCTCCATATCTCTATGCTTCCCCTACCGTAAATAGCTGCTATTCTGTTTCCTTCTTTCTAGTTCATTTGTACTTCTATTTTGTAAAATCTTAGGTATACAATATCACCCATATCCATATTTTACATGAGTTTTCACTGTTATACAGCTCGATGTTATATTTTTTTAACTTTTTTTCCTAATAATGTAAATGTCTTTAGGCTTTTCCTTTCACCCACTGTGATACCCATATAACAGCTCTGCTAATTACAAACCCTGCGATGTGGTCTCACCTTTTCCATTCATTCCCAAAGATTTACAAATAACCTTTTAACCAAATCTGCATAGCTTAACCATCTGCTTTCCATTCCCTACACTTATTCTATTTTCTGATTTACTTATATTCTAATTATTAACTCCATGAGTTTACATAATATATTTAGTTCATAATAGGGCAATCATACAGTATTTGCCCTTTTGTGTCCGGCTTGCTTCGCTCAACATAATGTCCTCTAGTTTCATCTGTGTTGTCATATGCTTCAGTACGTCATTCCCCCTTACCACTGCATAATATTCCAACATGTGTATATATCCAATTTGTTTGTATATTCATCAGTTGATGAACACCTGGGTTATTTCCAACTTTTGGCAATCATGAATTACACTGCTATGAACATTGGTGTGCAGATGTCTATTCATGTTACTGCTCTCAGTACATCTGGGTATATACCTAGCAATGGTGTTGCCAGGTCACATGATCAGTTTGTATTCAACTTCTTTGGAAACTGCCAAACAGTCCTCCACAGTGACTGTACCATTCATTCTACATTCCCACCAACAGATAATAAGTGTTCGCCTCTCTACATATCTTCTCCAACATTTACAGTTTTCTGACTTTTTAACAGTGGCCATTCTAACAGGTGTTAAATGATATGTCATTGTAGTTTTAATTTGCATTTCACTAATCTCTAGTGATGTTGAGCACTTTTTCATGTGTTTC
Organism: Dasypus novemcinctus; assembly: GCF_030445035.2. Classification (NCBI taxonomy): domain Eukaryota; kingdom Metazoa; phylum Chordata; class Mammalia; order Cingulata; family Dasypodidae; genus Dasypus; species Dasypus novemcinctus. The sequence goes on along the minus strand of NC_080704.1, from coordinate 138,367,755 downwards.
TTCTTTTTTTAAAAAAAAGTTTTATTTATTTCTCTCCCCCCCATCCCCATTGTCTGTTCTCTGTGCCTATTTGCTGCATCTTCTTTGTCCGCTTCTGTTGTTGTCAGCGGCACGGGAATCTGTGTTTCTTTTTGTTGCTGTCATCTTGTTGTGTCAGCTCTCTGTGTATGCGGCACCATTCCTGGGCAGGCTGCACTTTCTTTTACGCTGGGCTGCTCTCCTTACGGGGTGTACTCCTTGCGTGTGGGGCTCCCCTACGTGGGGGACACCCGTGCGTGGCAGGGCACTCCTTGCGTGCATCAGCACTGTGCATGGGCCAGCTCCACACGGGTCAAGGAGGCCCCGGGTTTGAACCGCGGACCTCCCATGTGGTAGACGGATGCCCTAACCACTGGGCCAAGTCCTCCGCACCCTGTATTTCTTCTTTGCACAGTTATCTTTTCAAGTCTTTTGCTCATCTTTAATCAGGTAGTTTGTCTTTTTATTGTTGAGTTGTATGATCTCTTTATATATCATAGGTATTAAACCTTTATTGGGTATGTGATTGCCAAATATTTTCTCCCATTGAGTCGGCTTCATTTTTACCCTGTTGAGAGATTCCTTTGAGGTGCAAAAGAGTTTAATTTTGAGAAGTCCCAATTATCTGTTTTTTCTTTTGTTGTTCCTGCTTTTGGTGTAATGTTTAAGAAACTACTGCCTACCACAAGATCTTGAAGATGTTTTTCTACATTTTCTTTTAGGAGTTTTATGGTTTTATATTTAGGTACTCAATCCATTTTGAGTTATTTTTTGTAAAAGGTATGAGATAGGGGCTCTTTTTCTTTTGGATATGACTATCCAGTTCTTCCAGCACCATTTGTTGAATAGCCTATTCTGGAAAAGCTGGGTGGGTTAACAACCTTGTCAAAATTTACTGTAAATGTGAGGGTTTATTTCTGTGTTCTCAGTTTGGATCCATTGGTTAATCTGTCTGTCTTTATGCCAGTACCAGACTGTTTTTGCCATTGTAGCTAAGTAATATGCTTTAAAGCCAGAAAGTGAGAGTCCTCCAACATTGTTCTTCTTTTTAAGATAATTTTGGCTATTGGGGCCCCTTACCCTTCTAAATAAATTTGATAATAGGCTTTTCCATTTCTGCAAAAAAGGCTTTTGGGATTTTTATTTGGATTGCATTGAATCTGTGAATCGGTTTGGGTAAATTTGACTGATATTTTAGCCATATTTAGTCTGATAATCGATGAACACGGAATGTCCTTCCATTTATTTAATTCTTCTTTGGTTTCTTTAGTGATGTTTTATAGTTTTCTGAATACAGGTCCTTTCTATCTTTGATTGAGTTATTCATAAATATTTGTTTTAATTGTTTTAATTGCTAATTTAAATGGAACTTTTTTTCTGGTTTCCTCCTCAGATTGCACATCAGTAGTGTATAGAAATGCTTTTGATTTTTTGTAATAATCTTGTATTCCGCCACTTTGCTGAACATATCTATTAATTCTAGTGGCTTTGTTGTAGATTTTCAGGATTTTCTAAATATAGGATCTTATCATCAGCGAATAGTGAAAGTTTTACTTTTTCTTTTCCTATTTGGATGCCTTATCTTTCTTTACCTAGCTTAATTTCTCTAGCTACAAATTCTAGCATAGTATTGAATAACAGTGGTGAGAGTGGGCATCCTTGTCTTGTTCGTGATTTCAGCAGGAAAGCTTTCAGTCTTTTAATGTTGAATACAATGCTAGCTGTAGGTTTTTCATATATGCACTTTACCATATTGAGAAAGCTTCCTTCTATCTTTTAGAGTGCTTTTATCAAGAAAAGGTGCTATATTTTGCCACATGCCTTTTGTGCATCAATTGAGATAATCATGTGATTTTCTTCTTCACTGTATCAATGTGATTTATTACACTAATTGATTTTCATGTGTTGAACCACCCTTGCATACTAGGATAAAACCTACTTTGTAGTGGTGTATAATTCTTTTAATTTGCTTTTGGATTCTGTTTGCAAGTATTTTGTTGAGGATTTTTACATCTATATTCATTAGATGTACTGGTCTGTAATTTTCATTTTTCATAGTATCTTCATCTGGCTTTTGTATTAAGGTGGCGTTAGCTCCATAGAATGAGTTTTTTAAGCATTCCTTGTTCAATTTTTTTTACAAGAGCTTGAATAAGATTGGTTCTAAATCTTCTCTGAATGATTGATACAACTCACCCGTGAAACTATCTGGTCCTGGACTTTTCAGTTTGGGGAACTGTTTAATGATTGTTTCAGTCACTTTACTTGTGATTGGTTTGCTGAGGTCTTCTATTTCATCTGGGGTAGGTATATATTGCCTGTACTTTCCTAAGAATTTTTCCATTTAATCTACATTGTTTAGCTTTTTGGCATACAGTTGTTCATAGTATCTTCTTATGATATCACTTGTTTCTGCTGAGTCAGTGGTAATGTTCCCACTCTCATTTCTGCTTTTATTTATTTGCATCTTCTCTCTTTTTTTCTTTTTCAGTCTAGCTAAGGGTTTGTCAATTTTGTTGATCTTCTCAAAGAAGTAACTTTTTTGTTGTTGTTGTTTATTGTTTTTTTGTTCACAATTTCATTTATTTCTGCTCTGATGTTTACTATTTCTTTTCTTTGGCTTGTTTTGATAGTAGTTTGCTGTTATTTTTCTAGTTCCTCCAGATGTGAAGTTAGATCTTAAATTTTAGCTCTTTCTTCTTCTTTAATGCAAGCATTGAGGGCTATAAATTTCTCTCTTAGTACTACCTTTGTGGTGTCCCATAGGTTTTGATATGTTATGTTCTCATTTTCATTTGTCTGAAACTATTTGCTGAATTCTCTTGCATTTTCTTCTTTGCCAACTGACTATTTAAGAGGGTGTGGTTTAATCTTGATATAGTTATGACTTTCCTTTTTTCCCATCAATTATTTTTTTCCTTTTATTCTTCTTTATTTTCTTTTAAATGTTACATTAAAAAAATATGAGATCCCATATTCCCCCCACCCCACTCCCCACACCTCCCACTTCAACAACCTCTTCCATTATTGTGGCACATCCACTGCACCTGGCGAATACATTCTGGAGCACCACTACAGCACATGAACGGTGGTCCACATTGTAGTCCACACTCACTCCCAGTCCACCCAGTGGGCCATGGCAGGACATGCAACATCCTGCATCCGTCCCTGCACCACCACACAACTCCAAATCCTGAAAATGCCCCCACACCATGTCTCTTCTTCCATCTCCCTACCATCAGCAGCCACCGTAGCCACTTTCTCCACATAAATGCTACAATTTCTTCCCTTACTAATCACAATAGTTCCCCAGTAAGTCCACTGTACTCCATATTCTATTCCTCCATCCTGTTGACCCTGGGATGGTTATGCCCAGTCCCCCTCTACATCAAGAGGGGCCTTAGATTCCACGTGAGTGATGGATGCAATTCTCCTGCTTGCAGCTATAGGCACTCATGGCTCCCTGGTGTGACGGTTGACCTTCTTCACCTCCCTATCAGCTGGCCAGGGTAAGTCCAACAAATCAGAGGGTAGGAGCCGCAAGTCTGCCGAGGACCAGGGCCTGGCTGTCACATGGACGGTCTGCAGATTCAGGTCTCCTGAGTATACACCAACCCAAACGCCAACCACAGGTCTGGTAAAAGTAACAGAAGAGGCATGTGTAGAAAGGTCATCTGAGTCTAACTTCATCGCACTCAGAAACACAAACTCCAAAGTAGGGCCAACTGACATGGCCCTGAACTCCAGAACCATCTGCCATGACCATAGAACCTGTGGGTCTCTGCAGCCCTCAGGAGAACCAGCACCTGGATTTTCATCTACCTTAGCTGTCTCTGGAAACCTGCTGAGGTGCGCATAAGCATCACCCCTCTGATGACCTCTTGACTCTTTTTTGGAGACTCATAGGCATATAAACTCACTTGTCCTTTCCATTTCCCCCTTTTATCCAAAGTCAAAAAGTAGTTTTTAACACCTGATATTACGTGTAGGCTGTGATATTCTGCTGGTCTGAATTGACTCCTTTATTCAAGGTATTTTTCTAGTTACATCATCAGCTGTTGCTGGGTAGTAATCCCTCGGTTTCAGGAAGGCTGATTCCCAGGAGTCACATCCCATGAAGGGAGGAAGGCAATGCATCTACATGCTGAGTTTGTCTTAGAGAGTTGCCACATTTGAGCAACATGGAGGCTCTCAGGAAGTAACTCTTAGGCACCCTGCAGCTCTAGGTATAGTTCATATTTCAGGCACACAGGCTCATAATGGGAGCCATCAGTATCAAGGGCTCATCATTGGACCATCCTTCTTTATTGGTCTTTGGCATTGCACTTGGGGGATTGTTGTTGTTCCATTGGGGAATATGATAGAGTCCCCCTGGCCAGGAACTCAGCACTCTCTCAGCTGTTGTTTCCAACTGAAACCACTATGAAAATATCCAAACCTTTCTATGTATGCTGTATACATGTCCTGGAGAACTCCCTTCCAATAATGTGCTCCCCACCAATAACACTGCACACAATTTCTCCTCCCATGCCATAGTTGAACCTCTCTCTAGTTCCAGACTTCTTCTAGGAAGTCCAATATTTTGCCAGGTTCCATTAATAGTAAAATGGAATATAATGATGGGTTTAAAGGTAGATATAGAATACATTGTAATTTAGAAAAAACAAATGCAGGAAAAATAAATTGGGGTATCAAAAAATGAAAAAATGAAAAAGTTTTGTTTTTGACATTTTGCCTTTCATCACTGCTATAGGTGTTGCCCTGTATGTATCTTCCATTTCTTCCTCAGTGTCTACATCCTTTCTTTTTTTTTTCCTAATTATTAAGTTTGTCTTCACATAAGTTTTAGATCACAGTAATTCACATACAGAGTATATGGTACTCCCACATATCCAACATGAAACCCTTTGTTCCTTCACCAGCAATGATCTTTTTACATGTTCATATTATATTTGCTACAGCTGATGTACAGATATTGAAACAATAGCTTTAAAACATGGTTCCATTTTGGTATACATTATGGTTTATATTTTAGACTATACAATTTTCTAAATTTTTAGTTATCTTATGTTTTATATTATGGTTTATATTTTAGCCTATAGACTTTTATACATTTTTGGTGTAATTTAACATGTCCTATATATATCATTACATGATATTGTGAAACACTTCCATTGCCCCACAGTTACACTGGTTCCATGTATTCAATACATCTTCCCCCCACCCCTCAGAGCCCACCATGACAATCAGTCTTCATTACTTGAAGGGCCATATTCAAAGATACTTGCAACAAAGTTGAGGGTTTCACATACTTGACTGCCCTAACTCATTGGGAGTCACTAGTTCTCTCAAGAGATACATTTCCCTCTGTTTGAGAACAACACTCCTCCCCAGGATGTGGGTATACCTTCATTCTCATTGTATGGGTTTCCACCCTATGATATAACCCACAAAATTGAGCATGCACACACTCTCTAGAAGTTTGCCCTGTATCAGATGCCCACCCCCCCTTAAGCATCTTAAACAGGTAACCTTCCATATTATATTTTCTAAAGAGTTTTCACTACATTATAATTTCAACCACATACCTGACCATCTTCTATGTTCAAATGTTCCCCCCAAGCCTCCCCCAATTCCTTGGGCCATCTGACCCATCCTTCCATACCTAGCCCACCTCAAGCCCATAAAGCCCCATGCAAAGGTATCCCTATGTCCCCATTTTATCCCTTCCCTGTACAAATACTTACCTCTAGCTTATCATAGATTTCACCCATGTAGGTGTCAGCTCACAACCTTCCTCTACCTCCCAAATTCCTTTAAGTTTATCATCCAGTCTCTAGCTCTCTGAGACAACTTGGTTTACTTATTTCATATCAGAGGGGTCATGTAGTATTAGCCCTTCAATGCCTGGGTTGCTTCACTCAACATAAGTTTCTCGAAATTCATCCATGCTATCATATGTGTTTGTACTATATTTGTTCTTATAGCTGAGTAGGATTCCACTGTATGTATATACCACATTTTACTTATCCTTTCATCTGTTGATTGCAAATTTTGGCAATAGTGAATAGTGCTGCTATGAAGGTTGCTGTGCATATCTCAGGTTGTGTCCTAGTTTTCTGTTCTACTGGGTATATAACCAGCAGTGGAATTGCTGATCATATGGCAAATCTATAGATAATTTTTTGAGAAACTGCCAAACTGTCTTCCAGAATGGCTTGATTCTTCTGCATTCTCACCAGCAGTAGATGAGTGTTCCCATTTCGCCACATCCTCTCCAACAACTGTAGTCTTCTGATTTTTTGATAGCTGCCATTCTTATGGGAATAAGATGGTATCTCATTGTTCTTTTGATTTGTACTTCCCTAATAGCTAGTGATTTTGAGCATTTTCCATGTGTTTTTTAGCCATTTGTATATCATCTTTGGAGAAGTGTCTGTTCAAATCTTTCTCCCATTTTTTAAATGGGCTGTTTGTCTTTTTATTTTCAAGATATAGGAGTTCTTTATATATGCAAGATATAAGTCTCCTATCAGATATATGCTTACCAAATATTTTCTCCCATCGTGTAGGCTCTCTTTTCACTTTCTTAACAAACTCCTTTGAGGTGCAGAAGGCTTTAATTTTGAGGACGTCCCACTTATCTATTTGTTCTTTTGCTGCTTGTGCGTTTGGTGTGGAGTTCATGAAGCCGTTACCTATTACAAGGTCCTGTAGATGCTTCCCTACATTACTTTCCAAAGTCTTTATGGTCTTGGCCCTTATATTTAGGTCTTTGATCCATCTTGAGTTGATTTTTGTATACAGCGTGAATTGGCAATCCTCTTTCATTCTTTTACATATGGATATCCAGTTCTCAAGGCACCATTTGTTGAAGAGGCCATTCTCTCCCAGTTAAGAGGGTTTGGTGGCCTTGTCAAATATCATACGGCTGTATATATGAGGATCTATATCAGGACTCTCATTTCAGGTCAATGTGTCTATCCTTGTGCCAATACCATGCCATTTTCACTACTGTAGCTTTGTAGTATGTTTTGAAGTCTGGTAGTGTGATTCCTCCAATTTCATTTTTCTTTTTCAATATGTCTTTGGCTATTTGGGGCCTCTTTCCTTTCCAAATAAATTTCATAGGTAATTTCTCTAGTTCATTAAACAATGCTGTGTTGATTTTTATTGGGATTGCATTGAATGTGTAGATCAGTTCTGGTAGGATAGATATCTTAAGAATATTTAGTCTTCCTATGCATGAACAAGGAATATTCTTCCATTTATTTAGGTCTTCTTTGATTTCCTTGAACAGTGTTGTGTAGCATTTTGTGTATAAGTCTTTTACATCTTTAGTTAAATTTTTTCCTAGTTATTTGATTTTTTATTTACTATTGTGAATGGTATTTGATTCCTGATTTCCTCGTCATATTGCTCATTATTGCTGTACAGAAATGCGACTGACTTTTGAGCATTGTTCTTGTAATGTGCAACTTTACTGAACTTGTTTATAAGTTCTAGAAGCTTTTTTGTAGACTTCTCAGGGTTTTTTATGTATAGGATCATATGATCTGCAAATAGTGAAATTTTGATTTCTTCCTTTACAATTTGGATGCCTTTTATGTCTGGTTCTTTCATCAGTGCTCCAGGAAGTACTTGTAAAATCATGTTAAATAGGAGGGTTAATAGTGGGAATCTTTGTCTTGTTCCTGATCTTAGAGGGAATGATTTTAGGATTTCAGCATTGTAAATGATGTTAGCTGTGGGTTTTTCATATATGCTCTTTATCATTTTCAGAAAGTTTCCTTATGTTCTGATGTTTTGCAGTGTTTTTATCAAGAAAGTATTTTGTCATATGCTTTTTCTGCATCTATAGATATGATCATGTGATTTTTTCCCTTCAATCTGTTTATATCAATCAATTAATTACATTAATTTATTTCTTATGTTGAACCATCCTTGCATACCAGGAATGAATCCTACTTAGTCATGGTGTATAATTTAATGTGTTGTTGAATACAATTTGCAAGTATTTTGTTGAGGAGTTTTACATCTATGTTCATTAGAGAAATGTGTCTGTAATTTTCCTTTCTTGTGTTGTCTTTGTTTGGCTTTGTTACTAGAGGTATGTTGGCATCATGCAATGAGTTAAGCATTGTTTGTTTTGTTTTGATTTTTTGAAAGCATTTAAGCAAGGTTGGTGTTACTTCTTTCCAGAATGTTTGGTAGAATTCACCTGTGAAACCATCTTGCCCAGGGCTCTTCTTTGTTGGGAGGTATTTAATGACTGATTTTTCTCTTTACTTGTGATTGGTATGTTGAGATCATCAATTTTTTCTTTTGTCAAAATTGGCTGCTTGTGTGTTTCTAGGAATTTGTCCATTTCCATTAAATTGTCATTTTTCTTGGAACATCGTTTTTGAAAATATCCTCTTATGATAGTCTTTATTTCTGTGTGGTCAGTGGTGATATCTCCTTTCTCATTTCTTATTTTGTGTATTTGCATCTTCTCTCTTTTTTTTGATTGCTAGCCTAACTATGGGTTTGTCAATTTTATTGATTTTCTCAAAGAACCAGCACTTGGTTTTATTTTTTCAAGTGCTTTCTTATTTTCTGTTTTATTTAGTTCTACTCTGATCTTTGTTATTTCTTTCTTTTTTCTTCCTTTGGGAAGTTTTTTTTTTTTTTTTAAACTAATTCTTCCAGGTGTGCATTTAGTTATTCAATTTTAGCTCTTTCTTCTCTTTTGATATATGAATTTATGGCAATATACTTCCCTCTCAGTAGTGCTTTTGCTGGATCCCATATGTTTGGATATGTTGTGTTACCATTTTCATTAGTTTCAGGTAGTTATTAATTTCTTTTGAGATTTCCTCCTTGACCCACTGTTTTTCTAAGAGTGTGTTGTTTCACTTCCATATCTTGGTGTGAAATCTGGGTTTCTGGCCCTTGCAGATTTCCAGCTTCATTCCACTATGATCTGAGAAATTATTTTGTGTGATTTCAATCTTTCTGAATTCATTGAGATTTTTTCTGTGGCCTAGCATGTGGTCTATTTTGGAGAATGATGCATGTGCCCTTGAACAGAATGTATATCCTGCTGTATTTGGGTGTAATGTTCTGTATGTGTCTATTAGTTCCAGCTCCTCTAATATATTGTTTAAAGTCTTTGTTTCTTTATTGATTCTCTTTTGAGATGTTCTGTCCAAAGTTGATAGCGGTTTATTAAAGTTCCCCACTATAGTTGTAAAGGCATCTATTCCTTTCCCTAGTTTTTCAAGTGTTTGCCTCACATATTTGGAGGCACCCTAGTTAGGAGCATAAATGTTTATGATTGTTCTTTCTTCTTTAAAGATTATCCCTTTCTTTGATATGTAGTGTCTATCTTGATCTCTCACAATTGTTTTACATTTAAAGTCTATTTTTTCTGATATTAATATAGCTGATCATGCCCTTTTTTGTTTATTGTTTGTGCTTGTAAGATTGTTTTCCAGCCCTTCACTTTCAACCTCCTTGAATCCCTGGGTCTAAGATGTGTTTCTTGTAGACAGCATAGGGATGGGTCTTATTTCTTTATCCAATTCTTCTAGTCTGAGTCTCTTGACAGATGAGTTTAATCCATTGACATTCAGTGTTACTACTTTCAAGGAATTACTTACATTAGCCGTATTTTCTTTGCATTTGTGTTTGTCATATTTTGTTTGATTTTCTTTTTCCTGTTCTTGTCTTTTTAGTTGCTCTTACATTCTCCTCCAACTCTCACTCTTGTTTTTTTTCTTTCTTTCTGCTGAACTCCCTTTAGTATTTCTTGAAGGGGAGGATTCTTGTTTGCATACTCTCTTAGTTTTTGTTTATCTCTGAATATTTTGAACCCATCCATCATTTTTGAATGCCAACTTTGCTGGATAGAGTATTCTTGGCTGGAATTTTTTTTTTCTTTTAGTACCTTGACTATGTCATATGACTGTCTTCTTGCCTCCATCATTTCATATGAGAAATCAACACTTAATCTTATGGAGCCTCCTTTGTATGTGATGGTTCTCTCTTCTTTTGCTGCTTTTAGTAATTTCTCTATGTCTCGAATATTGGATAATTTGACAAGTATCTGTCTTGGGGTCGGCCTTTTGGCATTTATGCTTTTTGGGGTGTGTTGTGCTTCCTGGACCTGTACATCCATTTCCCTCAAAAAGTTTGGGAAATTTTCAGCCATTATTACCTCCAACACCCCTTCAGTCCCCTTTCCCTTTTCTCTTTCTGGGATGCCTATAATGTATATGTTTGTGCTTTCTGCATTGTCCTTTAGTCTCTAAGTCCCTGCTGGATTTTTTCTGTCTTTTTGTCAATCACTTCTACTATCAGTTTGATTTCAGATGCACGGTCTTCCATATCACTAATGCTTTCTTCTGCCTCTTTGAGTCTGATGTTATTTGCTGAGAGTGTATTTTTGATATCCTGAGTTGTGCTGTTCATCACCATCATATGCGTTTTCTTTTTGTATATGATAGCAATTTCTTCTGTATTCTCTCTAAGTGTTTTTTTCATATTCTTAATCTCTTCCTTCACTTCATCAAATTGGTCCCTAATATATGTTTTGAGAGCTTTTATTAATTGTTCAAGGTTCTGCTTCTCTTCCTGGTTTTTAATTTGTTCATTGGATTGGGGCATGTTTTCTTGATTATTGGTTTGTTTTATAGTTTTTTTGTTGCTGTTTGGTCATCATTTTGTCTTGACAGGTTTAATCAGTTGCTTAGCTTCTTTGTGTAGTTTGGGGTTTAATTAGTTGTTTTTTTTGAGTGTGTGTTAAGTCTTCTCTTTGTCACTTTGTTCTTATTCTATTTCCTTGTTGTTGGCTATGTCCACTTGAAGGAAAATATTAGGGCCAGAGAAAGCAAAATGAGTAAGAAAAGAAAATGAATAATAGTCGTATTGATGGTAAATATTAATGGAGGAACCCTGTTATATCTAGGAGAATGGGTATTAGACTCATATAAGGTATGCAGAGTTATAATAGTAAGATTAGTAGAGGATGTATAATGAGACAGTAAACTTTAGCAAGCACTACCTCTGTCACTGTCTATCCAAATCGATGTCCACACACTTCCTGCCTTGCAAGCCCTGAAAACAGCACACTCCAGCAAGACTCCAATCCCACTTGGCTGCCTCTTTGCACTAGAGACTGTGAGATGCACTCACTCAGATGCCATCTTGTCTCACCTCCTCCATCAATTATAGATTCTCAGCTTCATTCCATTGTTATCAGAGAAAGTGTTTGGATAATTTCGGTCTTTTAAAATTTCTTGATAATTATTTTATGACCCAATATTTGGTCTATCTTTGAGAAGAATCCATGAGCACTTGAAAAGTATACCTTACTCTTTTGGAGTGGAATGTTCTATAAAAGTCTGTCAGTGCTAGTTCATTTATCATATTATTCAAGTTCTGTTTCTTTATTTATCTTCTATTCAGATGTCCTATCCAATACTGAGCATGGTGCATTGAAGTTTCCAAATATCACTGTAGAGACATCTACTTCTCACTTCCGCTTTACCAGGGTGTGCTGTATCTTGGGCCACTCAGGTTAGGTGCATAAATATTTAGTATAGCTATTTCTTCTTGGTGACTTGTCCATTTTGTTAATAGCTAATGAACTTCTTCATCCCTTAAAACAGTTTTGCATTTAAAATCTATTTTGTTCGATACTAATCATTATTCCAGTTCCTTTTTGGTTAGTATTTGCATGGAATATCTTTTTCCAGTCTTTCACTCTGAAACTGGTTGCTTCTTTATGTCTGAGATGAGTCTGTTGTAGCCAAATAAACATGGCTCATATATTTTTATCTAGTCTGTCAGTGTATGTCTTTTGATTGGGGAATTCAAACCATTAACATTCAATACTATTATTTTAAAGGCCTTACTTATTTTGTCCTTTTACTTTCTGTGGCCACATTAGTCTCTTATATATCTTCTTACCCTTTGATTTACCCTTCCTAATAATGTTCATTTCTATACTCTTCTTCAATCTGTCTCCTACTTTTATTCTGTCAGGCTGCAGCACTCCCATTACTACCTTTTGTAATTCTGGTGTTTTGGTAACTTATTATACCACCTTTTCTTTCCTGTGTAGACTTTGAACTTGCCTTCATTTTTTAAGGACTGCTTTGCTAGATACAGAATTCTTGGCTAGCAGTTTTTCTCTTTCAGTACCTTAATTATATTGTACTACTTTCTACCCTCCATGGTTTCTAATGAGAGTTGACACTTAATCTTGTCGGGATTCCATTGTATGTGATGCTTTGCTTTTTTCATGTTGCTTTCAGAATTCTCTCTTTACCTCTGATATTTGTCATTCTGAATAGTAGGTATCTTGAGGTAGGTCTACTCAGCTTTATTCTGCTTGGCATGCATTGTCCTTCTTGGATATTGATATTTATGTCTTTCATAAGGGTTAGGAAGGTTCTGGTCATTATTTCCTCAGTCTTTCTGCCCCTTTTCCATTTCCTTCTCTTTCTAAGACACCAGTAAAATTTATATTTGTGTATTTCATATTGTCCATCAATTCCCTGGGACTCTGTTCTATTTTTTTCCATTCTCTTCTCTTTCTGTTCCTCTCTTTACCAGTTCAGATATTCTGTCTTTGAAGTCATGAATCTTGTCTTTGTGCAACTCAAATCTGCTCTTATGTGCCTCTAATGTACTTTTTTTTTTCTTTTTTGGGGGAGTACTGGGGCCAGGGATTGAACCCAGGACCTCATCTGTGAAGTCGGCACTCAACCACTGAGCCACATTGGCTCTCTGATTTGGGTTTTTTGTTTGCTTTCTTTTTTCTCTCTCTCTCTTTATTTTAGTTTTTAAATGTTACATTAAAAAAATATGAGAGGGCCCCATATACCTACCACCCCCCTCACCCCACTACTCCCATATCAATAACTTTGTTCATCATCGTGGGACATTCATTGCACTTGGTGAATACATTTTGGAGCAATGCTGCACCACATGGATAATGGTTTACCTTGTAGTTTACACTCGCCCCCTGTCCACCCAGTGGGTCATGGCAAGACATACAATATCTAGTATCTGTCCCTGCAGTACCACCCAGGACAACTCCAAGTCCTGAAAATGCCTCCACATCATATTTCTTCTTCCATTTCTCTACTGTCAGCAGCTACCATGGCCACTTTCTCCACATCAATGCTACAATTTCTTCCATTACTAATCACAATTGTTCCATAGTAGAATATCAGTAAGTCCACTCTTATCCATATTCTATTCCTCTATCCTGTGGACCCTGGGATGGTTATGTCCCCTCCACCTCTACGTTTCCTTGCCTTTTTTGTTTGTTTGTTTGTTTGTTTAATTATTTTTAAGAAGCACTGGGAACCGAAGCTGGGACCTCCCATGTGAGAAGCAGGTGCTCAAATGCTTGAGCCCCACATCCTTCCCCGACAAAGGTATTTTTAATTTCACCCACTTCTCTTTCATTCCCATAAGGTCTGTTAGTTTTCTTTGCAGATGTTGAAATTGTTCTTTATGCTCACCCAGTGCCTTCTTAATATCCTTTATCTCTTTAGTCATATTTCCTTTTCAATTCTTTTTTATTGATTTAAGAGAGTTGTGTGATTATCATTGATTAATTGCCTTAAATCCTGTATCTTTTTTGGATATTTAGTTTCTTCCTTTGTCTGAGCCATTGTATTAGTCAGTCAAAGGGGGTGCTGATGCAAAATCCCAGACATTGGTTGGTTTTTATAAAGGGCATTTATTTGGGGTAGGAGCTTACAGATACCAGGCCATAAAGCATAAGTTACTTCCCTCACCAAAGTCTATTTGGAGCAAGATGGCAGCTGATGTCTGTGAGGGTTCAGGGTTCCTGGGTTCCTATGTTCCTGGGGCTTGCTTGTCTCTGAATTCAAGGTTCCTTTCTTCCTCGTGCTGGCTTCTCTTTCCTCTGTTGCTGACTTCCCACAGCTCCAGCTAAGACTTAAGTATCAAACTTCATTATCAAATCTCCAAAATCAGAAACCCCCAACTCTGTTCTTCACCATGTCTTTTATCTGTGAATCCTCACCCCTGGATGGGGCCTAGTCATTACTCAATCTTGCCCCAGGTACAGATCGGATTACAAGCATAATCTAATACTTCCTTTTGGAATTCATCAATTATATCAAACTGCTACAATCATCTCTTCCTATTTCCTCGTATGGCTTGTAATTTTTTGTTAATACCTAGGCATCTGCATAGTTTGGTGACTTTAATCCGATGGCCTATTCCTCTCTCTCGCCCATTGCTTTTATTTTATTTTTTTTTTCACAGCTCTTTGATATTTGGTTCAACTTACTGAAGATCTTTCTATTTGTCCAGCTTAAGTTATCAAAATCTGGCCTGTGACTCCATAATAGGGTACAGATTTTCTCCCAGGAGTTAGGGTACAAGAGAATGCCAAAAGCAGTTTTTGTCCATGCAATTTCCAGAGCATTCAACAGATGGCCTCATTGGCTTACCTTTCCACAGAGTTGTTTCTAGCTGTTTCTGGTGTTTTGGTTTGGTCAGAGCTGAGACTCAAAGTGGGCTCTGCTGGTCAAAATCACTGAAGAAAATCCTCCTGATATCCCCTGCTGTTTTCATTATAACCCCTAACAGGGAGGAAGATGTTTGTTCTCATCTCAGTGAGGTTCAATGAGCCAGGGGTTTTGCCTCAATCTATTATCTTTGGGGTGGGGGAGGGGAGCCTTTGTCAGCCATTGTGGGGGGTTGGAAACTCATGTTCATTGCTTTAGTTCCTTCGTCTCTTTGTCCCTAACCTTCCTGGGAGTTGTGCACCACTGTCTTGGTCTGCTGACCCTCAGAGCTTGTCCCTGCGACAGCTTTTGGCTCTTTTTCTGTTGTCTGTGTGAAAAAGTTTAGCCCTGCCCGCCTACTGACACCATCTTCCCACAATTCTCTCTTAATTCTCTTTTTAACCTCTCTCAACTCCACTCTCCTCTTTGCTCTCAGCAACTTTCAGTGGGTATAATTTAGATTAAGCTTGTCATATTGTCATCTTCAAATGCATCTACCACCTTCTTGATTCCAGAAGTTATTTCTGCATTGGCAATAATCTTGGTCTTCACAAGCTTCTTTCTTCGCCATATAATAATTTGCTTAAAGTATTCAGGAGAACCCCATTCTCTGTGTTCCTAGGACTACATGGCTATAGCTTTCCATTTAAAAATTTTCCTTCGTAATGGTGGCTTCTACATTATACTGAAATACTTTCACTGAATGTCATGAATAGAAAAATCTAACTGTGTGTGTTTTTTTGACCAAATGAACAAAATTCATCTTTTTCTTTAATATACTGACTGCCCTTTCATGCCAATTAGGTAATTTTCCATACGTGTGATCTTTTTCAGCTCCAACCACACCTGCATTGGTCAATTCATTCTTACTTTCCTCAGCCCATAGACATTCACACACACATTCTTCTGTATATTCACTCTTCTTACTCTTCATTGCCTTCCTTCCTCTCCTAGCTGAAAACACAGGGTAACTTTATTCTAATGTTTCCAGGAAAAGTTGTAAATTAGAAGTAAAATTAATTTATTGTTGAAAACACCTTTTAACATGTTTTATACAGTGTTTGGACAATGGATCCAAGATGATATTCCTTATGACCAATTTCAGTCTCTGTTATCTAGGGTGGTTTTGAAATCTCAGTACGTTGACTTAAGCCAGGTTTTGTCCATGGAGGAACAATTGACATTTGGGGTCAGATAATTCTTTGATAGCGAGTAACTGGTCTGTGCATTGGAGGATGTTTAGCAGCATCTCTAGTATCTATCCCTTGATGCCAGTAATACCACACCCCTTTTTGTTACCATTAAAAATGTCTCCAGACATGGCCAAATGTCCCCTTGGGGTAGAAGTGGGGACAAAGATTGTGCATTGTTGAGAACCCCTGGCTTAGAAAGTCTGGGGCCTGTTCTTTTATTAAAAAGGTACAATCACTATTCAGTGTAAACACACACACATATATTTATATATGTAATTTTCAATTACTGCCGTTTACACTTTTTGTTTCGCTATGCTCACGACCCTCAAAATATTTCCTATATTTGAAGAGTTAAAAATAATCTCACCTTTTTTCTATGATTGTAACATCATCAACTAAGTAATTTTTAATGCCCCTATCCAAGCCCTATTTTGTAGCATTATGTCTTAGAAAGCAATAATCTGTTATACACCACAAACAGATCATCTGTGTTGTATTTTGCAACTGTTGTGTTATGCTGACTTGCCATCATTTTTTAAAGCAGTTATGTTAAACAATTTTAGGTAAATACTTTCATTGCTTTGTAATGTTGTTGGACTAATTAAAGCCACTTTATTTTAATATTTTGTAGGATGTCTTTTCTACTAAATATTCTCAGCCATCATGTTCTGATGATTTATTTGTTAAGTTTATCATTTCAATGTAACTGCTGCTTATCATCATATATTTTCAAGAAATTTTGGCCCGCTGGAATTTTTATTTTATTCCTTGACATTCACAGGAATTTTATATTGACAGATTTCCTATTTAAAGATAACTTTGGTTTTGTATAAACCTCACTGTGCTTTTAAAGTAATAAATACTGATGCATAAACTGGTTCTACTTTTGGCTGAGAACTGCTAAAAGCCTTTTAATAGGAAACAATAGGGAATGTCAAACATTGAATCAAGTCTCACTGAAGCAATTTTTCTGGGAAAGATTTTCATCACAAAGAAGTTTTATCCTTAGTCAAATTTTGCTAGATATCATATCTGGGTAAAATCTATTGTGATGACTTGTGCAACTTGTTTCCACATTTTTATATTCAAGATATATTCATCATAAATATATTCACATTTTGATAAGAATTATAATTTACAAGAAGACTAAGCTCCACATAATTCTTAGTTTTTCAATTAAGCATTCTTAAGATATTGCTAAGAAGAATATATTTTTACTCGATGACTTTACTCAAGAAGAACATTCGCTAGTATGCTTTTATAATATCTGTAAGTTTGTCAAATCTATGAAGTGGCTTTTAACCAATTGCTTCTCAGCAAAATGTTCTAAAGCCTTTTAGATAAGTCCAAAGGAAAAGCTTTCTGGATCCCATGTTATGATGCCTTTTGTTAACTGAGATTTTTCCTGGAAGTAAACTGAACAACTTGTTTTAGTGGGCCATCAGTGGTAATACTGAACAATGGTCAAAAGTCTAAGCTCTTCTTAGAGGCCAGATCTCTGCTCCTTAACCAATTTGAGAATCTGCTCTTGCATCATGTATTTAATTCCAAATCCCTCCTCCCTTCCTGGTGAGAATACAGATTACAGCTAAAAATCAGTTCTATTGATCCCAATTCTTATTTTTAAACTTTTGAAAAATGAACTTTATTATTTATATGTGAACATCCATTAAAAATTAGTGTTTAGTATAAGTTGTGAACTTATGAAACAAAATGCATATCATCATACCGGGCTCACATATATTACCCCATCACAAAAATCTTGCATTGTTGTGAAACAATTGTTGCTGAGGGCAGGGAGAGGGAAGAAGAGATGTAATATGGGGGCAGTTTCGGGACTTGGAGTTGAACTAAATGATATTGCAAGGACAGATGCTGGACATATATCCTGCCATAACCTACTGAATGTTCTGGGGAAGAGTCTAAACTACAATGTAAACCAAGTGGTACAGTAGGGCTCCAAGATGTATTCGCCAAAAGCAATGAATGTTCCACCATGATGACAAAGGTTGTTGATGTGGGAGGAGTGGGTTGGGATGTGGGGTATATGGAAACCTCTTATATTTTTTAATGTAACTTGTTTTGTGATCTATGTAGCTTCAAAAAATACAATAAAAGTTCCAATAAAAAAAGAAAGCAAATAATAATAAAATAAGGTTATTGTACTGAGCAAAAAAAAAAAAAAAAGACTATGGAAGAGACTGGTCAAAATATTTTTACTAATTATAGCCAAGATCTTATATTTGTAGTATTTTTCCCAACCCACCTGGTTATTGACACCCTGTATTCATATTATGTACTTGGTATACTTCATGAGAAAATGTTTTATATTTTAAAACTTTAACATGTAATATTTTTATTAGACAAGGTGTGACCTTACAAAACAATTGTGCATAATATGCAGAAGTCCCAACACCACCCCTCCAACAACACCTTGCACTGTTGTGGAATATTTGTTACAGATTATGAAAGAACATTATCAAAATATTACTACTATCTATGGCCTGTAGCTTACATTTGCTATACTTTCTCCATACATCCCCTATTATTAAAATGATATATTAGCAGGTACATTTGTTATGATTATTGTGCTGTTAACCATATTCCATAAACCACCATATGGTTCTCTGTGTTATATAGTCCCGTGCCTTGTGCAATCCATCCAACGTGTATACTCAGTGGCTGTCAATTACATCACAGAATTGTGCAGTCATCCCCTTGGTAAATTTTGAACGTTTTCCTTAGTCCAAAAGAGAGAATTCCATACCCTCCA